>NC_141874.1:156895306-158304306 GCF_056163025.1 Triticum urartu | reverse complement strand
TTTCACTACAAGAGGAATTTCGTGCTTCTGCCGGATCCTCCCTATCTCCTGATCGAGCTTGTGTAGGTAGATATTGCCTGGTAGGGCCGATAGTAGTACACTGTTTGGGATGGAGTCAGGGCCCTTCTCACCCCCTACGAGTCGTCCGGCGGAAAACTTTTTCTGAGTGGGGTAAAAGAACTTGGAATCGTCGATCTCTTCCTTCAAGATTGAGATGAATCGATGTCGGTCGATGGTGTGAAAACACTTCCTGATGTCGAATTCCAAAAACCAGCGAGAGGTTCCCCACTCTTCTTTGATCCGTCTGAGGGCCGAGTGGCAGCCTCGACCCGAGCGGAAGTGCGATGTGTCTGAAAACTCGGGATCGTAAATGGATTCGGGTACCATTCTGATCGCCTCTTTCATGATCTTTTCTATGGGTAGAACTACTGTGAGCGGTCTAAACTTCGACCCTTCTTTCTTTCTTCATTTAAAAAAGGGGGAGCAAAGCCTGTTTTTTGCTCCCTCAATTGATAGATCAGGGCCCCTCCTGCCGGCCCGAACGAAAGGCTCTTTAAGGAAGTAGTCCCATCACTCTCGGGCCCGGCACCAACCAAGAGGAGGCGGGGCTCTCTCCAATCATTCCGAAGAGCCGAGATCTCGTAAAGGAAAAATTAGCTAGCTCAGCAGGTTTGGACCCGGGTGAATCAGTTCAGTGAAGGAAGGGAGCCTAAACTTAAGGCTTTTCCAAGCCTTGCCGATAGGCGCCTCATGGCTCGCTCAGTTCGCTCGCGGAGTTCTTAGATCAGTAGATCTGGATAGAGTCTCGCTCATAAAGGAAGAGTAGCGCGCTAGCGCGGCTCGCTTCGCTTTTCGACGCGGAGCTCGCTGCTGTCTTTTTAGCTTCAAAACTACAGGGCGTGCGTTAGCACTACGGCTTTTCAGCCTCCCTTTGCTGGTTCCGAACTATCACTGATCCCAGAGATCAACCTTCAAACCTTTTTCTTTGAATCTCAGGAAGGCTTTCTCGGGGAGAAAGCTGGTTGGGGAACTGCTAAACGACCTAAAAGAAAAAGAGGAGACTGACTCTGACCTTTCAAAGCCCTATCTCATCTGGTTGATAGTAGAAGGTACGTACGATGATACCATGGACATAAACGAGGTCGAGCATATCTTTAATGATTTCAAACTAAAGCGTACCTAAAGCCTGCCCTGGATATGAAAAAGGGATTTGAGCCAGAAGAAGATGAGGATCTATCACCAGATGAGGAAATGGAAACAACTAAGTATTAGTTAGGTTTAGGTTCAGGAAATGGAAATGGTAACAGCGGCCCAAAAATGGTAAGGTTTTCTTTTCAAAGAAAAAGGAACGCAAAAGTTTTGCGAAATCCTTATCTTTCGGCTTTTTAAAGAAGATAGGCCATTACAAAAACAAGGTATAACAGTCGACTTTCCTATCAGGATTTTACAACCTGAATACCAAGGGACCACTATTAGAAGAGAGCATAATAAGTAAATGCCGACGCCATCTTTGACTTTTTGGATGGTCGGCGGCGCCATAAACTCGATAACCAGCACCGCGGAGTCAAGAAATTCAACTAAATAGAATCCTAAAACAATCTTATTCGAGCACACACGGGACCCACAGCAATGAAATTCACACAAGAGGCAATCATCCGAGCAGAGAATGGAGAAGGGAAATATACTTGAAATTGTTTTTTTCCGAATGAGAAAGCCTTTGGCAAACTCCTTGCAAATCTGTTTTTGCCGGGCACAATAGACATATCTGCTCAGTCACAACATAAGGAACCCCCAATGTTCCTCAAAGCCTACCCGGCCTGACAGCTTTAGTTGAATGATCTGATCCCGAAGCAAGCTTTCTACTTAAATTGCTATGACTGGCCAACTAATGATAGGACTACCTATCTTGATGCTTTGAATCTGTATTCAGAGCTTTTTTCCAACTACCGGGACTACTAATTTCAAGTACAAAGCTCTCCTATGAATATGCTACTGCTCTTACTTTCTACCTGAATCCGAGCATTGAAGCAAGCTCTTTATCGCGCCATAACCGAGTCTCTCCTTGCAGCTCTGACCAATCCACCCGTCATTGCAAATAACTGCTCCTTACTCTTTGATTGTATGTCCATTTTTGCTTGATGTCTGGCTCACCGGATCTGGTACATGAAAAAGCCATTCCTTTTCGCTTTCCTTCAACCACTCAGTATACTTTTTTACTGGAAGAGTCAAGCGAAAGCAATTAGTTTAGAAGGAAGAGGAAGACCTAGGGGGCTTACGTCCTCATTTCACTCTTTTTGCTCCTGCGAGACACGACTCAACTACTTTTTACAATTGACAGGGTAGCCCGGAGGTCAGATGAAGGGTCTTCCCCATAAAGATAGATTAGTACTTGGAAGGTTCAGATGAAGGAAGGGCTGAAACAAGGCAAAAACTATTCAATGGGGTAAATAAATATGAGCAATCCGTGAGAATAGCAAACCCCTATCTCTTAAAAAGAAGAAGATAGATAGGTCCACGAGTTGAGACAGAGAAGTTCTAACTAATCAAGTAGGAGTTTACCCACGAGAGTCAGAGGCTGCATCATCAAAGGGGTATAGAAATAATTCAGAAGCACTATGGCCTGAAGCGAAGGGCAGGAACGAACGGAATCAATGTGTTCCAATTTATCCGGAGTAAGGACAGCAGCTGAGAAGGGACAAAAAAATAGCGTAGACAAAAGGTAGGACCAGATCATGCGAAGAGCTCTTCGCCCTATTGATTAGGAATCTCGATCAGAAACCACCAGGCCATGTCTCCCGATAGAAGATGATCCCCACAATGGATGTCAGGCCTTGGCTTTATAAAATCTGATTGGATCCGCACTAGAGGATAAGAATACAGATAGGCTGACTAAGAAGATCTTCAAATTGTCTTACCTGAAAAGATGAGTTATTCAAAGGAATACCTGAAGAATAGAATAGAATAGAATAAACACATGGCACAGCTGGGTGCTAGAATAGTAGTTGATAGAAGTTCTAGTCACTTAAAAAAAAATAACCACTGCTTAACTTAATTAGATCGTAGAAGATAAGCAAGCGGGTTCGGGCAGTTAGTCCTATTTGAAGGTAAGAAGTTCGGGTAGTAAGGGCTAGGTTTATATAGGGGCTATATTTTTGAGAAACATATGGTCTTGCTCATTTCTCATCAAGGAATGGAGATTGGGTTGGTGTTTGGAAGGGGGATTCAGTAAACTGACCTTGGCCAGCAAGCAGAAAAAGGACTGACGTCTTGGGGCGCGCTAGCGCGCGTACTCTTCTTCTGCGAGACTCCATCCAAATCCACCACTTACTTGTTGGTTGGTGTTCCATTCTGTTATCTTAGACTATGCTGCCTTCTTCAATTCCATTCTTCGTCTCCCTAGTCGAAGTCTTCTTGCTGGCCCAACCCAACATGCATTTTAGAGTGCCGTGCCAGGGCGATAGGCGCTCCGCCAGTCACGCATGATCGCCAGAGCCTTTCTTGGCTATGTAAATATAGGGCCAGAATAAGTGCAAGATCCTCAACAAAATGGATTAAGGTGGGCTTCGGATTTTTCATAATTTTTTTCTATCTTTTCATCAAGTTCTTGTTTGATCTGCCGCTATTATCACAATATCCCTCCTTTTAGGGTTAATGCTATCAATGGTGAATCGATCATTCGCTATCCTTTTTTTTAGAAGAGCTTTTTTGAATGGAAGAAAAGTAATGAAACCCGCGATGGCTACTGAATAACCTCCTTTGATTTTTTTTATAATAAACCCTTTTACCTTTTTCTTCGTTCGCCAAATCTTCTTCAGTTCTATCCAAGCTCGGTTTTGTCTGAATCTTTGTGGAAGAAGAAGCGGTTCGCCAGCCGCTACATCCAGGGATCCCACAAAATCATTAAACCTGGCGGCTGCTCGCTCTTTGATCAGTGATTCACCGGCCACTAGATCGATGAAGAATCTCTCAAAAATCCGCTTTTTGATCAGTGATTCACCAGCCACTACATTCTTGGATCCCACCTTATTCTCAAACCTGGTGGCTCGCTTGATTGGCAGTCCTGTAAGCTCATCTTGCATACAAATTTTTGGGGTACCAGGGCCTGCATCCACCAAGAACATTTCTTCCCTTAAGCGTAAGCGTAAAACTGAAGATTGTGAGGCGTTTCCACTACATAATAAGAAACTAGAATTAGATCTTGGAAATGATCGACTCCAATAGATGCTCATCATAAGCTTTTTTTTCCTCCTATTCCTATTGATCAGAAGTATCCAGCAGCGCCACGCCAGAGTGACTTCCGAAGCGCTACGGACGGGACGAAATCCGGCAGCCAGTTGCTGGCTCTGAATAACCAGCCCAGCAAGAAGCTAAATTCTTCCATAACATAACATAACGGGGCGGGGTTGCGCGCGAGCCGAGTGACGTAGGTGCACAAGAGTACTTCGCGCCACAACCATCTCTTTTTTATAGGTTCTACGGACCGATGCCTCCTGCTTCATCTGGTAAAAAAGAATCATAGATATGCCTGTAATTAGAAGGAAGAACCGCCATAAAAATCTTCCTCGTGTATCGTCTGTAGCGGAACTATGAACGGGAGCTAGCAATCCGGACCGTATTGAAAAGGTTCCTAAGACACAGCATGGAAGAGTCAAAATATTCAGAAGCGAGGTCCAAGAATGAAGAAGGGGTAGAATTACTGAATGAATACGAGCTGTGGCTAATACCCGAGGCATAAAAGACGCATTTTCTACGGGATCCCGAAACCACCAGCCACCCCGACCTAATTCATGATGAGCCCACCAACTTCCTAGCGAGATGCCTACGGTTAAAAACAACCGACATGTCAAGATCTTTTGACTTTTCCTCTGCGTTCGTGACAAGCTAGTAGGCACTCTTGTGTGGGTTGGCTCATTCCCCTGGAAAACGAATATTAAGAAGATAGATACCATTCCGTCGATACTAGATTCATTCTTTCTGCTCAAAAAGAACAAAGCCTCTATTGTGGGAAAAGTCTTTGAAACCCGAAGTTCTAAAATAGAAAATGGAATGAAGAAGGGGTGTGACCTTATGGCCAACTATACTAGCTCCCCTAGAGGGATAATATAGCTCCTAAAGGATGATTGTTTATGGTATATTACCGTAATTGGAGAATTTGACCTGGTGCTGACTTGCTGCTGTTCTGAGAAGGGGACCTTGCAAAGCTTGACAAGTTTTTTTTATATTTATCGATCCAATCTGTCTACAGATAGGCGCCTGCTGTGGCAGCAATTAATTAATCTCCGCCTTAGCATACAAGGACCATGGCTCGCAGCAGGTAGTTACGGTGGTTTTGAGGAGACCCGCTCAAGGTCGCTGGTTCGGAGCTATTCCGAGATCTCAAGGAGCGCCAAGCTCAATACGTGCAAGAAGAAAGAAAGGCTTCCACCTACGACTGCAGCTGCTGGTACTTTATCTCTGTCGCTTTCAACTCCCACTCCTTCTCCCTTTGGTTTCTAGAGGAAGTGAGAAAGAATAATATATCTTGTGTAACTAATCTTTCTTATCGAAAGGTTATAGTTCGTAGATCATTTCTATAAGGACTATTTGAGCCATATCCGGTGCTTTGGACCTCTTTTAGCTGCTAGGTATCTACTGGGTTCAATCCCCACTTCCGCTTGAAATGAGTAAGTCAATCCTCTTGCTCGGCTGTGATACGAATACTATTCATACGCAGACCCGGATCCAAGATATGGGGCATAGACAGATAAGAATGGCTTCTGAGTTGCATTCATTGCACTCTGGAATGTGGGGCTCCTTGGCTGATGTGATGGAGCGGTATCAGCAGATACTTGCAAAGATCAAATCAAGCAGAAGAAACAAGGAAGTTAACTCAGCGCCATCGGCCACCTTAACACGAACAGCTTGGGACAGAGGTGTAATGCCTGACAGAGAATCAGCAATAGAATGCATTTTGCATGCATTTTTCATCGAGTGAAACTACTTGAATAAACTGGAAGTTTTAAACCAAGTACTCTTGAAATCGCTACCCCCTGGGATGGAAAAAGAGGCTCAGGTTTTAGCCCTCCGTTTTACCCCGGAAGTCGTTGTTCGTCTTTCGATATGAGAGGATGGCAAGTGTCCGCAATGACTTAGCGACTTAGCCAATTGGTTACAGATTCTAGACTGATCGATCAGATCACATCATCTCGAGCAAAGAGCTGAGAGCAGAGAAGCGACATCGCTTCGACACTCCTTCCTCTTTTCATTATGAAACCAATATCAAGCAAGATATGAAGAAGAGGGCGGCTCCCTGGATTGAACACATAAAGTAGTGCCAAGATCTCCTCTATGCGAGAGAGAAGTTCTCAGAAATGATGGAGCTGTTGGTTTCGGTCATTGTACGCTTGGTTGCTAAACCGCACCCTTTACGGCGTCTGTAGGAAGAATTCATTCTGGTCCCAAAACTTATAAGAGATCTCGGTAGTGAATATGCAATGCTGAATTCCAATAAGTTGGTACTTCGCACAAGGAAGAAGCTCGTGTTAAAGATAGTTTCATCCAGACCGAACCCTACCTTAGCGTCTCATCCCCACCCACCAAGTCTTTATCCGCGGTGAAAGGAGTGGTTTAATTCGATGCAAGGTGCAAACGAGCTTTTCCAAAGATGGAGTCCTTTCAGAAATACATGTGCCAGAAGAAAGCAGATTCTTTTTCTATCATAAAATGAATCTGCTTTCTGATGGCCATTTCGGTCCGTTGTGGGACCACGGCTTGCAAAGAAGGTATTTAGCGCAAAGAACTTCTTCCGCTTTTGGGGATTCCACTAATTGATAGAAGGAAGTGGATGCGGCAGGATTGGCCCCAATTGAATCACTAGTAGAAGAGATCCACGTGCAGAGACTGTTAGGGAGATGCAGATGGAGGGACGTTTGGATTGCTGCTAGAAGGGCTTACGACGAATAGATTGTTGGAATGGCTTTAAGTGAAAGGGAATCCGGCAGCTTATGTGAAAACTTCCCTTGTGGTTTAAAGTTCAAATAGATCAGGTGCCTATGTTGTTGATACACCGAAAGATACTAACGCTATGCTCCAATGCGGGATGAGGGCCAACGATTGTGATGAGTGGGGACCTTAGAGCTGAAAACCTACATACAGTGACCCTTATGGGCAGCGCCCTGGGCTGGCTATGTACGAGACATCAAACCGTCTCCCGGGTCCAAAGTTTCCATTTCCAGGCCTGATAGTCTTCAACTGAAAAAAGTAGGGCGGAGAACTAGTAAGAATTGTGCCTGCCATTCAATTCGTGACGTGGATGATCCGCCGACGGAATCGATTAGGTGAAACGGCTCTGCAAAGTTTGTTTGTTCATAAAGGCTGCATGCAGCCATGCAATTCGTACTGCATGGCGATATTACTCTACCACTCTATAAATGGTATATAGATATCTTCACTTCATCACAAAGAAATTGAGTACTAGCATGCATTGCTATGGATGCTGCAACCGCAAACAGGCTTTCTGCAATTGCTACCGAAACGGAGCAACTGAAAAATGAGATTGAAGGGCACCGTAGAGTGCTAAACAACCAGTTGAGAAGTGTTAGAACAATGGATCCTGCAAAGAAAGAAGCGCGCATTCGCGCTCTTGTGTGGGTATGATTGTTGTATATGGAGTTGATTCCCTACGGACTACAACCCTAGAAGCTAGCCTATGGTATGATTGTTGTATATGGAGTTGATTCCCTACGGACTACAACCCTCCGGTTTATATAGACACTGGATAGGGTTAGGGTTACATAGAGTCGGTTACAATGGTAGGAGATCTTGAATATCCGCATCGCCAAGCTTGCCTTCCACGCCAAGGAAAGTCCCATCCGGACACGGGACGAAGTCTTCAATCTTGTATCTTCATAGTCCAGGAGTCCGGCTGAAGGTATAGTCTGGCTACCCGAACACCCCCTAATCCAGGACTCCCTCAATAAGGAAATAAATAATAACTTTATTATTGCCTCTAGGGCATATTTCCTTCACATACTTCTCAAATACCGTTCCAAACATTGATTGACTCATTCATTTTGTCCATCTGACTCAGGGTGATAAGTAGAAGTGAAGTTCAGCTTGACTTTGAGAGTGGTGGATATTTCCTGCCATAACTTACTAGTGAATATTCCATCTCTATTAGTCACAATAACTTTTGGGGCTTCATGTAATTTATAAATGTGATCCATGAACAATTGTGCTATTGTTTAGACAGAGTTAGGATGTGACATCAATATGAAATGAGCATATTTTGTCAATCTGTCCACAACCACTAAGATAACATCTTTCCCTTTTGAGTTTGGTAGTCCTTCCTCAAAGTCCATATTATTTCAGCCCATTTCATATTAGGAATGGTTAGTGGATCCAACAGGCCAGGATAGCGAACATGTTTAGTTTTTGAAATCTGGCATACTGGGCATTCAGATACTCTGCAACAACATAGTGTTTCATGTGAGGCCAGAAGAAGACTTGTTTCAGTCTATATAATGTCACTCTTTGTATAGAAAATGTTAAATGTGTATAAAAATGTTGACATTGTATTAAAAATGTTAATCTTTTTATTTGAAAAATGTTAATCAATCATTTAAAGAAATACATAAAAAATGTTGACCATGTATTAAAAAATATTAATCTTATATATGAAAAATGTTAAGCAGGCAGTTTAAAATATTGAAAATGTGTGTAGAAAAATGTTGAACATATATTAAATAATGTTAAGTTTGCATTGAAAAATGTTAGATGTGTACTAGAAAAATATTGTTGACATATAAAAAAATGTAGAATGAAAACCAAAAGAAACAAGAAAACTGAAGAAAACATAAAATGAAAAACTAAAACCTAAGAAACAAATGCAAAAAGAATGACAAAACAAATAAAACACCGTTGAATAAAAAAGAAAAGAAGCAGAAAGTAGAAAAAACCCTGAGAAAACCAGCTCGAAACGCGAAGCGAGCGGAGTGGCTAGCAGTGCCGGACTTCTCCCTGGAAATACTGGGATCGAACCTCGCGCGTGCTCCTTTTGCTCTTCCTATTGTTTTAAAGGTACGTCGAGGGCATGCACAATGCATAGCCTCATGGTAGACCTGGCCATGGGCTGCCCAACCCGGACGACCCGAAAATCCCGGGCCGGACTGAGCCCGAGTATGCCATCGGGTCGGGCTCGGGCCTGGAAATTGAGACCGACGGGCAAGTCGGTCCAGGCTCGGGCCTGCACAAAACGCATTTTTAGCCATGGTCGGGCTGGGCCGACCGGGCCGTGTCGGGCTTTCTCGGTCTCGGGATCGATTTTGTAGGCCCAATGGCCAGGGCGGGCCGAGCTCGGGCCTAGGTTTTTAGCATCGGGTTTTTTTTTGCCGGCCCGAGATATGCCCAGGTATACCTCATGGTGATGCCCCATGTGCAATGTAGGATAGGATGTCAGGGAAAATAAGTTCGGATAGGGAAGCGGAATCCTATATAAGAGATGGGTGCTTGAGGAGAAAAAATATGGTCCAGTGTAAAAAGCTGAAAAAGTTGAAGTGAAGAGTAAGGATGCATATGTAGTAAGGATCTACTCCCTCCGTTCCTAAGGTTGTGTTCGGAAATCCACCGCTCCGTCACCAGGAAGCGAAGCGCGCGGAGCGCCCTGTTTGCCGATCTTCGTATTTCTACGGTATGCCGCTCCGCTCCACGGCGGAGTGACTCCGAACGGAGCCTAAATATAAGTCTTTTTAGAGATTACACTATGAACTACATACGGATGTATATAGACATATTTTTGAGTGTAGATTCACTCACTTTGCTTCGTGTGTAGTCCCTTATTGGAATATCTAAAAGACTTATATTTAGAAACGAAGAGAGTATTTTCTATTCTTTGATGAAGTACACTAGTAGTAACTTGCATTAAAGAAAAAAATCTCTATTCCTAATGGAGCAGTTCATAGCCTGGTACTCCGGTTTTATTTTCGTCCGGTTTTATTTCTTCCCACCTTCCATCACCTCCTCCCACGGGTTTTCCTATCCATTGATTTAATTTTTTTAAAAAAAATCAGCACTTTTCAAACATACAAAAGATCACGGATCTAACTTTCCTAACTTATCCAAATCTATTGATCTCTCTCATTAATGCAATTTGCTTTAGGAAACAAATAGTAGATTTTTGGAAAACAAATAAAGGATTTTAAGAAAATTAACAAGTAAACCATGACAAACAAATCTTATTGTGGAAGTGTTACTTTTTCTTTACCCCTAAAGGACAGTCTACGGTCGTGATGGTAAGCACGTTGTAGCACATGTTGCCTCGATTTCTTAGCGCGAGCGCCGACTGGTGGGCCACATCCGTCGCTCCTCGTTCTCTTGGTCTGGCTTCCTTCCGAATCCCGACTCCCAGATCTCGATCTTCCTTTGTCTAAAAAAAATAAAAAATCTTGATCTCCTTCCCCTCCCCAAACATCCAGGCCTCCTCCTCCCCAGCCAAACCCCACGCCGCCATGGCCTCACGCCCACACCCCTCCGCACCGTCGCCACCTCTTCATCCTCCTAGATTTTCTGTACGCTCTCTCCTTCGGAACACGTCCAAGGGCGGACGCGGCCACCTATCCATTGCTCACGTCTGGGCTTTTGCCTAGAACGTCGTCCAGGCGGGCCATGTGTGCGGTTGCCTAGAGCGTCTCCAATGCGGTCTCCGCCGCCTCCCGCTGTCCCGCAGCATCCCCGTGCACCACGTGGAAAGACATTGCTGCTGCTGCTCTCCAAAATAGCCGGCCTCCTTCCTTCAATCTTTTTTTGGCAATTGTACAGTGTACTCCATGGCATAAATTCATGTTGATTACTTGGTTTTCATTTTTATTGCAGGTCTCAAGCACGTGAAGGACATGCCAAGCGCCTGGATCCTCGGAGCGAATTGGATGATCGTATTCCCCGAGTAGTTCAATAAAAAATGATTAGGTGTGTCTAGCCATCTTCATACTAAAAAGTAATTAGTTCAGACTTCATAGATGAGATGGGTGTGCCTTGTTACTGAGAGAAACCCCTCATGGTACTGGCAATCACGCACTCAATCACAAGGATTACAAAGCAGCTGATGTAACATTTCTTCGTATGTTCTTTGCAACCCCGGTTTGTTGAATCACAACTATCCCTTCAAAGAAAAAAAGAAGCCCGTGTTACCAAGGGAAAGTACTCTTGCTACTGGCAGTCATGCACTCAATCACAAGGTTTGCGAATGTTATGACCGGCCAGGTCTATGGCCGCAGGGGCCCACTGGGCAGGCTTAGGCCTCAAGTTATCTTAGTTTTATTTTCAGATTATATGGTTATATATATAAGTTGTAAGACTATTTCGAGAATTAAGCAATAAGACTATTCTATTGCCCGGCTCCCAGAGGAGCCGGAACCCTAACCCTAGCCGCCTCCTTCCTGCGCCGCCACCGCCCAACCGCAAGGACGACGCCTAGCCGCCGGCCACCGCGCTCCAGCCCTCGCCCAACTCCCTCCTTCCCCTACACCCTACGCCCTAGGCAGGGCCGAACCCTAGCTCCTAAGGGCATCTCCAGCCGCGCCCCCAAGAAGGCCCCCTAGGCATTTTTTCGTCCGCCGGCGCCAAAAAATCGGCCCAATCGCGCCCCCAAGAGCCCAGTTTTCGCCGGCTCGGGCCAAAATTGGCGCCGGCGGACCCAACCCGAACCCGGTACGCTGGGGGTCGCTCGGGGGCGCCGGGCGAATCGTTTTTGGCGCGAAGAGCCGCGGGCCCGCCACGTCAGCGACTCTACTCTCTTCTCGCCCCTTCGTCGTCCTCATCGCCTCGTTTCCCACGGCGAATCAATGCCAAAACTGCCGCACGCTGCCGCGCCGGTCAGCCTCCATTGATGCCTCACGGGCGGCGCAGTGAAGGCTGGGCGACGCGTCCCTCGGCCGCCACGCAATCATGCCACGCGTAAGGCGCCGGCCAAGCCTACCGCGCGACGTCTCCGCCTATAAAAGCCGACTGCAAGCGCGCCGGAGAGACTCACCCCGATTATCCACTGACGACGCGCTCATTTCTCCCCCTTTCCTCCTCTCGCCGTCACCAGTTGAGAAAGCATGGCCGAGCGTTTCCCAGGCGACGGCACGGCGGCGAACGGATTCGGGCGCCGTCATCTGCACGAGGACGAGGCTCGCCTCCTTTTCGAGGCCGAGTACCCGGCCCCGCCGGACATGTGGGTGCCCGGGGCGTGGAGGATCAGCGCCGGCGGTGTGCCGGTGCCCCCGGTACCCACCGGCGCGGCGCGGCGTGCGGAGATCGCACGCATCCGCTCGTCCCTGCCGCGTGCGGCGAGGGAGGGGCCCCGGTACGTCCCCGACAGCCCAATCTGGGAGCCGTACTTCCGCCGCCGGCACGACGAGCAGCTCGAGTCCACCAACGGCATCGTGCCCTCCGGCAGGCTCAACGCCGCCGGCCGGCGTCGGTGGTTGGGCGTGCCCGGGCGCACGTTGGAGTCCGTCCTCGAGTACATCGAGGGCGGCAACACACCGCGCCTCAAGTACCCCGCTCCCCCGTCCTTCTCACGCCGCCGGTGTAACGCCCTCGATGCGGCTATATCTCCCACGTGTCGAAGCACGACTTAGAGGCAAAACCGCATTGAAAGCAATGTCGCAAGAGAGGTAATCTTCACACAACCCATGTAATACATAAGGGAAAGAGATACATGGTTGGCTTACAATCGCCACTTCACACAAAACATGAATAAAGCATTACAACATCCAAATACAATCAAGGTCCGACTACGGAACCAAAATAAAAGAAGAACCCCAAATGCGACAAAGGTCCCCGATCGACCCCAACTGGGCTCCACTACTGATCAACTAGAACGAAACAACACAAAGGACAAGATCTTCATCAAGCTCCTCCTGAGCTGGGTTGCGTCATCTGCACGGACTCATCGGCACCTGCAAACTGGTTTTGAAAGTATCTATGAGCCACAGGGACACAGCAATCTCGCACCCTCGCGATCAAGACTATTTAAGCTTATGGGTAAGGTAAAGGTAAGAGGTGGAGCTGCAGCAAGCGACTAGCATATATGGTGGCTAACATATTCGCAAAAGAGAGCGAGAAGAGAAGGCAAAGCGCGGTCGAGAAACTATGATCAAGAAGTGATCCTATAGCAACCTACGTCAAGCATAACTCCAACAACCGTGTTCACTTCCCGGACTCCGCCGGAAAGAGACCATCACGGTTACACACGCAGTTGACTCATTTTAATTAAGTTAAGGTTCAAATTATCTACAACTGGACATTAACAAATTCCCATCTGCCCATAACCGCGGGCATGGCTTTCGAAACTTCAAATCCCTACAGGGGTGTCCCAACTTAGCCCATGACAAGCTCTCACGGTCAACGAAGGAATAGACCTCCTCCCGAGACATTCCGATCAGACTCGGTATCCCGGTTCTACAAGACATCCTCGACAATGGTAAAACAAGTCCAGCAAGACCACCCGATGCGCCGACATCCCGATAGGAGCTGCACATATCTCGTTCTCAGGGCACACCGGATAAGCTAAGCGTACGAGAGCCAACGTAACCCAAGTTGCCAAGGGACGGCCCCGCACGGTGCTCTGGGTTGGACCAACACTTAGACAAGCACTGGCCCGGGGGGGTTAAAATAAGATGACCCTCGGGATGCGCAACTCCCAAGGGAAAAAGGCTAGGTGGCGAAAGGTAAAACCAAGGTTGGGCCTTGCTGGAGGAGTTTTATTCAAAGTGAACTGTCAAGGGGTTCCCATTATAACCCAACCGCGTAAGGAACGCAAAATCCGGGATGTTGGGGAACGTAGCAGAAATTCAAAATTTTCCTACGTATCACCAAGATCTATCTATGGAGAAACCAGCAACGAGGGGAAGGAGATTGCATCTACATACCCTTGTAGATCGCTAAGCGGAAGCGTTCAAGAGAACGGGGTTGATGGAGTCGTACTCGTCGTGATTCAAATCACCGATGATCAAGTGCCGAATGGACGACACCTCCGCGTTCAACACACGTACGGAATGGAGACGTCTCCCATGCCTTGATCCAGCAAGGAGGAGGGAGAGGTTGATGGAGATCCAGCAGCACGACGGCATGGTGGAAGTAGCGGGATTCCAACAGGGCTTCGCTAAGCGCTGCGGGAGGAGGAAGATGTGTCACGGGAGGGAGAGGGAGGCGCCAGGCCTTAGATTAGTTTGCTCCTCCTTTTTCACCACTATATATAGGGCCAAGGGAGAGGGGGAGGCGCAGCCCTTGCCCCTTCCTCCAAGGAAGGGTGCGGCCAAGGGTGGGGAGGAGTCCATCCTCCCCAAGGCACCTCGGAGGTGCCTTCCCCTTTTAGGACTCTCCTCTTTTCCCATCTCTTGGCGCATGGGCCTCTTGGGGCTGGTGCCCTTGGACCATATAGGCCAAGGCACACCCCCTACAGCCCATGTGGCCCCCCGGGGCAGGTGGCCCCACCCGGTGGACCACCGGGACCCTTCCGGTGGTCCCGGTACAATACCGGTGACCCCGAAACTTGTCCCGATGGCCGAAATAGCACTTCCTATATATAATTCTTTACCTCCGGACCATTCCGGAACTCCTCGTGACGTCTGGGATCTCATCCGGGACTCCGAACAACTTTTGGGTTACCGCATACTAATATCTCTATAACCCTAGCGTCACCGAACCTTAAGTGTGTAGACCCTACGGGTTCGGGAGACATGCAGACATGACCGAGACGACTCTCCGGTCAATAACCAACAGCGGGATCTGGATACCCATGTTGGCTCCCACATGTTCCACGATGATCTCATCGGATGAACCACGATGTCAAGGACTTAATCAATCCCGTATACAATTCCCTTTGTCTAGCGGTATGTTACTTGTCCGAGATTCGATCGTCGGTATCCATATACCTTGTTCAATCTCGTTACCGGCAAGTCTCTTTACTCGTTCCGTAACACATCATCCCGTGATCAACTCTTTGGTCACATTGCGCATATGATGATGTCCTACCGAGTGGGCCCAGAGATACCTCTCCGCTTACACGGAGTGACAAATCCCAGTCTCGATTCGTGCCAACCCAACAGACACTTTCGGAGATACCTGTAATGCGCCTTTATAGTCACCCAGTTACGTTGTGACGTTTGATACACCCAAAGCATTCCTACGGTATCTGGGAGTTGCACAATCTCATGGTCTAAGGAAATGATACTTGACATTAGAAAAGCTTTAGCATACGAACTATACGATCTTTGTGCTAGGCTTAGGATTGGGTCTTGTCCATCACATCATTCTCCTAATGATGTGATCCCGTTATCAACGACATCCAATGTCCATGGTCAGGAAACCGTAACCATCTATTGATCAACGAGCTAGTCAACTAGAGGCTCACTAGGGACATGGTGTTGTCTATGTATCCACACATGTATCTGAGTTTCCTATCAACACAATTATAGCATGGATAATAAACGATTATCATGAACAAGGAAATATAATAATAACCAATTTATTATTGCCTCTAGGGCATATTTCCAACAGTCTCCCACTTGCACTAGAGTCAATAATCTAGTTCACATCGCCATGTAATTAACACTCACAGGTCACATCGCCATGTGACTAACACCCAAGAGTTTACTAGAGTCAGTAGTCTAGTTCACATCACTATGTGATTAACACTCAATGAGTTCTAGGTTTGATCATGTTGCTTGTGAGAGAGGTTTTAGTCAACGGGTCTGAACCTTTCAGATCCGTGTGTGCTTTACAAATCTCTATGTCATCTCCTAGATGTAGCTACCACGTTCTATTTGGAGCTAATCCAAATAACTGTTCTACTTGGAGCTATTCTAAATTGTTGCTCCATTATACGTATCCGATATCTCTACTCAGAGCTATCCGGATAGGTGTTAAGCTTGCATCGACGTAACTCTTTACGTCGAACTCTTTATCACCTCCATAATCGAGAAAATTCCTTAGTCCACTAGTTACTAAGGATAACTTTGACCGCTGTCCTGTGATCCATTCTTGGATCACACTTGTACCCCTTGACTGACTCATGGCAAGGCACACTTCAGGTGCGGTACACAGCATAGCATACTGTAGAGCCTATGTCTTAAGCATAGGAGACGACCTTCGTCTTTTCTCTCTATTCTGCCGTGGTCGAGCTTTAAGTCTTAACTTCATACCTTACAACTCAGGCAAGAACTCCTTCTTTGACTGATCCATCTTGAACACCTTCAAGATCACGTCAAGGCATGTGCTCATTTGAAAGTACTATTAAGCGTTTTGATCTATCCTTATAGATCTTGATGCTTAATGTTCAAGTAGCTTAATCCAGGCTTTCCATTGAAAAACACTTTCCCAATAACCCTATATGCTTTCCAGAAATTCTACATCATTTCTGATCAACAATATGTCAACATATACTTTATCAGAAATTCTATAGTGCTCCCACTCACTTCTTTGGAAATACCAGTTTCTCATAAACTTTGTATACACCCAAAATCTTTGATCATTTCATCAAAGCATACATTCCAACTCCGAGATGCTTACTCAAGTCCTCAGAAGGATTGCTGGAGCTTTGCATACTTATTAGCATCTTTCAGGATTGACAAAAACCTTTCGGTTGTATCACATACAACCTTTCCTCAAGAAAAACGTCGAGGAAACAATGTTTTGACATCCTATCTGCAAGATTTCATAAATAATGCAGTAATTGCTAATATAATTCCAACAGACTCTTAGCATCGCTACGAGTGAGAAAGTCTCATCGTAGTCAACTCCTTGAACTGGTCGAAAAAACATCTTAACGACAAGTCGAGCTTTCTTAATGGTGACATTTACCATCATTGTCCGTCTTCCTTTTAAAATCCATCTGTACTCAACAGCCTTACGACCATCGAGCCATTCTGCCAAAGTCTACACTTTGTTTTCATACATGGATCCTCTCTCGGATTTTATGGCCTCGAGCCATTTATCGGAATCCAGGCCCACCATCGCTTCTCCATAGCTCGTAGGTTCATTGTTGTCTAGCAACATGACTTCCAAGACAGGGTTACGTACCACTCTGAAGTAGTACGCATCCTTGTCATCCTACGATGTTTGGTAGTGACTTGATCCGAAGTCTCATGATCAATATCATAAGCTTCCACTTCAATTGGTGTAGGTGCCACAGGAACAACTCTTTGTGCCCTGCTATACACTAGTCGAAGTAACGGTTCAATAACCTCATCAAGTCTCCACCATCCTCCCACTCAATTCTTTCGAGAGAAACTTTTCCTCGAGAAAGGACCTGATTCTAGAAACAATCCCTTATTGCTTTCGAATCTGAGACAGGAGGTATACCCAACTGTTTTGGGTGTCCTATGAAGATGCATTTATCCGCTTTAGGTTCGAGCTTATCAGCTTGAAATTTTTTCACATAAGCGTCGCAATCCCAAACTTTTAAGAAATAACAGCTTAGGTTTCTCTAAACCATAGTTCATACGGTGTCATCTCATCGGAATTACGTGGTGCCCCTTTTAAAGTGAATGTGGGTGTCTCTAATGCCTAACCCATAAACTATCGTGGTAATTCGATAAGAGACATCATGGTATGCATCATATCCAATAGGGTGCAGTTATGATGTTCGGACACACCATCACAATATGGTGTTCCAGGTTGTATTAGTTGTGAAACAATTTCCACAATGTCTTAATTCTGTGCCAAACTCGTAACTCAGATATTCATCTCTATGATCATATCATAGATCTTTTATCCTCTTGTCACGACGATCTTTCAACTTCACACTGAAATTACTTGAACCTTTCAATAATTCAGACTCGTGATTCATCAAGTAAATGTACTCAACATCTACTCAAATCATCTGTGAAGAAAGAACATAACGATATTCACTACATGCCTCAGCACTCATTGGACTGCACACATCAAAATGTATTACTTCCAACAATTTGCTTTCTAGTTCCATTTTACTGAAACCGAGGCTTTCAGTCATCTTGCCCATGTGGTATGATTTGCATGCCTCAAGTGATTCAAAATCAAGTGAGTCCAAACGGTCCATTTGCATGGAGTTTTCTTCATGCATACACACCAATAGACATGGTTCGCATGTCTCAAACTTTTCAAAAATGAGTGAGTCCAAAGATCCATCAACATGGAGCTTCTTCATGCGTTTTATACCGATATGACTTAAGTGCCAGTGCCACAAGTAGGTGGTACTATCATTACTATCCTATATCTTTTGGCATGAACATGTGTATCACTACAATCGAGATTCAATAAACCATTCATTTTAGGCGTAAGACCATTGAAGGTTTTATTCAAATAAACAGAGTAACCATTATTCTCCTTAAATGAATAACCGTATCGCGATAGACATAATCCAATCATGTCTATGCTCAACGCAAACACCAAATAACAACTATTTAGGTTTTAATACCAATCTCGATGGTAGAGGGAGCGTGCGATGCTTGATCATATCAACATTGGAAACACTTCCAACACATATCGTCAGCTCACCTTTAGCTAGTCTCCGTTTATTCCGTAGCCTTTTGTTTCGAGTTACTAACATTTAGCAACCGAACCGGTATCTAATACCCTGGTGCTACTAGGAGTACTAGTAAAGTACACATCAACACAATGTATATCCAATATACTTCTATCGACCTTGCCAGCCTTCTCATCTACCAAGTATCTAGGGTAATTCTGCTCCAGTGGCTGTTCCCCTTATTACAGAAGCACTTAGTCTCGGGTTTGGGTTAACCTTGGGTTTCTTCACTAGAGCAGCAGCTGAATTGCTGTTTTATGAAGTATCCCTTCTTGCCCTTGCCCTTCTTGAAACTAGTGGTTTCACCAACCATCAACAATTGATGCTTCTTCTTGATTTCTACTTTCGTGGTGTCAAACATCGCGAATAGCTCAAGGATCATCATATATGTCCCTGATATATTATAGTTCATCACGAAGCTCTAGCAGCTTGGTGGTAATGACTTCGGAGAACCATCACTATTTCATCTGGAAGATCAACTCCCACTCGATTCAAGCGATTGTTGTACTCAGACAATCTGAGCACAAGCGCAACAATTGAGCTTTTCTCCTTAGTTTGCAGGCTAAGAAAATCGTCGGAGGTCTTATACCTCTTGACATGGGCACAAGCCTGAAATTCCAATTTCAGCCCTCAAAACATCTCATATGTTTTGTGATGTTTCAAAAACGTCTTTGGTGCCTCAACTCTAAACCGTTTAACTGAACTATCACGTAGTTATCAAAACGTGTATGTCAGATGTTCGCAACATCCACAGACAACGTTCGAGGTTCAGCACACTGAGCGGTGCATTAAGGACATAAGCCTTCTATGAAGCAATGAGGACAATCCTCAGTTTACGGACCTAGTCCACATAATTGCTGCTATCAACTTTCAACTAATTTTTTTCTCTAGGAACATAACTAAACAGTAGAACTAAAGCGCGAGCTACGACATAATTTGCAAAATCCTTTTGACTATGTTCAGGATAATTAAGTTCATCTTATGAACTCCCACTTAGATTAGACATCCCTCTAGTCATCTAAGTATTACACGATCCGAGTCGACCAGGCCATGTCCGATTAACACGTGAGACGGACTAGTCAACGTCGGTGAACATCTTCATGTTGATCGTATCTTCCATACGACTCGTGTTCGACCTTTCGGTCTCTGTGTTCCGAGGCCATGTCTTCACATGCTTAGGCTCGTCAAGTTAACCCTAAGTGTTTTTGCATGTGTAAATCTTGCTTACACCCGTTGTATGTGAACGAAAGGATCTATCACACCCGATTAACACGTGATGCTTTGAAGCGACGAACTGTAGCAACGGTGCACAGTTAGGGGAGAACACTTCTTGAAATTTTAATGAGGGATCATCTTATTTACTACCGTCGTTCTAAGCAAATAAGATGTATAAACATGATAAACATCACATGCAATCAAATAGTGACATGATATGGCCAATATCATATAGCTCCTTTGATCTTCATCTTGGGGCTCCATGATCATCTTGTCACCGGCATACTCATCGACATGTAAGTTGTGATTCCTTTGACAAGAACATGATCAATCTCATACATCACATATATCATTCATCACATCCTTTTGGCCATATCACATCACATAGCATACCCTGCAAAAACAAGTTAGACGTCCTCTAATTGTTGTTTGCATGTTTTACGTGGCTGCTATGGGTTTCTAGCAAGAACGTTTCTTACCTACGCAAAACCACAACGTGATATGCCAATTTCTATTTACCCTTCATAAGGACCCTTTTCATCGAATCCGATCCGACTAAAGTAGGAGAGACAGACACCCACTAGCCACCTTATGCAACTAGTGCATGTCAGTCGGTGGAACCTGTCTCACGTAAGAGTACGTGTAAGGTTGGTCCGGGCCGCTTCATCCCACGATGCCGCCGAATCAAGATAAGACTAGTAACGGCAAGCATATTGAACAAAATCAACGCCCACAACTTCTTTGTGTTCTACTCGTGCATAGAATCTACGCAATAGACCTAGCTCATGATGCCACTGTTGGGGAACGTAGCAGAAATTCAAAATTTTCCTACGTATCACCAAGATCTATCTATGGAGAAACCAGCAACGAGGGGAAGGAGAGTGCATCTACATACCCTTGTAGATCGCTAAGCGGAAGCGTTCAAGAGAACGGGGTTGATGGAGTCGTACTCGTCGTGATTCAAATCACCGATGATCAAGTGCCGAATGGACGGCACCTCCGCGTTCAACACACGTACGGAACGGAGACGTCTCCCATGCCTTGATCCAGCAAGGAGGAGGGAGAGGTTGATGGAGATCCAGCAGCACGACGGCGTGGTGGAAGTAGCGGGATTCCAACAGGGCTTCGCTAAGCGCTGCGGGAGGAGGAAGATGTGTCACGGGAGGGAGAGGGAGGCGCCAGGCCTTAGATTAGTTTGCTCCTCCTTTTTCCTCACTATATATAGGGCCAAGGGAGAGGGGGAGGCGCAGCCCTTGCCCCTTCCTCCAAGGAAGGGTGCGGCCAAGGGTGGGGAGGAGTCCATCCTCCCCAAGGCACCTCGGAGGTGCCTTCCCCTTTTAGGACTCTCCTCTTTTCCCATCTCTTGGCGCATGGGCCTCTTGGGGCTGGTGCCCTTGGCCCATATAGGCCAAGGCACACCCCCTACAGCCCATGTGGCCCCCCGGGGCAGGTGGCCCCACCCGGTGGACCCCCGGGACCCTTCCGGTGGTCCCGGTACAATACCGGTGACCCCGAAACTTGTCCCGATGGCCGAAATAGCACTTCCTATATATAATTCTTTACCTTCGGACCATTCCGGAACTCCTCGTGACGTTCGGGATCTCATCCGGGACTCCGAACAACTTTTGGGTTACCGCATACTAATATCTCTATAACCCTAGCGTCACCGAACCTTAAGTGTGTAGACCCTACGGGTTCGGGAGACATGCAGACATGACCGAGACGACTCTCCGGTCAATAACCAACAGCGGGATCTGGATACCCATGTTGGCTCCCACATGTTCCACGATGATCTCATCGGATGAACCACGATGTCAAGGACTTAATCAATCCCGTATACAATTCACTTTGTCTAGCGGTATGTTACTTGTCCGAGATTCGATCGTCGGTATCCATATACCTTGTTCAATCTCGTTACCGGCAAGTCTCTTTACTCGTTCCGTAACACATCATCCCGTGATCAACTCTTTGGTCACATTGCGCATATGATGATGTCCTACCGAGTGGGCCCAGAGATACCTCTCCGCTTACACGGAGTGGCAAATCCCAGTCTCGATTCGTGCCAACCCAACAGACACTTTCGGAGATACCTGTAATGCGCCTTTATAGTCACCCAGTTAGGTTGTGACGTTTGATACACCCAAAGCATTCCTGCGGTATCCGGGAGTTGCACAATCTCATGGTCTAAGGAAATGATACTTGACATTAGAAAAGCTTTAGCATACGAACTATACGATCTTTGTGCTAGGCTTAGGATTGGGTCTTGTCCATCACATCATTCTCCTAATGATGTGATCCCGTTATCAACGACATCCAATGTCCATGGTTAGGAAACCGTAACCATCTATTGATCAACGAGCTAGTCAACTAGAGGCTCACTAGGGACATGGTGTTGTCTATGTATCCACACATGTATCTGAGTTTCCTATCAACACAATTATAGCATGGATAATAAACGATTATCATGAACAAGGAAATATAATAATAACCAATTTATTATTGCCTCTAGGGCATATTTCCAACACGGGAACATAACACCGATATGACGGAAACTAGGGCGGCAAGAGTGGAACAAAACAGCAGGCATAAGGCCGAGCCTTCCACCCTTTACCAAGTATATAGATGCATTAATTAAATAAGATATAATGTGATATCCCAACAAGTAAACATGTTCCAACAAGGAACAACATCTCCATGTTCCAACAAGGAACAAACTTCAATCTTCACCTGCAACTAACAACGCTATAAGAGGGGCTGAGCAAAGCGGTAACATAGCCAAACAACGGTTTGCTAGGACAAGGTGGGTTAGAGGCTTGGTTCAACAATATGGGGGGCATGATAAGCAAGTGGTAGGTATCGCAGCATAGGCATAGCAAAAGAGCGAGCATCTAGCAAAGCAAAGATAGAAGTGATTTCGAGGGTATGGTCATCTTGCCTGAAATCCCGCAAGGGAGAAGAACGAGTCCATGAAGAAGACAAATGGACGTAGTCGAACGAATCCTCACAACACGACGTTAACGTAACCAACCCGAAGAAGCAACACCGGAAAAGAAACACACAACATAGTAAACAACCAACACATGAACATGGTATAAAATGCGGGATGCGGTATGCGATGCATATGCATGATTTGCAAAGGAATGAATGAACCTGGCCTCAACTTGGAAATCCAAGTGTGCCACTGGAAAGATGAGATGAATTCGCTTGAAAACGATATAAAGATCGCCAGAATCGGAGTTACGGTTTGGAAATGGCAAGTAATTCAAATATGGCACCGGTCTGCGATATACAGCAAGTAGCCATCTAAATGCAATAAGATGAACATGCTACAGCACTCAAACATGGCAACAAAATACATGGCAGGGATCCATTCATGATTCTTAACAAAAGATGAACACTGAGCTACGGCCAATTCATCCATTAACACGTTCAAACGAGCATGGCAAAAGTGCAAACGATAAACAGATCTCAGACTTAGTGAAATTAACACTTGTCTGGAATTTCAGATCAGATAGCACTCTTTGGAGCAATAAAACTACATGCTACAGGACATGAACATGGCAAAGTAAAGCATGGCATGGAGCTACTCAAAGAGCTTAACAAAAATCCCTTAGTGACCTTGAGCCAAAAGGGATCCGAAAATACAATTGCAAGCATGTGAACATGGCAAAAACATAATCAGTTCTCAGACTTAGTGAAAACTGGAGCATGCTGAAACAGATATCAAGTAGGCATGTTTACGAGCTCGATGCACTCACTACAGAGCAAGTCATGAAAGCTAAGCATACACCCATCAAGAATACACAAAATACAAGCTATACATGGCAAGAACAATAACATAGCATGCACGGATCAACTACAACATCATCGGCAAAATCGCTAACAAGTAGACAATCTGCCCAGATTCACGAAATAGCAAAAGTAGAGCTCGATTGACTCAAGCTAGGGTGCTCCATAATTGCAAACAAAGACATGGATGGATAGAGCACTACAAGATTAACAAAACATCCTTACTGATCATCCTCAAAAGAGGCACGGATCACTAGGAAACAACATGAAAATATGGCATAATGAGATAAACAGACCAAGGACTTAGTGGAAATGCTAAGTCCCTGAAATCAGCATTAACAAGTGCACCACTTTGCAAGCTTGTGCTAGTCACCACACACATCACAAAAATACATGTGTTGCACCTCTGGAAAGATGGCAAAACCCTTAACAAAACATATGTAGAGCTCATGGGCATATCATGCACACAATAATCATGGCAAAAATGACAAATATCTAAATGGAGCAGCAGATCTGACAACTATCTCAAGTAGCACTCTTCTAACAGCATTTCGGGCATCAAGATGAACTCAAATGAAAAATGATTCAATGAGATGAAATGATGTGCTCTCTGAGACGAACATTTTGATATGCTATATGCATGAATCGGAGCTACGGATGCGGAGTTACGATGCTATGAACATGTGCATTTAAAACGTGGGAAACTCGGGGACTTAGTAGAAATATAGACCTCTCCCAGATCTAGGGTTGGCACGGAATCCGAGGCACGGACGGAGTTCGCCGGAGCACGACCGGAGACAGCGACGATGGTGGTCGGAAGACGCGGGATCTCGCCGGAGATGGCGGATCCGGGCTGGATCTCGCCGGATGGATCCCGGCGCGGGGCGGCGGCCTGGGAACGCGGGAGGCGGCCAGCGGGGTCGGTGAGCGGCGCGGCGCCCGCCGCCAGTGATGGCCGGAGTTGGATGGCGACGATGGCGCGCTCCGGCCGGGCGGCGCGGCGACCGGTTGATGACGACAGGGCGGCGGGGATCGAGCGCGGCGCTGGGAGGCGAGAGCCTCGGGCGGCGGCGGTGCACCGGGGCGGGGGGGCTGGACCTGGGCCTCCCGGGCCCGCGCGGGAGAGGCGGCGCGTCAGGCCAGGTGGCGGCGCGGGGTTGGATGAGGGAGCCGCGGCGATGACGTGGCGAGCCTCCATTGGACGGAGGGACGTGGCGGCGGCGGTAGCGGGTTTGTCCGGCCGGGTCCGGACATGTCCGACGCGGCGCGAGGGAAATTTAGGGTTAGAGGAAGGGGAAGACCCGGGATTTTTCGTGGGGGGTTCTTTATATAGGGGTAGAAGGAGTTAGGAGAGTCCAAATAAGGTGCGGTTTTCGGCCACGCGATCGTGATCGAACGACCGAGATGATGGAGGAGGTTTAGGTGGGTTTTGGGCCAAATTGGAAGGGTGTTGGGCTGCAACACGCACGAGGCCTTATCGGTCCCTCGGTTAACCGTTGGAATATCAAACGAAGTCCAAATGACACGAAACTTGACAGGCGGTCTACCGGTAGTAAACCAAGACCGCTTGGCAAGACTCGGTCCAATCCGGAAATGTTTAACCCCCACACATGAAAAGAAGGTAGAAATGACCCTCAGAGGAGATAGGAGCGCCGGAATGCAAAACGGACAACGGGGAAAATGCTCGGATGCATGAGACGAACACGTATGCAAATGAAATGCACATGATGACATGATATGCAATGCATGACACGCAAGCAATGACAAGGCAACAACAGCGAATAACTAGAGGACACCTGGCACATCGGTCTCGGGGCGTTACAGCCGGGGAAGCTCCTGGACGCCGAGGCGCATGGAGACCGGGGTGTCCTCCTCCTCATCCGGCGGCTCTCCCTGCCTCCACCTCCGCCCCGTCAAGCCGGAGCCCCAGGACACGCCTGTCAGCGCGCGTACCCGCAGCTCCGGCGCCCTCGTCGATCCCAAGGTGGAGTCCAGCCTTCCCCCGGAGTACGACGAGATAGCCCGACGCGGCTTCTCCGACGAGGACGCCATGCGGTGGTCACGCGACGACTACCTGCGCGAGGAGATGATCCGGCAGCGCCGGGCCCTGGAGGAGATCACCGCCCGCAAACGTGGGCGCGAGGACGAGGACGGTGTCGTTGCCCTCGATAGCGACGACGACGACGACCCCGGACTGTCCAACCCGCCGCGCCAACCGGGGGAGGGATGCAGCAGGGACGGCGGAGGCGTAGGCGGGGGCGACGACGACGACGATGATGACAACGACGGCGGTGACTACACGCGGTTCTACAGCCTCCTCGGCATGTAGAACCGCGTGGACGGGCGGCGAGGCGGGCGGCAAGGGAGACGGCGGGGGTAGCCCGTGGTAGTTTTTTTGTGTGTAAAATATGTTTAAATTTGAATGAACTCGCCCGTGTTTGCGTTGTGTTTGCGCCGAATTTGAACATTTTAAAAACCCGTGGGGGCCGCGACTGGGGGACATCACGCCCCCAGTGCGCGGTTTAGCACCGGTGTGCCCCCAGGGGGCGATTTTTTGCCCCTCCTAGGGGGCCAACGGCTGGAGATGCCCTAACACCTTGGTATCAGCCAGCTCAGGTTCGACTATGTCGTCCTCACCACCATCGCCGTCGCTGCCTCTGACCACCACCACCGCCGTCACTCCAACAACCACCACCGCCGCCGCGCCATCGCCACTCGCCACGGGGCCGCTGGCCCTTCCATCGGCGCCGCTGGAACTCATCTTTGACGCGCCCACCGGCTAGCCGCTGGGCCCCGTCACCGCTACGCCGCCATCCCCTTCAACCTTACCGGCCTACTACAGCTCGGAGGCCATGGCGGGTGTCCTCAACGACTTGGTCGTCGCGGTCCAGGGCATCCGGCTCTTCCTGGCCAGCCCGTACGGGCCGCCCCCGCCGCTCCCGCCCCCTGTGCCCTCCGGGCCCCGGCTCTTCCGTGGTACTCGGTGCCCGCAGCACTCGCCGGGGGCTACCCGGCGCTCCAGCCGCCGGCCGCCCCAGCGCCGGCCTGGCCGCAATGGCCTGCCCCAACGCTCGCGGCACCACTCGCGTCGGCCGCGCATGCCCCCGCCCCATGGCCGGTCTGGGCCGCGCCGGCTCCCTCCGCGCCGGCTGCACCGGCTCCCACGCCGTCCCCGCCACCCAGCGCAGGCCTGAGTCAGGCCCCTCCAGGGGGGCTCCCGATCCAGCAGGTGCGGTTCCCACTGTCGCCCTCTCCGATTCCGACATGGCTCACCGGAACGTCGCCACCGCCGGTCTACACGGAGGTCGGAGAACCATCGGTGTCCACGCTGCAGTACGACGCGCCGCCCTCCGCCCTCTGTATCGTCGAACCAGTGGGCACTGGCGCATCGACCCCGACACCACCTCGCTTCGCCCGGATCGACTTCGCCATGTATGATGGCTCGGAGGACCCCCTTAACTGGTTAAACCAGTGTGACCAGTTCTTCCGGGGGCAGCGCACACCTGCGTCCGAGCGCACTTGGCTCGCTTCATACCACCTCCGGGGTGCAGCCAAGATGTGGTACTACGCCCTCGAGCAGGACGAGGGCGGTATGCCTCCCTGGGATCGTTTCCGCGAGCTGTGCCTCCTTCGCTTTGGACCACCATGGCGCGGCAGCCGCTTTTCCGAGCTAGGCCGCCTACCCTTCACCTCCACGGTCCAGGATTTCGCTGACCGTTTCCAGGCTCTGGCGTGTCACGCACCAGGGGTGACGGCACTACAGCGAGCTGAGCTCTTCGTCGGCGGCCTTCTCGACCACATCCGCGTGGACATCGAGATGAAGGGGCCCCAGGACCTACAGACGGCCGTATACTACGCTTGGGCGTTCGAGGAGCGTGCCCAGGCCTTGACACGGCCAACAGCACCTCGGGGGAGCCGACTGCCTCCACGGCCCCGCCGCCCGCGCCCGCACCTTCAGCCGCCTCGCCGGCGACCACCTCGGCCGTGACGCGGCCCTTCCGGCGCCTTTCGAGGCAGAGCAGCTCGAGCGCCGCCGCCTCGGGCTGTGCTTTAACTGTGACGCACCCTATGCCCCGGGCCATGTCTGCCCGCGCCTCTTCTACTTGGAGATGGTCGACGAGACGGAGGACGATACCCCCGATGATGGACTCGGTGACCCAGCCGCCGCCGAGGTCGCGCCGGCACCCGCGCCGGCTACGGCCCTTGTTGTCTTCCTTCATGCGTTGCTCGGCATCCGTAATGAGCAGACTATGCTTATACCGGTCACGATCCGTGGCGAGACTCTGGTGGCTCTCTTGGACACGGGTTCTACACATAACTTCCTACCTGAGGCTACTATGCGACGCCTTGAGCTACAGCCGACAGGCGGGGAGCAGCTGCGGGTCACCGTCGCTAATGGCGACCGCCTCCGCTGCCATGGGCTCGCTCGGGACGTACCCATTACTATCGGCGACGAGCACTTCACCATCACTTGTGCCGGCATCGACTTGGGCTACTTCGACTTCATCCTCGGCGCCGACTTTTTGCGGACTCTCGGACCCATCCTTTGAGACTTCGACGCCCTAACGATGACCTTCTGGCGCCTCGGCCGCCGCATCCGGTGGGAGGGCGTTGGAGGCGCCCCAATGTCGCCCCCGCTCTAGCTGGGCGCGGCTACCACTGAGGCCGAGCATCCGCTGTTGGATGACCTCCTGCAGCAGCACAGTGATCTCTTTGCGGAACCCCAGGGCCTTCCGCCGGCCCGGGTCTACGACCACCGTATTCATCTCCTGCCGGGCTCGGCGCCGGTGGCAGTGAAGGAAATATGCCCTAGAGGCAATAATAAAAGTTATTATTTATTTGCTTATATAATGATAAATGTTTATTATTCATGCTAGAATTTTATTAACCGGAACATAATACATGTGTGAATACATAGACAAAAAAAGTGTCACTAGTCAATATAGATGCTCAAACTATTTTTTGTCACGAGGCATCTATATCCATATGCCACCTTTGTTCCGGTTCAGTTGCCTGCGCGAGGAGCGATTCCTTGACAGGCATTCTTTTTTCTTTTGCGACAAGAGACGGGCATCCGGCCCGCCATAACAGTGGGCTGAGCCGTACAAAGGTAGCTCGTGTTTCGTGTTAAGGCCCAAACGATCTGCTGGTTGGTGTCCAACTACGCGCCAACCCGCTTGCTGAAACAACGGCCTACTCGTCGCAACTCGCAAACCGCAGGAGCGCGGACTGTTTCCCTCCCCACTTCCCCAGTAACGAGGCCTAGGGTTCGTAGGTGGGCCCACTTGCTTACATGGCCTCTATGGTTGCCGCCGCGCGCCTCGCCGGCGGGGTCTCGCGGCTGTCGGCTCAGGGTTCTACTGCCCGGGGCCTTCCGCCCGGCAGCCTGCGGCTTCCCCCGCCTCGCCGGCGTCTGCGCAGCGTCCGGTGCTGCGCGGTTCGCCATCCCGGCGGCGGCGGCGGCGGCGGCGTGGGCGCGGGGGAGGAGTTCGTCGGGTTCTTCCGGGAGGCGTGGCCGTACATACGGGGCCATCGTGGGAGCACCTTCGTGGTCGTTATATCCAGCGAGGTTGTGTCGGGGCCACACTTGGACCGTATTTTGCAGGTACTATGATTGCTTAAGTTGAACTGAGCTGGAGTGTTTTGGATTTTCGTGTTCATTGTTCGTATGAAAGAGCATGCCATTCTTCCATTTAGCCGTGGGGGGCCGAACCATGGAATTGTTTTAGTAGCGATTCTAATTATCCAACATAACTTACTTTTATCACAAGTGATTCAAACAAAACTGTTTATCCATTGGCCAGCTAGAGATTATGACATTTTGTGAGATGTATGGACCATATGGTTCATTGGACTTGATCAATGGGCAAATGATCTAAAGAAAGCAATCAAGGTATAGTAGCCACTAGCCACTCGACAGCTGCAGGTTGTAAGAGTATGGGTTCGTTGGACTTAATTTATGGGGATGAGAAATGAGGGACAGAACGAGAAGCAGCTTAGTTTTTTTGGTACATAATTGGAATGAGGGTCTTCTGCGAACATGGATTCAAGACTATAAATGGCCCCAATGTTACTAGGAAAAAAGAGTCAAAATCACTGGTTTTCCTGGCAGGAGTATGAGATTTTTTTTTAGTCATGTGACTGGGCTTAGGTGCTACTGTTATGCTGCATAGATTTATCGTATTTTGTTGTCATAAAGTTCACATCATTATGGATTCCTTACATTTTCTAGTTATTTAGGGAATATTACATTTTCAATCACATGCAGGATATTTCACTACTTCATGGTCTTGGCATTAACTTTGTTCTTGTTCCGGGAACACATGTCCAGATTGATAAACTATTGTCGGAAAGAGGTTAGTTCTGCACATGTAGTACACCAGTCTTCTATCACTCATACCTGATCATCCTTATGCTACTAACAATTGTATATTTGTTCTTACTTTCCCATCTATGGTTTTATCTATTTATTAAAGTTTACAACACAATGTTTAAGGGACCTTCAGCATATAATAAAGTTACCTAATAAAAACTTAAAGATAACTTAGTTTCTGAAGCACGCGATTATGCTGGATGAGCAGAAACACATCTGAACACATTTTCCAACAGCACCATGATACCTTTCTAGCAAACTCTATCTCTTTGAGAAGTATGTAATTTATTTCATCACTTCTGCCCCACTCCCCACCACAAAGCTTCCGCGACACTTCCAAATGTGATCTGTAGAGTGATTGTGAAACAGGGACTATGTCTAAACTGCTGCTTACATGCGTAGAATTTGACGAGTCACATTTGATGACAGCAGCGACTTATTAGACCATTGGTAGGTGAGAGCATCCCCAACAATTTGTTACTAAGCTCATTGCGAAGAGAAGAGGGAATATCTGAACTCATCAATACTTCAATAGTATCAAACCCTCCAATAGGTTGTTACTTAGACCAGTGGCAGAGCTTGCCACCAAAAGATGGGCGAGCCACACACAAGAAAACTGCCTCTGGGCTATTGTTTTAAGGCCCGGGAAATCAATGTAAAGTGTACAAACCCCATGGGCTGGGCGGGCCATGGCCCATTCAGCCTTGCAATAGCTCCGCCAGTGACTTAGACCTTTTAGTAAGATAAAACTACATTCAATGTTGTGGAGCCCACAAGATGAGTTTTCTTAGTAACAAGGGTCTCTCCAGGAGACCATATGCTTGTTACTAGTGTCTTGTTTGGAGAGCCAGGCTGTTTCCCTCATAGAGTAACGAATTCACCATCTCCCCTCATCTTTTCTCCTCCACATTTCCTAAATGCTGATTTGGCATGACTTCAGTAACAACTCAGGTGGATTGGTGGAAATACTCCGATGATGATGTGAACAATAAGTTTCTTCACTATTCTTGTCCTTTACATTTTCTAATGCAGGCTTTATTCTTCTTTGAACTATATTTCTAGTATTTTTCCTGTTCCTGCATATTCTCATCTTATGAAACTTGCTGTAGGAAGGAAGGCTAAGTATGTTGGTCAGTACCGAGTTACCGATTCTGATTCACTAGAAGCTGCGATGGAGGCAGCTGGCAGAATAAGGTTAACAATAGAAGCAAAGCTCTCTCCTGGCCCTCCAATGTTAAACCTCCGTAGACATGGTGTTATTGGTCACTGGCATGGTCTTGTGGATAATGTTGCAAGTGGCAATTTCCTTGGTGCTAAGGTGAATATTTATAGCTGTAGTAAAATATTTGAGATTGGAGACAGCTGTAGTACTGTGAGCCGTATCCATCATCTAGTTCTGCATTTAGGCATTTGAGTGTCTATGTGCCTCCTTGCGTGCTATTTCTGTTTATTCCTCTACATTTTTTTTACCTCTTATCTTCTACTGAACTTCAGTCGGCTGGAGGTCCTGCAATACTGAGTTTATGCAACTAATTTTCTTTGGCAGAGAAGAGGGGTAGTTCATGGTGTTGATTACGGATTTACTGGTGAAGTTAAGAAAATAGATGTTGCACGGATAAAAGAAAGGCTTGATAGTGATAGCATTGTTGTTGTGAGCAATATGGGATACTCGAGCTCAGGAGAAGTTCTAAATTGCAAGTATGTTATTTTCTCTACCAGTTGTTCAGTTTCAAGATTTTCTAATGATTATATGCTTGCATTGATTCTCTAAATTATGCATATATTATGAGAAATACTCCCTCCGTCTCATAATGTAAGACGTTTTTTGACACTAATGTTGTGTCAAAAAATGTCCTACATTATGGGACGGAGGGAGTATGTGTGAGTGTGAATTTCCTGTTTTACTTGAAAATTGCTAAATAACTACACCATAATTTTTCTCTCTCTGTAATTTGTATATATTGTGGGTAACCTACTAAACAGATTAATTTTCCTTGTTTTTAACATTCAGCACTTACGAAGTAGCCACCGCATGTGCCTTAGCCATAGAGGCGGATAAACTTATCTGCGTTGTGGATGGTCAGATATTTGATGAGAATGGACGAGTCATTCATTTCATGTCTCTGGAGGAAGCTGATGTGTTGATTAGAAAGCGTGCTAAGCAAAGTGATATTGCTGCAAATTATGTCAAGGTTGTTGATGAGGAGGACCATGAACCATCTTTGAACAGAAAGGGGCATCTTAATGGGTACGCTGCTTCTTTTCAAAACGGTTTGGGTTTTAACAATGGAAATGGTATTTGTTCTGGTGAGCAAGGGTTTGCTATTGGTGGTGAAGAGCGATTAAGCAGGTCAAATGGCTATCTTTCTGAGTTGGCTGCAGCTGCTTATGTATGCCATGTAAGTGGCGTACCTTCCACGCGATATTTTTTATTATGTTTCTGCTTTAAGATCTACTAGTTTTCTACAGAGCATAAGATGAACACATCTTTGTTTTTGAAATGGTGTCCTCGACGAAGTAGCAACATTGTTTTCTGCATTTGCCATTTGCATTGTTGTTCCTGTTGAATGTAGCTATTGCTATTGTATCAGTGTCATGCTGCTATGCACCTCTGTCTTATTGGATCCACATGGCTTGAAGTGTGGCAGCAATCCTGTTGAAGCAATACTAGTGTCACGTAACGTCTTGTCAGATCTGAGAAAGCTGGCACATTGAACGACATAAGGAGTACCCTATCTTAGTGCATCACTATCTTTTTTTTTGAACTGTAGTGCATCACTATCTTGCTGTAGGTTGGGTCGATGTCCGTGCTGAGGACTACAGTACAGTAGTATCCGTGTATCTAAAGCTTGAGTGTGGTTTGAGTAGAAGGTGGCATGCGTGTGATACTTGTGTTTGCTCTTTCAATAAAGCAAGAAATATTCCTTCAAACAGTGAAATATTCAAACCATGTTCCTAACAAAGCGTAAGCTGCAAAGTTCCATGACAGTCTCTATCACTTAAATTTGTCTATATACATTTATTTCTTCCTTATGCCAGGGTGGTGTTCAAAGAGTGCATATCATAGATGGTACAGTTGATGGATCACTGCTATTAGAGTTGTTTACAAGAGATGGTGCTGGGACAATGATTGCGAGGTATTCTTAACGTCTTTTCTTTTCATTTTCTTATTTAGTTGAAAGGCATTCAGCCTGGCTTATATTGAAAGCCAACAATGCACAAATCAAATTCTAGGTCCAGTACACAACCAATGCTCCCATGCCTGCTTTATCCTTCTATTGACTTGGATGCATCTCATAAACTCATTAATATCTTTCTTTTTCTTATTCTTGATTCCTGGTAGAAACACTAGCATGTGAGAAATTAGATGCCTCTATAGCAGTTTCAACATAGTATAGAGTATTACTATACTGATAAAAAAATATCTACTTGTGAGCTGGCTTGGACTGGTTGACAAGGTAAAGGAAAAAATAATTAACTATGTGTTTCAGACCCAAGACACTACAACTTCTATGTTGTTGCTATTCATGTCAGCAGCCAGTAGATCCTTTTGCAAGTTTAGCATTAATCCATAATATATGTCAAAGCTGAAGATACATATCAAACGTGTTTCTGAAACGAATACTTCACCATGGTATTCTTTGTACATAAAGGTCTTTTGGAATCTAGGCTGTACAAGCTATCATAGTCAAGATTCATGTCCTACCTATCACATGTTTTCAGGGATGTTTATGAAGGAACAAGAATGGCGACGGAGGAAGATCTTCCTGGCATAAGAAAACTTATCTACCCACTAGAGGAATCTGGTGTTTTAGTGCGAAGAACAGATAAAGAGGTGTGTTAAGATTTTGAGGAATCTGATATAATGAGTGCTTCATTCTCTTCATAGTTAGTACATAGTAGTGCTAAAATGTTTCTTTTTTCCAACGTCTCTTCAGCTTCTTGAAGCGTTGTATTCATTCTACGTTGTTGAAAGAGATGGTTCAGTCATTGCATGTGCTGCTCTCTTTCCATTTCCTGAGGACAAATCTGGTGAAGTTGCTGCAATTGCTGTATCTGAAGAATGCCGAGGAAGAGGTCTGGGGGATAAGTTGCTTGGTAAGTTCATTGCCACATGCATTATTTTTGTTGTTCTAAAAGTAGCAACTGACTTGTTGCCACTTGAAGTTTCAAAGATGGTGTTCTATTGCATAATATACTCTGGAAAGATTCACCCATATTAGTGTATGTCTGGTGGTATTGAGCTGTGCTATAGCTAAGAAATACAGGGTTAGCACAATTTTGTTTCTTCTTGATAATGTTCTGTAGCCTGATCTTTAACATTCGCAATGTTTTACATCGATATGTTTAATCTTAAAATTCATGGATCCATGTTGAGGTATGCAGTTGACTGGTTTTCGAAACAAATTGGGGTGTCATTTCATAAAAACAAAACTGTTAGCGATAGAGCTGACTTAGCGGAATTTACTATTTTTGATTGGTTGATGCAACTCCTGTTCCAGCCATAGCTTTTCCCCAAAGCACATGGACACGCACATGTTTCACTGTGCCCAGTTGGCTCCTTTGTCGTACACATATATCAACTCAAAAAGATTAAAAAGATAGAAAAGAAACCACATCAAAGAATATGGTGGTGAGGGAGTCCCTTTTCGAACTAGCTAGTGTACTACTAACCATCTGACGATGATAGCCAGAAATCTGATTAAAATGATGGAGAAAAAACTACCATAAAAGAAAATGGCGATGAGTGAGTTCCTTGTTAACTAGCAAGTCTGCCACTAACCATCTGATGGCGATGGCCAGAAATCAGAATGTTAATCTGGTGATTTTTCTCTCGTATTCTCAGAAATATTAAAATAGCTCCCACCTGCCGGTGTTAGTTTCTACTAGAAAGGATATTACACACTTTTTTTATTTGTGGTTGTGGTTATGTTTCAGATTACATTGAGAAGGAGGCATTATCCCTTGGTCTTGGCAAACTGTTCTTGCTTACTACACGTACAGCCGATTGGTATGTACCTATATCCTCCTCTTGGCTTATTTATAGCGGTTTCATATCCCACGACCAAGGAAAAATGGTTCACCTCTCTATTATCTTAGTGCAGACATTAAGTTATCAGTTAGCTCAAGTTCGAACATCATGCCAGTCTTAGAGATGTTCAAAGCACTAGGCTCTATTAAATCCCAAGTTTCATTGAGAAAGGTTCCTATGGTCCAAGTTTAGTTTCATGGTCTTTCTTGGGTGTAGATTTGTTAATTTCTTTCACCTGATTTCATTAGGACATCTCTAATAGCACACCTCAGCCATTTCTTAGAGGGTGCCACTTTAGCATTTTGTTCATGTAGACAAGAGAACATGAGAGAATAAAGTTGTTTCTGCAACAAAAAGTAACATTGTTGCTAACACTAGTTGCATGGAACAACCAAACATGCTGTTTGAGGCCAGTTGTTTGTAAATTCAGTCCACCAAAATCTATTGGCGGGGTTAAGTTCTTTTGGTGAAGAAACAATCTGTTCTACTGGAGAGCTTGTTACTTGTATCATAGCGCATGCGGTTGTGTTGTTTCTCTCTTGACCTAGAAAAAAACTTGTTGGGGAGCCCTTTGGACCTGTTACACACTCCAGTGAATGATGAAGTGCAATGATCAATCACATGGGAAATAGACATTGATTCAGCTTTTCATATGTTTGCTTGTGCTTAATTTGAAACGATGCAGGTTTGTGCGACGTGGCTTCTCAGAGTGTTCGATCGAATCTATTCCTGAGCAGAGAAGAAAACGCATCAATCTGTCACGTGGATCAAAATATTATATAAAGCAGCTCCAGCCAAAGCATGCTGGTGTCCCTGTCAACAATTTTGCTGGCAGATGACAGGACTTCCAAAGAATTTGGTGAGAGTCAGACGAGATATCTGCACTGGTTACATCAAGGCTTTTATATGTTAGTTGTAATTTCAGATAGAAATATAACTGCAGCCTGTGATAGCGGCTTTAAAATTTTCTTTTACTTACATGGATGTAAAAAAGGCACTTTGTGCCACAACGGAGAACAAATACCAGAGGAAATTCTATACAGAAACCATCAGCAAGCAATATAATGATGCTTCCCAGGAAAAGCAATTGATGATACCAAATGGAGGTATGCATGTGCTACCCCCCTGATTGAATCGTCCTGTTCACTGACGGGACATATTCTACACATAAGAGTACTCTGAAAGGAAAATGGTAATGGAAAGTATGAGCTCTTGGTGGACGGCAAATCACTCGTTATGCTTCTGGAAAAATAAGTGCACACGCCAGATAGATTGGCGGTTTTCTTTCTTTTGCATCCATCAAGATTTCGATGTAAAAGCTTGAAAATGTGAACCTGGTGCTTGATTCCTGCAATGTTTGATTCCTATGGTGATTTCCTTTTGCCTGGATTGAGAAGCAAAAGTGTTTTGCTGCTCCGGAGAACAAATCAAATGGGATACTTCACGTGGAGGTTTGCCAACTTATCAGATGCTGATATGCACCGCACATGCGTGCCTGCATGCCGAAATTAGCTTGCAGTTGGCAGCACGCATCCTTTCGAGCCGGCAGCGAGCCGGAGAGGAATAAATTTCATGGTTGGATTGGATATATTCCATTTTAAAGACCCGGAGCACATGCATATGCTGGTGCACTGTGCTGTACTGCCCAAGGTGGTGGGTGCCTTCATTGTTGGGCGTGACGGACACACGATGTGGAATTAGGCAATGTAATGTCATCATCAGTGTGAGAATCTAAAACAAAATGTCATCATCATCCGGTAATAGATAAGAGGGATTACACGTCGACCAGTGCCTGTATAGATGGCGTGCTTGTTCTTTGCTTGCTTAGCGTCGACGCTTTGAATAGATGGCGCTCACATCATCCCTTAGGTCATGGAAAACAGACCAAGGCTTCAACGAAACAATCACTGCACTCTTTACTTGCCACGAAGACGGTTGGATTGTTAGTGTTGGACTAATGCATGCAAGGGAGTGGGTAATCTATAGCACGGCAAGAATTCCTGCGGGCTCTGCGAGGTGAGATTGGAAGAATCGGATAAAGTACAGTCCAGTCAAAACCTCAGACTTAACCCGACGGCTAAACCGCGAGTATCGATGGAGACGTGCCAGAAAAATCAATTTGAACACCACAACCGCGAGACGCGAGTTGAATTCCACCACCAGAGACGGATAAACCGACACAATATACACACGGAAGGCACCAGGCATAACATAATCATCAGTCGACAACCAAGCGAATAGTTGAAATGCAGAGAGGTTCATAAACATGGATCAAACAAAGGAGGCGATAATGCCCGACGAGAAATAATAATTAAGCTACTAGCAGCATTTCTCCGTCAGAGAAGGATAGCTCAGTCCCAGTTGCACGAAGTTGATCGTCGTCTTCCTCCCTCCCTCCCTCCTCAGAAGCAGGCGTCCAGGAGACAGCAGCAGCAAAGGGCGGCCAGGCTGTCGCAAACAAAATATCACGAGGGAATCATGAGACACAACATCCAAGGCAGGATAAAGTAGCTGCATAATATACTGACAGCATTTGGAACAGGTATATGCCTATGGCCGGCATAATGAAACATTATGCGAATTCGAAATGCTCAACCATGCATGCAATTTTCAACTGTTCTACTCCCTCCATCCCATAATATAAGAACGGTTTTGACACTAGTATATACACACTAGTATATACTGACAGTTAGTGCGCGAGCATCAACATAATTAGTACTGTAATCAAGCTGATCAAGAATCTCCGGTGAGAGGAGAGCCGTTCTTCGTGAGAGTATAAACAGTTAGTGCGTGAGCATCTACGTAATTAGTACTGCAATAAAGCTGGTTGATAATCTTGGGTCAGAGGATAGCCGTTCTTTGGTAGTAGTACCGCGTCGTCAACGGAAATATTAATTCCCGATTCCCAGGTTGCGTCGTCCCGAAGGAATCTAATCTAAAGAAACGAAAGCCTATTTCTATACTACCACCAACATTTCCTGATCTTATCTCAAAATGCCAGTCCAAAACACATGTGAGACGCCTCCCGGAAATCGTGACCGCGGAGACGCATTTTTTTCGGTTAGTGCTGGCTGCTGGCTACACAACAGATGGCTTTGACTTGCATCCGAGCCGTCGATTTCAAGATCGGATGGTTTATGTCACGGCATGAGGGACGAGACAACCCCTCGCCGCTTTGAGTGGAGCGACCGACACGTCGTCGAGACCGCGACTGCTCTCTCTCTCGCCCTTTCCCGAGGGTTCGCTCACGCGTCAAGTCGCGGTCCCCACCACCCAAGCAAACGTGCGCGAGACGGCCACCGACGGGGAAGAGGGTCGCCGCCGGCGTGCCCGGGCAGATCTGACCCGGCCGATCATGAAATCCAGCCCTCCAGACAAGCCGCGGGCCGACTTTGAATCTAATCTAGCACTCGGGACACCGCAGGCAGGGAAAATCGAGGGGATGGGACGAGGAGCTTACCATCCCTCCATGAAGGAAGGCCCGCTGCTCTGCTGCTGCTGCTGGTGGGGCGGCGGCTGCTGCGCGTACTGCGGCGGGTAGCCCTGCTGGGGGTAGCCGGCTGGCGGGTAGCCCTGCGCCGGGGGCGGGTAGCCGGCCGGAGGGTACCCCGGCGGCGGGTAGCCGCCCTTGTCCCCGTACCCTGAGGATTCAAAGATTCACAGGCCGAGATTCAGCACAAAAAGAGGAAAGGAGCACCGCGCAGGAAAGGAAAAGAGAATCGATGGGCACGGATGGAGACGGGAATCGACAACGGGGTGCGCACCTTGCGGCGGCGGGGCGCCGACGGGCGGCTGCTGGTTGTAGTAGCTCATCTCCTCCTCCTCCTCCTCCTCTGGCTCCGGGGTCTCTCGCTGGTTCCTCGCGGCGATCGGGGCACGCGCAGCGGGGCTTTGTTTGAGGCGCTGGGGTTTGGGTGATTTGGTGGGCGTCGGGTCAGGTGGTTTTTATATAGCGGAATTCGCCAAACCGCGTCCCGAACGTGGGCGCATGGGCCTGCTTGGTGGGGCCGCGTGACGCGTTTGCCCGGCCCGGGTCTCGCCGCGGCGCGCACTTGCCTGCCCGTTGCCACCAGAACGCGTCGCCCGGGCCGGGTGAATTTATGGTTGCCTGGTTATATCCTTTTGGCAAATGTGGGTAGGAGGTGCCTGATTTGGTTCCTTTTCCTTCGGTGCACCCGCCAAGCGTGTAGTCTTCTATCAACTGAACGCACATCGCTAAAAGACCTGGAATAAATCCAGCAAAATGTAAGCATTAATGTCAAGTTTGGTATTTGAACTATTGTGAGCAGAGTATATCACCGCCCTTTTAACCATCCAACCATATTTTGGTTTACGGCATGTATGATTGTTGATAAGGCAGCCTTATTTTAAGTCCGCCACGTAAGCTAAATAAAAAATAAAAAGATGTATAATGACTTATTTTGATCATCTCTTAATTAAAAAAGAAGGCAAGTCTTTTCTTAGGCTAGTCATAGTGGGAGTAACTTAGCTAGTAACATAACGCACCCAAAACATATATTCTTATATGACATGGAGTTAATGAGGAGAGAGATGCATGTGGTAACATAAGGCTGGTTGTAATGGGCAACACATATACTAGTATCAGATACTACCTTCCTAATGCATATATTACTATCATATAGTACTCTATTTAATGCCATGCATGATACATAGTAGTATAACATTTATTATGATACGGTATCATGATATGATACTCAACCCTCTCTTTTTTCATTTAATTCTATGACACCTCATCAAAATTGTCTAGTTGGCATGCATGATACTACCATTACTACCAGCCTAATATGTTACCGTAACATAACGCACCCCAATGCAAAATGAGTCTATAACATAATAAGTGAAGGTTTGCATGCACTTATGTTACTACCCACTATAATGGTAGTAACATAGACTACTAACATGCATATGTTACTAATCTAAGTTTCTACCCACTATGACTAGCCTTATGATTTCTCTCTCATCCGCCTGAGCATTTATTCTATACAACACTTTTAAAATAACACCATTGTACATGCCCTGATACGTCTTGTTGTTAAATCTAACTCATGACTTATTTGATTTATCTATATCTATACCAATATAAAAAGACCCACATAGAAAGATACAACTAATCTCAGTCACACCATATCCAACGATCTAGATCGGTCAAACGGTTAGTGCTCAACATATTTAGCATTCAATTAATATCATACCAAATAGTGTATCAATGTTTGTGATATAATCACATATAATTGACATGCAATTGATATTTACCTAATATCAACGTGCAAACAATTTCCTCTCTAATATCAACGTGCATTGCACATAAGCATTTATAGGAAAAAGAAAGAAAGAAAATATAGGAATAGTGTTTTTTCTTCTATGGTGACATTGTTCACCAGTTTGATTCAAAAGAATTGGTCATAAAAACGGAGGAAATTTTCCTTGGATTCGGTTTTTAAGGAAAATAAAGGTATTTTACAATCCACCCAAACCTTTTCTACATTCTTGTGCACAAGTAAGGAGACAAAAGCCATAAAAAGCGCAATATTAGATTCATCTTATCTTGCATATGATTTGATCTTCATTTGACCATATGTTTTAGGAATTCTGTGTTTTTCTTATTCATGCAAATCAAATACCCAAATTCTACACATGCTTGTGTTTTCACAATGCCCTGTTTAGACATGCGATCCTATCCAATGTATGTATTTTTGAAACCCTGTGATTATGATACGATATTTCAAACACCAGCTTACAATGTACAACCACGTGCTCATACAACATCGTTACTTCAAATCCTCACCAATTCCATTTGTGCTGCCCCAAGGAGCGATGGGACAACCCGCTATTTTTTGGCGTGGAACTCTAAAGAAACGCAATCTCATCCTTGCAATTTCTTCTTCACTAGGCTTCCCTCATCTGGGATCCCTGGGGAAGAGAATCAAGTTGGCCCTTGCAAATAACTTGATGCACTATCTCCCTTCAACCCTTTGAGCGAAACATTTTTTTCTATGAATCAGGGAAGCCCTTGTATAAAAAATATTGTAGTTGTCATCTTTGCATCTTAAGAACAATGCTCATAACTTTAGCATATAAAGTGTCAAAGTGTTCCCTGGGTCTAACCAACTTGATCCTTCGACATGCAACCAACCTGATCTCAACATGGCAATGGGTGCCCGCAACCCGCGACCCGGCAGGCAGAAATCCTATGGGGTAAGGGTTTGGAAAAAATAAATACCCATGTGTTTATAAAACGAGAAAAAATTGTACCCATCGGGTAAGCCGGGTATAGGTACGGATGGTTTAGGGTTAGGGTTTAGGGAACATATCCAATACCCATGCCCGTGTAAGTGCATCTAATGCCACCCCTTGTTGGTTTTGGAGTATTGACGACAAACTTGGTTGTGGGACTAATGTGTTTGTGAGATTTAAAGGAGAACACAGGTAGAAGTCTCTATTGATTCGGTTTACCCATCAAAGATGACCCTAAAAATGTATGAAGACATTGAATATAATGGTGGTTCACGAATTCATTCGTGTTGAAGATAATGACATGCGAAGACATTCGCTTGATGACAATGGAGCGCGAAGACATAGTCTTTTGGTAGTTTCATTTTCTTCTTTCCTAAGTCATAGGAACCACCGAACTGTTAAGTAGGGTTGAGGTAAACAAAGTTAGAAAATTGACATGATGCTCAACCTAAAATCTTATGTCTTCGAGCGAAGACTATGAGAGAAAATCTCTTCCAGAGTTGGTCGAGTTAGCTTTACTTGGAGCCCAAGCCAAGCTGTCGTGTGTGTTTGAAATCTGATCGTTGGACACGTGTCGGTTGTCTGTTGACCCAGGGTCATTTCAGAAATATCATGTCGGGTTGCCTCCTGGCTATAAATAGCCCACCCCTCTACCATAAGTTGGTGGCTGCTCCGAGTTCCTGCACGGCTTTTGTCGTTTGAGAGCAACCCACCTCCGAAGCCTTTGAGAGAGAATCCTTACGAGGACAAACCCAAAACACCCAGAGCCCAGAGTGTTTTGAGCATCACTGAAGTCTTTCTGTTCTGCATGAACTGAAAACTTATTACACTTAAAGACCGTGATCTTCCAGTTGGTTAGGCGTCGCACTTTGAGCATCCAAGAGTCACTGTGGATTGTCGGTGAACGAAGTCTGTGAAGGTTTGGAATTCTACCTTGAAGACTTACCTGAGTGATTGGGCGAGATCTGCGTGTTGGGGAACGTAGCAGAAATTCAAAAATTTCCTACGTGTCACCAAGATCTATCTATGGAGAGACCAGCAACGAGGGGAAGGAGAGTGCATCTACATACCCTTGTAGATCGCTAAGCGGAAGCGTTCAAGTGAACGGGGTTGATGGAGTCGTACTCGTCGTGATTCAAATCACCGATGACCAAGTGCCGAACGCACGGCACCTCCGCGTTCAACACACGTGCAGCCCGGTGACATCTCCCACGCCTTGATCCAGCAAGGAGAGAGGGAGAGGTTGAGGAAGTCTCCATCCAGCAGCAGCACAACGGCGTGGTGGTGATGGAGGAGCGTGGCAATCCTGCAGGGCTTCGCCAAGCACCACAGAAGAGGAGGGAGAGAAAGATGCAGGGCTGCACCAACGAGAGATCGAATCGCGTCTTATGGGCAGCCCTATGCCTCATATATATAGGGAAGGGGAGGGGCTGCGCCCCCTCTAGGGTTCCCACCCCTAGGGGGGGGGCAGCCCTAGATGGGGAGCAAGGGGGCGGCCAAGAGGGGATGGGAGAGGGAGGCGCACCAATATGGGCCCTAAGGCCCATATCCCATTAGGGTTTGCCCCCTCTCCATCTCTTAGGCGCATGGTGTTGGAAATATGCCCTAGAGGCAATAATAAATTAGTTATTATTATATTTCCTTGTTCATGATAATTGTCTTTATTCATGCTATAACTGTATTATCCGGAAATCGTAATACACGTGTGAATACATAGACCATAATATGTCCCTAGTAAGCCTCTAGTTGACTAGCTCGTTGATCAATAGATGGTTACGGTTTCCTAACCATGGACATTGGATGTCGTTGATAACGGGATCACATCATTAGGAGAATGATGTGATGGACAAGACCCAATCCTAAGCCTAGCACAAAGATCGTGTAGTTCGTATGCTAAAGCTTTTCTAATGTCAAGTATCATTTCCTTAGACCATGAGATTGTGCAACTCCCGGATACCGTAGGAGTGCTTTGGGTGTATCAAACGTCACAACGTAACTGGGTGACTATAAAGGTGCATTACAGGTATCTCCGAAAGTATCTGTTGGGTTGGCACGAATCGAGACTGGGATTTGTCACTCCGTGTAAACGGAGAGGTATCTCTGGGCCCACTCGGTAGGACATCATCATATGCGCAATGTGACCAAGGAGTTGATCACGGGATGATGTGTTACGGAACGAGTAAAGAGACTTGCCGGTAACGAGATTGAACTAGGTATTGGATACCGACGATCGAATCTCGGGCAAGTAACATACCGATAGACAAAGGGAATTGTATACGGGATTGATTAAGTCCTTGACATCGTGGTTCATCCGATGAGATCATCGTGGAACATGTGGGAGCCATCATGGGTATCCAGATCCCGCTGTTGGTTATTGACCGGAGAACGTCTCGGTCATGTCTACATGTCTCCCGAACCCGTAGGGTCTACACACTTAAGGTTCGATGATGCTAGGGTTATAAAGGAAGTTTGTATGTGGTTACCGAATGTTGTTCGGAGTCCCGGATGAGATCCCGGACGTCACGAGGAGTTCCGGAATGGTCCGGAGGTAAAGATTTATATATGGGAAGTCCTGTTTTGGTTATTCGGGGTTTATCGGTAATGTACCGGGACCACCGGGAGGGTCCCGGGGGTCCACCAAGTGGGGCCACCAGCCCCGGAGGGCTGCATGGGCCAAGTGTGGGAAGGGACCAGCCCCAGGTGGGCTGGTGCGCCCCCCACAAGGGCCCTAGGCGCATGGAAGAGTGGGAAGGGGGCAAACCCTAAAGGGGATGGGCCTTAGGGCCCATCTAGTGGCGCCTCCCTCCCCTCTCCCCTCTTGGCCGCCACCCTTGTCCCCATCTAGGGCTGCCGCCCCCCCTAGGGGTGGGAACCCTAGAGGGGGCGCAGCCCCTCCCCTTCCCCATATAAATAGAGGCCTAGGGCTGCCCCAAAAAGACACGTGATTCGATCCCTCGTTGGTGCAGCCCTGCATCTCTCTCTCCCTCCTCTTCTGTGGTGCTTGGCGAAGCCCTGCAGGATTGCCACGCTCCTCCATCACCACCACGCCGTTGTGCTGCTGCTGGATGGAGTCTTCCTCAACCTCTCCCTCTCTCCTTGCTGGATCAAGGCGTGGGAGACGTCTCCGGGCTGTACGTGTGTTGAACGCGGAGGTGCCGTCCGTTCGGCACTAGGATCATCGGTGATTTGAATCACGACGAGTACGACTCCATCAACCCCGTTCTCTTGAACGCTTCCGCTTAGCGATCTACAAGGGTATGTAGATGCACTCTCCTTCCCCTCGTTGCTGGTTTCTCCATAGATAGATCTTGGTGATACGTAGGAAAATTTCGAATTTCTGCTACGTTCCTCAACAGTGGTATCAGAGCCAAGTTCCGATCTTGGGACCTGTGGGTTATGGGCCCGGACCGACCTTATACGTACTCTTACGTGAGACAGGTTCCACCGACTGACATGCACTAGTTGCATAAGGTGGCTAGCGGGTGTCTGTCTCTCCTACTTTAGTCGGATCGGATTCGATGAAAAGGGTCCTTATGAAGGGTAAATAGCAATTGGCATATCACGTTGTGGTCTTTGCGTAGGTAAGAAACGTTCTTGCTAGAAACCCATAGCAGCCACGTAAAACATGCAAACAACAATTAGAGGACGTCTAACTTGTTTTTGCAGGGTATGCTATGTGATGTGATATGGCCAAAAGGATGTGATGAATGATATATGTGATGTATGAGATTGATCATGTTCTTGTAATAGGAATCACGACTTGCATGTCGATGAGTATGACAACCGGCAGGAGCCATAGGAGTTGTGTTAATTTATTCATGACCTGCGTGTCAACATAAACGTCATGTAATTACTTTACTTTATTGCTAACCGTTAGCTGTAGTAGTAGAAGTAATAGATGACGTGACAACTTCATGGAGACACGATGATGGAGATCATGATGATGGAGATCATGGTGTCATGCCGGTGACAAGATGATCATGGAGCCCCAAGATGGAGATCAAAGGAGCTATATGATATTGGCCATATCATGTCACTATTATTTGATTGCATATGATGTTTATCATGTTTATACATCTTATTTGCTTAGAACGACAGTAGTAAATAAGATGATCCCTCATTAAAATTTCAAGAAGTGTTCTCCCCTAACTGTGCACCGTTGCTACAGTTCGTCGTTTCGAAGCACCACGTGATGATCGGGTGTGATAGATCCTTACGTTCACATACAACGGGTGTAAGACAGTTTTACACATGCAAAACACTTAGGGTTAACTTGACGAGCCTAGCATGTGTATAGACATGGCCTCGGAACACAGAAGACCGAAAGGTCGAGCATGAGTCGTATAGAAGATACGATCAACATGAAGATGTTCACCGACGTTGGCTAGTCCGTCTCACGTGATGATCGGACACGGCCTAGTTGACTCGGATCATGTAATCACTTAGATGACTAGAGGGATGTCTATCTGAGTGGGAGTTCATATGATGAACTTAATTATCCTGAACATAGTCAAAAGGTCTTCGCAAATTATGTCGTAGCTCGCGCTTCAGTTCTACTGTTTAGATATGTTCCTAGAGAAAATTTAGTTGAAAGTTGATAGTAGCAATTATGCGGACGAGGTCCGTAAACCGAGGATTGTCCTCATTGCTTCTTAGAAGGCTTATGTCCTTAATGCACCGCTCAGTGTGCTGAACCTCGAACGTCGTCTGTGGATGTTGCGAACATCTGACATACACGTCTTGATAACTACGTGATAGTTCAGTTAAACGGTTTAGAGTTGGGGCACCTAAGACATTTTGAAACGTCGTGAAACATATGAGATGTTTTGAGAGCTGAAATTGGGATTTCAGGCTCGTGCCCACGTCAAGAGGTATAAGACCTCCGACGATTTTCTTAGCCTGCAAACTAAGGGAGAAAAGCTCAATTGTTGAGCTTGTGCTCAGATTGTCTGAGTACAACAGTCATTTGAATCGAGTGGGAGTTAATCTTCCAGATAAGATAGTGATGTTTCTCCGAAGTCATTACCACCAAGCTGCTAGAGCTTCGTGATGAACTATAATATATCAGGGACATATATGATGATCCTTGAGATATTCGCGATGTTTGACACCACGAAAGTAGAAATCAAGAAGGAGCATCAATTGTTGATGGTTGGTGAAACCACTAGTTTCAAGAAGGGCAAGGGAACAAAGGGATACTTCATGAAACGGCAATTCAGCTGCTGCTCTAGTGAAGAAACCCAAGGTTGAACCCAAACCCGAGACTGAGTGCTTCTGTAATAAGGGGAACAGCCACTAGAGCAGAATTACCCTAGATACTTGGTAGATGAGAAGGCTGGCAAGGTCGATAGAAGTATATTGGATATACATTGTGTTGATGTGTACTTTACTAGTACTCCTAGTAGCACCAGGGTATTAGATACCGGTTCAGTTGCTAAGTGTTAGTAACTCAAAATAAAAGCTACGGAATAAAACGGAGACTAGCTAAAGGTGAGCTGACGATATGTGTTGGAAGTGTTTCCAATGTTGATATGATCAAGCATCGCAAGCTCCCTCTACCATCGAGTTTGGTGTTTGCGTTGAGCATAGACATGATTGGATTATGTCTATCGCGATACGGTTATTCATTTAAGGAGAATAATGGTTACTCTGTTTATTTGAATAATACCTTCAATGGTCTTGCACCTAAAATGAATGGTTCATTGAATCTCGATCGTAGTGATACACATGTTCATGCCAAAAGATAGTAATGATAGTACCGCCTACTTGTGGCACTGCCACGTAAGTCATATCGGTATAAAACGCATGAAGAAGCTCCATGTTGATGGATCTTTGGGCTCACTCGTTTTGAAAAGTTTGAGGCATGCGAACCATGTCTATTGGTGTATATGCATGAAGAAACTCCATGCAAATGGACTGTTTAGACTCACTTGATTTTGAATCACTTGAGACATGCAAATCATACCACATGGGCAAGATGACTGAAAGCCTCGGTTTCAGTAAAATGGAACTAGAAAGCAACCTGTTGGAAGTAATACATTTTGATGTGTGCAATCCAATGAGTGCTGAGGCATGTAGTGGATGTCGTTATGTTTTTACTTCACAGATGATTTGAGTAGATGTTGAGTATATTTACTTGATGAATCACGAGTCTGAATTATTGAAAGGTTCAAGTAATTTCAGTGTGAAGTTGGAAGATCGTCGTGATAAGAGGATAAAAATATCTATGATATGATCATAGAGATGAATATCTGAATTACGAGTTTGGCACAGAATTAAGACATTGTGGAAATTGTTTCAAAACTAATACAGCCTGGAACACCATAGTGTGATGGTGTGTCCGAACATCATAACTGCACCCTATTGGATATGATGCATACCATGATGTCTCTTATCGAATTACCACGATAGTTTATGGGTTAGGCATTAGAGACAACCACATTCACTTTAAATAGGGCACCACGTAATTCCGATGAGATGACACCGTATGAACTATGGTTTAGAGAAACCTAAGCTGTCATTTCTTAAAAGTTTGGGGCTGCGACGCTTATGTGAAAAGGTTTCAGGCTGATAAGCTCGAACCCAAAGCGGATAAATGCATCTTCATAGGACACCCAAAACAGTTGGGTATACCTCCTGTCTCAAATCCGAAAGCAATAAGGGATTGTTTCTAGAATCGGGTCCTTTCACGAGGAAAAGTTTCTCTCGAAAGAATTGAGTGGGAGGATGGTGGAGACTTGATGAGGTTATTGAACCGTCTCTTCAACTAGTGTATAGCAGGGCACAAAGAGTTGTTCCTGTGGCACCTACACCAATTGAAGTGGAAGCTTATGATATTGATCATGAAACTTCAGATCAAGTCACTACCAAACCTCGTAGGACGACAAGGATGCGTACTACTTCAGAGTGGTACGTAATCCTGTGTTGGAAGTCATGTTGCTAGACAACAATGAACCTACGAGCTATGGAGAAGCGATGGTGGGCCTGGATTCCGATAAATGGCTCGAGGCCATATAATCCGAGAGAGGATCCATATATGAAAACAAAGTGTAGACTTTGGAAGAACTACTTGATGGTCGTAAGGCTGTTGAGTACAGATGGATTTTAAAAGGAAGACGGACAATGATGGTAAATGTCACCATTAAGAAAGCTCGACTTGTCATTAAGATGTTTTTCGACAAGTTCAAAGAGTTGAATACGATGTGACTTTCTCACTCGTAGCGGTGCTAAGAGTCTGTTGGAATTATATTAGCGATTACTGCATTATTTATGAAATCTTGCAGATAGGATGTCAAAACATTGTTTCCTCGACGATTTTCTTGAGGAAAGGTTGTATGTGATACAACCGGAAGGTTTTGTCAATCCTGAAAGATGCTAATAAGTATGCAAAGCTCCAGCAATCCTTCTGAGGACTGGAGTAAGCATCTCGGAGTTGGAATGTATGCTTTGATGAGATGATCAAAGATTTTGGGTGTATACAAAGTTTGTGAGAAACTTGTATTTCCAAACAAGTGAGTGGGAGCACTGTAGAATTTCTGATTAGTATATGTTGTTGACATATTGTTGATCAGAAATGACATAGAATTTCTGGAAAGCATATAGGGTTATTTGGAAAGTGTTTTTCAATGGAAAGCCTGGATTAAGCTACTTGAGCATTGAGCATCAAGATCTATAAGGATAGATCAAAACGCTTAAAAGTACTTTCAAATGAGCACATGCCTTGACGTGATCTTGAAGGTGTTCAAGATGGATCAGTCAAAGAAGGAGTTCTTGCCTGAGTTGTAAGGTATGAAGTTAAGACTTAAAGCTCGACCGCGGCAGAATAGAGAGAAAGGACGAAGGTCGTCCCCTATGCTTAAGACTTAGGCTCTACAGTATGCTATGCAGTGTACCGCACCTGAAGTGTGCCTTGCCATGAGTCAGTCAAGGGGTACAAGAGTGATCCAAGAATGGATCACGGGACAGCGGTCAAAGTTATCCTTAGTAACTAGTGGACTAAGGAAGTTTCTCGGTTATGGAGGTGGTAAAAGAGTTCGTCGTAAAGAGTTACGTCGATGCAAGCTTAACACCTATCCGGATAGCTCTGAGTAGAGATACCGGATGCATATAATGGAGCAACAATTTAGAATAGTTCCAAGTAGAACAGTTATTTGGAATAGCTCCAAATAGAACGTGGTAGCTACATCTAGGAGATGACATAGAGATTTGTAAAGCACACACGGATCTGAAAGGTTCAGACCCGTTGACTAAAACCTCTCTCACAAGCAACATGATCAAACCTAAAACTCATTGAGTGTTAATCACATAGTGATGTGAACTAGACTACTGACTCTAGTAAACTCTTGGGTGTTAGTCACATGGCGATGTGACCTGTGAGTGTTAATCACATGGCAATGTGAACTAGATTATTGACTCTAGTGCAAGTGGGAGACTGTTGGAAATATGCCCTAGAGGCAATAATAAATTAGTTATTATTATATTTCCTTGTTCATGATAATTGTCTTTATTCATGCTATAACTGTATTATCCGGAAATCGTAATACACGTGTGAATACATAGACCATAATATGTCCCTAGTAAGCCTCTAGTTGACTAGCTCGTTGATCAATAGATGGTTACGGTTTCCTAACCATGGACATTGGATGTCGTTGATAACGGGATCACATCATTAGGAGAATGATGTGATGGACAAGACCCAATCCTAAGCCTAGCACAAAGATCGTGTAGTTCGTATGCTAAAGCTTTTCTAATGTCAAGTATCATTTCCTTAGACCATGAGATTGTGCAACTCCCAGATACCGTAGGAGTGCTTTGGGTGTATCAAACGTCACAACGTAACTGGGTGACTATAAAGGTGCATTACAGGTATCTCCGAAAGTATCTGTTGGGTTGGCACGAATCGAGACTGGGATTTGTCACTCCGTGTAAACGGAGAGGTATCTCTGGGCCCACTCGGTAGGACATCATCATATGCGCAATGTGACCAAGGATTTGATCACGGGATGATGTGTTACGGAACGAGTAAAGAGACTTGCCGGTAACGAGATTGAACTAGGTATTGGATACCGACGATCGAATCTCGGGCAAGTAACATACCGATAGACAAAGGGAATTGTATACGGGATTGATTAAGTCCTTGACATCGTGGTTCATCCGATGAGATCATCATGGAACATGTGGGAGCCATCATGGGTATCCAGATCCCGCTGTTGGTTATTGACCGGAGAACGTCTCGGTCATGTCTACATGTCTCCCGAACCCGTAGGGTCTACACACTTAAGGTTCGATGACGCTAGGGTTATAAAGGAAGTTTGTATGTGGTTACCGAATGTTGTTCGGAGTCCCGTATGAGATCCCGGACGTCACGAGGAGTTCCGGAATGGTCCGGAGGTAAAGATTTATATATGGAAAGTCCTGTTTTGGTTATTCGGGGTTTATCGGTAATGTACCGGGACCACCGGGAGGGTCCCGGGGGTCCACCAAGTTGGGCCACCAGCCCCGGAGGGCTGCATGGGCCAAGTGTGGGAAGGGACCAGCCCCAGGTGGGCTGGTGCGCCCCCCCACAAGGGCCCTAGGCGCATGGAAGAGTGGGAAGGGGGCAAACCCTAAAGGGGATGGGCCTTAGGGCCCATCTAGTGGCGCCTCCCTCCCCTCTCCCCTCTTGGCCGCCACCCTTGTCCCCATCTAGGGCTGCCGCCCCCCCTAGGGGTGGGAACCCTAGAGGGGGCGCAGCCCCTCCCCTTCCCCATATAAATAGAGGCCTAGGGCTGCCCCAAAAAGACACGTGATTCGATCCCTCGTTGGTGCAGCCCTGCATCTCTCTCTCCCTCCTCTTCTGTGGTGCTTGGCGAAGCCTTGCAGGATTGCCACGCTCCTCCATCACCACCACGCCGTTGTGCTGCTGCTGGATGGAGTCTTCCTCAACCTCTCCCTCTCTCCTTGCTGGATCAAGGCGTGGGAGACGTCTCCGGGCTGTACGTGTGTTGAACGCGGAGGTGCCGTCCGTTCGGCGCTAGGATCATCGGTGATTTGAATCACGACGAGTACGACTCCATCAACCCCGTTCTCTTGAACGCTTCCGCTTAGCGATCTACAAGGGTATGTAGATGCACTCTCCTTCCCCTCGTTGCTGGTTTCTCCATAGATAGATCTTGGTGATACGTAGGAAAATTTCGAATTTCTGCTACGTTCCTCAACACATGGGCCTTAGTGGGGCTGGTGCCCTTGGCCCATGTAGGCCAAGGAACACTCCCTACAGCCCATGTGCCCCCCCGGGGCTGGTGGCCCCACTTGGTGGACCCCCGGGACCCTCCCGGTGGTCCCGGTACGTTACCGATAAACCCCGAAACTCTTCCGGTGACCAAAACAGGACTTCCCATATATAAATCTTTACCTCCGGACCATTCTGGAACTCCTCGTGACGTCCGGGATCTCATCCGGGACTCCGAACAACATTCGGTAACCACATACAAACTTCCTTTACAACCCTAGCGTCATCGAACCTTAAGTGTGTAGACCCTACGGGTTCGGGAGACATGCAGACATGACCGAGACGTTCTCCGGTCAATAACCAACAGCGGGATCTGGATACCCATGTTGGCTCCCACATGTTCCACGATGATCTCATCGGATGAACCACGATGTCAAGGACTTAATCAATCCCGTATTCAATTCCCTTTGTCTAGCGGTACGATACTTGCCCGAGATTCGATCGTCGGTATCCTGATACCTTGTTCAATCTCGTTACCGGCAAGTCTCTTTACTCGTTCCGTAACACATCATCCCGTGATCAACTCCTTGATCACATTGTGCACATTATGATGATGTCCTACCGAGTGGGCCCAGAGATACCTCTCCGTTTACACGGAGTGACAAATCCCAGTCTCGATTCGTGCCAACCCAACAGACACTTTCGGAGATACCTGTAGTGCACCTTTATAGTCACCCAGTTACGTTGTGACGTTTGATACACCCAAAGCACTCCTACGGTATCCGGGAGTTGCACAATCTCATGGTCTAAGGAAATGATACTTGACATTAGAAAAGCTTTAGCATACGAACTACACGATCTAGTGCTATGCTTAGGATTGGGTCTTGTCCATCACATCATTCTCCTAATGATGTGATCCCGTTATCAACGACATCCAATGTCCATGGTTAGGAAACCATAACCATCTATTGATCAACGAGCTAGTCAACTAGAGGCTCACTAGGGACATGGTGTTGTCTATGTATCTACACATGTATCTGAGTTTCCTATCAATACAATTATAGCATGGATAATAAACGATTATCATGAACAAGGAAATATAATAATAATCAATTTATTATTGCCTCTAGGGCATATTTCCAACAGTCTCCCACTTGCACTAGAGTCAATAATCTAGTTCACATCGCCATGTGATTAACACTCACAGGTCACATCGCCATGTGACTAACACCCAAAGAGTTCTGGGTTTGATCATGTTGCTTATGAGAGAGGTTTTAGTCAACGGGTATGAACCTTTCAGATCCGTGTGTGCTTCACAAATCTCTATGTCATCTCCTAGATGCAGCTACCATGTTTCTATTTGGATCTATTCCAAATAACTGTTCTACTTGGAGCTATTCTAAATTGTTGCTCCATTATACGTATCCGGTATCTCTACTCAGAGCTATCCGGATAGGTGTTAAGCTTGCATCGACGTAACCCTTTACGATGAACTCTTTTACCACCTCCATAACCGAGAAACTTCCTTAGTCTACTTGTTACTAAGGATAACTTTGACTGCTGTCCTGTGATCCATTCTTGGATCATTCTTGTACCCCTTGACTGACTCATGGCAAGGCACACTTCAGGTGCGGTACACAGCATAGCATACTGTAGAGCCTATGTCTTAAGCATAGGGGACGACCTTCGTCCTTTCTCTCTATTCTGCCGTGGTCGAGCTTTAAGTCTTAACTTCATACCTTACAACTCAGGCAAGAACTCCTTCTTTGACTGATCCATCTTGAACACCTTCAAGATCATGTCAAGGTATGTGCTCATTTGAAAGTACCATTAAGCATTTTGATCTATCCTTATAGATCTTGATGCTCAATGCTCAAGTAGCTTAATCCAGGTTTTCCATTGAAAACACTTTCCAAATAACCCTATATGCTTTCCAGAAATTCTACGTCATTTCCGATCAACAATATGTCAACAACATACATTCATCAGAAATTCTATAGTGCTCCCACTCACTTCTTTGGAAATACAAGTTTCTCATAAACTTTGTATAAACCCAAAATCTTTGATCATCTCATCAAAGTGTACATTCCAACTCCGAGATGCTCACTCCAGTCCTCAGAAGGATTGCTGGAGCTTTGCATCCTTATTAGCATCTTTTCAGGATTGACAAAACCTTTCGGTTGTATCACATACAACCTTTCCTCAAGAAAATTGTCGAGGAAACAATGTTTTGACGTCCTATCTGCAAGATTTCATAAATAATGCAGTGACTGCTAATATAATTCCAACAGACTCTTAGCATCGCTACGAGTGAGAAAATCTCACCGTAGTCAACTCCTTGAACTTGTCAGAAAACATCTTAACGACAAGTCGAGCTTTCTTAATGGTGACATTTACCATCATTGTCCGTCTTCCTTTTAAAATCCATCTACACTCAACAGCCTTACGACCATCAAGTAGTTCTTCCAAAGTCTACACTTTGTTTTCATACATGGATCCTCTCTCGGATTATATGGCCTCAAGCCATTTATCGGAATCCAGGCCTACCATCGCTTCTCCATAGCTCGTAGGTTCATTGTTGTCTAGCAACATGACTTCCAAGACAGGATTACGTACCACTCTGAAGTAGTACGCATCCTTGTCATCCCACGAGGTTTGGGAGTGACTTGATCCGAAGTCTCATGATCAATATCATAAGCTTCCACTTCAATTGGTGTAGGTGCCACAGGAACAACTCTTTGTGCCCTGCTATACACTAGTTGAAGTGACGGTTCAATAACCTCATCAAGTCTCCACCATCCTCCCACTCAATTCTTTCGAGAGAAACTTTTCCTCGAGAAAGGACCCGATTCTAGAAACAATCCTTTATTGCTTTCGGATCTGAGACAGGAGGTATACCCAACCGTTTTTGGGTTGTCCTATGAAGATGCATTTATCCGCTTTGGGTTCGAGCTTATCGGCCTGAAACTTTTCCACATAAGCGTCGCAGCCCCAAACTTTTAAGAAATGACAGCTTAGGTTTCTCTAAACCATAGTTCATACGGTGTCATCTCATCGGAATTACGTGGTGCCCTATTTAAAGTGAATGTGGTTGTCTCTAATGCTTAACCCATAAACTATTGTGGTAATTCGATAAGAGACATCATGGTATGCATCATATCCAATAGGGTGCAGTTATGATGTTCGGACACACCGTCACACTATGGTGTTCTAGGCTGTATTAGTTGTGAAACGATTTCCACAATGTCTTAATATTGTGCCAAACTCGTAATTCAGATATTCATCTCTATGATCATATCATAGATCTTTTATCCTCTTGTCACGACGATCTTTCAACTTCACACTGAAATTACTTGAACCTTTCAATAATTCAGACTCGTGATTCATCAAGTAAATGTACTCAACATCTACTCAAATCATCTGTGAAGAAAGAACATAACGATATCCACTACATGCCTCAGCACTCATTGGACTGCACACATCAAAATGTATTACTTCCAACAATTTGCTTTCTAGTTCCATTTTACTGAAACCGAGGCTTTCAGTCATCTTGCCCATGTGGTATGATTTGCATGCCTCAAGTGATTCAAAATCAAGTGAGTCCAAACGGTCCATTTGCATGGAGTTTCTTCATGCATACACACCAATAGACATGGTTCGCATGTCTCAAACTTTTCAAAAATGAGTGAGTCCAAAGATCCATCAACATGGAGCTTCTTCATGCGTTTTATACCGATATGACTTACGTGGCTGTGCCACAAGTAGGTGGTACTATCATTACTATCTTTTGGCATGAACATGTGTATCACTACGATCGAGATTCAATAAACCATTCATTTTAGGTGTAAGACCATTGAAGGTATTATTCAAATAAACAGAGTAACCATTATTCTCCTTAAATGAATAACCGTATTGCGATAGACATAATCCAATCATGTCTATGCTCAACACAAACACCAATCTCGATGGTAGAAGGAGCGTACGATATTTGATTATATCAACATTGGAAACACTTCCAACACATATCATCAGCTCACCTTTAGCTAGTCTCCGTTTATTCCATAGCTTTTATTTCGAGTTACTAACACTTAGCAACCGAACCGGTATCTAATACCCTGGTGCTACTAGGAGTACTAGTAAAGTACACATCAACACAATGTATATCCAATATACTTCTATCGACCTTGCCAGCCTTCTAATCTACCAAGTATCTAGGGTAATTCTGCTGCAGTGGTTGTTCCCCTTATTACAGAAGCACTTAGTCTCGGGTTTGGGTTCAACCTTGGGTTTCTTCACTAGAGCAGCAGCTGAATTGCCGTGTCATGAAGTATCCCTTCTTGCCCTTGCCCTTCTTGAAACTAGTGGTTTCACTAACCATCAACAATTGATGCTCCTTCTTGATTTCTACTTTCACGGTGTCAAACATCGCGAATATCTCAAGGATCATCATATATGTCCCTGATACATTATAGTTCATCATGAAGCTCTAGCAGCTTGGTGGTAATGACTTCGGAGAAACATCACTATCTTATCTGGAAGATCAACTCCCACTTGATTCAAATGATTGTTGTACTCAGACAATCTGAGCACAAGCTCAACAATTGAGCTTTTCTCCCTTAGTTTGCAGGCTAAGAAAATCGTCGGAGGTCTTATACCTCTTGACGTGGGCACGAGCCTGAAATACCAATTTCAGCCCTCAAAACATCTCATATGTTTCGCGACGTTTCAAAACGTCTTCGGTGCCTCAATTCTAAACCGTTTAACTAAACTATCACGTAGTTATCAAAATGTGTATGTCAGATGTTCGCAACATCCATAGACGACGTTCGAGGTTCAGCACACTAAGCGGTGCATTAAGGACATAAGCCTTCTATGAAGCAATGAGGACAATCCTCAGTTTACGAACCTAGTCCGCACAATTGCTACTATCAACTTCCAACTAATTTTTCTCTAGGAACATATCTAAACAGTAGAACTAAAGCGCGAGCTACGACATAATTTGCAAAATCCTTTTGACTATGTTCAGGATAATTAAGTTCATCTTATGAACTCCCACTCAGATAGACATCCCTCTAGTCATCTAAGTGATTACATGATCCGAGTCAACTAGGCCGTGTCCGATCATCACGTGAGACGGACTAGTCAACATCGGTGAACATCTTCATGTTGATCGTATCTGCCATACGACTCATGCTCGACCTTTCGGTCTTCTGTGTTCCGAGGCCATGTCTGTACATGCTAGGCTCGTCAAGTTAACCTAAGTGTTTTGCATGTGTTCCGAGGCCATGTCTGTACATGCTAGGCTCGTCAACACCCGTTGTATATGAACGTATGAATCTAACACCCGATCATCACGTGGTGCTTCGAAACTACGAACTGTCGCAACGGTGCACAGTTAGGGGGAACACTTTCTTGAAATTTTAATGAGGGATCATCTTATTTACTACCGTCGTTCTAAGCAAATAAGATGTATAAACATGATAAACATCACATGCAATCAAATAGTGACATGATATGGCCAATATCATATTGCTCCTTTTGATCTCCATCTTCGGGGCTCCATGATCATCATCGTCACCGGCATGACACCATGATCTCCATCATCATGATCTCCATCATCGTGTCTTCATGAAGTTGTCACGTCATCTATTACTTCTACTACTACAGCTAACGGTTAGCAATAAAAGTAAAGTAATTACATGACGTTTAAGTTGACACGCAGGTCATAAATAAATAAAGACAACTCCTATGGCTCCTGCCGGTTGTCATATTCATCGACATGCAAGTCGTGATTCCTATTACAAGAACATGGTCAATCTCATACATCACATATATCATTCATCACATCCTTTGGCCATATCACATCACATAGCATACCCTGCAAAAACAAGTTAGACGTCCTCTAATTGTTGTTTGCATGTTTTACGTGGCTGCTATGGGTTTCTAGCAAGAATGTTTCTTACCTACGCAAAGACCACAACGTGATATGCCAATTGCTATTTACCCTTCATAAGGACCCTTTTCATTGAATCCGATCCGACTAAAGTGGGAGAGACAGACACCCGCTAGCCACCTTATGCAACTAGTGCATGTCAGTCGGTGGAACCAGTCTCACGTAAGAGTACGTGTAAGGTCGGTCCGGGCCGCTTCATCCCACGATGCCGCCGAATCAAGATAAGACTAGTAACGGCAAGCATATTGAACAAAATCAACGCCCACAACTACTTTGTGTTCTACTCGTGCATAGAAACTACGCATAGACCTAGCTCATGATGCCACTGTTGGGGAACGTAGCAGAAATTCAAAAATTTCCTACGTGTCACCAAGATCTATCTATGGAGAGACCAGCAACGAGGGGAAGGAGAGTGCATCTACATACCCTTGTAGATCGCTAAGCGGAAGCGTTCAAGTGAACGGGGTTGATGGAGTCGTACTCGTCGTGATTCAAATCACCGATGACCAAGTGCCGAACGCACGGCACCTCCGCGTTCAACACACGTGCAGCCCGGTGACGTCTCCCACGCCTTGATCCAGCAAGGAGAGAGGGAGAGGTTGAGGAAGTCTCCATCCAGCAGCAGCACAACGGCGTGGTGATGATGGAGGAGCGTGGCAATCCTGCAGGGCTTCGCCAAGCACCACAGAAGAGGAGGGAGAGAGAGATGCAGGGCTGCACCAACGAGAGATCGAATCGCGTCTTATGGGCAGCCCTATGCCTCATATATATAGGGAAGGGGAGGGGCTGCGCCCCCTCTAGGGCTCCCACCCCTAGGGGGGGGGCGGCAGCCCTAGATGGGGAGCAAGGGGGCGGCCAAGAGGGGATGGGAGAGGGAGGCGCACCAATATGGGCCCTAAGGCCCATATCCCATTAGGGTTTGCCCCCTCTCCATCTCTTAGGCGCATGGGCCTTAGTGGGGCTGGTGCCCTTGGCCCATGTAGGCCAAGGAACACTCCCTACAGCCCATGTGCCCCCCCGGGGCTGGTGGCCTCACTTGGTGGACCCCCGGGACCCTCCCGGTGGTCCCGGTACGTTACCGATAAACCCCGAAACTCTTCCGGTGACCAAAACAGGACTTCCCATATATAAATCTTTACCTCCGGACCATTCCGGAACTCCTCGTGACGTTCGGGATCTCATCCGGGACTCCGAACAACATTCGGTAACCACATACAAACTTCCATTACAACCCTAGCGTCATCGAACCTTAAGTGTGTAGACCCTACGGGTTCGGGAGACATGCAGACATGACCGAGACGTTCTCCGGTCAATAACCAACAGCGGGATCTGGATACCCATGTTGGCTCCCACATGTTCCACGATGATCTCATCGGATGAACCACGATGTCAAGGACTTAATCAATCCCGTATTCAATTCCCTTTGTCTAGCGGTACGATACTTGCCCGAGATTCGATCGTCGGTATCCTGATACCTTGTTCAATCTCGTTACCGGCAAGTCTCTTTACTCGTTCCGTAACACATCATCCCGTGATCAACTCCTTGATCACATTGTGCACATTATGATGATGTCCTACCGAGTGGGCCCAGAGATACCTCTCCGTTTACACGGAGTGACAAATCCCAGTCTCGATTCGTGCCAACCCAACAGACACTTTCGGAGATACCTGTAGTGCACCTTTATAGTCATCCAGTTACGTTGTGACGTTTGATACACCCAAAGCACTCCTACGGTATCCGGGAGTTGCACAATCTCATGGTCTAAGGAAATGATACTTGACATTAGAAAAGCTTTAGCATACGAACTACACGATCTAGTGCTATGCTTAGGATTGGGTCTTGTCCATCACATCATTCTCCTAATGATGTGATCCCGTTATCAACGACATCCAATGTCCATGGTTAGGAAACCATAACCATCTATTGATCAACGAGCTAGTCAACTAGAGGCTCACTAGGGACATGGTGTTGTCTATGTATCCACACATGTATCTGAGTTTCCTATCAATACAATTATAGCATGGATAATAAACGACTATCATGAACAAGGAAATATAATAATAATCAATTTATTATTGCCTCTAGGGCATATTTCCAACACTGCGGGTCTTAGATCAAGGGGAATAAGGCAAATACGTAGTCTTCTGAGTTCAATATCAGCCTCCCTAACCAGACGTACAGTTGTCACAACAACTAGAATTGGTCCAACAAATCAATTGTCTTCATCGAGGTACTGGTTCTATCACTTCACTCCTTACTTCTGTTTTAGTTTCGTGAAGCCTTTGCCTCCTCATTCTGTTCGAAAATATTGTGTGAAGACATTCCCTCTGATTGTATCATTGTCTTCACACTATTTTACTAAACCACTATGTTTTACCTAGTTGCTGCTTATCTTCACATATCTCTTCAATAGTTGTATGTCATTTCAGCATGCCTAGTGTAGCTTATCTTTCATTGTACCCTGTTTAGTTATTAATTCGCTTCCACGTCTTCGAAGACATTGCCTGTCTTGAAGAATTTCATAAAAATCGTCTTTTCACCCCCTCTAATCGATAACTAGCACTTTCAACCTGCATACCCATATAATAATTCCTTTTAACAGGTAGGTCTTAGGTGTCATTCACTAGGGGAAAAACCTAGCCGATTACCCTAGGCTAACACATCCGCTAGCCTCGACCTAAAATCCCCCCTACCCATGCACACGATCTTGTTTAAATGGGTCGATCTTGTTTTGTGAACTCATAATTTTTTCTCTTATTTTGTGGGTCTTATGATATAGTCTCCTTCATTTGATCATTTCGAAGTAGGGGTTGCAGAAGTGTCTTCACTAAAAGAAAATAGGGTAAATTGTTTCCCTCTTGCTTGTCTTGTAATTGGGGAAAAAAGAAAAGAATATGTGTTAATGTTTTCTCTAAAAAAATCACTTACAGACTACTCATCCATGAATGTATTAGTGCCATCTACTTCATGCTTATTGCTATCCACTTCTGAAATTAATACTCCATCCGATCCAAATTACTTGTCGCTCAAATGGATATATCTACCACTGAAATACATCTACATACATCCATTTTAGTGACAAGTAATATGGATCAAATGGAGTACCATTCTTTTTTATTTCACCGCACATCAAATTTTGATATGTATGTGTTGAAATGCTAAAATTTGGTATATGTGCTGAAATGTTGTGTTTATATGCGAAAATGCTAAAAAATACATGGTAACATGTGAATTGGGTAAGGTGGGCTTTACCCGCGGGTATTACCCGCACCCAGACAGGTATAAGTATGAAAACAATTTGAAACCCGACATACAAGTATGGGTATGGGTTTGAATGAAAAATATTGAGACGAGTATGAGTTTGGACGACCCCGATTAGGGCAACCATTGGGATGATTAGAGTGAAAGGCGTGCGTGGTCATCGGAATCAGGATATGATTCCAACCATACATATTTTTCTCACAAAGAAAAAGCCATACACATTCTCGAGTTCTGTGCAGCTTTACAATTTTTTTGCGAGAAAACTATCCATTCATCAGGTCACAAGGGATATACAAGGAGATATCCCATGGTGTATGCTCTTTGCGGATGATGTGGTGCTAGTTGACGATAGTCGGACGGGGGTAAATAGGAAGTTAGAGTTATGGAGACAAACCTTGGAATCGAAAGGGTTTAGGCTTAATAGAACTAAAACTGAGTACATGATGTGCGGTTTCAGTACTACTAGGTGTGAGGAGGAGGAGGTTAGTCTTGATGGCCAGGTGGTACCTCGGAAGGACACCTTTCGGTATTTGGGGTCAATGTTGCAGGAGGATGGGGGTATTGATGAAGATGTGAACCATCGAATCAAAGCCGGATGGATGAAGTGGGGTCAAGCTTCTGGCATTCTCTGTGACAAGAGAGTGCCACAAAAGCTAAAAGGCAAGTTCTACAGGACGGCGCTTCGACCCGCAATGTTGTATGGCGCGGAGTGTTGGCCGACTAAAAGGCGACATGTTCAACAGTTAGGTGTGGCGGAGATGCGTATGTTGAGATGGATGTGTGGCCACACGAGGAAGGATCAAGTCCAGAATGATGATATACGAGATAGAGTTGGGGTAGCACCAATTGAGGAGAAGCTTGTCCAACATCGTCTGAGATGGTTTGGGCATATTCAGCGCAGGCCTCCAGAAGCTCCAGTGCATAGCGGACGGCTAAAGCGTGCGGAGAATGTCAAGAGAGGGCGGGGTAGACCGAATTTGACATGGGAGGAGTCGTTAAGAGAGACCTGAAGGATTGGAGTATCACCAAAGAGCTATCTATGGACAGGGGTGCGTGGAAGCTTGCTATCCATGTGCTAGAGCCATGAGTTGGTTGCGAGATCTTATGGGTTTCACCTCTAGCCTACCCCAACTTGTTTGGGACTAAAGGCTTTGTTGTTGTTGTTGTTTGTTAAAACTATCCATTCATCATAGCTTGATAGTAGAAAGAACAAAAAATAAAAAAAATTGCATTCATGTTCGTAGACCATCTAACGATGACTGCAAATATTGAAGCGAGCCGAAGGCGCATCACCATCATCACCCTTCTTCACTGGAGCCGGGCCAAACTTATTGTAGTACACTGTCGGGAAGTCATTATGCTAAGACCCCACAAGACCAAGGCACCAGAAAAGCGACCGTCGCCGATGAAGTGAAGTATAGATCGAATGAATCCAACGTGTATACACACGAACGAAGACGAATAAGGATTGGATCCAAGCGGATCCACCGAAGACCACCACCGAACGAATCCCCGCGAGATCCGCCGTAGACACACCTCCACACATCTTCCGATAACGCTAGACGCATCATCGTAATGGGGCCGAGTGGGAAGAACTTTATTTCATCTTCAGAAAGTCGCCACCACCTCATCTTTCTAAATAGGACACAAACTTTAAACAAACTCACGAAAACACCAAGAAACGGAGCAACATCCCTCCCACCACCAAGGGCCAGGGTTCACCGTGCCTCCATAGCCCTAGGGTCACCGAAGACGAGACGAACTGGCGACGACGCCGGCGGGAGGTGGAGGAACCGTAGGTTCTTTTTTCCTGGGGAGGCGGCCGCGGCTGCTACTTAGAGTTGCAGCTTTACAATTTTCGTTTTGAAAAAGAACACGGTCTTCGTTTTCATCTTTGCAGAAATAAAAATACATCCTGTGCCGCAAGGCCACATTTGGTGCCGTCGCTGGTTTAATTATGACCGTTGAGAGGGTCTAGGAACCCAGTCAACTTATTTATAAGCTAATAAAATAAATAAATAAACCATCACCGATTGACTCAAAGTTTAACTTGTAGGGGGCCTGGGTTATTGACGGGAAGTCTCGGGGGTCTAAAAATGACACGCTAAAGTAGGAGTGCCAACGTTCGTCAGGCCCGGCTGGCCATGTTGCCAATTATACGTTTCTTTGGCGCGTCCTCTTTGATTGCTTTTACGTCTGTTCGTTCCAACCACCAGCCGCGGCGCAGTTGCCGATGTTGGTCGTCAGTTCAATACTACGCGTGGACGGGCGTCGCCAACGCGACCGCCCCCAACTTTTCCGTTTCCTTCGCGAAAAGGCAAGCTGAAGAGAGAACCCGTCTCGTTTGCTTCTGTTCTGTGCGTGCCCAAGTGTCCTTCGCGCCGAACACGGTGACGGGTCTCCATCGAGTCTCGCATGGCATGTGGTGAGCGCAGCCACGCACGCGGTCGAGTTCGGCCGGACGCATCATGCATGTTTTCTTTTCCTTCTTTTAGATTTAGATAGAGAAGCATCATGCATGCATGCCAGGAGCAGGATGTACCGCTCGTCTTCTTGTGTTGGTTTTAAATATGAACAATGTGAATCTACCGCTGGGAGCATCGAAAAATGCCAACGAAGACCGAGCTCCAATGAGCTTGTTTGAAAAAAATCGGAGCGTGAAGAATTCTAAATTTATTTGTGAACACACGTGCACTTGTATACTACGTATGTGTAAAATTTGGGGTATAGAAAAAAATACACATTTTTTAACGGGCCTTTTATTTTTGTTATTGGGCTGAAATTTTGTCTTTTTTTGTACAGCCTACAAATCACAACCATTTCGACGAAATTCAACACGTTCCTGCGAAATACATATATGTCTACATGGATTTTTTTAGATTGTTTTGAAAGTTTTAAATATGCTTTTTGATATTTTCAAAATACCGAGCTCATTGGACACATTTTTGAAATCCACACTCTGGGAGCGGGGGCTACTCGGCCGGTTGTTGAGATAGGTAGGACTGGGACACATTTTTGTACTAGTGATAAGTTTATTACACACAGATAAGTTGGGAGATTTTAGTAGAATCCAAGCTAGAAGAGAAGTTGGAGATTCCCTAAAAAATAGACAACAAGTTGGAGATTCATGACTGTACAATTTGCGGCAATAATAAATCTTTTTGCAGACTATCAGTGCTAGAAGAAAAAAGAGCATTCGGTAGTCAACAGAGCAGAGTCGTCCAAGGAATAAAACTTTGATGATTCCGTATGCAAAATATATGTAGTTTACGACCATAGACAAAAAAAATCCATATGCCAAGGTAGACTCAGAGATTGACACAAATGAAGCTACATATTCTCCATAATCAAATTAACAATTCGTACTATATATCTTCTACGAATGATACTAAATGGATCTTGACGTACGGCATCTTTAGTTTCCAACTTGTTCCTATTATGCTACTACGATCATGACTGCAAAACGAAGACCTAGACAAGTTAAAGTACAATACTAGTTGATGCAGCCATGAATGAATCTATCTCCAAAAAAGGAAAATGATTCAGTTTATCCGAAACAAACTAGTTACCTGCAGAATCGCCCGATTATGGAGCAACTTCAGGGGCAGGTGCGGCCCTCAGCGGTGGAACGGGTCCTACTCTCCGAAATATAAAAAAGATTCACACTGTTCATTTTGGAAGACGAGATAATGCACAAACAGTTAATATATAAGTACGGAGAGCGATAACTTACCTTCGCAAGATTCATAATCACTCAGGCCCGTGTTACAAGATAGTCTCCAGACCAAGGAAGTTTGCTCTGTCCAGGGGTGCTGACATGAGCTTGTCGAGGTCGCCGTTCTCCGATATGCGGCAAAGGCAGATGGGAGCGATCTCCAAGAGTGACCTGACGCCGTCGCAGCACTTGCCTTGCTTTGGAGGCGCCGGCGCGGTTCTGTTCGTGAGGTAATCCTTGCATGACATGAGTCCCATCAAAGATGGTAGACACTCTTTCGTCAGCAGCTTCGATGGTGGCGGCGGCGGCAGCGCACTTGGCGTTGGTGGACAGAACATCGGTGATATGTAGGAAGTCATCGTAGGCGCTCGTCGTCGACGGTAACGTCTCTTCCCATTGAAAGAATCCTAATGGGCTGAGGATACCACAGTCCCTGTAACCATCCAACTACAAGTTGGTTCGCTGAGTTAGCATGGCAAGTTAGTTGTATAATCAAATTTAATGAATCTCATGCAACACCTAAAAAGTCACTTTGGAGGACGGGTGCATTGAAGCCCTATTTTTGAATAGTGCCAAAATGTTTTTTTAAGTTTCAAGAAATTCTCAAAACAAATCAAACAAGTTTATATGGATGTGCATTACACATGTGCAAATATACTTCGCTTTTTTCTTTTATATATACCATTCTTCAATTCGGTTTGTTCTTCTTTTCTTATCCTTTTTTGATTCTTCTTTTTTGTTGTCTTTAATGCGCTTTTTAAAATTCATGAAACTTTTTTAATTGATGATTTTTTTTCAAAATTGAAGAAATTTATTAAAAAATCATGATTTTTTTCGAAATTGTTGAACTTTTTTCAAATTTTGATCAAATTTTTGATAAGTCAATGAAGTTTCTTCTAGAACCGATGAACTTTTTAAAAAAAATTGGTGATTTGTTTTCAAATTCAATGATTTTTTTTCCAAGTCGACGAACTCTGTTTACAAATTGTATGAATTTTTTGAACTTGATTAACTTATTTACAAAATGATGAACTTTTTTTCAATTGAATGAACCTTTTCAAAATCCAAGAAATTTTTTTAATTCACGATCTGCTTTTTGTGATTTTTTTCATGATTTTTCTTGAAAATATCAGCGTTCAAAGGATGAACCATTGACTAGAGAACCGTAGACCTGGAACGACGAACGAAGGAAAGGAGTGGGCGAGCACCGAGCTCGTGTAACTGGGACGGCCCAAACCAAGCTGTTGCGTGCACCAGTTCCTAGATCGGGTGCCTACAACGTCGATTAGGAGCTCCGGAAGCACAAGGGTCATGCTCCCGCCAATGCCTCCAACAGGTTTGTCACCTACCATCCATAAAAAAGGTTTGAGGGTCTGCAAACATTTGCGGTATAGGGTTGGATGGATGGTTCCCGTATCCATGTTCGGACATGATTTTCAAACAAATAGGTCGGGGTTGGAGATGCCCTTAAGCAACGGTTTACAGTTCTACAGTACAATTCTGCAGCAATGATAATTCCTTTTGCAGACCATCATTGTTAGATTGAAAAAAAAGAGCGTTGATAGTCAGAGCAAAGGAATAAAACAGTTCGATAACTAGGTGAACATTTGATGATCCCATGCATAGGGTGGACACTCACAAATAACCCTATAGTTTCTTTCCAATAAAATACCAAATAACCAAATATATAGTTGACGACCGTAACCAATAAATTTTCTCCAAGACGACTCAGAGATTGACACAAACGAAGCTACATATTCTGCCTAATCGAAATGAAAACTCGCACTATATATCTTCCAAGAATGGTACTGACGGATCTTGACGTACAGCATCTTTTAGCTTCCAACTTGTTTCTGTAATTCTACTACGACCATGCCTCTGCAAAACAAAGATAAAATCAAAAGTTAAAAGTACAATACAGAAATACAGACTAGTTCATGCAGCCATGAACGAATCCATCTCCAAAACAGGGAAATGGTTCAATTTATGCGGAACACACACAAACTAGTTACCTGATTTGACCAGTTATGAAGCAGCTTCAGGGGCGGGTGCGGCCCTCAGCGGTGGCACGGGTCCTGCTCTCCGATCCATAAAAAAGATTCACAATGTTCGTAATTGAAGACGAGATAATGCACAAAACAGTTTATAGTAGGAGAGCAACAACTTACCTTGGCAAGATCGATAATCACTTGGAGCTATACTGGCGTCACATATAACCGACAGATGAAGGAATTTTCCTCCATCTAGGCGTGCCGACATGAGCCTGTCGAGGTCGCCGTCGTCCGATATGCGGCATGTGCAAACGGCGGCGTTCTTGAAGAGTGACCTGAGGCCATCGCAGCGCTTGCCTTGCTTTGGAGGCTCCGGCGCAGTTCTGTTGGTGAGGTAATCCTTGCATGGCATCAACCCCATCAACGATGGTAGACACTCTTTCGGCTCCGGCTTCGCTGGCGGTGGCGGCGGGCGGCGGCGCACTAGGCGTTGGCGGACAGAATACCGGCGGTATACAGAATAGCTGTGGCAGAAACGAAAAGCAGGGAATGCACCATGCCGATGTTTTTGCTACTGGATCGTTGCTGGTGGAGGGGGCAGGGGCCTCCCTGACGGCCGCCGAAGGCTGCGGCGTGGCGGCGATCAGAACTACGGCGAGGAGCAAGGCGAGATGGGATTTGGATGGTGCCATCGATCTCACGTTTTGCGTTGCGGCGCTGGTTTGCAGTGTAGGATTCTATGGCTGGTGATCCATTTATATAGGATGCGTGTGGAATGGGATGCGTTGAGATGCGGAGAGAAAGATGGGCTCTGTTTGGGTTGATTTCTTATCGAGCGGAATCAGGCGCGTATTTCGTCCTCCTCTCCTCCAAAACTTTCTTCATTTTCACGGAGTGATTTTGTTACTAGTTCGAGTTAGCCTTGCAAGTGTTTTTTTCAGCTGCGTTAGCCTTGCAAGTTAGCTGTACGCCGTGCACCAAATCCTACGAGTCGGCCAGCGGCTGATCCTCGCGCAGGATCAGCCGGGTCGCTAGCCACTCCATCGATCTATCTGGTAGCTTTGTCAACCGTATGATTCATCAGGCATGTCCGTTTTTTTCTTCACGTCGGTGTTGAACCACGAGGCACCACAAAGGCCTTAGGAGTCTGTTTGAGTCTGCGTGGGCACAAACCACGACCCAATGTAGCAGACTCATTTTGAATTTCTGTCTATGGAATCCAAATTCACTCTAAATTTGAATCAGGTTCGTGTTCACATTGTTGGATTATGGATGGGCTTAGGTCCATATAAAACACTAATCCCTGGTCAGGGCCGGCCCTAAGCCATGGCGAGGAGTACGGCTGCCTAGGGCCCAGCCCAAGCAGTGGGCCCATACTTTCTGTACATATGTATAAGATACAGAAGAAGAAAAACCGGAACTCAGCCTATTACACACAAAGGACCCGCACGAGATGAACTCTTAATTATTTCGTCCTCTGCTAGTCAGCGCCGCCGGTTCGTTTTCTTCCCGTACAATCTTCTTTCTTTCCCAATTAATAATTGAATCAATTCAAAGGAGGATGGGCCCCAACCCCAAACCATGCTAATGAATCAATTTTGTAGTTGTATCGATCATCCCCTTTAATCTCTTCATTACACCATGGATTTCTTCCGTTCTAAGTACCCCAAGGCGGCCACATCGCGGCGGGCGGCGACCTCCTTGGCAGCCGCGACGAGTTAACGACGCACCAGATTGGGCTGGCCGTTCAGGCGTTGCCACCAGCACCAATCCACAAGTAAGATTTTCATCGCATGGATTGCCCATCTTTTTTTATTGATTGCGATCTTTTTGACCATCCTTTTGCCTGAAATTGCCGCACAAGTATATGCTCATGATGATTGCACTTATCAAATTACAACATAATGATTAGATATTGCTTGTGTTCAACTTATGGGATTTCTCTGTTGTTCTTGTACAAAAGGTGATTGTGTTTTTGTTCAAACTACTATTTTTACGTAAACCATAAAAGGTCTGTTCGAAATTACTGCCTTGTCATGAAGAACTAGGCATGAACAGTTTGAATGGAAGTGTTGCTGCAGCAGGCAGCAGCGACGAGTGAGAGTAATGAGTGGTCATCGGGGGCCCATTGGATGCTATTCGCACTAGGGCCTCTGATATGCAAGGGCCGGCCCTGTCCCTGGTTAATCTTGAGGCCCATATATGAGATGGCAGGTGGTGAGAAATTTAGTCCCACCTTGCTAGTTGAGAAGAGTTGGGACCTCTTTATAAGGGCTGCTCTACCGAGCTTGGTAAGAGGAGTAGTACACGCACGCTCCTCCTCCTCCGCCGCTGCCCGCCTCGTCACGACGCGACGAATTGGATATCTGATGCTGATGAGATGAAAGGCACAAGTGGACATGTCTTCACACTTGATGATGGTGCTGTTTCCTGGAAGTCTTGCAAGCAGACGATCTTAACCAGATCGACTATGGAAGCAGAACTAACAGCATTAGACACATCATGCGTCGAAGCAAAATGGCTTCGAGAGCTTTTGATGGATTTGCCGGTGGTTGATAAACCAATGCCGGCTGTCCTTATGAACTGTGACAATCAAACAGTGATTGCCAAGGCTAAGAGTTCAAAGGACAACATGAAATCCACAAAGCACATAAGAAGAAGATTGAAATCTGTCAAAAAATCAAGAAACTCCGGAGTAATAGCGTTGGACTATGTCCATACGGCTAAGAATCTGGCAGATCCCTTTACGAAAGGGCTATCACGGATTGTGATAGAAAATGCATCGAGGGAGATGGGTATGAGACCCACGTAAGTTGCCATGGGGGTAACCCAACCTATGTGATCGGAGATCCCGTGAATTAGGACATGAGAAAACAATCCATCGGTCAACTGAGGAGAGTATCCTTAATTAACCCACTCCGTTGGAGATGCACAATACTCTCAATTCTGTAAGGCAGGCTGACTTTTGTCTTAATGTGTTCCAAAGCTTGTGTAAGCAAGATGCTAACCTACAGAGCATACTTTGGAGGAACACACCTATGTGAGCCCGACGCCCGACTGCTGGTCACAGTCTATGAGATTAGATAATCTCTAGTAAGCTAATGAGAAGGTGCGGAGTATGACTAATAGGCTCCACCTGTGGGGTTTAGCCTTCGGCAGCCACGTATCAGCTAACAATAGGCGAAACTTCTGCACGCCAAACTGACAATTCAAGGCATAGTCCATTGTTCAGTTGTGAAGAAGTCTAATCATGTTGCTCTAGGTGGAAGTTCAACTTAACAGTCTCCACTGAAAATTCTGATATATCAAACATTGTTTGGAACAGTTGACAAACTTATGTGCCTCGAGATCTGGTGGGGGATGGTTGGATTATGGATGGGCTTAGGCCCATATAAGACACTAATCCCTGCTTAATCTTGAGGTCCATGTATGAGATGGCAGGTGATGGGAAGTTTAGTCCCACCTTGCTAGTTGAGGAGAGTTGAGACCCCTTCATAAGGGCTGCTCTACCACTTACCATTGGGAGCTTGGGAAGAGGAGTAGTACACGCGCGCTCCTCCTCCTCCGCCACCCGCCTCGTCACGACGTGCGCGCGCCGCGGGTTGCGGGAATAAGCCGAGCCGAAGCTTATTTTTGCCGCTCATGAATGAATTAATTAACCAGGGATTAATTAAAGAGTCGCTAACATGTGGGCCACAGTCACTTGCGTTGCCGGGATTCGTCGACTCCCTTCCCGGGGGTGCGACCCTTGCCGGGACCCACGTATTCGTCGACTCCCTTGCCGGGAACAACGACTCCCTTGCCGGGAGTGGGCCGACTCAGTCGTGGGCCTTGGCAAGGCACACGACTTTCTTCCTTACGAACTACTCCCTCCGGTCCTTTTTAGTTCGCATATAAGATTTGACTGAAGTCAAGCCTTATAAAGTTTGACCAACTTTATAGAAAAAAGTACCAACATTCATAATCTGAAATCAATATCAATAGATGTGTCATGACTTAAAGTTTCATATTGTATAACTTTAGCATGGCAGATGTTGATATTTTTTCATATAAATACGGTCAAAATTTGTGAAGTTTGACTTCAAAGAATTCTAATATGCAGAGTAAAAAGGACCGGAGGCAGTATATAAGAAGGCTTTGGCCAGTGAAGTAACCTAATTTGGTTCACTCACTCCCTCTCGCGTGACCTAGCCGTCATCTAATGTTCCTCACTCTGTGCTACCTCCGGCGATTCCATCCCGACGACCGCGTGCACGGCTGGTCGGGAGAGCAGGTGCCTTCGGAACCCTGTCGTTCGAGATCCTGCCCGGGAGAACGGCAATAAGGTTTTTGGGGAGCGTCTCGACGCGACTGCTCCCGATCCGTCCCCAACTCTGTTCGCCTCTGCTTCCCCTACTTCCTCTACATCGACACCATGGCCGACGACGTCGACGCTAAGAAGAAGGCCATGGACGACGCCGAGGCTGCTGCTGCAGCCGCCGCGTTGGCTTGGCCAACCGGAGGGTATGATCTGTTCATCCCTCGTTTACTCGTACTTATGCTAGCCGTATATGTGCTGCTCATAGATGGTTCCATTCTATGTTCTATACATGCTAGCATGCTTAGGTATCGCTATGAGATGCATACCTTTTATGCCATGCTTATTGTTAACTCGTGGATAAGTCTAATCGGAAAAGTGCTAATATCTCCAACAATCCAAAAACTTTATTTTAGGCACTTTTCGATTCAAGGCTTTGCTGCTACTCTGAAACCGGAAAAGTTTACCGGGACGCATTTTAAGCATTGGCAGACTAAGACCACCTTGTGGCTCACAACGATGAACGTGTTCTGGGTTGGTGGTGTGTCCCTCACAGAAACGATTGCTCCTGAACAGGAGAAGGCGTTTAGGGAGGCAACCACAATCTTTCTAGGAGCAGTTCTGAGTGTGATTGGAGACAAGTTGGTTGACGCCTATATTCATATGGGCGTTGCCAAAAACTTGTGGGATGCGCTCGAAGTCAAATTCGGCGCAACTGATGCTGGCAGTGAATTGTATGCCAAGGAGCAGTTCCATGATTACAGGATGGTTGATAACCGTTCTATATTGGACCAGGCTCATGAGATATACAATGCATTGCTAAGGAGTTGGAGCTCTTGAAGTGTGAGTTACCGGACAAGTTTGTCGCGGGTTGCATTATTGCAAAACTCCCTCTTAGTTGGAGGCACTTTGCTACTTCTCTCAAGCACCTGAGACGTGAATTCTCTGTTGAGGATGTCATTGGTCATCTCAGTGTTGAGCAGAACTCGAGAGCAAAGGACTCACACGTGAAAGGGGCAGAGGGTTCTTCTAGCGCCAATGTGGTGCATAAGAACTTCCACAAGTTCAAGGGAAAGAACTCTGTCTAGCAGAATACTACCTTTAAGAAGAAGGGAAGAAGAAAGATAAAAAGAGAGATGGCTGCTTTACTTGTGGTTCAGATGAACAGTGGGCAAACAAGTGCCCAAACAAGTACAAGAAGCCAGCACAGGACTCCAAGTCTGTGAATGTCACTCAGAGCAACAATGATGCGGCATATGGGTATGGTAATCTGTTTACCATACTTTCAGTTTGCTAGTCCACCGATTGGTGGATTGACACTGGGGCCAATATTCATGTGTGTGTTGATGTGTCTTTGTTTTCTTCCTACCAAGTCGCACGAGATTGTTCCGTCCTGATGGGGAATGGCTCGCATGTTTCTGTTCATGGTGTTGGCATGGTAGATCTGAAGTTTACTTCGGGATAGATCGTGCAACTAAAGAACGTGCAGCATGTCCCCGCCATAAAGAAGAATCTCGTTAGTGGCTCCCTTCTATGTAAAGAAGAGTTTAAGTTAGTATTTGAGTCTAACAAAGTAATCGTATCTCGGTATGGACTATTTGTTGGAAAAGGATATGATTGTGGTGGTTTGTTCCGCCTTTCCATGGAGGATTTTTGTAATAAAGTCGTGAACCAAATTCATTCTAATGTGAACGAATCTGAGGTTTGGCATTCACGTCTTTGTCACATAAATTTTGGTTGTATGACGTGGCTAGCTAAGATGGATTTAACCCCGAGTATCGCTTTAGCCAAAGGCTCTAAGTGCCATGCGTGTGTGCAAGCTAAGCAACCTCGTAAGCCTCACAAGCCTGTGAAGGAGAGACACCTGACACCTCTAGAGCTCATACATTCAGATCTCTGTGAGATGAATGGTGTGTTGACTAAAGGTGGAAAGAAATACTTCATGACTCTGACTGATGATTCCACTAGATTCTGCTATGTGTATTTGTTAAATGCTAAGGATGAGGCTCTATACTACTTTAAAGTCTATAAGGCTGAAGTTGAGAACCAACTTGAGAAGAAAATAAAATGAGTCCGGTCTGATCATGGTGGAGAGTACTTTTCTAATGAGTTTGATTTATTCTGTGCGGAATATGGTATTATTCATGAGAGGACGCCTCCCTACTCACCCCAGTCAAATGGGGTTGCCGAACGGAAAAACCGTACTCTAATTGATTTGGTTAACGCCATGTTAGATACATCGGGTTTATCCAAGACATGGTGGGGGGAGGCTGTATTAACATCTTGTCATGTCCTGAATAAAGTTCCCACAAAGGATAATGAGACTACTCCCTATGAGCAATGGGTAAAGAAAAGAACTACACTCTTTTACTTGCGTACTTGGGGCTGTTTGGCGAAAGTCAACATGCCGATAATCAAAAAGCGTAAGTTGGGACCAAAGACCGTGGACTGTGTTTTTCTTGGCTATGCCAAGCATAGCATTGGCTATAGATTTCTAGTGGTGAAATCTGAGGTACCTGACCAGAAGGTCGGTACAATTATAGAGTCTAGGGATGCTACATTCTTTGAGGATATTTTCTCCATGAGAGATATGCAAAGCAATTCTAGACTGGAATCTGATGAGACTCCTGAACCTGCTATTCCGATGGAATATTATGAACATAAAAGTGATAAGAGTTCCACGGAGGATGACGAGGAAGCTCCTGTTAGGAGCAAGAGACATAGGACTGCAAAGTCCTTTGGTGATAATTTCCTCGTGTACCTCGTGGATGATGATACTCCCAGCTCCATTTCAGAAGCTTATGCATCTCCGGATGCTGACTACTGGAAGGATGCGGTCCGTAGTGAGATGGATTCCATCTTGGCTAATGGGACATGGGAGATCACTGATCGTCCTTATGGTTGTAGACCATTAGGATGTAGGTGGGTGTTCAAAAAGAAGCTTAGGCCCGATGGTACTGTTGAGAAGTACAAGGCTAGGCTTGTGGCCAAGGGTTATACCCAGAAAGAAGAAGAGGATTTCTTTGACACTTATTCACCTATGGCTAAACTGACAACCATTCAAGTGTTACTCGCTTTGGCTGCCTCGCATGGTCTTCTCGTTCATTAGATGGACGTTAAGACGTCTTTCCTTAACAGAGAGCTAGACGAGGAAATTTACATGCAACAGTCGGATGGCTTTGTAGTAAATGGTCAGAAAAGAAAGGTGTGTAAACTAGTAAAGTCTTTTTATGGCCTGAAACAAGCGCCTAAGCAATGGCATGAGAAGTTCAACACTACTCTGATATCTGCTGGCTTTGTTGTGAACAAAGCCGACAAATGTGTATACTATCGATGTGGTGGGGGCGAAGGAGTTATACTGTGTCTGTATGTCGATGACATACTGATATTTGGGACCCACCTCAAGGTCATTGAGGAGGTCAAGTCTTTTTTATCTCACAACTTTGAGATGAAGGACCTAGGTGTGGCTGATGTTATCCTGAACATCAAGCCACTGAGAAATTCTGAGGGTGGAATTACACTTTTGCAGTCCCACTATGTTGAGAAGATTTTGAGCTGTTTTGGATACTCGGACTGCAAACCTTCTGCAACACCATATGATCCTAGCGTACGGATTCAAAAGTTCGAAGGCACGACTGTAGATCAGTTGAGATATTCTCAAGTGGTTGGTTCACTGATGTACCTACCATGTGCTACTCGTCCTGACATCTCATTTGATGTGTGCAAACTGAGTCGGTTTGTTTCCAATCCGGGAGATGTGCATTGGCATGCTGTTGAGCGAGTGATGCATTATTTGCAAGGTACTGCGAACTATGGAATTCACTATTCTGGGTACCCGACGGTACTTGAGGGGTATAGTGATTCGAATTGGATATCTGATGCTGATGAGATGAAAGCCACAAGTGGACATGTCTTCACACTTAGTGGTGGTGCTGTTTCCTGGAAGTCTTGCAAGCAGACGATCTTAACCAGATCGACTATGGAAGCAGAACTCACAGCATTAGACACATCATGCGTCGAAGCAAAATGACTTCAAGAGCTTTTGATGGATTTGCAGGTGGTTGATAAACCAATGCCGGCTGTCCTTATGAACTGTGACAATCAAACAGTGATTGCCAAGGCTAAGAGTTCAAAGGACAACATGAAATCCACAAAGCACATAAGAAGAAGATTGAAATCTGTCAGAAAATCAAGAAACTCCGGAGTAATTGTTGGAAATATGCCCTAGAGGCAATAATAAAAGGATTATTATTATATTTCCTTGTTCATGATAATTGTCTTTTATTCATGCTATAATTGTGTTATCCGGAAATCGTAATACATGTGTGAATACTTAGACACCAACATGTCCCTAGTAAGCCTCTAGTTGACTAGCTCGTTGATCAACAGATATACATGGTTTCCTGACTATGGACATTGGATGTCATTGATAACGAGATCACATCATTAGGAGAATGATGTGATGGACAAGACCCAATCCTAAACATAGCACAAGATCGTATAGTTCGTTTGCTAGAGTTTTCCAATGTCAAGTATCTTTTCCTTAGACCATGAGATCGTGTAACTCCCGGATACCGTAGGAGTGCTTTGGGTGTACCAAACGTCACAACGTAACTGGGTGACTATAAAGGTATACTACGGGTATCTCCAAAAGTGTCTGTTGGGTTGACACGGATCAAGACTGGGATTTGTCACTCCGTATGACGGAGAGGTATCACTGGGCCCACTCGGTAATGCATCATCATAATGAGCTCAAAGTGACCAAGTGTCTGGTCACGGGATCATGCATTACGGTACGAGTAAAGTGACTTGCCGGTAACGAGATTGAACGAGGTATTGGGATACCGACGATCGAATCTCGGGCAAGTAACACACCGATTGACGAAGGGAATTGTATACGGGGTTGCTTGAATCCTCGACATCGTGGTTCATCCAATGAGATCATCGAGGAGCATGTGGGAGCCAACATGGGTATCTAGATCTCGCTGTTGGTTATTGACCGGAGAGCAATCTCGGTCATGTCTACATGTCTCCCGAACCCGTAGGGTCTGCACACTTAAGGTTCGGTGACGCTAGGGTTGTAGGGATATGTATATGCAGTAACCCAAAAGTTTTTCGGAGTCCCAAATGAGATCCCGGACGTCACGAGGAGTTTCGGAATGGTCCAGAGGTAAAGAATTATATATAGGAAGTGCTATTTCGGCCATCGGGACAAGTTTCGGGGTCACCGGTATTGTACCGGGACCATCGGAAGGGTCCCGGGGGTCCACCGGGTGGGGCCACCTATCCCGAAGGGCCCCATGGGCTAAAGTGGGAAGGGATCCAGCCCAAAGTGGGCTGGGGCGCCACTTTCCCCTAGGGCCCATGCGCCTAGGGTAGGGGAAACCCTAAAGGGGGGCACCCCCTTGCTTGGGGGGTAAGCCCCCCACCCCTTGGCCGCCGCCCCCCCTAGGAGATTGCATCTCCTAGGGCCGGCGCCTCCCCTAGGCTCCCTATATATAGTGGGGGTGGGGGGGGGGGGAAGGAGGGCCTCTCACCCACGCCTTTGGTGCCTCCCTCTCCCTCTCCAACACCTCCTCCTCCTCCATAGAGCTTGGCGAAGCCCTGACGGAGTACTGCAGCTCCACCACCACCACTCCGTCGTGCTGCTGCTGGAGCCATCTTCCTCAACCTCTCCTTCCCCCTTGCTGGATCAAGAAGGAGGAGACGTCACGCTGACCGTACATGTGTTGAACGCGGAGGTGCCGTCCGTTCGGCGCTAGGATCTCCGGTGATTTGGATCACGTCGAGTACAGCTTCCTCATCCCCGTTCTTTGAACGCTTCCGCGCGTGTTCTACAAAGGTATGTAGATGCAATCCGATCACTCGTTGCTAGATGAACTCCTAGATGGATCTTGGTGAAGCCGTAGGAAATTTTTTGTTTTCTGCAACGTTCCTCAACAGTGGCATCATGAGCTAGGTCTATGCGTAGTTCCTTTTGCACGAGTAGAACACAATTTGTTGTGGGCGTAGATGTTGTCAACTTTCTTGCCGCTACTAGTCTTATTTTGCTTCAACAGTATTGTGGGATGAAGCGGCCCGGACCAACCTTACACGTACGCTTACGTGAGACCGGTTCCACCGACTGACATGCACTAGTTGCATAAGGTGGCTGGCGGGTGTCTGTCTCTCCCACTTTAGTTGGAGCGGATTTGATGAAAAGGGTCCTTATGAAGGGTAAATAGAAGTTGACAAATCACATTGTGGCTTTCACGTAGGTAAGAAAACGTTCTTGCTAGAACCCTATTTCAGCCACGTAAAACTTGCAACAACAATTAGAGGACGTCTAACTTGTTTTTGCAGCAAGTGCTTTGTGATATGATATGGCCAAAGTTGTGATGAATGATGAATGATATATATGTGATGTATGAGATGTTCATGCTATTGTAATAGGAATCACGACTTGCATGTCGATGAGTATGACAACCGGCAGGAGCCATAGGAGTTGTCTTTATTTTTTGTATGACCTGCGTGTCATTGAGAAACGCCATGTAAATTACTTTACTTTATTGCTAAACGTGTTAGCCACAGTAGTAGAAGTAATAGTTGGCGAGCAACTTCATGGAGACACGATGATGGAGATCATGATGATGGAGATCATGGTGTCATGCTGGTGACAAGATGATCATGGAGCCCCAAGATGGAGATCAAAGGAGCTATGTGATATTGGCCATATCATGTCACTATTATTATTTGATTGCATGTGATGTTTATCATGTTTCTACATCTTGTTTACTTAGAATGACTGTAGTAAATAAGATGATCCCTCATAATAATTTCAAGAAAGTGTTCCCCCTAACTGTGCACCGTTGCGACAGTTCGTTGTTTCGAAGCACCACATGATGATCGGGTGTTAGATTCCAACGTTCACATACAACGGGTGTAAGACAGATTTACACATGCAAACACTTAGGTTGACTTGACGAGCCTAGCATGTACAGACATGGCCTCGGAACACAGAAGACTGAAAGGTCGAGCATGAGTCGTATAGAAGATACGATCAACATGAAGATGTTCACCGATGTTGACTAGTCCGTCTCACGTGATGATCGGACACGGCCTAGTTAACTCGGATCATGTTATACTTAGATTACTGGAGGGATGTCTATCTAAGTGGGAGTTCATTGAATAATTTGATTAGATGAACTTAATTATCATGAACTTAGTCTAATTTTTTTACAATATGTCTTGTAGATCAAATGTCCAACGTAGTCCTCAACTTCAACGCGTTCCTAGAGAAAACCAAGCTGAAAGACGATGGCAGCAACTACACGGACTGGGTCCGGAACCTGAGGATCATCCTCATAGCTGCCAAGAAAGATTATGTCCTACAAGCACCGCTAGGTGACGCACCTGTTCTCCCTGCAGAACAAGACGTTATGAACGCTTGGCAGGCACGTACCGATGACTACTCCCTCGTTCAGTGCGGCATGCTTTACAGCTTAGAGCCGGGGCTCCAAAAGCGTTTTGAGAGACACGGAGCATATGAGATGTTCGAAGAGCTGAAAATGGTTTTCCAAGCTCATGCCCGGGTCGAGAGATATCAAGTCTCCGACAAGTTCTTCAGCTGTAAGATGGAGGAAAACAGTTCTGTCAGTGAGCACATACTCACTATGTCTGGGTTGCATAACCGCTTGACTCAGCTGGGAGTTAATCTCCCGGATGACGCGGTCATTGACAGAATCCTTCAGTCGCTTCCACCGAGCTACAAGAGCTTTGTGATGAACTTCAATATGCAGGGGATGGAAAAGACCATTCCTGAAGTATTTGCAATGCTGAAATCAGCAGAGGTAGAAGTCAAAAAGGAACATCAAGTGTTGATGGTGAATAAAACCACTAAGTTCAAGAAGGGCAAGGGTAAGAAAGCCTTCAAGAAGGACGGCAAGGGAGTTGCCGCGCCCGGCAAGCAAGCTGCCGGGAAGAAGCCAAAGAATGGACCCAAGCCCGAGACTGAGTGCTTTTATTGCAAGGGAAGTGGTCACTGGAAGCGGAACTGCCCCAAATACTTAGCGGACAAGAAGGCCGGCATCACGAAAGGTATATGTGATATACATGTAATTGATGTGTACCTTACCAGTACTCATAGTAGCTCCTGGGTATTTGATACCGGTGCGGTTGCTCACATTTGTAACTCAAAACAGGAGCTGCGGAATAAGCGGAGACTGGCGAAGGACGAGGTGACGATGCGCGTCGGGAATGGTTCCAAGGTCAATGTGATCGTCGTCGGCACGCTACCTCTACATTTACCTTCGGGATTAGTTTTAAACCTTAATAATTGTTATTTAGTGCCAGCTTTGAGCATGAACATTGTATCAGGATCTCGTTTAATTCGAGATGGCTACTCATTTAAATCCGAGAATAATGGTTGTTCTATTTATATGAGAGATATGTTTTATGGTCATGCTCCGATGGTGAATGGTTTATTCTTAATGAATCTCGAGCGTAATGCTACACATGTTCATAGTGTGAGTACCAAAAGATGTAAGATTGATAATGATAGTCCCACATACTTGTGGCACTGCCGCCTTGGTCACATAGGTGTCAAACTCATGAAGAAGCTCCATGCTGATGGACTTTTAGAGTCTCTTGATTACGAATCATTTGACACGTGCGAACCATGCCTCATGGGTAAAATGACCAAGACTCCGTTCTCAGGAACAATGGAGCGAGCAACCAACTTATTGGAAATCATACATACTGATGTGTGCGGTCCAATGAGTGTTGAGGCTCGCGGTGGCTATCGTTATGTTCTCACCCTCACTGATGACTTGAGTAGATATGGGTATGTCTACTTAATGAAACACAAGTCTGAGACCTTTGAAAAGTTCAAGGAATTTCAGAGTGAGGTTGAGAATCAACGTGACAGGAAAATCAAGTTCCTGCGATCAGATCGTGGAGGAGAATACTTGAGTCACGAGTTTGGCACACACTTAAGAAAATGTGGAATAGTTTCACAACTCACGCCGCCTGGAACACCTCAGCATAATGGTGTGTCCGAACGTCGTAATCGCACTCTATTAGATATGGTGCGATATATGATGTCTCTTACCGATTTACCGCTATCTTTTTGGGGCTATGCTTTAGAGACTGCCGCATTCACTTTAAATAGGGCTCCGTCGAAATCCGTTGAGACGACACCGTATGAATTATGGTTTGGGAAGAAACCTAAGCTGTCGTTTCTAAAAGTTTGGGGATGCGATGCTTATGTCAAGAAACTTCAACCTGAAAATCTCGAACCCAAGTCGGAAAAATGCGTCTTCATAGGATACCCTAAAGAAACTATTGGGTATACCTTCTACCTCAGATCTGAAGGCAAGATCTTTGTTGCCAAGAATGGATCCTTTCTAGAGAAGGAGTTTCTCTCGAAAGAAGTAAGTGGGAGGAAAGTAGAACTTGATGAAGTATTACCTCTTGAACCAGAAAATGGCGCAACTCAAGAAAATGTTCCTGAGGTGCCTGCACCGACTAGAGAGGAAGTTAATGATGATGATCAAGATACTTCTGATCAAGCTCCTACTGAAATTCGAAGGTCCACAAGGACACGTTCCGCACCAGATTGGTACGGCAACCCTGTCTTGGAAATCATGTTGTTAGACAACAGTGAACCTTCGAACTATGAAGAAGCGATGGCGGGCCCGGATTCCGACAAATGGCTGGAAGCCATGAAATCCGAGATAGGATCCATGTATGAAAACGAAGTATGGACTTTGACTGACTTGCCCGTAGAGCGGCGAGCCATAGAAAATAAATGGATCTTTAAGAAGAAGACAGACGCGGATGGTAATGTGACCATCTATAAAGCTCGGCTTGTCGCTAAGGGTTATCGACAAGTTCAAGGGGTTGACTACGATGAGACTTTCTCACCGGTAGCAAAGCTGAAGTCCGTCCGAATCATGTTAGCAATTGTCGCATTCTATGATTATGAAATATGGCAAATGGACGTCAAAACGGCATTCCTTAATGGTTTCCTTAAGGAAGAATTGTATATGATGCAGCCGGAAGGTTTTGTCGATCCTAAGTATGCTGACAAGGTGTGCAAGCTCCAACGCTCGATTTATGGGCTGGTGCAAGCATCTCAGAGTTGGAACATTCGCTTTGATGAGATGATCAAAGCGTTTGGGTTTATGCAGACTTATGGAGAAGCCTGCGTTTACAAGAAAGTGAGTGAGAGCTCTGTAGCATTTCTCATATTATATGTAGATGACATACTTTTGATGGGAAATGATATATAGCTTTTGGACAGCATTAAGGCCTACTTGAATAAGATTTTTTCAATGAAGGACCTTGGAGAAGCTGCTTATATATTAGGCATCAAGATCTACAGAGATAGATCAAGATGCCTCATAGGTCTTTCACAAAGCACATACCTTGATAAGATATTGAAGAAGTTCAATATGGATCAGTCTAAGAAGGGGTTCTTGCCTGTGTTGCAAGGTGTGAAATTGAGCTCAGCTCAATGTCCGACCACGGCAGAAGATATAGAAGAGATGAGTGTCATCCCCTATGCCTCAGCCATAGGTTCTATGCCATGCTGTGTACCAGACCTGATGTAAACCTTGCCGTGAGTTTGGTAGGAAGGTACCAAAGTAATCTCGGCAAGGAACACTAGACAGCGGTCAAGAATATCCTGAAGTACCTGAAAAGGACTAAGGAAATGTTTCTCGTTTATGGAGGTGACGAAGAGCTCGTCGTAAAAGGTTACGTCGACGCTAGCTTCGACACATATCTGGATGACTCTAAGTCACAAACCGGATACGTGTATATTTTGAATGGTGGGGCAGTAAGCTGGTGCAGTTGCAAGCAGAGCGTCGTGGCGGGATCTACATGTGAAGCGGAGTACATGGCAGCCTCGGAGGTAGCACATGAAGCAATTTGTGTGAAGAAGTTCATCACTGACCTAGGAGTCATACCCAATGCGTCGGGGCCGATCAAGCTCTTCTGTGACAACACTGGAGCTATTGCTCTTGCCAAGGAGCCCAGGTTTCACAAGAAGACAAGGCACATCAAGCGTCGCTTCAACTCCATTCGTGAAAATGTTCAAGATGGAGACATAGATATTTGTAAAGTACATACGGACCTGAATGTAGCAGATCCGTTGACTAAACCTCTCCCTAGAGCAAAACATGATCAACACCAGAATTCCATGGGTGTTCGATTCATCATAATGTAACTAGATTATTGACTCTAGTGCAAGTGGGAGACTGTTGGAAATATGCCCTAGAGGCAATAATAAAAGGATTATTATTATATTTCCTTGTTCATGATAATTGTCTTTTATTCATGCTATAATTGTGTTATCCGGAAATCGTAATACATGTGTGAATACTTAGACACCAACATGTCCCTAGTAAGCCTCTAGTTGACTAGCTCGTTGATCAACAGATAGTCATGGTTTCCTGACTATGGACATTGGATGTCATTGATAACGAGATCACATCATTAGGAGAATGATGTGATGGACAAGACCCAATCCTAAACATAGCACAAGATCGTATAGTTCGTTTGCTAGAGTTTTCCAATGTCAAGTATCTTTTCCTTAGACCATGAGATCGTGTAACTCCCGGATACCGTAGGAGTGCTTTGGGTGTACCAAACGTCACAACGTAACTGGGTGACTATAAAGGTATACTACGGGTATCTCCGAAAGTGTCTGTTGGGTTGACACTGATCAAGACTGGGATTTGTCACTCCGTATGACGAAGAGGTATCACTGGGCCCACTCGGTAATGCATCATCATAATGAGATCAAAGTGACCAAGTGTCTGGTCACGGGATCATGCATTACGGTACGAGTAAAGTGACTTGCCGGTAACGAGATTGAACGAGGTATTGGGATACCGACGATCGAATCTCGGGCAAGTAACATACCGATTGACGAAGGGAATTGTATACGGGGTTGCTTGAATCCTCGACATCGTGGTTCAGCCGATGAGATCATCGAGGAGCATGTGGGAGCCAACATGGGTATCCAGATCCCGCTGTTGGTTATTGACCGGAGAGCAATCTCGGTCATGTCTACATGTCTCCCGAACCCGTAGGGTCTGCACACTTAAGGTTCGGTGACGCTAGGGTTGTAGGGATATGTATATGCAGTAAACTGAAAGTTGTTCGGAGTCCCGGATGAGATCCCGGACGTTACGAGGAGTTTCGGAATGGTCCGGAGGTAAAGAATTATATATAGGAAGTGCTATTTCGGCCATCGGGACAAGTTTCGGGGTCACCGGTATTGTACCGGGACCACCGGAAGGGTCCCGGGGGTCCACCGGGTGGGGCCACTTATACCGGAGGGCCCCATGGGCTAAAGTGGGAAGGGATCCAGCCCAAAGTGGGCTGGGGCGCCACTTTCCCCTAGGCCCATGCGCCTAGGGTAGGGGAAACCCTAAAGTGGGCGCCCCCTTGCTTGGGGGGTAAGCCCCCCACCCCTTGGCCGCCGCCCCCCCTAGGCTCCCTATATATAGTGGGGGGGGAAGGAGGGCCTCTCACCCACGCCTTTGGTGCCTCCCTCTCCCTCTCCAACACCTCCTCCTCCTCCATAGAGCTTGGCGAAGCCCTGACGGAGTACTGCAGCTCCACCACCACCACGCTGTCGTGCTGCTGCTGGAGCCATCTTCCTCAACCTCTCCTTCCCCCTTGCTGGATCAAGAAGGAGGAGACGTCACGCTGACCGTACGTGTGTTGAACGCGGAGGTGCCGTCCGTTCGGCGCTAGGATCTCCGGTAATTTGGATCACGTCGAGTACAGCTTCCTCATCCCCGTTCTTTGAACGCTTCCGCGCGTGATCTACAAAGGTATGTAGATGAAATCCGATCACTCGTTGCTAGATGAACTCCTAGATGGATCTTGGTGAAACCGTAGGAAAATTTTTGTTTTCTGCAACGTTCCTCAACAGTAATAACGTTGGATTATATCCAGACGGCTAAGAATCTGGCAGACCCTTTTACGAAAGGGCTATCACGGATTATGATAGAAAATGCATCGAGGGAGATGGGTATGAGACCCACGTAAGTTGCCATGGGGGTAACCCAACCTATGTGATCGGAGATCCCGTGAATTAGGACATGGGAAAACAATCCAGCGGTCAACTGAGGAGAGTATCCTTAATTGACCCACTCCGTTGGAGATGCACAATACTTTGAATTCTGTAAGGCAGGCTGACTTTTGTCTTAATGTGTTCCAAAGCTTGTGTAAGCAAGATGCTAACCTACAGAGCATTCTTTGGAGGAACACACCTATGTGAGCCCGACTGCTGGTCACAGTCTATGAGATTGGGTAATCTCTAGTAAGCTCATGAGAAGGTACGGAGTATGACTAATAGGCTCCACCAGTGGGGTTTAGCCTTCGGCAGCCACGTATCAACTGACAATAGGTGAAACTTCTGCACGCCAAACTGACAATTCAAGGCATAGTCCATTGTTCAGTTGTGAAGAAGTCTAATCCTGTTACTCTAGGTGGAAGTTGAACTTAACAGTCTCCACTAAAAATTCTGGTATATCAAACATTGTTTGGAACAGTTGACAAACTTATGTGCCTCGAGATCTGGTGGTTGTTGGATTATGGATGGTCTTAGGCCCATATAAGACACTAATCTCTGGTTAATCTTGAGGCCCATGTATGAGATGGCAGGTGGTGGGAAGTTTAGTCCCACCTTGCTAGTTGAGGAGAGTTGAGACCCCTTTATAAGGGCTGCTCTACCACTTGCCATTGGGAGCTTGGGAAGAGGAGTAGTACACGCGCGCTCCTCCTTCTCCGCCGTCCGCCTCGCCTCGCCTCGTCACGACGCACGCGCGCCGCGGGTTGCGGGAATGAGCCGAGCCAAAGCTTATTTTTGCCGCTCAGGAATGAATTAATTAAGGGATTAATTAACGAGTCGCTAACATGTGGGCCACTGTCCAAGACGTTGGACTGTGGGCTGACTTGCGTTGCCGGGATTCGTCGACTCCCTTGTCGGGACCCGCATATTCGTCGACTCCCTTGCCGGGAGTGCGATCCTTGCCGGGAACAACGACTCCCTTGCCGGAGTGGGCCGACTCGGTCGTGGGCCTCGGCAAGGCCCACGACTTTCTTTCTTACATACTATATAAGAAGGCTCTGGCCAGTGAAGTAACCTAGTTCAGTTCACTCACTACCTCTCGCGTGACCTAGCCGTCATCTACTGTTCCTCACTCTGTGCTGCCTCCGGCGATTCCATCCCGACGACTACGTGCACAGCTGGTCGGGAGAGCAGGTGCCTCCGGAACCCTGTCGTTTGAGATCCTGCCCGGGAGAACGACAATAAGGTTTTTGGGGAGTGTCTCGACGCGACTGCTCCCGATCCGTCCCCAACTCTGTTCGCCTCTATTTCCACCACTTCCTCTGCATCGACACCATGGACGACGACGACGCCACTAAGAAGGCCACGGACGACGCCGAGGCTGCTGCTGCAGCCGCCGCGTTGGCCTGGCCAACCGAAGGGTATGATCTGTTCATCCCTCGTTTACTCGTACTTATGATAGCCGTATGTGCTGCTCATAGAAGGTTCGATTATATGTTCTGTACGTGCTAGTATGCTTAGGTATCGCTATGAGATGCATACCTTTTATGCCATGCTTACTGTTAACTCCTGGATAAGTCTAATCGGAAAAATGCTAATATCTCCAACACACACAAACAATAGACGGACGCAACGTGTCCGCCCCAGGTCCATGTGCCAGCCACCCAACTACCCCTGCTTGGTCCTTTTTAAATATCACATGTCGGGGGAGGGGGGGGGTGGAATTTGCGCCCACTCTTCTCCCTTCATTTGGCCTCTACAACCTGACAGTCAAACCCTAGGCCACCGTCTGCCTACCACTGGCACAAATGCCGTGGAAGTCCCCGGGCCGACTCCTCCTCGAGGCAGCATCACGGTGGGTATTGTACATGACCAGGGGTACTGGGAGGCGGCCATCCCAGTACCGTGGGCCCGACATTCACCTGCCGAATGACTAGAACCCTAAAAGGGGTTCCAGTGCCGGCCGGAGCTGGCCGCCGATCACGCGTGAGAGGTAGAGATCAGGTCCCTGATGACCTCCGCATGGTGTGCTCTTACATTGGGGCATTAAGCAATGGTTTAAGGTTGTACAATTTGCGGCAATAATAATTCTTGAGCAGTCTTAACATGCTCCCTCTTACCCCCTCTATTCACATGAGAGGCAGAGAATATAATACATTTGAGATTTTGATCTCATTAATTAGTGTTTTGAATAATTCATACCTTCTTACCTTACATATAAAAAGAAAGGGGGGGGGCGTTAAGATGAACCATGTTAAAATTTGGCATAATTATTTTTGGAGACGATCATTGCTAGATTGAAAAAAGTAGTGCGCGTTGGTTAGGCAAAGTCATACGTCATTACGTCCAAGGGATAAAACATTTCGGCAACTCGGTGCACATTTGATGATTCCATAGGGTGGACACTCACAAATAACCAATAAATAAAATTTCTCCAAGACGACTCAGAGGTGGACACAAATAAAGCTACATATTCTCTTTAATCGAACTAAAAACTCGCACTATATCTCATCTTCTAATAATGGTACCGACGGATCTTGACCTTGCCTCTGCAATTCTACTACGACCATGCCTCTGCAAAACAAAAATAAAATCAAAAGTTAAAGTACAATACAGAAATAGCACGTACTAATTCATGCACCCATGAAAGATTCTATCTCCATATAAAATGAAAACAGTTTAATTTATGCGGAACATACTAGTTACCTGGTTTGCCCAGTTAAGAAGCAGCTTCAGGGGCGGGTGCGGCCCTCAGCGGTGGCACGTGGCCTGCTCTCCGATCCACAAAAAGATACAAATTGTTCATAATGCAAGACGAGATAATGCAGAAAACAGTTTATAGTACGGAGAGCAAGAACTTACCCTCGCAAGATCCATAATCACTCAGAGCCGTGCCACAGATAACCGCCACACGAAGGATGTTTTCTCCATGCACGGGTGCCGACATGAGCTTGTCGAGGTCGCCGTCGTCCGATATGCGGCATATGCAGATGGGAGCGTTTACGAAGAGTGACCTCAGGCCGTCACAGCACTTGCCTTGGTTTGGAGGCTCCGGCGCGGTTTTGTTGGTGAAGTAATCCTTGCATGGCATCAGCCCCATCAGCGATGGTAGACACTCTTTCGGCTCCGGCTTCGCTGGTGGCGGCGGCGGCGGCAGCGCACTTGGCGTAGGTGGACAGAATATCGGCGGTATACAGAATAACTGTGGTAGAAACGAAAAGCAGGGAATGCACCATGCCGATGGTTTTGCTACTAAATCGTTGCTGGTGGAGGGGGCAGGGGCCTCCCTGACGGCCGCCGAAGGCTGCGGCGTGGCGGCGATCAGAACTACGGCGAGGAGCAAGGCGAGATGGGATTTGGATGGTGCCATCGGTCTCAGGTTGTGCGTTGCAGCGCTGGTTTGCAGCAAGTATGATGATTCTATGGCTATGGCTGGTGATCCATTTATACAGGATGCATGTGGAATGTGATGCGTTGAGATGCGGAGAGAAAGATGGGTTCTGTTTGGATTGATTGATTTCTTATCTAGCGGAACGATCAGGCGCGTATTTCGTATGTACGTTGTCGGCTTCTCTCCTCCAGAACTCTCCTGTTTCATGCAATTAAACTGATAATGACCACGTTTGGTTTTTACGAATTGATAATGGCCAAGTTTATTTTTTGGAGAAAAGATAATGACCAAGTTTGTTACTACGAGTTAGCGTTTCAAGTTTTTTCTTCCAAGAACTGTTAGCCTTTCAAGTTACTAACTGATCCATGTTGTTTTCATTCATATAGCGACAAATACTGATTCTCTCCCTCTCTTTTTCTTCCCCGGTGATCGTTGTGTCTCCTTAATCCCTCTCCATGCTATAAGACAAAGATATACATTTTTCTCCACATTCCTCCCTCCATCTCCATTCTCGTCATCCTCTCTCGCTCGCATTGTCGTCGTTTCAAAAATCTATCATCTCGCCTTACAATCACTTGGGCATCTTCTAAAACGAAAAATTGTGAAATGTTCCAACATATTGCGGGAGATTATGGTGTAAAAATCAAATTTATAAAGAAAATGTTTCTCAACTACCATGAGATGATGACATATTAAATATTTTATTCACAAATACGGAAAGAAACGCAAAGAAACAAAATATGATGTATACCTAAGAAATCAAACTAAAACATACTTGATTAACTCAAATACCCTATTTCATTAAACTACTCACATTACATTGGACACCTGAAATTCAAGTCTACAGAAATGATAGTCAAATATTCCATCCAATCCAAAACAAGTGTCTTGGTTTTAGTTCAAATTTGAACTAAAAGCACAACACTTATTTTGGATTAGAGGGACTAGTAATTAGTCAAAAATATTACAAATGAGTTTCAGAAAAGCTATAATTTAGGTTGTGAATATTTCTGGTTGCCTGCTTGTGCCCTCACTGGAAGAATCAATGTTGGTTGTTGATTGGTAGGTTCCAATGTTGACGACATATGTCGACTGGCTAGACTCGCGTGTTGAGGAAGGTGTGTGCCTGTCTTGTCGAAGATGAGAGAGGGTGCATGTGTCATAACCTTTAATTTATCATTTTTCTTATAAAATTCCCTCTCATTATTGAACTACAATTAGTTACATCATCTAGTAAGAGACGAATGAGTTCAACAGGAAGTTAGTACAATATGGGCCCTTGGACATTAATTTGCGCTAGCTCATGGGCAACCTCATTTGATTCTCTAAAGTAATGCACACAATTAGTACTAGGAAAGTCACAAGCTAGATGGTAGCAATCAGCCACAACCGCAGTTGCAGGTTCCATTGATCTCCCTCTTTCTTTCTTTTTGCGGGACCATTGATCTCCCTCCATCATTCATTGAGTTTACTAGTTCCAAATTATCCGAATTTACCAAAAGCTTGTTACAACCTGACACCCCAAGCAAGTATTAAGCTGTGTTGAAGAGCAATTGCTTCAGCAGATAAAACGTCATAGCACATCTCAATCTTCCACTTGCTTGCACAGACAAATTTTGCCCCATCATCTCGTAGGACAGCACCTGCCGCCCCACCTCATGAGATCATGATCGAAAGATGCAGTCACGTTTAATTTTACATGCCCCCACTAGTAGAAAACAGGGCTTTCGTTCGGGCCAGATAAGCCCATTAGTCCCGATTCAGTCACAAACCGGGACTAATGTGAGTATTGGTCCCGGTTCGTGTGGCTAAAGACATTAGTCCCGGTTCAAATGAGCCCTTTAGTCCCGGTTTGAGACACGAACCGGGCCTAAAGGGTGCAATGCCCTTTAGTCCTGGTTCGTGTCTCAAACCAGGACTAAAGGTCCCATTTTCAAACTCTACCCCCTCCCCCCCCTCTTCGCCTTTTCAGTTTTGTAAAAAGCAAAAGAAAATGATGAAAATTTCAAAAAATAAAATCCTTCGAGATGTAGTTATATTACTACATCTACTAGTTAGAAAAATTTAAAAACTTAAATTTGGACATGTTTTGCAAAAAAGTGTCATGAAAAAGTAAAACGGCTATAATTTTTGCATACGATGTCGAAAAAAACATATAATATATCAAAATGTTCAGCACGAAAATCCGCATCCGATTTTGACGGCCCACGGCCTGTTTGCAAATTTTTAGAATCCTCAAATTCTAAAAGGAAAAAAAGTTATGCTTAAATTTCAGTTTTTTTAAGTTTGGTTAAATCAGGTCAAACTTTGGTCAAACTACTTATTCAAGAAGTATTAGTGTTACTAAATAATTATTCAAGAATATTAGTGTTACTAAATAATTATTATAGTTTTTTTGAATTTTGGTCAAATCTGGTCAAACTATGGTCTTATTCAAGAAATATTAGTGTTACTATACATAATTATTCAAGAGTATTAGTGTTACTAAATAATTATTTCACTTTTTTGAATTTTGGTAAAATGTGGTCAAACTATGGTCAAACTACTTATTTAAGAAATATTAGTGTTACTAAATAATTATTGTTTTTTAAATAATAGTTTCAAACTCAAACAGTGAAACGTGTGACTTCATGCTCAAGCTAAACTCCTGAGGGTTAATAGGATTGACATCTTACTATTGTCAGGAAAACAACAAGTGCGGACTTGGAAACGAGGGGAATAGAACCCGAAAGTTAAGGGTGCTTAGACTGGAGTAGTGAGAGGATAGGTGACCGGCCGGGAAGTTAGATGATTTGGAATATGAGGGGTGATTAGAGATTAAATTGGAAAATAATTCATTTTTTTAAAAAAATCAAAAACAATTTTTCTAAAAAAATTATTTTTTCGTAAAAATACCTTTACCAACCGGGACTAAAGGTGTAGCTCCAGACAGCGGCCACGTGGACGGCCTTTAGTCCCGGTTCGTGTAAGAACCAGGACTAAAGGGGGAGGCTTTAGTAACGACCCTTTAGTCCCGGTCCAGAACCGGGACTAAAGGCCCTCTAGAACCGGGACAAATAACCCTTTTTCTACTAGTGCCCCTTGGTGTAGGAGTCACCCCTTCAACTTTGTCCTTCCTTCGGTGCTTCAGAACCAACAAAGTTCGTTGTTAATGTTCTGATCGAGGTGTTAATTGGTGCTGCCGTCTTGAGTCTGCTCTCCTCTCCCTACTTTCCTTCTTCCCCACCACAACTACCAACATGCAATAGCTGTCATTTCATGTATATGGTTCTGACCCAACAACTTAAACTCTTCCTCCCACATTAATAGAAGAAATTCCAACACATATTCACCTGCTCAGTTGGCATTGCAATACTTGCTAATAGTTTATTCATTTTAGACACCCCCGTCCCTCCCCCGTGCGGCGGCGCCGCGCCGCACCGAGGAGCCCCCGCCCTCCTCCTACAACCTCGCCCCATCTCCGCTCCCCTCCGCCACCGTCGCCCGAGGCGTCATAGGGCAAATCCCTTGTGTTGTTGTGGCGGCGGCGGTTTTCTCCTCGGATCTCGATCTGGTTGGGAGGCGGCGCTCCTTTCCGGCCAGATCGGCGACGACATGGAAGTGGTGCGGCGGCGGCGGGGGAGGACGGCACCAGCAACGACGGATTTGGCCTTGACTCAGTCGTGCTAATTCGTTGTGCTACCGATCTCAATCGCCGTCTGTGGCGCACTGCTCCTGGACTTGATCTGCAACACGAGGATGTCTAGGGCGCCAGCCCTAGGCTTGTTGGTGGTGGTCTTCTTCTTCGTCGGAGTTGGTCGGCCGGCTGGCTGTGTTCGCATGGTCATGGCGGCGGCGGTCGCAGTGACCGGCGGCTTGGCCGGTCGGCGGCGGTGGAACTTGGCCGGTGGCAGCGGCAATGTTCTGTCTGGATCCCGGGGCGGCGGCCCTGGAGGGTGGCGGCCGGTGAAGCTAGGGCTTTGATACGTCTCCAACGTATATATAATTTTTGATTATTCCATGCTATTATATTATCTGTTTTGGATGTTCAATAGGCTTTATTATGCACTTTTATATTATTTTTGGGACTAACCTATTAACCGAAGGCCCAGTGCAAATTGCTGTTTTTGCCTATTTCAGTGTTTCGCAGAAAAGGAATATCAAACGGAATCAAAACAGAACGAAACCTTCGCGAGGATCTTTTTTGGAACAAACGCAATCCAGGATACTTGGAGTGGAGGTCAAGGAAGCAACAAGGCGGCCACGAGGTAGGGCGACGCGCCCAGGGGGGTAGGCGCGCCCCCACCCTCGTGGGCCCCACGGAGCTCCACCGACCTACTTCTTTCGCCTATATATACTCTTATACCCTGAAAACATCCAGGGGAGCCACGAAACCACTTTTCCACCGCCGCAACCTTCTGTACCCGTGAGATCCCATCTGGGGACCTTTTTTGGCGATCTGCCGGAGGGGGATTCGATCACGAAGGGCTTCTATATCAACACCATAGCCTCTCCGATGATGTGTGAGTAGTTTACCACAGACCTTCGGGTCCATAGTTATTAGCTAGATGTCTTCTTCTCTCTCTTTGGTTCTCAATACAAAGTTCTCCTCGATGTTCTTGGAGATCAATTCGATGTAATACTTTTTGTGGTGTGTTTGCCGAGATCCGATGAATTGTGGGTTTATGATCAAGTTTATCTATGAACAATATTTGATTCTTCTGTGAATTCTTATATGCATGATTTGATATCTTTGTAAGTCTCTTCGAATTATCAGTTTGGTTTGGCCTACTAGATTGATCTTTCTTGCAATGGGAGAAGTGCTTAGCTTTGGGTTCAATCTTGCGGTGCTCGATTCCAGTGACAGAAAAGGAACCGGCATGTATTGTATTGTTGCCATCGAGGATAAAAGGATGGGATTTATATCATATTGCTTGAGTTTATCCCTCTACATCATGTCATCTTGCCTAATGCGTTACTCTGTTCTTATGAACTTAATACTTTAGATGCATGCTGGATAGCGGTCGATGTGTGGAGTAATAGTAGTAGATGCAGAATCGTTTCGGTCTACTTGACACGGACGTGATGTCTATGTTTATGATCATGCCTAGATATTCTCATAACTATGCACTTTTTTATCAATTGCTCGGTAGTAATTTGTTCACCCACCGTAATATATGCTATCTTGAGAGAAGCCACTAGTGAAACCTATGGCTCCCGGGTCTACTTTACATCATATAAGTTTCCGATCTACAATTCTAGTTTACTATTTATTTTGCAATCTTTATTTCCAATCTATACAACAAAAATACCAAAAATATTTATCTTATTATCTTTATCATATCTCACTTTTACAAGTGGCCGTGAAGGGATTGCCACCCCCTTTATCACGTTGGTTGCAAGGTTCTTATTTGTTTGTGCAGGTACTAGGCGACTTGCGTGTAGTCTCCTACTGGATTGATACCTTGGTTCTCAAAAAATGAGGGAAATACTTACGCTACTGATGACCCACAAGTATAGGGGATCTATCGTAGTCCTTCCGATAAGTAAGATCGTCGAACCCAACAAGGAGCAAAAGGAAATGATAAGCAGTTTTCAATAAGGTATTCTCTGCAAACACTGAAATTATCGGTAACAGATAGTTTTGTGATAAGGTAATTTGTAACGGGTAACAAGTAATAAAAGTAAATAAGTTGCAGCAAGATGGACCAATCCTTTTTGTAGCAAAGGACAAGCCTAAACAAACTCTTATATAAAAGAAAACGCTCCCGAGGACACATGTGAATTATCGTCAAGCTAGTTTTCATCACGCTCATATGATTCGCGTTCGGTACTTTGATAATTTGATATATGGGTGGACCGGTGCTTGGGTACCGCCCTTCCTTGGACAAGCATCCCACTTATGATTAACCCCTCTTGCAAGCATCTGCAACTACAAAAGAAGTATTAAGGTAAACCTAACCATAGCATGAAACATATGGATCCAAATCAGCCCCTTACGAAACAACTCATAAACTAAGGTTTAAGCTTCTGTCACTCTAGCAACCCATCGTCTACTTATTACTTCCCAATGACTTCCTCTAGGCCCAAACAATGGTGAAGTTCCATGTAGTCGACGTTCACATGACACCACTAGAGGTGAGACAACATACATCCCATCAAAATATCGAACGAATACCAAATTCACATGACTACTTATATCAAGACTTCTCCCATGTCCTCAGGAACAAACATAACTACTCACAAAGCATATTAATGTTCATAATCAAAGGGGTATTAATATGCATAAAGGATCTGAACATATGATCTTCCATCGAATAAACTAACTAGCATCAACTACAAGGAGTAATCAACACTACTAGTAACCCACAGGTACCAATCTGAGGTTTGAGACAAAGATTGGATACAAGAGATGAACTAGGGTTTGGGATGAGATGGTGTTGGTGAAGATGTTGATGGATATTGACCCCCTCCCGATGAGAGGATCGATGGTGATGATTTCCCCCTCCCGGAGGGAAGTTTCCCTGGCAAAACAGCTCCGCCGGAGCCCTAGATTGGTTCCGCCAAGGTTCCGCTTCGTGGCGGCGGAGTTTTGTCCCGTGAGCTTGCTTATGATTTTTTTGGACGAAAGACCTCATATAGCAGAAGATGGGCACCAGAGGGCTGCCAGGGGGGCCCACGTGGCAGGGGGCGCGCCCCCACCCTCGTGGATGGTGGGTGGCCCCCCTCTGGTGCTTCCTTCGCCCAATATTTTTTATATATTCTGAAAATGCCTCCCGTGGAGTTTCAGGACTTTTGGAGCTGTGCAGAATAGGTCTCTAATATTTGCTCCTTTTCCAGCCCAGAATTTCAGCTGCCGGCATTCTCCCTCTTCATGTAAACCTTGTAAAATAAGAGAGAATAGGCATAAGTATTGTGACATAATGTGTAATAACAGCCCATAATGCAATAAATATCAATATAAAAGCATGATGCAAAATGGACGTATCAACTCCCCCAAGCTTAGGCCTCGCTTGTCCTTAAGCGGAAGCCGAAATCGAAAAATATGTCCACATGTGTAGAGATAGAGGTGTCGATAAAATAAAATACGGACATGAGGGCATCATGATCATTCTTAGAACAACAACAAATATATATATATATATATATATATTGTCATATGGTTTCTTATGCTAAAGTAACAATTCATTCACAATTTCAAGTATGAATCAGAAACTTCATTGAAAACTAACAAACTATAATCTCAGTCATTGAAGCAATTGCAATTTATCATAACATCAGAAAAGAGTCAATATAAGAGCTTTTCAGCAAGTCCATATACTCAACTATCATTTAGTCTTTCACAATTGCTAACACTCACAAAATATTTATGGATATGAAGTTTTAGTCAGACACAGAGAAAGATAGGGGCTTATAGTTTTGCCTCCCAACCTTTTACCTCAAGGGTAATGTCAACAATAATAGGTCATGAAAACTCATATCCAATTAGCTATATATATGAGGATCTTTCCAACACATTGTGCTTGCCAAGAGATAAAATGTAAAAAGGAAAGGTGAAGATCACCGTGACTCTTTCATGAAGTATAAGACAAGAATAAAAGATAGGCCCTTTGCAGAGGGAAGCAGAGGTTGTCATATGCTTTTATAGTTGGATGCACAAAATCTTAATGCGAAAGAACGTCACTTTATATTGCCACTTGTGATATGGACCTTTATTATGGAATCCGTCGCTTTTATTTCTTCCACATCACAAGATCGTATAAATCTTATTTTCTCCACACTAATAAATCATGCATATTTAGAGATAAATTTTTATTGCTTGCAACAATGACAACTTACTTGAAGGATCTTACTCAATCCATAGGTAGATATGGTGGACTCTCATGGCAAAATTGGGTTTAAGGATATTTGGAAGCACAAGTAGTATCTCTACTTGGTGCAAATAATTTGGCTAGCATGAGAGGGAAAGGCAAGCTCAACATGTTGGATGATCCAAGACAATATAATTTATTTCAGATGTAAGAAAACATAACCCATTATGTTGTCTTCCTTGTCCAACGTCAACTTTTTAGCATGTCATATTTTAATGAGTGCTCACAATCATAGAAGATGTCCAATATAGTATATTTATATGTGAAAACCTCTCTTTCTTTATTACTTCCTATTAATTGCAATGATGAGCAAAACTATGATTGTCAACTCTCAACAATTTTTATTCATCATACTCTTTATATGTGAAGTCATTACTCTCCATAAGATCCATATGATCTCTTTATTTCCTTTTATTCTTTCTCTTTTATTTTTATTCCCTCAAGATCATAGCAAGATAATCAAGCCCTTGACTCAACACTAATCTTTATTATATATAGCTCACGGACTCGATTACATAGAAGGATCATAAAGCAAAACTCAAAACTAGATCATACTAAAACTTTATTCTACTAGATCAAGATATTACCAACAGGATTGAACTAAGAAAAATGGTAAAGATAAAAGTGTGATGGTGATACGATACCGGGGCACTCCCCCAAGCTTGGCAGTTGCCAAGGGGAGTGCCCATACCCGTGTGTTTATGTCTCCTTCCTCGGAGGTGGTGATGATGGAGTTGTTGATGATGTAGGCTTGTCGTCCATCTTCCAAGGCATAGGCTCACCATCATAGAAGGATGATCGAGTCTCCGGGATCCTCGAATATGCAGCCAAACTCATCCTCTTGAATCTATATTCATACTCACAGTTTTGGTTTTGCAGGTCATAGATCTGGGCTTGGAAATGCTCTATTTTCTCGTGAAGCTTGAATATGGTCTCTCCAATGTTTTTGGCATCTAGCTTGGCGGTGTTGGTGAACTCCGTGATCATTATGTGGTTGGTGTCGAGTCCACGTTCCACCATCTCCCTTGTTTCTCCATTGCTTCGAGTCTTGTCTCCACGCTTCCGGTCCTCCTTGGTCCCTCAACATCGCGGATGTGTAGCAACCCGTCACGCATCTCAATGGTTTGAGGGTGTCGCAGCACCTCCGCGAGGTAGGGGTTGATGACCTTCTCGAAGAACTTGTCCTTGGGGGCACTTGAAGACGCCATGGCGATCAAGATCTGTCAGGAAAACAACTCGAAACAAAGACAGAAGATATTTGCATGATACGGTGGTCAAAACCTTCGGGAGATTATATAATGAATTTTTACCGACCAAAAGAAGTATCGTTCAAGAAAACAGAGTCCGGAGAGCACACGAGGTGCCCACGAGGCAGGGGACGCGCCCAGGGGGTAGGGCGCGCCCTCCACCCTCGTGGACGCCTCGTGTCCTTCCCGTACTACTTATTTTCCCATTTTCTTAAATATTCCAAAACAGAGAAAAATTGTTGTTAGAACTGTTTTGGAGTCGGTTTACTTACCGTACCTTATACCTATTCCTTTTCGGAGTCTGAAACGCTCTGGAAAGTGTCCTTTATGTATTCCTCCGAGGTTACGGTTTCAATAACATTAGTTTCAACATTTATAGGATTACCTGAGATATAATGTTTGATTCTTTGACCTTCACCACCCGCGGATTTGTGCGTTCAAAGTTGTTGATTTTTATGGCACCGGAACGATAGAACTTGATGTCTACTACACAACCTTCTTCTTGTAGACATTGTTGGGCCTCCAAGTGCAGAGGTTTGTAGGACAATAGCAAATTTCCCTCAAGTGGATGACCTAAGGTTTATCAATCCGTAGGAGGCGTAGGATGAAGATGGTCTCTCTCAAGCAACCCTGCAACCAAATAACAAAGAGTCTCTTGTGTCCCCAACACACCCAATACAATGGTAAATTGTATAGGTGCACTAGTTCGGCGAAGAGATGGTGATACAAGTGGTATATGGATAGTAGATAAAGGTATTTTTAATCTGAAATAATAAAAACAGCAAGGTAACGAATGATAAAAGTGAGCGTAAACGGTATTGCAATGTGTGGAAATAAGGCCTAGGGTTCATACTTTCACTAGTGCAAGTCCTCTCAACAATAATAACATAATTGGATCATATAACTATCCCTCAACATGCAACAAAGAGTCACTCCAAAGTCACTAATAGCGGAGAACAAACGGAGAGATTATGGTAGGGTACGAAACCACCTCGAAGTTATTCTTTCCAATCAATCCGTTGGGCTATTCCTGTAAGTGTCACAAACAGCCCTAGAGTTCGTACTAGAATAACACCTTAAGACACAAATCAACCAAAACCCTAATGTCACCTAGATACTCCAATGTCACCTCAAGTATCCGTGGGTATGATTATACGATATGCATCACACAATCTCAGATTCATCTATTCAACCAACACAAAGGACCTCAAAGAGTGGCCCAAAGTTTCTACCGGAGAATCACGACGAAAACGTGTGCCAACCCTATGCATAGGTTCATGGGTGGAACCCGCAAGTTGATCACCAAAACATACATCAAGTGAATCACGTGGTATCCCATTGTTACCATAGATACGCACGACAAGACATACATCAAGTGATCTCAAATCTTTAAAGACTCAATACGATAAGATAACTTCAAAGGGGAAACTCAATTCATTACAAGAGAGTAGAGGGGGAGGAGAAACATAAGATCCAACTATAATAGCAAAGCTCGCGATACATCAAGATCGTGCCAAATCAAGAACACGAGAGAAAGAGAGAGAGAGATCAAACACATAGCTGCTGGTACATACCCTCAGCCCCGAGGGAGAACTACTCCCTCCTCGTCATGGAGAGCACCAGGATGATTGAGATGGCCACCGGAGAGGGATTGCCCCCTCCGGCAGGGTGCCGGAACGGGTCTAGATTGGTTTTCGGTTGTTACGGAGGCTTCTGGCGGCGGAACTCCCGATCTATTGTGCTCGCTGGAAGTTTTAGGATACGTGGGTATATATGGGTGAAAGGAGTACGTCGGTGGACCGAAGGGGTGGCCACGAGGCAGGGGGCGCGCCCCAGGGGGGTGGGTGCGCCCCTACCCTCGTGACCTCCTCCTTCATCTTCTGACGTAGGGTCCAAGTCTATCCGGTAGGTTTCCTTCCAAAAATAACTTCTCCAGTTGATTTCGTTCCGTTTCGACTCCGTTTGATATTCCTTTTCTTCGAAACACTAAAATAGGCATAAAACAGCAAATCTGGGCTGGGCCTCCGGTTAATAGGTTAGTCCCACAAATAATATAAAAGTGGAAAATAAAGCCCAATATTGCCCAAAACAGTAGATAATATAGCATGGAGCAATCAAAAATTATAGATACCTTGGAGACGTATCAAGCATCCCCAAGCTTAATTCCTGCTCATCCTCGAGTAGGTAAATGATAAAAAGATAATTTTTGATGTGGATTGCTAGTTGGCATAATTTCAATGTAATTCTTCTTACTTGTGATATGAATATTCAGATCCGAAAGATTCAAGACAAAAGTTCATATTGACATAAAAATAATAATACTTCAAGCATACTAACTAAGCAATTATGTCTTCTCAAATGTAAGTGCATCTAGTGCCCCTTAGTGATTTTGGTGTATTAAAGACTTATAGGTTAAGGGACTAATGCGTGTGTGAGTGTACATAGGTCTATAAGTCTATGAGGAGTTTGATAGTTACAGGAAAAGTCGACCCCTAAAAATGAATATCTTCGACTGAAGATTTTGGTATTTCCGAAGACTTTCATGAAGACTTTGAAAGTGAAGAAATTGGTGTGTCCGTGAAGACTTGATATTCATGCGAGAAATATGAAGCTTGAAGACTTCCGTTTTCATAGTTTTGTTTTTCTCTTTCTTGAGTCATAGGAAACACCGTACTGTTAAAGGGGGTCGAGGAAATACTAAGAAAAAATTTCCATGTGATGCTCAACTCAAATCCTACACCTACCAATCCCTTCGAGTGATGCCATTGGAAATCTCATACAGTTCAGTCAATTTCTTCAGTGTGAGAGACAAAGTTCTTCTGGTCTCTGAGGAATTTGTCCTGACTGAGGAGTTAGGAATTCGCCAGTGCGGATTGCCTACACAGTGAGGAACATGATAGCCCTGAGGATTTTGCTACTCAAAATTCCGACCGTTGCTGTGCTATGCGCCAGCTGTCCCAAAATATCTATCCATCTAACGGTCATATCATTGAAGGGCATTTATGTCTTATCATGTCGGGCTGCTCCCTAGGCTATAAATAGCCGCCCCCTACAACCACTAGCTGGTTGGCTGCTCCGAGAGAAACTGACACTTGTCATTTGAGAGCAACCCATCCTCCGAGGACTTTGAGCGAAAATCATCAAGTGAGGAAAAACCAAAAACCCAAAATCCAAACACCTACAAACCCCAAGTGATTGAGCATCACTGAAGAGATTGATCCGGAGTGGATCCGACGCCTGTTACCTTTGAAGACTGTGCTTCTCCCAGACGGTTAGGCATCATGGTCTAGAGCATCCAAGAGGAATTGTGGATCGCTGAGTGACCAAGTTTGTGAAGGTTTGGAAGTCGCCTGAAGACTTACCACGAGTGATTGGACGAGGTCTGTGTGACCTTAGTTCAAGGAGAATACGGTGAGGACTGGGTGTCTTGGACTAAGTGTCCTTGACTGGGTGTCCGGGACTGTGTGTCCTCGAGTTTAAATACTCAGCGCTCCAACCAGACGTACAACTGAGACATCAGTTGGAACTGGTCTACCAAATCATTGTCTTCACCGAGCTTACTGGTTTTATTTCCTCAACTCTTTCATTTCCTCATAACTGTGTTGTATGTTTGTTCATATCTGTGTTTGAAGACTTTGACTGAAGACTTTCTCAATTTCCTCAGTTCAATTTCTTTAGTCTGTTTGTCTTCATCCTGAGTTATCCTGTGATTACGCTTCCTGTACTCTGTGCCTGTCTTCATTTCATCATGATGACTATGCTTGTATTCTGTTGTGTTTACTTTTGAGTACTTATTCCGCTGCTAGTAGTTCTTCGCTAAGGAATTTCCTCACCAGCAAATTCCTCAGTGAAGAATTTCATAAAAATCGCCTATTCACCCCCCTCTAGTCGATATAACGCACTTTCAATTGGTATCAGAGCAAGGTACTCCCTTGTTCTGTGTGATTTTGGTTTAACCGCCTAGAGTTTTAGTTATGTCGACCGCAGGTATGACGAAGGTGACATGCCCCATCTTTGACGGTCACGAGTATGCCAAGTGGAAGGCCATGATGAAGAAACGCCTCATGGCGATGAACAGCGAGTTATGGACCGTCACTGAGATTGGCCTGACTGATCTGTGCAAGATGGCGGATGCTGATGACATTCGCAAGTATACTGTAGGATCGAAAGTATGTCTAGAGGGGGGGTGATTAGACTACTTGACCAAATAAAAACTTAACCTTTTCCCAATTTTAGTTCTTGGCAGATTTTAGCTATTGTAGGACAAGTCAAGCAATCATCACACAATTCAAGCAAGCATGCAAAGAGTATATTGGCAGTGGAAAGTAAAGCATGCAACTTGCAAGAATGTAAAGGGAAGGGTTTGGAGAATTCAAACACAATTGGAGACACGGATGTTTTTCCCGTGGTTCGGATAGATGTTGAAGATGTGGATGCTCAATGTTGATGTAGATCACTTGGAGCTATCCATTTGAGTGAATTGCACTTTCAATACCTACATGGGTTAGTCCCACAAGGAACAAACAAGGATATCCATAGACATAGAGTGATGCACACACAAGATGATGTCCATGAAAACTTTTAGGTTACCTTGTCCCTTGTCTTACCAACAAGAGGGTTTGTGACTCCTTGAACTAGTGAAAGATGTGGAAGTTGATTGCACTTGTTCTTGCCAAAATGATAAGAGTGAAGTATGTTGGCGGAGTCACCCTCAAGAACTCTCTAGTTCTTCTTCTTTTGGATCCACACCATCTTGATGGGAATCCTTGGAGTTGTAGTCGTACTTGATGAAGTGGAACTTGAAGTAGTCTTGGGAATCCACTTGACTAAGGTCTTAGGAGCTTCTTCAAATGCATCAATTTCCTCTTGAAGCTTGTCCTTGCCTTTTTGCTTGTAGTCTTGTGGTGGAAGATCATCTTGAGCTTGTGTCCCCTTGAAAGAAGTATCATACTTCTCTTGTTGAGGAACAAACTTTGTCTTGGGGTATTGATCTTCTTCCCACTCAACTCCATTGGCATTGAATTTTCGTTCAAAACCAACACCTTGATTCTTCCAGTGCATTCCTTGCTTGCGCACAATTTCCTCGAATTGCTTACTCCCGGCAAGGCTTTTGTACACTCCTTTCTCTATAATTCCCTTCAATAAGCTATTTTCTTGCTCAAGTGTAACTTGGCTAAGAGAATCATTAGTGGAATCAAGAGAACTACTAGAAGCAACAATATTGGATTTAGCATGATCATTGTTACTGTTAGAGGAAGAATCTTTCTTGTTCTTGTTACTAGACTTGACTTGAGGCATGTAAGTGGATAAGAGTAAACGCTTGGCAATGTAAGAAGAACTTTTCTTGCGGAGATCATCATTGATTGCTTTTAAGAACTCATGCTCTTGCTCAAGATTGAGCTTTTCAAAGCGTAATTTCTCATGAGCTCTTAAAAGTTCTCGATGATCTTCGAAGATAGTTTCACGAGCTAACTTAAGAGTGTTTAGTTCTTTAGTTAGAGCCTCAATCTTCTCCTTATCATTGTCATTCGTTTTATCTTGATTAGCATGATTAATTGACGTTTCATCATAGTATTCATCACTAGAGTTGTCAACAAGCAAATCATCACCTAACAAGTCATCTTCATCACTATTGAAATCAACATACTCGGGGTGTGTTACCTTAGGACCTTTGGCCATGAAGCATCTTCCAATTCCTTCATTTGGAGAGTCAAATATGTCGTAGGAGTTGGTTGACACAAGTGCTAGACCGGCAACACCTTCATCTTGAGTATCTTCGGAGTCGGAGTGATAACTTCTCTCGGAGTGGCTGTCGGAGTCGGGCCGGATACCCATTCACCAACATGAGCTTGATGTCTTCGTTTTGTGTAGCTCCTTGATGATTTTTCCTTCCTTTCCGAATCCTTGATTCTCCGTGAGTATCTTCGTTCATAACGATCATCTCTACTCCTTCTCTCTCTTGGTGGTGATTCTTTGCTTCTTCTTTTTGGAGAATCTTCTCTTCTCTTGTAGGGAGCCGTACACTCATTGGAATAGTGTCCGGGTCTTCCACAACTGTAGCAGTTTCGCTCTCGACTAGAAGATCTTTTGTCATTGTAGGACCTTGACTTGAAGCTTCTATCTTTGCTTCTACTCTTGTAGAACTTGTTGAAGTTCTTCACCATTAAGCTCAATTCTTCATTGAAGTTTTGTTTCTCACTTGATGATGTAGGGGCTTCACATGAGGCTTTGTAGGCATCACTTGATTTGTTGTGAAGTTCCTCTTTATCCTTAAGTGACATCTCATGAGCAACAATTCTTCCAATCACCTCCGTTGGCTTGAGATCTTTGTAATTGGGCATCATTTGGATCAATGTGCACACGGTATCATATTTTCCATCCAAGGCTCTTAGAATCTTCTTGATGATGAATCTATCGGTCATCTCTTCACTTCCTAAGCCGGCAATCTCATTTGTGATGAGAGCAAGCCTAGAGTACATTTCAGCGACACCTTCACCATCCTTTATTTTGAACTTGTCAAGTTGACTTTGAAGCACATCCAACTTGGATTCCTTGACGGAGTCGGTACCTTCGTGCATATCAATCAAAGTGTCCCAAATTTCCTTTGCATTCTCAAGACGGCTGATTTTGTTGAATTCTTCGGGGCACAATCCGTTGAAGAGAATATCACAAGCTTGAGCATTGTATTGCAACATCTTCAACTCATCCGCGGTAGCTTCACGGTTTGGTTCTTTCCCATCAAAGAAGTCACCTTGCAAACCAACACACACAATAGCCCAAACAGCGGGGTTATGTCCAAGAATATGCATTTTCATTTTATGCTTCCAACTAGCAAAATTAGTACCATCAAAGTAAGGACCTCTACGGTGATAATTTCCCTCGCTAGACGCCATACTCTCCTAGGTTGTGAAACCAAGGCTATGACCACCAAAAGCTATGGAGATCAAAGCAAATAGAGACCAAAGCTCTGATACCACTTGTAGGATCGAAAGTATGTCTAGAGGGGGGGGGGTGATTAGACTACTTGACCAAATAAAAACTTAACCTTTTCCCAATTTTAGTTCTTGGCAGATTTTAGCTATTGTAGGACAAGTCAAGCAATCATCACACAATTCAAGCAAGCATGCAAAGAGTATATTGGCAGCGGAAAGTAAAGCATGCAACTTGCAAGAATGTAAAGGGAAGGGTTTGGAGAATTCAAACGCAATTGGAGACACGGATGTTTTTCCCGTGGTTCGGATAGGTGGTGCTATCCTACATCCATGTTGATGGAGACTTCAACCCACGAAGGGTAACGGTCGCGCGAGTCCACGGAGGGCTCCACCCACAAAGGGTCCACGAAGTAGCAACCTTGTCTATCCCACCATGGCCATCGCCCACGAAGGACTTGCCTCACTAGCGGTAGATCTTCACGAAGTAGGCGATCTCCTTGCCCTTACAAACTCCTTGGTTCAACTCCACAATCTTGTCGGAGGCTCCCAAGTGACACCTAGCCAATCTAGGAGACACCACTCTCCAAGAAGTAACAAATGGTGTGTTGATGATGAACTCCTTGCTCTTGTGCTTCAAATGATAGTCTCCCCAACACTCAACTCTCTCTCATAGGATTTGGATTTTGTGGAAAGAAGATTTGAGTGGAAAGCAACTTGGGGAAGGCTAGAGATCAAGATTCATATGGTAGGAATGGAATATCTTGGTCTCAACACATGAGTAGGTGGTTCTCTCTCAGAACATATGAGTTGGAATTGTGTATGTGTTCTGATGGCTCTCTCCACAAATGAAGAGGAGGTGGAGGGGTATATATAGCCTCCACACAAAATCCAACCGTTACACACAGTTTTCCAATCTCGGTGGGACCGAATCAACAAACTCGGTCGGACCGAAAAGGTAAACCTAGTGACCATTAGAGATTTTCGATGGGACTGACATGCAACTCGGTAGGACCGATATGGTTAGGGTTTGGGCATAACGTAATCTCGGTGAGACCGATTACACAAACTCGGTGAGACCGAGTTTGGTAATAAGCTAACCAGAGAGTTGGTCAGGTAAACTCGGTGGGACCGATTTGCTCTTTCGGTGAGACCGAAAAGTTACAAAAAGGAAACAGAGAGTTTACACCGCAATCTCGGTGGGACTGATTCGCTCTTTCGGTGAGACCGAAAAGTTACGAAAGGGAAACAAAGAGTTTGCAATCCCATCTCGGTGAGACCGAGATCCCTATCGGTAGAACCGAATTGCTAGGGTTTGGCAGTGGCTTATGACAAGTGAAACTCGGTGGCGCCGGATAGAAAGAATCGGTAGGACCGAGTTTGGCTTAGGGTTTAGGTCATATGTGGATATGGGAAAGTAGTTGAGGGTTTTAGAGCATATCACTAAGCACATGAAGCAAGAGGCTCATTAAGCAACACCTCATCCCTCCTTGATAGTATTGGCTTTTCCTAAAGACTCAATGTGATCTTGGATCACTAAAATATAAAATGAAGAGTCTTGAGCTTTTGAGCTTGAGCCAATCCTTTGTCCTTAGCATTTTGAGGGTTCCAATTTCACATCCATGCCATGCCAATCATTGAGCTTTCCTGAAATAGTCATCTTGGAATAGCATTAGCTCAATGAGTTATATGTTGTTATGAATTACCAAAACCACCTAGGGATAGTTGCACTTTCATATACTCTTCTCAACCTCACGGCGAAGGATGTCATCTTCTCCAGCCTGTCACAAAATTAGTTCAGGAATATCATGCATCTCGATCATGCGAAGCTCATCTGGGACCGTCTCTCTGAGGTCTATGAAGGTCATCGAACTTGTCATGATCCTTGGTTTGAAGACTTCAAGGAATCTCTCAAAACGATGACATTCGAACCAGAATCATCATCTTCTGCATCATGCCTTATGGCAAAAGATGCTGAGGTAGCTGAATGCTACCTATCCGAGTCCAGTGATGATGAATCTGGTGATGAATTTGGACCCAGCTATGTTAAACTTGCTTCCCTTGCTACTAAACAACAAAGAGCTTTGTAAAAAGCTCACTATATGCTAAACAAGAGCGATGATATGTTGGGTGAGGAAATGGATCGGTCAAAAGCTTTGGCTGAAAGTCTTCAGAGACTTCATACTAAGTATGACACCCTTCAAGATCAACATAACACTCTCTTATCGGATCATGAGAAGCTTTCTTATGAATTTCTTCAAAGAAAGCAAGACCTTGAGAAGCTAAGAGTGAGTTATGAAGATCTTCAGAAGGAGCGCGATTCATTAATTGCTCAACAAATCAGCGCATCTCAGGAAGAATTTGTTCCTCCATGCTTGAAGTGCATTGAACGTGAATCTGCTAATTCTTCACCTGAATGTTCAAATGCTGCTAATGTTTCAAATTCTTCACATGCCTCTGCCATCACTAATTTCTCATCCGAGGACATTTCTAGTATCACTGACGATGCAGGGCTGAAAGAATTGTACACGACAGGCATGTACAAAAGCCTCAAAGGGCATCAGGCTCTTTGTGATGTGCTTAAAAAGCAGATCCTCAACTGGAACCCTAGGAAAGAGGGTATCGCCTTTGAGAGGAAACTCAATGCTGATGGTACATATTGGAAGCCTCAGCAGTACCCCAAAACTACATGGGTTGCTGCAAAGGGACCTCCAGTTGATCCATCTAACTTATCTGGATTTGCATGTGAATCTCCTCATTCTGATGATGAGCCAATTGACTCCAACTATAAGCTATTCAAAAATCAGAATGGTGAAGTATTTGCTAGATATGTTGGCACTAACTGCAGGAACGGCTCCCCTACGCAGAAAATCTGGGTTCCCAAAAGATGCCTTGAAAATCTTCAGGTGAATGTCATCATGACGCCACCTGTGAAGAATAGGAACCCCAGATCAAATTCCTCATACGGACCAAATTCCTCATATGGATCAAAGTCCTCATATGAACATCATCATGCTAACCCGTCTGTTTCGCAGGGAAGATCTAAGGATTATGGATATGTGCATTATTCTTCAAATCATTATGTCCATAAGTCCTCGAAGAATTTCTCTGCTTACTCTAACCCATCTTATGTGAAACGAAATGGATTGGCTTCTATGCCATCCTTCTCGTATGGAGCTCGCAGAATGATGAACTCTTTGCCACCCCTTCAGATGTGGGTGGTGAAGAAAAAGAACTAATCTCTTCTGCAGGGTCAGGTCTCCAGACGCACGTAATCGTCTGAAGAATTTGCTGGAGACCTGAGCATGCTTGATAGGACGCAGGCTAATCATGAAGAAATGAACTTTCTTTTCTCACGTCCTCATATTGCTTTATTAGTTCTTTTACTTGATGAAATTGATCTGATGAATTGATGTAATATTCTTCACTGATGAAGTATATGAGTTTGTAAGCTGCACTAATTCATCTGCAGGATGATCAACCCAAAGCCACTGAGTGGGTCCTTGATAGTGGATGTACAAACCACATGACTGGTGACAAGAATCTATTGATGGATGCTCCCTTATCTCCGTCGCATCTGAAGCATATCATCTTTGCTGACAAAGGCAAAAGTCAGGTATTGGGTCTAGGTAAGGTTGCGATTACAAAGGATCGACACATGGACAAAGTCATGCTTGTTGAGTCCTTAGGATACAACCTTATGTCTGTCTCAATGCTTTGTGATCTTGATATGGTTGTTGTCTTCGACAAGTACCGTTGTGTTGTGGCTATGGAAGCTGACAATTCCAAAGTCTTCGAAGGCTTTAGGAGAGGAGACCTGTATATTGTTGATTTCTCTACAGGACCACAACCAGCCGTGTGCTTACTTGCAAAAGCTTCAGAAGGCTGGCTCTGGCATCGACAACTTGGTCATGCAGGCATGAGGAATTTGCACACGCTTGCGAAGAAGAAGCATGTCATTGGCATCGAGAATGTCAAATTCCTCAAGGATCACCTATGCGGAGCCTGTGAAGCTGGGAAGATGACCAAGGCCAAGTATCCAGCGAAGACTATCATGACCACCACTCGCCCATTTGAATTGCTTCACATGGATCTCTTTGGTCCTAATCATTATTCTGCTATCTCAAATGAAGCATCTCAATATGGCTTCGTTATTGTTGATGATTATTCTCGTTACACATGGGTACACCTTGTTACTTACAAACATGAAGTGCAGGAAGTCTTCAAACAATTTTCCTCGAGGGCTTCAACCAACTTTGGTGTGAAGATCAAGCACATCAGAAGTGACAATGGCACTGAGTTCAAGAATTCTGGTCTCGATGACTATCTTGATGAACTTGGTATCACTCATGAGTTATCTGCTCCTTACACTCCTCAGCAGAATGGCGTCGTGGAGCGCAAGAACAGGACTCTTGCTGAGATGGCTCGCACTATGCTTGATGAATACAAAACGCCTCGTCGTTTCTGGACTGAGGCAATTGATACTGCGTGCCACATCATCAATAGAGTATATCTTCACAAATTCTTCAAAAAGACTGCCTATGAACTCCTCACTGATAAGAAACCCAATGTAAGTTATTTCAAAGTCTTCGGTGCTAAATGTTGGATTAGAGATCCTCATCACAACTCAAAATTTGCACCAAAAGCACGTGAAGGTTTTATGCTTGGTTACGGAAAGGACTCGCACACCTACAGAGTCTTCAACAACGTTCTTCACAAAGTTGTTGAAACTATAGATGTGCGGTTCGATGAAACTAATGGCTCGCAAAGAGAGCACCTACCTACTGTGATAGATGAACCAGCACCTAAGGAAACTATCAAGTTCAAGGCTACTGAGGATGTCATTCCTACTGAAGAATCTGCTGAAGAATTCATTCCAGAACATGAAGAACGTCGAGCTAATGCACCTGAAGAAAATGCTGAAGAAAATGGTGCTGAAGAAAACACTGATCAAATTCTTCAACGACAACCAGCTCATCCTCGCATTGCAAAAGAAGTGCAGGTTGAAAAGATCATCAATGACATCAAAGCACCAGGTCCTCTCACACGCTCAAAAGCTTCACATTTGTCTAACTTTTGTGGACAGTATGCTTTTGTCTCTATTACAGAGCCCACTAAGGTAGATGGAGCATTTCTGGAGCCTGAGTGGATTCAGGCCATGCAAGAAGAATTACATCAGTTCGAGCTTAACAATGTCTGGGAACTGGTCAAACGTCCAGATCCTCGCAAGCACAATATCATCGGCACAAAGTGGATCTACCGCAACAAGCAAGATGAAAATGGCCTTGCGGTGAGGAATAAGGCACGGCTTGTAGCTCAAGGCTACACACAGGTTGAAGGAATTGATTTCGATGAAACTTTTGCACCTGTTGCTAGACTTGAGGCTATTCGCATATTACTTGCTTATGCTAACCATCATGATATCACTCTATATCAAATGGATGTGAAAAGTGCATTCCTCAATGGTAAGCTTGAGGAAGAAGTGTATGTTGCTCAACCCCTAGGTTTTGAAGATCCAAAGAATCCTGACAAAGTCTTCAGACTCAACAAGGCCCTCTATGGCCTCAAGCAGGCCCCACGGGCTTGGTATGATACTTTGAAGGAACTCTTCATGAAGAAAGGCTTCAAACCCGGTTCACTCGACCCTACTCTTTTCACTAAATCTTATGATGGTGAATTGTTTGTGTGCCAAGTATATGTTGATGATATTATCTTTGGCTGTACTAACCAACGTTATAGTGATGAATTTGCCTATATGATGAGTGAAGAATATCAAATTTCTAGGATGGGAGAGTTGAAATTCTTCTTAGGTCTTCAAATTTGTCAACAACACAATGGCATATTCATATCTCAGGAGAAATACCTCAAGGATGTACTGAGGAAATTCAGCATGCAAGATTGCAAAGGCGTCAAAATTCCTATGCCCACAAATGGCCATCTGCGCACTGATGAAAATGGTATTGACTTCGATCATAAGGTATACCGCTCCATGATAGGTTCCTTATTATACTTATGTGCATCTAGGCCAGATATAATGCTTAGTGTTTGCATGTGTGCCCGATTTCAAGCTGCACCGAAGGAATCACACCATAAGGCTGTGAAGCATATTCTTCGATATCTAGCTCACACACCAACACTTGGATTATGGTACCCAAAGGGCTCGGCTTTTGATCTTGTTGGATATTCTAACTCTGACTATGCTGGTGATCGTGTGGATCGCAAGTCAACATCTGGTACATGTCATTTCCTCGGACGATCTTTGGTCTGTTGGTCCTCGAAGAAACAGAACTGCGTATCACTATCAACTGCTGAAGCTGAGTACATTGCCGCTGGTTCTTGCTGTGCCCAATTGCTATGGATGAAGCAAACTCTCAAGGACTACGACGTCAACATGAAGAATGTGCCTCTCTTCTGTGACAATGAGAGTGCCATCAAGATTGCACACAACCCAGTTCAGCACTCGAAGACAAAGCACATTCAGATTCGTCATCATTTTCTTCGTGATCATGTGTTGAAGGGCGACATTTCTATTGAGCATGTGAAGACTGAAGAACAACTAGCCGATATCTTCGCAAATCCCTTGGATGAGAAGAGATTTAGCAAGTTGCGGTGTGAGCTAAATATCTTAGAGTCTTCGAATGTTCTTTGAAAAGGACACTCATCCTAACACTTATGCAAAATTGATGACTTAGATGTGCAACACATGAAGAAACGTTTTTCTTCAATCAATGAAGAATAACACTCTTAGTGTGAAGAAATTAACGAAGAATTTGATTCTCAGAACCCTACGATAATTGTACGCGGTGTCTGAAATTATCATTCTTATACGGTGGGTCACGCCACCCCAAAAGTTGAAATTCCTCAAATTATTCATATTCTTCAACTTTGCATAGTCTTCACTGGTTCCGTCGTTTTTCTTCATTGGATATATATATATGAGTTTATGTCCTCTACAGCATTCACTTATTGCTATTTCTTCAAGTTGGTTTTCTGCTAAGTGAATGTGATCGGACCCTTCCCCTCTATGCTATACTCAACCCAATCTGTTCACAAATTCTTCATGTGCGTTCTATTTGAAACTCGTTCAAAATCTTCACTGTGTCCTTGTCAGCTGAAGAAATTGCGAACGGAACTTTAAAACCTATCTTATCGAAATTTTCGGTTTTGCCGCTCAAACCGTTCCGCATCCCTCGATACACTTATCCACTCACCCACGATCTAACACGATCTCCACCTCTCACTACGTGGGTGACACATGTCATGCGAATGAGAAGGATCAGGGGCACGTTCGTCCAATTTCTTCGGGCAAGCAGTTTTTCACCATGGCTATAAATACCCCTCCTTCCCTTCCTCACTTCTTTTACTCCGCTCGACCTCTCTCTCCAGCTCGAGCTTCTCAAACCCTAGCGCCGCTGCTACTTCATCGCCGCCGGTGAGGAAGAGCTTCACTGCCTCGACCTCGTCGCCGACGTACTCGCGTCGACCGTGGAAATCTTCACTCCGCCGCCGCCGTAGCTGTCTTCCTCCGCCAAGTTAGGGCGTGGAAGATCTGCACAGACGAACTTCACATCTCCTCACTCCAGTTCGTCGTGTTCTTCATCCAGGGTAAATAAAAGTTACTTTTACTGCCCTCGTTGATTCGAATGATTATCTACAAAATCTTCAAAGGTGTTTTTCTTCATATCTTTACACACTAAACACCTCACAAGTCATCTGTTCTTGATTCGTTTCTCTAAGCATCATTTTTCTTCAAGATTCCTCAATTGTGTGGATCTTCGATCTATACAACTCTCGAACCCACTGTTCAAGATATCTTCCGATATTCCGATAAATCGGCCGATTTATCGCTTATCATTGTCTGACCGATATGATAAATGGGCCGATAAATCAGCCGATATGGCGATAAATCGGCCGATATGCCGATAAACTGGCCGATTTACCCCTTATCATGGGTCGACCGATAAGTTCCCGATAAGCGATATCCCCAACATTGCTGGAACCTAAGACAAAGAACGCTTAGTGAAAATCTTCAAGACTCATCTGGTCAAATTCCTCAAACCTGTTCATTTTGAAAAACCTTCTGAGAACGCATATGACCTCTCCAAATTCCTCGCAACTATACTCTGTTCACAGGTACACATGTCAGCTGCTGAATCACTAGGTTCTCATCAACTTAACTCATTTGCAGCATTCCTCGAAGAAAAGTTGCATACTTCTTCAGAGAATTCGATTGTTCAAATTCCTCAACTGAAGAAAATGGCTGATGGTAAAAGGCCATAGAAGGGAGGAAAGAGGCCTAAGGTAAATACAGCGTTTGAGATCCCTGATGACATATATGCTGGGTACTGCACACCTACTGAGGAAACCAAGAATGAGCGCAAAGTGCGCATTCAGAAGATAGAGAGGAGATGGGCAAGAGAATGGAGGGAGTACAGATATGTCACTCCTAAGTACATGAAGAAATTCGCACTCAATCCTCCATGCCCAAGAGCTCCATTGGCACCTGGCCAAATTGCTGATCCCACCAGCCTCAAGCGAGGTGAGGACTATCCTAATGAATGGGCCAAGCGCCAAGCCAAGCTGGCTAAGCAAGCCAGAGAAGCAGTGAGGAAATTTAATGAAGACTCTGCTGCTGCTGCTGCCTCTGCTGAGGCCTTTGCTGTCAAGCCAAAGAAGGCTATGTCAAAGAAGCCTGCACGCAAGCCAAGTGCTTCACCAACAATGCCCTCAAGGCCAAGTTCCTCGGCAATGCCCTCATGGCCAGAATCATCAAAGTCCTCACGGCCAATTCCTCATGCTGCTCCTATTCCTCCAGAGTCCTCAGCTCCTTCGCCGAAGCCTTCAGCTGTTCCGACCAAATCCTCAGCACCTGTGCATCTCGCTTCGTGCCAAAGGACTGCCGGCATCTCCATTGCCTCAGGTGGCTCAGCTAGTTCCTCAGCTGCACCAAGTTCCTCAGCTGGCCCCTCACTACTGAAGACAAAGGCCACTGCTGGACGAGGTCCACGCCCAAGTCCTCAAAAGAAGCAAGTCGCTTTCCAAGTGCCGTCTGATAAAGACGAAGCTGATGATGATGAACTTGCAGAAATCATCAGAGACATGCAAGTCAGGGCCGCTAGAGCCAAAGGATCAGAGGTGCCACTGCTTTTGGATCTCAATCCGATCCTTCACTACATTGATGATTGGCACAAGGACCCCAACACTCCCTTGCCTGACTTCAAGCTGACTCCTGGCCAAAGTCACATGCTGACCCACTTCATTCAAGAAGAAAAGTGGAAATTTGAGAAGGCCAGGCAGATCAAGAAAGCGCAGTACAAGAAGAAGAAATTTTTGAAGAACAACGTTGTCACTATGACAACTGATGAACTTGTAAAAATCCAATCTGAAATCAAAACCCTCAGCGATGACTTCAAAGCCTACTATGCTGATTGGCAAGGAGCCAAAGTTAGATTTGTAAAGATAACTGAACAGTTCACTTCAAATGTTGCTGCCCCAACGCAACAGGAAATTCCTCAGGCTGAAGCATCTGCTCAGCCGACTGAAGAACATGCCAGCACCGCTGATGAAAATTAGGCTGCTGAAGAAAATGTGAGTTCCAGTGCTGATGACTGCACTCCAGCCACTGAAGAAATTGCCAGGGCATCCACTTGTGGTGCGCCTGAAGAAACTGAAGAAATCAGGGCAACTGCATCAGTTGTGCCTGAAGAAAATCAACCAGATTCCTCAGTTGCTCCTGCACCAACTTCAACTCCAATCCTTCCATCTGCATCAGATGTGAAGAAGACCAAGGCTGCAGAGCGTGCTGCAGTGAAGAAAAGGAAAGCATCAGCTGCTTCAGATTCTTCAGCTCCGAAGAAAATGAAGCCTATGACAAGTTCATTTGCACATCGGATTGATGTTGTTCCCATCTCAACCAGGACATCAAAGGACCTTGTTCCTTTTGATGAAGAATATGTGATCCCCAGCGGATCTGATGAAGAAACTCATTCTGCTGCCTCGTCTGAACCATTGGATGAAGAAATTAAAGTGGATGTGATCCCTTCAACACCTATCATCTCCTCGCCTATGCCTCAGTTCATAGCTGAAGAGGCTGGCGTTGAAGAAATGGAAGATGATGATGTGGACATTGGCTGCTCCACACCCATCATCAGTGATGAATTCTGGGAAAGTCAGCATCCAAACTCTCCAATGTTCACTCCTCTATAGAAAATTCTTCAGTCCCCCACACAAACTGTTCACATGGGCTCTGAAGAAACTCATCCCACTGCATCTGTCCATGAGGAAATTCCAGCCACTAGCGCTGATGAAACTGCTGTTGCTGCACAACCAACTACGCAGACTGCCACTGAGGAGGAACCAGAAATTCCTCAGCCTGAAGAACCTGTGATTGAGATTCCTGAAGTCGTGATGCAACTCACTGACACTCCTCTGCCGAAGCCAAAGGATCCATTCTCACGCAAGCAAAAGTTCAAGGCTGATGATTTCTTCGGCGAGCACGTATTCTTCGAAGATTACAACCCATATGACTCTGCTCGCATTAGGAAGAGGCGTTTCTGGACTGCCAGTCAAGCAAATTTCTATTCCTCAGTGTTGTTCAACAAGGAGAAGATTTTCTACCATGAGCATATTCCTCATGTGGATATGGAATCTCTGTCGTGCTTCGCACCAGTCCTCAGTGTTCTTCACGATGCTGGGCTGCTCAACTTTTGCTCTGACATCTGCGATTGGAATGAGGAACTGATTCTTCAATTCTATGCAACGCTGCACATCACCGGAGATGCTGAAGATGTGAATTCATGGGTGCTGGACTAGATGTCTAAAAATACTCACTACACTGCACCAACCTCTGAATTGCTTCGTGCTCTACCACTCAGTCCTCCCCTTGAAGAAGCTCGCTGCATCTACAGTGAACCTGAGCTCACACATCATTACATGCAGGTGCTGATGAAACCTTTGAAGCCAGGTCAAGCACCAAGAACCAAATTCCTCGTGAAGGAATTGCTGTATGTGCCCAAAACTGTCTATCATATTCTTACGAGGACAATCAGTCCTATCAAAGGCCACGACTCATCTGATGAGGAAATTGTTGGCATCATGAAGAATCTGGTATTCAACATCGTTCATGGCATTCCTGTCAATTATCACGATTTCTTCATGAGGACTATGGCAAATGTTGCACTGTCTCCGTTTGAGCTGAAGCCTTATGCACCTTGGATCATGAGATTCCTCAGGACAAGGTCTTCACTCAACTACAAAGCTGATTTCCAGGATCATCTCAGCTACTTGCCCCCAATTGAAGTCCTCAAGCAGACATATTCCTCAGTTGATGAAAAGGGCAAGGCACCAGCTGTAATTGATGAAGGCATTCGTCCATTGGATGGTTAGTTTCGCAAAGTTGCATCTTATTCCACCAATGATGACTCTGCCACACATGACTCTTCCAATGCACCTAAGTCCACTCCTCAAGCCACTGCTCCGCGCGTGATGACTGACCGTGAACTTCTGCTTAGTCTTCACCAGAAGGTGGATCGAAATCACAAATGGGTTAAGCGTCAGTTTGGTTCACTTCTTCACAACATGACTGCCACACACAATGCAGTGAAGAAAAATCACTACTACCTCCATCAAGTCTTCGGTCACACCTGGGCAATCCTGTCACATCTGTATGGTGAAGAAGATCTGAAGAACATGGGTCTTAATGAAGATTTTGACTGGTCTGCACCTCCACCGAAGAAATTCAAGAAGGTCAAGGTTCCTTCTCTGGTGGCCAGCTCATATTCTTCATCGCGCAACACTGATGAACATGAAGATTTGGACGACACTGCGGCAGGCCCTACATCAACAAACGACCCCAACAACGCTGGCGCTCCTTCATCAACATGATTATCTTCAGGGGCGTTAGTCCTCATTTTCGATCTTTTTGGTCATTCGATGACAAAGGGGGAGAAATATGAGTTAGTCTTCAAGCGGGTCTACTATATGGGCGTTTTTTTGCTAAGTTACAACTCTCGTTCTTCTGAAACTTTATTGGATCGAGTTGTAATCTTAAACCCGATGGTGCTCTGATACTTTTGATGCACTGTGCTCTGATACTCTTGATGCACTATTCTGCATGCTTATTCCTTGTTAATATTATTGCACGCATGCTGAATTTCATCAGGCACCATATTTCATCATGCATTTCAAATTCTTCATATTATATGTTAAATGTGTGTATGAATTACAAGATATAGGGGGAGATCTCCATGATTCAACTCTTCAAGTGTGCATTGCTTCAAAAGCAAATTCCTCACTATGCACATCTTCAGGGGGAGTTCTTCTATATCTTGCAATCAAATTCCTCAATATCAGTATTTACACTTCATATGTTTATCCCCGTTGAAAACTTAACCTATATTGTCATCAATCACCAAAAAGGGGGAGATTGTAAGTGCATCTAGTGCCCCTTAGTGATTTTGGTGTATTGAAGACTTATAGGTTAAGGGACTAATGCGTGTGTGAGTGTACACAGGTCTATAAGTCTATGAGGAGTTTGATAGTTACAGGAAAAGTCGACCCCTAAAAATGAATATCTTCGACTGCAGATTTTGGTATTTCTGAAGACTTTCATGAAGACTTTGAAAGTGAAGAAATTGGTGTGTCCGTGAAGACTTGATATTCATGCGAGAAATATGAAGCTTGAAGACTTCCGTTTTCATAGTTTTGTTTTTCTCTTTCTTGAGTCATAGGAAACACCGTACTGTTAAAGGGGGTCAAGGAAATACTAAGAAAAAAATTCCATGTGATGCTCAACTCAAATCCTACACCTACCAATCCCTTCGAGTGAAGCCATTGGAAATCTCATACAGTTCAGTCAATTTCTTCAGTGACAGAGACGAAGTTCTTCTGGTCTCTGAGGAATTTGTCCTGACTGAGGAGTTAGGAATTCGCCAGTGCGGATTGCCTACACAGTGAGGAACATGATAGCCCTGAGGATTTTGCTACTCAAAATTCCGACCGTTGATGTGCTATGCGCTAGCTGTCCCAAAATATCTATCCACCTAACGGTCATATCATTGAAGGGCATTTATGTCTTATCATGTCAGGCTGCTCCCTAGGCTATAAATAGCTGCCCCCTACAACCACTAGCTGGTTGGCTGCTCCAAGAGAAACTGACACTTGTCATTTGAGAGCAACCCATCCTCCGAGGACTTTTAGCGAAAATCATCAAGTGAGGAAAAACCAAAAACCCAAAACCCAAACACCTACAAACCCCAAGTGATTGAGCATCACTGAAGAGATTGATCCTGAGTGGATCCGACGCCTGTTACCTTTGAAGACTGTGCTTCTTCCAGACGGTTAGGCGTCATGGTCTAGAGCATCCAAGAGGAATTGTGGATCGCCGAGTGACCAAGTTTGTGAAGGTTTGGAAGTCGCCTGAAGACTTACCACGAGTGATTGGACGAGGTCTGTGTGACCTTAGTTCAAGGAGAATACGGTGAGGACTGGGTGCCTTGGACTAAGTGTCCTTGACTGGGTGTCCGGGACTGTGTATCCTCGAGTTTAAATACTCAGCCGCTCCAACCAGACGTACAACTGAGACAGCAGTTGGAACTGGTCTACCAAATCATTGTCTTCACCGAGCTTACTGGTTTTATTTTCTCAACTCTTTCATTTCCTCATAACTGTGATGTATGTTTGTTCATATCTGTGTTTGAAGACTTTGACTGAAGACTTTCTCAATTTCCTCAGTTCAATTTCTTCAGTCTGTTGGTCTTCATCCTGAGTTATCCTGTGATTACGCTTCATGTACTCTGTGCCTGTCTTCATTTCATCATGATGACTATGCTTGTATTCTGTTGTGTTTACTTTTGAGTACTTATTCCGCTGCTAGTAGTTCTTCGCTAAGGAATTTCCTCACCAGCAAATTCCTCGGTGAAGAATTTCATAAAAATCGCCTATTCACCCCCCTCTAGTCGATATAACGCACTTTCATCAAAATAACATGGCCAAAGAAAGCTATCCCTACAAAATCATATAGTCTGGCTATGCTCCATCTTCACCACACAAAATATTTAAATCATGCACAACCCCAATGACAAGCCAAGCAATTGTTTCATACTTTTGATATTCTCAAACTTTTTCAATCTTCACGCAATACATGAGCGTGGGCCATGGACATATCACTATAGGTGGAATAGAATGGTGGTTGTGGAGAAGACAAAAAGGGAGAAGATAGTCTCACATCAACTAGGCGTATCAACGGGCTATGGAGATGCCCATCAATAGATATCAATGTGAGTGAGTAGGGATTGCCATGCAACGGATGCACTAGAGCTATAAATTTATGAAAGCTCAAAAGAAACTAAGTGGGTGTGCATCCAACTTGCTTGCTCACGAAGACCTAGGGCATTTTGAGGAAGCCCATCATTGGAATATACAAGCCAAGTTCTATAATGAAAGATTCCCACTAGTATATGAAAGTGACAACATAGGAGACTCTCTATCATGAATATCATGGTGCTACTTTGAAGCACAAGTGTGGTAAAAGGATAGTAGCATTGCCCCTTCTCTCTTTTTCTCTCTTTTTTTATTTTTTTATTTGGGCCTTCTCTTTTTTATGGCCTCTTTTCTTTCTTTCTTTTTATTTGGGCTTCTTTTGCCTCTTTTATTTATTTACTTTCGTCCGGAGTCTCATCCCGACTTGTGGGGGAATGATAACCCACAAGTATAGGGGATCAATTGTAGCCTCTTTCGATAAGTAAGAGTGTCGAACCCAACGAGGAGCTAAAGGTAGAACAAATATTCCCTCAAGTTCTATCGACCACCTATACAACTCTACGCACACTTGACGTTCGCTTTACCGGAAACAAGTATGAAACTAGAAGTACTTTGTAGGTGTTGTTGGATAGGTATGCAAGATAATAAAGAGCAAGTAAATATAAAGTAGGGGCTGTTTAGATGAAGACACAACTAAATTAGTTTTAGTAAAGAGCTTTTGTCAACAAGAAGGTTATTTGTCCCTAGGCAATCGATAACTAGACCGGTAATCATTATTGCAATTTTATTTGAGGGAGAGGCATAAGCTAACATACTTTCTCTACTTGGATCATATGCACTTATGATTGGAACTCTAGCAAGCATCCGCAACTACTAAAGATTCATTAAGGTAAAACCCAACCATAGTATTAAAGCATCAAGTCCCCTTTATCCCATACGCAAACAATCTACTTACTTGGGTCTGTGCTTCTGTCACTCACGCCACCCACCATAAGCAAATCATAAGCATATTGCAAACCCTACAGCGGGGATCCCTCACGCTTGCGCGACACGGAGAGCACCATAGGACAGCACCAATAATAAAACATACAACTCAAACCAATCACAATCATCAAATAGCCATTAGGACAAAATAGATCTACTCAAACATCATAGGATAGCCATACATCATTGGGAAATAATATATAGAGTTGAGCACCATGTTTAAGTAGAGATTACAGCGGGTAAGAGAGAGGTTACACCGCTGCATAGAGGGGGGAAGAGTTGGTGATGATGGCGGTGAAGTTGTTGGTGAAGATGGCGGTGATGGTGATGGCCCCGGCAGTGCTCCGGTGCCACCGAAAGAAAGGGGGAGAGGGCCCCCTTCTTCTTCTTCTTCCTTGATCTCCTCCCTAGATGGGAGAAGGGTTTCCCCTCTGGTCCTTGGCTCCCATGGCATGGGAGGGGCGTGAGCCCCTCCGAGATTGGATCTATCTCTCTGTCTCTCTCTGTTTCTGCGTTCTCTCCTGGCTCTGTTTCACCATTTCGTGTATATATGGAGATCCGTAACTCCGATTGGCCTGAAACCTTCGCCATGATTTTTTTCTTCTGAAAATTAGCTTTCTTGTGGAAAAAGAAGAGCGTCAACCGCCTTACGGGTGGCTCACGAGGGTAGGGGCACGCCTAGGGGGGTCAGGCGCGCCCCCTACCTCGTGACCACCTCGGGCACCGTCTCGCATGGATTTTTCTTTCGGAATTTTCCAAATATTCCAAAAATAAGCTCCGTCCGTTTTTATCCCGTTTGGATTCCGTTTGGTATGGATATTCTACGAAACATAAAACATGCAACAAACAGGAACTGGCACTGGGCACTGGATCAATATGTTAGTCCCAAAAATAATATAAAAAGTTGCCAAAAAGTATATGAAAGTTGAATAATATTGGCATGTAACAATCAAAAATTATAGATACGACGGAGATGTATCAGTGAATCATAGTCTCCATCATCCTTTCCTCACTGGGACAATGCTCTAATAATGATGATCATCACACTTTTATTTTCTTACAACTCAAGAATTACAACTCGATACTTAGAACAAGATATGACTCTATATGAATGCCTCCGGCGGTGTACCGGGATATGCAATGATGCATGAGTGACATGTATGAAAGAATAATGAACGGTGGCTTTGCCACAAATACGATGTCAACTACATGATCATGCAAAGCAGTATGACAATGATGGAGCGTGTCATAATAAACAGAACGGCGGAAAGTTGCATGGCAATATATCACAGAATGGCTATGGAAATGCCATAATAGGTAGGTATGGTGGCTGTTTTGAGGAAGGTATATGGTGGGTGTATGATACCGGCGAAAGGTGCGCGGTATTAGAGAGGCTAGAAAAGGTGGAAGGGTGAGAGTGCGTATAATCCATGGACTCAACATTAGTCATAAAGAACTCATATACTTATTGCAAAAATCTACAATTTATCAAAGCAAAGTATTACGCGCATGCTCCTAGGGGGATAGATTGGTAGGAAAAGACCATCGCTCGTCCCCGACCGCCACTCATAAGGAAGACAATCAATAAATAAATCATGCTCCAAGTTCATCACATAACGGTTCACCATACGTGCATGCTACAGGAATCACAAACTTCAACACAAGTATTTCTCAAATTCACAACTACTCAACTAGCATGACTCTAATATTACCATCCTCATATCTCAAAACAATCATCAAGTATCAAACTTCTCTTAGTATTCAACACACTCATAAGAGAATTTTACTATTCTTGAATACCTTGCATATTAGGATTTTAAGCAAATTACCATGCTATTTAAGACTCTCAAAATAATCTAAGTGAAGCATGAGAGTTCATCTATTTCTTCAAAATAAAACTACCACATGCTCTAAAAGATATAAGTGAAGCACTAGAGCAAATGACAAACTACTCCGAAAGATATAAGTGAAGATCAATGAGTAGTCGAATAATTGTGCAACTATGTGAAGACTCTCCCATTCAATAATTTCAGACCTTGATACTTTATTTAAACAGCAAGCAAAACTAAATAAAATGACATCTAAGAATAGCAAACATCATGTGAAGAAGTAAAAACTTAGGATCAACCGATACTAACCGATAGTTGTTGAAGAAGAAAGGTGGGATGCCAACCGGGGCATCCCCAAGCTTAGATGCTTGAGACTTATTGAAATATTATCTTGGAATGCCTTGGGCATTCCCAAGATTGAGACTTTGTGTCTCCTTAATTCCTCTCATATCACGGTCTCCCTAAACCTCAAAAGCTTCATCCACACAAAACTCAACAAGGACTCGTGAGATAAGTTAGTATAAACCATTGCCAAAACCTTATCATACTCACCTGTAGAAAATCACTAAAAATTATTATTCAACATTTCATACTAAATTCCTTTGCATATTTAATAGTCCTATCCTCAAATAGAATCATTAAAGAAGCAAACATATGCAAACAATGCAAACATAACAGCAATCTGCCTAAACAGGATAGTCTGTAAAGAATGCTGCAACATCCATACTTCCCTAGCTCCAAAAATTATGAAAGAAAATTCTCACTGTGGGAAATTTATCATAGCTTAATATGCAAAAGGTTTCAACATTTTATCACATTCTGACTTTTCTAGGGAATTATTGCAACAGCGGTAAACTTTCTGTTTTCAAACAGCAACATGTATACTTGTAACATAGGCATAGTAAAGACTATCAATGCCACTTTCGTTGAAATAAAAGATGCAAAACATTTTTCTAAATAACAGCATGAAAATCATAACAAAATAAATTGACGCTCCAAGCAAAACACATATCATGTGGCGAATAAAAATATAGCTCCAAGTAAAGTTACCGATGAACGAAGACGAAATAGGGGATGCCTTCCGGGGCATCCCCAAGCTTAGGCTCTTGGTTATCCTTGAATATTACCTTGGGGTGCCATGGGAATCCCCAATCTTAGGCTCTTGCCACTCCTTATTCCATAGTCCATCGAATCCTTACCCAAAACTTGAAAACTTCACAACACAAAACTTAACAGAAAACTCGTAAGCTCCGTTAGTATAAGAAAATAAATCACCACTTCAAGGTACTGTAATGAACTAATTATTTATTTATATTGGTGTTAAACCTACTGTATTACAACTTCTCTATGGTTTATAAACTATTTTACTAGCCATAGATTCATCAAAATAAGTAAACAATGCATGAAAAACAGAATCTGTCAAAAACATAACAGTCTGTAGTAATCTGGATCAAACGTATACTTCTGGAACTCATAAATTCTCAAATAAATTGCTGGACCTGAGGAATTTATCTATTAATCATCTGAAAAAAGAATTAACTAAATATCACTCTCCAAATAAAAATGGCAGAAATTCTCGTGAGTGCTAAAGTTTCTGTTTTTTACAGCATGATCAACAAGACTTTCCCCAAGTCTTCCCAAAGGTTGTACTTGGCACAAACACTAATTAAAAGCATAAAACCACATCTAAACAGAGGCTAGATGAATTATTTATTACTAAACAGGAGAAAAAAGTAAGGAACTAAAATAAAATTCGGTTGTCTCCCAACAAGCGCTATCGTTTAACGCTCCTAGCTAGGCATGATGATTTCAATGATGCTCACATAAAAGATAAGAATTGAAACATAAAGAGAGAATCATGAAGAATATGACTAGCACATTTAAGTCTAACATACTTCCTATGCATAGGGATTTTGTGGGCAAACAACTTGTGGGAACAAGAATCAACTTGCATAGGACGGTAAAACAAGCATAACTCCAAAACTTTAAGCACATAGAGAGAGAAAACTTGATATTATTGCAATTCCTACAAGCATATATTCCTCCCTCATAATAATTTTCAGTAGCATCATGAACGAATTCAACAATATAACCAACACCTAAAGCATTCTTTTCATGATCTATAAGCATAGAAATTTTATTACTCTCCACATAAGCAAATTTCTTCTCATGAATAATAGTGGGAGCAAACTCAACAAAATAACTATCATGTGATTGAAAATTAAGATCAAGATGACAAGTTTCATGGTTATCATTATTCTTTAAAGCATACGTGTCATCACAATAATCATCATAGATAGGAGGCATGCTTTCATCATAGTAAATTTGCTCATCAAAGCTTGGGGGGCAAAAAATATCATCTTCATCAAACATAGTTTCCCCAAGCTTGTGGCTTTGCATATCATTAGCATCATGGATATTCAAGGAATTCATACTAACAACATTGCAATCATGCTCATCATTCAAATATTTAGTGCCAAACATTCTAATGCATTCTTCTTCTAGCACTTGAGCACAATTTTCCTTTCCATCATACTCACGAAAGATATTAAAAAGATGAAGCGTATGAGATAAACTCAATTCCATTGTTTTATAGTTTTCTTTTATAAACTAAACTAGTGATAAAACAAGAAACTAAAAGACTCGATTGCAAGATCTAAAGATATACCTTCAAGTGCTAACCTCCCCGACAACGGCGCCAGAAAAGAGCTTGATGTCTACTACACAACCTTCTTCTTGTAGACGTTGTTGGGCCTCCAAGTGCAGAGGTTTGTAGGACAGTAGCAAATTTCCCTCAAGTGGATGACCTAAGATTTATCAATCCGTAGGAGGCGTAGGATGAAGATGGTCTCTCTCAAGCAACCCTGCAACCAAATAACAAAGAGTCTCTTGTGTCCCCAACACACCCAATACAATGGTAAATTGTATAGGTGCACTAGTTCGGCGAAGAGATGGTGATACAAGTGGTATATGGATAGTAGATAAAGGTATTTGTAATCTGAAATAATAAAAACAGCAAGGTAACGAATGATAAAAGTGAGCGTAAACGGTATTGCAATGTGTGGAAATAAGGCCTAGGGTTCATACTTTCACTAGTGCAAGTCCTCTCAACAATAATAACATAATTGGATCATATAACTATCCCTCAACATGCAACAAAGAGTCACTCCAAAGTCACTAATAGCGGAGAATGAATGAAGAGATTATGGTAGGGTATGAAACCACCTCAAAGTTATTCTTTCCAATCAATCCGTTGGGCTATTCCTATAAGTGTCATAAACAGCCCTAGAGTTCATACAAGAATAACACCTTAAGACACAAATCAACCAAAACCCTAATGTCACCTAGATACTCCAATGTCACCTCAAGTATCCGTGGATATGATTATACGATATGCATCACACAATCTCAGATTCATCTATTCAACCAACACAAAGGACCTCAAAGAGTGCCCCAAAGTTTCTACCGGAGAATCACGACGAAAACGTGTGCCAACCCCTATGCATAGGTTCATGGGCGGAACCTGCAAGTTGATCACCAAAACATACATCAAGCGAATCACGTGGTATCCCATTGTTACCATAGATACGCACGGCAAGACATACATCAAGTGTTCTCAAATCTTTAAAGACTCAATCCGATAAGATAACTTCAAAGGGGAAACTCAATTCATTACAAGAGAGTAGAGGGGGAGGAGAAACATAAGATCCAACTATAATAGCAAAGCTCGCGATACATCAAGATCATGCCAAATCAAGAACACGAGAGAGAGAGATCAAACACATAGCTACTGGTACATACCCTCAACCCCGAGGGAAAACTACTCCCTCCTCGTCATGGAGAGCACCGGGATGATGAAGATGACCACCGGAGAGAGATTGCCCCCTCCGGCAGGGTGCCGGAATGGGTCTAGATTGGTTTTCGGTGGCTACGGAGGCTTCTGGCGGCGGAACTCCCGATCTATTGTGCTCTCTGGAAGTTTTAGGATACGTGGGTATATATGGGTGAAAGGAGTACGTCGGTGGACCGAAGGGGTGGCCATGAGGCAGGGGCGCGCCCCAGGAGGGTGGGCGCCCCTACCCTCGTGAGCTCCTCCTTCATCTTCTGACGTAGGGTCCAAGTCTATCCGGTAGGTTTCCTTCCAAAAATAACTTCTCCAGTTGATTTCGTTCCGTTTCGACTCTGTTTGATATTCCTTTTCTTCGAAACACTGAAATAGCCATAAAAAAGCAAATCTGGGATGGGCCTCTGGTTAATAGGTTAGTCCCAAAAATAATATAAAAGTGGAAAATAAAGCCCAATATTGCCCAAAACAGTAGATAATATAGCATGGAGCAATCAAAAATTATAGATACGTTGAAGACGTATCAAACCTCCTCAATGACGTAAGGGCCTTCCCATTTAGAAAGGAGTTTGCCTGCAAAAAATCTTAAACGAGAGTTGTATAGCAATACATAATTACCTACATTAAACACACGTTTTTGTATCCTTTTGTCATGCCATCTTCTAACTTTTTCTTTAAACAGTTTGGCATTCTCATAGGCCTGGGTTCTCCATTCATCAAGTGAGCTAATGTCAAAAAGCCTCTTCTCATCGGCAAGTTTGAAATCATAATTGAGCTCTTCAATGGCCCAATATGCCTTATGTTCTAGTTCAAGAGGTAAGTGGCATGCTTGACCATAAACCATTTTATATGGAGACATACCCATAGGATTTTTATATGTAGTTCTATAGGCCCATAATGCATCATCAAGTTTCTTTGACGAATTCTTTCTAGATCTATTGACAGTCTTTTGCAAAATTAATTTAAGCTCTCTATTACTTAATTCTACTTGACCACTAGACTGCGTGTGATACGGAGATGCAATTCTATGATTAACATCATAGTTATCAAGCATTTTACGGAAAGCACCATGAATAAAATGTGAACCACCATCAGTCATTAAGTATCTAGGGACTCCAAACCTCGGGAAAATAACTTCTTTAAGCATCTTAATAGAGGTGTTATGATCAGCACTACTAGTAGGAATAGCTTCTACCCACTTAGTAACGTAATCAACAACAACTAAAATATGTGTATACCCATTAGAGGAAGGAAACAGTCCCATATAATCAAAGCCCCAAACATCAAATGGTTCAATAACAAGTGAATAATTCATAGGCATTTCTTGACGTCTACTAATATTACCAATTCTTTGACATTCATCACAAGATAAGACAAACTTACGGGCATCTTTGAAGAGAGTAGGCCAATAAAAACCGGATTGCAATACCTTATGTGCAGTTCTATCTCCAGCATGGTGTCCTCCATAAGCCTCGGAATGACACTTGCATATGATCTGTTCCTATTAATGCTCAGGTACACAACGTATAATAACACCATCTACTCCTTCTTTATAAAGGTGTGGGTCATCCCAAAAGTAATGTCTTAAATCATAGAAGAACTTTTTCTTTTGCTGGTATGTGAAACTAGCTGGTATGAATTTAGCAACAATGTAATTAGCATATTCAGCATACCATGAAGCAGTACGAGAAGCATTTATGACAGCTAATTTTTCATCAGGAAAGCTATCATCAATAGGTAGTGGGTCATCAAGAACATTCTCTAACCTAGACAAGTTGTCTACAACGGAGTTCTCAGCTCCCTTTCTATCAATAATATACAAATCAAATTCTTGTAGCAAGAGAACCCATCTAATAAGTCTAGGTTTAGCATCTTTATTTTTCATAAGATATTTAATAGCACCATGATCAGTGTGAACAGTTACTTTAGAATCAACAATATAAGGTCTGAACTTATGACAAGCAAATACAACTGCTAAAAATTCTTTTTCAGTAGTAGCATAATTTCTTTGGGCACTGTCTAGAGTTTTACTAGCATATTGGATAACATTTAATTTCTTATCAACTCTTTGTCCTAGAACATCACCTATAGCATAATCACTAGCATCACACATAATTTCAAATGGTAAATTCCAATCAGGAGGCTGAAAATAGGTGCAGAAATCAAAGCTTTCTTAAGTATTTCAAATGCTTCTGTGCAATCATCGTCAAAGACAAAAGGAACATCTTTTTGTAAGAGATTAGTGAGAGGCCTAGAATTTTTTGAGAAGTCTTTAATGAACCTCCTATAAAAACCAGCATGACCAAGGAAACTTCTTATACCTTTGATGTCCTTAGGACACAACATCTTTTCAATAGCATCAACTTTAGCTTTATCAACTTGAATACCTCTTTCAGAAATTGTATGCCCCAAGACAATACCTTCATTAACCATAAAGTGGCACTTCTCCCAATTCAAGACAATATTAGTTTATTCAAATCTCTGCAAAACTCGATCAAGGTTGCTTAAGCAATCATCAAAAGAAGTTCCATATACGGAGAAATCATCCATGAAAACCTCAACAATATTTTCACAAAAATCAGAGAATATAGCAGTCATACATCTTTGAAAGGTAGCAGGTGAATTGCATAAACCAAAAGGCATACGTCTATAAGCAAAGGTACCGAAAGGGCAAGTGAAAGTTGTCTTTTCTTGATCCTCTTTTGACACAGGTATTTGAGAGAAACCATAATAACCATCTAGAAAGCAAAAATGTGTATATTTGGATAATCTTTCTAGCATTTGATCAATAAAAGGTAAAGGGTAATGATCCTTTTTAGTAGCTTTATTTAATTTGCATAAATCAATTACCATTCTATAACCTGTAACATTTTTTTGTGGGATCAATTCATCTTTATCATTAGGAACAACAGTAATACATCCCTTCTTAGGGACACAATGGACATGACTTACCCATTGACTATCAACAACGGGATAAATTATACCTGTCTCCAGAAGCTTTAGTATTTATTTTCTTACCACTTCTTTCATCTTAGAATTTAACCATCATTGGTGATCAACAACCGGTTTAGCGTCTTTCTCCACTTTTATTTTGTGCTGGCATAGAGTGGGACTAATGCCCTTAAGATCATCAAGAGTATATCCAATAGCAGCATGGTGCTTCTTCAGAGTTTTCAATAATTTCTTTTCTTCATGCTCTGAAAGGTTAGCACTAATAATAATAGGATATATCTCTTTCTCATCAAGATAAGCATATTTAAGAGTATCAGGCAAAGGTTTAAGCTCAAACACGGGTTCACCCTTGGGTGGAGGAGGATCCCCTAAAATTTCAACAGGCAAGTTGTGTTTCAAAATAGGTCCCTGTTTAAAGAATACTTCATCTATTTCCCTTCTTTCATTCATAAACATATCATTTTCATGGTCGAGCAAATATTGTTCTAAAGGATCATTAGGAGGCACGGCAATAGAAGCAAGACCAATAATTTCATCTTTACTAGGCAATTCTTTATCATGGGATTGTCTACGAAATTTAGCAAATTAAACTCATGAGACATATCCCCCAAACCAATAGTAACAACATCCTTTTTGCAATCTATCCTAGCATTAACAATATTCAAGAAGGGTCTACCAAATATAATGGGACAAAAGTTATCTTGTGGGGAACCAAGAACAAGAAAATCAGTAGGATATTTAACTTTCCCACACAAGACTTCAACATCTCTAACAATCCCAACTGGTGAAATAGTGTCTCTATTGGCAAGCTTAATTGTAACATCAATTTCCTCTATCTCAGCAGGTGCAATATCATGCATAATTTCTTTGTATAAGGAATGAGGTATTGCACTTGCACTAGCACCCATATATCACATAAGCCATGATAGCAATGATCTCCTATTTTAACAAAAATAACATGCATGCCTACAACAAGTCTATGTTTATTTTTAGTATCGAGTCTAGCAATTCTAGCAGCTTCATCACAGAAGTAAATAACATGCCCATCAATATTATCGGCCAAGAGATCTTTAACCATAGCAATACTAGGTTCAACTTTAATTTTCTAAGAGGGTGTAGGTGTTCTAGTATTACTCTTACGAACCACAGTTGAAGCTTTAGCATGATCCTTTATTCTAACAGGGAAATGTGGTTTCTCAATATAAGCAGTAGGAACAACAGGATCAACATTATAAGTGATAGTCTTTTCTTAAACTTTAATAGGTGCAACTACTTTTACTTCAATGGGAGGATTATATTTAAACCACTTCTCCTTAGGGAGATCAACATGAGTAGCAAAGGATTCACAGAAAGAAGCTACTATCTCAGAGTCAAGTCCATATTTAGTACTAAATTCATGAAAGGCATTGGTATCCATAAAAGATTTAACACAATCAAACTTTGGGGTTATACCTGACTCCTTACCTTTGTCGAGATCCCAATCTTCAGAGTTGCGTTTAATTATTTCCAATAAATCCCATTTGAATTCAATAGTCTTCATCATAAAAGAGCCAGTACAAGAAGTATCGAGCATGGAGCACTTATCGAGAGAAAGCCGAGCATAAATTTTTTGAATAATAATTTCTATTAAGAGCTCATGGTTGGGGCATGAATATAAAATTGACTTAAGCCTCCCCCAAGCTTGAGTGATGCTTTCTCCTTCGTGAGGCCAAAAATTATATATATAATTACGATCACAATGAAGAAGATGCATAGGATAAAACTTCTGATGAAATTCCAATTTCAATCGGTTGTAGTTCCATGATCCCATATCATCACATAGCCTAAACCATGTCAATGCCTTTCCCTTCAAAGATAAAGGGAAGACCTTCTTCTTGATAACATCCTCGGGCATACCTGCTGAAGGAAATATGCCCTAGAGGCAATAATAAAGTTGTTAGTTATATTTCCTTATATCATGATAAATGTTTATTATTCATGCTAGAATTGTATTAACCGGAAACTTAGTACATGTGTGAATACATAGACAAACAGAGTGTCACTAGTTTGCCTCTACTTGACTAGCTCATTGAATCAACGATGGTTATGTTTCCTAACCATAGACATGAGTTGTCATTTGATTAACGGGATCACATCATTAGAGAATGATGTGATTGACTTGACCCATCCATTAGCTTAGCATGATGATCGTTTAGTTTGTTGCTATTGCTTTCTTCATGACTTATACATGTTCCTACGACTATGCGATTATGCAACTCCCGAATACCGGAGGAACACTTTGTGTGCTACCAAACGTCACAACGTAACTGGGTGATTATAAAGGTGCTCTACAGGAGTCTCCAATGGTACTTGTTGAGTTGGCATAGATCGGGATTAGGATTTGTCACTCTGATTGTCGGAAAGGTATCTCTGGGCCCTCTCGGTAATGCACATCACTATAAGCCTTGCAAGCAATGCAACTAATGAGTTAGTTGTGGTATAGTGCATTACGGAACGAGTAAAGAGACTTGCCGGTAACGAGATTGAACTAGGTATTGAGATACTGACGATCGAATCTCGGGCAAGTAACATACCGATGACAAAGGGAATAACATATGTTGTTATGCGGTTTGACCGATAAAGATCTTCGTAGAATATGTAGGAGCCAATATGAACATCCAAGTTCCGCTATTGGTTATTGACCGGACATGTATCTCGGTCATGTCTACATAGTTCTCGAACCCGTAGGGTCCGCACGCTTAACGTCGGTGACGATCGGTATTATGAGTTTGTGTGATTTGATGTACTGAAGGTAGTTTGGAGTCCCGGATGAGATCGGGGACATGACGAGGAGTCTCTAAATGGTCGAGACATAAATATCGATATATCGGACGACTATATTCGGACATCGGAAAGGTTCCGAGTGATTCGGGTATTTTTCGGAGTACCGGGGAGTTACGGGAATACATGGAAGAAGTATTGGGCCTCATGGGCCAAGTGGTGGAAGAGAGGAGGCAGGGCGCGCGGCCCCCATAGCCCAAACCGAATTGGACTATGGGGCCGCCCCCCTTTCCTCCTTTCCTCCCTCTCCTTCCTTCTCCCCTTCCCCCTTCCTTTCCTCCTCCTAGTAGGAGTAGGAAAGGGGAGTCCTACTCCTACTAGGAGGACTCCTCCTCCTCCCGGCATGCCCTACAGGGGCCGGCCGGCCTCCCCCTTGCTCCTTTATATACGGGGGCAGGGGGCACCCTAGAACACACAAGTTGATCATTGATCCCTTAGCCGTGTGTGGTGCCCCCCTCGACCATAATCCACCTCGATCATATCGTAGCGGTTCTTAGGTGAAGCCCTGCATCGGTAGCAACATCATTACCGTCATCACGCCATCGTGCTGACGGAACTCTCCCATGAAGCTCTGCTGGATCGGAGTTCATGGGACGTCATCGAGCTGAACGTGTGCTGAACTCGGAGGTGCCGTGCATTCGGTACTTGGATCATACCATTGCCAAAGTTTGTCGTGCCGAGACACCACGTGATGATCGGGTGTGATAAGCTCTATGTTCATATACAACGGGTGCAAGCCAGTTTTGCACACGCAGAAATACTTGGGTTAAACTTGACGAGCCTAGCAGATATGGCCTCGGAACACTGGAGACCAAAAGGTCGAGCGTGAATCATATAGTAGATATGATCAACATAGTGATGTTTACCATTGAAAACTACTCCATCTCACGTGATGATCGGACATGGTTTAGTTGATTTGGATCACGTGATCATTTAGATGACTAGAGGGATGTCTATCTAAGTGGGAGTTCTTAAGTAATATGATTAATTGAACTTTAATCTATCATGAACTTAGTTCTGATAGTATTTGCATAACTATGTTGTAGATCAATAGCTCGCGATGTAGCTCCCCGTTTATTTTGATATGTTCCTAGAGAAAAACTAAGTTGAGAGATGTTAGTAGCAATGATGCGGATTGGATCTGTGATCTGAGGATTATCCTCATTGCTGCACAGAAGAATTCTGTCCTTGATGCACCGCTAGGTGACAGACCGATTGCAGGAGCAGATGCAGACGTTATGAATGTTTGGCGAGCTCGATATGTTGACTACTTGATAGTCTAGTGCACCATGCTTTATGGCTTAGAATCGGGGCTTCAAAGACGGTTTGAATGCCACGGAGCATATGAGATGTTCCAAGAGTTGAAATTAGTATTTCAGACTCATGCCCATGTCGAAAGGTATGAGATCTTTGACAAGCACTTTGCCTACAAGATGGAGGAGAATAGCTCAGCTAGTGAGCATGTGCTCAGAATGTCTGAGTACTACAATCACTTGAATCAAGTGGGAGTTAATCTTCCAGATAAGATAGTGATTGACAGAGTTCTCTAGTCACTATCACCAAGTTACTGGAACTTCGTGATGAACTATAATATGCAAGGGATAACGGAAATGATTCCCAAGCTCTTCGTGATGCTGAGATCGACGAAGGTAGAAATCAAGAAAAGTATCAAGTGTTGATGGTTGACAAGACCACTAGTTTCAAGAAAAGGGCAAAGGGAAGAAGGGGAACTTCAAAAAGAATGACAAGCAAGTTGCTACTCAAGTGAAGAAGCCCAAGTCTAGACCTAAGCCTGAGACTAAGTGCTTCTACTGCAAAGGGACTAGTCACTGGAAGCAGAACTACCCCAAGTATTTGGTGGATAAGAAGGATGGCAAACTGAACAAAGGTATATTTGATATACATGTTATTGATGTGTACTTTACTAGTGTTTATAGCAACCCCTCAGTATTTGATACTAGTTCAGTTGCTGAGATTAGTAACTCGAAACGGGAGTTGCAGAATGAACAGAGACTAGTTAAGGGTGAAGTGACGATGTGTGTTGGAAGTGGTTCCAAGATTGATATGATCATCATCGCACACTCCCTATACTTTCTGGATTAGTGTTGAACCTAAATAAATGTTATTTGGTGTTTGCGTTAAGCATGAATATGATTTGATCATGTTTATTACAATACGGTTATTCATTTAAAGTCAGAGAATAATTGTTGTTCTGTTTACATGAATAAAACCTTCAATGGTCATACACCCAAGGTGAATGGTTTATTGAATCTCAATCGTAGTAATACACATATTCATAATATTGAAGCCAAAAGATGAAAGTTAATAATGATAGTGAAACTTATTTGTGGCACTGCCGTTTAGGTCATATTGGTGTAAAGCGCATGTAGAAAATCCATGTTGATGGGTTTTTGGAATCACTTGATTATGAATCAGTTGATGCTTGCGAACCATGCCTCATGGGCAAGATGACTAAGACTCCATTCTCTGGAACAATGGAGCGAGCAACAGACTTGTTGGAAATAATACATACTGATGTATGCAGTCCGATGAGTGTTGAGGCTCGTGGCAGGTATCGTTATTTTCTGACCTTCACAAATGATTTGAGTAAGATATGGATATATCTTCTTGATGAAACATAAATCTAAAACATTTGAAAAGTTTAAATAATTTTAGAGTGAAGTGGAAAATCATCATAACAAGAAAATAAAGTATCTACGATATGATCGTGGAGGAGAATATTTGAGTTACGAGTTTGGTCTTCATTTACCATTTGAGTTACGAGAATATTTGAGCCATCTGGAACACCACAGCGTAATGGTGTGTCCGAACATCGTAACCGTACTTTATTAGATATGGTGCAATCTATGATGTCTCTTACCAATTTACCATTATCGTTTTGGGGTTATGCATTAGATACAGCTGCATTCACGTTAAATAGGGCACCATCTAAATCCCTTGAGACGACGCCATATGAACTGTGGTTTGGCAAGAAACCAAAGTTGTCATTTCTTAAAGTTTGGGGTTGCGATGCTCATGTGAAAAAGTTTCATCCTGATAAGCTCAAACCCAAATCGGAGAAATGTGTCTTCATAGGATACCCAAAGGAGACAGTTGGGTACACCTTCTATCACAGATCCGAAGGCAAGACATTCGTTGCTAAGAATGGATCCTTTCTAGAGAAGGAGTTTCTCTCGAAAGAAGTGAGTGGGAGGAATGTAGAACTTGATAAGGTAATTATACCTTCTCTCAAATTGGAAAGTAGTTCATCACAGAAATCAGATCTAGTGATCTCTACACCAATTAGTGAGGAAGCTAATGATGATGATCATGAAACTTCAGATCAAGTTACTACCGAACCTCATAGGACAACCAGAGTATGGTCCGCAACAGAGTGGTACGGTAATCCTGTTCTGGAAGTCATGTTACTAGACCATGACGAACCTACGAACTATGAGGAAGCGATGATGAGCCCAGATTCCGCAAAATGGCTTGAGGCCATGAAATCTGAGATGGGATCCATGTATGAGAACAAAGTGTGGACTTTGATTGACTTGCCCGATGATCGGTGAGTCATTGAGAATAAATGGATCTTCAAGAGGAATACGGACGCTGATAGTATTGTTACTATCTACAAAGCTCAAATTGTCACAAAATGTTTTTGACAAGTTCAATGTGTTGACTATAATGAGACTTTCTCACTTGTATCGATGCTTAAAAGTCTGTCCGAATCATGTTAGCAGTTTCCGCATTTTATGAAATCTAGCAACCGAATGTCAAAACTGCATTTCTTAATGGATTTCTTAAAGAAGAGTTGTATATGATGCAACCAGAAGGTTTTGTCGATCCTAAAGATGCTAACAAAGTTAGCAAGCTCAAGTGATCCATATATGGACTAGTGCAAGCATCTCGGAGTTGGAATATATGCTTTGATAAAGTGATCAAAGCATATGGTTTTATACAGACTTGCGGTGAAGCCTGTATTTACAAGAAACTGAGTGGGAGCATTACAACATTTCTGATAAATATATGTGAATGACATATTGTTGATCATAAATAATGTAGAATTTTTTGGGAAGCATAAAGGAGTATTTGAAATAAGTTTTTCAAAGAAGGACCTCGGTGAAACTGCTTACATATTGAGCATCAAGATCTATAGAGATAGATCAAGACGCTTGATAAGTTTTTTCAATGAGTACATACCTTGACAAGATTTTGAAGTAGTTCAAAATGGAACAGTCAAAGTAAGAGTTCTTCCCTGTGTTGCGAGGTGTGAAGTTGAGTAAAGACTCAAAACCTGACCACAGCAGAAAATAGAAAGAGAATGAAAAGTCATTCCCTATGCCTCAGTCATAGGTTCTATAAAGTATGCTATGCTGTTTACCAGTCCTATTGTATACCTTAGCATGATTCTGGCAAGGGAGTACAATAGTGATCTAGGAGTAGATCACTGGAAAGCGGTCAAAATTATCCTTAGAGGACTAAGGAAATATTTCTCGGTTATGGAGGTGATAAAAAGAGTTCGTCGTAAAGAGTTACGTTGATGCAAGCTTTTTACATCAATCTGGATGACTCTAAGTCTCGATCTGGATACATATTGAAAGTGGGAGAAATTAGCTAGAGTAGCTCCGTATAGAGCCTTGTAGACATAGAAATTTGCGAAATATATACGGATCTGAATGTTGCAGACCCGTTGACAAAATTTCTCTCACAAGCAAAACATGATCACTCTTTGGGTGTTAATCACATAGCGATGTGAACTAGATTATTGACTCTAGTAAACCCTTTGGGTGTTAGTCACATGGAGATGTGAACTAATCACATAAAGATGTGAACTATTGGTGTTAAATCACATGACGATGTAAACTAGATTATTGACTCTAGTGCAAGGGGGAGACTGAAGGAAATATGCCCTGTAGACAATAATAAAGTTGTTATTTATATTTCTTTATATCATGATAAATGTTTATTATTCATGGTAGAATTGTATTAACCGGAAACTTAGTACATTCGTGAATACATAGACAAACAGAGTGTCACTAGTTTGCCTCTACTTGACTAGCTCGTTGAATCAATGATGGTTATGTTTCCTAACCATAGAAATGAGTTGTCATTTGATTAACGGGATCACATCATTAGAGAATGATGTGATTGACTTGACCCATCTGTTAACTTAGCATGATGATCGTTTAGTTTTTTGCTATTGCTTTCTTCATGACTTATACATGTTCCTATAACTATGAGATTATGCAACTCCCGAATACCAGAGGAACACTTTGTGTGTTATCAAATGTCACAACGTAACTGGGTGATTATAAAGGTGCTCTACAGGAGTCTTCGATGGTACTTGTTCAGTTGGCATAGATCGGGATTAGGATTTGTCACTCCGATTGTCGGAGAGGTATCTCTGGGCCCTATCGGTAATGCACATCACTATATGCCTTGCAAGCAATGCAATTAATGAGTTAGTTGTGGGATAGTGCATTACGGAACGAGTAAAGAGACATTCACAAAGTGTTCTTGAATGGATAGTCCGAATCATGTTAGCAATTGCCGCATTTTATGATTATGAAATTTGGTAAATGGATGTCAAAACTGCATTCCTGAATGGATTTCTGGAAGAAGAGTTGTATATGATGCAACCAGAAGGTTTTGTCAATCCAAAGGGAGCTAACAAAGTGTGCAAGCTCCAGCGATCCATTTATGGACTGGTGCAAGCCTCTCGGAGTTGGAATAAACGCTTTGATAGTGTGATCAAAGCATTTGGTTTTTGTACAAACTTTTGGAGAAGCCTGTATTTATAAGAAAGTGAGTGGGAGCTCTGTAGCATTTCTAATATTATATGTGGATGACATATTATTGATTGGAAATGATATAGAATTTCTAGATAGCATAAAGGGATACTTGAATAAGAGTTTTTCAATGAAAGACCTCGGTGAAGCTGCTTACATATTTGGCATTAAGATCTATAGAGATAGATCAAGACGCTTAATTGGACTTTCACAAAGCACATACCTTGACAAGGTTTTGAAGAATTTCAAAATGGATCAAGCAAAGAAAGGGTTCTTGCCTGTGTTACAAGGTGTGAAGTTGAGTAAGACTCAACGTCCGACCACCGTAGAAGATAGAGAGAAAATGAAAGATGTTCCCTATGCTTCAGCCATAGGCTCTATCATGTATGCAATGCTGTGTACCAGACCTGATGTGTGCCTTGCTATAAGTCTAGCAGGGAGGTATCAAAGTAATCCAGGTATGGATCACTGGACAGCGGTCAAGAACATCCTGAAATACTTAAAAAGGACTAAGGATATGTTTCTCGTATATGGAGGTGACAAAGAGCTCATTGTAAATGGTTACGTTGATGCAAGCTTTGACACTGATCCGGACGATTATAAATCGCAAACCGGGTACGCATTTTTACTAAACGGTGGAGCTGTCAGTTGGTGCAGTTCAAAACAAAGTGTCATGGCGGGATCTACATGTGAAGTAGAGTACATAGCTGCTTCGGAAGCAGCAAATGAAGGAGTCTGGATGAAGGAGTTCATATCTGATCTAGGTGTCATACCTAGTGCATCGGGTCCAATGAAAATCTTTTGTGACAATACTGGTGCAATTGCCTTGGCAAAGGAATCCAGATTTCACAAGAGAACCAAGCACATCAAGAGACGCTTCAATTCCATTCGGGATTTAGTCCAAGTGGGAGACATATAAATTTGCAAGATACATACGGATCTGAATGTTGCAGACCCGCTGACTAAGCCTCTTCCACGAGCAAAACATGATCAGCACCAAGGCTCCATGGGTGTTAGAATCATTACTATGTAATCTAGATTATTGACTCTAGTGCAAGTGGGAGACTGAAGGAAATATGCCCTAGAGGCAATAATAAAGTTATTATTTATTTCCTTATATCATGATAAATGTTTATTATTCATGCTAGAATTTTATTAACCGGAAACATAATACATGTGTGAATACATAGACAAACATAGTGTCACTAGTATGCCTCTACTTGACTAGCTCGTTGATTGAAGATGGTTAAGTTTCCTAACCATAGACATGAGTTGTCATTTGATTAACGAGATCACATCATTAGGAGAATGATGTGATTGACTTGACCCATTTCGTTAGCTTAGCACTTGATCGTTTAGTTTGTTTCTATTGCTTTCTTCATGACTTATACATGTTCCTATGACTATGAGATTATGCAACTCCCGTTTACCGGAGGAACACTTTGTGTGCTACCAAACGTCACAACGTAACTGGGTGATTATACAGGTGCTCTACAGGTGTCTCCGAAGGTACTTGTTGGGTTGGCGTATTTCGAGATTAGGATTTGTCACTCCGATTGTCGGAGAGGTATCTCTGGGCCCTCTCGGTAATGCACATCACATAAGCCTTGCAAGCATTGCAACTAATAAGTTAGCTGTGGGATGATGTATTACGGAACGAGTAAAGAGACTTGCCGGTAACGAGATTGAACTAGGTATTGAGATACGGATGATCGAATCTCGGGAAAGTAACATACTGATGACAAAGGGAACATCGTATGTTGTTATGCGGTTTGACCGATAAAGATCTTCATAGAATATGTAGGAGCCAATATGAACATCCAGGTTCCGCTATTGGTTAATGACCGGAGACCTGTCTCGGTCATGTCTACATAGTTCTCGAACCCGTAGGGTCCGCACGCTTAACGTTCGGTGACGATCAGTATTATGAGTTTATGTGATTTGATGTATCGAAGGTAGTTCGGAGTCCCGGATGAGATCGGGGACATGACGAGGAGTCTCGAAATGGTCGAGACGTAAAGATTGATATATTAGACGACTATATTCGGACATCAGAAAGGTTCCGAGTGATTTGGGTATTTTTCGGAGTACCGGGGAGTTAAGGGAATACGGAGAAGAAGTATTGGGCCTCATGGGCCAAGTGGTGGAAGAGAGGAGGCAGGGCGCGCGGCCCCCCTAGCCCAAACCGAATTGGACTAGGGGGGCGGCCCCCCTTTCCTCCTTTCCTCCCTCTCCTTCCTTCTCCCCTTCCCCTTCCTTTCATGCTCCTAGTAGGAGTAGGAAAGGGGAGTCCTACTCCTACTAGGAGGAGGACTCCTCCTCCTGGTGCGACCTACAGGGGCCGACCGGCCTCCCCCCTTGCTCCTTTATATACGGGGGCAGGGTGGCACCCTGATACGTCTCCAACGTATCTATAATTTTTTATTGTTCCATGCTATATTATATTCTGTTTTGGACATTATTGGGCTTTATTATACACTTTTATATTATTTTTGGGACTAACCTATTAACCAGAGGACCAGCCTAGAATTGCCGTTTTTCCCTATTTTAGGGTTTCGCAGAAAAAGAATATCAAACGGAGTCCAAACGGAATGAAACCTTCGGGAACGTGATTTTCGGAACGAACATGATCCAGAGGACTTGGACCCTACGTCAAGACATCAATCAGGAGGCCACGAGGTAGGGGGCGCGCCTAACCCCCTCCCAGGCGCGCCCTCCACCCTCGTGGGCCCCCTGTTGCTCCACTGATGTACTCCTTCCTCCTATATATACCTACGTACCCCCAAACTACCAGATACGGATCCAAAATCCTAATTCCACCGCCGTAACTTTCTGTATCCACGAGATCCCATCTTGAGGCCTTTTCTGGAGCTCCGCCGGAGGGGGCATCGATCACGGAGGGCTTCTACATCAACACCATAGCCTCTCCGATGAAGTGTGAGTAGTTTACTTCAGACCTACGGGTCCATAGTTATTAGCTAGATGGCTTCTTCTCTCTTTTTGGATCTCAATACAAAGTTCTCCCCTCTCTTGTGGAGATCTATTCGATGTAATCTTCTTTTATGGTGTTTTTGTGAGACCGATGAATTGTGGGTTTATGATCAAGTTTATCTATGAACACTATTTGAATCTTCTATGAATTCTTTTATGTATGATTGGTTATCTTTGCGAGTCTCTTTGAATTATCAGTTTGGTTTGGCCTAGTAGATTGATCTTTCTTGCAATGGGAGAAGTGCCTAGCTTTGGGTTCAATCTTGCGGCGTCCTTTCCCAGTGACAGTAGGGGCAGCTAGGCACGTATTGTATTGTTGCCATCGAGGATAACAAGATGGGGTTTATTTCATATTGCATGAGTTTATCCCTCTACATCATGTCATCTTGCTTAAAGCGTTACTCTGTTCTCTTGAACTTAATACTCATGCTGGATAGCGGTCGATGTGTGGAGTAATAGTAGTAGATGCAGGCAGGAGTCGGTCTACTTGTCTCGGACGTGATGCCTATATACATGATTGATACGTCTCCAACGTATCTATAATTTTTGATTGCTCCATGCTATATTATCTACTGTTTTGGACATTATTGGGCTTTATTATCCACTTTTATATTATTTATGGGACTAACCTATTAACCGGAGGCCTAGCCCAGAATTGCTGTTTTTTTTGCCTATTTTAGGGTTTTGAAGAAAAGGAATATCAAACGGAGTCCAAACAGAATGAAACCTTCAGGAACGTGATTTTCTCACCGAACATGATCCAGGAGACTTGGACCCTACGTCAAGAAACAAAGGAGGAGGCCACGAGGTAGGGGGCATGCCCCCCCATGCGCGCCCTCCACCCTCGTGGGCCCCCTGTTGCTCCACCGACATACTCCTTCCTCCTATATATACCTACGTACCCCCAAACGATCAGATACGGAGCCAAAACCCTAATTCCACCGCCGCAACTTTCTGTATCCACGAGATCCCATCTTGGGGCCTGTTCCGGAGCTCTGTCGGAGGGGGCATCCATCACGGAGGGCTTCTACATCAACACCATAGCCTCTCCGATGAAGTGTGAGTAGTTTACCTCAGACCTTCGGGTCCATAGTTATTAGCTAGATGGCTTCTTCTCTATTTTTGGATCTCAATACAGAGTTCTCCCCCTCTCTTGTGGAGATCTATTCGATGTAATCTTGTTTTTGCGGTGTGTTTGTTGAGACCGATGAATTGTGGGTTTATGAACAAGATTATCTATGAACAACATTTAAATCTCCTCTGAATTCTTTTATGTATGATTGGTTATCTTTGCAAGTCTCTTTGAATTATCAGTTTGGTTTGGCCTACTAGATTGATCTTTCTTGCAATGGGAGAAGTGCTTAGCTTTGGGTTCAATCTTGCAGTGTCCTTTCCCAGTGACAGTAGGGGCAGCAAGGCACGTATTGTATTGTTGCCATCGAGGATAACAAGATGGGTTTTTTTATCATATTACATGAATTTATCCCTCTACATCATGTCATCTTGCTTAAGGCGTTACTCTGTTTTCATGAACTTAATACTCTAGATGCATGCTGGATAGCGGTCGGTGAGTGGAGTAATAGTGGTAGATGCAGGCAGGAGTCGGTCTACTTGTCTCGGACGTGATGCCTATATACATGATCATACCTAGATATTCTCATAACTATGCTCAATTCTGTCAATTGCTCAACAGTAATTCGTGCACCCACCGTAAAATACTTATGCTCTTGAGAGAAGCCGCTAGTGAAACTATGGCCCCCGGGTCTATCTTCATCATATTAATCTTCCAATACTTAGTTACTTCCTTTGCTTTTTACTTTGCTTTTATTTTACTTTGCATCTTTATCACAAAAATACCAAAAATATTATCTTACCATATCTATCAGATCTCACTCTCGTAAGTGACCGTGAAGGGATTGACAACCCCTTATCGCATTGGTTGCGAGGAGTTATTTGTTTTGTGCAGGTACGAGGGACTCGCGCGTAGCCTCCTACTGGATTGATACCTTGGTTCTCAAAAACTGAGGGAAGTACTTACGCTAGTTTGCTCCATCTCCTTTCCTCTTCAAGGAAATCCAACGCAGTGCTCAAGAGGAAGCAATCATCATACCTATATATATTCTCATAACTACGCTCAATTCTGTCAATTGCTCAACAGTAATTTGTTTACCCACCGTGAATACTTATGCTCTTGAGAGAAGCCACTAGTGAAACCTATGGCCCCGGGGTCTATCTTCCATCATATTAATCTTCCAATACTTAGTTATTTCCTTTGCCTTTTATTTTACTTTGCATGTTTATCATAAAAATACCAAAAATATTATCTTATCATATCTATCAGATCTCACTCTCGTAAGTGACCGTGTAGGGATTGACAACCCCTTATCGCGTTGGTTGCGAGGATTTATTTGTTTGTGTAGGTGCAAGTGACTCATGCATGGCCTCCTACTGTATTGATACCTTGGTTCTCAAAAACTGAGGGAAATACTTATGCTACTTTGCTGCATCACCCTTTCCTATTCAAGGGAAAACCAACGCAAGTGCTCAAGAGGTAGCAAGAAGGATTTCTGGCGCCGTTGCCTGGGAGTCTACGCAAAAGTCAACACACCAAGTACCCATCACAAACCCTTATCTCACGCATTACATTATTTGCCATTTGCCTCTCGTTTTCCTCTCCCCCACTTCACCCTTGCCGTTTTATTCGCCCTCTCCCTCTCTATCCTTCCTCTCTTTCTCTATTTGCCTCTTTTTGCCTGTCTCTTATTTTCTTGTGTGTTGGATTGCTTGCTTGTCATGATGGCTCAAGATAATACTAAATTGTGTGACGTTACCAATACCAACAACAATGATTTTATTAGCACTCCGATTGCTCCTCTTACCGATGCTGAATCTTGTGAAATTAATGCTGCTTTGCTGAATCTTGTCATGAAAGATCCGTTTTTCGGCATTCCTAGTGAATATGCCGCTACCCATCTAAATAGCTTCGTTGATTTGTGTGATATGCAAAAGAAGAAAGATGTGGATTATGATATTGTTAAATTGAAGCTATTTTCTTTTTCGCTTAGAGATCGTGCTAAAGCTTGGTTTTCGTCTTTGTCTAAAAATAGTATTGATTCATGAAATAAGTGCAAAGATGCTTTTATCTCTAAGTATTTTCCTCCCGCTAAGAACATCTCTCTTAGAAACGATATTATGAATTTTAAGCAACTTGATCATGAACATGTTGCACAAGCTTGGGAGAGGATGAAATTAATGATATGTAATTGCCCTACACATGGTTTGAATTTGTGGATGATTATACAAATTTTTTATGCCGGATTGAATTTTGCTTCTAGAAATCTTTTAGATTCGGCCGCGGGAGGCAACCCAATTTTATTTTTATTCCTTGCTTTTTGCTCCTGTTTAGTAATAAATAATTTATCTAGCCTCTGTTTTGGTTGTGTTTTTTGTATTTAATTAGTGTTTGTGCCAAGTAGAACCGTTGGGAAGACTTGGGGAAAGTCTTTTTAATCTTGCTGTAAAAAACAGAAACTTTAGCGCTCACGAGAACTTCTGCCATTTTTATTTGGAAAGTGCTATTTAGTTAATTATTTTTTCAGATTATTAATAGATAAATTACTCACGTCCAGCAGTTTATTTTAGAATTTTTGGGGTTCCAGATCTTGCGTTAGCTACAGATTACTACAGACTGTTCTGTTTTTGACAGATTCTGTTTTTCGTGTGTTGTTTGCTTATTTTGATGAATCTATGGCTAGTAAAATAGTTTATAAACTATAGAGAAGTTGGAATACAGTAGGTTTAACACCAATATAAATAAATAATTAGTTCATTATAGTACCTTGAAGTGGTGTTTTGTTTTCTTTCGCTAACGGAGCTCAAGAGATTTTCTACTTTAAGTTTTGTGTTGTGAAGTTTTCAAGTTTTGGGTGAAAGATTTGATGGATTATGGAACAAGGAGTGGCAAGAGCCTAAGCTTGGGGATGCCCATGTCACCCCAAGATAATCTAAGGACACCTAAAGGCCAAAGCTTGGGGATGCCCCGGAAGGCATCCCCTCTTTCGTCTACTTCCATCGTTAACTTTACTTGGAGCTATATTTTTATTTACCACATGATATGTGTTTTGCTTGGAGAGTCTTGTATTATTTGAGTCTTTATTCGTTAGTTTTACACAATCATCCTTGCTGTACACACCTTTTGAGAGAGACACACATGATTCGGAAATTGTTAAAATACTCTATGTGCTTCACTTATATCTTTTGAGTTATATAGTTTTTACTCTAGTGCTTCACTTATATCTTTTATAGCACGTCGGTGGATTTGTTTTATAAAAACTATTGTTCTCTCATGCATCACTTAGATTATTTTGAGAGTCCTACAAAACAGCATGGTAATTTGCTTTAATTATGTTAGGCATTCAAGATTAATAATAAAATTTTCTTATGAGTGTGTTGAATACTATGAGAAGTTTGATACTTGATAATTGTTTTGAGATATGGAGATGGTAATATTAGAGTCATGCTAGTTGAGTAGTTGTGAATTTGAGAAATAATTGTGTTAAAGTTTGTGATTCCCATAGCATGCACGTATGGTGAACCGTTATGTGATGAAGTCGGATCATGATATATTTATTGATTGTCTTCCTTATGAGTGGCGGTCGGGGACGAGCGGTGGTCTTTTCCTACCAATCTATCCCCCTAGGAGCATGCGTGTAATACTTTGATTTGATAACTTGTAGATTTTTGCAATAAGTATATGAGTTCTTTATGACTAAGGTTGAGTCCATGGATCATACGCACTTATTCTTCCTTCCACCATTGCTAGTCTCTCTAATACCACGCACCTTTCGCCGGTATCATACACCCACCATATACCTTCCTCAAAACAGCCACCATACCTACCTATCATGGCATTTCCATAACCATTCCGAGATATATTGCCATGTAACTTTCCACCGTTCCGTTTACTATGACACGCTCCATCATTATCATATTGCTTTGCATGATCATGTAGTTGACATTGTATTTGTGGCAAAGCCACCATTCATAATTCTTTCATACATGTCACTCTTGATTCATTGCATATCCCGGTACACCGCCGGAGGCATTCACATAGAGTCATATTCTAAGTATTGAGTTGTAATTGTTGAGTTGTAAAGTAAGTAAAAGTGTGATGATCATCACCCAAGTGAGGAAAGGATGATGGAGACTATGATTCCCCCACAAGTCAGGATGAGACTCCGGATGAAAAAAAAGAGGCGAAAGAAGCCCAAATAATAATAATAAAAAGAGGCCATAAAAAAGGAAGAAAAGGCCCAAATAAAAAAATGAGAGAAAAAGAGAGAAGGGACAATGCTACTATCCTCTTACCACACTTGTGCTTCAAAGTAGCACCATGATCTTCATAATAGAGAGTCTCCTATGTTATCACTTTCATATACTAGTGGGAATTTTTCATTATAGAACTTGGATTGTATATTCCAATGACGGGCTTCCTCAAAATGCCCTAGGTCTTCGCGAGCAAGCGAGTTGGATGCACAGCCACTTAGTTCCTTTTGTTGAGCTTTGATATACTTATAGCTCTAGTGCATCCGTTGCATGGCAATCCCTACTCACTCAAATTGATATCTATTGATGGGCATCTCCATAGCCCGTTGATACGCCTAGTTGATGTGAGACTATCTTCCCTATTTTGTCTCCTCCACAACCACCATTCTATTCCACCTAAAGTGCTATGTCCATGGCTCATGCTCATGTATTGCGTGAAGATTGAAAAAGTTTGAGAACACCAAAAGTATGAAACAATTGCTTGGCTTGTCATCGGGTTGTGCATGATTTAAATACTTTGTGTGGTGAAGATAGAGCATAGCCAGACTATATGATTTTGTAGGGATAACTTTCTTTGGCCATGTTATTTTGAAGAGACATAATTGCTTAGTTAGTATGCTTGAAGTATTATTATTTCTATGTCAATATTGAACTTTTGTCTTGAATCTTTCGGATCTGAATATTCATACCACAATTAAGAAGAATTACATTGAAATTATGCCAAGTAGCATTCCACATCAAAAATTCTGTTTTTATCATTTACCTACTCGAGGACGAGCAGGAATTAAGCTTGTGGATGCTTGATACGTCCCCAACATATCTATAATTTTTGATTGTTCCATGCTATATTATATTCTATTTTGGACATTATTGGGCTTTATTATACACTTTCATATTATTTTTGGGACTAATCTATTAACCGGAGGCCCAACCCAGAATTGTTGTTTTTTTGCCTATTTTAGGGTTTCGCAGAAAAAGAATATCAAACGGAGTCCAAACGGAATGAAACCTTCGGGAACGTGATTTTCGGAACGAACATGATCCAGAGGACTTGGACCCTACGTCAAGACATCAATCAGGAGGCCATGAGGTAGGGGGGCGCGCCTACCCCCCCCTCCAGGCATGCCCTCCACCCTCGTGGCCCCCTGTTGCTCCACCGACGTACTCCTTCCTCCTATATATACCTACGTACCCCAAACTACCAGATACGGATCCAAAACCCTAATTCCACCGCCGTAACTTTCTGTATCCACGAGATCCCATCTTGGGGCCTTTTTCGGAGTTCCGCCGGAGGGGGCATCGATCACGGAGGGCTTCCACATCAACACCATAGCCTCTTCGATGAAGTGTGAGTAGTTTACTTTAGACATACAGGTCCATAGTTATTAGCTAGATGGCTTCTTCTCTCTTTTTGATCTCAATACAAAGTTCTCCCCCTCTCTTGTGGAGATCTATTCGATGTAATCTTATTTTGCGGTGTGTTTGTTGAGATCGATGAATTGTGGGTTTATGATCAAGTTTATCTATGAACAATATTTGAATCTTCTCTGAATTCTTTTATGTGTGATTGGTTATCTTTGCAAGTCTCTTCAAATTATCAGTTTGGTTTGGCCTACTAGATTGATGTTTCTTGCAATGGGAGAAGTGCTTAGCTTTGGGTTCAATCTTGCGGTGTCCTTTCCCAGTGACAGTAGGGGCAGCAAGGCACGTATTGTATTGTTGCCATCGAGGATAACAAGATGGGGTTTATTTCATATTGCATGAGTTTATCCCTCTACATCATGTCATCTTGCTTAAAGTGTTACTCTGTTCTCCTAAACTTAATACTCTAGATGCATGCTGGATAGCGGTCGATGTGTGGAGTAATAGTAGTAGATGCAGGCAGGAGTCCATCTACTTGTCTCGGACGTGATGCCTATATACATGATCATACCTAGATATTCTCATAACTATGCTCAATTCTGTCAATTGCTCAACAGTAATTTGCTTACCCACCGTGAATACTTATGCTCTTGAGAGAAGCCACTAGTGAAACCTATGGCCCCCGGGTCTATCTTCCATCATATTAATCTTCCAATACTTAGTTATTTCCTTTGCCTTTTATTTTACTTTGCATATTTATCATAAAAATACCAAAAATATTATCTTATCATATCTATCAGATCTCACTCTCGTAAGTGACCGTGTAGGGATTGACAACCCCTTATTGCGTTGGTTGCGAAGATTTATTTGTTTGTGTAGGTGCGAGGGACTCGTGCGTGGCCTCCTACTGGATTGATACCTTGGTTCTCAAAAACTGAGGGAATTACTTACGCTACTTTGCTGCATCACCCTTTCCTCTTCAAGGGAAAACCAACGCAAGTGCTCAAGAGGTAGCACACCCTAGAACACACAAGTTGATCATTGATCCCTTAGCCGTGTGCGGTGCCCCGCTCCACCATAATCCACCTCGATCATATTGTAGCGGTGCTTAGGCGAAGCCCTGCATCGGTAGCAACATCAGTATCATCATCGCACCGTCGTGCTGACGGAACTCTCCCATGAAGCTCTGCTGGATCGGAGTTCGTGGGACGTCATTGAGTTGAACGTGTGCTGAACTCGGAGGTGCCATGCGTTTCGTACTTGGATCGGTCGGATCATGAAGACGTTCGACTACATCAACCGCGTTCTCATAACGCTTCCGCTTACGGTCTACGAGGGTACGTGGACGATACTCTTCCCTCTCGTTGCTATGCATCACCATGATCTTGCGTGTGCGTATGAGTTTTTTTGAAATTACTACGTTCCCCAACACGTGCAAGATTAAATAATCCACAAACTTCATCCACATAGATTAGGTGCAAATCAGGATGTAATGTTCCATCACCTGTGAAAGGATTAGTTAGCAATTTCTCTATCATACCCGAAGTGATGTGGCCATGGGTGCAACCAAAAATAATATTTCACATGAAATAATAATCCAACCTACACATGTTCAGAAGGAGTTGCTGACGGCACCAACTAAGAAGACCAAGGCAGAAGAGTTTTTCTTTATTGGAAAAATACGGATGCCAATTCCGTTGTCAGATCATAAGCCGGAGGATATTAAGCCGACCTTCAGAACACCTCCGCGTTACGTAGCATAACAAAATATACTTGTGCGTGCTGTTTACGAATTAAGGTCAAGTGTCCAGCGTGTTATTTCCTAGTATTACAAGTTACGTAGCATGGAGGGTCAGGAGTAGTAGTCCGTTTTGGACTTTTGTGATCAGCTTGTCGGATACTTAATTAGTTAAATCTTGATTAGTTTGAATAGGAAAGAGATAGAGTCCGATTGTAGTTGGGTTTGTTTCCATAGTTTTGCTTATGCATGTTGCCTATATAACAGGCAGGCTCAGGCCTTTGTACGGGAGAGTGAGTTAAATAAAGTACCAGAAAATGCATCACGTTGGGATGCATCAAAATCCTTGTGTTTGCTGATCCGCGAGGGATTTCAAAGATGCTACGCGTAGGATTTGATCCACTCGAATTCTTGCGCAAGTCTTTTTGTTCTTTGGTCTTCTTGCGTCTTTGCTTGATCCGAAGAGTCGTACTACTACTTTTACATACACTGCTGCTGGTGCGACGATCGTTCGTCGACGTTCTTGCTAATTCATTAAGTATCGTGAAAGATTGGACCTACGAACGACTCGTCGTCTAGTCGGGTCTCATCAAGTGGTATCAGAGCAAGGTTGATCACGGTACAATTTTCTCTATCTAGTTCTTCTGTTGATCTACTTGAGTTGCTACAATGGTGAATTCACAGAAATCAAATTCAAGTGTGCATGGTGCACATGAAGGAGATGCGAAAGACGAGCTGCCCTTGCCCACCTATGATCCAAGTGTTGCATCGGCTATCGTGCTTGGATTGGAGGCAACTCGTGACTATGTGTTGAATCTAGTGGGGAGGCGCATCGACAAGGTTGAGGAAAGTCTAGGAAAAAAGATTGCTGATTTGACTGAGGCCGTTCATCGATTGAGACCATGTTCACCACCTAGCGATGGGTCTGTTGCACCGCGTCGTCATCGGCAATTATCTGGACAGCGGGTAGGCGAACAAGTTCGCAATAATGGTGAGCTTGAAGACCATCAGTCTGAGGGGGCTGGTAGCTATTATGAGCCTGTGCGGCGTGCTTATAACCATCATGGAAGTGGTCTACACCATGGGGGGGGACATGAACGTCCGTGGCGCACCTACGAAGATGATGGTATTAGAAGAATAAAAATTTCCATACCGTCGTTTAGCGGCAAAGACAACCCGGATGATTATTTGGAGTGGGAGATGCGCGTGGATCAGATTTTTGATGGACAACGGTACACCGAGGAGAAAAAGGTGCATGCTGCATCTATTGAGTTCACGGGCTATGCTTTAATATGGTGGAACCAACTATGTCACGCGGGTGGACGTCCGGAGTCTTGGAAACAGATGAAGAGTATCATGAAGAGACGTTTTGTTCCGGAGCACTTCACTAGGACCTTGTACACACGGTTGCAGCAGCTTCGACAAGGTAACTCTAGTGTTGAGGATTATTATAAGGAGATGGAAATATTATTGATTCGTACAGGGGTAGAGAAGCATGAAGAGGCTACAATGGCACGATTCATGCATGGTCTGAAATCAGAGGTACGAGATCGTGTCGATATGGTAGAATATAATGGATTACAAGGATTATTACACCATGCCATTCGAGCGGAGCAGCAAGTAAAGCGTCGTGCCGGTCATGATAATTCATCAAACTCGATGTGACGTAATTTTCAGAGAGAGGGTGGTGGTAATAGTGGATTCAAATTTGATTCTAAGTCAGCTGCCAAGGAACTATCTCCATCCAAGGTTGAATCGTCTCGTGCTTCTAACTCTCGTACTAGTGATATTGTGTGCTTTAAGTGTGGTGGCAGGGGGCATAAGAAGTTTGAGTGCCCTAATGAGAAGAGAGTACTCCTCATAGAAGAAGGATACATGTCCGCGAGTGACAGAGAAAAAAATACTGACAGATCTAGTGAGAAAACTGAAGATGATGAAAAAGTGATTGCGAGTTTTTAAGCTGCAGAAGCATACACATCATTAATGGTGCAACGGGTGAAAGAAGACCGTATTGAGGATAAGGGGCTGCGATGGAATATTTTTCAGTCCGAGTGTAAGATCAACAACACCAATTGCAAGCTAATAATAGATGGTGGAAGCTACACCAATGCAGTCAGCAAAGGTTTAGTTGATGCTTTGGGGTTGCCGGCATGGAAGCACCCACAACCCCACCGTGTTGAGTTGTTGTACCGTACTGGAAAGCTCAAGGTCACTCATAAGGTACGCGTCAAATTCTCAGTTGGCGACTATACTGATATGGTGATATGTGATGTCATACCAATGGATGCATGCCACTTGTTACTGAGGAGACCATGGCAGTATGATCATAGTGCTACACATGAAGGTCAGACAAACACTTATTCATTTTGGGATGCTGGGAAGCGATGTGCTCTGCAACCAGTGTTTTATAATGCAATCAAGGTGGACGGAAATGTTTCATTACAGATTTTTTTTGGGAAAACTTCATTGAAACCGAGGACGGTTTCGATTCAAGGGGGAGGGGATGATGTGGCCATGGGTGCAACTGAAAATAATATTTCACATAAAATAATAATCCAACCTACACATGTTCAGAAGGAGTTGTTGACGGCACCAACTAAGAAGACCAAGGCAGAAGAGTTTTTCTTTATTGAAAAAATACGGATGCCAATTCCGTTGTCAGATCATAAGCCGGAGGATATTAAGCCGACCTTCAGAACACCTCCGCGTTACGTAGCATAACAAAATATACTTGTGCGTGCTGTTTACGAATTAAGGTCAAGTGTCCAGCGTGTTATTTCCTAGTATTACAAGTTACGTAGCATGGAGGGTCAAGAGTAGTAGTCCGTTTTGGACTTTTGTGATCAACTTGCCGGATACTTAATTAGTTAAATCTAGATTAGTTTGAATAGGAAAGAGATAGAGTCCGATTGTAGTTGGATTTGTTTCCATAGTTTTGCTTATGCGTGTCGCCTATATAACAGGCAGGCTCAGGCTTTTGTACGAAAGAGTGAGTTAAATAAAGTACTAGAAAACGCATCACGTTGGGATGCATCAAAATCCTTGTGTTTGCTGATCCGCGAGGGATTTCAGAGCTGCTACGCGTAGGATTTGATCCAGTCGAATTCTTGCGCAAGTCTTTTTGTTCTTTGGTCTTCTCGCGTCTTTGCTTGATCCGAAGAGTCGTATTACTACTTTTACATACGCTGCTGCTGGTGCAACAATCGTTCGTCAACGTTCTTGCTAATTCATTGAGTACCGTGAAAGATTGGACCTATGAACGACTCGCCGTCTAGTCGGGTCTCATCACGAAGAGATTTCAAAGTAAACATTTTCAGAAGGTTCAGTAGGTTGAGGAGCAACTCTTTGCTCTACCGGTCAAGGTGAAGATACCCCGAACAAGCCCCTCAAAGGATTATCCTCCATAGTAACAAGTGACAATAAATTTCAGCACATTATATAAATTTTTCCTTACCAACTTCCACCTACCAAAAGCGCTTCACTCCCCAGAAACGGCGCTAGAAAATAGTCTTGATGACCCACAAGTATAGGGGATATATCGTAGTCCTTTCGATAAGTAAGAGTGTCGAACCCAACGAGGAGCAGAAGAAAATGATAAGCAGTTTTCAGTAAGGTATTCTCTGCAAGCACTGAAATTATCGGTAATAGATAGTTTTGTGATAAGGTAATTTGTAACGGGTAACAAGTAATAAAAGTAAATAAGGTGCAGCAAGATGGCCCAATCCTTTTTGTAGCAAAGGACAAGCCTGGACACACTCTTATATAAAGGAAAACACTCCCGAGGACACATGGGAATTATCGTCAAGCTAGTTTTCATCATGCTCATATGATTCGCGTTCGGTACTTTGATAATTTGATATGTGGGTGGACCGGTGCTTGGGTACTGCCCTTCCTTGGACAAGCATCCCACTTATGATTAACCCCTCTTGCAAGCATCCGCAACTACAAAAGAAGTATTAAGGTAAACCTAACCATAACATGAAACATATGGATCCAAATCAGCCCCTTACGAAGCAACTCATAAACTAGGGTTTAACCTTCTGTCACTCTAGCAACCCATCATCTACTTATTACTTCCCAATGCCTTCCTATAGGCCCAAACAATGGTGAAGTGTCATGTAGTCGATGTTCACATGACACCACTGGAGGTGAGACAACATACATCCCATCAAAATATCGAACGAATACCAAATTCACATGACTACTTATATCAAGACTTCTCCCATGTCCTCAGGAACAAACATAACTACTCACAAAGCATATTCATGTTCATAATCAAAGGGGTATTAATATGCATAAAGGATCTGAACATATGATCTTCCACCGAATAAACCAACTAGCATCAACTACAAGGAGTAATCAACACTACTAGTAACCCACATGTACCAATCTGAGGTTTGAGACAAATATTGGATACAAGAGATGAACTAAGGTTTGGGATGAGATGGTGCTGGTGAAGATGTTGATGGAGATTGACCCCCTCTCGATGAGAGGATCGATGGTGATGACTTCCCCCTCCTGGAGGGAAGTTTCCCCGGCAAAACAGCTCCGCCGGAGCCCTAGATTGGTTCTGTTAAGGTTCCGCTTCCTGGCAGCGGAGTTTCGTCCCGTGAGCTTGCTTATGATTTTTTTCCGGAGGAAAGACCTCATATAGCAGAAGATGGGCACGAGAGGGCTGCCAGGGGGCCCACGAGGCAGGGGGCGCGCCCAGGGGCAGGGCGCGCCCCCACCCTCGTGGATGGTGGGTGGCCCCACTTTGGAGCTTCCTTTGCCCAATATTTTTTATATATTCTGAAAATGACTCCTGTGGAGTTTCAGGACTTTTGGAGCTGTGCAGAATAGGTCTCTAATATTTGCTCCTTTTCCAGCCCTGAATTTCAGCTGTCGGCATTCTCCCTCTTCATGTAAACCTTGTAAAATAAGAGAGAGAATAGGCATAAGTATTGTGACATAATGTGTAATAACAGCCCATAATGCAATAAATATCAATATAAAAGCATGATGCAAAATGGACGTATCAGCTACTTTGCTGCATCACCATTTCATCTTCAAGGGAAAACCAACGCATGCTCAAGAGGTAGCAGGCTTCCCGCGGTGGCATGGCGTGGTGCAGTCCCTATCCAAGGCGAATCTGTGACGGTGATCCGCTATGGATTGGTTTGGATCAGAGACGGTGACGAGCGCGGGTGATCCTTATCGGTGGCTCTCGCGGCTTGACGAGGCGGGGTGGGAGCCCTCCTCCTACGCTCCAGTGGTGGCACACTCAGGCAGTGGCCGGTGCACCAGGGATCCCACGGTGGCATTGTTGCCGCGGGTGGTTGCCGGATCTAGGCGGCTGGATCTGGGGCTTTGAAGGCGGTCGAGACGGTGCAAAGGTTGTTGGGTGGATCTCTTGGGACGGACCCGGGTGAAAACCTGGTCTTCGGTCGATGGACGGAGCTGGTGATGACGACGCCCTTATCATTGTTTCCTTCATGAAGGCATCACCAAGGTGAAGCTCCCAACTCCACTCAATACCTCCGGGGGAAACCCTAGATCAGCTGATCGGATGTTGGCGGCAATCATGTGTCATAACGCCCCTTGGGGGCGGCATTCTTGGAGGTGCACTCGGCTTTGCGGGACCAGTGGACGGCTTCTTTGGTGGAGCGGTGCTTCATCCATACATTGATGGCGATGGATCTTGACGGCATGGCGTAGTGCAGATTCGGAGTTTGATGTGGGGGGGTGGACTCGCGCAGGAGGACGACGCTATCTGGCGTCGTGGTGGCATCGATGGCAGAGAGACCTGGCGGCAGGTGTGTTGGGTTTCGTAGTAATTTCAAAAAATTTCCTACGCACACGCAAGATCATGGTGATGCATAGCAACGAGAGGGCGAGTATGATCTACATACCTAGTAGATCGACAACGGAAGCGTTTGGTTGATGTAGTCGTACGTCTCCACGATCCGACCGATCAAGCACCGAAACTACGGCACCTCCGAGTTCTAGCACACGTTCAGCTCGATGACGATCCCCGGACTCCGATCCAGCAAAGTGTCGGGGAAGAGTTCCGTCAGCACGACGGCGTGGTGACGATCTTGACGTACTACTGCTGCAGGGCTTCGCCTAAGCACCGCTACAATATTATCGAGGACTATGGTGGCTGGGGGCACCGCACACGGCTAAGGAATAGATCACGTGGATCAACTTGTGTGTCTCTGGGGTACCCCTGCCTCAGTATATAAAGGACTAAAGGGGGGAGGCGGCCGGCCAAGGAGGGCGCGCCAGGAGAGTCCTACTCCCTCTGGGAGTAGGATTCCCCCCCCCCCCAATCCTAGTTGGAATAGGATTCGCGGAGGGGGGAAAAGAGAGAGAGGGGCCGGCCCCCTCTCCTTGTCCTATTCGGACCAAGGAAGGGGAGGGGCGCGTGGCCCATGTAGGGCTGCCTCTTCTCTTTTCCACTAAGGCCCATCATGGCCCATTTAGCTCCCGGGGGGTTCCGGTAACCTCCCGGTACTCTGGTAAAATCCCGATTTCACCCGGAACACTTCCGGTATCCAAACATAGGCATCCAATATATCAATCTTTATGTCTCGACCATTTCGAGACTCCTCGTCATGTCCGTGATCACATCCGGGACTCCGAACAAACTTCGGTACATCAAAATGTATAAACTCATAATATAACTGTCATCGTAACCTTAAGCGTGCGGACCCTACGGGTTCGAGAACAATGTAGACATGACCGAGACATGTCTCCGGTCAATAACCAATAGCGGAACCTGGATGCTCATATTGGCTCCTACATATTCTACGAAGATCTTTATCGGTCAGACCGCATAACAACATACGTTGTTCCCTTTGTCATCGGTATGTTACTTGCCCGAGATTCGATCGTTGGTATTCCAAATACCTAGTTCAATCTTGTTACCGGCAAGTCTCTTTACTCGTTCTGTAATACATCATCCCGCAACTAACTCATTGGTTGCAGTGCTTGCAAGGCTTAAGTGATGTGCATTACCGAGAGGGCCCAGAGATACCTCTCCGACAATCGGAGTGACAAATCCTAATCTTGAAATACGCCAACCCAACATGTACCTTTGGAGACACCTGTAGAGCACCTTTATAATCACCCATTTACATTGTGACGTTTGGTAGCACACAAAGTGTTCCTCCGGCAAACGGGAGTTGCATAATCTCATAGTCATAGGAACATGTATAAGTCATGAAGAAAGCAATAGCAACATACTAAACGATCGGGTGCTAAGCTAATGGAATGGGTCATGTCAATCAGATCATTCACCTAATGATGTGATCCCGTTAATCAAATAACAACTCTTTGTCCATGGTTAGGAAACATAACCATCTTTGATTAACGAGCTAGTCAAGTAGAGGCATACTAGTGACACTCTGTTTGTCTATGTATTCACACATGTATTATGTTTCCGGTTAATACAATTCTAGCATGAATAATAAACATTTATCATGATATAAGGAAATAAATAATAACTTTATTATTGCCTCTAGGGCATATTTCCTTCAGTCTCCCACTTGCACTAGAGTCAATAATCTAGTTCACATCACCATGTGATTTAACAGCAATAGTTCACATCACCATGTGATTAACACCCATAGTTCACATCGATATGTGATCAACACCCAAAGGGTTTACTAGAGTCAGTAATCTAGTTCACATCGCTATGAGATTAACACCCAAAGAGTACTAAGGTGTGATCATGTTTTGCTTGTGAGAGAAGTTTAGTCAACGGGTCTGCCACATTCAGATCCGTATGTATTTTGCAAATTTTCATGTCAACAATGCTCTGCACAGAGCTACTCTAGCTAATTGCTCCCACTTTCAATATGTATCCAGATTGAGACTTAGAGTCATCTGGATCAGTGTCAAAACTTGCATCGATGTAACCCTTTATGACGAATCCTTTTTGTCATGTCCATAATCGAGAAACATATCCTTATTCCACTAAGGATAATTTTGACCGCTGTCCAGTGATCTACTCCTAGATCACTATTGTACTCCCTTGCCAAAATCAGTGTAGGGTATACAATAGATCTGGTACACAGCATTGCATACTTTATAGAACCTATGGCCAAGGCATAGGGAATGACTTTCATTCTCATTCTATTTTCTGCCGTGGTCGGGCTTTGAGTCTTACTCAACTTCACACCTTGTAACACAGGAAAGAATTCTTTCTTTGACTGTTCCATTTTGAACTACTTCAAAATCTTGTCAAGGTATGTACTCATTGAAAAAACTTATCAAGCGTCTTGATCTATCTCTATAAATCTTGATGCTCAATATGTAAGCAGCTTCACCGAAGTCTTTCTTTGAAAAATTCCTTTCAAACACTCCGTTATGCTTTACAGAATAATTCTACATTATTTCCGATCAACAATATGTCATTCACATATACTTATCAGAAATGTTGTAGTGCTCCCACTCACTTTCTTGTAAATACAGGCTTCACCGCAAGTCTGTATAAAACTATATGCTTTGATCAACTTATCAAAGCATATATTCCAACTCCGAGATGGTTGCACCAGTCCATAGATGGATCGCTGGAGCTTGCATATTTTGTTAGCACCTTTAGGATTGACAAAACCTTCTGGTTGTATCATATACAAATCTTCTTTAAATCCATTAAGGAATGTAGTTTTGTTTATCCATTTGCCAGATTTCATAAAATTGCGGCAATTGCTAACATGATTTGGACAGACTTAAGCATCGCTACGAGTGAGAAAATTTCATCGTAGTCAACACCTTGAACTTTGTCAAAAACATTTTTCGACAAGTCCAGCTTTGTAGATAGTAACACTACTATTAGCGTCCGTCTTCCTCTTGAAGATCCATTTATTTTCTATTGCTTGCCGATCATCGGGCAAGTCAACCAAAGTCCAAACTTTGTTCTCATACATGGATCATATCTCAGATTTCATGGCCTCAAACCATTTCGCGGAATCTGGGCTCATCATCGCTTCCTCATAGTTCGTAGGTTCATCATGATCTAGTAGCATGACTTCCAGAACAGGATTACCGTACCACTCTGGCGCGGATCTCACTCTGGTTGATCTACGAGGTTCATTAGTATCTTGTTCTGAAGTTTCATGATCATCATCATTAGCTTCCTCACTAACTGGTGTAGTAGTCACAAGAACAGATTTTGTGATGAACTACTTTCCAATAAGGGAGAAGGTACAATTACCTTATCAAGTTTTCTACTTTCCTCCCACTCACTTCTTTCGAGAGAAACTCCTTCTCTGGAAAGGATCCATTCTTAGCAATGAATGTCTTGCCTTTGGATCTTTGATAGAAGGTGTACCTAACAATTTCCTTTGGGTATCCTATGAAGACATATTTCTCCGATTTGGTTTTGAGCTTATCAGGATGAAACCTTTTCATATAAGCATCACAATCCCAAACTTTAAGAAACGACAACTTTGGTTTCTTGCCAAACCACAGTTCAGATTGTGTCGTCTCAACGGACTTAGATGGTGCCCTTTTAAACGTGAATGCAGCTGTCTTTAATGCATAACCCCAAAACGATAGTGGTAAATCGGTAAGAAACATCATAGGTCTCACCATATCTAATAAAGTACGGTTATGACGTTCGGACACACCATTACATTGTGGTGTTCCAGGTGGCGTGAGTAGTGAAACTATTTCACATTGTTTTAACTGAAGGCCAAACTCGTAACTCAAATATTTTACCTCTGCGATCATATCGTAGAAATTTTTTTATTTTCTTGTTACGATGATTCTCCACTTCACTCTGAAATTCTTTGAACTTTTCAAATGTTTCAGACTTGTGTTTCATCAAGTAGATATACCCATATCTGCTCAAATCATCTGTGAAGGTCAGAAAATAATGATACTTGCCGCGAGCTTCAACACTCATCGAATCGCATACATCAGTATGTATTATTTCCAATAAGTCAGTTGCTCGCTCCATTGTTCCGGAGAACGGAGTCTTTAGTCATCTTGCCCATAAGGCATGGTTCGCAAGCACCAAGTGATTCATAATCAAGTGATTCCAAAATCCCATCAGCATGGAGTTTCTTCATGCGCTTTACACCAATATGACCTAAACGGCAGTGGCACAAATAAGTTGCACTATCATTATTAACTTCGCATCTTTTGGTTTCAATATTATGAATATGTGTATCACTACGATCGAGATCCAATGAACTATTTTCATTGGGTGTGTAACCATATAAGGTTTTATTCATGTAAACAGAACAACAATTTATTCTTTTACTTAAATATAACCGTATTACAATAAACATGATCAAATCATATTCATGCTCAACACAAACACCAAATAACACTTATTTAGGTTCAACACTAATCCCGAAAGTATAGGGAGTGTGCGATGATGATCATATCAATCTTGGAACCACTTCCAACACACATCGTCACTTCACCCTTAACTAGTCTCTATTCATTCTGCAACTCCCGTTTCGAGTTACTAATCTTAGCAACTGAACTAGTATCAAATACTTAGGGGTTGCTATAAACACTAGTAAAGTACACATTAATAACATGTATATCAAATATACTTATGTTCACTTTGCCATCCTTCTTATCCGCCAATCACTTGGGGTAGTTCCGCTTCCAGTGACCAGTCCCTTTGCAGTAGAAGCACTTAGTCTCAAGCTTAGGACCAGACTTGGGCTTCTTCACTTGAGCAGCAACTTGCTTGCTGTTCTTCTTGAAGTTCCCCTTCTTTCCTTTTCCCTTTTATTGAAACTAGTGGTCTTGTTAACCATCAACACTTGATGTTTTTCTTGATTTCTACCTTCGTCGATTTCAGCATCACGAAGAGCTTGGGAATTGTTTCCGTTATCCCTTGCATATTATAGTTCATCATGAAGTTCTACTAACTTGGTGATGGTGACTAGAGAATTCTGTCAATCGCTGGAAGATTAACTTCCACTTGATTCAAGCGATTGTAGTACCCAGACAATCTGAGCACATGCTCACTAGTTGAGCGATTCTCCTCCATCTTTTAGCTATATAATTTGTTGGAGACTTCATATCTCTCAACTCGGGTATTTTCTTGAAATATTAACTTCAACTCCTGGAACATCTCATATGGTCCATGACGTTCAAAACATCTTTGAAGTCCCGATTCTAAGCCGTTAAGCATGGTGCACTAAACTATCAAGTAGTCATCATATTGAGCTAGCCAAACGTTCATAACGTCTGCATCTGCTCCTGCAATAGGTCTGTCACCTAGAGGTGCATCAAGGACATAATTCTTCTGTGCAGCAATGAGGATAAACCTCAGATCACGGATCCAATCCGCATCATTGCTACTAACATCTTTCAACACAATTTTTCTCTAGGGACATATCAAAATAAACATATAAAGCAACAACGCGAGCTATTGATCTACAACATAGATATGCTAATACTACCAGGACTAAGTTCATGATAAATTAAAGTTCAATTAATCATATTACTTAAGAACTCCCACTTAGATAGACATCCCTCTAATCCTCTAAGTGATCACGTGATCCAAATCAACTAAACCATGTCCGATCATCACGTGAGATGGAGTAGTTTCATTGGTGAACATTACTATGTTGATCATATCTACTATATGATTCACGCTCGACCTTTCGGTCTCCGTGTTCCGAGGCCATATCTGTATATGCTTGGCTCGTCAAGTATAACCTGAGTATTCCGCGTGTGCAACTGTTTTGCACCCGTTGTATTTGAACGTAGAGCCTATCACACCCGATCATCACATGGTGTCTCAGCACGAAGAACTTTCGCAACGGTGCATACTCAGGGAGAACACTTCTTGATAATTAGTGAGAGATCATCTTATAATGCTACCGTCAATCAAAGCAAGATAAGATGCATAAAAGATAAACATCACATGCAATCAATATAAGTGATATGATATGGCCATCATCATCTTGTGCTTGTGATCTCCATCTTCGAAGCACCGTTATGATCATCATCGTCACCGGCGTGACACCTTGATCTCCATCGTAGCATCGTTGTCGTCTCGCCAATCTTATGCTTCCACGACTATCGCTACCGCTTAGTGATAAAGTAAAGCATTACAGCGTGATTGCATTGCATACAATAAAGCGACAACCATATGGCTCCTGCCAGTTGCCGATAACTCGGTTACAAAACATGATCATCTCATACAATAAAATTTAGCATCATGTCTTGACCATATCACATCACAACATGCCCTGCAAAAACAAGTTAGACGTCCTCTACTTTGTTGTTGCAAGTTTTACGTGGCTGCTACGGGCTTAAGCAAGAACCAATCTTACCTATGCATCAAAACCACAACGATAGTTTGTCAAGTTGGTGCTGTTTTAACCTTCGCAAGGACCGGGCGTAGCCACACTCGGTTCAACTAAAGTTGGAGAAACTGTCACCCGCAAGCCACCTATGTGAAAAGCACGTCGGGAGAACCGGTCTCGCGTAAGCGTACGCGTAATGTCGGTCCGGGCTGCTTCGTCCAACAATACCGCCGAACCAAAGTATGACATGCTGGTAAGCAGTATGACTTATATCGCCCACAACTCATTTGTGTTCTACTCGTGCATATAACATCAACATATAAAACCTAGGCTCGGATGCCACTGTTGGGTTTCGTAGTAATTTCAAAAAAATTCCTACGCACACGCAAGATCATGGTGATGCATAGCAACGAGAGGGGGAGTATGATCTACATACCTAGTAGATCGACAACGGAAGCGTTTGGTTGATGTAGTCGTACGTCTCCACGGTCCGACCGATCAAGCACCGAAACTACGGCACCTCCGAGTTCTAGCACACGTTCAGCTCGATGACGATCCCCGGACTCCAATCCAGCAAAGTGTCGGGGAAGAGTTCCGTCAGCACGACGGCGTGGTGACGATCTTGACGTACTACTGCTGCAAGGCTTCGCCTAAGCACCGCTACAATATTATCGAGGACTATGGTGGCTGGGGGCGCCGCACACGGCTAAGGAATAGATCACGTGGATCAACTTGTGTGTCTCTGGGGTGCCCCTGCCTCCATATATAAAGGACTAAAGGGGGGAGGCGGCCGGCCAAGGAGGGCGCGCCAGGAGAGTCCTACTCCCTTTGGGAGTAGGATTCCCCCCACCCCAATCCTAGTTGGAATAGGATTCGCGGAGGGGGGAAAAGAGAGAGAGGGGCCGGCCCCCTCTCCTTGTCCTATTCGGACCAAGGAAGGGGAGGGGCGCACGGCCCATGTAGGGCTGCCTCTTCTCTTTTCCACTAAGGCCCATCATGGCCCATTTAGCTCCCGGGGGGTTCCGATAACCTCCCGGTACTCTGGTAAAATCCCGATTTCACCCGGAACACTTCCGGTATCCAAACATAGGCTTCCAATATATCAATCTTTATGTCTCGACCATTTCGAGACTCCTTGTCATGTCCGTGATTACATCCGGGACTCCGAACAAACTTCGGTACATCAAAATGTATAAACTCATAATATAACTATCATCGTAACCTTAAGCGTGCGGACCCTACGGGTTCGAGAACAATGTAGACATGACCGAGACATGTCTCCGGTCAATAACCAATAGTGGAACCTGGATGCTCATATTGGCTCCTACATATTCTACGAAGATCTTTATCGGTCAGACCGCATAACAACATACGTTGTTCCCTTTGTCATCGGTATGTTACTTGCCCGAGATTCGATCGTTGGTATTCCAAATACCTAGTTCAATCTCGTTACCGGCAAGTCTCTTTACTTGTTCTGTAATACATCATCCCGCAACTAACTCATTGGTTGCAGTGCTTGCAAGGCTTAAGTGATGTGCATTACCGAGAGGGCCCAGAGATACCTCTCCGACAATCGGAGTGACAAATCCTAATCTCGAAATACGCCAACCCAACATGTACCTTTGGAGACACCTGTAGAGCACCTTTATAATCACCCATTTACGTTGTGACGTTTGGTAGCACACAAAGTGTTCCTCCGGCAAACGGGAGTTGCATAATCTCATAGTCATAGGAACATGTATAAGTCATGAAGAAAGCAATAGCAACATACTAAACGATCGGGTGCTAAGCTAATGGAATGGGTCATGTCAATCAGATCATTCACCTAATGATGTGATCCCGTTAATCAAATAACAACTCTTTGTCCATGGTTAGGAAACATAACCATCTTTGATTAACGAGCTAGTCAAGTAGAGGCATACTAGTGACACTCTGTTTGTCTATGTATTCACACATGTATTATGTTTTCGGTTAATACAATTCTAGCATGAATAATAAACATTTATCATGATATAAGGAAATAAATAATAACTTTATTATTGCCTCTAGGGCATATTTCCTTCAAGGTGGCTGCGGCGGCCTCATACCCAACAGGTGTCCTGGTTGAGGAGTTCGCCGGACTGGTAGGTGCCCCATACCAGGCAGGCGTCCTGGTTGGGACCTCATGTCTTAGATGTTTAGGTTTGGCCGCGATGTCTGTTTGGTATTAGGCCCAGGGCTATCAGCGCCCCTTCCTCAATTGGATAGGTGTAGCGACAGTTGTTGGTTAGATGGTGGCTTTAGTCTTGTTGTGGTATGACTTTGTAAGGTTTTGTGAGAATAATTAATAAAGTGGCCGCATGCATCACCCAGATGCAGAGGCCGGGGTCATCCTCCTTTTCTAAAAAAATCAATTCCTAGAAGTTTCTAGACTTGAGTTGCAGCAGGACACAAAAAAAGAATGCGACGGACATCATCAGCCTCAGCCCCACATTTGCATGTGGGCATTCAGGGGGAAAATTATGCCATCCAAGGAAACCTTGATATGCCTACGTGCCAAATTAAGTCAACATGGAAATGTATCCCGTAGATTTTTTCAGTCATTTTTTACCTTTGATGGGCAATTCAAACCCTCTTTTTTTAATTGGCAAACCCAAATTTTTGGCCAAATTCTTCCCGACTCAGCACCCCCTACTTCCTCTCTACCAGAAAAGTATTGCCTCCCAAGTGCAAGGGTTTGGAGCAAGTAGCAATTTCCCTTAAGTGACCTCAAGGTTTATCGAACCAACAAAAGCTAAGTGATTATGATTAGTGATTAGTACCTGCACACACAAGTATAAAACCTTCTTGTGCAGTTATGCCCCCAACAAAACTAGCAAGGTTGTCAATCTCACTAACTAGCTTGTCGGGGGAATGACCCCTGGGTAGGCGCATCCATACTTAACCATTTTCAAAAACATCAGGGCAGCAAGCGCCCGTCAATCCGGCTAGCTAATACTCCACCCCAAAACTGCTATCCAACATGCATCTCAAAGTATTGCAATAAGTATGATGACATGAAGTAGATGATATATTTTCTTCACCCTACGTCCAAATGACAACTACACGACCCTCTTTTAATCCCTAGTGGCAACAACACAATACAAGACTTTTTTACTTTCTCTGAGCGCAATAGCTTACTTGTAAGGTTGAACCCAACTATCATACACAACTCCCTTTGAATATGTGATGTCTACTATGCAACTTTATTCTTGTAGACTCTGTTGAGCCTCCAAGCACAGAGTTTTGTAGGACAGCGGCGAATTTCTCTCAAGTGGAGGACTTAAGGTTTAACAATCCATAGAAGGTGTAGGATGAAGATGGTCTCTCGGAAATAACCCTACAATCAAATATAAGAAATCTCTTGTGTCCCCACAACACCCGATACAATGGTAACTTGTATAGGTGCACCAGTTCAGCGAAGAAATGGTGATACAAGTGTAGTATGGATAGTACATATATGTTTTTGTAATCTGAAATAATAAAAACAGCAAGGTAGCAAGTAGTAAAAGTGAGCACAAACGGTATTTCCATGTTTGAAAACAAGACCTAGGGTTCATACTTTTACTAGTGCAATCTCTCAACAATGCTAACATAATTGAATCATACAAAATTCCCTCAATGTGCGACAAGGAATCACTCCAAAGTTCCTATCAGAGAAAGTAGGATGAAAACATGTATCAACCTTTGTGCCTAGATTACCCCAATGTCACCACGGGAATCGCAAGTTGATTACCAAAACATATATCAAGTGACCCAATAGAATACTCCATTGTCACCACGAGTATCCACATGCAAGACATACATCAAGTGACTCAAATCTAAAATTTCCAATCCGATAACAATGAAACCTCAAAGAGTAGGACTCAATTTGTCACAACAAAGATAGAGAGGGACGAACACCATATATATGATTCCACTATATTAACAAAGCTCATGGTACATCGAGGTCGTGCCCTATCAAGATCACGAGAGAGAGAGAGAGAGAGTCAAACACATAGCTACTGGTACATATCCTCGACCCTAGGTGTGAACTAATCCCTCCTTGTCATGGAGGCAGCTGAATCGTTTGTGTTTGTTTTCGCTAATCGCACACAATTCATCCTAGTGAATTGTATGTGTCTATCACACACACCTTGATTTGGCCAACCATTTCTATTGTGTTGACTGATCGCAAATAGTTTATCCTTGTGAACTGTATGTCGTATATCGCACACACATTGATCTGGCTGACTATTTCTGTTGTGTTGGCTAATCGCAAACAGTTCATCCGAGTGAACTGTATGCCGTATATCGTGCACACCTTGATCTGGCTAGCCATTTCTGTTGTTCTGGCTCATCGCAAATAGTTCGTATGGATCAACTGTATGCCATGTATCGCACACGCAACTCTAATCTGAATCATACTTGGTGTCTCCGCCATCGCACACAGTTCGTCTTATTGGTGACGGTTTTACTACGACGCCGTTTGGGACACATTTTGGTCGAAGGGTCTCTGATTCATGTGTTGTGTTAGCAGGTCGCTGCACCAGTATAAGCTTGCCCTTCCAGTAGTTTAGTTTCTTTCCAAATCGATCTTCAATGCATTTCATTCTTTGTTGGTTGATGTACGATGATGGATTGATATTTTCAAATATCTAAAAGGTAGGGACCCCAGGTCACACCCGAACAACTGTCTATAATTATTATGTTCTTCCTTGGCGCACCCAAAGTAGAACAACTCACTCTTATTGAAATTAAATTTCAAGCGAGACAGTTGTTGGAATATACATAAAACCAGTTTCATATTTCTAGCCTTTGTCATATCATGTTCCATGAAAATAATAGTGGCGTCCACATATTGTAGTATGGACACCCCACCATTATCCACGAGATGCGGGATGAGACCACCTACCTGGTCATTCTCTTTAGCTCTGCCAATGAAAACCACCAACATATCAGCACCTACATTAGCAGGATATGAGACACCGGATCCCTCTGCATCAGTCCTTTTTGCGTCTGGAAATAATAACCTATGTCATAATTAACCTTAATCCTTACGCTGCCTACTTGTGTAAAGAATTCAACTTGCTTCCTCCAAGCCGAATCAAAACCCTTCATACACAAAGCCTGCTGCAGGAATGGCCACTTGACTTTACCGTATGCCTTCTTGAAATCCACTTTGAAGACAACTCTATTGAGTTTCTTCGAGTGAATTTCATGTACGGTTTCATGGAGAACGACCACACGAAAGCCATTTGAGTCGGTTGTACCGCAGTATGCACAATTTGTGTGAGGCAATTAGTCCTAATTTTGGTAAATATCTTAAAGGTCACATTTAAGCACACATATCGATCTGAACTGCTCAATGCGAACCGCCTCCACCTTCTTTGGCAACAACGTAATTGTCCCAAAGTTAAGTTTAAATAATTGACAACGGACATTAAACATATAATGGAACATTGTCATTAAATCAGCTTTAATTATATCCCATTGATACGTCTCCAACGTACCTATAATTTTTGATTGCTCCATGCTACATTATCTACTGTTTTAGACATTATTGGGCTTTATTATCCACTTTTATATTATTTTTGGGACTAACCTATTAACCGGAGGCACAGCCCAGAATTGTTGTTTTTTGCCTGTTTTAGGGTTTCGAAGAAAAGGAATATCAAACGGAGTCCAAACGGAATGAAATCTTCGGAAACGTGATTTTCTCAACGAACAAGACCCGGGAGACTTGGACCCTCCGTCAAGAAAGCCACGAGGTGGTCACGAGGGTGGAGGGCGCCCCTCCTAGGGGGCGCCCCCTGCCTCGTGGGCCCCTCAAAGCTCCACTGACGTACTTCTTCCTCCTATATATATCCACGTATCCCCAAACGATCGGGGATGGAGCCAAAAACCTAATTCCACCACCGCAACTTTCTGTATCCACGAGATCCCATCTTGGGGCCTGTTCTGGAGCTCCGTCGGAGGGGGCATCGATCACGGAGGGCTTCTACATCATCATCCAAGCCCCTCTGATGAAGTGTGAGTAGTTTACTTCAGACCTACGGGTCCACAGCTAGTAGCTAGATGGCTTCTTCTCTCTTTTTGGATCTCAATACAATGTTCTCCCCCTCTCTCGTGGAGATCTATTCGATGTAATCTTCTTTTTGCGGTGTGTTTGTTGAGACCGATGAATTGTGGGTTTATGATCCAGTCTATCTATGAATAATATTTGAATCTTCTCTGAATTCTTTTATGTATGATTGGTTATCTTTGCAAGTCTCTTCGAATTATCAGTTTGGTTTGGCCTACTAGATTGGTTGTTCTTGCCATAGGAGAAGTGCTTAGCTTTGGGTTCGATCTTGTGGTGTCCTTTCCCAGTGACAGAAGGGGCAGCAAGGCACGTATTGTATCGTTGCCATCGAGGATAACAAGATGGTTTTTTTTATCATATTGCATGAAACTATCCCTCTACATCATGTCATCTTGCTTAAGGCGTTACTCTGTTTTTAACTTACTACTCTAGATGCATGTTGGATAGCGGTCGATGAGTGGAGTAATAGTAGTAGATGCAGAATCGTTTCGGTCTACTTGGGATGGTGAATTGTTAGCCAACTAGGAAATATGCCCGTGTGTTGCAACGGGAGACAAAAAAATTATGCGCTAACCAAATAAGTATGACTTAATACCCTGACATATGAGCATCCTCTATTTTAAGGCTCACCATGTTGCCCTTATTTTTCTCCCACCCTCGTTGATGATGGTCGCAATGTCCACGTGATCACAATGCATTCAACATGGTAAATCCCAAGGCTATGAGCTTGTCACTGCACATCACACTTATCATTATGTTGCACAGGGGAATGTTTAAAATTTTAAAACAAATCTCATCGTCCACGAACTACACCAATGCCTAGACATATAAAGACTTTCGAAAAACTAATCAAATCCTAGACATAAAAGGCTTTTGAATCGGTGAATTGTTTTTCAAACAACAAACATTATTTCTGAATTTTGGATTTTCTCAAAACGAATCACGAACATTTTTTTTATTTACGAACATTTATGAAATGCATGAAAAGTTTTCGAATTTATGAACATTTTTCAACTCAAAAAACATTCTTCGAATCGATGAATTTTCTTTAAAAAATTGGGGAACAAATTTGGAAAATTGTGTTTTTTGTTCTTTTTAATTTTTGTGAACATTTTCTAAAATTTCATGGACATTTTTTTAGATTCCCGAATAAGTTTTGATTGCTCAATAATTTTTTTTGAAATCATGAAAATTATTTTATTTTCCTACCATTTTCCCCAAATTTTATATAATTTGCAAAGATTTTTGCAAGATTTCGTAAATATTTTTTTGAATTCACATACATTTTATGGTTTCTCAAATCTTTTTAAAAAAACTAACAACTTTTAAATTTGGAATCCCAAATTAGTTTAAAGAAGGAAGAAAACAGAATAAGAAAAGAAAAGACAAAAAAAGGAAATAAAAAAACAGGGGAGTCAAGCCCCGCATCATGGGCCAGCCCATGAACGGAAGGAAAAAAATTATGGCGGACGGGGATCGATCCCTGGTCTGTTGGCCACAAGAGATAGGCCTTCGCCACTGTGATGTGTGCGCGCCTATGGTTTCTAGCAACATCCTATCTTTAAAATAATGAGTCACGATGATGACTTCATAAAGAAAAATTGAATTGTTTTCTTTACTTATGGATGGCATAGCCGGTAATTTATAGCAACTTCGGTGCTATTTTCTTGGACGGATGATCAGAAGCAATAGTCGATTTTATTATTAGCAAAACTGTTATTATTATTAAGAAGGACTAGCAAAAAGGCTCATGCGTTGCAACGGAAGAAAAAAATCATCTCATATCTTTAGCTGGATCAGTTGGACAAACTATGCATGGCCAGTTGATAGGTTATGAGATCGAACCCTTTCATCGGCAATTTTATTTTTTTGCCAGTTCTCCGGACTTTAGGCCACAGTGCATCGCCAGGTCGACTTCCTCTGTTGGGGCAAAACGGATGGCAAATAACGAAACCAAATAGCGTACGTGAATTTAACTGAAGCGGGACAAAATCAAGAATATCACCCCCCCCCCCCCCACCCCTTTAATTGTAAATAAAATTGAAGCGGGACAAAACCAAAAATTAATAATAGGTATAGATATAGATATAGATTAGGATTAGGATTAGGATTAGGAAAAGATAATCCCGCTACTTCTTTTATGTAGTTAGCAGAAATAACGGCCGTGTAGCATGTGCTTGTGCATGTCTCAGACAAAAAACTTTGCTTTATTTCCATAGTTGTAGGGCGGCCGATCGCATCGTGGGATAGCACAGATCATGGTGATCGTGTTCTTCTAAAAAAAATAATGGTGATCGTGGCGGCCAAGTAGGCATGAGGCACGAACGGTCATGGGATGACATGGCCACTTTGCTCGGTCCACCGCCCGGTTTTAGCTTAATAGAGGAACAAAAAAGTAGCAAATCGACACGCAAATCACTTGTCACCTGTGTCCTGGTCATGAACTCATGATCACCATCGCCTACCGCCGTTCTCTTGCAACAACAGGCGATACCACATTTTCTAACAACGTTCGTCATTCTCATTGTGCCATGGAAGCTTTGGGATGCAGCTCGATGCTCAAACTATCCTCTTCAACATTATCAGTGACTTTGACACTTTGGACTCGCAAGACTAAAATCTGCGCAGAAACCTGACGCCATAACTGCACTTTTCGAGGAAAGATCTCATCCACCACCGACGTGATCAGGGCAATCAGGACGAACCTAGAGCTATGGCACCTTGCGGGGGGCAAATGCATCGAGAGCTGTGAGATTGCGCCAAATGCATTGAGAGCCCCTTTGGAGATTTACTATGAGATTGCCGACTAGTGTTAGGCCTACGGGCTTTTTTCCTCTCTTTTCATGTTTTCTTTCTCTTTTCTCTCTCTTGATCACTTGATCACCCCATGTTTTCATGCTACCCCTGCTAACCAGCAAGATGCTAGGCCACGCCGGGCTGTAGGGCAATTTCCTCTGTTCACTCTGCCGTGGTTGTAACTGCCTCTCATTGAAATGAAAATCCAGGCACCGGTTGGAAGTTTCAGAAGAAAATGGGAGAGCAATCTGTTCACCGGTAACGGGGATTGATAAGATGCAGCTAGGACGACTCATCAGCAGTACGCGATGAAGGGAAAAGCCATCACCAATCTTCTACCACTTCTGATAGCGATAGGCGTGGTGCTTTTCAGAAGACAAAGGTTATAATGTGAGTGTCATTCTAAGTTCATCGCTTCGATTCTCGCATTTACTCAAATTAGAAATAGAAATCCAATAGTGGCTCATTTCAAATTCGTAATTTGGTGTCTATCTGAAAGTTATTTTCGGGTCTCCTGGTCAACAAGCTCGGAATCAGACTGGCATGGACACCGAAGATCTAGAGCAAGAAAAGAAAAGAAACTCTCAGCTAGATCAAAACAGAACAACACATCCTACATCCATACTGTACCTCGGAAGATGCCTCTCAGCCCGCAAAATCACTCAACAGAACAATGCTTACCTACTCTCAGTAACCTCCAAGGAAATTGTAAAGAACGTGAGTCGCGCCTACGGTTCAGTCAAACAAAGACAAAGATGATGATGAATTGACGCCCGGACGCCGCTACTAAATGACGAAGACAGCAGGATGAGCACGCCACACCTGAGTTGATCCAAGTCGAGCACACTTACTCCACCGTACCAGAGTTGATCCAAGTTGAGCACACTTGCAATGGCGCTAACCAGATCGATGGTTTTGCTCCTGACGTACGCCGCACTCGCAGCGGCGACGATGCGACGGCCGGAAGAGAGGGCACACCTCGCCGAAGCCGAACCGGCAGCGGCTACCTCCTCGCCGGCGCCGGCTCCACCGTACACCGGCGTCTCGGTCTTCATCCCGGCACCGCCGCCTCTGCCTGGCATGCCCGCGTTACCGCCGTTGCCCGGCTTCCCGGGCATGGCAGGCGCGCCATCGCCTTCTCCTTCGCCTTCGCAGCAGCCGGCCAGTTGCTTGGGAGCGCTCGGGCGTGTGATCACGTGTGCTCCGTACCTCACCGACTCCGTGCCCGCGCCGCCGAGTACCTGCTGCGACGGCTTCAGGTTGCTCGTCGGCAGCAGCGCCCGGATCTGCTTGTGCCATGCCATCATCGGCAACTTGAGTACATTGGCAGGGGGGGAGATCGACCAGCTTCGCTTGCTCGTGCTGCCTCTGACGTGTAGCACGTTCGTCCCCCCGGACCTTCTTCTCATGTGCATCCGTGAGTTTGAAAGATCCTTGTCTGTTTTACTCCTTTATTAGTCGTATAAGAGATTCATTTGTACGTACGTATATCAACTTACGGAATAAACTGTCTTGCAGTGTCTCCGGTGCCGCCGATTATGCCTCAGCACGACCGCGCCGGTGTCGGAGAAAGGCTCGGTGCTCTCGGCGGCTAGGCCATTGGCGTGCTCTCGAAAAGAAGAAGGGAGTGTCTATTTAGAAGTCGACTGAAATTGAATTAGGCTTCAGTCGAATTCCTGTATGTCTATCATTTATGTTCCCCGCGCACTGCATGTATGTCAATTTCCATCTGATATCACACCCGGGCCTTGTATGCATGTGCGTTGACGGGTTGGCCTTGTATGTACAGTGGAAGTCGCGAAAAAAAGGGGTTCTAGTCTTGAAATGGTTTCAAAATAGATGCAATACTACCCAACAAAGACAAACCCAAAAGAAAACTGATTCTAAATGGCTTGCAATACAAACAATTGGAAAAAAACACTATGGTTAACTGATCCATTGAACTTACAGTGTTCACAATTCCACTGTAAATTACAGTGGAAGTACTATGTAAATTCCACTGCTGTTTACAGTGCAACTACTCTGCAAATTACACTCTACTAACACTAGAATTATAGTGGGAGAAAAATTCCAATCATCTAGCATATACACCAGCAAAAGAATCCTTTCAGGCTAGGGAAATGAACTGAAAATTTACAGTAGATAAAACACCAGAAATTACTGTCACATTCTATTGTAATTTCTTGCTAGTCAAACAGTAAAATCAAGTTCACAACAATAACAATCGCCAACATGGACAAACAAATATAAATGGTTTCTAAAAATGGATGCAATCCCTTCTAACAAACCCCAACAAATTCAATCCCCAAGTTCTAACAAAACTGGAGCTTGCAACCAAACAAGAAAAGCAAAACTGCTCCACTGAAATTACAGTGTTCACAATTCATTGCCATTTACAGTGGAAGTACTTTGTAAATTACACTGTAAATAAAGAAAAAAAATCACTGTGAATGACACTAGAATTACAGTGGGAGTTGCACTGTAACATACACTTTGATTCCACTGTAATTTACAAAGTTATTACACTATAATTACAGTAATTTTCTCTGTAAATTCAATTTAATTAAACTGAAAGTTCGCTGAAATTACGCTTTGACCTACACTCTAATTACATTGTGATTTTCTCTTTACTAAACTGTATAAAAAACCCTCAATTGAACATGATCTATTTTTCAACATCCTTCAAATGATGCCAACTTTTACAAGCATGTGTTCGTACCCATGGTAGGCATCCATTCCAGATTTGAACAACTTTTGACACTGTATGCATGTTCCCACGTCTAGCCATTTATTGGTCTTTTTTCACCGAGAAAACTCTAGAAAATGTAAAACATCTCGAAAACGCAAACAACTTGGCATGATGCCTTGGATTGTTCATACAAGGCCACAAATTCTTTTTTTGGAATAACTTCAAGGATGTCGAGAAACAATGTGCTCTCAAACGAGACGGAGCCTTCTAGCCACTCAAAGACCCTTCGTTGAACATGGTTTGTTTTTGGACATTCTTATCATGACCCCATTTTTTGTTTGTATTTTCTAAATCTGTTTTGAAATTCTAACAAATTTAGTGTTTTTCAAAAAAATGTTCGTGTTCAAAGTTTTATTTGCCCTGTTCAAAAAAATGTTCGTGTTTTGACATTTTGAGCAATTTTAAAAGACAGAAACATTTTTTGAAATTTATGTATAATTTCCTAAAATACGAATATTTGTATTTAATGAACAAAATTTGAAAAAGCAGAGAATTTTTGAACAAATTTCAAAAAGTGCGCAAATTTTTGGAAAAGGAAAAACGAAAATAAATGAAAAAGAAATAATAAACATACAAATTCACTACAGTAAAACCGGTCGCTAAGGGACAATGGGCCTTTCCAGTCGGGTGGCCTCAGTCCTGTGCGTGGCGTCATCTTTGCCGCTCGCTGGGTCAAACTGTCGGGGATTGTGAGCGAGGATACATGTCCCGGCTAACTTCTACGTTTCCACAAGTGGCCAACCGGTTATTGGAACCTTCCCTGAACTGATTTTTTCCTGTGTTGTTTCTTCTCTGTTTTTTTTTGTTTTTTGTTTTTTGTTTTCTTTTTCTTTTTATGCAAGGTTTTCCTATTTTAAAATTTTATTTTAATAGTTAAAAATTGTCCGCTTCTTCTAAAATATTTGGAAATTCAAAAAATTTCTCACAAAAAAATGTCTTCGCTTTCAAAATTTATTCACAAATTCAAAAACAATTCATGTTTTGAAGTTTATTCGCAAATTCCAGAAATATTTGGTGAATTTCAAAATATACTCTCGTTTTAAAAATACAAATTTTGAAAAAATCATGTTTTAAAATTTGTTCACAAATTAAAAAAATCAGGGGATGTCAAGAAAATGTTCGTAATATTGAAAACCGATCGAGTTTTCAAATTTTGTTCCTGTTTTTTTTAATTCGAAACCTGTTCGTGTTTTTCATAATATTGGTGTTTTTCATAAAATTTATTGAAATTTGAAATTTTATTCACATTTTTTCCAAAACCTGTTCGTGTTTTCCAAAATGTTTGGAAATAATTAAAAAAATCTGTACGGTGCAGCAAAGAAAGTTGCTACCGCCAATATTGCCATTGCTGTCAATTATTAAATGGTTTGTGCTTATATTAGTCATCAGCAGCCGTTGTCTCCAGTGGCTGGCTGCACTTGGTGAGAAGCTGGAAGTCAAGAGTTCGATTCTTGCCCAGTCGTTGTCGTCCTTGTGCGTATATACGCTCCGGGCGACCCATCATACTTATCTGTGAAAAGTTTGTGAGGAGGATTGTACCGAAGCGGGAATGGTTTCAGATCAGGGGATTTTTACAAAATGAGTGAATCTATACTCTAAAATATGTCTACATACATCCGTATGTAGTAGTCATTTGAAATGTCTAGAAAGACAAGTATTTAGGAACGGATGGAGTACATGTGCGAAGTCTTGACCTTGTCATTAGAGCCAGGAATCCTCATATTATGGTAGCATTGTTTTATATCGTGCTGAGATGATGTATTTTTATTGGAAATAGTGTTATTTATTATTATTTTTGCAAAAAAAATTCAATCTATTTCAGATCAGGGGATTTTTACAACATGCTACTCCCTTCGTTCCTAAATACTTGTCTTTCTAGGCATTTCAACAAGTGACTACATACGGAGCAAAATGAGTGAATCTATACTCTAAAATATGTCTACATACATCCGTATATAGTAGTCATTTGAAATGTCTAGAAAGACAAGTATTTGGGAACGGAGGGAGTACATGTGCGAAGTCTTGACCTTGTCTAGAGCCAGGAATCCTCATATTATGGTAGCATTGTTTTATATCGTGCTGAGATGATGTATTGGAAATAGTGTTATTAATTATTATTTTTGTGAAAAAAATTTCAATCTATTCATCTTCAATCATGATAGTACAACGAACACTAGAAATAATAAAAGTTACATCCAGATCGTAGACCACATAGCGACGACTACAAACACTGAAGCGAGCCGAAGGCGTGCCGCTGTCATCGCCCCTTCCTCGCCAGAGCCGGGCAAACCTTGTTGTAGTAGACAGTCGGAAAATCGTCGTGCTAAGGCCCCATAGAACCAACGCACCAGAAACAGCAACCGCCGCAGATGAAGAGTGTTAGATCAGAAGGATCTAACCTAAAGACACACGAACGAAGACGAACGGTGAACAGATCCGAGCAAATCAACCAAAGACAGATCCGTCGAAGACACACCTCCACACGCCCACCGATGATGCTAGATGCATCACCGGAACGGGGGCTAGGTGTTGGAAATATGAGCAATTTACCAAATGATTTTATTAACAGAAATACTAGATAAAACATGACTAATATAGTAGAGATAAAACAAGTCATGCGTTTTGACAGAGAGAAGGTAAATAGCTTCTGCATATATGAACCGTAGCCTACCATATCTATAGCAGACAGTAGAACTAGTTGCATATATGAAGTAGAACCTAACATATTTAGGGCAAGTACTAGTACAAGAAACTGTGGCAGGATATTTAATAGAAGGAAGAGCACATACGGGACAACAGCAGCAGTAGCACTGGACCTGGGGTCGGTGTCCTCGCCAGCCATGTCGTCGAGGAGGTTGTCGACGTCGGGAAAGAAGTCGTCGTCGGGGAAGTAGTCGTCGGAGTCCCGTATGTGCGAAGTCTTGACCTTGTCATTAGAGCCAGGAATCCTCATATTATGGTAGCATTGTTTTATATCGTGCTGAGATGATGTATTTTTATTGGAAATAGTGTTATTTATTATTATTTTTGCGGAAAAAATTTCAATCTATTCATCTTCAATCATGATAGTACAACAAACACTAGAAATAATAAAAATTACATCCAGATCGTAGACCACCTAGCGACGACTACAAACACTGAAGCGAGCCAAAGGCGCGCCGCTGTCATCGCCCCTTCCTCGCCAGAGCCGGGCAAACCTTGTAGTAGTAGACAGTCGAAAAATCGTCGTGCTAAGGCCCCATAGAACCAACGCACCAGAACAGCAACCGCCGCAGATGAAGAGTGTTAGATCAGAAGGATCTAACCTAAAGACACACGAACGAAAACGAACGGTGAACAGATCCGAGCAAATCAACCAAAGACAGATCCGTCGAAGACACACCTCCACACGCCCACCGATGATGCTAGAGGCATCACCGGAACGGGGGCTAGGTGTTGGAAATATGAGCAATTTACCAAATGATTTTATTAACAGAAATACTAGATAAAACATGACTAATATAGTAGAGATAAAACAAGTCATGCGTTTTGACAGAGAGAAGGTAAATAGCTTCTGCATATATGAACCGTAGCTTACCATATCTATAGCAGACAGTAGAACTAGTTGCATATATGAAGTAGAACCTAACATATTTAGGGCAAGTACTAGTACAAGAAACTGTGGCAGGATATTTAACAGAAGGAAGAGCACATACGGGACAACAACAGCAGTAGCACTAGACCTGGGGTCGGTGTCCTCGCCAGCCATGTCGTCGAGGAGGTTGTCGATGTCGGGGAAGAAGTCATCGTCGGGGAAGTAGTCGTCGGAGTCCGGGGCGTCCGTGACGAAGGAATCAGTCAGTAGTCGCGCAAAGCGCTACCCAAAAACCTTATCACCCTTCTCCCGTACAGGACTCAAAGAGGTGCGGTTTCGGAGGCCTACTGTCCCGACCTGCGGTGCACGCCGCAAGCCGGGATAAGGAAGACAACAACAGCTCAGAGATTGGAACCGGTGGCGAGAGGAAGAAGAAGTTCTGGTGCGTCTCTCAGGGAGGAGCGACCTCCCTTTTATAGGCGCAAGAGAAGGAGGCGAGAGGGCAGCGACGGGAGGCGAAATGAAGAGACGGAGGCGAAGCGAACAGCCAGCAGCCGAAGGGCTGCATCGTTCGCATTCGAACTCCACTTTCGCAAAAATCTTTTCAGCTTCCGTGTGACCTTTCGTATACCCGTAGTGCGGGGCAAAAATTTAGATATCGGCTCGGCTCATTCCCGCAACCCGCGGCGCGTCGTGACGAGGCGTGGCGAGGCGGGCGGCGAAGGAGGAGCCCGCGTGGATATCCCTCTTGTTCTCATACTCGTACAAGTGGGAAAGAACCTCCCTTATAAGAAGGTCCAACTCCCACTAAACTAGCAATGTGTGACTAAACTTTAGTAGTATCCCTTGCCTTGCACAAATGGGCTAAGTGAGCCTCTAAGATTTATTAGGAATTTCTAAAATAGTTATTGGGCTGCCCAAAATAGACTAAATTCCAGCACTAGGCGGGGAGACCTTTATTCCATATTCAGGAAGCGGCTACTGTCTCGCCTTCCTAAGCAGAACACAAACCCTAACAGAACTAAAAAAGAATCTAAAAACGGAGACCTCCCACCGGCAAGTGCCGAGATCCACTCCGCCTCTATGACCCTCAGGACATCGGAGACGGGATGGACCGGCACCGGCGCCAGTGGGAGGCAGAAAACCCTAGATTTTTGAGGCGACGGCTGGCTGGTTTTTGAGACGGGATGGATGGTGCAACCACGATCTCCTGCTTCTTCTTCTCCACTCTGATGTGTTATTAATGTAAGGTTAATGGATGCACATGGTTTTTCTTAAAGTTACTATTGAGAGGCTAGGTCATTGACCTTCAATTATCCATTACCTCCGACTATATGCAATTGGACAAGAAACTGGACATGCAATTGGATAGATGTATGTGTCACATTTTAAACGAGCCCGGCAACCTTGAAGCCCGCACCTCTGTAAAAGTACAATGGCCTGCTTAGAGTCTAAGATTTCCAACATGGATTTTGTTTCTCCTATTGAGATCGTAAGTAAAATGTTTATACTATGCAACCAAGCCATGCTACTCCCACACCAAAGATTTGTTACTGTGAAATCCTATTCTCCTGTAGTGTGATTACTACATGAGCTTATCTGCGTGTTTTTTAACTTCTATTTGTACATATGTTGTCCAACTATCGCTTTGAGCAGAAATAGGGCACACAGTTTGGTCGAATGGTCTTCTATACATATGTCGTCTTAGGACTTTTCTATGGTACTTTTACTTTATCATTCTAAGTATGTTCATGTACTATATCTAAGATATTACAAAGCAAGTTACACAAAAAGTTACATGTGCAACCATAGTTTTTGACTTTTTCTTATGTTTATGAAATACGTACATATTTTTAGGTAAAAAGAGTATGCTCAAAATATGATACACATTATCTAAAAAATAGTATATATATATACTACATACTACATATACATACTCTTAATTTTGGTAGATACTATATACAACATATAAAACTCACATGAGGGTAACTATCCCTGGGTGGTAAGAAACATTTGAGTAGTTTCCTATGCACAAAGAACTAATGAGTATTTTTCTATGCATCCAATGGATTCATCATCGAGAGCTAATGAGTGGTTTCAAAATGATCTGGTTGAGCGTATGTGGGTGGTTCGAGCGAAGAACCAATAAAATATGTCCGAATAAGTTGAATTCAAATTTAAACTATTTTATCTATAAAATTTCATGTTCTATTGTAGTATTTATATTTAAATTGCATTGAAATACTTGCATGTCATTATTGTGGGGGCTGCTACGCGTCGGCCGGCGGATCTTTTTAAAAGATCCGCCGCCTGGCGAGCCATTGGATCCGACACAATCTTGCGGGTGAACGTCTTGCTCTACTTCGCAACAAAGGTCTTGTTGCGGAAACATTTGCAAAGAGGTTGTACTATGGATTTTTTTTGGCAATATAAATTGTGTCATGGGATTTTTTTTCTTGCAACATAGGTCGTGTTCTAGATTTTTTTTTCTATCTACACTTTTCTTTGGGCCGTGCTATGTGTCGGCTGGTTGAAGTTCGGGAAAGATCAAGCACACGAGCTTCACGAATTGCAACAAGTTAGTTGTTGCGGAAACAGAGACTTTGTGCAAAGACGTGTTCTAGCTTTTGCAACAAAGATATTGTTGCATAAAACTTTGCAACTGAGGTGATGTTGCAAAAACAATTGTCTCCACTTTTATGAAACAAAGGTGATTAATTTTTTCCTTCACTTTTATGCAACATAGGTGATATTGCGGAAGGAAGTTTTGCAACATAACCAATGTTGCATTTTATCTTGCAATGAACAGGGTTGACCATGAATGAAGTGGTCGTGTTTGCTGGTGGTTGAAGGGCCCACCGAGGAGGAGGCACAAGGCCCTCTAGCAGCAGGACACACATCGATTGAACGAAGTGATTGACGTGATACTGTGATCCGCCGGTTGATCCCAATCTTTTCCCCATTTATTATGGGTGAACGAGATATTTATTTTTAAAATTTTGACCACTTTGGATATAGAAAAAAAACATAGACGGTGAAAAAATTGAATGACCGTCTCCTTTCCACGAAAATGTTTGGGAAACGCTTCCATCCGGCGGACAGGCCGAGCGTTGGGCCGGTCGCTCGCTCGCGAGATGCATACGCTCGTGGGACCAGGCATCGCTTCCTTTTCTTCCCTTCGTCTACCTTTCCCCTTTTCATTTTCTTTGTCGTCGCCATGGATGCCCTCGCACTAGCCCGCCCTCCCGTGCCCCACACCTGCTCTACCGTGTGCGTGCTTCTGGATCCGGCGATTTGTGTCGCGACATACATCCGCCGTGCAGGGGCGCGACCGCGGGCCGCCATGGCTGGAGTCTCCTTCTTCCTCCCGATCTGAAGGCAACCCTCACCTCTCGGGGCACACAAGGGCTGGAGGTTAAGTGTCCATTGTGTCCTCCGTTACAATTGTTGTTTCGATATACCAGTGTTTTAGTGAAGACCTGTTAAGGTTGAGCTTCACCTAGAGCAAGTAGCTACACTCCTTCACAACTGAACAATGGACTATGCCTTGATTGTTAGTTTGGCGTAAAGAAGCTTCACCACGTGTCTTACTAGTACTGGGATGCCGAAGGCTGACCCCTCTAGTGGAGCATATAAGTCACACTCCTGGCCTATTCATGAGCTTACTAGAGATCACCCCAATCTCATAGACTGTGACTAGCAGTCGGGCTCACATAGGTGTGTTCCTCCAAAGATCGCTCTGTAGGATAGCATCTTGCTTACATAAGCTTTGGAACACATTAAGACAATAGTCATCCTACCATACAGTATTGAGAGTATTGCATCTCCAACGGAGTGGGCTAGTATAGTTACTCTCCTCGGTTCACCACTGGCTTGTTTTCCCAGGTCCTACTTCATGGGATCTCCGATCACATAGGTTGGGTTACCACCATGGCAACTCATGTGGGTCTCATACCCATCTCCCTCGATGCATTATCTAACACAACACATGATAGCCCTTTCGTAAAGGGATCTGCCAGATTCTTAGCCGTATGGACATAGTCCAACGCTATCACTCCGGAGTTTCTTAATTTTCTGACAGCTTTTAATCTCATTCTTATGTGTTTGTTGGACTTCATGTTGTCCTTTGAACTCTTCACCTTGGTGACGACAGTCTGATTTTCACAGTTCATAAGGATAGCCGGAACCAGTTTATCAACCAATAGCAAGTCCATCAAAAGATCTCGAAGCCATCCTGCTTCAACATCATATGTGTCTAATGCTGTTAATTATGCTTCCATTGTCGATCTCGTTAAGATCGTTTACTTACAAGACTTCCAGGAAACAGCGCCACCTCCAAGAGTAAACATATACCCAGTTGTGGCCTTCATCTCATCAGCATCAGAGACCCAATTCGCATCACTATACCCTTCAAGTACCGACGGGTCTCCGGTATAGTGAAGTCCATAGTTCATAGAACCTTTCAGATAGAGCATAACTCTTTCAACAGCATGCCAATGTACATCACCCGGTTTGGAAACAAACCGGCTCAGTTTGCTCACATCAAACGCGATATCAGGCCTCGTTGCGCTCGCTAGGTACATCAGTGAACCAATGATTTGAGAGTATCTCAATTGATCTTTAGCCATGCCTTTGGACTTTCGAATCAACACGCTATGATCATATGGTGTTTGAGATGGTGTGCAGTCCGAATATCCAAAATGACTCAACACCTTCTCAACATAGTGGGATTGCAGAAGTGTGACCCACCCTCATTATCTCTCAGTAGCTTGATGTTCACGATAACATTAGCCACACCAAGGTCTTTCATCTCAAAGTTCTGAGATAGAAACAATTTGAACTCCTCAATGACTTTGAGGTTTGTTCCGAATATCAGTATGTCATCAACATACAAGCATAGTATAACTCCTTCGCCCCCACCATGACGATAGTATACACATTTGTCAGCCTCATTAACAACGAAACCAACAGATGTCAGAGTTGTATTGAACTTATCATGCCATTTCTTAGGTGCTTGCTTCAGGCCATATAAAGATTTCAGCAACCTACACACCTTCCTTTCCTGACCATCTATCACAAAGCCATCTGGCTATTGCATGTAGATTTCCTCATTTAGCTCTCCATTCAGAAAAGCTGTCTTAACATCCATCTGATGGACGAGAAGACCATGTGAGGTCGCCAATGAGAGTAATACTCGAATGGTGGTCAGTCTAGCCACATGTGAATAAGTATCGAAGAAATCTTCCTCTTCTTTCTGGTCATAGCCCTTGGCCACAAGCCTAGCCTTGTACTTTTCAATCGTACCATCGGGCCTAAGCTTATTTTTGAACACCCACTTACATCCTAGTGGTTTGCAACCATAGGGACGGTCAGTGATCTCCCATGTCCCGTTAGCCATGATGGAATCCATCTCGCTACGAACCGCATCCTTCCAGTAGTCATCCTCTAGAGAAGCATACGCTTCTGAAATAGAAGTAGGAGTATCATCCACGAGGTACACGAAGAAATCATCACCAAAGGTCTTTGCAGTCCTTTGTCTCTTGCCCCTACCAAGGGTTTCCTCGTCATCCTCCTCGGGATTTTCATCATGTGTTCGTTCATAATATTCCATAGGAATGGCAGGCTCAGGAGTCTCATCAGATTCCTGTCTAGAAGTGCTTTGCATATCTCTCATAGGAAAAATATCCTCGAAGAATGTAACATCCTTAGACTCCATAATTGTGCCGAACTTTTGGTCAGGTACCTCGGATTTCACTACTAGAAATCTATAGCCAACGCTGTTCTTAGCATAGCCCATATTAACGCAGTCCACAGTCTTGGGTCCAAGCTTACGCTTTTTGGGGATCGACACATTGACTTTCACCAAACAGCCCCAAGTACGCAAGTACGAGAGTGTTGTCCTTCTCTTCGCCCATATCTCATAGGGAGTGATCTCATTATCCTTTGTAGGAACTTTATTCAGGACATGACATGCCGTCAATATAGCCTCCCCCACCATGCCTTGGATAAACCCGATGTATCTAACATGGTGTTACCCAAATCAGTTAGAGTATGGTTTTTCCGCTCGACAACCCTATTTGACTGGGGTGAATAGGGAGGCGTCCTCTCATGAATAATGCCATGTTCCGCACAAAAGGAATCAAACTCACTTGAGAAGTACTCCCCACCACGATCTGACCGGACTCGTTTAATTTTCTTTTCAAGTTGATTCTCAACTTCTGCCTTATAGATTTTAAAGTAGTGTAGAGCCTTGATGTCTACTACACAACCTTCTTCTTGTAGACGTTGTTGAGCCTCCAAGTGCAGAGGTTTGTAGGGCAGTAGCAAATTTCCCTCAAGTGGATGACCTAAGGTTTATCAATCTGTAGTAGGCGTAGGATGAAGATGGTCTCTCTCAAGCAACCCTGCAACCAAATAACAAAGAGTCTCTTGTGTCCCCAACACACCCAATACAATGGTAAATTGTATAGGTGCACTAGTTCGGCGAAGAGATGGTGATACAAGTGCAATATGGATAATAGATAAAGGTATTTGTAATCTGAAATTATAAAAACAACAAGGTAACTAATGATAAAAGTGAGACTAAACGGTATTGCAATGCGTTGAAACAAGGCCTAGGGTTCATACTTTCGCTAGTGCAAGTTCCCTCAACAATACTAACATAATTGGATCACATAACTATCCCTCAACATGCAACAAAGAGTCACTCCAAAGTCACTAATAGCGGAGAAGGAACGAAGAGATTATGGTAGGGTACGAAACCACCTCAAAGTTATTCTTTCCAATCAATCCGTTGGGCTATTCCTATAAGTGTCATAAACAGCCCTAGAGTTCATACTAGAATAACACCTTAAGACACAAATCAACCAAAACCCTAATGTCACCTAGATACTCCAATGTCACCTCAAGTATCCGTGGGTATGATTATACGATATGCATCACACAATCTCAGATTCATCTATTCAACCAACACATAGAACCTCAAAGAGTGCCCCAAAGTTTCTATCGGAGAATCACGACGAAAACATGTGCCAACCCCTATGCATAGGTTCATGGGCGGAACCCGCAAGTTGATCACCAAAACATACATCAAGTGAATCACGTGGTATCCTATTGTCACCACAAATACGCACGGCAAGACATACATCAAGTGTTCTCAAATCTTTAAAGACTCAATCCGATAAGATAACTTCAAAGGGGAAACTCAATCCATTACAAGAGAGTAGAGGGGGGAGAAAACATCATAGGATCCAAATATAATAGCAAAGCTCGCGATACATCAAGATCGTATCACCTCAAGAACACGAGAGAGAGAGAGAGATCAAACACATAGCTACTGGTACATACCCTCAGCCCCGAGGGAGAACTACTCGCTCCTTGTCATGGAGAGCACCGGGATGATGAAGATGGCCACCGGAGAGGGATTCCCCCTTCGGCAGGGTGCCGAAACGGGTCTAGATTGGCTCTCGATGGCTACGGGGGCTGCTGGCGGCGGAACTCCTGATCTATTGTGCTCCTCGATAGTTTTAGGGTATGTGGGTATATATGGGTGAAAGAGATACGTCAGGGGAGCCACGAGGGGCCCACGAGGGTGGAGGGCGCGCCCTAGGGGGGTGGGCGCGCCCCCCTACCTCGTGGCCTCCTCGAAGCTTCCCTTACGTGCACTTCAAGTCTCCTGGGCTTCTTTCCTTCCAAAAATGAGTTTCGTGAAGTTTCAGGTCAATTGGACTCCGTTTGATTTTCCTTTTCTTCGAAACCCTAAAACAAGGTAAAAACAGAAACTGGCACTGGGCTCTGGTTTAATAGGTTAGTCCCAAAAATGATATAAAAGTGTATAATAAAGCCCATAAACATCCAAAACAGTAGATAATATAGCATGGGGCAATCAAAAATTATAGATACGTTGGAGACGTATCAGCATCCCCAAGCTTAATTCCTGCTCGTCCTCGAGTAGGTAAATGATAAAAATAGAATTTTTAATGCGGAGTGCTACTTGGCATAATTTCAATGTAATTCTTCTTAATTGTGGCATGAATATTCAGATCCATAAGATTCAAGACAAAAGTTCATATTGACATAAAAATAATAATACTTCAAGCATACTAACTAAGCAATTATGTCTTCTCAAAATAACATGGCCAAAGAAAGTTCATCCCTGCAAAATCATATAGTTTAGTCATGCTCCATTTTCGTCACACAAGAATGCCCTCATCATGCACAACCCCAATGACAAGCCAAGCAATTGTTTCATACTTTAGTAATCTCAAACCTATAAACTTTCACACAATACATGAGCGCGAGCCATGGATTTAGCACTATGGGTGGAATAGAATAATGAGGGGGTTATGTGAAGAAGACAAAAAGGAGAAAGTCCCACATCAACGAGGCTAATCAATGAGCTATGGAGATGCCCATCGATTGATGTTAATGTAAGGAGTAGGGATTGCCATGCAACGGATGCACTAGAGCTATAAATGTACGAAATCTCAACAAAAGAAACTAAGTGGGTGTGCATCCAACTTGCTTGCTCACGAAGACCTAGGGCACTTGAGGAGGCCCATTGTTGGAATATACAAGCCAAGTTCTATAATGAAAAATTCCCACTAGTATGTGAAAGTGACAAAACAAGAGACTCTCTATCATGAATATTATGGTGTTACTTTGAAGCACAAGTGTGGTAAAAGGATAGTAGCATTGTCCCTTCTCTCTTTTTTCTCTCATTTTTTTATTTGGCCTTTCTTTTTTATGGCCTTTCTCTTTTCTCTTTTTTCGGGCCTTCTCTTTTTTATGGCCTTTGTCCTTTTTTTATAATTCCTCACTTGGGACAATGCTCTAGAAAATGATGATCATCACACTTCTATTTATTTACAACTCAATGATACAACTCGATACTGGAACAAAGTATGACTCTATATGAATGCCTCCGGCGGTGCACCGGGATATGCAATGGACCAAGAGTGACATGTATGAAATAATTATGAACGGTGGCTTTGCCACAAATACTATGTCAACTACATGATCATGCTAAGCAATATGACAATGATGAATGTGTCATGATAAACGGAATGGTGGAAAGTTGCATGGCAATATATCTCGGAATGGCTATGGAAATGCCATAATAGGTAGGTATGGTGGCTGTTTTGAGGAAGATATAAGGAGGTTTATGTGTGATAGAGCGTATCATATCACGGGGTTTGGATGCACCGACGAAGTTTGCGCCAACTCTCAATGTGAGAAAGGGCAATGCACGGTACCGAAGAGGCTAGCAAGGATGGAAGGGTGAGAGTGCGTATAATCCATGGAATCAACATTAGTCATAAAGAACTCACATACTTATTGCAAAAATCTACAAGTCATCAAAAACCTCGGCACTACGCGCATGCTCCTAGGGGGATAGATTGGTAGGAAAAGACCATCGCTTTTCCCCGACCGCCACTCATAAGGAAGACAATCAAATAACACCTCATGTTTCAAATTTGTTACACAACGTTTACCATACGTGCATGCTACGGGACTTGCAAACTTCAACACAAGCATTTCTCAAATTCACAACTACTCAACTAGCACGACTTTGATATTATTACCTCCATATCTCAAAACAATCATCAAGTATCAAACTTCTCTTAGTATTCAATACTCTATGTGAAAGTTTTTTCTATTCTTGGATGCCTAGAATATTAGGATTATTTAAGCAAATTACTATGCTATTTAAGACTCTCAAAATAATCTAAGTGAAGCATGAGAGTTCATCTATTTCTTCAAAATAAAACTACCACCATGCTCTAAAAGATATAAGTGAAGCACTAGAGCAAATGACAAACTACTCCGAAAGATATAAGTGAAGATCAATGAGTAGTCGAATAATTATGCAACTATGTGAAGACTCTCTCTCATTTAATAATTTCAGATCTTGATAATTTATTCAAACAGCAAGCAAAGCAAAATAAAATAAAATGTCGCTCCAAGCAAAACACATATCATGTGGCGAATAAAAATATAGCTCCAAGTAAAGTTACCGATGAACGAAGACGAAAGAGGGGATGCCTTCCGGGGCATCCCCAAGCTTAGGCTCTTGGTTGTCCTTTAATATTACCTTGGGGTGCCTTGGGCATCCCCAATCTTAGGCTCTTGCCACTCCTTATTGCATAGTCCATCGAATCTTTACCCAAAACTTGAAAACTTCACAACACAAAACTTAAAGTAGAAAACTCGTGAGCTCCGTTAGCGAAAGAAAACAAAACACCACTTCAAGGTACTGTAATGAACTAATTATTTATTTATATTGGTGTTAATCCTACTTTATTACAACTTTTCTATGGTTTATAAAATATTTTACTAGCCATAGATTCATCAGAATAAGCAAACAACACACGAAAAACAGAATCTGTCAAAAACAGAACAATCTGCAGTAATCTGTAGCTAACGCAAACTTATGGAACCCCAAAAATTCTAAAATAAATTTATGGACGTGAGTAATTTGTCTATCAATCATCTTCAAAAAGAATTAACTAAATATCACTCTCCAGTAAAAGATGGCAGCAATTCTCGTGAGCGCTAAAGTTTCTGTTTTTTTACAGCAAGATCAACAAGACTTTCCCCAAGTCTTCCCATCGGTTCTACTTGGCACTAACACTAATTAAAAACATAAAACCACATCTAAATAGAGGCTAGATGAATTATTTATTACTAAACAGGAACAAAAAGCAAGGAACAAAAATAAAATTGGGTTGCCTCCCAACAAGCGCTATCGTTTAACGCCCCTAGCTAGGCACGATGATTTCAATGATGCTCTCATAAAGGATAAGAATTGTAACATAAAGAGAGCATCTTGAAGAATATGAATAGCACATTTAAGTCTAACCCACTTCCTATGCATAGGGATTTTGTGAGCAAACAACTTATGGGAACAATAATCAACTAGCATAGGAAGGCAAAACAAGCACAACTTCAAAACTTTAAGCACATAGAGAGGAAGCTTGATATTATTGCAATTCCTACAAGCATATATTCCTCCCTAATAATAATTTTCAGTAGAATCATGAATGAATTCAACAATATAACCAACACCTAAAGCAATCTTTTCATGATCTATAAGCATAGAAATTTTACTACTCTCCACACAAGCAAAATTCTTCTCATGAATAATAGTGGGAGCAAACTCAACGAAGTAACTATCATGGGATTGAAAATTGAAATCAAGATGACAATTTTCATTGTTATTATTATTCTTTAAAGCATACGTGTCATCACAATAATCATCATAGATAGGAGGCACGCTTTCATCATAATAAATTTTCTCATCAAAACTTGGGGGACAAAAATATCATCTTCATCAAACATAGCTTCCCCAAGCTTGTGGCTTTGCATATCATTAGCATCATGGATATTCAAGGAATTCATACTAACAACATTGCAATCATGCTCATTATTCAAATATTTAGTGCCAAACATTTTATAGATTTCTTCTTCTAGCACTTGAGCACAATTATCCTTTCCATCATACTCACGAAAGATATTAAAAAGGTGAAGCGTATGAGACAAACTCAATTCCATTTTTTTATAATTTTATTTTATAAACTAAACTAGTGATAAAACAAGAAACTAAAATACTCGATTGCGAGATCTAAAGATATACCTTCAAGCGCTAACCTCCCCGGCAACAGCGCCAGAAAAGAGCTTGATGTCTACTACACAACCTTCTTCTTGTAGACGTTGTTGGGCCTCCAAGTGCAGAGGTTTGTAGGACAGTAGCAAAGTTCCCTCAAGTGGATGACCTAAGGTTTATCAATCCGTAGGAGGCATAGGATGAAGATGGTCTCTCTCAAGCAACCCTGCAACCAAATAACAAAGAGTCCCTTGTGTCCCCAACACACCCAATACAATGGAAAATTGTATAGGTGCACTAGTTCGGTGAAGAGATGGTGATACAAGTGCAATATGGATAGTAGATAAAGCTATTTGCAATCTGAAATTATAAAAACAGCAAGGTAACTAATGATAAAAGTGAGCGTAAATGGTATTGCAATGCGTTGAAACAAGGCCTAGGGTTCATACTTTCGCTAGTGCAAGTTCCCTCAACAATACTAACATAATTGGATCACATAACTATCCCTCAAGATGCAACAAAGAGTCACTCCAAAGTCACTAATAGCGGAGAAGGAACGAAGAGATTATGGTAGGGTACGAAACCACCTCAAAGTTATTCTTTCCAATCAATCCGTTGGGCTATTCCTATAAGTGTCACAAACAGCCCTAGAGTTCGTACTAGAATAACACCTTAAGACACAAATCAACCAAAACCCTAATGTCACCTAGATACTCCAATGTCACCTCAAGTATCCGTGGGTATGATTATACGATATGCATCACACAATCTCAGATTCATCTATTCAACCAACACATAGAACCTCAAAGAGTGCCCCAAAGTTTCTACCAGAGAATCACGACGAAAACATGTGCCAACCCCTATGCATAGGTTCATGGGTGGAACCCGCAAGTTGATCACCAAAACATACATCAAGTGAATCACGTGGTATCCCATTGTCACCACAGATACGCACGGCAAGACATACATCAAGTGTTCTCAAATCTTTGAAGACTCAATCCGATAAGATAACTTCAAAGGGGAAACTCAATCCATTACAAGAGAGTAGATGGGGGAGAAAACATCATAGGATCCAAATATAATAGAAAAGCTCGCGATACATCAAGATCGTATGACCTCAAGAACACAAGAGAGAGAGAGAGAGAGAGAGATCAAACACATAGCTACTGGTACATACCCTCAGCCCCGAGGGAGAACTACTCCCTCCTCATCATGGAGAGCACCGGGATGATGAAGATGGCCACCAGAGAGGGATCCCCCCTCCGGCAGGGTGCCGGAATGGGTCTAGATTGGCTTTCGGTGGCTACGGAGGCTTCTGGTGGCGGAACCCCCGATCTATTATGCTCCTCGATAGTTTTAGGGTACGTGGGTATATATGGGTGAAATAGATATGTCAGGGGAGACACGAGGGGCCCACGAGGGGCCCACGAGGGTGGAGGGCGCGCCCTAGGGGGGTGGGCGCGCCCCCTACCTTGTGGCCTCCTCGAAGCTTCCCTTACGTGCACTTGAAGTCTCCTGGGCTTCTTTCCTTCCAAAAATGAGTTCCGTGAAGTTTCAGGTCAATTGTACTCCGTTTGATTTTCCTTTTCTTCGGAACCCTAAAACAAGGTAAAAACAGAAACTGGCACTGGGCTCTAGGTTAATAGGTTAGTCCCAAAAATGATATAAAAGTGTATAATAAAGCCCATAAACATCCAAAACAGTAGATAATATAGCATGGAGCAATAAAAAATTATAGATACGTTGGAGATGTATCAAGCCTCATCTTTAGTATTTAACAGATACACATAGCAATATCTAGTGGAATCATCTATCAATGTCATGAAGTATTTCTTTACACCTTTAGTCAACACACCATTCATCTCACAAAGATCAGAATGTATGAGTTCTAATGGTGCCAAGTGTCTCTCCTCCGCGGCCTTGTGAGGCTTGCGAGGTTGCTTAGCTTGCACACATGAAAGGCACTTAGAACCTTTGGCTAATGTGAAACTCGGGATTAAATCCAACTTAGCTAGCCGCGTCATAACACCGAAACTAATGTGACAAAGACGTGAATGCCAAACTTCAGATTCATTAACGTTCGAAATGAATATGGTTCACGACTTTATTACAAAAATCTGCAATGGAAAGGGGGAACATCCCTCCGCTCTCATAACCTTTTCCAACAAAGAGTCCATATTTCGTAACAACTAATTTATTAGACTCGAAAACCAACTTAAACCCTTCTCTACATAGAAGGGAGCCACTAACTGGCGGGGACATGCTGCACGTTCTTCAGCTGCACGATCCTTCCTGAAGTAAACTTCATATCGACCGTGCCAACACCATGAACAGAAGCACTCGCGCCATTCCCCATCAATACGGACCCGTGGCCTGTGATTTGGTAATAAGAAAACAATGAAATGTCAGCACACACATGAGCACCTGCACCTGTGTCCACCCACCAATCGGTGGGCTGAAACATTGAAAAAACAGTAAATAAAGTACCGTACCCAGATGCACCATTTTCATTGTTGCCCACAATCATGTTGACAGGCTTAGAGTCCTGTCCTGGCTTCTTGTACTTGTTTTGGCACTTGTTGGCCGAATGTTCAACCGAACCACAAGTAAAGCAGCCATCATCCTTCTTGTTCTTCTTAAAGGTCTTCTTACACTTCTTCTTAAAGTCGGTATTGTATTGGACACTGTTCTTTCCCTTGGGCTTGTGGGAGTTATGTTTCCTCTGGTTCATCATGTTGGCGACAGAGGTTCCTTCGACCCCTTTTCTGTGTGAGTCCTTTGCCCTCGAATTCTGCTCAACACTCAGATGTCCGATGACATCCTCCACGGAGAATTCACGCCTCTGATGTTTTGGAGTGGTGGCAAAGTTCCTCCAGGAATTATGGAGCTTAGCGATTATGCAGCCCGTGACAAACTTGCCCGGTAACTCGCACTTAAGAAGTTCAAACTCCTTAACGATTCATATTATCTCATGAGCCTGCTCCAGTACAAGACGGTTTTCAAGCATCTTGTAATCATGGAACTGCTCTATAACATACATTTCACTCCCAGCGTCGGTGGCCCCGAACTTAGATTTGAGCACCTCCCACAAGTCCTTGGTGACATGCACATGTAAATATGTGTCGACCAACTTATCTCCGATCACGCTAAGAACTGCTCCTAGGAACACGACGGTAGCTTCCTTGAATGCCTTCTCCTATGCAGGAGCAACCATTCCTGAAGGAACACCAGTGACCCAGAACACGTTCATAGCCGTGAGCCATAAGGTGGTCTTCGTCTGCCAACGCTTAAAATATGTACCGGTAAACTTATCCGGTTTCAGTGCTGCGGCAAAGCCACTGGACGAAAAATTCCTACACATAATAGGTTTTTGGATGCTGAGTAAATAGGCAATTTTTTGATTAACTTAATCCACGAGTAAATCACTAGCATGGCATTGACACAAATAAACGCGTACTGATATTCAGTCAAGCAGGCACATACTACGCTAATTGCAGAAAGATCTACGTATAACGCTAGCATGGCTAAACGGAAAACACTAGGAGCAGGATAAACGAGTTATACCCTCCAGTAGGCCATGCAGAGGCCGCGGCAGTGGCGGCGGCAGCAGCGTCCTCGGCGACCTTCTTGTCGGCCTCGAGTTTCTCGGCGGCGACACATTCGACGTCGGTGGACATGGTGATGATGAAGACGACGCAGACGTAGAGGAAGAATTGGATCAGAGGTGAGTAGTCGCGTAGTTGCTGCCCAAAAACCTATTCGCCCCTCTCAACCAGAAGGGTAAGGTTTACTCTCCGTTAGTGACTGGCAAAAATAAGCGCGTAGGTGTGAGCTCGACTCGGCTCAATCCCGCAACCCGCGGCGTGATACGTCCATTTTGCATCATGCTTTTATATCAATATTTATTGCATTATGGGTTGTTATTACACATTATGTCAGATATGCCTATTCTCTCTTATTTTACAAGGTTTGCATGAAGAGGGAGAATGTCGGCAGCTGGAATTCTAGGATGGAGAAGGAGCAAATATTAGAGACCTATTCTGCACAACTCAAAAGTCCTGAAACTTCACGGGAGCACGTTTTGGAATATATAAAAACTACTGGAGAAAGAATTAACCAGAGGGGGCCCACACCCTAGCCACGTGGGTGGGGGCGCGCCCTACCCCCTGGGCACATCCCCTGTCTCGTGGGCCCCTTGGCAGGCCTCCGGTGCCCATCTTCTGCTATATGAAGTCTTTCGTCCGAGAAAAAAAATCATAAGCAAGCTTTCGGGATGAAACTCCGCCGCCACGAGGCGGAACCTTGGCGGAACCAATCTAGGGCTCCGGCGGAGTTGTTCTGCCAGGGAAACTTCCCTCTGGGAGGGGGAAATCATCACCATCATCATCACCATCGATCCTCTCATCGGGAGGGGGTCAATCTCCATCAACATCTTCACCAGCACCATCTCATCTCAAACCCTAGTTCATCTCTTGTATCCAATCTTTGTCCAAAAACCTCAGATTGGTACCTGTGGGTAGCTAGTAGTGTTGATTACTCCTTGTAGTTGATGCTAGTTGGTTTATTTGGTGGAAGATCATATGTTCAGATCCTTTATGCATATTAATACCCCTCTGATTATGAACATTAATATGATTTGTGAGTAGTTATGTTTGTTCCTGAGGACATGGGAGAAGTCTTGCTATAATAGTCATGTGAATTTGGTATTCGTTCGATATTTTGATGAGATGTATGTTGTCTCTCCTCTAGTGGTGTCATGTGAACGTCGACTACATGACACTTCACCATTGTTTGGGCCTAGGGGAAGGCATTGGGAAGTAATAAGTAGATGATGGTTTGCTAGAGTGACAGAAGCTTAAACCCTAGTTTATGAGTTGCTTCGTAAGGGGCTGATTTGGATCCATATGTTTCATGCTATGGTTAGGTTTACCTTAATACTTCTTTTGTAGTTGCGGATGCTTGCAAGAGGGGTTAATCATAAGTGGGATGCTTGTCCAAGAAAGGGAAGTAACCAAGCACCGGTCCACCCACATATCAAATTATCAAAGTACCGAACGTGAATCATATGAACGTGATGAAAACTAGCTTGATGATAATTCCCATGTGTCCTCGGGAGCGCTTTCCTTTATATAAGAGTTTGTCCAGGCTTGTCCTTTGCTACAAAAAGGATTGGGCCATCTTGCTGCACCTTATTTACTTTTATTACCTGTTACCCGTTACAAATTACCTCATCACAAAACTATCTGTTCCCGATAACTTCAGTGCTTGCAGAGAATACCTTACTGAAAACTGCTTATCATTTCCTTCTGCTCCTTGTTGGGTTCGAAACTCTTACTTATCAAAAGGACTATGATAGATCCCCTATACTTGTGGGTCATCAAGACTCTTTTCTGGCGCCGTTGCCGGGGAGTGAAGCGCCTTTGGTAGGTGGAATTTGGTAAGGAAAAATTTATATAGTGTGCTGAAATTTACTGTCACTTGTTACTATGGAACATAATCCTTTGAGGGGCTTGTTCGGGGTATCTTCACCCCGACCAGTAGAGCAAAGAGTTACTCCTCAACCTACTGAACCTACTGAAAATGTTTACTTTGAAATTCCTTCGGGTATGATAGAGAAACTGCTATTTAATCCTTTTACAGGAGATGGAACATTGCATCCCGATTTGCACCTAATCTATGTGGATGAAGTTGGTGGATTATTTAAGCTTGCAGGTATGCCCGAGGATGTTATCAAGAAGAAGGTCTTCCCTTTATCTTTGAAGGGAAAGGCATTGACATGGTTTAGGCTATGTGATGATATGGGATCATGGAACTACAACCGATTGAAATTGGAATTTCATCAAAAGTTTTAACCTATACATCTTGTTCATCGTGATCATAATTATATATATATATATATATATAAATTTGGCCTCGCGAAGGAGAAACCATCGCTCAAGCTTGGGGGAGGCTTAAGTCAATGTTATATTCCTGCCCCAATCATGAGCTCTCAAGAGAAATTATTATTCAAAATTTTTTGCTCGACTTTCTCTCAATAATCGCTCCATGCTCGATACTTCCTGTACTGGTTCTTTTATGATGAAGACTATTGAATTCAAATGGGATTTATTGGAGAGAATTAAACGCAACTCTGAAGATTGGGATCTCGACGAAGGTAAGGAGTCAGGTATAACCCCAAAGTTTGATTGTGTTAAATCTTTTATGGATGCTGATGTTTTCTGTGAATTTAGCACTAAATATGGACTTGACTCTGAGATAGTAGCTTCTTTTTGTGAATCCTTTTCTACTCATGTTGATCTCCCTAAGGAGAAGTGGTTTGAATATAATCCTCCCATTGAAGTAAAAGTAGTTGCACCTATTAAAGTTGAAGAAAAGACTATCACTTATAATGTTGATCCTGTTGTTCCTACTGCTTATATTGAGAAACCATCTTTCCCTGTTAGAATAAAGGATCATGTTAAAGCTTCAACTATGGTTCGTAAGAGTAATACTAGAACACCTATACCCTCTGAGCAAATTAAAGTTGAACCTAGTGTTGCTATGGTTAAAGATCTCTTGGTCGATAATATTGATGGGCATGTTATTTACTTCTGTGATGAAGCTGCTAGAATTGCTAGACCTGACACTAAAAATAAACATAGACCTGTTGTAGGCATGCATGTTATTTCTGTTAAAATAGGAGATCATTGCTATCATGGCTTATGTGATATGGTTGCTAGTGCAAGTGCAATACCTCATTCCTTTTATAAAGAAATTATGCATGATATTGCACCTACCAAGATAGAGGAAATTGATTTTACAATTAAGCTTGCCAATAGAGACACTATTTCACTAGTTGGGATTGTTAGAGATGTTGAAGTCTTGTGTGGGAAAGTTAAATATCCTGCTGATTTTCTTGTTCTTGGTTCCCCACAAGATAACTTTTGTCCCATTATATTTGGTAGACCGTTCTTGAATACTGCTAATGCTAGGATAGATTGCAAAAGGGATGTTGTTACTATTGGTTTGGGGGATATGTCTCATGAGTTTAATTTTGCTAAATTTTGTAGACAACCCCATGATAAAGAATTGCCTAGTAAAGATGAAATTATTGGTCTTCCTTCTATTGCCGTGCCTCCTAATGATCCTTTAGAACAATATTTGCTCGACCATGGAAATGATATGTTTATGGATGAAAGAAGGGAAATAGATGAAGTATTCTTCAAACAGGGACCTATTTTGAAACACAACTTGCCTATTGAAATCACTACAAAAAAAGACACATCCGTGACATTTTGGGCCGAATGATTTTTTTCTGTCATACTTATGACACTTCTATGACGATAATTGTGACAAAACCCGGTATCATCATAGATGTGGTGGGGTCCTACTTCTATGACAAAAAATCATGATAGAAAATGGGCTTTTCGTCCTGGGCGGGCCGGAGACGCAGTTGCATGACATTCTTTGGGCCGTCCATGACGGAAAAAACCATGGTAGAAGCGAGGGCGAGGAAAATATCAGGGTGTTCCCGGTTACGGTGGGTGGTCGGGGCCGAGTGATGCGCATTTCTCTCGTACACGCACGCACGTGGGTGCGAGTCGTTGGGCTCTAACTGAACCCGAGCGAGGCGTTGGGCTCTAACTGAACCCGAGCGATTGCACTGCAGGCTACGCGTTACTGAACCCGAGCGATCGATCGATGGCTGTTAACTGAACCCGATCGAGCAATTCCTTCGCTACTGCTGCTAACTGAAGCCAATCGATGCCGCCTATGGATGAACAGTGAGCGTTGCGGGGGGGGGGGGGGGGGGTTGGATGAACAGTTCCCGGTGGGGGTGGATGAACAGGACCCCGTGGTGTTGCCTCTGGATGAACAGTACCCCGATCGATCGAGCTGGTTGGGGTTGGATGAACAGGACCCCGTGGAGGGCAGGATGAACAGGACCACCCCATGGAGGGCAAGATGAATAGTAGATGGTGGATGGCAGGATGAACAGTAGCCCGTGGAGGGGTGGTTGAACATGAGCCCGTGGAGAGGGTTGGTTGAACAATAGCCGGTGGAGTAGCGCGCGGTGGAGGTTGGATGAACAGGAGCCCGTGGATGAACACTCGTAGGTGGAGGCTAGAGGAGGTCGACGGTGGATGAACAGTAGCCCGTGGAGGCTGGAGGGGGTCGACAGTGGAGATGAACAATATCCCGTGGAGTCCCATTTTGCGGTACGCCACACCCCTCCCGATGAACAGGACCCCCATTTCGACCGTAGCACTCCAACACAAGTCTGTTTCCTCCGTTTTGCGGTACGCCACACCCCTCCCGATCAACAGGACCCCCGTTTCGACCGTAGGAGATCCATTTCCTCCATTTTGCGGTACGCCAGACCCCTCCCGATGAACATGATCCCGTTTCAAACATGGCCGGTCGAACACAAGGCCGTTTCCTCCGTTCTGCGGTACGCCAAGTCTCATTTCCATCGGTTGTTCCGTCCAAGCCATCCCGATGAACACGACGACGCATTCCGTTCTGACCCAGCCGGTTGGCTCCCCATGAACACGACGACAGCGTTGTTTCTCCGTTCCGACCTAGCCATGTACACGAGTCTGGCCGTACGTATGCGCGAGTAGGTGTTCGAGACCCTGCCCGTATGTACGTACATGGCCGTATTTTCTTTCTTGCACACTGGCCGCTATACGTACGTGTACATGCTACGTGCGCGCCTCTACTACGACACGTGCGCGCCTCTACATCGACCAGTATGTATGTACACGTTGATACGTCTCCATCGTATCTATAATTTTTGATTGTTCCATGCCAATATTATTCAACTTTCATATACTTTTTGGCAACTTTTTATATTATTTTTGGGACTAACATATTGATCCAGTACCCAGTGCCAGTTCCTGTCTGTTGCATGTTTTTGGTGCAGAATATCCATATCAAACGGAGTCCAAACGGGATAAAAATGGACGGAGTTATTTTTGGAAAATATGGAAAATTCGGAAGGAAAATCAACGCGAACCAGTACCTGAGGTGGTCACGAGGCAGGGGGGCGCGCCCCCCTAGGGCGCGCCCCTACCCTCGTGAGCCCACCGTAAGGCGGTTGACGCTCTTCTTTTGCCGCAAGAAAGCTAATATTCAGAAAAAAATCACGGCGAAGGTTTCAGGCCAATCAGAGTTACGGATCTTCATATATATATATACAAAACGGTGAAACAGAGCCAGAACAGAACGCAGAAACAGAGAGAGACAGAGAGACAGATCCAATCTCGGAGGGGCTCTCGCCCCTCCCGTGCCATGGAGGCCATGGACCAGAGGGGAAACCCTTCTCCCATCTAGGGAGGAGGTCAAGGAAGAAGAAGAAGGAGGGGGGCTCTCTCCCCCTCGCTTCCGGAGGCACCGGAGTGCCACCGGGGGCCATTATCATCAATGCGATCTACACCAACACCTCCGCCATCTTCACCAACATCTTCACCAACATCTCCATCACCTTCCCCCCTCTATCTACAGCGGCCCACTCTCCCGCAACCCTCTGTACCCTCTACTTGAACATGGTGCTTTATGCTTCATATTATTATCCAATGATGTGTTGCCATCCTATGATGTCTGAGTAGATTTTCATTGTCCTATCGGTGGTTGATGAATTGCTATGATTGATTTAATTTGCTTGTGGTTATGTTGCTGTCCTTTGGTGCCCATCATATGATTGCGCGCGTGGATCACACCCTAGGGTTAGTTGTATGTTGATAGGACTATGTATTGGAAGGCAAGAGTGAAAGAAGCTTCAACCTAGCATAGAAATTGATGCATACGGGATTGAAGGGGGACCAATATATCTTAATGCTATGGTTGGGTTTTACCTTAATGAACATTAGTAGTTGCGGATGCTTGCTAATAGTTCCAATCATAAGTGCATAGAATTCCAAGTCAGGGATGACATGCTAGCAGTGGCCTCTCCCACATAATACTTGCTATCGGTCTAGTAAGGTAGTCAATTGCTTAGGGGCAATTTCGCAACTCCTACCACCACTTTTCCACACTCGCTATATTTACTTTATTGTTTCTTTATCTAAATAGCCCCTACTTTTTATTTACGTAATCTTTATTATCTTGCAAACCTATCCAACAACACCTACAAAGTACTTCTAGTTTCATACTTGTTCTAGGTAAAGCGAACGTCAAGCGTGCGTAGAGTTGTATCGGTGGTCGATAGAACTTGAGGGAATATTTGTTCTACCTTTAGCTTCTCGTTGGGTTCGACACTCTTACTTATCAAAAACTGTTGCGATCCCCTATACTTGTGGGTTATCAAGACCTTTTTCTGGCGCCGTTGCCGGGGAGCAATAGCGTGGGGTGAATATTCTCGTGTGTGCTTGTTTGCTTTATCACTAAGTAATTTTTATTTTCTGTTCTTAGTTGTTCTCTATCTTTAGTTATGGATATGGAACACGAAATACCAAAAAAATTAGGTGTACTTTCTGCTCATGGAGATGGGGAACCTCCTAAAACCCTCGATGCTGGTTATGTGGAAGATATTATGTACTACTTTAATAATCCTAAGAAAACCCCATTCAATTATGTAATGGGAGTAACGTTGGATCAACGTGAATACTTTAGGGATTATCGCTTGACACAAAAAGGGAAACTATTATGGGATCAAATTTACATATTGAAGTGGTATGCTAGACAACTATGCTCGGAATATGATTATACTTGTTGCTCTAGGATGAATTCTCCACACCTCCCCTTTTCATGCAAATTTAATGATAATGAAACCTTGGCTTCTTATGCTAGAGGTATATATGATTACTATGATGTAGAACAAATAGAAGAATTTGTTGCTTTTATGGGTGCTTATGAAATTGAATCTATGTTTAAAGAGTTTGATGATATTGATGATGCTTGTTATAGATCTGAAAATTTAGCTATCCTCAAATATTGCTATGAGAATTATGAATACAATTATGAAATTAATGTACTTATTAAGAAAGTCTCCACTGTCCAAGAAGAGACTAATATTTTGCAGGAATCTATGGAAGAAGAAGTTGATGACACTGTGAGCTCATTGGATGAAAAACATGAGGAGGAGAGCGAAGAACAAAAGGAGGAAGAGCGGATTGATCACCCGTGCCCACCTTCTAATGAGAGTAACTCTTCAACTCATACATTGTTTAATTCCCCTTCGTGCTTACCGAAGGATGATTGCTATGATGACTGTTATGATCCCTATGATTCTTTTGAAATATCCCTTTTTGATGATGCTTTCTATGCTTATGGCCAAGATGCCAATATGAATTATGCTTATGGAGATGAACTTGCTATAGTTCCTTATGTTAAACATGAAATTGTTGCTATTGCACCAACGCATGATAGTCCTATTATCTTTTTGAATTCTCCCGACAACACTATATCGGAGAAGTTTGCACTTATTAAGGATTATATTGATGGGTTGCTTTTTACCGTTGCACATGATGATTTCGATAAATATAATATGCATGTGCTTGCTGCTCCTACTTGCAATTATTATGAGAGAGGAATTATATCTCCACCTCTCTATGTTTCCAACATGATAAAATTGCAAGAAACTGTTTATACTATGCATTGGCCTTTACTGGGTGTGCAGGAATTGTTCTTTTATGACATGCCGATGCATAGGAAGAGAGTTAGACTTCGTCATTTCTTGATATATGTTGCTTTTTGCTCACTACTAAATTACAAATCATTGTTAATTAAAATTGGCTTTGATATACCTTGGGATCCGGGTGGATTCACTACTTGAGCACTATATGCCTAGCTTAATGGCTTTAAAGAAAGCGCTGCCAGGGAGACAACCCGGAAGTTTTAGAGAGTCATTATTTCTGTTGAGTGCTTTCATATAGTCTAAAAACAACAAAAATAAAGAGGGGAACCCAAAACTTTTCAAAAAGGAAAGTGAAAGTGAGAAAGACAAGCACTGTTGAAGTGGGAGAGCTCCTTGAACTTTGTTCATGCTCACGGCAACTTTGTGAATCTTGATTACAGAAACTTTTCAACAAAAATAATTATCCCCTTGTACAATTCCATTGTATTATAAAAATAATGTGCCAAGCTTTGCCTTTAGGATGTTTACATTTGCTTGATGGTTTGTACGGTGCAGGACAGAAACTTTAGCTGTAGTGCGCGATTTTACATTTTTGGCTGGAACGTCAAATGGTTCTGATTATTTTTGCACTGTCTTCCTATACAAATTGTTTATTTTTCCTAATTTTGGTAGAATTTTTCAAGTATCATAAGTATGGTGAATGTTCAAATTATTACAGACTGTTCTGTTTTAGACAGATTCTGTTTTTGATGCATAGTTTGCTTGTTTTGATGAAACTATCGATTCATATTAGTGGATTAAGCCATGAAAAAGTTATATTACAGTAGACACAATGCAAAAACAAAATATGAATTGGTTTGCAACAGTACTTAGAGTAGTGATTTGCTTCATTATACTAACGGATCTTACCGAGTTTTCTGTTGAAGTTTTGTGTGGATGAAGTGTTCGATGATTGAGAAGGTTTCGATGTGAGAAGAAGGAAGAGAGGCAAGAGCTCAAGCTTGGGGATGCCCGAGGCACCCCAAGTAAATATTCAAGGAGACTCAAGCGTCTAAGCTTGGGGATGCTGGGGAGGCATCCCCTCTTTCTTCAACAAGTATCGGTATGTTTTCGGATTCGTTTCGTTCATGCGATATGTGCAATTTTGGAGCGTCTTTTGCATTTAGTTTTCATTTTTCTTTTATGCACCATGATCGTATGAGACAGTCCTTGGTTGATTTATAGAATGCTCTTTTCACTTCACTTATATCTTTTGAGTATGGCTTTATAGAATGCTTCATGTGCTTCACTTATATCATTTGAAGTTTGGATTGCATGTTTCTCTTTACATAGACAACCGCCATTTGTAGAATGCTCTTTTGCTTCACTTATATTTGTTAGAGCGTGGGCATAACTTTTGTTTAAAGAATTAAACTCTCTTGTTTCACTTATATCTATTTAGAGAGATGATAGGAACTGGTCATTCACATGGTTAGTCATAAAATCCTACATAAAACTTGTAGATCACTGAATATGATATGTTTGATTCCTTGCAATAGTTTTGTGATATAAAGATGGTAATATTAGAGTCATTCTAGTGGGTAGTTGTGGATTAGTAGAAATACTTGTGTTGAGGTTCGTGATTCCCGTAGCATGCACGTATGGTGAACCGTTATGTGATGAAGTCGGAGCATGAGGTGTTTATTGATTGTCTTCCTTATGAGTGGCGGTCGGGGACGAGCGATGGTCTTTTCCTACCAATCTATCCCCCTAGGAGCATGCACGTAGTACTTTATTTCGATAGCTAATAGACTTTTGCAATAAGTATGTGAGTTCTTTATGACTAATGTTGAGTCCATGGATTATACGCACTCTCACCCTTCCACCATTACTAGCCTCTCTAGTACTGCGCAACTTTCGCCGGTACCATAAACCCACCATATACCTTCCTCAAAACAGCCACCATACCTACCTATCATGGCATTTCCATAGCCATTCCGAGATATATTGCCATGCAACTTTCATCATCATCATATACATGACTTGAGCATTCATTGTCATATTGCTTTGCATGATTGTAAGATAGCTAGCATGATGTTTTCATGGCCTGTCCGTTTTTTGATGTCATTGCCACGCTAGATCATTGCACATCCCGGTACACCGCCGGAGGCATTCACATAGAGTCATATCTTTGTTCTAGATATCGAGTTGTAATATTGAGTTGTAAGTAAATAAAAGTGTGATGATCATCATTATTAGAGCATTGCCCCAGTGAGGAAAGGATGATGGAGACTATGATTCCCCCATAATTCGGGATGAGACTCCGGACTTTACAAAAAAAAATAAAAGAGGCCAAAGAAGCCCACTAAAAATATTAAAAAAATAAAAAAATGAGAGAAAAAGAGAGAAGGGGCAGTGCTACTATCCTTTTTCCACACTTGTGCTTCAAAGTAGCACCATGTTCTTCATATAGAGAGTCTCTTGAGTTATCACTTTCATATACTAGTGGGAATTTTCATTATAGAACTTGGCTTGTATATTCCGATGATGGGCTTCCTCAAATGCCCGAGGTCTTCATGAGCAAGCAAGTTGGATGCACACCCACTTAGTTTCAGTTAGAGCTTTCATACACTTATAGCTCTAGTGCATCCGTTGCATGGCAATCCCTACTCACTCACATTGATATCTATTGATGGGCATCTCCATAGCCCGTTGATACGCCTAGTTGATGTGAGACTATCTTCTCCTTTTTGTCTCCTCCACCATCATATTCTATTCCACCTATAGTGCTATGTCCATGGCTCACGCTCATGTATTGCGTGAAAGATTGAAAAGGTTTGAGAACGTCAAAAGTATGAAAAAATTGCTTGGCTTGTCATCGGGGTTGTGCATGATTTGAATATTTTGTGTGGTGAAGATGGAGCATAGCCAGACTATATGATTTTGTAGGGATAACTTTCTTTGGCCATGTTATTTTGAAAATACATGATTGCTTTATTAGTATGCTTGAACTATTATTGTCTTAATGTCAAAGGATAGACTATTGCTTTGAATCACTCGTGTCTTAATATTCATGCCATGATTAGACATATGATCAAGATTATGCTAGGTAGCATTCCACATCAAAAATTATCTTTTTTATCATTTACCTACTCGAGGACGAGCAGGAATTAAGCTTGGTGATGCTGATACGTCTCCGTCGTATCTATAATTTTTGATTTTTCATGCCAATATTATTCAACTTTCATATACTTTTTGGCAACTTTTTATATTATTTTTGGGACTAACATATTGATCCAGTGCCCAGTGCCAGTTCCTGTCTGTTGCATGTTTTCGGTTTCGCAGAATATCCATATCAAACGGAGTCCAAACAGGATAAAAATAGACGGAGCTTATTTATGGAAAATTAGGAAGGAAAATCAACGCGAACCAGTGCCCGAGGTGGTCACGAGGCAGGGGGCGCCCCCCTAGGGCGCGCCCCTACCCTCGTGAGCCCACCGTAAGGCGGTTGATGCTCTTCTTTTGCCGCAAGAAAGCTAATATTCGAAAAAAAATCATGGCAAAGGTTTCAGGCCAATCGGAGTTACAAATCTCCATATATATACGAAACGGTGAAACAGAGCCAGAACAGAACGCAGAAACAGAGAGAGACAGAGAGACATATCCAATCTCGGAGGGGCTCTCGCCCCTCCCGTGCCATGGAGGCCATGGACCAGAGGGGAAACCCTTCTCCCATCTAGGGAGGAGGTCAAGGAAGAAGAAGAAGAAACAGGGGCGCTCTCTCCCCCTCGCTTCCGGTGGCACCGGAGTGCCACCGGGGGCCATTATCATCACCACGATCTACACCAACACCTCCACCATCTTCACCAACATCTCCATCACCTTCCCCCCTCTATCTACAGCGGTCCACTCTCCTGCAACCCGCTGTACCCTCTACTTGAACATGGTGCTTTATGCTTCATATTATTATCCAATGATGTGTTGCCATCCTATGATGTCTGAGTAGATTTTCGTTGTCCTATCGGTGGTTGATGAATTGCTATGATTGATTTAATTTGCTTGTGGTTATGTTGCTGTCCTTTGGTGCCCATCATATGATTGCACGCGTGGATCACACCCTAGGGTTAGTTGTATGTTGATAGGACTATGTATTGGAGGGCAAGAATGACAGAAGCTTCAACCTAGCATAGAAATTGATGCATACGGGATTGAAGGGGGACCAATATATCTTAATGCTATGGTTGGGTTTTACCTTAATGAACATTAGTAGTTGCAGATGCTTGCTAATAGTTCCAATCATAAGTGCATAGAATTCCAAGTCAGGGATGACATGCTAGCAGTGGCCTCTCCCACATAATACTTGCTATCGGTCTAGTAAGGTAGTCAATTTCTTAGGGGCAATTTCGCAACTCCTACCACCACTTTTCCACACTCGCTATATTTACTTTATTGTTTTTTTTATCTAAACAGCCCCTACTTTTTATTTACGTAATCTTTATTATCTTGCAAACCTATCCAACAACACCTACAAAGTACTTCTAGTTTCATACTTGTTCTAGGTAAAGCGAACGTCAAGCGTGCGTAGAGTTGTATCGGTGGTCGATAGAACTTGAGGGAATATTTGTTCTACCTTTAGCTCCTCGTTGGGTTCGACACTCTTACTTATCCAAAACTGTTGCGATCCCCTATACTTGTGGGTTATCACACGTTCGCGACTAGAATGACAACGCTGCGTACGCTTCGACCAGGTGGGTCCCGACTGTCAGGCACTTCCTTGCGTGCGAAGATGTAGCTGGTGGGTCCCAGCAGTCAGGGGGCGAATTGTTTTTTTGTTTTTGCCCGGATGCACTTCCTTGCGTGCGAAGATGTAGCTGGTGGGTCCCAGCAGTCAGGGGGAAACGTTTTTTCGCGAAATATGGTGGCCCGTCCGGTGGGTCCCCGCTGTCAGGTGGAGGAATAATTATTTTGCGCGTAATAAGGAGGCACTTCCTTGCTGCGGCCGTGGACCTAGCTGTCAGCCTCTCCACATATAGTCCACGTCCGATGGAAGCCGTTCCTTGACCATGTTGACCACGCCGCGCCGAGAGCACCAGGGCGGTGGATGACGGCGAGGCCTAGGAAGGGGATGACGCGAAGCCGGGGAAGACACAGTAGTGGATGCCCACACGTAGAGGAGTACGACGGTTCACTGGTTCGCTGCGGTGTGAGGCTGCCGTCGCCGCAGAATAACAGGGGGTGTGGGTGAGTAGAGGGATGGCCTGGCTAGCGATGGGAATAGTAGGGGGCGGTGAGGCCTCCAGGGCAGCACAGCCGGCCACGGGAGGCAGGAGCATGCGACACGACCGGTGCTGCTTTGGGCGGCTGGAGCAACAAGACCAGAGGTTGAAGAAGCACTACGGCCATTGGATGGACATCGTACGGTCACTGGAGCTAGAATCGTTCATATTGACTAAGTTGACAAAGCACTCCGTCCCCGTCAACTTAGTAGGCCCACAAGTCAGCCTCCCACCAAGGTGGGTCCCAACTAGCAGGGGGAGTATTCATTTTTTGTGCGTAATAAGGAGGCACCTCCGGTGGGTTCGAGCTGACAGCGGGGGGAACGTTTTTTTTGCGAAATACGTTGGCCCGTCCGGTGGGTCCCGATAGTTAGGGGGGAAACGTTTTTTTCGCCAAATACGGTGGCCCGTCCGGTGGGTCCCTGTTGTCAGGTGCAGGAATAATTATTTTCCGCGTAATAAGGAGGCACTTCCTTGCGGCTGCCGTGGACCCAGCTGTCAGCCTCTCCACGTATAGTACTCTTCTGATGGAAGTCGTTCCTTGACCACATTGACCACACCGCGCCGAGAGCACCAGGGCGGTGGACGACGGCGAGGCCTAGGAAGGGGACGACGCGAAGCCAGGGAAGACGCGGCAGTGGATGCCCACACGGAGAGGAGTACGAGGGTTCACTGGTTTGGCTGCGGTGTGAGGCTGCCGTGCCGCAGAATAACATGGGGTGTGCGTGAGTGGAGGGATGCCTTGGCCAGCGGTGGGAGTAGTAGGGGCGGTGAGGCCTGCGCGGCAGCACAGCCGGCCACAGGAGGCAGGAGCAGGCAGCACGACCGGTGCTGCTTTGGGCGGCTGGAGCAAGAAGACCAGAGGTTGAAGAAGCACGACGGCCGTTGGATGGACATCGTACGGTCACTGCAGCTAGAATCGTTTATATTGACTAAGTTGACAAAGCCCTTGGTACGCGTCAACTTATTAGGCCCACAGGTCAGCTTTCGAAATGGTGCGCCCCAGATGTCAGGGGGAGGAATCATTTTTTGGGCAGGTGAAGCTAGAATATCCGAGATTGAAGAAGAAGCACGACATCTGTTGGATGGACATCCAACGGCCACTGTTGCTAGAAGCGTGTGTTGACTATAAGTTGACAAAGCCTTGCATACGCGTCAACTCTTTTTTTAAGGGGACGTGTCAACTTAGTAAGGCCACAAGTGTGTGGCAGAGAACTTATAGCCCATTTGAGATTTGTAAAAATGTGCAGCCAATTTTTGAATTCTAATGGAATTTACTACAGCCCATTTACAGTTTGTTAAAAGTACAACCCATTTCAACTAACCGTTCAAAATAGAATTCAATAAAATTTCCCACATTTTGATGGGATTCGAAATATTTTTATCCCAAAATTTCTACTCAGATTAAATACAATTTCAATAGAAATTTATATTACGTAAAAATCCAACGAAACATTGCGCTCGCAACAATTAATGAAATTAAATTTTTTAATATCCAAAAATAATATTTTATAAAATAATTACGTGTTTGGTGCATTTTTTATAGTTACTGCCAGTTTTTATAATTACATCCCATTTATTATTTCATAAAGCCCATTTTCTTGTTAAGCCTAATGCATCCCTCCTAGGAAAGATTTGCAGCCCAGCGGGGCGGAGAATAACAACTAGACCTTGCCTGGGTATTCCTAAAAAAAGTATAGCTGGGCTAGCCATTTTCAGCTTGAAAAAATTAATATCTGGGCTGGATATCTGGCCTGGGCTAGACGGGCCACAGCCCGCCCAGTTAATAGCCGCAACGATGTTTTCGTTGTTGTTCAGAGGAGAAAAATTAATATCTGGGCTAAACATCGCTCAAGAAAAACTTTGCAGTGCTCACACCTCAAAAACACAAATACTGCTCGAGTTGCTTGGTCCCAGCTGTCGGCCGCTTCTTGTGCAATTCTCTCGTTTATTGACTACATAGGTTGACAATGGTGTGGAACCCTGATGTCAGGAAACCAGGAGGAAGCAAAAAATATTGTTTTATATACTAATAAGGAGGCACTTGCGTACGTGCGGCTATGGCCCTGGTGGGTCCCCACTGTCATCCTCTCTAAGTAAAGTCATCTCCTCATCCTCATGGCCGTTGACCATGTTGACAATGCGAGACGTTGGCGCCACCGCGAGCACAACAACTTGAAGGACGACGGAGAGGGCCTCGTGGGCCCTACGAATGGTCTGATACAGCACCCGCAGCTCATTCGGGAAGCCAGGATCATAGGGCCACATGTCCGCGACGGCATTGTCGTTCGCTTGTTCACCGGTGCTCATTGAGGAGACGGAGGTTGTGGCACAGGTCCTCCTGCGCTGATAGCTCTTCCGCCATTAGGGCATCGAAGTGCGGCCGCACGTGCTCTATGGTGAACATGGCATGAACTGGCTTGGACAGTGGCACCGGCTCCTGGTCGGAAGCTACGTCCATCGTCTGATTGTCGTCTCTCAGCTCGGCGAGGTAGCTGGCGAGCTAGCATGTCCAGCTGCTGGACCGACCCACTACCAAGCACGAGTCTGACTGCCCTGGCCCACCCAGACCGCCTCCCTCACCCACACGCGCTTTCCACCTGAAACGGTCAGCGCCGCCCGCCCCGCTTCCTGGTGCATGCGATTGCTCCGCCTTCAACCGACACAAGTGTCGTCTGTCCGTCCTTCTGCCGCCCACATTAATGATATGCGGTTGCCAAGGCGGCTACTCCGGCGCCACACGCCCGTCCCTCCGCCACCCACCATTGCTATATAAATTGTTGCGCCGGCCATAGCCGCAGTCATCCGCATCCGTTCCTATTCTCCTGTCCACACCACTTCTTCCCACCATGGTTTCCTCGTGCTCCAGCGCTCTTCGGGACGGGCGGACGACGGACCACAAGGAGATGGCAGCCATTGCTGCAGACTGGCTGGCCGGCAGGCAACCGGAGGACGACGACGTCCCAATGGAGAACATGGTAGTCGACGATCCGGCGCCAACCCCCTCCTCCGCGCCATCCTCGCCGGTGCATTGCACCATGACCATCGGCAAGGCCCGTGCCCAATATATGGACACGGTGAGGCAGAAGCATGAGGAGCAGTTTCGGGAGGCGCAGGCCGACGCCGCCTACAACCACCATCTCCTCCAGGAGCACCTGCAGGCAGAGGAGCAGATCGCCGCAGAGCGGGTGGAGCAGGAGGCGCTGCTCGAATCGTACCGCTCCACCCGCGAGGGCCGCCTCGAGCACTGGCGGTACCGCATGCGAGTGGCGGAGGCTGCGGCCGCCTACAAAGAGGGCAATGAAGCAGGCAAGGCGCTGTTTGGCGAGACCGAGGACGAGGCAGAGGACAATGCCGACTCCGACGAGTCCCCGCTCTGCTGGCGTCGACGAGGCCCTGCTCCACCGAGGCCCGCGACGCCAACAATGAGGCAGAGGACACCGCCGGCTCCGCCGAGGCCCCACCCTGCCAGCAATGAGGGGGAGGATTTCCCCTGCTTCGCTGAGGCGCCGCCCGCCGGCAACGAGACGGAGGACATCGCCGGCTGCGCCGAGGCCCCGCCCGGCTGCCAGCGAGGCCGCGCCACACAGGAAACAAGGAAGAGTAGAACATGGTAGGCCGCCGCCGCTCGGTTCCAAGTAAGGCCACCGCTGCTACCCTCAGTTGAAGCCAAGCTAGGCGGGTTGACCACTGACGGCCGGTTAGCTTCTTGACGGCGACGTGGAGTCGGAGAGCTATGTTGGAGAAGGATGCTGCTTCTACTTAACTGCTGGTGCAGTTGGCTGACTGAAAAGTGGGCCCAACAGGCATCTGGGCCACATGTTAGTTATGCAACTGCACCTACAGTTAAGTCACTGAAGCTTTTGTTAGGCTCAGTAGGACACATGTGGGTAGCTTCGGTTAATTAATTATACCTCTAGCGCACCCCTTTTTAGTTGAAGAATGTATGAAATGTAATGAAATCCGACATGTTTATATGAAATCCGACCGTGTATGAATGAATTTATTTCGATTAGTTCGAATTCTTGTATCACTGGCATTGGATGAACATGCAAAACAATACGTACTAGCATTATTCCCAGGGTGATCACCTCGTTTGCAGCAGTTTCACATGTACTCCCTCCGGTCCTTCCTAGTCTGCATACAAGTTTTGTCTGCAATCAAAGTATCTCTACTTTGACCAATCTTATAGAAAAAAGTATGCACTTTCACAATGTGCGAAGTAAAAAGGAACAGAAGGTGTATAAAGGGTTTGAGCAACTTTTTAGCGTTCCTGTACATTGCAATCAAACACACGGGCCTGGCAATTCATAGAGAACATTCAAAACAATCGATGATTATGCATCTCAGCAATTCACATGTCAGAGCCAATATTTACTTCACAACTAAAGAATAAAGAAAAAATGGATCGACGCTGCTGACAGTAAAGGGCGTCCCATTCGAAAATATCAAACGCATGTCTTCTTGCTAAAATCAATGAGACAAATTTGACAAGGTTTTCCCGTTCCAAAATATGAAATGCCTACGATTGTGGAATGGGCAGGGTTTGCCTTCAGTTCAGACATTGACATGGCACCTCGTGCTAAATAAACCAGCTGTTCCTTTTGTGCAGTTCCACCAAAATCAACCAAATTCGCGCGTAGCTTGTATGATTTCGCCCTTATATGTTGCAACACCTTGAACTTATCGGCACCTCCTTTCTTGTGGTGGAAATGAATGATTCGATGTATTCATGAACATTTTGTGCAGTTCCCATTGAAATCAAGCCGAGCACCCTGTTTACACAAATACAAAAAAAGTGATTAGTATAAAGCAAACTGTACTATTAATTGATAGCTTAAACAGGCACCGACATGGTCCATGTAGAGCACACTTTTTGAAAAATGGAACTCAACGGAAAGAATCCTAGAACAACAGTGTACTCGCGCATCACAGCAAGAAAATGGAGATTTTTCAGTCCTTCTGAGCTGAAGTTAGTTTGGTCTTGTGGGGGGTAATGTAACCATCCTTCAACTGATCCTTCTGATGAGAAGATAGACATGGCTTCTTCATCCTGGCATAATCGAAACTAGTCACTTCACGTACTCCATATTCTTCTTCAGAGGAGGATGATCCCGTTGTGCAAAGACAAGAGGATAACTAAATGCTAGCATCCCTGTTTGCTCGAAAAAAGGAAAGGAAATATTTAAAACAACACAGATGAAGCACTTCTCAAGTACAATACCACTTTTTGATGATAGTATCTAAACAGTAGCACAACACCAATAGAGATGACAAAGCTCAATCATATGGATGAAATCAGTGGGCAAGTACCAACCTTTGTCAGGAGGCTTATTGTGTAGAGCATACATATGAAGCACTTCTCCGGAACCATCTGTTTCTATCTACTGTGGTGGCCATGCTTACTATATACTCCTCGATTAGATTAATGTTTCCAACATCTTCTTGTGCAGTTCCACTAAAATATATGGTATCTTCAAAGAAGATCCCTGTTTGCACAAGTAGAGATAATTACATATTACATTAAGAGTGTCATCAAATCAGTGGCAAAACAATTGATCGTTCCAGCCATAGCAACAAATTAAGATGCAAATCTATATCATTACTTGTGTCATCACAGTTCCAGTGCTTCATTACAGCACCAGGAGTTGATTTTTGTTTTTCTTCCGCTTGTTCTTCCCCTTCATCACTTGGTTCAATAACAGACAAGCTTCGCCTTCAATGTAAGATTTGGCATGTCAATTAGGTTGCACAAGTATAGCACTAAACAATGACATTAATTTTCTGATGAAAGTGGCAAAATACAGGCCAACAGTTGTGAAATATCCTTATCTTACCTCAATGGGATATTGCGGTGCACATACAGATTGGAAGTCTTGTCTCCATTTGTGCAGTTCACTAAAATCAAGCAACATTATTGTACAAGTAGCACAACATATGAAAGCACACTGCAGAATCATGTGAAAGAAGGCTAGTACTGACCTCTGATGACGCGAAATTCAAACAACTCACAAGAAGAAGATCTGAACCAAATTTGCCAACACGGATAGGAAGTAAGATCTCCTCTTGTGCAGTTCCACTAAGATCAAGAAATAAACCAATATTGTCGGTGTGCACAAAACACTCCTAAAACAATAGTATTTTGTGCAGTGCGACAAAAGGTCACAATGGCAACGAGGTGAAGTAGATAACCCTATTTACACAGAGGTGCAAAGGAAACAACTAGTGGTCAATAACGATGGACGACACAGAAGCCAACAAAAAGAAACATCTACCTTACCTAAATGGGAAACAAAGCAAGACGGTAGCATTTCTCAAACAGTGGCATTGATTAATATTAACAGAGAGATTATATTAACAATAAAATTCATTAAACATGTAATTTTCTTTTAACTGTGGCATTGCATCAATTTTCCAGCAGCATTATTAGAGGGTGCTTGTTTACATGGACATTTTGGTGGAGGGACTAAAAAAACTTCGTGTCAGTCCCATCTAAACCAAACATGAGGGACTTTTAGGGACTAAAAGTGGGCATTTGGGACTAAAGAAAGAAGACCCCGAGGGAGAGTTTTTTTGGGACTTTTCCAACAGTTGTCCCTGCCACGTGATACGTCTCCAACGTATCTATAATTTTTGATTGTTCCATGCTATTATATTATCTATTTTGGATGTTTATGGGCTTTATTAAACACTTTTATATTATTTTTGGGACTAACCTATTAACCTGAGCCCAGTGCCAGTTTCTGTTTTTTCCTTGTTTTAGAGTATCGCAGAAAAGGAAAATCAAACGGAGTCCAATTGACCTGAAACTTCACGGAACTTATTTTTGGACCAGAAGAAGCCCACGGAGTATCGGAGATGGACCAGGAGAGTCCCGGGCTGCCCACGAGGGTGGGGGGCGCGCCCCCCTGCCTCGTGGACAGCCCGGAGGTCCACCGACGTACCTCTTCCTCCCATATACACCCATATATCCTAAAAACTTTGAGGAGCACAATAGATTGGGAGTTCCGCCGCCAGAAGCCTCCGTAGCCACCGAAAGCCAATCTAGACCCATTCCGGCACCCTGCCGGAGGGGGAAGCCTTCTCCGGTGGCCATCTTCATCATCCCAGTGCTCTCCATGACGAGGAGGGAGTAGTTCTCCCTCGGGGCTGAGGGTTTGTACCAGTAGCTATGTTTTTGATCTCTCTCTCTCTCTCGTGTTCTTGAGGTGATACGATCTTGATGTATCGCGAGCTTTGTTATTATAGTTGGATCTTATGATGTTTCTCACCCTCTACTCTCTTGTAATGGATTGAGTTTTCCCTTTGAAGTTATCTTATCGGATTGAGTCTTTAAGGATTTGAGAACACTTGATGTATGTCTTGCGTGGGATACCCGTGGTGATAATGGAGTATTCTATTGATCCACTTGATGTATGTTTTGGTGATCAACTTGCGGGTTTCGTGACCTTGGGAATCTATGCATAGGGGTTGGCACACGTTTTCATCTTGACTCTCCGGTAGAATCTTTGGGGCACTCTTTGAAGTACTTTGTGTTGGTTGAATAGATGAATCTGAGATTGTGTGATGCATATCGTATAATCATACCCACGGATACTTGAGGTGACATTGGAGTATCTAGGTGACATTAGGGTTTTGGTTGATTTGTGTCTTAAGGTGTTATTCTGGTACGAACTCTAGGGCTGTTTGTGACACTTATAGGAATAGCCCAACGGATTGATTGGAAAGAATAACTTTGAGGTGGTTTCGTACCCTACCATTATCTCTTTGTTTGTTCTCCGCTATTAGTGACTTTGGAGTGACTCTTTGTTGCATGTTGAGGGATAGTTATATGATCCAATTATGTTATTATTGTTGAGGGAACTTGCGCTAGTGAAAGTATGAACCCTAGGCCTTGTTTGAACGCATTGAAATACCGTTTACGCTCACTTTTATCATTAGTTACCTTGCTGTTTTTATATTTTCAGATTACAAAAACCTTTATCTACCATCCATATAGCACTTGTATCACCATCTCTTCGCCGAACTAGTGCACCTATACAATTTACCATTGTATTGGGTGTGTTGGGGACACAAGAGACACTTTGTTATTGGTTGCAGGGTTGCTTGAGAGAGACCATCTTCATCCTACGCCTCCTACGGGTTGATAAACCTTAGTTCATCCACTTGAGGGAAATTTGCTACTGTCCTACCAACCTCTGCACTTGGAGGCCCAACAACGTCTACAAGAAGAAGGTTGTGTAGTAGACATCACCACGCATCGCACCTTGTCTCCGTTAGTTCATTACTAGGGGTAACATTGTCTTTTAGCATGTCATTTAATAACCTCTAGTCCATGTTTAGTGCCTGGAACCAAGCAGGTAGGGACTAGGGAGTTTTTAACCAAACAGGGCCTTAGATTAACAACAGCTAAAGAGTTGCACGGGACAGTGGACGCACCAGCACCATGTGCATCTACCGATGTACTGGGGTGATGCACAGTCTGTTGCAAAAAAGAACAAACAACCAAGGAGCATATTTTTGTTGGTCCCAGTTTTGTTATCTTTAGGCATCTTTCCCTATGTGAGCGCAGCAAATCTAGTCCTGCTCAAACTCTACAGCCTTGTCCCCCAAAACAAAAGATCAGTTCATTACAGATGTGCGTACTGCGTTTGTCATTGTTTTCCCTTTTCGACCAACGTAGGTGCTGGATAGCCAGTCTGTACTAGTACTTTCCCCATTTCCTTTCCTCTGTGAACCACGTCCTAGATTTATGCTATACAACTTTCCCCACTACTTTCCCCCATTCCTGTCCTCTTTGAACCACGTCTTAGATTCATGCGATACAACTTCCCCCTTCCTTTCCTTTTTGAACCACGTCCTAGATTCATGCTATACAACTTTTCCCACTACTTTCCCCCATTCCTTTCCTCTTTGAACCACGTCCTAGATTCATGGTATACAACTTTCCCCACTACTTTCCTGTTTGATCCAACACCTAGATTCGAGTGCAGAAGCGGAAAAAGCCCACATGCAGCTAGAGCAATGCATGTCGAATAAGTAAATTATACCTTAAGGTTCTTGGGGTGTGGTTCGGTGGGCGACCGGAGGCCGTTCGACCCACACTATGTACGTCGGCAAAAAAGAAGGGGTCGGAGGCCCTCCCGCGACGCCGCTGGGTGAAAGTGAACAGCTGCGCCAGTAGTGGATTCCCTCCGCCCTCGCCGACGGCGACAACGTTAAGCCTCCTTCCCTTCCCGGCGGACGGATCCTGCCAGCTCTTTGACCAGCAGTGAGGGGAGAGAGAGAGAGGCCAACGAAGTCTTGTTTAGATCTGGAGAGGGTGAGAGAGTGTGAAGAGAGCAACTACAAGCAAACCAGCAGTGAGGGGAGAGAGAAAGGCCAATGAAGTCTTGTTTAGATCTGGAGAGGGTGAGAGAGTGTGAAGAGAGCAACTACAAGCAGACCAGCAGTGAGGGGGGGATAGAGAGAGAGGCCAACGAAGTCTTATTTAGATCTGGAGAGTGTGAGAGAGTGTGAAGAGCGCAACTACAAGCGCTGAGGCTCCAGCGTGTATATATATACCGGAGAGAGCGTGAAGAGTGCAAACCCTAGAAAACAAGCGCCAAGGCTGCAGCTTATACGTGATGAGGTGATTGTACGGTCACTACGAGATCGTATAGCTCCGTATCCATCCATTTTAACCAGTAGTACGTTACCTCTATCCACGTAGTACGTTGGGTCCCACCAGTCAGAGGGTGAAACAAACAAATTAATAAGAAAAACTAAAAGCACCAGCGGTGTATCTTACCTGACACATCTCGCTACTACTCGGGAACACTGTCCAATTGATGCCTCTGTTCACTCATGTACTATTTTAAGTGAATCCTTATTATAACATGCACACAATTTTGGGCACTTGTATTCGACCTAAGTCAGTGTGCCACCGTATCTCGTAGGAATGCCTCCGTCTAGGTGTAATAAGTCACGTTAGAAGGTGCAGCGGGACCAAGGTGCAAGCAGATTGGAGGAGAAGGAGAAACTTGACCGGTCATTCCTCCAATCAATGCCCTTATTTCTGTCTCTAAATGCAACAATTAATCCAAACAACTAAGAGATGTTATTTTAGCTACCATGCAGGGCCACGTATTAACTCGCATGCAAACCGACTTTGATTTCTTGACTGATCAACGCGTAGTTGTGCTCCATGCATTGGGTTTCCGGGGGAGATAACAAGGCAGAGTAAGGAGCGTTTTGTTACATTTCTTAGGCTAGTCATAGTGGTGAGTAACTTGGACTAGTACAACATGCATATCTTACTAGTCTATGTTACTACTACGCGAAGTTTGCCGTCGGAAGCGAGCCGATCTGGCTCTCTTGAGCTAGCAAGGTTTTTCTAGCCCACCCAAGCTAGCTGGTCCACAAAAGCTAACATATTTTAACAGTTACAAACGCCTAACCTTGCCCGGCTATGCTATAAGCTGTTCTTGCTAAGGATCCAAACGCTCCCTAAGTAACAATGCTTGCTAGCAACAAGGCCAGGAGGGGATTGAGATGCGAAGTTAATGGACGACGCCTAAACATTTTGGGAATATCTGATTTCCGTAGGATGACTTAACACCTAGACGGAGGGAGTACTACTCCTCAGTCCAGGTTTGATGGAATATTCGTCACCTCTTCTCTTCTTGTACGTACTCCATTTCTATCTCACTTCCTGTGGCTTCGCACTCGCACGATTTTCCTATTCTATGAACCTGTGTGCGTGTGTGTGTGTGTGTTTAACAGCATGTGTGTGTTAGAGAGAGTGACATATCGACCTACTCCTACAGAGAGATGGTGTGTAGTGTACGATTTTAGCCACCAGAGTCAGTGCATCGTCTCGTTTCCGGGCGCCCGATAGGGGCAGGCGGACAGCTGCCATGCCCGCTCCTGACCAGCCTGGCCCACCCAAAGCCCCTCCATTGCCCGCGCGCTTCCCGCCCGAAACGGTCAGTGCTGCATTCATGCCCGGGCAGAGCGGACGCGAGCTCCCACTGGCGCCTGCGTTGAAGGGAGAAGCGGATTCAAGAATGATGGTTGCTTCGTCCGTCCAACTTACTGCTGGGTCTATGTGATTTGACGGCTCATTGGTCATTATTATTGAGGTGGTAGGACTGTTGGATGTTCCACGCTTTCGGCGAAAGGAGGTATTACTAGATTACAATTTTCTCCATTCTTACGGCGGAGGAGTGCAAGAGCAGTGAAAACACGCAGGCTCAGTGATTACATGGCCCACCTCACACTATCACCATATTTTCTGGACACCGTGCGACACCTAACTCTTTACATAGTACTCCCTCCGTTCCTAAATATAAGTCTTTGTAGAGATTCCACTAGGTGGACTACATACGGAACAAAATGAATGAATCTACACTTAAAATGCATCTATATACATCCGTATGTGGTTCATGGTGAAATCTCTACAAAGACTTATATTTAGGAACAGAGGAAGTACTTGTATAGTATGTACTGTAATTTATCAGCGAGATAGTACAATGCAGTATGTGCGATTAAAGATTACTAGGACTAGTTGATGAGACATAAACTCATCACAAATACAGTACGTACAAGCCAGTAGAGGTATGTGCGGGGCAAAGAAGTAGAGAAATATCCACATGGAGTGATGTGGGCAGCTGGAGCAGTGGTGCAAGCCGGATGTAAAGGGCGTTGTACCTGAGGGATGTCGGGACGTAGCTCAACCTAGAGGAGGGCGGCGGGAGGAGGCAACTAGCTACGTCGCGGCAGTGAGCAATGGACGAAGGCAACCTCAACGGCTTTGTGAGAGATAATGGCGGGGACCCCTGACCGGGACGTGCCGACAGTGGGTTTTCGCCATCGGCGACAGCTACCGCATCTACACTAAGCATCCACCCCTTCCCCCGGCGGACGTGATCCGCCGAGATGTTAGAGATGTGGCCACAGTTGTTTTGTGCGAGAGAGTGTGAAAACTGAAGAGAGCAACCCCAGCAAGCAACCATGTAGGCTCGTCCTGCCTATGTATATACTGGAGCGGTTTCCCTTTCTCTCCATATGAACCTATTTATATTGCGTACGTGCCACCGAAGAAAAAAACTTTATTTATAAATGACGCGGCACCTACTACTCGTTCTCCTATAAACCTTGCGCTTGGCATCTCCAAACTATTAACCTTGCGATTGGCTCTTCGTCTCTTCGGGAAGTCGAGCAATAATGGTACTGCAGTATATATCGTTCTGGCTATATGAGACAGAATGAATTGCTGTACGTCCACCACATGGCGAGGGTCGAGGGCGAGTGCGTACTATTACGTCCGTTTCAATATGGACTACATACGGAGCAAAATGAGTGAATCTACACTCTAAAATACGTCTATATACATCAGTGTTTGGAGTATGTATTAGTAGTTCATATTGAAATCTACTAAAGGACATATATTCCAAACAATATGATAATCTCTCTAACCAAGGTAGGGACGAGGAGTAAACGGAGGGAGTACTAGTAAAAATTTCTCCTTGTCCTGCGAGCCACTGCGCGCGTGGGTGAGGGAGCGGGCATACTAAGCAAGCTTCTCCTCGTTCTGCGAGTTGACGGGACACATCAAAAGTACTCCAGTGTATAGAGCCTTGCCTCTAAGGTAGGCCCCACATGGTTTGCCTCTTTTTTAACATAACGCGTCAAGTCACAATTTGTTTGTTCACCCGTGGTAGATGATCCTCCCTCCATCTAGTGGACAACCAATACATGTGTCAAGTTACCATGTGGGCTGCCTTTTCTTATAGAAATGAGCTCCACCGTGTACCCGCGCGGGTGTGGTTAGGAGAGAGATGGGAGTACGTGCACCGTGCGTGCACCTCTTCTCTTCGTGCACGTCCCCCACCTACGTGGGTGTGTGTGAGAGATACAAACCTAGACAAATGGCTTGTGCGTTCGTGAATGTATTTGTGGGAATATGTGTCGATGACATCTCAAACAAAATTTGGCATGCAATGTGTGTGAAATGGAGGCCTATCCATATCATATATAGAGGGTTGGGCGATCCACGAGAAGAGAGGGAGGGGTCATAGATATCGATAGAGTCGAGGAGAGGATCAAGTGGGTGGGTGCGAGATCGATGAAGAGAGCCATTGTAATTGTGTGTGTGCAAGTCAAAGATATAGGGAGACCGACCTAGCTACCGGAACGTCATAGGGCACAGGTCAAGTTTGTGTGTGGCAGGGAGACATGACTAGAGCGCTCAATGTATCGGTGTGTGTGTGTGTGAGGGGGTGGGGGGAGGGGTAGGCAGAGGCCTAACTATAGAGGTAGAATGACTCATATATGTGTTGAGAAGGAGAGACCCAGCTATGTCTTGAGGGAGATCGGTCGACGTCCATACATAACTGAAGGACGGGAAATAGGATGGGACAGAGAGATAGAGGACAGAGAGAGGGAGGGAGAGAGGTAGAGTGTTGGATGGGTGATGGAGTTGCTTCTCGAAGATGGTGGGAGAGGCCTACTAGACAAACTAAGGGTGGAACTACAATATTATCAATAAGAGTGGGGATGTGTTTCTGTGTGTGCCTGTGCGTGATAGATCTGTCGGGACACATCCATGGATGATGAAGGGGAACCATGTGTTTGGTAAGCAAACCTAACTAGATTGGTAGATCAATTGTTGTTTGTTGGAGAAAGGGAGAGACACAACTAATGAGGTAGATCGATCGACGCGTGGGGAAAAACAAGTTATAAGGACCTAGCTAGCTATATGTATAGCGGGAGATCGGTCGGTGTACATCCATTTGTTAGAGGCAAATAAGGCCCGGCGAGATGGATAGGCAGAAAGAATGGAGCTAGGAGGTGGTGCGAGAGGCCCAGCTACTAGCTAGATAGCGGGAGGGGTGTGCGGTTGTGAGATCGATGAAAAGAGGGGCGAGAGTTTACACGTGTGTGGGACCGTATGAGAGACACGAGGCAAGGACACATAAAGGAGGAGATTGAAGGTGCGTGTGTATGTTGTAGGCAGACATCGCTGGACAGGTTTATCGATCGGTGTGTGTCAAAAAGGAGTTGTGGAGACTGTGGGAGAACGACCTAAAGAAAAAAAATGAATGTGCGCGATGGATAGAATGCTGAGGGAGGGGGAGGGCGAGGAGGGCATGTGCATGCACGAGAGAAAGTTAGTGGTAGCTACAAAGGTTAGAGGATTGTGTGGTTGTAAGAGACTAACAAAGATCATAATTTGATATGAAAGTGGATTCATATATTTGAACAAGAGATCATAGTGTTTTAAACATATGCATGCATGAATATAGTGGTGATACGCGTGTTGTGGTTTTGCACATGTTATACCATAATGTGATAATGCATGGCGTTTGCAACTCACAGCTAAATGTCGAACAATCTAAACCATACTAAACATCGAACAATCTCACATTTTATTTGAATTTTTGATAAATGTGTGGCGTTTGCAGCTTACAATTAAATATCAAACAATCTAAACAATACTATATATCGAACATTCTCATATTTTATTTGAATTTGTGGTAATGTGTGGTGTTTGCAACTCACATCTAAATACTTGTAGGCGTAGGGGGTGGGGCACCATACATAATGTGATAAACACATTATACATATGAGACATGGTTTAGTTTGTGAAGATCTAGCTAGAGCTTGAAATGTACTATGATTTGAAATCAACATAAAGTGGATTCAAAAAATCGAGTTCGAGTTCATATAGTACACATAGTTCATATGTAACTCGAGACTTATCATGTGGTGTGCTGTGAAGATAATACACAAATGATGGTTCAACTTGACAATAATGACGATTGTAGATCTTACTAAAACAAAGAAACGAATTCAAATGCTTTGACTTCACAACAATCATTATTGTAGATCTTATTCAAATAGAGAAACCAATTCAAATTTAGTTCATATTGAAGCGGTAGTATATACGTTTGGAATGCCCTAAAACGTTCATTTGAGTACTAGGTTGCATGCATTATACACGTAGTGAAATATTTTAATTGAACATAACATGAATTCAAAGTTTTGAATGACATTTGTAGTGCGAATTGATTTGGTATAATACACGTTAGGCTTGTCCGGAAATTTCAACCCGCGCCTTGTTAGTCTGAAATATTTAAGATATATCTTTGTCTCGTTGTGCTCTGACAACTCCCTCCATCTCAACCCATGCCTTGCTATTCCAAAATTACACCGCGCGCGAAAACTCCCACCTCCTGAACCGAAAGAACCGCCTTAAATCGGTGGGGGTACTTTCGTAACTTACCCCACATCTCGGTCCCCTGCCTGGTCTGCTCTTGCTCTTGCTCTTGCTCGCGCTGCTGCTCTCGCTCTTGCTCTTGCTTGCGATGCTGCTCCGATTTAGCTACACTTCAGTCGACTGAATCGACTTTTGGGTCAGTCGATTTTCAGGGGGTGGGGGGGGGGGGCTCGCCGGAGTTAAGGAAGAACCAGCCGCAGCGGGGAGGGGGGCTCGCCGAAGAGGTACCCCACTATCTATCTTAGGGTTCAGGGTGGGGGCGGTGGTCGCCGACGATGGTGGGGCAGTGGTGTGGGGATCGCCGGAGAAAAAGCTCGGCACGGGGGCCCTACAGGGATGGCCGGGGCGGCGGCGGACCGGTGGTGGGGAGTGTTTTCAGGGCGGGCGAGGCGGCGCACCGCCGGCCGCGGGCGGCGGGGGCGGCTGTTTGACCAGTGGTGGCTGGCGGCTCAGGGGGGTGGAGGTTGAAGATGAACTACAAGCCCTTGATTTCGTATCCAATGACTGCAAAATCGACTGACCAGAGATGAAAAATTCAGTCGACTGACGTGTAGCCTCACCTCTACTGCGTTCAGTTTCGACAGTAAAATTCAGTTTCGACAGCAAAATTTAGTTTCGACAGTTAAGTTCAGTTTCGACAGTTAAGTCCACAGATGAGCGGCTGATGTATACAGCTAGCACTTTGTGGTTATGTATTTTAGGTCATCTATTGGAGATACTATTAGAATTCCACTCAAGTTAACGTTGTCTCTCTTGTCTTGCTTCAGCCTCGGCGTTGTGCAACTCACCAGAGCTACTCCAACGACGAAACCCTCCATCATAGCGGAGCAGTACCTCGGGCTCCATCTCCAGACGCCTAAGATCAACCTCCCCTCCTCCGCCCGCCAAGTCAGCCGAAGCATCCTCATTGGCCAACCCCATCACGCTGAGATCGACATGGCTTCGCCAAAGAGGTTGTACACTTGTTGCATATCTTTTTTACTCTACATGTTATATATATTGTCCACTGAGCACACGGAGTAACGGGAAATACGATCATTTTATCCTACTATATGACAAGCATTGAGGTACCAGGCAACTTAGCTATCCGTGATGGACTCTCTTGAACGCCATCATTATTTATCTCTGCGCGTTTGAGCTGTGCATTTGTCGATGGCCTTGGGAGTTGAGCTAGTAGGGCAGTGGCCTGGGTCCAAAGTAATAGAAGTAGCACAAAAACATTTTTTAGTGTAGGCTTTTCCTTGCTCAAGCCCGCATACTGGAATCTCCAGTGCTTGATAGGAAAAGTGAATGAAAAACATAGGAATTGGGAAGTTACGTATGGTACTAATTTTCATGAATTTGGTGCAAAGTAATGGAGCAAAGAAAAACTGTAGGATTTGTTCCTTTAGTGTCTCCTTGAAAGAAAAACCGTAGGAATTTTAATTTCCACTTGTCCTCCTTTTCGAATTCCTATTCATGAAGCACAAGACTAAGAGATAGTAGCATAATAGCTTTATAACCGTACATTTTCTTGTGGTTTGACTTAATCTCACCATGCTTCTTTGCATCCTGTGATCTTCCAATTCTTGTGAACCAAACACCCAGATTGGCAGAAATCCTCTGTTTTTAAATTGAGAAAATTCCTTATTTGACACAATCTTAAAATCTGCTTCCTTGTTTGACATTGAAAAAAAAATCTTCCCTATATGACATTTTTGTTCATTTTGAGCCCAAATGACACCTGAAAAGACTCTTTTGCCCCTCATGTGGTATGTGTGTGGGGGGCAATAGCGCACACACGCAGCACCAGTGCGAGGGCAGGAGCACACACGCAGCAACACATACACATGCACCAACACACACACACACACGCACGCGCGCACACACGCAACAACACGCACGCGCACGTGCACACACACACACAGGCACACACACGCAGCAACACACATGCACGCGCACGCAGACACACACACACACACATACAGCAACACACACGCACGCAGCACACACACATACACACACACACGCAGCAGCATCACACATGCATGCAACACATAGGCATGCAACATCACACACACACACGCACGTACACACGCAGTAGCAAACACACACGCAGCGGCACACATGCACACACACATGCAGCAGTAGCACACATGTGTGCGTGCACCCACACATGCAATAGCACACACACGCGCACACACATACCGCATGAGGGGCCAAATCGTCTTTTCAGGTGTCATTTAGGCTCAAAATGGACAGAAGTGTCGTATAGGGAATAAAATTTAGGACTAGTGTCAAATAGGGAAGAAAAACTTTTCCAGTGTCAAATAAGGAACCAGATTTTAAGACAATGTCAAATAAGGAATTTTCTCTTTTAAATTCTCTGTTTTGCACGTGCATTCCTATCCTATTCCTGTCTATTTCCTATCCCTGCATTGTTAGGATCCTCAAATTCAAACAAGCCCTTACACAATTACTTCTATTACAGATATGTGTCAAAGAAAACCTTGTGTGGTTTGTCCTGCTCCTGCGGTGCTGTGTTCCACCCCAGCTTAGCTGCTCCAACGACGAAAGGGTTCACCACAGCAGGGATCCGCTCTCCAGACTGTCTTTCGCCGCCTCAGATCTTCTTCCCCACCGCCGGCAGCCACGACAACTGCATTACCATCATCAACTGAGCAGATGACCTTGAGGACTACACGGGTCCACAAGAGAGGTCGCACTCTTCCGTGTCTGCTTACGTTATGCATCGCTTAATATGATGACATGCTACTTTATCGTTGTGTTCACCTATTAGACTTCGAGTCAGGTCCAAACTTATGCTAAAACTTGAGTTTTTAAATGGTTGTGGGGTACATATTGGGGCAGCAGTCAGTACTATCTGTCTACTATCTGGTTAATCTCGGGTGTCTACTATGAGTTTCATGTTGGGTGCAAACAAACATTAAAGGAGCCATTATCTGTATTTTTTAACTAAAGCTATTATCTGCCTGCTATCATTGGTTTTGGGTCTATCCACAGTTTGCTACCATCACTCTGGATTTGTGCATGCACTCCTTACATAATCTCACTATGTTTTATTCCTATGCATGTCAGTTATTGTACACAATGGAACTGAACATGTAGAGCAAAAGAGACGAGCCTTGCGTGGCAATAAAATTTCATGCAGACGTCGCTCTGTGGTGGGCGCAAAGGCAGCCCCCTCTACCCATTTCGGATTGTAATCAAGAGGAAGATAACTGTTCTGAGGGGGATTCAGAAGCAGAAGACCACTCCTATTTACCCCATGAGGTCTTCGCTCTAACTTCACATGCTGATGTTGGTTATATCATGCATATGGTGCCTTGCATTGCCTACTTTATACATCAAATATGTCAACTGCTTAATTTAGACATGCTTTGTGTGAATGCCATCTGTTTAGTTTATTCATCGCTAATGTGAATTATGCAATGCCATCTTGTTTAGCCAGGCATCATATATGTGAATTTTGCAATGCGATCCTGCTTAGCCAGTCATCTTATATGTGAATTATATCAGGCCATCCTTTTTTTCGTTAGGTATTACACTTGTCAACAATGTTAGTACATTCAACTACTCTTCGTGTGCATCAGCCATTTGACACGGTGATGGAAAATTCTGGAGTGAAAACAAGGTCTTTAGAGCAAACTATGCTATCTGACGAAGCGCATATCTTGCTGGTTACGGATAGCTCCTCAGAGGAGGATTCAGAGACAGATGATCAGTCCTATTCCCCCCCGAGGTGTATGCTCTAATTAACTTGGCAGGGTTATGTTGCTCAAATCATGCATATGGTGTCTTGCATTGCGATGTCATTTGATTAGTTTAGACATGCTTTGTCTGAATGCCACCTGTTTAGTGTCTAATTACCATATATGTGAATTATGCATTGCCATCTTGTTGCAAGACATTATATATGTGAATTATGCAATGCTATCTTGTTGCAAAGGCATTATATATGTGAATTATGCAATGCCATGCTGTTGAGCCAATCATCATGTATGTGAATTATATCATGCTATCATTTTTTTGTATTACGTGTTCCATTTGTCGACAACGTTTGTATATTCAACTACTCTTCCTGTGCATCAACCATTTGAAAGCGGTGATGGAAGTATCTGGAGTGAAAACAAGGTATTCAAAGAAGACAATGCTACCTGCTGAAGCAGACATCTTGCTGGATACAGAGAGCTCCTCAGAGGAGGACTCAAAGACTAATGACCAGTCCTATTTCCCCCCGAGGTCTATGCTCAAACTTGGCAGGGTTATATTACCCATGTCATGCATGTTATCTTGCATTGCTTAGTTTTTACATCATATATGGATTGCCATCTGCTTACTTGCTTACTATATAAATCATATATTTGAATTATATCATGCCATCATGTTTACATACACAACATCTATCTGAATTATGGCATGGCAACCCATTTAATAAAGACATCATATAGTTATATCATCTCATCCGGTTTAGTGTTTACAGTCATCATATTTTGAATTATGTCATTCTATCCGGGAATTATATCATGCTATCATGTTTCCATAGGCGGCATGTATGTGAATTATGGCATGCCAACCTATTTAATAAACACATTATATAGTTATATCATGTCATCCTGTTTACATAGTCATCATATTTTGAACTATGTCTTTCCATCTTTTTTAGTTAGCCATCATAATGTGAAATTGTATCATGCTATCCTGTTTAGTTAGCCATCATATATGTGAAATTGTGTCATGCTATCCTATTTTGTTAGAAAACATAAATGTGAATTATTTCATGCCCTCTTTTATTCCCCACTATCCATTGCACCTGTCTATCATACAATGTCTGTACATTCAATTACTTTTCTTGTTTATCAGCCATTTGAATTGGAGAGGGTGATGGCAGTATCTAAGGGAGTAACAACACGGTCTTCAGAAAAGATAGTGCTACCAGTTGATGCAGATAGAACCATGGTTGTACTTTCCCAAGAACTAGCCCCACCATACATAACCCAGACTCTCGCAGATTGTACCCCTACCCAGTTGGACAGAGAACCAACTACACCCCTTCTAACCCCAACCCCAGCAGATAGTAACCCAGTTCCAGTTGACACAGCACCGTCTCCACCACAGAGCACCCAAACACGAGCAGTTAGTAAGGGAACTGCAGTGCCCAAAGCACGAGGACCACCACTCTGAATCCCAACTCAATGCTTAAAGGAGAAGAAGAATTGTTGTCAGGCCAGGTTCTGTAGCTATGGTTCATACTCCTTTGCTCTTGCATCACTGTATTTACTCTAACCAACTATTTTCAAATTTGAAGGATGGAATTGAAACTCCAATGGCGCAACAGGTATGTTTTAAACTTGTTTCTTTAACTGGTTTGCTGTTGTAGCTTGCTCTATATTGATTTCAGTTTCAATTGAATAAACAATTATGTACTCATGTCATGCACATTACAAGTGTCTCTATAGTTTCCCACACTTATATTCTGTCTATTCTGCTTTGTCTTGAACAAATATTATTTGAACTGTGTCTCTATCTTGATTTGGCAACAAAAACTAGAATGATATAGGCCATAAAGTGACCATGGTACATAGATATATGTTTGTTTCATGTTGTTATCCTGTGCACTTTACTACTGAACTGATTTACCAAAATGAGTTTCATATACAACATGGTAAACTGTGACGTGTCTGCTTGTTTCTCTTTTAGAATGCGAACAAAATATTGGAGAACAATACCCCGTTATGCAATGGTGAAGGAAGTAATGCAGATAAGGTTCAAGATAGTGAGACATCCCTGTTGGTCTCCAAGAAAGCTGATAAAAACTACCTTGACGACAGTGAGAGAACCCAGAAGTCCTGTCTTGATGTAGTGTTCGAGTTACTGCCCACTAGTACTGGCACAGGCTCTTCAAACTCGCTGCCTGAATCAGTTTATCTTCTTGAGTCTCAGCTTCAAGTTGAAAGACATCGATCAGATGTGTTGCGACAGGAAGCTGAAGGACTGAGGAAGTCCCTGTAGAATTCAGATGCATACTTTCTGGTGCAACAGCAAGCGCTGGAGGATTTAAGCGCCAAACAAGAGAAAGTTAATAAGCTTGCTAAGCATCTTGCCAGCATTATGGGTACCCAGGATATTGTTTCTTGAGATCTTATGAAGTGGTTTTAGTTCTGGACTTGTTTTGCTGCGGCGTTTATTTGCACTGGTCGCCAACTTTGACAACCAGTGTACGCTACTTTGTTCCCTATATTTGCACTAGTGGCGAACTTTGATGCCCAGTGGATGTAATATGTGTAATAGCCGTGATAGCCTAGCGTAAGTTGCTTGCTTATTTATTTCCTTGTTGTCTTGTTTATTTGTTTGCTTGTAGTCAGTGCTGTTTGATGACCCACAAGTATAGGGGATCTATCGTAGTCCTTTCAATAAGTAAGAGTGTCGAACCCAACAAGGAGCAGAAGGAAATGATAAGCGGTTTTCAGCAAGGTATTCTCTGCAAGTACTGAAATAAGTGGTAACAGATAGTTTTGTGATAAGATAAATTGTAATGAGCAACAAGTAACAAAAGTAAATAAAGTGCAGCAAGGTGGCCCAATCCTTTTTGTAGCAAAGGACAAGCCGGAACAAACTCTTATAATAGGAAAAGCGCTCCCGAGGACACCTGGGAATATCGTCAAGCTAGTTTTCATCACGTTCATATGATTAGCGTTCGATACTTTGATAATTTGATATGTGGGTGGACCGGTGCTTGGGTGCTATTCTTACTTGAACAAGCGTCCCACTTATGATTAACCTCTATTGCAAGCATCCGCAACTACAACAAAAGTATTAAGGTAAACCTAACCATAGCATGAAACATATAGATCCAAATCAGCCCCTTACGAAGCAATGCATAAACTAGGGTTTAAGCTTCTGTCACTCTAGCAACCCATCATCTACTTATTACTTCCCAATGCCTTCCTCTAGGCCCAAATAATGGTGAAGTGTTATGTAGTCGACGTTCACATAACACCACTAGAGGCTAGACAACATACATCTTATCAAAATATCAAACGAATACCAAATTCACATGACTACTCATAGCAAGACTTCTCCCTTGTCCTCAGGAATGAACGTAATTACTCAGAAAGCATATTCATGTTCATAATCAGAGGGGTAATAATATGCATATAGGATCTGAACTCTTTCACCAAATAAACCAACTAACATCAACTACAAGGAGTAATCAACACTACTACTAGAACCAATCCCGGACTTTGAGACAAGAATTGGATACAAGATATGAACTAGGGTTTGGAGATGAGATGGTGCTGGTGAAGATGTTGATGGAGATTGCCCTCTCCCGATGAGAGGAGCGTTGGTGATGACAATGGTGATGATTTCCCCCTCCCGGAGGGAAGTATCCCCGGCAGAACAGCTCTGCTGGAGCTCTAGATTGGGTCCGCCAAGGTTTCGCCTCGTGGCGGTGGAGTCTCATCCCGAAAAGTTCCTTCCTATTTGTTTCTCACCGAAAGACTTCATACAGGAGAAGATGGGCGTCGGAGAGCCACCAGGGGGCCCACGAGGTATGGGGGCGCCTTAGGGGGGGGGGCGCCCCCCACCCACGTGAGCAGGGTGTGGGCCCCATGGCCTTCATCTTTGGCGTAGATTTTTCTTTATTTATTTTAAGATGTTCCATGGAGTTTCAGGACTTTTGGAGTTGCGTAGAATAGGTCTCTAATATTTGCTCCTTTTCCAGCCCAGAATTCCAGCTGCCGGCATTCTCCCTCCTTATGTAAACCTTGTAAAATAAGAGAGAATAGCCATAAGTATTGTGACATAAAGTGAAATAACACTCCATAATGCGATAAATATCGAGATAAAAGCATGATGCAGAATGGACATATCAACTCCCTCAAACTTAGACCTCGCTTGTCCTCAAGCGAAAAGCCGATAACAATAAATATGTCCTCATGTTTAGAGGTAGAGGCGTTGATAAAAATAAAATAAAATACAGACATGAAGGCATCATGATTATTCTCATAGCAGCAACATATATAGCTTTTGTCATATGATTACTTATGTTCAAGTGATGATCTATTCACAATGCAAAATTATAAATCATAAACCTTATTGGGCTCCGACAAACTATAATATCAGTCATTGAAGCAATTGTAATTTATCATAACATCGGAAAGAGTCTATGTCAGAGCTAAAAAGCAAGTCCACATACTCAACTATCATTTAGTCCTCCATAATTGCTAGCACTCACGCAATACTTGTGGTTACGGAGTTTTAATCGGACACAGAGAAAGATAGGGGCTTATAGCTTTGCCCCACAACCTTTTACCTCAAGGGTAATGTCAACAATAATGGTTCATGCTCCCCTACATCCAATTATATATATATATCATGTTCTTTCCAACATGCTGAGCTTGCCAAAGGATAAAATGAAAAAGAAAAGGTGAAGATCACCATGACTCTTGCATAAGGTAGAAGATAATAATAAAGGATAGGCCCTTCGCAGAGGGAAGCAGAGGTTGCCATGCGCTTTTATGGTTGGATATATAAAATATCAATGCGAAAGAACGTCACTTTATATTGCCCCTTGTGATATGAACCTTTATTATGCAGTCCGTCGCTTTTATTACTTCCACATCACAAGATCGTATAAAGCTTATTTCTCCCACACCAATCAATCATACATATTTAGAGCAATTTTTATTGCTTTGCACCGATGACAACTTACTTGAAGGATCTTACTCAATCCATAGGTAGATATGGTGGACTCTCATGGCAAAACTGGTTTAAGGGTATTTGGAAGCTGAGAATTTGGCTAGCATGAGGGGGAAAGGCAAGCTCAACAAGTTAGAGGATCCATGACAACATACTTTATCTCAGATATAAGAAAGACATGACTCATTACGTTGTCTTCCTTGTCCAACATCAACTCTTTAGCATGTCATATTTTAATGAGTGCTCCCAATCATAAAAGATGTCAATGATAATATATCTATATGTGAAACCTCTCTTTCCTTATTACTTCCTATTAATTGCAACAATGACCAAAGCTATTCTTGCCAACTCCCAACAACTTTTAATCATCATACTCTCTCTATGTGAAGTCATTACTCTCAATAAGATCAATATGAACTTTTTGTTTCTTTTTATTCTTTTTCTCTTTTCTTTTATTCACCCAAGATCATGGCAAAATAATCAAGCCCTTGACTCAACACTAATCTTTATTATATATAGCTCACGGACTCAATTACATAGAGAGATCATAAAGCAAAACTCAAAAATAGATCATGCCATAAACTTTATTCTACTAGATCAAGATACTACTAATAGGATCGAACTAAGAAAAACGGTAAAGATAGGAGTTGTGATTGTGATACGATACCGGGGCACCTCCCCCAAGCTTGGCAGTTGCCAAGGGGAGTGCCCATACCCATGTGATTATATCTCCTTTGTCGGTGAAGACGGTGGTGGTGATGTTGGCTTAGTTGATGTCTTAGGCTTCTCCCTTAATTTGCGCTTGAGGACGGCATTTTGATCCCTCAGATCATCAATCTCCCACTCCAGGGTTAATATCTTTTTGCATAGGTCCTGCTTATTTTCCTGCAAGAGACGAAAAGGGATAAACTCAAACTTGGGTTTCTTTACCCTATCAGGGAGACTTGACTTTTTGAACTCCACGTGCATGTCCCCAAGTTGAGGTAATGGTGCTTCATCTTCATCTGAGCTCGTCTCCTCCTTCCCCTTGGGTTCATAGTCCTCTTCTTCCTCCGTGGTCCACCAATCGTGTTCCACATCTCCATAGACCTTTGGATTTGCTAAGTAATTATCCGCATAGCTTTCTCCTTTCGAATCCTGGGAAGACATGTTGATTTAATCTGCAATGGGACAGCTCAAAACAAAAACAGAGGATATTTGCGTGATACGGGAGTCAAAACCCCCGTGAGAATATATAATGAATTTTTACCGACCAAACTACGTAACGTGCAAGAAAACGGAGTCCGTAAGGCACACGAGGTGCTCACGAGGTAGGGGGCGCGCCCAGGGGGGTAGGGTGTTCCCACCACCCTCGTGGGGCCCTCGTGTCCTTCCCGGACTGCTACTTATTTTTCTATTTTTCTAAATATTCCAAAACGGAGAAATATTGCCTTAAAAATTGTTTTGGAGTCGGTTTACTTACCGTACCACATACCTATTCCTTTTCAGAGTCTGAAACATTCCGGAAAGTGTCTCTTATGTATTCCTCCGGGGTTACAGTTTCAATAATATTGGTTTCAACATTTACAGGATTACGTGAGATATAATATTTGATTCTTTGACCGTTTACCACTTTCAGATTTGTGCCCTCGAAGTTGTTGATCTTTAAGGCACCAGAACGATAGACCTCTTCGATAACATAGTAGCCTTCCCATTTAGAGAGAAGTTTTCCTGCAAAAAATCTTAAACGAGAGTTGTATAGCAATACATAATCACCTACATTAAACTCACACTTTTGTATCCTTTTGTCATGCCATCTTTTAACTTTTTCTTTAAACAACTTGGCATTTTCATAAGCTTGGGTTCTCCATTCATCAAGTGAGCTAATATCAAATAACCTCTTCTCACCGGCAAGTTTAAAATCATAGTTAAGCTCTTTAATAGCCCAATACGCCTTATGTTCTAGTTCGAGAGGTAAGTGACATGCTTTTCCATAAACCATTTTATACGGACACATACAAATAGGATTTTTATATGCAGTTCTATAAGCCCAGAATGCATCATCAAGTTTCTTGGACCAATTCTTTCTAGACCTATTAACAGTCTTTTGCAAAATTAATTTGAGCTCTCTATTTCTCAACTCTACTTGACCACTAGACTGAGGGTGATAAGGATATGCAATTCTATGATTAACATCATATTTAGCAAGCATTTTACGGAAGGCACCATGAATAAAGTGTGAACCACCATCAGTCATTAAATATCTAGGGACTCCAAACCTCAGAAAAATAACTTCCTTAAGCATTTTAATAGAAGTGTTATGATCAACACTACTAGTTGGAATAGCTTCCACCCACTTAGTAATGTAATCAACAACAACTAGAATATGTGTGTATCCATTAGAGGCAGGAAAAGGTCCCATATAATCAAAGCCCCAAACATCAAACAGTTCAATAACAAGTGAATAATTCATAGGCATTTCTTGACGTCTAGTAATATTATCAATTCTTTGACATTCATCACAAGACAAGACAAACTTACGGGCATCCTTGAAGAGAGTAGGCCAATAGAAACCAGATTGCAACACCTTATGTGCAGTTCTATCTCCAGTGTGGTGTCCTCCATAAGACTCGGAATGACACTTGCGTAGGATTTGTTCCTGTTCATGCTCAGGTACACAACGTCTAATAACACCATCTACTCCTTCTTTATAAAGATGTGGGCCATCCCAAAAGTAATGTCTCAAATCATAGAAGAACTTTTTCTTTTGCTGGTATGTGAAGCTAGGTGGTATAAACTTAGCAACAATATAATTAGCATAATCATCATACCATGGAGTACTACGAGAAGTACTTATAACATTTAATTGTTCATCAGGAAAGCTATCATTAATAGGTAGTGGGTCATCAAGAATATTTTCTAACCTACACAAGTTGTCTACAACGGGGTTCTCAGCTCCCTTTCTATCAACAATATGCAAATCAAATTCTTGTAGCAAGAGAACCCATCTAATAAGTCTAGGTTTAGCATCTTTCTTTTCCATAAGATATTTAATAGCAGCATGATCAGTTTGAATAGTTATTTTAGAATCAACAATATAAGATCTGAACTTATCACAAGCAAATACAACTGCTAAAAGCTCTTTTTCAGTAGTAGCATAATTTCTTTGAGCATTGTCTAGAGTCTTACTAGCATAATGAATAACATTTAATTTCTTATCAACTCTTTGCCCTAGAACAACACCTACAGCATAATCACTAGCATCACACATAATTTCAAAGGGTAAATTCCAATCAGGTGGCTAAACAATAGGTGCAGTGACTAATGCTTTCTTAAGTATTTCAAATGCTTCTACACAATCATCATCAAGGACAAATGGTATATCTTTTTGCAATAAATTAGTCAGGGGCCGAGAAATTTTTGAGAAGTCCTTAATGAACCTCCTGTAAAATCCGGCGTGACCAAGGAAACTTCTTATACCTTTGATGTCCTTGGGACATGGCATCTTTTCAATAGCATCAACCTTGGCTTTATCAACTTCAATACCTCTTTCAAAAACTTTGTGCCCCAAGACAATACCTTCATTAACCATAAAGTGGCACTTTTCCCAATTCAAGACAAGATTAGTTTCTTCACATCCCTGCAAAACTCGATCAAGATTGCTCAAGCAATCATCAAAAGAGGAACCATAGACGGAAAAGTCGTCCATAAAACCTCACAAATATTTTCACAGAAGTCAGAGAATATAGCCATCATGCATCTTTGAAAGGTAGCAGGTGCATTACATAAACCAAAAGGCATACGTCTATAAGCAAAAGTACCAAAAGGGCATGTAAAAATAGTCTTTGATTGATCTCTAGCCAACACAGGTATTTGAGAGAAACCAGAATAACCATCTAGAAAGCAATAGTGTGTATGTTTGCATAATCTTTCTAGCATTTGATCAATAAAAGGTAAAGGGTAATGATCTTTCTTAGTAGCTTTATTTAATTTGCGGAAATCAATTACCATCCTATAACCTATGATAATTCTTTGTGGAACCAATTCATCTTTATCATTAGGAACAACAGTAATACCTCCCTTCTTAGGGACACAATGGACATGACTTACCCACCCACTATCAGCAACGAGATAGATTATACCTGCTTCCAGAAGCTTTAGTATTTCTTTTCTTACCACTTCTTTCATTTTAGGATTCAGACGTCGTTGAGGATCACGAACTGGTTTGGCATCTGCTTCCAAATTTATTTTATGTTGACATAGAGTGGGACTAATGCCCTTAAGATCATCAAGAGTATATCCAATAGCAGCACGGTGCTTCTTCAGAGTTTTCAATAATCTTTCTTCTTCATGCTCTGAAAGGTTAGAACTAATAATAACAGAATATATCTTCTTTTCATCAAGATAAGCATATTTAAGATTATCAGGCAAAGGTTTAAGCTCAAACACGGGATCACCCTTGGGTGAAGGTGGATCCCCTAAAATTTCAACAGGCAAATTATGTTGCAGAATAGGTTCCTGTTTAAAGAATACTTCATCTATTTCCCTTCTTTCATTCATGAACATATCATTTTCATGGTCTAGCAAATAGTGTTCTAAAGGATCACTAGGAGGCACGACAATAGAAGTAAGACCAATAATTTCATCCTTACTAGGTAATTCTTCCTCACGATGTTGTTTACTAAATTTAGAGAAATTAAACTCATGAACCATATCATCCAATCCAATAGTAACAACATTCTTTGTGCAATCTATGGTAGCATTGACAGTATTTAAGAAGGGTCTACCAAATATAATGGGACAAAAGCTATCTTGTGGAGAAGTAAGAACAAGAAAATCAGCAGGATATTTAGTTTTCCCACACAAGAGTTCAACATCTCTAACAATTCCAATTGGTGCAATAGTATCTCTATTAGCAAGTTTAATAGTAACATCAATATCTTCTAACTCAACAGGTGCAATTTCATTCTTAATTTCTTCATATCAGTCAATAGGTATTATACTAGCACTAGCACCCATATCACATAAGCCATGATAACAATGATCTCCTATTTTAAAAGAAATAACAGGCACGCCTACCATAGGTCTATGTTTATCTTTATCACAAGGTTTAGCAATTCTAGAAGTTTCACCTTCGAACTGAATAACATGCCCATCAATATTATCAGACAAGAGATCTTTAACAATAGCAATATTAGGTTCTACTTTAACTTGCTCAGGAGGTGTATAAGTTCTAATATTGCTTTTATGAACAACCGTTGAAGCTTTAGCATGATCCTTTATTCTAACAGGGAAAGGTGGTTTCTCAATATAAGAAGTAGGAACAATAGGATCATTATAAGTGACAGTCTTTTCTTCAACTTTAATAGGTGCAGCTACTTTTACTTCTATGGGAGGATGATATTTAAACCACTTCTCCTTAGGGAGATCAACATAAGTAGCAAAAGATTCACAGAAAGAAGCTACTATCTCAGAGTCAAGTCCATATTTAGTGCTAAACTTACGAAAAATATCGGTATCCATAAAAGATTTAACACAATCAAACTTAGGTGTCATACCTGACTCCTTACCTTCCTCGAGGTCCCAATCTTCAGAGTTGCGTTTAATTCTATCCAATAAATTCCATCTGAATTCAATAGTCTTCATCATAAAAGAGCCAGCACAAGAAGTATCGAGCATGGTGCGATTGTTATCAGAAAGCCGAGCATATAAATTTTGAATAATCATTTCTCTTGAGAGCTCATGATTGGGGCATGAATATAACATTGATTTAAGCCTCCCCAAGCTTGAGTGATGCTTTCTCCTTCGCGAGGCCAGGAATTATATATATAATTGCGATCACGATGAACAAGATGCATAGGGTAATACTTTTGATAAAATTCCAGCTTCAATATTTTATAGTCCCATGATCTCATATCATCACATAGCCTATACCATATCAATGCGTCTCCCTTCAAAGATAAAGGGAAGACCTTCTTCTTAGCAACATCATCGGGTATACCTGCAAGCTTAAATAATCCACAAACTTCATCCACATATATTAAGTGCTCATCAGGATGCTTTGTTCCATCTCCTGTAAAAGGGTCAGCTAGCAGTTTTTCCATCATACCCGAAGGAAATTCAAAAGGAGTTTCATTTTCAATAGGTTCAGTAGGTTGAGGAGCAACTCTTTGCTCTACTATACGGGGTGAAGATACCCCGAACAAGCCCCTCAGAGAATTACTTTCCATAGTAACAAGTGACAGTAAATTTCAGCACACTATATAAATTTTTCCTTACCAAATTCCACCTACCAAAGGCGCTACACTCCCCGGCAACGGCGCCAGAAAAGAGTCTTGATGACCCACAAGTATAGGGGATCTAGTGTAGTCCTTTCGATAAGTAAGAGTGTCGAACCCAACGAGGAGCAGAAGGAAATGATAAGCGGTTTTCAGCAATGTATTCTCTGCAAGTACTCAAATAAGTGGTAACAGATAGTTTTGTGATAATATAAATTGTAACGAGCAACAAGTAACAAAAGTAAATAAAGTGCAGCAAGGTGGCCCAATCCTTTTTGTAGCAAAGGACAAGCCGGAACAAACTCTTATAATAGGAAAAGCGCTCCCGAGGACACATGGGAATATCGTCAAGCTAGTTTTCATCACGTTCATATGATTCACGTTCGATACTTTGATAATTTGATATATGGGTGGACCGGTGCTTGGGTGCTGTTCTTACTTGAACAAGCATCCCACTTATGATTAACCTCTATTGCAAGCATCCGCAACTACAACAAAAGTATTAAGGTAAACCTAACCATAGCATGAAACATATAGATCCAAATCAGCCCCTTACGAAGCAACGCATAAACTAGGGGTTAAGCTTCTGTCACTCTAGCAACCCATCATCTACTTATTACTTCCCAATGCCTTCCTCTAGGCCCAAATAATGGTGAAGTGTTATGTAGTCAACGTTCACATAACACCACTAGAGGCTAGACAACATACATCTTATCAAAATATCAAATGAATACCAAATTCACATGACTACTCATAGCAAGACTTCTCCCTTGTCCTCAGGAACGAACGTAATTACTCACAAAGCATATTCATGTTCATAATCAGAGGGGTAATAATATGCATATAGGATCTGAACATATGATCTTTCACCAAATAAACCAACTAGAATCAACTACAAGGAGTAATCAACACTACTAGCAACCTACTAGCACCAATCCCGGACTTTGAGACAAGAATTGGATACAAGAGATGAACTAGGGTTTGGAGATGAGATGGTGCTGGTGAAGATGTTGATGGAGATTGCCCTCTCCCGATGAGAGGAGCGTTGGTGATGATGATGGTGATGATTTCCCCCTTCCGGAGGGAAGTATCCCCGGCAGAACAGCTCTGCCGAAGCTCTAGATTGGATCTGCCAAGGTTTCGCCTCGTGGCGGCAGAGTCTCGTCCCGGAAAGTTCCTTCCTATTTTTTTCTCACCGAAAGACTTCATATAGGAGAAGATGGGCATCGGAGAGCCACCAGGGGGCCCACGTGGTAGGGGGCGCGCCCTAGGGGGGGCACCCTCGTGAGCAGGGTGTGGGACCCCTGGCCTTCATCTTTGGCGTAGATTTTATTTATTTATTTTAAGATGTTCCGTGGAGTTTCAGGACTTTTGGAGTTGCGTAGAATAGGTCTCTAATATTTTCTCCTTTTCTAGCCCAGAATTCCAGCTGCCGGCATTCTCCCTCCTTATGTAAACCTTGTAAAATAAGAGAGAATAGCCATAAGTATTGTGACATAAAGTGAAATAACAGTCCATAATGCGATAAATATCGATATAAAAGCATGATGGAGAATGGACGTATCACTGTTCTTTTTCCTTGGTTTTCTAGTGACCGCAATAACCTATTTTTTAAAACTAGGCCACAATAACCATGGGTTACATATTTACAGTAGTGACACTAGGTCTTCTACGGGCCATAGAAACAATGGGCCTTCTATGGGGCATAGAAACAATGGGCCTTCTACGGGCCGTATCATCAATGGGCCTTCTACGTGCCGTATCATCAATGGGACTTATACGGGTCATATGATCGATTACCCAAACATGGGCCAATAACATACCGCTTTATGGCGTAAACGGGCTAGAGTTGGAATCGTCCGTTCATGGGTCGACCATAATGGGCCGTCGTTAATCGGTCGTATTTGATGATGCTATGAAAATGGCCCAACGTATTAACGGGCCACAAACGGGCCGACTGTAAGCACGGGCTGAATTTGGCCCACAAGGAGAAAATGACAGTAACGGGACGTAAGTAACCGAATGCTGGAAATGAGCCCAAGAATAAATGGGCCTTGAGAAGGCCGAAAGATAACATGGGCTGGAAACGGCCCAACAGAATAATGGGTCGTTAATGGGTATAAAGTGATACACTGTTCATTACGGGCCAGTTTTACCACGGACCGTTAATGGGCTGAGGGTTACTAAGGGCCTCATATGGGCCAAAAGACGTCATGGGCCATACATGGGCCGAAAGTTAAAACGGGCTGGAATTATATTGGACGGCCCAGATGACGCTACTAGGCCTAATTCGGATAGGCCGTAAACGGGCCCTGGGTTAGCGGGCTGTAAATGGGCTATATGCGAACAGGCCGTTAACAGGCTTGCCGTGGGCCGACCCGCCACCTTTTGACCAAGTCAAACGGGCCGGCCTTTTCACATGAATGGGCCTCTGTTGGGCCGTGCCACGTGTCGACGTATCATAGGCGCTTTGGGTCCAATGAGTGGATGACATCTGTTCCAACGGTGAGCCGACACGTCTTTCCTCCAGCCAATGATGATTTTACACGTGGAAAATCCCCATTGGTCGGGGCTGTTAATGGGTTTTCGGATCCAAAACCGGACCCGATAGCTTAACGGTGTTCCATTACGATGGATGCCATGTGTCGGTCACCCTTGACGAAAGAACTTCTGTGACGCGCGATTTATCGTCATGGAAATGGACACTTCCGTGATGATAACTTTGGTAATGTCATGGAACACTTCTACGACAACACAGGTATGACTATCTTGATTCTGTCATAAAATTGTCATGGATGTACGTGCATGATAGAAAACGTGACCTACTGTGACAAACATGTATCATCACAGAAGTGTATTTTTTTTGTAGTGAATCCTAGGGGATCCTCCTCCACCCAAGGGTGATCCCATGTTTGAGCTTAAACCTTTACCTGATACTCTTAAATATGCTTATCTTGATGAGAAAGAGATATATCCTGTTATTATTAGTGCTAACCTTTCAGAGCATGAAGAAAAGAAATTATTGAAAACTCTGAAGAAGCAGCGTGCTGCTATTGGATATACTCTTGATGATTTTAAGGGCATTAGTCCCACTCTATGCCAGCACAAAATAAAGTTGGATAAAGACGCTAAACCGGTTGTTGATCACCAACGATGGTTAAATCCTAAGATGAAAGAAGTGGTAAGAAAAGAAGTACTAAAGCTTCTGGAGGCAGGTATAATTTATCCCGTTGCTGATAGTCAGTGGGTAAGTCCTGTCCATTGTGTCCCTAAGAAAGGAGGTATTACTGTTGTTCCTAATGATAAAGATGAATTGATCCCACAAAGAATTGTTACAGGTTATAGAATGGTAATTGATTTCCGCAAATTAAATAAAGCTACTAAAAAGGATCATTACCCTTTACCTTTTATTGATCAAATGTTAGAAGGATTATCTAAATACACACATTTTTTGCTTTCTAGATGGTTATTCTGGTTTCTCTCAAATACTTGTGTCAAAAGAGGATCAAGAAAAGACAACTTTTACTTGCCCTTTCGGTACCTTTGCTTATAGACATATGCCTTTTGGTTTATGTAATGCACTTGCTACCTTTCAAAGATGTATGATTGCTATATTCTCTGACTTTTGTGAAAAGATTGTTGATGTTTTCATGGATGATTTCTCCATATATGGAACTTCTTTTGATGATTTCTTAAGCAACCTTGATCGAGTTTTGGAGAGATGTGAAGAAACTAATATTGTCTTGAATTGGGAGAAGTGCCACTTTATGGTTAATGAAGGTATTGTCTTGGGGCATAAAATTTCTGAAAGAGGTATTGAAGTTGATAAAGCTAAGGTTGATGCTATTGAAAAGATGCCGTGTCCTAAGGACATTAAAGGTATAAGAAGTTTACTTGGTCATGCTGGTTTTTATAGGAGGTTCATTAAAGATTTCTCTAAAATTTCTAGGCCTCTGACTAATCTATTACAAAAAGATGTTCCTTTTGTCTTTGATGATGATTGTGTAGAAGCATTTGAAATACTTAAGAAAGCCTTGATTTCTGCACCTATTTTTCAGCCATCTGATTGGAATTTACCCTTTGAAATTATGTGTGATGCTAGTGACTATGCTGTAGGTGCCATTCTAGGACAAAGAGTTGATAAAAAATTAAATGTTATCCAATATGCTAGTAAAACTCTAGACAGTGCCGAGAGAAATTATGCTACTACTGAAAAGGAATTTTTAGCAGTAGTATTTGCTTGTGATAAGTTTAGACCTTATATTGTTGATTCTAAAGTAATTGTTCACACTGATCATGCTGCTAAATATCTTATGGAAAATAAAGATGCTAAACCTAGACTTATTAGATGGGTTCTCCTACTACAAGAATTTGATTTGCATATTATTGATAGAAAGGGAGCTGAGAACCCCGTTGCAGACAATTTGTCTAGGTAAGAATGTTCTTGATGACCCACTACCTATCGATGATAGCTTTACTGATGAACAATTAGCTTTCATAAATGCTTCTCGTACTGCTCCATGGTATGCTGATTATGCTAATTACATTGTTGCTAAATTTATACCACCTAGTTTCACATACCAACAAAGAAAAAGTTTTTCTATGATTTAAGACATTACTTCTGGGATGACCCACACCTTTATAAAGAAGGAGTAGATGGTGTTATTAGACGTTGTGTACCTGAGCATGAACAGGAACAGATCCTACACAAGTGTCACTCCGAGGCTTATGGAGGACACCACGCTGGAGATAGAACTGCACATAAGGTATTGCAATCCGGTTTTTATTGGCCTACTCTCTTCAAAGATGCCCGTAAGTTTGTCTTGTCTTGTGATGAATGTCAAAGAATTGGTAATATTAGTAGACGTCAAGAAATGCCTATGAATTATTCACTTGTTATTGAACCATTTGATGTTTGGGGCTTTGATTATATGGGACCGTTTCCTTCCTCTAATGGGTATACACATATTTAGTTGTTGTTGATTACGTTACTAAGTGGGTAGAAGCTATTCCAACTAGTAGTGCTGATCATAACACCTCTATTAAGATGCTTAAATAAGTTATTTTTCCGAGGTTTGGAGTCCCTAGATACTTAATGATTGATGGTGGTTCACATTTTATTCATGGCGCTTTTCGTAAAATGCTTGCTAAGTATGATGTTAATCATAGAATTGCATCTCCATATCATCCACAGTCTAGTGGTCAAGTAGAACTGAGTAATAGAGAGCTTAAATTAATTTTGCAAAAGACTGTTAATAGATCTAGAAAGAATTGGTCCAAGAAACTTGATGATGCATTATGGGTATGTCTCCATATAAAATGGTATATGGAAAATCATGTCACTTACCTCTTGAACTAGAACATAAGGCATATTGGGCCATTAAAGAGCTCAATTATGATTTAAAACTTGCCGGTGAGATGAGGTTATTTGACATTAGCTCACTTGATGAATGGAGAACCCAGGCTTATGAAAATGCCAAACTGTTTAAAGAAAAAGTTAAAATATGGCATGACAAAAGGATACAAAAGCATGAGTTTAATGTAGGTGATTATGTTTTGCTATACAACTTTCGTTTAAGATTTTTTGCAGGCAAACTCCTCTCACAATGGGAAGGTCCTTACATTATCGAGGAGGTCTATCGTTCTGGTGCCATAAAAATCAACAACTTCGAAGGCACAAATCCGAGGATGGTGAACGGTCAAAGAATCAAACATTATATCTCAGGTAATCCTATAAATGTTGAAACTAATGTTATCGAAACCGTAACCCCGGAGGAATACATAAAGGACACTTTTCAGAACGTTTCAGACTCCGAAAAGGAATAGGTATGACGTACGGTAAGTAATCCGACTCCAAAACAGTTCTAATAGCAATTTTCTCTGTTTTGGAATATTTAAGAAAATAGGAAAATAAGAAGCAGTCCGGGAAGGACACAAGTCTTCCACAAGGGTGGAGGGCGTGCCCTACCCCCTGGGCGCGCCCCCTGCCTCGTGGGCACCTCGTGTGCTCTCCGGACTCCGATTTCTTGCACGATACTTCTTTTGGTCAGTAAAAATTCATTATATAATCTCCCGAAGGTTTTGACAACCGTACCGCACAAATATCCTCTGTTTTTGTTTCGAGTTGTTTCTACTGCAGATATAGAGCAAGATGTCTTCTCAAGAATCAGTTGGGGAGAATTGGGTGTCTCATCCGATACCGGGGCCAAGAGCAAACAGCGATGCTGTCCACTTTGGGCCATCAACTGAGGAAGAGATGGAGGCCGACTTGAAAAGGATAGATGCCATGGAGGAGGATCAAGAAGTTACTTCTCATTTCCGAGCCGGATTCACAATGGGGTAACTACAGAGATCAGCTATTCCAAACTCGGTCATCCCTTCCAATGTTAGATTTCTTTCTTATGAAAATATGAAAAATAGTGTTACTTGTTCTCCCGCGGCTATGCAACATCCTTGGGTGAAAGGATCTTTAGCCGTCACGGCAAGCTCCATAAGGAAATAATGGACCTCAAGCAGCAAGTCAATAAGCTCGAGGAAGATAATCGTATCATGAGGGGCATCATCGCCAAGAATATCACATCACCACCCTCAAAGAAAGAGACATAAACACACGGGTATGGGCACTCCCCTTGGCAACTGCCCAGCTTGGGGGAGTGCCCTGGTATCGTATCACCATCACACTTTTATCTTTACCATTTTTCTTAGTTCGATCCTTTTGGTTATATCTTGATATAGTAGAATAAAGTTTTAGTATGATCTAGTTTTGAGTTTTGCTTTATGATCCTTCTATGTAATCGAGTCAGTGGGCTATATATAATAAAGATTAGTGTTGAGTCAAGGGCTTTGCTATCTTGCTATGATCTAGAGGGAATAAAAATAAAGAGAATAATAAGCATAAAAAGAAATAAAGAGGTCATATGGATCTTATGGAGAGTAATGACTTCACATATAAAGAGTATGAGAGTTGACAAACATAGTTTTGGTCATCATTGCAATTAATAGGAAGTAATAAAGAAAGAGAGGTTTTCACATATAAATATACTATCTTGGACATCTTTTATGATTGTGAGCACTCATTAATATATGACATGCTAAAGAGTTGATGTTGGACAAGGAAGACAACGTAATGGGTTATGTTTTCTTACATCCGAAATAAATTATATTGTCATGGATCATCCAACATGTTGAGCTTGCCTTTCCCTCTCATGCTAGCCAAATTCTTTGCACCAAGTAGAGATACTACTTGTGGTTCCAAATATCCTTAAACCCAGTTTTGCCATGAGAGTCCACCATACCTACCTATGGATTGAGTAAGATCCTTCAAGTAAGTTGTCATTGTTGCAAGCAATAAAAATTGCTCTCTAGATATGTATGATAGAAAATAAGCTTTATACGATCTTGTGATGTGGAAGAAATAAAAGCGACAGACTGCATAATAAAGGTCCATATCACAAGTGGCAATATAAAGTGACGTTCTTTTGCATTAAGATTTCGTGCATCCAACCATAAAAGCACATGACAACCTCTGCTTCCCTCTGGGAAGGGCCTATCTTTTATTCTTGTCTTATACTTCATACAAGAGTCATGGTGATCTTCACCTTTCCTTTTTACATTTTATCCTTTGGCAAGCACAATGTGTTTGAAAGATCCTGATATATATAGCTAATTGGAAGTGAGTTTTCATGAACTATTATTGTTGACATTACCCTTGAGGTAAAAGGTCGGGAGGCAAAACTATAAGCCCCTATCTTTCTCTATGTCCAATTAAAACTTCTTACTCATAAATATTGCGTGAGTGTTAGCAATTGTGAAAGAATAAATGATAGTTGAGTATGTGGACTTGCTGAAAAGCTCTTATATTGACTCTTTCTGATGTTATGATAAATTGCAATTGCTTCAATGACTGAGATTATAGTTTGATAGTTTTCAATGAAGTTTCTGATTCATACTTGAAATTGTGAATGAATTGTTACTTTACATAAGAAATCATATGGCAATATATATATATTGCTGTTATAAGAACGATCATGATGCCCTCATGTCCGTATTTTATTTTATCGACACCTCTATCTCTAAACATGTGGACATATTTTTCGATGTCGGCTTACGCTTGAGGACAAGCGAGGTCTAAGCTTGGGGGAGTCGATACGTCCATTTTGCATCATGCTTTTGTATCAATATTTATTGCATTATGGGTTGTAATTACACATTATGTCACAATACTTATGCCTATTCTCTCTTATTTTACAAGGTTTGCATGAAGAGGGAGAATGCCGACAGATGGAATTCTGGGCTGGAAAAGGAGCAAGTATTAGAGACCTATTATGCACAACTCCAAAAGTCCTGAAACTTCACGGGAGCACGTTTTGGAATATATAAAAAATACTCGAGAAATAATTAACCAGAGGAGGCCTACACCCTGGCCACGAGGGTGGGGGGCGCGCCCTACCCCCTAGGCACTCCCCCTGTCTCGTGGGCCCCCTGACAGGCCTCCGGTGCCCATCTTCTGCTATATGAAGTCTTTCGTCCGAGAAAAAAAAATCATAAGAAAGCTTTCGGGACGAACTCCGCCGCCACGAGGCGGAACCTTGGCGGAACCAATCTAGGGTTCCGGCGGAGTTTTTTTGCCTGGGAAACTTCCCTCCGGGAGGGGGAAATCATCACCATTGATCCTCTCATCGGGAGGGCGTCAATCTCCATCAACATATTCACCAGCACCATCTCATCTCAAACCCTAGTTCATCTCTTGTATCCAATCTTTGTCCCAAAACCTCAGATTGGTACCTGTGGGTAGCTAGTAGTGTTGATTACTCCTTGTAGTTGATGCTAGTTGGTTTATTTGGTGGAAGATCATATGTTCAGATCCTTTATGCATATTAATACCCCTCTGATTATGAACATTAATATGATTTGTGAGTAGTTATGTTTGTTCCTGAGGACATGGGAGAAGTCTTGCTATAAGTAGTCATGTGAATTTGGTATTCGTTCGATATTTTGATGAGATGTATGTTGTCTCTCCTCTAGTGGTTTCATGTGAACGTCGACTACATGACACTTCACCATTGTTTGGGCCTAGGGGAAGGCATTGGGAAGTAATAAGTAGATGATGGGTTGCTAGAGTGACAGAAGCTTAAACCCTAATTTATGAGTTGCTTCGTAAGGGGCTGATTTGGATCCATATGTTTCATGCTATGGTTAGGTTTACCTTAATACTTCTTTTGTAGTTGCGGATGCTTGCAAGAGGGGTTAATCAGAAGTGGGATGCTTGTCCAAGAAAGGGAAGTACCCAAGCACCGGTCCACCCACATATCAAATTATCAAAGTACCGAACGCGAATCATATGAACTGATGAAAACTAGCTTGACGATAATTCCCATGTGTCCACGGGAGCGCTTTCCTTTATATAAGAGTTTATCCAGGCTTGTACTTTGCTACAAAAAGGATTGTGCCATATTTCTGCACATTATTTACTTTTATTACCTGTTACCTGTTACAAATTACCTCATCACAAAACTATCTGTTACTGATAATTTCAGTGCTTGCAGAGAATACCTTACTGAAAACTGCTTATCATTTCCTTCTGCTCCTCGTTGGGTTCGACACTCTTACATATCGAAAGGACTACGATAGATCCCATATACTTGTGGGTCATCACGACGCGGCGTGGCGCGTCGTGATGAGGCGGGCGGCGGAGGAGCGTGCGAGGGCCTCTTCTATTCTCAAGCTCCAATAGCATGTAGAAGAGAAACCCTTATAAAGAGGTCGAACTCCCTCTTCACTACCGGGGTGGGACTAAACTTCCCACTACACCTAGCGCCATATACCCACATGGGCCCTTAGAGATTTTTCAGAAATTACTATATGGGCCTAAAGCCCATCCCAAATTTCAGCAATGAGGATGTAAAGTGCCTATCATTTTGCTCGGTGTGCTTCCGTTACAATAGATGTGGAATTATAGTAGCACTGTTTCATATCATGCTGAGATGATGTATTTTTATTGGATATAGTGTTATTTAGTTTTTGTGGGAAAACTTCCAATCTATTCATCTTCAATCATGGTAGTACAACGAACACTAGAAATAATAAAAATTACATCCAGATCGTAGACCACCTAGCGACGACTACAAGCACTGAAGCGAGCCGAAGGCGCGCCACTGTCATCTCCCCTTCCTCGCCGGAGCCGGGCAAACCTTGTTGTAGTAGACAGTCGGGAAGTCGTCATGCTAAGGCCCCATAGAACCAACGCACCAGAACAGCAACCGCCACAGATGAAGAGTGTAGATCAAAAGGATCTAACCTGAAGACACACGAACGAAGACGAACAACAAACAGATCTGAGCAAATCAACCAAAGACAGATCCGCCGGAGACACACCTCCACACGCCCACCAATGATGCTAGATGCATCACCGGAACGGGGGCTAGGTGGAGAGACCTTTATTCCATCTTCAGGGAGCCGCCACTGTCTCGCCTTCCTGAGGAGGACACAAACCCTAACAGAACACGAAAGAAGATCTAAAAATGGAGCCCTCCCACCGGCAAGTGCCGAGATCCACTCCGCCTCCATGGCCCTCAGGCCACCGGAGACGGGATGGACCGGCGCCGGCGCCGGTGGCAGGCAAAAAACCCTAGATTGTTTGAGGCGGCGGCTGGCTGGTTTTTGAGACGGGATGGATGGTGCAACCATGATCTCCCGCTTCTTCTTCTCCACTCTGATGTGTTATTAATGTAAGGTTAATGGATGCACATGGTTTTTCTTGAAGTTACTATTGAGAGGCTAGGTCATTGACCTTCAATTATCCATTACCTCCGACTATATGCAGTTGGACAAGAAACTGGATATGCAATTATATAGATGTATGTGTCACTTTTTAAACGAGCCCGGCAACCTTGAATCCCACATCTCTCTAAAAGTACAATGGCCTACTTAGAGTCTAAGATTTCCAACATGGATTTTGTTTCTCCTATTGAGATCGTAAATAAAATGTTTATACTATGCAACCAAGCCATGCTACTCCCACACCAAAGATTTGTTATTGTGAAATCCTATTCTCTTGTAGTGTGATTACTACATGAGCTTATCTGCATGTTTTTTAACTTCTATTTGTACATATGTTGTCCAACTATCGCTTTGAGCAGAAATAGGGCACACAGTTTGGTCGAATGGTCTTCTATACATGTGTCGTCTTAGGACCTTCCTGTGGCACTGTTACTTTATCATTCTAAGTATGTTCATGTACTATATCTAAGATATTACAAAGCAAGTTACACAAAAAGTTACATGTGCAACCATAGTTTTTGACTTTTTGTTATGTTTATGAAATACGTACATATTTTTAGGTAAAAAGAGTATGCTCAAAATATGATACACATTACCTAAAAACTAGTATATATATACTACTTAAACATTCTTATATACTACATACTACATATACGTACTCTTAATTTTGACAGATACTACATACAACATACAAAACTCACATGAGGGTAACTATCCCTGGGTGGTAGGAAACATTTGAGTAGTTTTCTATGCACGAAGAGCTAATGAGTAGTTTTCCATGCATCCAATGGATTCATCATCAAGAGCTAATGAGTGGTTTCAAAATGATCTGGTTGAGCGTTTGTGGGTGGTTCGAGCGGAGAACCAATAAAATATGTCTGAATAAGTTGAATTCAAATTTAAAATATTTTATCTATAAAACTTCGTGTTCTATTGTAGTATTTATATTTAAATTGCATTGAAATACTTGCATGACATTATTGTGGGGGCTGCTACGCGTCGGCCGGTAGATCTTTTAGCCTGGCGAGCCATTGGATCCGACACAATCTTGCGGGTGAACGTCTTGCTCTACTTCGCAACAAAGGTCTTGTTGCAGAAACATTTGCAAAGAGTTTGTAATATGGTTTTTTTGGCAATATAAATTGTGTCACGGGATTTTTTTTCTTGCAACATAGGTCGTGTTGTAGATTTATTTTTTCTATCTACACTTTTCTTTGGGCCGTGCTACGTGTCGGCCGGTTGAAGTTTGGGAAAGATCAAGCACGCGAGCTTCATGAATTGCAACAAGTTAGTTGTTGTGGAAACAGAGACTTTGTGCAAAGACGTGTTCTAACTTTTGCAACAAAGATATTGTTGCAGAAAACTTTGCAACTAAGGTGATGTTGCAGAAAAAATTGTCTCCACTTTTATGAAATAAAGGTGATTAATTTTTTCCTTCACTTTTATGCAACATAGGTGATATTGCGGAAGGAAGTTTTGCAACATAACCAATGTTGCATTTTATCTTGGAATGAACAGGGTTGACCAGGAATGAAGTGGCCGTGTTTGCTGGTGGTTGAAGGGCCCACCGAGGAGGAGGCACAAGGCCCTCTAGCAGTAGGACACGCATCGATTGAACGAAGTGATCGACGTGATACTGTGATCCGCCAGTTGATCCCAATCTTTTCCCCATTTATTATGGGTGAACGAGATATTTATTTTTAAAATTTTGAGCACTTCAGATATAGAAAAAAACATAAACGATGAAAAAAATTGAATGACCGTCTCCTTTCCATGAAAATGTTTGGGAAACGCTTCCATCCGGTGGACCGGCCGAGCGTTGGGCCGGTACCTCGCTGGCGAGACGCATACGCCCGTGGGACCAGGCATCACTTCCTTTTCTTCCCTTCGTCTACCTTTCCCCTTTTTGTTTTCTTTGCTGTCGCCATGGATGCCCTCGCACTAGCCCGCCCTCCCGTGCCTCACACCTGTGCTACCGTGTGCGTGCTTCTGGATCCGGCGTTTTGCGTCGCGACATACATCCGCCGTGCAGGGGCACGACCGTGAGCCGCCATGACTGGAGTCTCCTTCTTCCTCCCGCTTTGAAGGCAACCCTCACCTCTCGGGGCACACAAGGGCTGGAACGACACATGGGCGGTGCTGCAATGGTGATGGATGGATGCAGCGACCAACGACGAGCAGTGGCACAGGACTCGCAGAGGTAATGCTGGAGCCACCAAATCCATGGCGTCAATCGTTGCCAAAAAGTTTCAACCGTATTGAATAAATCTTCAACCGGCTACAGAGAAAGCTTCTTATGGCATTGCCCATCCGAGGAAATTAGGCTACAACCATTGACATGGAATGCTACAGCCTAAGGTGAAAAAAGCTTCAACCCAACGACCAGTGTCAAAAAGCTGCAACCAGCGGTGCCCCGTGCTATGACCGTCATCGGTAGAAACTACAACCAGCCATGGCAGAGCTGCAAGCCCGTGGCGACTTGTGTCATGGTTGGCAGTGCAAAAGGCTGCAACCGGCATCGCCTGTGCTACGACCATCTCCACGGAAGCTACAGTCGGCCATTGCGGAGCTGCAAGCCTACGACAACTCGTGTCATAGCTGGTAGTGCAAAAAGCAGGAACCAACATCAACCCGTGCTGCAATGGTTGTCGGTGGAAGCTACAATCAGCCATGGCGGGCCGTGACCTAGCGCGACGACACCGGGGATGCTGCAACCCGTGGGGGAACCGCCGGAGCTCCTTCTGGTGACCATGACCAAGCGGGTGCTGCAACCGCTACGCCACGCGCTGGAACCGTCAATCGCCGTTTTGCAACCGGCTACGGCAGGAGCAGCCACTAGCGATGATGTTGCAACTAGCGGGCTGTTTTAATGGAACCAACGATGCATTTTGCTACATGGGTGCAGCTACACGCGGGGCACGAGTGATGCAAACCATCAAGCCAACGAGGGGTCCGGCGAGCTGCGCGGGCGAGCGGCATGGTGAGCTGACGAGGGGTGCCATTGAGCTAGAGGCGGGAGGCCATGAAGGGGCGAACAAGCAATCAGGGGATGTGTGTGAACTGGTGTGGTCAGCGACAAAGAGAGAAAATTGCAAAAAACCACCACAATTGGGGATGCAATTTCAAAAAACCGCCACCTTTCGGTTTTTTTTCAAAAAACCACCACTTTTGTGCTGATTGTTTTCAAATAACGCTGATAGAGCATTTTGCCGCGTCTGAGTGCAAACCTGACCGGTTGGGCCCGCTGTCAGGTGCCACGTGGACAGGGGGTGACGGCGGATGTCATGCGCCTTTAGACGGCGTCGCACAAGACCTAACGACCCGATCCACAACAGCCAGTTCCCCCTCTCCTCCCCCGATTCCCCCTCCTGCCATGGCGATCGGCGGCGGCGGCGGTGATGAGAGGGATGACCCCCACCTCTCCATCCTCGATTCCGCGGGCCTCTCCGCTCTTCGTAGCTCGTCGATGGTGCTCCCTGCTACTGCTGGCCCTGTTTGATCCGCCATTGCCGGCATCGATGAGCGTGGCGAGGAGGTCGGCAGCTTCAAAGCAAGCTCTGACGACCTTGAGTCCAGGGCGGCGGCTAATCTGGCCCAGGTGTGGAAGGCCAATCCAGGGCATAGCCACCATTACACATCTAGCCTTGGCGGCGTGGAGTGAGTTTTTTCCCTTTCCAGTTATTTGCATTGCGATTCTGGTAGTGTAGTTCAACAATTGCTGTGATTTAGGTACTGTAGTTAACAGATTTCCTTTGTTTGCAGCTGAATGTAGGAATTAGGGCAGTGCAACTAGGGTTTGTAGTTGTAGAATTGTTAACTAAATTGTAGCTCAATTAAGGAATTAGGGTTTGTAGTTGTAGAATTGTTAACTGAATTCTCTAAGTTTACTGAATGTGCTGTGAAACAATTGGGTTTTAATTGTTAACTGAATTCTCTAAGTTTACTTACTCTTGCAGTTTGGATTGTTAACTGAATTTTCTAAGTTTACTGAACTGAAATGAATTTTTAACTGAATATGTTGTTTACTTACTCTTGCAGTTTGGATGAAGATGAACCTTGGGATCTCAGGTTCCATTTTCAAGGTTGTGACAATCTGGAAAGGACCATATGTGAATCTGATATCACATACATCAATATGTTAGCTATTATTGGGATTGAGGGGTATGATCAGAAGGACTCAATGTATTATGTGAAGCAACATGGTGTGGGAATGGCAGGCATGGAGCAAATCAAATCTGAGGAAGATGTTGAAGAAATGCTGATATTGTATGAGGACAAGAGGTGTGTCAATATCACAGTGATGAAAAGAAGAGAGTCTGAGATGGAAATGAACATTGGAGATGGATGTGAGCAGCAGATTCCAGTTTCTGAGGTTGGTTCTCCTAAGGTCTATAGTGTAGATGATGCAGGTGTGATATATCAAACTCAGACCAGTGAACCACAGCCAGAAGATTCTTGTGGTGAAGATCTTTTCACACAGGAGAGTTGCAATGTTAGAAGTGAGAAGGACACAACAGGTATCAAAGTATTAGATGACTTTCTTAATGAGTTTGCTGACATACCAGTAGTTCATGAAGATTACATGGAAAAGTACAAGGAGGAAGAGGTGCAAGAGGAAGAGGAGGAAGGAAAGGAACAACAGGAAGATGAGCTAGAGGAAGAGGAAGATGAAGATGATGCAGACTTAAACCAGATAATAAAAGACTTGAAGAGGAAGAGGGTTTTTGAAGGTGATTGTGAGCCAGAAGACTTATTCTGTGAGAATGAGGAGGATGAGGATGGAGAGGGGTTTGTTCAAGAACCACCTGTGCAGAAATTGCCTGTTAGAAGAGGTCCAACAGATAGATCACATTGCAGTTCACAAGCTGAACTTGAGGCAGACTACATTCTTGTATCTGATGAAGATATGGATGAACTTTATGTTGATTCAGATGAAGAAGTAGTGGTGTATTGTCCCACATCTGGAAGAAAGTCCAGGGCAAAGAAGAGGAAGGCCAGGATATGGTATGATGAGAATAGACTTGTGCCAGAGCAACAAATATGTTGGCAAATGTGTTTTGTTGATGTTTACCAATTCAGAAGAGCACTAGTTAACTTGCATGTGACACAAAGGAGGAACTTCCATTACCATAGGAACAACAAAGACATGATCATAGTTGATTGTGTTGAGGAAGGCTGCCCCTTTCACATGGTTGCATCTGTTGTTGCAAATGAGAAAACATTCTACATTAGGAAGCTGCAACTAGAGCATACTTGTGCTCCAAGTGGTGAGAATTGCAAGGTTCCTGCTAGGTATGTGGCCAAAGATGTTGAAGACAACTTCAGGACTGACCCCAAAGCGGGTATTGAGACTGTCATAGACAAGACAAAGGAGAAGTATGGTGTGGAGGTTGGAAAGATGAAGGCTTATAGGGAAAGGCAGCAGGCTTTGAATGTTGTGCAGGGTGACCAGGAAGTACAATACACTAGAATTAGAGACTATCTGCAAGTTGTTTTGGACACAAATCCTGGGAGCAGATGCATTGTGACAATTAGGGTGGTGAAAGAGCATCCAAGCAAGAATCCAAGATTTCATAGACTTTTCATTTGTCTAGCAGATCAAAGGGAGGGTTTTCTTAATGGATGTAGACTTTTCATTGGTATGTTTTAGCTCTTATTTGTCTTTTACCTACACACTATTGCTATGTTTCTAAGTTTTATTTTTTTAGGTCTAGATGATTGTTTTGTGAAGTTAAACACATGTCAACAGATCTTGGCAGCTACTGGCAGAGATGGAAACAATAATATATTTCCTTTGGCCTTTGGATTAGTTGAGAAGGAGGACACCCCTACTTGGTGCTGGTTTTTAACTCAGCTCAAGATTGTTCTTGGTGGTGAATTAGGACAATTTGGAAATTATACAATAATTTCATTGCACACCATAGTTCTTATTGCACAACATAGTTATAGCAAACTTAATTAGTATTTTCATTTCTAAAACCAGGGTCTGCTTAATGCCATTGACCAAATATTTCCTAATTGCTCTCAAAGATATTGTTTAAGGCATATTTATGCAAATTTCCAAAGTGCTGGCTTTAGAGGAGATGAGCTTAAACAATATATGGATGCAGCAGCTTATTCTTACACTAGGAATGGGTTTTAAGAAGCAATGGAAGAAATTAGAAAGGAAAGTGAGGATGCTTGGGTCTGGCTTAAGAAAATTCCTGTACAAACATGGGCTAGATATGCTATGGACACCAACTGTAAAACTGACCTAGTTGTGAACAACATTCGTGAGGTGTTCAATAGGATGATTTTGGATATTAGGGGCAAACCCATTAAAACAATGGTTGAAGGGGCTAGGGCCAAATTGATGGTGAAGTTCAATGAAAAAAGAAGTGGGGGCAGAGTGCTAGATGGACAATAACCCCAACATATACATAAATGCTAGAGGAGTCCAAAGAATGGGCTAGGAATTGCAAGGCTTTGATGGTTGGGCCAGATCTATATCAAGTAAATAGTGGTGAGAAATCATATGCAGTTGACTTGAAGAAGTGGACATGTGGCTGCAGAAAATGGGACATGAGAGGTGTACCATGTAACCATGATGTCTCTGGCATCTACAAATCAAAACAACAACCTGAAGATTTTGTACACCAGTTCTTCAAGAAGCCTATGTACTTTGAAACTTACAAGCCAATGATCTACTCTGTTCCTGGACCTGACCTATGGAGAAGAATAGATTCAAGAGACATAGACCCCCTGTGTTCCATAGGAAGAAGGGCAGAAACCAGACTTAGAGAAGGAAGGGTCAGTTTGAAGTACCAAAGCCCAAAGACACTTCAAGAATTGGAACTATAACTTGCAGCAATTGTGGAAAGCAAGGGCATAGGTACACAAATTGCGGCGATCCTTTGAAGCCAGCCCTTGCAGCTAGGAAGAACAAGCATAAGGTCCTCAATTTAATAGCTTTTGCATCATATTTATATTTTATATCTCACTGAACAAATAATACACATCTTTGTTCTGTTTTAATTTTGTATCAGGAGAGAAGACCTGCCCCTACAGATGCAAGAGCTCCAAGAGCAACATCTGGTGGAAGAGTTGCAGCTGAACAGCCTGCTCCAACAGCTGCTGCAAGTTCTAGGGCTGCTTCATCTGCTCCAAGACCTACAACAACAGCTTCTGCATCATCTGCTCCAAGGCCTACTGCTGCTGCTGCAAGAGCCTCTTCATCAGCAACAACAACCGCTGCATCAACTGCTCCCAGGCCTACTTCTGCTGCTGCAAGAGCTTCTTCATCAAGAGCTAGGTCTTTATTTGCTCCTCCAAGGACTGCCACTGCTGCTCAATCTGCTTATGGAATGGTGAGGAAGAGGCCTGGCAGACTTAGGGATTACTTCTATGCTAGTGGAAATTAGAGCATATTCTAGTTTTTGTGCTTGTTGTGCTCCTGGCAACTTGTCTTTTGGAGCAAAACTATGTGCTTGTTGTGCTGCTAGCAACTTGTCTTTTGGAAAAACACTATGTGCTTGTTGTGCTGCTGGCAAGTTAGAACTTGTTGAATGCTGCTGCCAAACTTTTATTTTCAGAATTTGGTATCATGTTGTCAAACTTGTTATGTTGTGGTGCTGGCAAGTTAGAACTTGGTGTAATGTTGGCAACCTATGTGAACCATGTTGTTTAATGTGAACCCGATGTCATGCTATGGTGTTGTTCAAATATATGGCTTAAATGTTGAAAATTGTTCTTCAATATATGATATGCTTCATGCCTTTGGTCGACAGGCTAGGGTTAAGCTAACCATAGTGGTGGATGCCTTTGCTCGATGGTTGTCGAGAGGCTAGGTGTATGCTAACCAAAGTGGTGGATGCCTTTCGTCGACGGTTGTCGAGAGGCTAGGGGTATGCTAACCAAAGTGGTGGATGCCTTTCGTCGATGGTTATCGAGAGGCTAGGGGTATGCTAACCATAGTGGTGGATGCCTTTCATCGATGGTTGTCGAGATGCTAGGGGTATACTAACCATAGTGGGGTATGCCTTTCATCGACGGTTGTCGAGAGGCTAGGTGTATGCTAACCATAGTGGTGGATGCCTTTCATCGACGGTTGTCGAGATGCTAGGGGTATGCTAACCATAGTGGTGGATGCCTTCCATCGACGGTTGTCGAGATGCTAGGGATATGCTAACCATAGTGGGGTATGCCTTTCATCGACGGTTGTCAAGAGGCTAGGGGTATGCTAACCTAGGGTTATCCTCTCGACAACCATCGACCAAAGGCATCCACCACTTTAGTTTGCATAACCCTACCCTCTCGACAACCGTCCACAAAAGGCTTTCACCAATTTGGTCAGCATAACCCTACCCTCTCGACAACCATCGATGAAAGGTATGAAGCATAAATATTTGGACCAGAATATATTGAATTTGGACCAGAATGCATATCAATAACACAATTCCATATGAGAAAATTCAACTAACATCATAGCTCCAAACACATATATAGTTCAACAAATATTCCATTACACATTGCAACATAGTCTTCACACCACACCATACATAGTTCAACATCATAATACTAAGGTTCATATTGGACCCCAATAGTTTTCACACCACACCATACATAGTTCAACAAACAACAACCAGCAAGGCACAACACATAATACCAACAAGCATCATACTTTACTCATTGCAAATTTCACTGATTTTCCTTATCGTTATCTTGTTCTCCTCCCCAGCCTTAAGCAAATCATCTATGATATACTCAAGTCTTTTCTTCTCTTTCTTCAACTATTCCATACCTTGCTCTGCTACAGCCTTTTTCCAATTGCTAACCAACTCACCATTGCTCTGCTTGATCACTTGGAGTGTTGTCTTCAGTTCCATATTCTCTTTCTCTAACCTAGCCCTTTCTTCCCGGGCTTCAACTACAACACTTTCTAAATCACCATCCTGCATAATCTTCTGGTAATTCTCCTTCATCACATTCTTGTGAATTGTTGCAAAAAAATTGCTTCTTTCCTTGATGTGGTTGTGGTGCTTCTCCTGGATTAGCCTCTTCTCTTCTCCAAGCATCACTATGATCTTTTCTTTGGATTCATTCTCTCTGCTACTCTGCTCATACATATCCCAAAGTTTGCGAAGTGCATTTTTCATGGCCTCTGACCACTCTAGGTCAATCCACTGAACCATACCACAACTGTCTCCCTCCTGTGATAACAATAATTAATAACCATTCACTAAAACCAGACTAATTCCTTCTAATTAAAATGATTGAACAAATACCAAATTTAACAGCAGGACATCAAAATCAGCTAACTAACACATGTACTGAGTAGACAGCACAGCAAAATATTTTCAGTTAACTAACTAAAACCTGCCAAATCTCATCTAACACCTATATTTAGTTAACTATTGATTTAACCTGCCAGATTAATTCATCAAAACACCAAATAATACACCATTTTCATATAACTAAGTAAACTGATGTCAGCTAACAAAAACAAACCTATATTCAGTTAACCTACCACTAACCTCATTACCGCATCCGTAAAACCTACGGCCAGTGTTGATTCCTTGAAAAACAACACCCCTGTGCACAACAACGTTGTGGCAGCACACCGGTCCTTCGGCAACAATGCCACACCACTCGGGGTCAACAATGGTATGCGGGGTCTACAATAGTGCAATATAATTCATATATCCAGAGCTCAAATCAATGAAAAGCAAAGCTCAAATCGATGGAAACCCTAACCATAATCCACGGGCAAATCATACTCACATAGGTTTCGTCATCGTGCGCGTTGAGCTGGTTTCGCTGTGCTTCCAGTCGACCATGGCTGCGGCGGGTGGTGGCCGGCGGCGAGAAATGAGCGGCGGAAGAGATGGGAGGCAGAGATTGGATCGAGAGCGAGGGGAATGGACGACTGGGTTCGGCTGCACCAAGTCTTGTGCGACGCCGTCTAACGGCGCGTGGCGGCCATCGCCCCCTGTCCACGTGGCCACCTGACAGCGGGCCCAACCGGTCAGGTTTGCAATCAGACGCGCCAAAACGCTCGATCAACGTTATTTGAAAACAATCAGCACAAACGTGGTGGTTTTAAAAAAAAACGAAAGGTGGTGGTTTTTTGAAATCGCGTCCCCAATTATGATGTTTTTTTGTAATTTACTCGCGACAAAGAAGAAGGGGATGTACTTTTCTAGAGGCTGAATCCCGCTGAATCCCGTGGTCCTGGGCGTGCGTATCGTGCGGCTGGGCTGCGTTTGGGCCGGTGCGCCGGCGCCTAGCACCCGCCAAAATGTTTGGGCGTATCCAGAAACGTCCTGTGTCTGATTTGATGCACAACTTTCGCAAAAAGAGAAAAAAAAACTCTGTACGACGGGAACCTGGAAAGAAACGAGCACAAAGAACGTGTCAGCGTGTGGTTCAGATAATAAGGAGTGACAAGAAGCATGAATTGACGCCCGAAGCCGCTAGTATAAAATTGCCAGCAAGAGCAATGAACCAATGCAACGCCACATACGTGACTTGACTCAAGTTGAGCACACTTTGTGATGGAGGCATGGAGCCAACAAGATCACCACTAGTTTTGCTCGTGGCGCAAGCCGTACTCGCTGCGGCGATGCTGCAACAACCATCAGAAGGGAGGGTGCAGGCAGTGGCGCCATCAGCGCCACATCTCGCCGGAGGCAAAGAAGCCGAAGCAGCAGCCGCTACCTCCTCGCCGGCTTCACCATTCACCGGCGACACGCCACTAGTTTTGCTCGTGGCGTACGCCGTACTCGCGGAGGCGATGCTGCAACCATCAGAGACGAGGGTACAGGCGGCTACCTCCTCGCCTTCTTCACAGTTCACCGGTGACCCGCCACGGCCCTCCCTCCCGGGCTTGCCGCCTCTACCTGGCTTGCCCGCGTTACCGCCGTCGCCGGGCTTCCCGGGCATGGCAGGCGCGCAGTCGTCTCCTTCGCCTTCGCAGCAGCCGGCCAAAACATGCTTGGAGCCGCTGATACTTGCGGAACCGTGCGTCAGTTACCTGACGAACTCCAGCGTGCCGGCGCCGCCGAGAACGTGCTGCGACGGCTTCAGGTCGCTCGTCGGCGGCGGCGACAGGATTTGCCTGTGCCACGCCATCATGGGCGACCTGGGTACATTTGCAGGCGGGACGATAGACCAGCACGTTCATACCGCCGGAGCTTCTTCTGATGTGCATCGGCAAGTCTGAATCGTTGTTTGTTTTGTTTTATTAACTGTATGAACTTACGAGATGAACTGTCATGTGTTTGCTGTTAACCCTGTCCCGCCGATTCTGCCGGAATGAACCAGTAGCGCGCGGGTGTCGGAGAAATGCTGGGTGCTCCGGGCGGCAGCTGCTACATGCTATCCCTTGTTCTTTTCTTTTTTCTCCCATTGTGCTACCTATCTCTGGGCGCCACATAGTCACTGTTGTACTAGTACTCCCTCTGTCCAAAATAAATGTCTTAATTTTGTAGTAATTTTAATTAGTACAAAGTTGTACTAAGATTAAGACACTTATTTTAAACAAGGGAGTAGTTGGTAGCACTGCTCACAGACGTGTGACTATCTGTTCACAGGCCACACACTTACTCCGCACTGGGTGTATCTTGTAACACAGTAGATCTCCTTCAGTTCCATAATATAAGAATATTTTCTACACTACATTAATGTTAAAAATGATTTTATATTATCAGATGGAAGGAGTAAGAAATATAGACATAACCACTATTTATTTTGCACTATTCTTTTGCCTTCATTTTATCACATGTTCATCCACACTTTGTGATCGGTTGAGAGAGACAACCACGACGTGACGGCGATGTCCACGGCGAGGAGAACAACAACACAGGAAAAAGTGCCTATCATTTTGCTCGGTGTGCTTCTGTTCTAGTAGATGTGGAATTGCACTAGCCCTGTTTCATATCATGGGGAGATGATGTATTTTTATTTGATACAGTGTTATTAATGCAGGGTTAATGGATGCACATGATTTTTCTTGAAGCTACTATTGATAGGCTAGATCATTGACCTTCATTATCCATTACCTCTGACTATATGTAGTTGGACAAGAAACTGAATATGCAATTGGATAGATGTATGTGTCACATTTTGAACAAGCCCGGCAACCTTGAAGCCCACGCCTCTCTAAAAGTATACTGGTCTGCTTAGAGTCTTAGATTTCCAACACAATTTTTGTTTCTCCTATTGAGATCATAAACAAAACATTTATACTATGCAAGGAAACCATGCTACTCTCACACCAAAGCTCTATTATTGTGAAATCCGATTCTCCAGTAGTGTGTTTATCTGCGTGTTGTTTCACTTCTATTTGTACATATGATGTCCAGCTATCGCATTGAGCAGAAATAGGGCAACAAAATTCAGGTGTCTGATTTGAGATTGGTAGAGAAGAAGATTCGTGAGATGATCTCAGCTTATCACTTTCTTTCCTAGTTGTTATGTTAGAGGTTGAATATTAACTGGGATGACATGACAAGCCTCATGTTTTAGACGACACAATAGCTACCTGTAATTCGTTTGAAAATAGTTTTTGGGATAGTCGATTTTGGAAGGAAGGAAGTAGCCACCGGAGGTAAGGAAGAAGCAGTCGCAAGCTCGCCGGAGAACCCTCTGGGTCTATCTTAGGGTGGCAGGTGACCCCATTTATCTATATGAGGGGCATTGGGGTGAGGGTCTAGTTTGCCAGAAAAAATGGTTCATGGCCAGGGTTAGAGGGATGGCTAGGTGTAGCGGCAGCACAACAATGGGTGACGGTTGGGGGAGGGTGGGGCGGCAAGGCTAACGCGGGAGCGCTACTGGCTGCCGCCGGCGGCGGCAGGCGGTTAGGCCGATGGTAGATTGGCGATTCAGAAGGTAGAAGATAAACAGTGAACCATTTCCGAGGTTGAATCAGCTAATCTAGCCATCCATCTTGCATTCGACGGCTCATAGTGAATCGACTGACCCAAATTGATTTTTTTGCCACCTGACATCTAGCCAGTCCCATTAGATGGTCATTTAAGTGCCCATTTCATATGTACCTTACAGAGTTATTGGTGCAGTATAATGGTTTTGTTCCCAGTATGTTTCATTGTTCTTAGCATCTATTTGACAAGTTTATAGTTATTGCTTGGCATCACTTGGGTTACATCAGAAGTTCAGCAGGAAAAGGTCCCCGTGTTATGTGCTTGTTGTCTAGCTCTATTCTTGTTATGTGTTGGCTTTTCATTCACTATCCTGACTACATTTTCACTGCTTATCAAGCCCAAGATGTATATATAGTTATATATTGGTAAACAGTCTTCAGCAGTTACAAATGGGGACATAAATATTAGTACATTATATTCCCTGTTTTACAAATTATGTTCCAAACACAACTTGCATATTCACAATCCTCGACATTAATAGTGTTATAACTTTTGATCCACAACTCTAATTGAAGTGTTTTTATTTGCGTATTGACCCTCTTGGGCCCTGTTTGTTTGGGCTTAGAGCATCTTCAACCATTCGCCCCCCCAGGGGCTTGAAATAGCGCCGCCTGGGGGGCAACCGACGGTAAATTCGGCGTGGGGGATATGGTTCCCAGTCGCCGACCGAAGATCGCCCCCAGCCACTGATTTTGGCCCACTTTTGGTGTAAATTGGCCCAATTTCGACGTGCTTCAGCACAAATTCAGCACAAACTAATTTTTATCACATAGTTCATCACAGAAATCAATACAAATCAAATAGTTCGACAAATCAAACTCATAATTTGAACACAAATAAAAACTCATATTTCATCACACGTCGAGCTAGGCGTTGCCCTTGGGCCTCCATAGGTGCTCCACCAGATCGTGCTGCAATTCTTCATGCACCTGTGGGTCTCATATCTCCTGACGCATATTGAGGAAGGCAGTCCGGGTTGCCGGTAGCTGATGATCAACTTGGGCAAGAGGACCTTGCCTGTAATATGGTTTAGTGTCAAATACTGGCTCTTCCTGCTCGCTCTCCATGATCATGTTGTGCAAGATGACACAGCAAGCTTCCCACATTTGATCTTTTGACCAGGTTAGAGCGGGGTACCGGAAATTAGAAAATCGAGATTGGAGCACACCAAATGCCCGCTTGACATCCTTCCTGCAAGCCTTGTAACACTTGACAAAGTAGGAGTTCTTGCCTCCTGGCACAGGATTTGAAATAGTCTTCACAAATGTGGACCATCTCGGATAGATTCCATCTGCTAGGTAGTATTGAAGGAAATATGCCCTAGAGGCAATAATAAAGTTGTTATTAATATTTCCTTATATCATGATAAATGTTTATTATTCACCGGAAACTTGGTACATGTGTGAATACATAGACAAAACAGAATGTCCCTAGTATGCCTCTACTTGACTAGCTCGTTAATCAAAGATGGTTAAGTTTCCTGATCATAGACATGTGTTTTCATTTGATGAACGGGATCACATCATTAGGAGAATGATGTGATGGACAAGACCCATCCGTTAGCTTAGCATGTTGATCGTTCAGTTTTATTGCTATTGCTTTCTTCATGACTTATACATATTCCTTTGACTATGAGATTATGCAACTCCTATTATTCATGCTAGAATTGTATTAACCGGAAACTTGGTACATGTGTGAATACATAGACAAAACAGAATGTCCCTAGTATGCCTCTACTTGACTAGCTCGTTAATCAAAGATGGTTAAGTTTCTTGATCATAGACATGTGTTTTCATTTGATGAACGGGATCACATCATTAGGAGAATGATGTGATGGACAAGACCCATCCTTTAGCTTAGCATGTTGATCGTTCAGTTTTATTGCTATTGCTTTCTTCATGACTTATACATATTCCTTTGACTATGAGATTATGCAACTCCCGAATACTGGAGGAACACCTTGTGTGCTATCAAACGTCAAAACCTAACTGGATGATTATAAAGATGCTCTACAGGTGTCTCCAAAGGTGTTTGTTGAGTTGGCATAGATCGAGATTAGAATTTTTCACTCCATGTATCAGAGAGGTATCTCTGGGCCAAGCAATGTGACTAATGAGTTAGTTGCGGGATGATGCATTACGGAACGAGTAAAGAGACTTGTCGGTAACGAGATTGAACAAGGTATGATGATACCGACGATCGAATCTCGGGTAAGTAACATACCGATGACAAAGGGAATGACGTATGTTGTTATGCGGTTTGACCGATAAAGATCTTCCTAGAATATGTAGGAGCCAATATGAGCATCTAGGTTCCGCTATTGGTTATTGACTGGCGATGTGTCTCGGTCATGTCTACATAGTTCTCGAACCCGTAGGGTCCGCACGCTTAATGTTCGATGACGATTTACATTATGAGTTATGTGATTTGATGACCGAAGTTTGTTCGGAGTCCCGGGTGAGATCACGGACATGACGAGGAGTCTCTAAATGGTCGAGAGGTAAAGATCGATATATTGGAAGGCTATATCCGACATCGGAGTGGTGCTGAGTGCTTCAGGTATTTTTCGGAGTACCAGAGAGTTACGAGAATTCGCCGGGGGAAGTTAATGGGTCTTATTGGGCTTTAGTGGAGAGAGGGAAGAAGGGCCACGAGGTGGCACGCGCCTCCCCCTTGCCCAAACCGAATTGGACAAGGGGTGGGGGTGCCCCCCCACTTTCCTTCTCCCTCTCCCTCCTTTCCTTCTTTCCTACTCCAAAAAGGAAAGTGAATCCTACTAGGACTTGGGAGTCCTAGTAGGACTCCCTACACTTGGCGCGCCCCTAGGAGGGCTGGCCTCTCTCCCTCCCTCCTTTATATACGTGGGCAGGGGCACTGTGGGAGTCCTGGATTAGGGGGTCTCTGGACAGCCGGACTATCTCCATTGGCCGGACTGTTAGACTATGAAGATACAAGATTGAAGACTTCGTCTCGTGTCCGGATGGGACTCTACTTGGCGTGGAAGGCAAGCTAGGCAATACGGATATGGATATCTCCTCCTTTGTAACCGACCTTGTGTAACCCTAACCCTCTCCGGTGTCTATATAAACCGGAGGGTTTTAGTCTGGACAACAACTACAACATACAATTATACCATAGGCTAGCTTCTAGGGTTTAGCCTCTCTGATCTCGTGGTAGATCTACTCTTGTACTACCCATATCATCAATATTAATCAAGTAGGATGTAGGGTTTTACCTCCATCAAGAGGGCCCGAACCTGGGTAAAACATTGTGTCCCCTGCCTCCTGTTACCATCCGCCTTAGACGCACAGTTCGAGACCCCCTACCCGAGGTCCGCCGGTTTTGACACCAACATTGGTGCTTTCATTGAGAGATCCTCTGTGTCGTCGCCGTTAGGCTTGATGGCTCCTACTATCATCAATGGCGATGCAGTCCAGGGTGAGACTTTTCTCCCCGGACAGATCTTCATGTTCGGCGGCTTTGCACTGCGGGCCAATTCGCTTGGCCATCTGGAGCAGATTGAAAGTTACGCCCCTGCCACCAGGTCAGGTTTGGAAGCTTAAGCTACACGGCCGATATCCGTGGAGACTTGATCCTCGACAGATTCAAGCCTCTGCCTTGTGTGTCACGTGGTCACGATGAGTACGATTTAGCTCTACCATCGGATAGTGTTCAAGAGATCGCACAGGCAGCCGCTTCGACCCTCAATTCGGAGCCAGGTGCGCCTTCCGCGGACGGGTGAATGGACCCCGCCATGGAAGCCTTACCCTTAGCGGCGATCGAGCCGAACATCGACCTTACCTTGCATGAGAGCCGTGTTGTTAAACTGCCGGATCCTTCTCCGGCCACGGACTCCAAACCGCCTGCGCCCGTTCCTATCGAATCCGATTGGGTGCCGATCATGGAGTTTACCTCCGCGGATATTTTTCAGCACCCGCCCTTTGGCGACATACTGAACGCATTAAGGTCTCTCTCCTTGTCAGGAGGATCCTGGCCGAACTATGTCTGGCAGGACTGGGATGCGGACGACGAAGAAATTCACGGCCCACCCACCACCCACTTAGTAGCCACTGTCGATGACTTAACCGACATGCTCGACTTCGACTCCGAAGACATCGACGGTATGGACGACGATGCGGGAGACGCAGAGGAACCACTGTTAGGGAACGTAGTAATTTCAAAAAAATTCCTACACACACGCAAGATCATGGTGATGCATAGCAATGAGAGGGGAGAGTGTTGTCGACGTACCCTCGTAGACCGGCAACGGAAGTGTTGACACAACGTAGAGGAAGTAGTCGTACGTCTTCCCGATCCGACCGATCCTAGTACCGAACGTACGGCACCTCCGAGTTCTGCACACGTTCAACTCGGTGACGTCCCTCGAGTTCCAATCCAGCAAAACGTTGAGAGAGAGTTTCTTCAGCACGACGGCGTGATGACGGTGATGATGTTCTACCGACGCAGGGCTTCGCCTAAGCACCACTACGATATGACCGAGGTGGAATATGGTGGAAGGGGGCACCGCACACGGCTAAGGAACGATCACGAGGATCAACTTGTGTGTCATGGGGTGCCCCCTTGCCTCAGTATATAAAGGAGGGAGAGGGGGAGGTGCGGCCGGCCCTATGGGTGCGCCTGGAGGAGTCCTACTCCAACCAGGAGTAGGACTCCCCCCTCTTGCCTTGTTGGAAAAGGAAGGAGGAAGGGAGAAAGAGGAAAGGGGGGCGCCGCCCCCCTTCCTTGTCCTATTCGGACTAGGGGGGGAGGGGGCGCGCGGCCTGCCCTGGCCGGCCCTCCTCTTCTCCCTTATGGCCCAATAACCCCCGGGGGGTTCCGATAACCCCCCGGTACTCCGGTAAAATCCCGATTTCACCCGGAACGTTTCCGATATCCAAATATAGGCTTCCAATATATCAATCTTTATGTCTCGACCATTTCAAGACTCCTCGTCATGTCCGTGATCACATCTGGGACTCCGAACAACCTTCGGTACATCAAAACACAAAAACCCTAATTACGATCGTCACCGAACTTTAAGCGTGCAGACCCTACGGGTTCGAGAACTATGTAGACATGACCGAGACACATCTTCGGTCAATAACCAATAGCGGAACCTGGATGCTCATATTGGCTCCTACATATTCTACGAAGATCTTTATCGGTCAGACCGCATAACAACATACGTTGTTCCCTTTGTCATCGGTATGTTACTTGCCCGAGATTCGATCGTCGGTATCTCAATACCTAGTTCAATCTCGTTACCGGCAAGTCTCTTTACTCGTTCCGTAATACATCATCCCGCAACTAACTTATTAGATGCAATGCTTGCAAGGCTTGAGTGATGTGCATTACCGAGAGGGCCCAGAGATACCTCTCCGACAATCGGAGTGACAAATCCTAATCTCAAAATACGCCAACCCAACAAGTACCTTCGGAGACACCTGTAGAGCATCTTTATAATCACCCAGTTATGTTGTGACGTTTGGTAGCACACAAAGTGTTCCTCCGGTAAACGGGAGTTGCATAATCTCATAGTCGTAGGAACATGTATAAGTTATGAAGAAAGCAATAGCAACAAACTAAACGATCAAGTGCTAAGATAACGGAATGGGTCAGGTCAATCACATCATTCTCCTAATGATGTGATCCCGTTAATCAAATGACAACTCATGTCTATGGTTAGGAAATATAACCATCTTTGATCAACGAGCTAGGCAAGTAGAGGCATACTAGTGACTCTCTGTTTTTGTCTATGTATTCACACATGTATTATGTTTCCAGTTAATACAATTCTAGCATGAATAATAAACATTTATCATGATATAAGGAAATAAATAATAACTTTATTATTGCCTCTAGGGCACATTTCCTTCAACCACTGCCCACAGGGCACTGGATGCCCACTTCACCACGTGACGTATACATGGTGAACACACCAAAAGAAAATGACGACGAGGAACGGAAGGACACAACGAAGGGTTGTCCCCTCGAGAAGCAGTCAAAGCGGCGGCGTAAACGCCGCTCCAAATCCTGCCTCGACAGAAACAAAAATCATACAGACCCAGCGTTAGAGCAGGGGGAACCATTGCCGGACCACGTCAACACAAAGGATCAAGCCGAACAACCTGACTCTGTCAAAGATAATAGTCCGGACGAATTCACACCAGACAGACACTCGGAGCAACAGAATGTCCGTCAAAGGCTTGTTGCCACCACGAGGGGTCTAAAAAAGCAGAAGCAAAGACTCAAGGCTGCACAAGACACACTCGGAATCAGATGGAGCAAAGTACTCAACGCAGCAGCGAAGTACGGCGGTACTCGCCCCGCCAAGAGCTACCCGAAGCGGAAGTTGCTACCCGAATTCGATGAGGAGGCCTTAGATCCCCCGCAACCAAAAATTAAAATGGCCACCTGGCCGGATAGACGACCTCACGGCCAACATAGAGCGGCAAGCAATGTCACACATAAGCCAATACGCGATCCACGCGAGGGCTCGCATCAAAAGGACGGCGCAACCAGATCCATCTATGGACCACGCAGGCGCGCTCCAGCATACGATGGAACACAACAAACATCCGAACACTACGATACACCCAGATACAGCACACCCCCTATGTTTCACCGACGAGGTACTGGACCATGAATTTCCAGAGGGATTCAAACCCGTAAACATAGAGGCATACGACGGAACAACAGACCCTGGGGTCTGGATTGAGGACTATATCCTCCATATCCATATGGCTCGAGGAGATGATCTCCACGCCATTAAGTATTTACCCCTCAAACTCAAAGGGCCAGCTCGGCACTGGCTTAAAAGCCTCCCCGAAAGCTCCATTGGAAGCTGGGAAGAGCTCGAAGACGATTTTCGGGAAAATTTTCAAGGGACTTATGTCCGACCTCTGGACGTGGACGATTTGAGTCATATAACTCAACAACCCAGAGAGTCAGCCCGAAAGCTTTGGAACAGGTTCCTTACTAAAAAGAACCAAATAGTTGACTGTCCGGACACCGAAGCCTTGGCAGCTTTTAAGCATAGCGTCCGTGATGAATGGCTTGCCAGACACCTCGGCCAAGAAAAGCCGAGAACAATGGCAGCATTAACAAGCCTCATGACCTGCTTTTGCGCGGGTGAGGATAGCTGGCTAGCCAGATGCAGCACCAGCGACCCAGTACATCCGAAGTTAGAGATGGAAACGGGAAATCACGGCGCAACAACAATAATAAACGCCGGAATAAAGAAGACAACATGAAGAGCACGACAGTAAACGCCAGATTCAAAAGCTCTCGGCCAAGTCAGCAAAAGACGCCCTCTAAAGGCGCCAGAGACGAACTGTCCAGCCGAAACAAAATTCTAGACCAAGTATGTCAGATCCATAGTACCCCCGGTAAACCTGCTAATCATACCCACATAGAATGTTGGGTCTTCAAGCAGTCCGGCAAGCTCAACGCCGTACACAAGGGGGAAGATACACCAAACGAAGACGAGGATGAGCCTCTCAAGCAAGACACTGGGGAACAAACAAAATTTCCACCAGAAGTCAAAACAGTAAACGTGTTACACATGATAAAGGGGAGAAACAAAGCGGCACTCCTAGATAAATATGCCCAAGGGCCTATCACCGGGGAGTCCTTCCACTGGTCGTTTCAACCGATCACTTTTGACCATCGGGATTACTCAGCAAGTATTCGGCGTGCAGGATGGGCTGCCCTGGTATTAGACCCAATAATTGACGGATACCACTTTACACGAGTCCTGATGGACGGTGGCAACAGTTTAAACCTGATATACCAGGATACAATCCGCAAAATGGGGATAGACCCAACGAAAATTTGCCTAAGCAATACTACCCTTAAAGGAGTAACGCCAGGCCCAGGGGCTCATTGCACGGGCTCCCTGCTACTAGAGGTTATATTCGGCTTCCTCGATAACTTCCGTGGCGAACATTTAACATTCCACATTGCTCCGTTCCAAAGTGGCTATCAAGCACTACTTGGACGTGAAGCTTTCGCTCGCTTTAATGCAATACCACACTACGCTTCCCTTACACTTAAGATGCCCGGTCCATGTGGCATCATTACAGTAAATGGAAATATTAAGCAATCCCTGCGTGCCGAAGAGAGTGTGACTGCCTTGGCAGCCGCACACTAAAAAGGGCATCACCAACTAAAGCATTTGATAGGTCGTCAAGACCACAGACACGGTTAGACGAGTCTGGCGCAGCCATATGTAACTCACACAGGTTTGATAAGCCACACCCCTATTACAAATACAAGGGGCTCGACGCGCGCAGACAAGTGGCAATTTTTACTCATCTTGAATTATACATGGTTTCTTCAAACCTACATTTTTGCACGACAACTTTTCACCTAAGTTTCTCTCTTTTACAGATGACCATCGTGCTACACCCGTCCAGGATACGGCACAACGGAGACACAGGCGCAGACGTGCAGTAGGGACCCGCCCCAAGGATTCTTTTTAGATTAAGACCCTGCGTCAACCTTTTCTACTGTCTCTTGTTGATACACATCCCTCGGATTCTCAGTACAATTGAGAAGGATGCTGGTGTCTTGGCATGTGGCCACGTCAGAATAATGCACGTACCTGGACACCAGGGGCTTCTTACAAAGGGCACTATTTAGGCCCGGTTTATACCATAAAGACCGAATACCTTAGGGAGTGCTCGGCGTCACGAGTTTGGCCTTATATGCATCAGCTCCGAATCATGTCTTTGGTCAAATGTTGGGTTTGCCCGGCTCCTATGTTTTGGTACCTTAAGTTCCGCTCTATCGGCTAAGGTAGCACTAGGAGAACTACGGCGATTGTGCCCCGGGTCATCCGGACGAGCACCTCAGTAGAGAAAGCCGAAAACTGACTGTCATGATATAGCGTGAGACTGGTCAACCACTCGATGACCTATCGGAATGTTAGAATTCCTCCGCCTTAACGAAGGGCCGTTTCCTGGCCAGGCATGTACGCACCCCGAATTCGGGAGAGTGCGGAGCCAACAGGGGCTATATAGTAGCCCCACCGTCAAACTCCTATGGCTAAGTGAAAGTGTTAAAGCATTATAGTCCGGTTGCCTCGTTCGCTGCGCTATCACCTCCTTAATAGGACCAAGACGTTGGGTTAAGTGTGAACACGCGTCTTCTGCGAACACCTTCGCATTATATGCGTGGGGGCTGAAGCCGACGACTGCAATCTTTCAGGTTATACACATGTATACATAAACAGCCGCACAGGAGGCATCATATTACTTTCAGGCAAAAGTATAAACACATCCTTAATAAATTTCATAAAAACATTGTGTTTACAATGGGAATACATGTCACTCAAACATAATATTCTTTGAGCACTGGGCCTCTATCAAACGAGCACCCTCGAGAACCTCTTTGAAATAATGCTCGGCAAGCACTCGGCCTATGGCCGAACCTTGCGCCGCAGCAGTGGTAGCATCCATCTCCACCCAGTATGTTTTAACACGGGCAAGGGCCATCTGCGAGCCTTCTATGCACGCCGACCTCTTCATCGCATTGATGCGCGGCACCGCACCAAGGAACCGCTGCACTAAGCTGAAATAGCTGTTCGGTTTCGACTTTCCCGGCCACAGCTGATTCACGACAGACCTCATGGCGAGTCCGGACAACCTATTCAGTTCATCCCATTCGGCTAGCTGATCAGTCAATGGAAGCGGACACTCTAGAACATTGAATTGCGACCAGAACATCTTGTCCACTTCATGATCTGTTTGACCTTGGAAGTATTTGGCTGCATCGGCAGCGCTCGCCACCAAGTCCATATATGCGTCTGCCGAACTCCACAGCCGATCCAGAGGGGCATACCATGGATCTCCAAACTTTCTCCGTAGCATGAACGGCTTCCCAGCCGCAATATCCTCGGCTTCACGCAGCTCCTCCTTCTTTGCCCTCATAGCAGAGCGAGTGTCTTTGTTCGCCATCGTGGCCTTTTTAAGGTCCGCTGCCTTCAATCGGTTCTCTTTTTCAAGGAACTGGCAACGGTCGGCAGTGTCTTTTAGTCCTACGGCCATCTTGGCCATCTACTCTTTGCTCTCGCAATGCGCGGCCTTCTCGGCTTTCAACTCTTCGGCCGCCTTCAAAGCAGCCGCATTACTAATCCTTGCTTGTTCTTTGGCTCGGGCAAGTTCCGCCTGCAAGGTTTCCACGGTGGCAGCTCCATCTGCAGTCACAACATATTAAAGATACTGGCATCATGCTGCTCTTACTATGTGGCATTCACCAGAAAATAACACTTACCCTGTGCCTCGTCAAGCCTCTTATTAACAAGCTCGATGTCCGCATCCGCCGCATCCAGTTGCTGCTTCAGTTCGGCAAATTCTTGAGTCCGACTAACCACCAGAGCTCCCACTACCTGCATATTAAAGCGGTATGGTTATTGCCTGGGACTACGATCCTCTATTTGCCGTCGTTCTCGGCGACAACCAGAGTCTCAGGGGCTACTATCTACACAGGGCACACCTAAAAATGTGCGGTACCCTCACAAATGTACATCATTTTACGTACCTCAAAGCCCATCAGTAGACTCATAAAGGCATCATGCAACCCGCTTTCGGCGGATGAGATCCTTTCCATCACCATACCCATCAATGTCGGTGTTCTTCTGAGATGGCCGCTCGCTCCAACAGCTCTCTCAATACGTCGGACCGCATACCAGACGGTGTCGGACTCTTCTGTTTGCTCTCTTCGAGAGCCGGACGCTGGGGACTTCGGGTGACTATAGGATTATCTTCTGGCCTCACCGGAGCCGGAGAGGCCCTCCGTGACGACACTTCAAGGTCGCCCGCTTCTTGAGCGGAGGAGTCCGGGGGAGGCGTTTCGCTCTCCATCATCTCCGGAAGAAGATCCCCCGAAGATGAGCTCTGCTGAGAAGGGCTAAGATCCGAACTGCAATAAAATACTTCGGTTATTTTCCTCACAAGCAAGGTAGTATATCTCCATTATTGAAGTACTTTCTGATTACTTACAGCTCGTTGGAGGGCTGATCCCCGCGCGGACTTTGTGCGGCAAGAGCACCCTCCAAGGCAGGACCCTCTGGCGGAGATTTCTTCTCCCGCTTGGAAACCTTGGTTTCCGGATCTTCAGAGGTAGTCCTCTTCCTTCCCCGGGGTGAGAGAATGTCCGATTCCTCCCCTCAGTTATCCTCCCTCACGGAGGCGCTCGTTCCCTCGGTCGGAATGGGTAGCGATGGAGGTCCACTTTCGCCCTCATTATTCCCCCCTTTGTCTTCCTTTGAGGGCTCTAGGCAAGGTGTTAGCTCGAGCATCTTTTCCAGTACCGGATTTTCCAAACCCTCAGGAAGGGGGGCCGAACACCGAATCATCTTCGCCTTTGTTATCCAGTCCTGGTCAAAGAGCTATTTCTCAGAATGATGTCGTGGTAAACAAAAGACGGTGTGTTCGGCTGAAGGATTACTTACTTGGTCGGCGGTACGGTTGCTGCTCAGGCCCACGTCCTCGGTGGTATCCGAACACTCTATTTGAGGTCCGAAGAATGATTTGTACATCTCCTCGTGCGTCAGGCCAAGGAAATTCTGAATAGTACGCGACCCTTCTGGGTTGAACTCCCACATGCGAAGGGGCCGGCGTTTGCAAGGCTGGACTCGACGAACCAGCATGACTTGCGCCACCATAATCAAACTGAAATCTCCTTCGAAGAGATTTTGCATGCGGCTTCACAGTACAGGCACGTCCTTGGCAGGACCCCAGCTCAGCCCTCTGCTAATCCATGACATCAGTTGTGGTGGAGGAACTGAGCGGAAAGTAGGGGCAGCCACCCACTTGGCACTTCTGGGAGCTGTGATATAAAACCACCCCTGTTGCCATCCGGACACTTTTGGAAAGGAACCTTTGGGCCACGTAGCTCCTGCTATCTTGCTTATTAATGCGCCTCCGAACGCTGCATACTACCCCTCGACCATCTTCGGCTTCACATCAAAGGTCTTGAGCCACAGGCCGAAGTGAGGGGTAATGCGGAGGAAGGCCTCACACACGACAATGAATGTCGAGATGTGGAGAAAGGAGTCCGGGGCTAGATCGTGGAAATCTAGCCCGTAATAAAACAACAACCCCCTAACGAAGGGATCTAGAGTGAGGCCTAGTCCTCGGAGGAAGTGGGAGATGAACACGATGTCTTCGTTGGGTTCAGGAGTAGGGACGGCTGCCCTCGGGCAGGCAACCGATGTGAAACCTCGGCGGTCAGGTATCTGGCCTCCCTCAACTTCTTGATGTCTTCTTCCGTAAAGGAGGAGGGCATCCACCGGCCTTGAAGGCTAGATCCGGACATGATTGAAGATCCGAAGCACCTGACCTGGGCTTTGGGTGTTAGAACTCGAGGCGGGGGAAGTATTCGATTGAGCACGGGAGGGAAAAAGTAAAAGCCTTGTCCCTTTTATAAAGAGGGTGAATATCAAGTGTCCTCTCCGTAGCCGTTTGGGACTTGCCTATGATCTAGGAGTCCTAGACGCGGTTGGGTTACCCACGCCCGTATTGATGAGAATCCCATAATAAGGGGACACGATCTTTGCTTTGACAAGACATGTCGAAAAACTGCCTCGCGTTATGTGCGGGGCTAGTTAAAGGAAACGGTTCGAATAATCACCGGGCCATGGCATAATGTCGTGTTGCCAAAACAAGTCAGCAAATTAGATTTGTGAAAATATTATTCTCTCTACGGTGGTATGTGGAACTTATTTTGCAGGGTCGGACACTATCCTTGTATTCAAATTCTTCTGTGGTATATCCGGAGGAGGAACCCGCCTTGCAATGCCGAAGACAATACTGCGCGCCGGACTCATCGTCATTGAAGCCTGGTTCAGGGGCTATTGTGGGAGTCCTGGATTAGGGGGTCTCCGGACAGTCGTACTATCTCCATTGGCCGGACTGTTAGACTATGAAGATCCAAGATTGAAGACTTCGTCTCGTGTCCGAATGGGACTCTACTTGGCGTGGAAGGCAAGCTAGGCAATACGGATATGGATATCTCCTCCTTTGTAACCGACCTTGTGTAACCCTAACCCTCTCCGGTGTCTATATAAACCGGAGGGTTTTAGTCCGAACAACAACTACAACATACAATCATACCATAGGCTAGCTTCTAGGGTTTAGCCTCTCTGATCTTGTGGTAGATCTACTCTTGTACTACCCATATCATCAATATTAATCAAGCATGATGTAGGGTTTTACCTCCATCAAGAGGGCCCGAACCTGGGTAAAACATTGTGTCCCCTGCCTCCTGTTACCATCTGCCTTAGACGCACAGTTCGGGACCCCCTACCCGAGATCCGCCGGTTTTGACACCGACAGGCACCCCAAAGGCACACGAAGTCTTCTCTTAGCCGTGTGCTACCTCTTGAGCATGCATTGGTTTTCCCTTGAAGAGGAAAGGGTGATGCAACAAAGTAGCGTAAGTATTTCCCTCAGTTTTTAAGAACCAAGGTATCAATCCAATAGGAGACTACATGCAAGTCCCTTGTACCTGCACAAACAAATAAGAACCTTGCAACCAACGTGATAAAGGGGTTATCATTCCCTTCATGGCCACTTGCAAAAGTAAGATCTGATAAAGATAATAAGATAAATATTTTTGGTATTTTTGTTGTATAGATTGGAAAATAAAGATTGCAAAATAAAAAGGAGCAAAAATAGCAAGTAGATAGGAAAATAATATGATGGAAGATAGACCCGGGGACCATAGGTTTCACTAGTGGCTTCTCTCAAGATAGCAAATTCTATGGTGGGCAACAAATTACTGTCGAGCAATTGATAAAAAAGCGCATAGTTATGAGATTATCGAGGCATGATCATGTATATAGGCATCACGTACGCGACAAGTAGACCGAAACGATTCTGCATCTACTACTATTACTCCACACATCGACCGCTATCCAGCATGCATCTAGAGTATTAAGTTCATAAGAACAAAGTAACACATTAGGCAAGATGACATGATGTAGAGGGATAAACTCAAGCAATATGATATAAACCCCATCTTTTTATCCTCGATGGCAACAATACAATACGTGCCTTGCTGCCCCTGCTGTCACTGGGAAAGGACACCACAAGATTGAACCCAAAGCTAAGCACTTCTCCCATTTGCAAGAAAGATCAATCTAGTAGGCCAAATCAAACTGATAATTCGAAGAGACTTGTAAAGATATTAAATCATGCATAAAAGAATTCAGAGAAGAATCAAATATTGTTCATAGATAATCTTGATCATAAACCCACAATTCATCGGATCTCGACAAACACACCACAAAAAGAATTACATCGAATAGATCTCAAAGAGAATCGAGGAGAACTTTGTATTGAGATCCAAAGAGAGAGAAGAAGCCATCTAGCTAATAACTGTGGACCCGAAGGTCTTTGGTAAACTACCCACACATCATCGGAGAGGCTATGGTGTTGATGTAGAAGCCCTCCGTGATCGATTCCCCCCTCCGGCGGAGCGCCGGAAAATGCCCTGTCGGTGTCAAAACCGGCGGATCTCAGGTAGGGACTCCCGAACTATGCGTCTAAGGCGGATAGTAACAGGAGGCAGGTGACACGATGTTTACCCAGGTTCGGGCCCTCTTGATAGAGGTAAACCCTACGTCCTACTTGATTGTTCTTGATGATATGAGTATTACAAGAGTAGATCTACCACTAGATCAGAGAGGCTAAACCCTAGAAGCTAGCCTATGGTATGATTGTATGTTGTCCTACGGACTAAAACCCTCCGGTTTATATAGACACCGGAGGGGGCTAGCGTTACACAAGGTCGGTTACAAAGGAGGAGATATACATATCCGTATTGCGTAGCTTGCCTTCTACGCCAAGTAAAGTCCCATCCGGACACGGGACGTAGTCTTCAATCTTGTATCTTCATAGTCCAACAGTCCGGCCAAAGGATATAGTCCGGCTGTCCGGAGACCCCCTAATCTAGGACTCCCTCAGTAGCCCCTGAACCAGGCTTCAATGACGATGAGTCCGGCGTGCAGTGTTGTCTTCGGCATTGCAAGGTGGGTTCTTATCCAAATTTTGAATGTTTGTTAAGTAGTGTCCGGTCCCATAAATGTTGGACTTCTTGGCTTCTGTGCCCAATAAGGGCTATCTTCCACGCATCGAATGAATACGAGGGGACAGGGTGTTTTTACATTCACCCCCAGCCAGATAAATAAATTATCTATTAAAGGGATGGGGATTCTTAGATCCAATCCATACCATCCTCCCACAGCGAGAATCCATCGGAGCGCGCTTCGGAAAAAATCCACTCCAACATGGCCGACCACCGCAGCTCCTCCTCTCGCCCCCGTAGCCCTAAGACCGGTGATTGGGAGAGGTGTTCTGTCCCACACAGTCGATTAGTCGAACTGCAGACTCAGGGATTTCTCCCTCCAGCGTATATAGTTCCCGTCCGAGCCGGGCTCGCCACCTACAATGGCGGGGAGCAAGCGGAGAGCTTCCCCAGCCCCTCTACGGGGGAGCGGGTGTGCCTTGTTCCTTACTTATTAAGGGGACTCAGATTTCCAAATCATCCGTTCCTCCGCGGGCTCCTGGAGTTTTACGGCCTCCAACTGCATAATTTCACCCCTGCTTCCATATTACACATCGCCGGCTACGTTGCCCTTTGCGAGTTATTCCTGGGCTGCGAGGCCCATTTCGAGTTGTGGAAAAGGTTATTTTGCCTCGTCCCCCGCACACAGAAGGGGTCACTTTATCAAGTGGGCGGAGCCGAAATATGGCGTATCGCCGAAACCGGATACCTGTCCGGTACTCCGAAGAAGACGTCTAAAGACTGGCCTTCGGAATGGTTTTATATGGAGGACATCCCCCTTCCAGACCCTGTTCGTCGGGGTGTTCCTGAGTTCAACAATGATCCTTTGAAGAAATGCCGAAGCTGGCGCCCACGGAGCCCCCAGGAGGAAGACAACAGAGAAGTCTTTTACCTGATGAACCGGATTAAAGCGCTGGCTCAATCAGGATTGACAGTAATCGAGGTTATGTCAATATGCATAATGCGGGGAGTGCAGCCACTTCAATATCCAGGGCACCCTCTGTGGTGTTTTAACGGGGAAGATGATGCCACCCGTTGCGGGCGTAAGGGACCGGACTCCGCTGCTGCTTTAGCAAAAATTATGTCCGAGTTGTTCAAGGGAGAGGAAGAGGAGTTCATCCGCATCAAGCCATGGGATGGATTCTCCATGTACAACCCTCCAAGCTGGGTGGGATATATCTCCTTACTCCCATTCTCCCCGCATTCTTTGTCGTAGGTACTCACCTTGCCATTTTACGGCAGGAACTGCGAAAATCTGTAAGGGAGGTCAACAACCCATCTCCACAACCAGAGGATCCTGACCGGGCCCTCGGTCCCGGACTCGAAGAAGATCTGGACATATTCGTGGAGCTGATAGACATGCAATTCTATCAATTGAGCTGTGATGACGCCATGGTGGCCATTACGGCCGACTATCCCGGACTGCTCCCTGCGTCGCACGTAAGAAAAACCAAAATCCCAACTCCAAAAACTAGGATCCCCCTTTTAGACACTTCACCTACCATATACATATGGTGTTTTACAGGGAAGGCATTCGGGACGCCGTGCCGAACCCGCAGCAACTCGCCAACAAGAGGCACCGAGGCCGGGTAGGCCAAAAAGGAAGGCGGTCAGGACGGAGACGCCAGCGCAGAGGTATGACAAAAAACCCCGCTCCGTGGTTGTCTTCTTTGTCAAAATGTAATGACGTCCATGTTTCTTTAATACAAAAAACGCTCGCCGGAATATGTCCGGAGAGGCTGCCGATCATGCTTCCACCAGTCGGGCTCCAAGGCCGGACATAGAGGCGGAAGCCGACATGGGGCAGACGCCGGATACTCCTCCTAAAGAGGATGCGGATAGACTGTACGCTACAAATTCAGAAGTGGAGAGCGCCATGAATCATAGGCTTCGCCGGGCCGTACTCCGTGACGCTTGCTTCTCACAAGAGGCATTTGATGCCTTCAATTCTGGAGACGCATACCTCCGTGCTGCTTAAAATGGTCTAGCCAGAGCCACGGACCAGTATGTAAGGGATCTACGGGTAAGCAAATCTGACGATTATATGTATCAGTAGCCCCTCAGACTTGAAACAGCTGACGCAAGTGATTTAAGGATCATTATTTGTGCAGGTTCTTACGGAGAAGAATTCCCAACTGTCTCAAGAGTTGGACGAGTGCAAGGCCCAGCTGGAAGCCACTATTGCCGCATTGAAGGAGTCCAAAAAGGGTCCCCCTGGTAACTCTTTTGTCTATTGCAAAGAATATCAGTACCAGGTAGTATGCGGCATATATGCACACCTAACAATAGATGTTGCAGGTGGCCCCGGAGTGAATCCGGAGGCCATGGAGGTGGATACGGCACGTGACGATCGATAGCGAAATGCTGGCGAGTGCGTGCTGACGCGAGTTAGGCAGGAGAAAAATGATCTCCAAGATGCCAATATTCTGCTGGGCGTGGAACTGAAGGATGTCCGAGCCCAGCTTGCGGACTCCGTGAAAGAGAATAAACGGCTTCAGCGCGGCATTTTTAGTAAGCGCTTGAACGAACTTTTTAAAGGAGTTCGGCGAAGAAGTCTGCTAACAGCATTATGTCTGCAGGTATGCTGACGGGTCGTCCTGTGGAGGAGATGCCCGGGTCCTCGAGTGATCTTCTGCCAGAGCTCTCACAACTGCACGAACAAGTTCGGCAGGTGATGCGGAGTATTGCCCAAGCCTTGTGGCCGTCCGCGTCCCCGCCAGGAGGCATGGGGGAGCTTATAGAGAAGCTCGAGGGAGCACGGCGGCGCTTCCGATTATGGAAGATATCAGCCTGCCGACAAGGTGCGCGGGAAGCCTGGGCTATGGTGGAGACACGATATACCAAGGCTGACCCAAACTACATGGCCGAGGTCAGACCTGTGGGGCCCGTTGGAAAGAGATCCCCGTTAGTTTAGTGTATGATCAAGTAGAATTAGCCGCAAAGTATTCCCAACAGGATTGTAGGCTAGACAGCCTGTTGGATGGTATAGAGGAAGAATTTAATCAGTCTTAGTGACTGTGTACTTCAAATGACATATGTAATGTCCCTAGCCGGATTGTAAATCATTTGTCATGGCGGACCTTTTCGCTTCGACCTTTGGACCCGATAGTCCGGAGTGTATCCTAATACCCACTCGGTTATATGAAAACCGGGGTATGCATGGAAACTAGGCGTAGGGGTCATAAGTGCTTGAACAGACAAGTACCCAACTAGTTATGTTATATTACATGGGTAGTAAGAAACATCTTCCAGGGAGAATAGTTCCGTTAAGGGTTCCTTTCCCTGGGTACGCATGCCCTAAGGTGCATGTCCGAACTGCGAAAAGAGACGCAGGCTATAAACATCTGGGGGCATGTTTCAAATTAAATAAAAGTCATCTTTTATTCACCGACCGAGTATTCCCTTAAGAACGCTAGCTTTCGGCTTCACCCAGTCTGAGGTACACATCTGGCTGACCCGACAGTAACAATCGCAGAGGTGCTCCCCTTATGCCCTAGCCGAATTAACGGGAACATAGGGCATAAACACAAGAGCCAGGCAACCCAGCTTGGCCAAAACTTAAGTCATATCGATGCATATAATAGCGAAAAAGGTACATGCGGAAGAATAACACATGTGCGGGGCATGAAGCCCGGAAAAATAATGAGATTAAGCTTCTGTATAGGAAGCCCCCGGGTATATTGAGCGCGGTTAGCGCATCAAGATTGTGTAACCAAGACACAGGTTTAGGCCTTTAGGGCTTTGAAGAGAGAAAGAAAGAGAGAAAAAACAGATGTGCAAAAAATTCATGGAGGTAAGGAGACGAACATAGAGTCCGACTCTAGGCGTAGAATCTTCGGAGTCTGGCTGCGTTCCATGGGTTTGGCTCGAGCCGATTATTCGATGCATCCCGCAGACAGTACGCTCCACCAGTCAGAACCTGGTCGATAATGAAGGGACCTTCCCATTTGGGCTTGAGCTTGTTCTTTTTCTTCTCTGGCAGACACAGAACTAGTTCACCAACGTTATAGGTTTTGGCCCGCACTTCTCTGTTTTGATACCTTCGAGCTTGTTGTTGATAGAATGCGGAACGGGCTTTTGCCACGTCGCGCTCCTCCTCCAGGGCATCCAAACTGTCCTGCCGATCGAGCTCGGCCTCTCTTTCTTCGTACATGCGCACTGGAGGTGAGTCATGAATTATGTCGCAAGGAAGCACCGCATCAGCGCCATACACCACGAAAAACGGTGTGCATCCGGTAGTGCGATTCGGTGTGGTCCGCAACCCCCATAGTACGGAGTCGAGCTCCTCTACCCAATGGGTGTCTGATTCCTTTAAGGACGGACTAATCTGGGTTTAATACCACTCATGATAGGACCATTCGCTCGTTCAACTTGACTGTTAGTTTGCGGATGATAGACAGAAGCATAATCGAGCTTGATGCCCATGTTGCTGCACCAAAGTTTCACCTCGTCGGCTGTAAAGTTCGTGTCGTTGTCAATGATGATGCTGTGGGGGACGCCATAACGGTGTACAACCCCGGATATGAAGTCTATCACCGGTCCGGATTCAGCCGTTTTGACAGGTTTGGCTTCTATCCATTTGGTGAATTTGTCCACCATGACCAGTAAGTATTTTCTCTTATGGGTTCCCCCTTTGAGGGGTCCGACCATGTCGAGCCCCCACACCGCAAAGGACCAAGTAATGGGGATTTTTTGGAGGGCGGTAGGTGGCATGTGGCTTTGGTTTGCAAAAAGCTGGCAACCAAGACAATGTTGAACCAGATGCTGTGCATCTTCCCGGGCCGTCGGCCAATAAAAACCTGTACGGAAGGCCTTGCTTACAAGGGCCCGGGCTGCTGCGTGGTGGCCGCTGAGTCCGGCATGGATTTCTGCCAAAAGCTTCCACCCTTCCTCTTCGGAGATGCACCTTTGAAGGACTCCGGTTGTGCTTTTCTTATAAAGCTCTCCCTCATGGACCTTGTAGGCTTTAGATCACCGCACTATGCGGCAAGCCACATTTTGATCCTCGGGTAATTCCTGTCTAGTTAAGTAGGCCATGAATGGTTCTGTCCACGGGGCGATGACGGCCATTATCACGTGGGCTGAAGGTGTTATTTCGGTGGCAGAGCCTCCGATTGTGTAGTATTCGGTATCTGGGGTTGTGGCCGGGTCCGGACTATTTTTGCCAGTGTCCCCTTCCCATACCACGGATGTTTTAAACAGTCCTTTCAGGAAGATGTTTGGTGGGACAGGGTCGTGTTTAGCGCCGATACGTGCTACGATGTCCGCTGCCTGGTTGTTTTCCCGAGCCACATGGTGGAATTCCAGCCCCTCGAACCGGGCTGACATTTTGAGGACGGCGTTGCGATATGCCGCCATTTTTGGATCCTTGGCATCGAAGTCTCCATTTATTTGGGATATTGCGAGGTTCGAATCCCCACGCACCTCTAGGCGTTGGATGCCCATGAAGACTGCCATCCGTAGGCCATGTAATAGGGCCTCGTATTCGGCTGCGTTATTGGAGTCCGTATATAGTATTTGGAGCACGTATTGCACCGTGTCTCCAGTGGGGGACGTCAAGACGACGCCAGCCCCTAGACCAGCCAGCATTTTAGAGCTGTCGAAGTGCATGATCCAATTGGAGTATGCGCCGTACTCTTTAGGGAGTTCGGCTTCTGTCCATTCGGCTATGAAATCGGCCAATACTTGCGACTTAATGGCTCGTCGTGGCTTATATGTTATGTCGAACGGGAGGAGCTCGATGGCCCATTTGGCAATCCAGCCCGTGGCATCACGGTTGTTTATTATATCATTGAGTGGTACTTCTGATGCCACCGTAATCGAACACTCTTGAAAGTAGTGTCGTAATTTCCGGGATGCCATAAATACCGCGTATGCTATCTTTTGGTAATGTGGGTACCGTGATTTGCATGGAGTGAGGATGGTGGATACATAATATACCGGCTTTTGAAGTAGGAATTTATGTCCGTCCATCTCTCGTTCGACGACGAGCACTGCGCTTACAACTTGGTGAGTTGCCGCTATATATAATAGCATTGGTTCGCCAACAGTTGGCGTGGCCAACATTGGGTTGGAGGCCAGGATGGCTTTGATTTCTTCCAGTCCGGCCGTGGCTGCGTCCGTCCACTCGAAGTGTTCGGTGCACCGAAGAATGCGATAAAGGGGGAGTGCCTTTTCTCCGAATCGGGAGATAAAGCGGCTTAAAACTGCCACGCATCCAGTCAATTTCTGGATTTGCTTGAGGTCAGTTGGGATAGCCAACTGTGACAGAGCTCGGATTTTAGCCGGATTTGCTTCAATTCCTCTACTAGAGACGATGAAGCCCAGGAGCTTTTCGGCGGGAACGCCGAAAATGCATTTTTCTGGATTGAGCTTAATGTCGTATGTTCGGAGATTGGTGAACGTGAGCCTCAAGTCATCTATTAAAGAGTCGACATGTCTGGTTTTAATGACCACATCGTCTACATATGCCTCCACAGTCTTACCGATCTGCTTTTCCAGACATGTCTGGATCATGCGCTGATATGTTGTGCCGGCGTTTTTGAGCCCAAAGGGCATTGTGTTAAAGAAGAAGGGGTCGTATGGTGTTATAAATGTCGTTGCGGCTTGATCAGACTCCGCCATCTTAATCTGGTGGTAACCGGAGTATGCGTCGAGGAAGCACAATGGTTTGTATCCTGCGGTAGCATCGATGATTTGATCGATGCGAGGGAGTGGGAAGGGATCCTTTGGGCAAGCCTTGTTAAGGTCTTTGAAGTCGACACATAGGCGCCAGGATTTGTCCTTCTTTGGTACCATCACCAGGTTTGCTAGCCAATCCGGATGTTCTATTTCTTTAATGAATCCGGCTTCCAGTAGCTTGGCCAGCTCCTCTCCCATGGCTTGTCGATTAGGTTCAGAGAAACGCCGAAGAGTCTGCTTGACCGGCTTGAATCCTTTTAGAATATTAGGGCTATGCTTGGCCAATCTGCGTGGGATTCCTAGCATGTCTGAAGGATGCCAGGCGAATATATCCCAATTCTCGCGTAGAAACTCCCGTAGTGCGGTATCTACAGCGGGGTCTAACTGTGTCCCAATGGATGCTGTTTTTGTAGGGTCCGTTGGATGGACTTGGAATTTAACTATCCCGTCCGCTGGTTTAAAGGAGGTGGACTTGGATCTTTTGTCTAGTATCACGTCATCCCTGCCAACGGGGAGCGCAGCGCGGTTAACTCTTCCGCCACAAGGGCTTCGGACAATGCCTCGAGGGCTAGTGCGGCTGTTTTGTTCTCGGCGTGGAGTGCTATGTCCGGATCACTAGCTAGAGTGATAATTCCCTTGGGTCTGGGAATTTTGATCTTCATGTACCCGTAATGGGGTATGGATTGAAAAATCGTGAATGCCTCCCGCCCTAGAAGGGCGTGGTATCCACTACTGAACGGGGCCACTTGGAATGTAATTTCTTCGGACCTGTAATTCTCTGGAGTGCCGAATACCACATCTAGTGTGATTTTCCCAGCGCAACGTGCCTCCCGACTAGGGATAATTCCTCGGAAGGTCGTAATGCTTTGCTCAATACGGTTGCTGTCTATGTCCATTTTTTGGAGAGTTTCCTCATAGATGAGGTTTAATCTGCTGCCGCCATCCATGAGCACCTTCGTGAGCCGAAAGCCGTCCATAATTGGACTGAGGACCAAAGCGGCTGGTGCTCGGGCTGTTCGGAATTTAGGTTCATCACTGGCGTTGAAGGTGATAGCCGTGTCGCTCCATGGATTTATTGCTGCCACGTGGCAGACTTCGGCAACGCCGCAAAGTGCTCTCTTATGCCTATTATTTGAGGCGAAGGTCTCGAAGACCGTTAATACTGTGTTTTTATCCGTGGGAAGGTGCTCTGAGGTATTTTGGGTGAGAAGATCCTCATCGCTTTTGGCCACCTGTCGGAGTACCCAACATGCTCTAAGGCTGTGTGTTGATATGGTATCCGCTGTACTATGGATTTTGTAGGGCCCGTTGAGCCATCCCTCCAATACGGTTCCACGCCCTGTAGTGGGCTTTTGCTTCTTTGTAATTGGCTCGGGCGACTTATGAGAGTGCGCCCTTTTAGTTCAGACTGGGAGTTTTGTCAGAGCCGGATTGTCCCAAAATTGCATTTGGGTTTTCCAGGCACTTTCTATCGCACAGTATTTCCGTACTATGTCTGCCAAGTCAGTGAAGTGTGCTACGTCATGGCGACTTATGGCGTTGAGGACTCCCTTGTCCGTGCAATTGTTGCAAAAGAATGAAATTGCATCTTCCTCGCGACATTCCTTGACTTTGTTCATTACAAGGAGGAATCTAGCCCAATAGTGATGTACTGTCTCTTGGGGCGCTTGCCTAATGTGGGAAAGATAGTTTCTATCTAGGTGGGTGGGTGGGTTTAAGTCCAGACCTTGACCCAATCTATGATCCTGGGGCAGGGGAGTTTCCGATCTTGGAAGTTTGGGCTCTGGTATGTTGCTCTGCGGGTTCGGTATGCAGCCTGATTCTGGATTCAGGGTTAGGGCGGCGTCCTCCCATGAGCGAGTATCCTGTTCGGAGACTTCGGGAATCCGGACATAGTTCATCCTCAGGATAGAGGGAGAATCACCGCATTGCTCCTCCACCACCGCTATCTGATGGGTGACCGGCAGAGAGTTAATCTCCCTTTGGTCGGGTTTAAGCCCGATCCGATCGTAGTCCGTAGTGACACCCAGAGTGGCAATGCGATGTAGGGACCAGACCTCAAACAGTCTGATCTCTGTGCTCCGGTGTCATCCCTGGATCAGTAATGCTGACACCACATAGTACTCGGAGGATTTATAGCAGAGTAGCAATCACACACTTATTACATCGAGTGTCTCAAGAGAGAACTTATTACAATAAATATGGCTGAAGGCCATCTAATAACGATAACAGCGGAAGGCTTGGAAGATAAGTGAGTCCATCAACTCCAACGGCATCACTGAGTATAGAACCACGACCTAAAAACTCCTTAATCGTCGTCTGAAAAGTCTGCAACATTAACGTTGCAGCCCGAAACGGGTCAGCACATGGAATATGCAGGCAAGGTAACACATAGAGAGTAATGGAATGAAACAGCTATACTATATGCATATTTGGCTGGTGGAAAGCTCTATGGTTACAGTTTTGCGTAAAGCCAATTTTTCCCTACTTCAAAGGAATAAAAATTATTTAACTATCATGGTAGTTGTTAAACATTGAGAATGGTTGACAGCATTCTCAATCCCAATTAAGCATCATCATTAAACAAAGCCCAACAAAATTAATTTAGGGTAACATGTTGAGATTCACAGGATAATCCAGGTACTAGATACTCAAGTTGTCCATAACCGGGGACACGGCTAACCATGATTAGTTTATTACACTCTGCAGAGGTTTGCGCACTTTTCCCCACAAGACTCGATCGCCTCCGTTTGGTTTCTCGCACTACAAGGTGTTTGAGAAGACGGGTGACCGAGACATAGTCTTTTAGAAGTGTTAGCACCTTATGATCGGGTAGACCGTACCACCTACATCTCCTACATCTGCTAGTCTACCACTGTAAGAGTTCGCACGACTTAGTCAACTATGCTAGATCCCATAATAGCTTGTGGCTGCACACGGAAGTTTCTAGTATGAATAGTCTCATGATACCTTTGAGCCTGGGTGGCGGTCCAAAAGAAAACAAGTAAGTCCTGGAATACCCAGGTGTCTCAATCCACCCAGATGTGTGTTTAAGTTGCCACCTTAGATAAACCATTAATTAACAAACACACATCTGTCATGGATATCACTCACCCAATCCACGTCTACTAGCATAGCATGGCACAATAAGCAAACGTAGAAGTAACTCCCAAAGGTTTGAAAGTAAACAGGTAATAGGTACTACCTCAACTACTTCCCATCCCACAATTTAATTAGATCCTAATCATGCAATGTTTGAGGATTGATCTAATGCAATAAAATTGGGTAGTAAGAAAGGTATGATCAAAGTGTTACTTGCCTTGCTGATGATCCGGGAAACCTAGCGATTCGAAGTAACAAGCGGCACACTCCGAGTATTCTATCGCAGACAAACAAACAAGCATACAATAAGTACTCATCTAATGCACAGGTAAAAGTCAAATAAGAGATCTAACTAGAAGGTTCAACTTAAGAACTCCAGTTTGCAAAAAGAATCAAATCGAACGAAGCAACGAAAGTCAAACGGCGAAAGGAAACAACTTTGTTCTACTAATCTGGATCTAAGGCAAATTTTACAGTAGCAAAAACTTTTTTAAGTTGGTTAAACGGATAGAGGGTTTTGAGACGAAACTCCAGGCGCTTGAATCGCCTGATTCCGATAAACGAGCGAAAAGTTATACTAAAAAGAAAATCGGATCAGGAATCGCGATCAGAAAAATCGCGGATTAAATCCGAGAAAAAGTAAAACGACGAACGTTCATTAGAACGAACGAATGGACAAACGCTCGCTATTTAAATAAATTGGAAAAACCGATCTATTTAAAAAAACCGAAACTAAAAAAACGACGAAAAAACCGGACGGTTTTTTGAAAAAAGTAAAAAAAAACAAGGCGAAAATTGAGACGACGTCGGGCGGCGTGTCGGCGTCGGCGGCGGGCGGCGAACGGCACGGCGGCGGCGGCGGGGCGGCGCTGGGGGCGGCTCGGCTAGGGTTTGGCTGGGGTTGGGCCTCCCCCCCGTTTTTTTTAAAGTTTATGCGCGTAAGAAAAATAAAAAAAATACTAAACGGACCCCAAAAATCCCGAAATAAATTTCCCGGGCTTCTAAAATAAAGCCGCACAAGGTGAACATTTATTTGGGGCCTAAATGCAATTTTGAAAAACACACATTTTTTCCTAAATTCAAATAAAATAACGAAAAACTCCGAAATAAAATCTTATTTGATTTTATTATTAAATCCTCAATATTTTTTATTTTGGGAAAGTCATTTTATTCCCTCTCTCATATTTTTGGTAATAGAAATAATTGATGATAAAATAACAAAATCAAATGATCCTATTCTCAAAATTTGAGAAAACTCAAATATGAAAATAACGAAATCCCCAACTCTCTCCGTGGGTCCTTGAGTTGCGTAGAAATTTCTAGGATCAACCAAAAGCAAAATAAAATATGATATGCATTGATGATCTAATGTATAACATTCTAAATTGAAAATTTGGGATGTTACAAACCTACCCCCCTTAAGATGAATCTCGCCCTCGAGATTCAGGTTGGCTAGAAAATAGGTGAGGGTGGTCATTGAGCAAATCTTCCTCTCGTTCCTAGGTGGAATCGTTCTCCGTGTGGTGGCTCCACTAAACCTTGCAAAACTTGATAACCTTGCTGCGAGTGACTCGGCTGGCAAACTCGAGAATCTTAATTGGTTTCTCCTCATAGGTCATATCGTTATCCAACTGAATAGTTTCCAATGGCACTATATCTCTCAAAGGTATGTCAGCCATCTCCGCGTGGCATTTCTTCAACTGGGAAACGTGGAACACATCATGAACTCCTGACAATCCTTCGGGCAATTCCAACTTGTAGGCCACTTCTCCCATACGCTCCAAAACTCGATATGGTCCTACAAATCATGGCACTAACTTTCCTTTAACCCCAAAACGCTTTGTTCCCCGAAGTGGTGATACTCGAAGATAAGCTCTATCTCCAACTTCGTAAACTGTCTCCTTGCGTTTTGAATCTGCATAACTCTTCTGTCTGGACTGGTCTATCTTGAGCCTATCGCGAATCAAGTTCACCTTCTGTTCAGACTCTTTAATCAAGTCAGGTCCAAACAACTGGTGGTCTCCAGCTTCGTCCCATGACAACGGGGTCCTGCACCTCCTTCCGTACAAGGCTTCAAAAGGGGCCATCTTTAAACTGGTTTGGTAACTGTTGTTGTAAGAGAACTCTGCATACGGTAAATTGTCGTCCCAACTAGATCCGTAATCTAGTGCACAAGCTCTCAACATATCCTCCAAAATCTGATTGACTCTCTCGGTTTGTCCATTTGTCTGTGGATGAAAAGCTGTACTGAATTCTGACCTAGTACCCAAAGTTTCGTGCAACTGCTTCCAGAACTTTGAGGTAAACTGGGTTCCTCTATCCGATACGATACTCCTCGGAACTCCATGCAGACATACGATCCTGGTCATGTATATCTTTGCCAACTTTTCACTGGTGTAGGTAGTCTTTACTGGGATGAAATGGGCTACCTTCGTCAACCGATCGACTATAACCCAAATCGAGTCATAGCCTGAACGTGTTCTGGGCAATCCCATGATAAAATCCATGCCTAACTTATCCCACTTCCATTCGGGTATCGGCAATGGTTGTAACAATCCTGCTGGCTTCTGATGCTCTGCCTTTACTCTCTGACACACATCACAAACTGCTACATATTCCGCAATATCCTTCTTCATTCTGGTCCACCAGAAAATGTCTTTCAAATCCAAATACATCTTGGTATTTCCTGGGTGAATCGAATATGGTGAATCGTGTGCCTCTTGCAGAATCAACTTCCTAATCTCCAGGTCATTGGGCACATAAACACGGTCTTCAAACCATAGGGTGTCGTGCTCATCCTCACGAAATCCTTTAGCCTTTCCTTTGCTAAGTTTCTCCATATTAGAGGCAATCTCCTTGTCAGTCTTCTGAGCTTCTCTGATTCTATCCATCAAAGTTGACTGGATCTCCAATGCTGCTACATAGCCTCTCGGAACTATTTCCAAACATAGTTCACGAAGATTTTCTCCTAACTCCCTTGGTATTTCTCCCGTCATTAATGTATTGACGTGGCTCTTTCGGCTTAATGCATCAGCTACTACATTAGCCTTTCCAGGATGGTAATGCAATCACATATCATAATCCTTGATGAGCTCCAACCATCTCCTTTATCTGAGGTTTAACTTCTTCTGTGTGAAGATGTATTTCAAACTCTTATGGTCCGTGTACACCTCACAATGATTTCCAATCAGAAAATGTCTCCATGTCTTCAATGCATGCACAACGGCTGCTAACTCCAAGTCGTGCGTAGCATAATTCAACTCATGTGGCTTAAGTTGTCTTGAGGCATATGAAACAACTCTCCCTTCCTGCATAAGCACTGCTCCAAGTCCTCGACGTGAAGCGTCGCAATACACCTCATAATCCTTGGTCTGGTTTGGCAAAATCAACACTGGTGAGGTAACCAAACGTTTCTTCAACTCCTGGAAACTAGCCTCACATTCCTCCGTCCATATGAACTTGGTCTCCTTCTTTAATAACTCCGTCATAGGCTTCGCAATCTTTGAGAAATTCTCAATGAATCTCCGGTAGTATCCTACGAGTCCAAGAAAACTCCGGATCTCTCCAACGGTGGTTGGTGCTTCCCACTTGGTCACGGTATCAACTTTAGTGGGATCAACTGCTATACCTTCTCCAGATATAACATGTCCGAGGAATCCTACTTCCTTCAACCAAAACTCACATTTGCTGAACTTGGCATATAATTGATGTTCTCTGAGCTTCTCAAGTACCAATCACAAATGTTCCTTATGCTCCTCTTCATTCTTCGAGTAAACTAGGATATCATCAATGAACACTACGACGAACTTATCCAAAAACTCCATAAATACTATGTTCATCATGTTCATAAAATATGCGGGTGCGTTAGTCAGACCAAATGACATAACGGTATACTCGTACAGCCCATACCTGGTGGTAAAAGTTGTCTTAGGTATATCCTGTTCTCGAATCTTCAACTGGTGGTATCCTGATCGCAGATCGATCTTGGAAAATACCTTAGCTCCTTGCAATCGATCAAACATATCATTGATCATCGGTAGTGGGTACTTGTTCTTGATCGTTACTTCATTCAATCCTCGATAATCAACAACCATCCTTAACGATCCATCCTTCTTCTCCACTAGAAGTACTGGCGATCTCCATGGCGAAGAACATGGGCGAATATATCCCTTATCCAGTAACTCCTTAATCTTCTTCTTAATTTCCACCAAATCCTTTGCTGGCATCCTATACGGTCTCTTTGATATTGGCCCGGTGCCTGGCAATAGCTCAATCAAAAACTCAATATCTCTATCCGGTGGCATGCCTGGCAACTCTTCTGGAAATACTTCAGGGAAATCCTTCACTACTGGTACTTCCTCCTGCAAAACTCCTGTTAAGCAATTTACTTGAGTCCTCTTTGGCACATGTCGGGATACATACTTGATCCTTCTCCCTTTTGGGGTGGCAAGCAAAATTGACTTACTAGCACATTCAATATTCCCTTCATACTTTGATAACCAATCCATGCCTAATATCGCATCCAATCCTTGGGATTCCAATACTATTAGGTCTGAGGGAAAAACATAGTTACCAATCCTTAATGGTAACCGATCACACCATCGACTAGCCATATATTCTGCTCCAGGCGAGGTTACTAACATGTGTGACCTAAGGGCTTGGGTTGACAGGTTATACTTATCCACAAATCCCCTTGAGATGTATGAATGCGATGCACCAGTATAAAAAAGAACGAGTGTAGTAAATGACTTAACCAAAAACTTACCTATTACTGCATCAGGCTGAGCTTCAACCTCCTCCACGCTAACGTGGTTCACCTGTCCCCTGTTGAAAGGGTTCGGCTTCTTCCCAGAGCTTCCATTGCTATTTCCATTTTGTATTTCAGGGCATTCGTTGGCATAATGTCCGGTCTTCGAACACTTAAAGCAAGTGACTTGGCTCAGGTCTTTCTTGGCTGGGGTTGATGGGTTGGTGCGATTCTGGCCATTGCTTCCTCCATTCCCATTACCATTCCTGGTGCCATTGTGATTGTGCGAGCTACCTCCTCCATGGGTATGCTGAAAATGTCCTCCCGGTCTGGGGGTAAAACGTGGCTTCTGCTGAGCTCCTGAATTGTACTTTCCTTGTCCATACTTCCTCTTGCGATTCTCAATTTGCTGCTGCTTGCCTTCAATCATAAGAGCACGGTCTACCAACTCATGGTAGTTGTTGAAGGTTGCTACCATCAACTGCATGCTCAACTCATCGTTCAGTCCTTCCAGAAACTTCTCCTGCTTAGCTGCATCCGTAGCAACGTCATCTGGGGCATAACGTGCTAACTTACTAAAGTCCTCCACATACTGGCCAACTGTCCGTCCTCCTTGGCGCAAGTTGCGAAACTCACACTTCTTCATGGCCATGGCTCCTGCGGAAACATGAGCAGTACGAAAAGCCTGCTGAAACTGGTCCCATGTGACAGTGTCAACAGGGAAAGTGGCTGTGAAATTCTCCCACCATGATGCTACGGGTCCTTCAAGCTGATGTGCGGCAAACTTCACCTTCTCCGCATCTATGCATCCTGCTGTGGTCAACTCTCTAGCTGTCTTGCGGAGCCAATCATCTGCTACTATCGGCTCGGTGCTACTGGAAAACACTGGCGGATTCAGCCTAAGAAAACGGGCTAAGTGATCAACAGGTGGTGGTGGTGGGTTGTTGTTCCCCTGGTTCTGATTCTGGACTAGCAACTGCATCAATGTGTTCTGCTGCTGGATCAACTGGGTGAGCTCCGGTGGAAAGGTAAATCCGGGGTCACGTCTCGGAGGCATCTGAGGGTTTAGAAAAGATGAGATGTAAGAATAGAGGGGGTCTAAAGAGAAAACACTACGCATATGCACATGAGGCAAAAGCAAACAATTCACTTCATTCAATCAAACAAGGGCATACAATCGATCTAACTATCAAAAAAGTGCTCGGACTACTGTATTTACATGGTGGACTACTACTACTGATGGGGTGGTCTACTAGAAATATTCTTCGGTTGCAGACTCCATGATATCTGCTCCAGCTTCATCAATATAGTCATCATCGCTATCATCTGGATCCGAATCGGTGTCATCGATGATGATGTAGTCTTCCGGGCGTATCTCCTTGGGTTCTTCATCTTCATCTACTGGTGTAGGGCCTCCCATAAATATCCCGATCTTCTTGATCAGACCGTCATTCTTCTCCACTAATACGTCAATTTCTTCTTCATAATCTTCACGTGTAGCCTTGAGTTCTTCTTCCAGTTCCTTGATTCTTGTCCTTGCCTTCTTCAGATCTATCATGTCGGCGCACATCTGGTTCTCCTGTCGTTGAATGTGCTGGTTTAACTCCTGGATAAAAGCTGCAATTGATCTATCCTTTCTGGTGCTGATCATCTCCCAGTGCTCATCTCAGCGCCCACAAATCTAGTAGATAGTATCCTTGAGATCACTGCGGTAGACTTCTCCAATGCGTCCCATGGTGATGTGAGCTGCCATGCTCATTCCTAGACTCCAAGTTGGTGCATCAAAAGAAAACTCTATGGGCTCAGTGACTGGCATGAACGTCCTTCCTGGAACTTGAACTTGAATCATCCAGCGCTCTTCTTCAGGTAAAGTGGCATTGTAGGTTCCGGTGAAGCTTGGTACTCCAATGTTCAGGTATCTAGTGACTTCCTTCAAGTGACGTCCAAAGGGTGTATCTTCATCCGGTTGTGTGAACTTGTTCCTTGCATTCGCCATCCTAAAAGAGTAGAAAAGATGAGGAGTCAGAAGAGAAAAGAGAGGATAGTGATCTAGGTCTTTAGCCTAGTGGCCGTGTCCTACAGTCAGCGTGTGCTCTGATACCATCTCTGTAGCGACCAGACCTCAAACAGTCTGATCTCTGTGCTCCGGTGTCATCCCTGGATCAGTAATGCTGACACCACACAGTACTCGGAGGATTTATAGCAGAGTAGCAATCACACACTTATTACATCGAATGTCTCAAGAGAGAACTTATTACAATAAATATGGCTTAAGGCCATCTAATAACGATAACAGCGGAAGGCTTGGAAGATAAGTGAGTCCATCAACTCCAACAGCATCACTGAGTATAGAACCACGACCTAAAAACTCCTTAATCATCGTTTGAAAAGTCTGCAACACTAATGTTGCAGCCCGAAATGGGTCAGCACATGGAATATGCTGGCAAGGTAACACATAGAGAGTAATGGAATGAAACAGCTATACTATATGCATATTTGGCTGGTGGAAAGCTCTATGGTTACAGTTTTGCGTAAAGCCAATTTTTCCCTACTTAAAAGGAATAAAATTTATTTAACTATCATGGTAGTTGTTAAACATTGAGAATGGTTGACAGCATTCTCAATTCCAATTAAGCATCATCATTAAACAAAGCCCAACAAAATTAATTTAGGGTAACATGTTGAGATTCACAGGATAATCCAGGTACTAGATACTCAAGTGGTCCATAACCGGGGACACGGCTAACCATGATTAGTTTATTACACTCTGCAGAGGTTTGCGCACTTTTCCCCACAAGACTCGATCGCCTCCGTTCGGTTTCTCGCACTACAAGGTGTTTGAGAAGACGGATGACCGAGACATAGCCTTTCAGAAGTGTTAGCACCTTACGATCAGGTAGACCATACCACCTACATCCCCTACATCTGCTAGTCTACCACTATAAGAGTTCGCACGACTTAGTCAACTATGTTAGAGCCCATAATAGCTTGTGGCTGCACACGGAAGTTTCTAGTATGAATAGTCTCATGATCCCTTTGAGCCTGGGTGGCGGTCCAAAAGAAAACAGGCAAGTCCTGGAATACCCAGGTGCCTCAATCCACCCAGATCTGTGTTTAAGTTGCCACCTTAGATAAACCATTAATTAACAAACTCACATCTGTCATGGATATCACTCACCCAATCCACGTCTACTAGCATAGCATGGCACAATAAGCAAACGTAGAAGTAACTCCCAAAGGTTTGAAAGTAAACAGGTAATAGGTACTACCTCAACTACTTCCCATCCCACAATTTAATTAGATCCTAATCATGCAATGTTTGAGGATTGATCTAATGCAATAAAACTGGGTAGTAGGAAAGGTATGATCAAAGTGTTACTTGCCTTGCTGATGATCCGGGAAACCTAGCGATTCGAAGTAACAAGCGACGCACTCCGGGTATTCTATCGCAGGCAAACAAACAAGCATACAATAAGTACTCATCTAATGCACAGGTAAAAGTCAAATAAGAGATCTAACCAGAAGGTTCAACTTAAGAACTCCGGTTTGCAAAAAGAATCAAATCGAACGAAGCAACGAAAGTCAAACGGCGAAAGAAAACAACTTCGTTCTACTAATCTGGATCTAAGGCAAATTTTATAGTAGCAAAAACTTGTTTAAGTTGGTTAAACGGATAGAGGGTTTCAAGATGAAACTCCAAGCGCTTGAATCGCCTGATTCCGATAAACGAGCGAAAAGTTATACTAAAAAGAAAATCGGATCAGGAATCGCGATTAGAAAAATTGCGGATTAAATCCGAGAAAAAGAAAAACAACGAACGTTCATTAGAACGAACGAACAGACGAACGCTCGCTATTTAAATAAATTGGAAAAACCGATCTATTTAAAAAAACCGAAACTAAAAAAACCGACGGAAAAACCAGACGGTTTTTTGAAAAAAATAAAAAAAATTGGCGCGGAATTCGAGACGACCTCGGGCGGCGTGTCGGCGGCGGCGGCATCGGCGGCGGGCAGCGCAGCGGCGGCGAGCGGCGCGGCTGCGCGGCGGTGGCGGCGGGCGCTGGCGATGGCGGGGCGGCGCTGGGGGCGGCTCGGCTAGGGTTTGGCTGGGGCTGGGCCTCCCCCCGGCTTATATAGCCTAGTCGGGCCGGAGTCCTAGTCGGACACGGCCCGTTAGGTCGGTTCGTTTTTTTTAAAAAAATTACGTGCGGAAGAAAAATAAAAAGAAATACTAAACGGACCCCAAAAATCCCGAAATAAATTTTCCCGGGGCTTCTAAAATCAAGCCGCACAAGGTGAACATTTATTTGGGGCCTAAATGCAATTTTGAAAAACGCACATTTTTCCTAAATTCAAATAAAATAACGAAAAACTCCGAAATAAAATCTTATTTGATTTTATTATTAAATCCTCAATATTTCTTTATTTTGGGAAAGTCATTTTATTCCCTCTCTCATATTTTTGGTAATAGAAATAATTTATGATAAAATAACAAAATCAAATGATCCTATTCTCAAAATTTGAGAAAACTCAAAAATGAAAATAACGAAATCCCCAACTCTCTCCGTGGGTCCTTGAGTTGCGTAGAAATTTCTAGGATCAACCAAAAGCAAAATAAAATATGATATGCATTGATGATCTAATGTATGACATTCCAAATTGAAAATTTGGGATGTTACATGCGATCCAAGAGCTCGTTCAAAGAGGAGAGCTCCATTGGATCCATCTTCTCGGCAAATTTTGAGCCGATGTGGAGGCTATTTTCGATGACACGAGAGGTCATCGTCGGTGCAGCGGCCGAGCGGGCGGTCATGATGAAGCCGCCTAGTCGGAGAGTTTGGCCTACAGCCAGGGCTCCCCCAGAGGTGATGTTGTCCTTGACAACAAGGCGAGCCATCTTCCTTATGATGACGACACAGTGGAACTCTCAATGAAATCACCAATGTCTGTGTCAAAACCGAAGGATCTCGGGTAGGGGGTCCCGAACTGTGCGTCTAAGGCGGATGGTAACAGGAGGCAGGGGACATGATGTTTACCCAGGTTCGGGCCCTCTTGATAGAGGTAAACCCTATGTCCTGCTTGATTGTTCTTGATGATATGAGTATTACAAGAGTAGATCTACCACGAGATCAGATCGGCTAAACCCTAGAAGCTAGCCTATGGTATGATTGTATGTTGGCCTACGGACTAAAACCCTTCAGTTTATATAGACACTGGAGGGGGCTAGGGTTACACAAGGTCAGTTACAAAGGAGGAGATATACATATATGTATTGCTTAGCTTGCCTTCTACGCCATGTAAAGTCCCATCCGGACACGGGACGAAGTCTTCAATCTTGTATCTTCATAGTCCAACAGTCCGGCCAAAGGATATAGTCCGGCTGTCCGGACACCCACTAATCCAGGACTCCCTCATGCCCCAAGATGGGATCTCATGGGTACAGAAGGTTGCGGCGGTGGAAATAGGGTTTCGTGGTGCTCCTGGATTATTTCGAGGTATATGAATATATGTAGGCGAAATAAGTAGGTCGGTGGAGCCACGAGGGGCCCACGAGGGTGGGGGCGCACCTACCCCCCTTGGGCGCGCCCTCCTACCTCGTGGCCGCCTCGTTGCTTCCTTGACGTCCACTCCAAGTCTTCTGGTTTGCATTTGTTCCAAAAATAACTCTCCCGAAGGTTTCATCCCGTTTGGATTCCGTTTGGTATTCCTTTTCTGCAAAACACTGAAATAGGCAAAAAACAGCAATTTGCTCCGGGCCTTTGGTTAGTAGGTTATTCCCAAAAATAATATAAAAGTGCATAACAAATCCCATTATAAACATGCAAAACAGATAATATAATAGCATGGAACAATAAAAAATTATAGATACGTTGGAGACGTATCAAGCATCCCCAAGCTTAATTCCTGCTCGTCCTCAAGTAGGTAAATGATAAAAAACAGAATTTTTTATGTGGAATGCTACCTAGCATAATTCTCAATGTAATTTTCTTTATTGTGACATGAATGTTCAGATCCGAAAGATTCAAGACAAAAGTTTAATATTGACATAAAAATAATAATACTTCAAGCATACTAACAAACCAATCATGTCTTCTCAAAATAACATGGCCAAAGAAAGTTATCCCTATAAAATCATATAGTCTGGCTATGCTCTATCTTCATCACACAATGTATTTAATCATGCACAACCCCAATGACAAGCCAAGCAATTGTTTCATACTTTTGATGTTCTCAAACTTTTTCAATCTTCACGCAATATATGAGCGTGAGCCATGGACATAGCACTATATGTGGAATAGAATGGTGGTTGTGGAGAAGACAAAAAAAGGAGAAGATAGTCTCACATCAACTAGATGTATCAACGGGCTATGGAGATGCCCATCAATAGATATCAATGTGAGTGAGTAGGGATTGACATGCAACGGATGCACTAGAGCTATAAGTGTATGAAAGCTCAACAAAAGAAACTAAGTGGGTGTGCATCCAACTCGCTTACTCATGAAGACCTAGGGCATTTTGAGGAAGCCCATCATTGGAATATACAAGCCAAGTTCTATAATGTAAAATTCACACTATCATATGAAAGTGACAACATAGGATACTCTCTATCATGAAGATCATAGTGCTACTTTGATGCACAAGTGTGGTAAAAGGATAGTAACATTGTCCCTTCTCTCTTTTTCTCTCATTTCTCCTTTCCCTTTTTTATTTGGGCCTTTCCCCTTTTATGGCCTCTTTTTTTATTTTCTCTTTTTTTTCGTCCGGAGTCTCATCCCGACTTGTGGGGGAATCATAGTCTCCATCATCCTTTCCTCACTTGGGACAATGCTCTAATAATGATGATCATCACACTTTTATTTACTTACAACTCAAAAACTACAACTCGATACTAGAACAATATATGACTCTATGTGAATGCCTCCGGCGCTGTACCGGGATGTGCAATGAATCAAGAGTGACATGTATGAAAGAATTATAAAGGTGGCCTTGCCAAAAATACGATGTCAACTACATGATCATGCAAAGCAATATGACAATGATGTAACGTGTCATAACAAACGGAACAGTGGTAAGTTGCATGGCAATATATCTCAGAATCGCTATGGAAATGCCATAATAGGTAGGTATGATGGCTGTTTTGAGGAAGGTATATGGTGGGTGTATGATACCGGTGAAAGGTGCGCGGTATTAGAGAGGCTAGCAATGGTGGAAGGGTGAGAGTGCGTATAATCCATGGACTCAACATTATTCATAAAGAACTCACATACTTATTGCAAAAATCTATTAGTTATCGAAACGAAGTACTACGCGCATGCTCCTAGGGGATAGATTGGCAGGAAAAGACCATCGCTCGTCCCCGACCGCCACTCATAAGGAAGACAATCAATAAATAAATCATGCTCTGACTTCATCACATAACAGTTCACCATATGTGCATGCTACGGGAATCACAAACTTTAGAACAAGTATTTCTCAAATTCACAACTTCTCAACTAGCATGACGCTAATATCACCATCTTCATATCTCAAAATAATCATAAAGAATCAAACTTCTCATAGCATTCGATGCACTTTATATGATAGTTTTTATTATACCCAACTTGGATGTTCATCACATTAGGACTAATTTTATAGCCAAAGCAAATTACCATGCTGTTCTATAAGACTCTCGAAATAATATAAGTGAAGCGTGAGAGATCAATAATTTCTATAAAATAAAACCACCACCATTCTCTTAAAAAGATATATGTGAAGCACTAGAGCAAAATTATCTAGCTCAAAAGATATAAGTGAAGCACATAGAGTATTCTAATAAATTCTGATTTATGTTTGTCTCTGCAAAAGGTGTGTACAGAAAGGATGATTGTGGTAAACTAATAAGTAAGGACTCAAATACAAGACGCTCCAAGCAAAACACATATCATGTGGTGAATAAAAATATAGCATCAAGTGAAGTTACCGATGGACGGAGACGAAAGAGGGGATGCCTTCCGGGGCATCCCCAAGCTTAGGCTCTTGATTGTCCTTGAATTTTACCTTGGGGTGCCATGGGCATCCCCAAGATTAGGCTCTTGCCACTCCTTATTCCAAAATCCATCAAATCTTTACCCAAAACTTGAAAAATTCACAACACAAAAATCAGCAGAAAATCTCATGAGCTCCGTTAGTGTAAGAAAACAAACCACCACTTCAAGGTACTGTAATTAACTCATTATTTATTTATATTGGTGTTAAACCTACTGTATTCCAACTTCTTTATGGTTCATACCCCCCGATACTAGCCATAGATTCATCAAAATAAGCAAACAACACACGAAAAACAGAATCTGTCAAAAACAGAACAGTCTGTAGTAATCTGTAGGTTTTGAATACTTCTGTAACTCCAAAAATTCTGAAATAAATTTTTTGACGTGAGGAATTTGTCTATTAAACATATTAAAAAATAATCAACCTAATCGCACTCTCCAGTAAAAAGTGGCAGCTAATCTCGTGAGCGCTAAAGTTTCTGTTTTTTACAGCAAGATCGCAAAGACTTCCCCCCAAGTCTTCCCAAAGGTTCTACTTGGCACAAACGCTAATTAAAAACATAAAACCACATCTAAACATAAGATAGATGAATTATTTATTACTAAACAGGAACAAAAAACAAGAAACAAAAATAAAATTGGGTTGCCTCCCAACAAGCGCTATCGTTTAACGCCCCTAGCTAGGCATTGACAATTTCGATGATGCTCACATGAAAGACAAGAATTGAAGCACAAAGAGAGCATCATATCGCATGTGAAAAACACATCTATGTCTAACATACTTCCTATGCATAGGCATCTTATAGGCAAACAAATTATCAAGGAAAGCAAAAACTAGTATATGCAAGGAAGAAGAAGGAAGCAATAGCAATCTCAACATAACGAGAGGTAATTTTATAACATGAAAATTCCTACAACCATATTTTCCTCTTTCATAATAATTACATGTAGGATCATAATCAAATTCAACAATATAACTATCACATAAAATACTATCAACATGATCCACATGCATGCAAAGTTGACACTCTTCCGAAATAGTGGGATTATCATAAAATAAAGTCATGACCTCTCCAAACCCACTTTTATCAAAAATTGCATAAGATTGAACATTCTCCAAATACGTGGGATCTAAAGTTGACACTCTTCCAAACCCACTTTCAATATTGCAAACATTATTATCAATCTTATATTCATCATGGGGCTTAAATAAATTTTCAAGATCATAAGAAGAATCACCCCAATCATGATCATTGCAACAAGTAGTGGACATAGAAAAACTAGCATCCCCAAGCTTAGGGTTTTGCATATTATTAGCACAATTGACATTCATAGAATTTATAAGAAAATCATTGCAATCATGCTTTTTATTCAAAGATCTACCGTGAATCACTTCACAAAGCACTTCATCACAATTTTCAGATTCACGAGTTTCAAGCAAAACCTCATAAAGATAATCTAGTGCACTCAACTCACTAGCAATTGGTTCATCATAATTGGATCTTTTAAAAAGATTAGCAAGAGGATGAGGATCCATAACAATAGATATTTAGCAAGCAAAGTTGCAAGCAAATAAAAGGCACATGGTAACACGAGCAAACAGAAGGACGAACGGAAAAGGGGCGAATAAAACGGCAAAGGTGAAGTGGGGGAGAGGAAAACGAGAGGCAAATGCCAAATAATGTAATGCGAGGGATAAGAGTTTGTGATGGGTACTTGGTATGTCTTGACTTGTGCGTAGATCTCCCCGGCAACGGCGCCAGAAATGGCTAGTTGCTAGGAGATCAAATCTTGACTTGACTTGGTGTAAGCCTCCCCGGCAACGGCGCCCGAAATCCTTCTTGCTACCTCTTGAGCATGCGTTGGTTTTCCCTTGAAGAGGAAAGGGTGATGCATCAAAGTAGCGTAAGTATTTCCCTCGGTTTTTAAGAACCAAGGTATCAATCCAATAGGAGACTACACGCAAGTCCCTTGTACCTGCACAAACAAATAAGAACCTTGCAACCAACGCGATAAAGGGGTTGTCAATCCCTTCACGGCCACTTGCAAAAGTGAGATCTGATAAAGATAATAAGATAAATATTTTTGGTATTTTTGTTGTATAGATTGGAAAATAAAGATTGCGAAATAAAAAGCGGCAGAAATAGCAAGTATATAGGAAAATAATATGATAGAAGATAGACCCCGGGACCATAGGTTTCACTAGTGGCTTCTCTCAAGATAGCAAATTCTACGGTGTGTGAACAAATTACTGTCGAGCAATTGATAGAAAAGCGCAAAGTTATGAGAATATCTAGGCACGATCACCAAAACGATTCTGAATCTACCACTATTACTCCACACATCGACCGCTATCCAGCATGCATCTAGAGTATTAAGTTCATAAGGACAAAGTAACGCATGAGGCAAGATGATATGATGTAGAAAGATAAACTCAAACAATATGATATAAACCCCATCTTTTTATCCTCGATGGCAACAATACAATACGTGCCTTGCTGCCCCTGCCATCACTGGGAAAGGACACCACAAGATTGAACACAAAGCTAAGCACTTCTCCCACTGCAAGAAAGATCAATCTAGTAGGCCAAACCAAACTGATAATTCGAAGAGACTTGCAAAGATATTAAATCATGCATAAAAGAATTCCAAGAAGAATCAAATATTGTTCATAGATAATCTTGATCATAAACCCACAATTCATCGGATCTCGACAAACACACCGCAAAAAGAATTACATCGAATAGATCTCCAAGAAAATTGAGGAGAACTTTGTATTGAGATCCAAAGAGAGAGAAGAAGCCATCTAGCTAATAACTATGGACCCGAAGGTCTGTGGTAAATGATAACCCACAAGTATAGGGGATCGCAACAACTTTCGAGGGTAGAGTATTCAACCCAAATTTATTGATTCGACACAAGGGGAGCCAAAGAATATTCTCAAGTATTAGCAGCTGAGTTGTCAATTCAACCACACCTGGAAACTTAGTATCTGCAGCAGAGTGTTTAGTAGCAAAGTAATATATAGTGATGGTAACGGTAACAAAAGAGTAAAGAAAGCAAAGTAATTTTTTTGGTATTTTGTAGTGATTGTAACAATAGCAACGGGAAAGTAAATAAGCGTAAACCGGTATATGGAAAGCTCGTAGGCATCGAATCAATGATTATGCCGGATGTGGTTCATCATGTAACAATCATAACATAGGGTGACACAGAACTAGCTCCAATTCATCAATGTAATGTAGGCATGTATTCCGAATATAGTCATACGTGTTTATGGAAAAGAACTTGCATGACATCTTTTGTCCTACCCTCCCGTGGCAGCAGGGTCCTAATGGAAATTAAGGGATATTAAGGCCTCCTTTTAATAGAGAACCGGAACAATGCATTAGCACATAGTGAATACATGAACTCCTCAAACTATGGTCATCACCGGTAAGTATCCCGATTATTTTCACTTCGGGGTTAACGGATCATAACACATAATAGGTGACTATAGACTTGCAAGATAGGATCAAGAACTCTCATATGTTGATGAAAACATAATAGGTTCAGATCTGAAATCATGGCACTCGGGCCCTAGTGACAAGCATTAAGCATAGCAAAGTTATAGCAACATCAATCTCAGAACATAGTGGATACTAGGGATCAAACCCTAACAAAACTAACTCGATTACATGGTGAATCTCATCCAACCCATCACCGTCTAGCAAGCCTACGATGGAATTACTCACGCACGGCGGTGAGCATCATGAAATTGGTGATGGAGGATGGTTGATGATGACGACGGCGACGAACCCCCCTCTCCGGAGCCCCGAACAGACTCCAGATCAGCCCTCCTGAGAGGTTTTAGGGTTTGGCGGCGGCTCCGTATCGTAAAACGCGATGATTTCTTCTCTCCTATTTTTTTCTCCCCGAAAGCAGTTATATAGAGTTGGAGTTGGAGTTGGAGTCGGGAGGTCTCCAGGGGGCCCACGAGGTAGGGGCGCGCCCTAGGGGGGGCGCCCCCCACCCTTGTGAGAAGGGTGTGGGCCCCCTGGTCTTCATCTTTGGCGAGGATTTTTTATTATTTATTGTAATATATTCCATGGAGTTTTAGGTCATTCCAAGAACTTTTGTTTTCTGCACATAAAACAACATCATGGCAATTCTGCTAAAAACAGCGTCAGTCCGGGTTAGTTCCATTCAAATCATACAAGTTAGAGTCCAAAACAAGGGCAAAAGTGTTTGGAAAAGTAGATACGACGGAGACGTATCAACTCAAGCTTAAACCCTTGCTTGTCCTCAAGCAATTCAGTTGACAAACTGAAAGAAATAAAGAAAAACTTTAGCAAACTCTGTTTGCTCTTGTTGTTGTAAATATGTCAAGCTAGCATTCAAGTTTTCAGCAAAGATTATAACTAACCACATTTGCTGTAATTCTCAGGTCTCATGATTACCCATATCAATAGCATAATCAACTAGCAAGCCATAATAATAAATCTCGGATGACAACACTTTCTCAAAACAATCATTATATGATATAACAAGATTGTATCTCGCTAGCCCTTTCTGAACTGCAAAACATAAATGCAGAGCACCTTTAAAGATCAAGGACTGACTAGACATTGTAATTCATGGTAAAAGAGATCCAATCATAGTCACACCCAATATAAATTAATAGTAATGAATGCAAATGACAGTTGCCCTCTCCAGCTAGTGCTTTTTAATAAGAGGGTGATGAGTCAACATAAAAGTAAATAGATAGGCCCTTCGCAGAGGGAAGCAGGGATTTGTAGAGGTGCCAGAGCTCAGTTTTGAAATAGAGGTGAATAATATTTTGAGCGGTATACTTTCATTGTCAACATAACAACCAAGAGATGGCGATAGCTTCCATGCTACACACATTATAGGCGGTTCCCAAACAGAATGGTAAAGTTTATACTCCCCCTCCACCAACAAACATCAATCCATGGCTTGCTCGAAACAACGAGTGCCTCCAACATACATCAGGTCCCATGGGGAGTTTTGTTTGCAATTATTTTGATTTAGTTTGTATAAAGCATGGGACTGGGCATCCCGGTGACCAGCCATTTATCTCGTGAGTGAGGAGCAGAGTCCACTCCTCTTGAGAATAACCCGCCTAACATGGAAGATACAGACAGCCTGTAACGCCCCAAGACCGGAGCTTCAGTTGCCTTCCAGGGTTTCCGGGTTTCATCGTGTGATTTGTTTGGTTCATCACTTTCATCTTTGCATCATGTGCATTGCACCATGTCATCATGCCATCATGTCATTTCTTTTCTTAACTCAACTAAATAAATTGCATGGATCTTCGGTTCATTTAAATCGAGGGATATTCACTATGGTGATTACTCTTTAAAAAATATTCTCCCAATATTTTAGGGAGCTATATAAATTATATTCCAATAATTTGGAATCACCCATAACACACGTGCAGATAATCCCATGCCTTTCTGCTTCGAGTTGATCTCCAAACCTTGCCGAAAATTCTTCTTTTTTTGAGGCTCCCCCAAAAGTCTCAACATTTTTGGTCCTTCCCAAACCTCATTTCCTATTCAAATCATTTGAATTAATTTTAAATGGGTTTGAATTCAACTTCAACCGCGTGCCCACTTCTATTTTGCGGGATCAAGCTCATTTTTGCAGGTCCGGGGAAATTATCCCTATGCGCAAAATCCTTCCGTAACCCTCTCCTTCTTTTCCCTCTCTCAATTTTCTTTTCTGCTAAAGGATAATGTAGAGAAGAGAGAGGCCAGCCCTTTTAACCTCAGGCCCAGCTATAGCTAGTCCGGCCTCTTGGACCTCCCAGGCCCAGCCACCAGTGGCCCAAGGCCCGCTCTCTCCCCCCTGTAACCCTAACAATCCCCTCGCATCTCCCCTCACTCCCTTGTTCCTCCCCGCGCCGCCAGGAAAGGACGCACGCGCCGCATCTCCTCTCGACCCGATTCCCATCTCCTTCCCTCTCTTCTCTCGTGCACGGGGCCGCAGCTCACAGCGCCCGGTCCCCATCCCTCGACTTCACCACTCAGTGGCGACCAAAGCTGGGCACCACCCACCTCCCTCCGCCGGCAAGCTTCAGCACCAGGACCTCTCCATGCCCTTGCCCATTCCACCTCGCAGCCGCTTGCCAGGAACCATGGCGCCGCCATCCAGGACCCATGGCGCCGCCTGGTGCTCCCTTCATCGACGCCTGCGCATCGCCCCGTGTTTGCCGGCGTCTTCAACCTCCCGAGGTCCTCCCGTACCTCTGCCGCGCCGGCCTGTGACGCCGTCGCCGAGCTCCACCAGGACCATGTCGGCGCCCCGCCTCCAAGTCTACCGCCGCCAGCGCCTTGCAGCTCCCGCCGTTCTACTCCAGCCTCCTCCGTGCCAAGTCCAGGGGCTCCTCACCTCCAGCGCCTCTACATGTCCAAGCCCCTGCCCCTGCCTCCACAACGACCCAACCGCTCGCCTCCGTCGCGTCCTTCCTGCACCTCCACACGCCGTGCGCGAGCGCCGGGAGCACCCTCACGCGATGACCAGAACCACGCCAAGTTGTTGCCTCTTTGCACCTCTGATGTCTTGCATGGACGCTTTTGAAACCGGATTTGGAACCTCTAGCGCCAAGCTCCACCACCGACGACCGTTTTGGAGACGTCAAGACCCGGACTGACAAGTACCCCAACGTCATGCGTACAACGACCGTCGCCGAAGACCCGGGTAGAAAAACATCAAGTACCTATGACCGAAGAACGCCAAGTACCTCTCCGAAAAACGAACATGTACCACTACGTTCGGAGACATCGGATCCGTCAAGTCCAACAACGAATGGGTACAACTATCGGTGATCCCGAACAACTACGAAATGAGAACAACTACTTCGACTACCATCGCGGAACGTCTACTTCCCCTACAACGCATCAAACATGAACACCTCCGATAACGCACGCTTCGAAGGTATAACCCAGAGACGACCGTCCGAGAACGTTCGCATGTGTTGTATGAGATGCACCCGTTGTCTGCACCGTGCCCGAGTTGTCACTTGCTCGGTCCTCCTCTTTTGCTGCTAACCTGTGAGGACCCGGTATCCGGGAGCACCCCACCATCCTTGCATGTCACACCCCCGTCACTTTTCCTTTTGCACCGGCATCTCAATCGAGTTACCGGAACCGGAATGTTGCCGTGGCACCATTTTCGTTGTCATTGCCGTGGCACCCCTTTCGTTTCCGCCATGATGACAAATGACTCATATCTTATCATGTCAACGTTTTCATAAAAACTTGCATAAACTTGTCCATGTCATCTGCATCATGATAACAACAATTAAAATGCTTAAATTGTTGTTTGCATTTAAATTACTAATGCATGTGGGGATTTACCGGAATTGTTGTTGTTGTTTCCGACCTCATTTAAAATGCCTAACTGTGTTTTCTACTCATGTTTCACCTCTTGACATGCTTAACAACATTTAATATTGGTGAGTACATAATTGAGAGAGAACTAAATAATTGATGTGGTGTTCCGTCAATATGCAACCCGTTGCATATTGAGCTCCACTTAATTTGTAGTTTTGTTTGTGCACTTTGCCATGCCATGGCGCATTAAACTGGACATGCATCATACTTGATTGTGCATCATGCCATGCTTATGTGATGGTTGTTTACTATGTTGTTTGCTAATTTCCGGTGTTGCTTCCTCGGGTTTAGTTCCGATAACGTCGCGTTGTGAGGATTCGTTCGACTACGTCCGTTTGTCTTCTTCATGGACTCGTTCTTCTTCCTTGCAGGTTTTCAGGCAAGATTACCATACCCTCGAAATCACTTCTATCTTTGCTTGCTAGTTGCTCGCTCTTTTGCTATGCCTATGTTGCAATACCTACCACTTGCTTATCATGCATCCCATATTGTTAAGCCAAGCCGCTAACCCACCTTGTCCTAGCAAACCGTTGTTTGGCTATGTTACCGCTTTGCTCAGCCCCTCTTATAGCGTTGTTAGTTGCCTGTGAAGATTGAAGTTTGTTCCTTGTTGGAACATGTAGATGTTGTTCCTTGTTGGAACATGTTTACTTGTTGGGATATCACAATATCTCTTATTTAATTAATGCATCTATATACTTGGTAAAGGGTGGAAGGCTCGGCCTTATGCCTGGTGTTTTGTTCCACTCTTGCCGCCCTAGTTTCCGTCATATCGGTGTTATGTTCCCGGATTTTGCGTTCATTACGCGGTTGGGTTATAATGGGATCCCCTTGACAGTTCGCCTTGAATAAAACTCCTCTAGCAATTCCCAACATTGGTTTTACCATTCGCCACCTAGCCTCTTTTTCCCTTGGGTTTCGCGGACTCAAGGGTCATCTTTATTTTAACCCCCCCGGGGGGCAGTGCTCCTCTGAGTGTTGGTCCGAACTGAGATGCTTGCGGGGCCACCTCGGGGAAACTTGAGGGTTGGTTTTACTCATAGCTAGTCTCATCTGAGTGTGCCTTGAGAATGAGATATGTGCAGCTCCTATCGGGATTTGTCGGCACATTCGGGTGGTGTTGCTGGATTTGTTTTACCATTGTCGAAATGTCTTGTAATCGGGATTCCGAGTCTGCTCGGGTCTTCCCGCTAGAAGGAATATCCTTCGTTAACCGTGAGAGCTTGTGATGGGCTAAGTTGGGACACCCCTGCAGGGATTTGAACTTTCAAAAGCCGTGCCCGCGGTTATGGGCAGATGGGAATTTGTTAATGTCCGTTTGTAGAAAACCTGAAGTTGACCTTAATTAAAATACATCAACCGCGTGTGTAACCATGATGGTCTCTTTCCGGCGGAGTCCGGGAAGTGAACACGGTGTTGGAGTTATGCTTGACGTAGGTTTTTCTAGGATCACTTCTTGATCATAGTTGTTCGACCATGCTTTTGCCTTCTCTTCTCGCTCTCTTTTGCGAATAGGTTAGCCACCATATATGCTAGTCGCTTGCTGCAGCTCCACCTCATACCTTTACCTTATCCATAAGCTTAAATAGTCTTGATCGCGAGGGTGTAAGATTGCTGAGTCCCTGTGACTCACAGATACTTCCAAAACCAGCTTGCAGGTGCCGTTGAACCGAGCAGGTGACGCAACCAAGCTCAAGGAGGAGCTCGATGAAGATCTTGTCCTTTGTGTTGCTTCGTTCTATTTGATCAGTAGTGGAGCCCAGTTGGGGTCGATCGGGGATCTGTGTAGCTTTTGGGGTAGTCTTCTTTTATTTTGGTTCCGTAGTCGGACCTTGATTGTATTTGGATGTTGTAATGTTGTATTCATGTATTTGTGTGAAGTGGCGATTGTAAGCCAACTATGTATCTTTTCCCCTATTGTATTACATGGGTTGTTTGCGAAGATTACCTCACGTGCGACATTGCTTTCAATGCGGTTATGCCTCTAAGTCGTGCTTCGACACGTGGGAGATATAGCTGCATCGAGGGCGTTACAAGTTGGTATCAAAGCCTTCCCCGACCTTAGGAGCCCCCTGCTTGATCGAATCGCTGGCGTTATTGAGTCTAGAAATGTTTTGAGTCATTTAGGAATTATATATATCGGAGAGTTAGGAATTCTTTTTACTCCTCAGTCCCTTCATCGCTCTGGTGAGGCATCCTGACGTAGAGTTTTGACTCTTCTCTTCTTAAATTTCACTAAAAAAATTTAGGATCACGCGGGTATCTTGGAATCGTTCCGATGGTTTTGTGACGAGAACATTGTTCTTGGTGCCTCCTGACATTTAGGGGTTCTGGCAGTGTCCCGGGGAGTTGAGCTCCGAGGTGTTGTCGTCACAATTTTATCGTTGCAGTTCTGGAATACCTGAGTTTAGTTTCGCCGACATAAAAAATCTCTTTTATGCAGTTGTTGGTGAGATAACCTCGACACCACCCAGTACTGGGCGGGAGTTCGGGAGTATTGCCATAACTCGTATAACGGATGCTTTTTGAAGGTTGAGGTAGACGATTTCCGAAGGTTTCTTGGTTATGTGTTGAAGGATGGATACAGCTGGATGTAGGATTTGCTTGTTTTGGGTGAGATATTATGCTTCCCCTGTATCCCCAACACCTGATTGCATAACCGGAAAATTTCAGGAGTTTATAAGTGGGAATTCAAGTAGCTCTTAGGATATCTTTCCGAGAGATGTATGATATGAAATTGGGGTTCGACGTCTAGTGGTCCGCCTATCCACGATTGGTTTTAAAGTGGTCTCGTTGTGTCTTAAAGAGTCCTTGGCTATGCCAACTCGGGGACGCTTCGTATGTCATGTGCACTGCCTTGTACATGATGGTGCTGTATGATCGAGCCCGTGTGGGCCCCACCACGAAAACTTCGGACGAAATCTCTATCATATGTTTGTTCCGGCTTATTTTGCAAGCCAATCCTTTGTTCTTGTTTTCAGTTGTGGTATTCGAGTTGCTTCAATGTCAAATGTTGATTCCATACCTTCCCTAAATGGTGTTCTCATATTCCTATGGGAATACTAACCTTTCTCGATCTTCAAGTCTGTCATCTCAATTTCTTTTTCAACCGGCGTGTTTCTCTTCAAGTGGATCCGATCATTTCAACATCAGCAAGATCTATTACCAGTTCTTCTCAACGGTGTTTGCTTCATCCATCCCAAGTCTTTGTTTTCCCGCCCACCCCCTCTTTTTTTTCTCCGAGGACTCATATATCTTAATCAAGTATCCATTTTATTCATGTGAATTTTCTCCATTACTTTCTTTCAATGTTCTTACCCGGTGATTCTCATCAAGATACTAACGGAGCTTCAAGATCATCATTCATCATTCTTTTTCTTCTCCGGTGGATCTAATTCAAGATTTGTTGACCATATTATTTTTCCTCGTTTCAAACACCTTCTCATGCCGGTGCACCTCTTAATCATCCACTGCTCGCTATTCAATTGTTCTGGAGTGTTCAAGATATCTCAGAAGGCTCGTCTCGAAATGCAAGATCCGTTCAACTTATTTCTATGTTGTTATCTCATTCAAGCCGTTTAATTCAACCGGTGCAACCTCTCTTTTAAATCATTTCAACGGTGTTTCTTTTGAGTGGGCCCTAACCCATAGGTCTTTTCCCAGGATCTTACCTGACTCTTCTTATTTTCCCGGAGTTATCCTAAATTCTTTTCAAAGTTTGACGTAAGAATGATTCATCATCAGTCAAATGTCTTTCTCCAAATCTTTCAAATTCTTTTCACCGTTGACTCAACCTTTCCATTTTTCATTCCGGAGTATCTTAACAATTTGGTGGTGTTCCTCATCCTCATTCTCAGATTCTGAAGTCCAAAGAAGAGTTTTTCTTTTAAATATTGCCCCATTCTCTGCCATCCTCTCATAATTGTTTTCGTTTGTGAGATTTTCACCCATCTAGAGCAATTCAAGATTTTGTTCAGTTTGATTATCCGGAGCCCATCATCTAAGATTTATTCATTCCAGCTTTCAGCTCTCATACTCTTAATCATACCGGTGTCTAAATCAAGGATTCTCTAATCAGCTCGTAATCTCTTCGTTCTCATGGATCTAAATTCTCTCAAGCATCTTCGTTTAATTGCTTATTCTTCCCGGTGTTTCTTCATGTTTTAGTCGTTCTTTTTCAATTCTTACGGTGGTTCGTTCAAGAGTTTTCTTCCTTCGTGTATCATATCTATGCATTCGTGCTTTTTAAATTCTACCGGTGGTTCATTGAAGACCTTCTCTAGTTTGCACCATATCTATTTTAATCCTTTCTACGGGAATAAGTAGTATGCCAAATCGATTGTTTGTCATCAATTTAAATTGGTGAAGGATAAGCATAATGTAATTCTTATTCTTGTTTCATCGACTAAATTCAATTTCTGATTTCCGGAGTGGTTCATCATATCACATTCTCGGTTCGAGATGCTTTATCTTTCTTTTCCGGAGTTCCAAGTTTCCATTTTATCTCGTCGAAAAGTTTCATCCAATCATTGCAAGGATTCACCTTGTGTTTTCAACTTATCTTTCCTTTCGTTTGATCATCCTTTCGTTACCGGAGTTCTTCATGGAGGCTCTACATGATGGTTCATAAAGGATTTAATTCCTTCTCGAAGTTTTCATCGATATTCTTTCCTAAGGAGCTCAAGTATTCTTCAACTGGCAATCCGGAGTGCATTTCTTTCTACCGTATCATTGGAGGTGGTATTATGTCATTCCTGATAATTTGAGTTCATGTTTCATGATTCACAGGGTGTTAAGAATGGGGTATTTTAAATCCATCAACCTCTTCGTTGGAGTTATCTTGGGTTATATTTCACCTAAAGCTTTCCCTAAGGATTGTTGCTATTATGGTGCTTATAATTAACCCAATTTCTTTTATCCTACCAGTGGTATAAGTTTCTCGTCTCCTTGTTGATATCAATCCAATCTATTGGTTCCGTTAGTGGCAGAATTTCACCTCATAGTTTTGAGATGTTTTCCATAAGCCCACTACAAACTTATTCATTTTCGTTGTTGGTTTTTCCCAACAACTCCGTTTTAACCTTCTTGGAAGGGTGCCTTCTAAGATCATTTGTGGCAGAAGTTGTCATTTTCTTCTCAATCCTTTCTTTTTCAATTATATATCTTCTATTTCTTTCTTCCGGAGGCATTGTGATGTTTCTCTTTTCAATCATCATCTCGAATTTGTCAGGACCATGCTCTTGTCGTGCTTATCCATTTAACCGGAGTGTCGTGCCCTCTTTTCAAGTTCTATCATCTTATCAAGTTTTACCTCCCTTCTCAACCGGAGTGTTGTCCGAAATCTTTCTTACCCCTTGTGCCATTCTTTCAAAAGTTCCGAAGGTATGTGTTGTTGATTTCATCAAGTATCATCCAATCTTCCCAAGATCATGTTCGATTCCTTCCATTTATAGTCGGAGTGTCGTCCAAAGTTACATCGGTCTTATTCCTTCTCTATCTTGTTTTAACCAGAGTGTTGCCGTAATTGATCCTTATCGTTCCTTATACATCTCGTTTCTACCGGAGTGTTTGGGATGTACTTCTTGTCCACTGCAAACCTTTTCTCATGTCTTTCAACCTAGAGGGTTCTTGTGATGTTCCTTGTTCCTTGTTTCTAACGGAGGTTTTCAACTTTGTTCATCTCCGTTGGTTTCTTCTTTTCAATTTGTTTAACCTCTCAAGGCTCTTTGTTTTCACTCGTTTGTCAAAGAAGCAACTTTGTTTTTACCTCTTCTCTTTCTCTTCCATTTTCCCTCTGGTGCCATCCTAGATCTCGGGACGAGATCCTCTCGTAGTGGTGGAGTGTTGTAACGCCCCAAGACCGGAGCTTCGGTTGCCTTCCAGGGTTTCCGGGTTTCATCATGTGATCTGTTTGGTTCATCGCTTTCATCTTTGCATCATGTGCATTGCACCATGTCATCATGCCATCATGTCATTTATTTTCTTAACTCAACTAAATAAATTGCATGGATCTTCGGTTCATTTAAATCGAGGGATATTCACTATGGTGATTACTCTTTAAAACATATTCTCCCAATATTTTAGGGAGCTATATAAATTATAATCCAATAATTTGGAATCATCCATAACACACGTGCAGATAATCCCATGCCTTTCTGCTTCGAGTTGATCTCCAAACCTTGCCGAAAATTCTTTCTTCTTTTTTTGAGGATCCCCCGAAAGTCTCAACATTTTTGGTCCTTCCCAAACCTCATTTCCTATTTGAATTATTTGAATTAATTTTAAATGGGTTTGAATTCAACTTCAACCGCGTGCCCACTTCTATTTTGCGGGATCAAGCTCATTTTTGCAAGTCTAGGGAAATTATCCCTATGCGCAAAATCCTTCCGTAACCCTCTCCTTCTTTTCCCTCTCTCGATTTTCTTTTATGCTAAAGGATAATGTAGAGAAGAGAGAGGCCAGCCCTTTTAACCTCAGGCCCAGCTACAGCTAGTCCGGCCTCTTGGACCTCCCAGGCCCAGCCACCCCTGGCCCAAGGCCCGCTCTCTCCCCCCTGTAACCCTAACGATCCCCTCGCATCTCCCATCACTCCCTCGTTCCTCCCCGCGCCGCCAGGAGAGGACGCACGCGCCGCATCTCCTCTCGACCCGATTCCCATCTCCTTCCCTCTCTTCTCTCGTGCACGGGGACGCAGCTCACAGCACCCGATCACCATCCCTCGACCTCACCACTCAGCGGCGACCAAAGCTGGGGCGCCACCCACCTCCCTCCGCCGGCAAGCTTCAGCACCGGGACCACTTCGTGCCCTTGCCTGTTCCACCTCGTAGCCGCTTGCCAGGAACCATGGCGCCGCCTGGTGCTCCCTTCATCGACGCCTGCGCATCGCCCCGTGTTTGCCGACGTCTTCACCCTCCCGAGGTCCTCCCGTACCTTTACCGCGCCGGCCTGTGACACCGTCGCCGAGCTCCCCCAGGACCACGTCGGCGCCCCGCCTCCAAGTCTACCGCCGCCAGCGCCCTGCAGCTCCCGCCGTTCTTCTCCAGCCTCCTCCGTGCCAAGTCCAGGGGCTTGTCACCTCCAGCGCCTCTACATGTCCAAGCCCCTGCCCCTGCCTCCACAACGACCCAACCGCTCGCCTCCGTCGCGTCCTTCCTGCACCTCCACATGCTGTGCGCGAGCGCCGGGAGCACCCTCACGCGATGACCAGAACCGCGCCAAGTTGTTTCCTCTTTGCACCTGTGATGTCTTGCATGGACGCTTTTGAAACCAGATTTGGAACCTCTAGCGACAAGCTCCACCACCGACGACCGTTTTGGAGACGTCAAGACCCGGACTGACAAGTACCCCAACGTCATGCGTACAACGACCGTCGCCGAAGACCCGGGTAGCAAAACATCAAGTACCTATGACCGAGGAATGCCAAGTACCTCTCCGAAAAACGAACATGTACCACTACGTTCGGAGACATCGGATCTGTCAAGTCCAACAACGAATGGGTACAACTATCGGCGATCCCGAACAACTACGAAATGAGAACAACTACTTCGACTACCGTCGCGGAATGTCTACTTCCCCTACACCGCATCAAACTCGAACCCCTCCAATAACGCACGCTTCGAAGGTATAACCCCGAGACGACCGTCCGAGAACGTTCGCATGTGTTGTATGAGATGCACCCGTTGTCTGCATCGTGCCCGAGTTGTCACTTGCTCGGTCCTCCTCTTTTGCCGCTAACCCGTGAGGACCCGGTATCCGGGAGCACCCCACCATCCTTGCATGTCACACCCCCGTCACTTTTCCTTTTGCATCGGCATCTCAATCGAGTTACCGGAACCGGAATGTTGCCGTGGCACCATTTTCGTTGTCATTGCCGTGGCACCCCTTTCGTTTCCGCCATGATGACAAATGACTCATATCTTATCATGTCAACGTTTTCATAAAAACTTGCATAAACTTGTCCATGTCATCTGCATCATGATAACAACAATTAAAATGCTTAAATTGTTGTGTGCATTTAAATTACTAATGCATGTGGGGATTTACTGGAATTGTTATTGTTGTTTCCGGCCTCATTTAAAATGCCTAACTGTGTTTTCTACTCATGTTTCACCTCTTGACATGCTTAACAACATTTAATATTGGTGAGTACATAACCGAGAGAGAACTAAATAATTGATGTGGTGTTCCGTCAATATGCAACCCGTTGCATATTGAGCTCCACTTAATTTGTAGTTTTGTTTGTGCACTTTGCCATGCCATGGCGCATTAAACTGGACATGCATCATACTTGATTGTGCATCATGCCATGCTTATGTGATGGTTGTTTACTATGTTGTTTGCTAATTTCCGGTGTTGCTTCCTCGGGTTTAGTTCCGATAACGTCGCGTTGTGAGGATTCGTTCGACTACGTCCGTTTGTCTTCTTCATGGACTCGTTCTTCTTCCTTGCAGGTTTTCAGGCAAGATTACCATACCCTCGAAATCACTTCTATCTTTGCTTGCTAGTTGCTCGCTCTTTTGCTATGCCTATGTTGCAATACCTACCACTTGCTTATCATGCATCCCATATTGTTAAGCCAAGCCGCTAACCCACCTTGTCCTAGCAAACCGTTGTTTGGCTATGTTACCGCTTTGCTCAGCCCCTCTTATAGCGTTGTTAGTTGCCTGTGAAGATTGAAGTTTGTTCCTTGTTGGAACATGTAGATGTTGTTCCTTGTTGGAACATGTTTACTTGTTGGGATATCACAATATCTCTTATTTAATTAATGCATCTATATACTTGGTAAAGGGTGGAAGGCTCGGCCTTATGCCTGGTGTTTTGTTCCACTCTTGCCGCCCTAGTTTCCGTCATATCGGTGTTATGTTCCCGGTTTTTGCGTTCCTTACGCGGTTGGGTTATAATGGGAACCCCTTGACAGTTCGCCTTGAATAAAACTCCTCCAGCAATGCCCAACATTGGTTTTACCATTCGCCACCTAGCCTCTTTTTCCCTTGGGTTTCGCGGACTCAAGGGTCATCTTTATTTTAACCCCCCCCCCCCCGGGGCAGTGTTCCTCTGAGTGTTGGTCCGAACTGAGCTGCCTGCGGGGCCACCTCGGGGAAACTTGAGGGTTGGTTTTACTCGTAGCTAGTCTCATCTGAGTGTGCCCTGAGAACGAGATATGTGCAGCTCCTATCGGGATTTGTCGGCACATTCGGGCGGTGTTGCTGGATTTGTTTTACCATTGTTGAAATGCCTTGTAACCGGGATTCTGAGTCTGATCGGGTCTTCCCGCTAGAAGGAATATCCTTCGTTGGCCGTGAGAGCTTGTGATGGGCTAAGTTGGGACACCCCTGCAGGGATTTGAACTTTCGAAAGCCGTGCCCGCGGTTATGGGCAGATGGGAATTTGTTAATGTCCAGTTGTAGAAAACCTGAAGTTGACCTTAATTAAAATACATCAATCGCGTGTGTAACCATGATGGTCTCTTTCCGGCGGAGTCCGGGAAGTGAACACGGTGTTGGAGTTATGCTTGACGTAGGTTGTTCTAGGATCACTTCTTGATCATAGTTGTTCGACCATGCTTTTGCCTTCTCTTCTCGCTCTCTTTTGTGAATAGGTTAGCCAGCATATATGCTAGTCGCTTGCTGCAGCTCCACGTCATACCTTTACCTTATCCATAAGCTTAAATAGTCTTGATCGCGAGGGTGTAAGATTGCTGAGTCCCCGTGACTCATAGATACTTCCAAAACCAGCTTGCAGGTGTCATTGAACCGAGAAGGTGACGCAACCAAGCTCAAGGAGGAGCTCGATGAAGATCTTGTCCTTTGTGTTGCTTCGTTCTAGTTGATCAGTAGTGGAGCCCAGTTGGGGTCGATCGGGGATCTGTGTAGCTTTTGGGGTAGTCTTCTTTTATTTTGGTTCTGTAGTCGGACCTTGATTGTATTCGGATGTTGTAATGTTGTATTCATGTATTTGTGTGAAGTGGCGATTGTAAGCCAACTATGTATATTTGCCCCTATTGTATTACATGGGTTGTTTGCGAAGATTACCTCACTTGCGACATTGCTTTCAATGTGGTTATGCCTCTAAGTCGTGCTTCGACACGTGGGAGATATAGCCACATCGAGGGCGTTACACAGCCCTAGTTGATACATGAGCTATTAGAGCATACAAAACAGGATGATTATTTGAAGATTTAGAGTTTGGCACATACAAATTTACTTGGAACGGCAGGTAGTTACCGCATATAGGAAGGTATAGTGGACTCATCTGGAATAACTTTGGGGTTTAAGGGATTGGATGCACAAGCAGTATTCCCGCTTAGTACAAGTGAAGGCTAGCAAAAGACTGGGAAGCGACCAACTAGAGAGCGACAACAGCCATGTACATGCATTAAAATTAATAAACATTGGATGCAAGCATGAGTAGCATATAATCCACCATGAACATAAATATCATGAAGGCTATGTTGATTTGTTTCAACTACATGCGTGAACATGAGCCAAGTCAAGTCACTTAAATCATTCAGAGGAGGATACCACCCTGTCATACCACATCATAACCATTTTAATAGCATGTTGGCACGCAAGGTAAACCATTATAACTCATAGCTAATCAAGCATGGCACAAGCAACTATGATCTCTAATTGTCATTGCAAACATGTTTATTCATAACAAGCTGAATCAAGAACGATGAACTCATCATATTTGCAAAAACAAAAGAGGTCGAGTTCGTACCAGCTTTTCTCATCTCAGTCAGTCCATCATATATCATCATAATTGCCTTTCACTTGCACGACCGAACGATGTGAATAATAATAAGAGTGCACGTGCATTGGACTAAGCTGGAATCTACGAGCATTCAATAAACAGGAGAAGACAAGGCAATATGGGCTCTTTTGTCAGATAAACAATAATGCATATAAGAGCCATTTCAACAATTTAATCATGGTCTTCTCCTAATGACCCCCAAAGACAAGAAAGGAAATAAAAATATTTACACGGGAAAGCTCCCAACAAGCAAAAGAAGAACATGAAATATTTTTGGGTTTTCTTTTTAATTACTACTACAAGCATGGAAAGTAAATTAATTAAAAGCTACAACTAAATTTTTTGGTTTTCTTAAGGTTTATTAAACACACAAGAAGAAAGCATAAAAGAAAATAAACTAGCATGGATGATACAATGAAAAAGAATGAGCACCGACATCTAGCAATGAGTGTGTGTGAACATAAATGTAATGTCGGTGAGAAATACGTACTCCCCCAAGCTTAGGATTTTGGCCTAAGTTGATCTATGGCCATGGATGGCCTGGCTGATATCCATAGTAATAGTTGTTGGGGTCGTATTGCCATGAGGAAGAAGAAGGCTCCGATTGCCACTGGCTGGCAATCATCTCCGGATCCCATTGATAGATAGACTGTCGTGAAGGATCAAATTGTGGTTCCGGTTGTGGCTCCTCAGCTGGTTCCGGGTTCCGGTAGGCATGGATAGCCGTCAACGGAACAAGGTACATGCCTACAGTCAAATGAAACAAAGCAGGAGCAGGCAAGGTAATAGTCTCAGGATGATGCTTATTAAAGAACAATTGATATTTAAGCTCTCCTTCCCTATTCTTAACAATAAAATTATGTGCCGCCATACTTTTATAATCTAGATAAACACGAGGCAGCACTTTTTCTTCCTTCTCAGCATGCCTAATAGGTATGTTAAAATGTGTAGCTAGGCGTGTAGCATAGATGCCTCCAAAGATGGGACCCTTACTACGGTTCATGCTTAACCGTCTAGCAATAATGCCGCCCATACTAAAAGTGTTATCACTATATAAACCTTGGAGCAAAATAATAATATCAGGGATACTAAGGTTTCCACAGTTTTCGCGACCAATTAAGCAACGACTAGCAAATAATGCAAAGTAACGTAAGACAGGAAAATGTATGCTAGTGATTCGCGCATCGGAAACCTTCCTAGTTTCCCTACAGTGATAGTATTAATAAATCCCTCCACATCATCATGATGTGGTTCTTCTGTCTTGCCCCCAAAAGGGACTAAACAAATCTGACAGAAATCATAAAGTGACATCTCCTTATGCTCATCATATAAATGAAACTCCACCGTAGGTGGTGAGTTCCTATAATGAAAATGAAAGTTTTGCACAAATGTATTGGTGAGTAAGAGATACTGATCGCATTGGCCGTGGAGGAAAGCGGTGAGGCCTGCATTATGAGCCAACTCATGAAAATCTTCATAAATCCCGGTTGCTCTTAAGAAATCCTCGGAAGGCCATTCACATGCCTGAACCTCCGCGGTGCGCGGCAAATTATACTTAGGCTTTGGTGCCTTTTCCTTCGAGCTTTGGCTCGATGAGCCCCTCAATAATCTCTTCATCATTTTCTGAAAAATTCTGAAATTTTTAGTAACTTCAAAATAAAAGTAAACCAAATTCAATAATATTGATAGCAACTACTCCTACAAGTGCCTAGGACCTATATCATGCATCAAAACTACTTTTGACCATATAAATTTGACATGCAAGCTCAAGAACAGGGTCACCTAAGCAGCAAAAATTTGTAATGAAAAAAAGCACTAGAATAAAAACTAATTGGACCAAGGGAGGAGTCACATACCAAGGAACAATCTCCCCAAGCAGTTTTGTGAGAGGTGCTTTGAGCAAGGAGATCGAAAATGGCAGCAAAGAGGGCTGGAACTCGTGCTTGAGTTGGTTTTTCGTGTTTGGGGGATGAAGATGAAGTGTGTGGCTGAAAGAATAAGTGGAGGAGGGCCACCATGGGCCCACGAGGCAGGGGGCGCGTCCTCCACCCTCGTGGCAAGGTGGTTGACCCCCCTGGCGTGTTCTTTGTTCCATAAATCCTCAAATATTCTATAAAAAAATCATATTTAATGTTCAAGGCATTTGAAGAACTTCTATTTTTGAGGTATTTTTATATTGCATGGATAATCAGATAACAGACAGAAAATTATTTATTTTTACTTTATTTCAACTAAATAACAGAAAGTATAGAGAGGGTACAGAAGGTTGTGCTTCTAGTTTCATCCATCTCATGCTCATCAAAAGGAATCCACTAACAAGGTTGATCAAGTCTTGTTAACAAACTCATTCCGATTAACATGAAACCGGAGAAATTTTGTATACCACTAGGTTACCTCAACGGGGATATGCACATCCCCAATAATAAGTATATCATATTTCTTCTTGGCAGTAGGAAGAGGAAATTCAAAACCTCCAAATATAATCGATGGAATTTTCCGATAGAATTGATACTATGAACTTGAGGTTGTTTGCTCGGAAAGTGTACCGTATGCTCATTACCATTAACATGAAAAGTGACATTGCCTTTGTTGCAATCAATAACAGCCCCTGCAGTATTAAGAAAAGGTCTTCCAAGAATAATAGACATACTATCGTCCTCGGGAATATCAAGAATAACAAAGTCCGTTAAAATAGTAACGTTTGCAACCACAAGAGGCACATCCTCACAAATACCGACAGGTATAGCAGTTGATTTATCAGCCATTTGCAAAGATATTTCAGTAGGTGTCAACTTATTCAAATCAAGTCTACGATATAAAGAGAGAGGCATAACACTAACACCGGCTACAAGATCACGTAAAGCAGTTTTAACACAGTTTCTTTTAATGGAGCATGGTATAGTAGGTACTCCTGGATCTCCAAGTTTCTTTGGTATTCCACCCTTAAAAGTATAATTAGCAAGCATGGTGGAAATTTTAGCTTCTGGTATCTTTCTTTTATTTGTAATAATATCTTTCATGTACTTAGCATAAGGATTTGTTTTAAGTATATCAGTTAATCGCATACGCAAAAATATAGGTCTAATCATTTCAGCAAAGTGCTCAAAATTCTCATCATCCTTTTTCTTGGATGGTTCGGGAGGAAAAGGCATGGGTTTCTGAACCCAAGGCTCTCTTTCTTTACCATTCTTCCTAGCAACAAAGTCTTTCTTATCATAACGTTGATTTTTGATTGTGGGCTATCTAGATCAACAGCAGGTTAAATTTCTACATCATTATCATTACTAGGTTGAGCATCATTATGAACATCATCATTAACATTTTCATTAGATTCATGTTCATTACCAGATTGAGTTTCAGCATCAGAAATAGAAATATCATTTGGATTATCAGGTGGTTCAGCAATAGGTTCACTAGAAGTTTGCATAGTTCTATCATTTTTCTTTTTCTTCCTTTTAGAAGAACTAGGTGCATCAATATTATTTCTCTGAGAATCTTGCTCAATTCTCTTAGGGTGGCCTTCAGGATACAAAGGTTCCTAAGTCATTCTACCAGTTCTAGTAGCCACTTTAATAGCATAATTATTTTTTTTGAGTGGTAACCATAGAGGCATGTTTGCTAACAAGTTTAAGTTCACCTCTAATATTAGCCATATAATCACCCAAGTATTTAATCATACCAGCATCTTGTTTTAATTGTCTACCAAAATAAGCATTGAAGTCTTCTTGTTTAAACATAAAATTATCAAACTCATCCAAGCATTGGCTAGCAATTTTAGCAGGAGGGATTTCAGCTTTATCATATCTATAGAGAGAATTTACCTTTACTACCTGTCGTGGTTTTGTCACGGCAGATGTCCTAGAGAAAGGACTTAGTCATGGAGCCATCACGACGAGTTAGCTTGAAGGGCTTAAAGCGGACACAGGGACGCAAGAGAGTTTATACTAGTTCGGCCCCTTCGATGAAGGTAAAAGCCTATGTCTAGTTGTGATGGGATTGATGCGGTTTCGATGACTAGGGAGCAAACAAGCTTCGCCTATGTCTCGAGTTGTTGTCTGTTGTCTAAACCGCCGCCGGGTCGTCCCCTTATATACACGGGTGATGCCCGTCGGTTCACAGATTCCCAATACCGGCTCATAGATGTGTCCGGTTTGGTCTCTACTTATTCCTAACTTACAATACAAGTTACATACCAACGCCGGTTTACGGCTACGGGCCTTGAACCGACTATGGGCCTTGAGCCCTCATCTGCCTTCTTGGGTTTCAACATAGTTAACTACTGAAGAAGTTAACTCGGCCCAGATAGGCCGGTTTACGCCCAGTAGTGATATCCTCAACATTAGGCCCCAGATTAATTTGAACAGGTTCATGTCAATCCTTAGCAAAAATCTTCATCTTCAACACCTTCTTGTAGTTTGTTGAATCGCCATGATGTCATCTTCTCTGGCCGTTGTAAACCGGCGTGATGTCACCTATTATAAAGAAGCTTATCCATGGTACCTTTTTTGTTTAATAGGTCTGTGACAATCGAGGCGACAACTCCGTTTCCAGACCCACGGTTCCTTGATTTTCGCGCCTGACACATGCCCCTTGCCTTATAAATAAGACCGAAGGGTCATTTCTTTTTCCCCTTTGTGCCCTTCTGCTTCGTCTTCCCCGCGTCGTCCAGCTTCGGAGCTCCGCCGCCGTCGACGACTTCTGCTCCAACCTTGGCCGCTGCATCACCCTGATTGTAGCAGAGCATCGCGGCGACCTTCTGTTTCTTCCTCGGCTCCGGTGAGTTCTTCACCTTTTCCTCCATAGATCCGTTCTAGGGTTTCCAAGTTCTTCAGTGTTCATCGTCTGCTTCGTACTCATATGATAGATCCTAGATGAACCTGTGAACCTTTGCTCTGTGTAGCGGTAGTTCTTAGCATCCGCCTTTACTTATATGCCTCAAGACCATAGATCTACCTGTATCTCTGCCCATTGATTCGGTACTGTTCTTTTTTGAACCTTGAATATTTTCCTTCTTTTCTAAACTTGCTTCAGATCCGTCGCTGTAGAGAAATCTTGTGAAATCTGTTTCTGTACACTTATCTATCTGCAATCTCAACTGTTTCAATGCTTAGATCCGGCGGTTTAACTTTGTAGAAAAATTGCCAAACCGGTATATACCATTAGTCCCCTTGTTGAACCGCCAGATGCTGTTGCTTCATAAGACTCCGGTTTAGATAGAGTTGTCTCTGGTTTAACATTGTACATACCAGTGCACTTTAATAAATGCATTCTTGAACCGGAATTACCTATCTTGTAGATTTCATCATGGCCAAGCAAGTATATGAGTGCAACTGGGTTCCTTCTCGCGTCACAGAGACTCAACTGAATAATTTAGTCCTGATCGGCTCTTTAGGCAGCAAAAACACCATCCATTGGAGAGCTCCTGGCAAAGAATGCCCTCCCACACCTCGAGAAGGAGAGGTCGTCGTTTTCGTAGATCACTTAGCCCGGGGCTTTAAGCCGCCCGGTTCTAAATTTTACCGGGACGTTTTAGCCGATTTTCAACTTCACCCACAAGACACTGGTCCCAACTCTGTTACAAACATGTGTCACTTCCAAGTGCTCTGTGAGGTGTTTTTTCAAGAGGAGCCCACAGTGGAGTTGTTCAGAGACTGTTTCCATCTAAACCGTCGTACTGAGTTTTTTGATGGTTCCAATACGGAATTGGGCGGTGTGGCGATTCAGAAAAGGAAAGAGGTCACATACCCTCACGCCAAGCTGCACAGCCACCCCAAAGAGTGGAATCAAACATGGTTCTATTGCAGAGACACCTCCCCTGCTGGTGAAAATCCTTTTCCTGGCTTTCGTCCGGAGCGGCTTAGCAACACACACCCCTTTCCGCAAAGGTTGACTGCCAAGGAGAGAAGCAAATATGCTCCTCAACTATCCAAGCTCAGAGCCTTCATGGCCAATGGTTTAACAGGAGTTGATCTCACTCGCTGTTGGATATCGTGGAGCATACTGCCCCTTAGTCAGCGCTCCGGTTTGATGTGCGAGTATACTGGCAGTGTTGATGACCCATTGCGACATGCTAACATCCAGCTTACCGACGAAGAAATCACAGAGGCTGTGAATAAAATGTTGAATGAACCAGAACATGTCTGTGCTCAAACCGGCCTACTTCCCTTCTGTGCCACCAACAAACCACCAGCTGTAAGAGTTTGATTGTTCTTTTTTCTAAACTTGTTATTGATATATCTGGTCATTGTTTAATATCAATGCCTGTTTAAACAGGGCAATGATCCGTTTTGGAGCAAGAAACTGCCGCAGGAGAAACCAGAAAAACCAGACAAACCGGAAAGATCAATCCGGCAAAAGACTAAAGCTATGAAGAAGACTACCCACAGGAAAAGAACCACTGCATCCTCTGATCCGGCTGCTGATGACGATGTGGGTAACCCGGACCTTGAGGTAGAACTTGATTCACTTGGCTTATTTTTCACGCGCCTTATTGATGATGATATTTGTCAGGATGATGCCGAAGCCAGTCATGCTGATGTTGCAGAGGTAATTATTCTTTCCTCCTATTCAGATCCTTTGCCTTCACTAAAAATCCATCAGGCAAACCGGAAGGTTAAATTTTCTCGTACTCTTGCTTACTTGGATCCCAAATTTCTTATGAAGACCCAACAGCACGAAGCTCGCCGCACAACCCGACATAGTGGCCAGGTAGTTACCTCCGCCGGTTTACCGAATAGTCCGGTTTGGAAACGCCATTCAGAGGTCTCTAATTTGCCTGTCAGTGCTTGTCCTAAAATGGGCTGTTTTCGTCAACCTCTTAATCCGTCTGACTCCGATTATCAGGTCACTTCCCATTCATCATCTGGCGAGTCATCAGCTACCCAGCTGCCGCCGCTCAAAACGGTGCTTGGGTAAGCCATACTTATCATAATGCTTTTGGTGTATTACTTTGTAGCATATACTGTACTGACCTTTGTTACTCCTTTCAGGGCCAAGCCTAAGCCAAGCAAGAAGGCTCGCCTAGATAAAGCGGCTGAAGAAGATGCTATTCCTGAACCGGACAGAGTACTCAACCCTAAAGTGGCCATTCGTGAGGATGTGCCAAACGACCCACCACCACAAGATGATGATTTTATTACTGAAGAGAGACATGTTGATACCTCCGGTCCTGTTGACCAGCCCAGAAGCCCCATCCGGATTGAGAAATCCACCAGTTCATCCAAGTCTACTGATAAATTGACGGCCCCAATGCAAACCGGCGACGCCAAGGATGATGAAGTTGTTATTACTGGCATTGGCCATACAGAGCCAAGCAATCCTGTCGCTTTGTCTAAACATACTGCCAAGGAAGAATTTGCTGCCTTTGGCAAGGGCAAGTGGAATGTTGATCTGACGACTTACGCTGCTCTGAACACCCAAGACATCCATTCCGGCTATCTGAACCGGCTGTATACAAGTCGTGACTATGAAGCCGCGGTCTGGTTAACATGATGAAAGATAAATATGAGGTAACTTCCATATGCTCTTTCCTCCTTGTATGCTTCAATTCTTGCTGACTCGCCTAGCCCCCAAGGACCGGTTTGTAATCTTCTTTCAAACCGGGACTTACTAATATAAATCTTAATGCCTCGAAATTCGCTGATGTAGCCCCCAAGGGCCGGTTCAACTTAGTGTAGTTAAACCGGGACTTAAGTAATTAATATCGCCGCATCACAACTTATTTGAACAAATAGCCATTAGCCCCCAAGTGCCAAGTTGAATACTTGTATTGAGCTTGGTACTTTATAATCAAGTGAAATATGAAGATCAAATAGGCATTATCCCCCAAGCGCCAAGTGCATAACTTGTTATGTGGTTGGTGCTTCAATTCTTGCACTGCTTGCTGAATCATATAACTGTCTGTATGCAGGCTGAGCTGAAGACAAAAGACACCCAAATCGCCGATCTCCAAGAAAATCTGAAGTCCCAATAGACTGAAACCTCAAAAGCAAAAGAGGAGTTGACCAGCGCCTTAAGCGTCATGGAACAGCTTAAGAAGGATTTCAAGAAGGAGCGGGCGGATTGGGCTACTGAAAAATCCACTTTAACCAAACAAGCAGAAGACGCCGAGGCTGCACTAAAACCGGTGGTGGATGAACTGACCAGCATAAAGCGGCATGTGCATGCCATGACCGCTGCTATCTTTGGTAAGCCGATTTGATTTTTGAATTGATTCTGCCGTTTTACAGAGCTGCCGGTTTGTTAACCCTTTGTGATATTTCAGGGACACGCATTGGTCATTTGGGGTCAGATGTGCGGAAGAAATTGAAAGCCGCCTATACGTTGATCGAACAACTGTACACTGGTGCACAGCGGATCATCTGTACTGCATCCCACAACAAGACGGCGCCCACTTTGATTCAGGACACTCTGCAGAAACTGTCGGTACTTCCTGCCCGGGTTGAAGAGCTGAAGAAATCTGCTGCTCGAACCGGTGCGATCAATGCCTTAATCCGGGCAAAAGCTTGGGTGCCGGATTTTGATCCTATTGAAGCGGCTCAGGGCTATACCAGCTTGAAGGAAGATGGGTCAGAGTTTAGTGAAGCGGATCTGCAAGCAATAAACCGGGAGGTGCGTCCGCTAGCTTGTCAATTGGCTGAAGAAGCAGACTTGTCTCATTATCAAGCCCAATATGACAATCAAAACAAGCGAGTAGCAGCACCAATTCATGAAGCGGAAAATCTTATCCCTCCAATCCATAAGCATACTTATGCTCCCGATATTGAACTGTCGTTGCTGATCCATGATGAAGCTGTCTTTCAAGCATTAATGGGAATCGACTGGACAACTGTTGATTTCCAGCCGCTGGGTAGAGAAACTGAAGTTGAAGCGGCGCAGGATGACCCACAACCATCAGGCCAGGCTGGTGACCAAGCTTGAACCAGAAGTAGGTTTAAACTGCTTCTCCTTTGAAAAAACAATGATCTTGTTTTGGGCACGGTGTTGCCTTGTAATAGGCTAGCCGATACTCTTGATTTTGATATGCCTTCGTGCATAATTACTGCAACTTGTTCTTCCTTTGGGTGATGAACTTTCCAAAGTATTTTCTGCAATATAAAAATCTTAAAGTGCCACCACGGTTGTATCGTCAGGCGGAGTATGATGTCTGCATATGTGAAATCAAAATATCTGAAATGTAAACATATGATCAAATCTTTGACATACATGATACCTGCCATCGTTGGGCATGAAGTTGGCTTAGCCAATCTTGAAACGGAGGCTTCATAAACCCACACCGTTGGAGGAGATAGCAGCTCCTGTATATATATAATGCCGGTTTACCATGTAAACCGTGTCGGGTTATAATAAAGCACCGTGTTACTCTGTAATAGGATGTTAACAAAAAATCAAACCGGGCAAATAGTCTCCGAATTAAAAATGAACCGTGTTCCGTCAATTGACAGTGTGAACCGGTTTTAAAATTTTGTCAGTTTAAAAAACGCAACAAAAAGAAAGAAATATCTGTCAAAGAAAATTGTGAAGCAAAGGCAATGATAAAACCATTTGCAAAAGGAGGCTTATTTGAGCCGATCAGATGGCGTTACCATGGTCGGACATGACCAAGCTCCCGATAGGTGTAGCTATGGTTCAAGTCAGCCAGGTCCCCAAATGAAACAGTGGCATTTATGCCGATCAAGAGGCATGGCAATGGTTCGGGTTCGACCAAGCCCCCAAGTGATTCTGTGGCCTTAGGACGATCAAGAGGCGTGACTGGTTCAGACGTGACCAAGTCCCCAAGTGATCTGGTGGCTCTCGCCTATCAAGAGGTGTTGCATTGGTTCGGACATGACCAAGCCCCCAAGTGATATAACATGATGCTTTTGAAAAGCTAACTCAAGGGGTAAATCGGAGGCCGCTTTAGAACAACTCCGTTTAACCACACATGATGTAAAAGGACAGATACCCCGCTTTAGCTGAGGTTCCGGTTTATACTATTTAATCATAATATATACATCATCGTAATATGTACATAAGTAGAGCCAATGGCTCAGGTATAGTAAGGCCGAAGACGAGCTATGTTCCACGGCCTGTTGGTCTCTTCCTCTGATGTACGTGAGTCTTTATGCTCTCGAATATCGATCAGATAGTATGACCAGTTGTGCAGATTCTTGCTGACCACGAAAGGTCCCTCCCAAGGTGGGGATAGCTTATGCATATCAGTCTGGTCTTGAATGAGCCGAAGCACCAAATCTCCTTCCTGAAAGGCTCTGGTTCTAACTCGGCGACTGTGATAACGACGAAGATCCTATTGGTAAATCGCCAAGCGGGCGGCTGCTATGTCACGTTCTTCATCCAACAGGTCCAAAGCGTCTTGCCGTGCTGTCTCGTTGTCCGCTTCAACATAAGCCGCCACATGAGGTGAGTCATGACGGATATCACTCGGGAGAACCGCCTCCGCTCCGTAGACCATGAAGAACGGCGTGTATCCTGTTGATCTGTTGGGTGCTCCATAACACAGATGGTAACTCTTCTACCCAACAACCCGGCGTTCTCTGCAAAGGAACCATAAGCCGGGGCTTGATACCTCTCAAGATCTCTTGATTAGCCCTTTCTGCTTGACCATTGGACTGTGGGTGTGCCACTGATGAAACGTCAAGCCGGATGTGCTCCGGTTCGCAGAACTCCTTCATGGCACCCTTGGACAAATTGGTACCATTATCCATGATGATATTGTGTGGAAAGCCAAACCAGAAAATCACTTTTTTGATGAACTAAACCGCCGTGGCCGCATCACACTTGCTAACAGGTTCTGCTTCCACCCACTTTGTAAACTTGTCAACCGCCACCAGCAGGTGGGTCTTCTTATCTTTGGACCTTTTGAAAGGCCCAACCATATCCAGCCCCCAAGTCGCAAATGGCCAAGTAATTGGAATCATTCTCAATTCTTGAGCCGGCACATGAGCACGTCTTGAAAACTTTTGGCAACCGTCACATCATCTGACCAGATCCTCCGCATCAGCATGAGCAGTTAACCAATAGAAGCCATGGCGAAACGCTTTAGCTACCAAAGATTTTGAACCGGCGTGGTGACCACAATCTCCTTCGTGGATCTCACGCAAAATTTCACAGCCTTCTTCAGGAGACACACAGCGTTGAAATGCCCCTGACACACTGCAATGATGCAACTCGCCATTGACAATAGTCATGGACTTGGACCGCCGGATTATCTGTCAGGCCAGAGTCTCATCCTCTGGTAACTTGCCCCGGTTCATGTACGCCAGGTAAGGAAGCGTCCAATCCAGAATGACATGAAGAGCTGCCACCAATTGAGCCTCCGGATCAGGAATAGCCAAATCTGCTTCACCAGGGAGCTTGACCGACGGGTTGTGCAGCACATCCAGAAAAACATTGGGCGAGACCGGTTTGCGCTGAGAGCCTAGCCGGCTTAAAGCGTCCACCGCTTCATTCTTCCGTCGGTCCATGTGGTACACCTGATAGCCTTCAAAGTGACCTGCAACAATATCCACCTCACGACGATACGCTGCCATGAGTGGGTCCTTGGAATCCCAAGTGCCAGATACTTGTTGAGCCACGAGGTCCGAGTCACCGAAGCACTTAACTCGACTTAGATTCATCTCCTTAGCCATCCGGAGACCATGGAGCAAGGCTTCATACTTAGCTGCATTGTTAGTACAAGGGAACATTAAGCGGAGAACGTAACAAAACTTATCACCTCGTGGGGAAGTTAATACGACTCCAGCCCCCGAGCCTTCCAATTGCCTGGATCCGTCAAAATGGATGGTCCAATATGTGTGATCCGGCTTTTCTTCAGGTGCTTGCAGTTCCGTCCAATCATTGATGAAATCAACAAGTGCTTGAGACTTAACCGCCATCCGAGGCACATACTTCAATCCGTGCGGCCCAAGCTCTATAGCCCACTTGGCAATCCGGCCAGTCGCTTCCCGGTTCTGGATGATATCCCCCAAAGGAGCAGAACTGACCACCGTAATTGGGTGCCCTTGGAAGTATTGCTTAAGCTTCCGGCTTGCCATAAAAACTCCGTACACCAGCTTCTGCCAATGTGGATACCTTTGCTTGGACTCAATGAGTACCTCGCTGATATAATAGACCGGACGTTGAACCGGATGCTCCTTACCTGCCTCCTTTCGCTCCACCACAATAGCCACGCTGACCGCACGAGCATTAGCAGCAACATATAGCAGTAACGACTCCTTGTCAATGGGAGCGGCGAGCACAGGCGGATTAACCAATTGCCGTTTTGATTCCTCAAATGCTTCATCAGCAGTGGAACTCCAGACGAATTGATCCGTCTTCTTCAACATCTGATACAAAGGGATTGCCTTCTCACCAAGGCGGCTGACAAACCGGCTTAACGCGGCAATCCGGCCTGCCAGGCGTTGAACATCATTAATACACTTTGGTTTAGCCAGGGAGGTGATGGCTGTGATCTTCTCCGGATTAGCCTCAATTCCCCTGTTGGACACCAGAAAACCCAATAACTTGCCTGCCGGTACACCAAAGACACACTTGGCCGGGTTAAGCATCATCTTGTACGTCCTCAGGTTATCAAAGGTTTCCTTCAAGTCGTCAACCAAAGTCTCCTTCTCCCTGGACTTAACCACGATATCATCTACGTAAGCATGTACATTACGGCCAATTTGCTTGTGAAGACAATTTTGTACACACCGTTTATAAGTTGCATGGGTACTCTTGAGCCCAAAGGGCATAGATACATAGCAGAAGGCTCCAAAGGGAGTTATGAATGCCGTCTTCTCCTGGTCCTTAACTACCATTTTGATCTGATGATAGCCAGAATATGCATCCAAAAAACTTAAACGCTTGCAACCCGCCGTAGCATCAATAATTTGATCAATACGGGGGAGGGCAAAAGGATCTGCTGGACAAGCCTTATTAAGATCTGTATAATCCACACACATGCGCTAGGTGCCATTTTTCTTAAGGACAAGCACCGGATTGGCAAGCCACTCAGGGTGAAAAACTTCAACAATAAAGCCAGCTCCTAAGAGCCTAGCTACCTCTTCTCCAATCGCCTTGCGTCTTTCTTCGTTAAATCGGCAGAGGAACTGTTTCACCGGTTTGTATTTAGGATCCACATTAAGGGTGTGCTCAGCGAGTTGCCTCGGTACACCTGGCATGTCAGAGGATTTCCATGCAAAAATGTCCCGATTCTCATGCAAAAATGTCAGCGCGCTTTCCTATTTCGGATCCAAGTTGGCACTGATGATGAACTGTTTGGACGAATCGCCAGGTACGAAGTCAACAAGCTTAGTTTCTGCTGCCGATTTGAACTTCAGGGTCGGATCATGCTCCGTAGTTGGCTTCTTTAAAGGAGTCATGTCCACCGGATCAACATTGTCCTTATAATACTTCAGCTCCTCGGTGGCACAAACTGACTCTGCGTAGGCCGCATCTCCTTCCTCGCACTCCAAAGCGATTTTACGGCTTCCGTGAACCGTTATTGTCCCCTTGTGACCCGGCATTTTGAGATGCAAATACACATAACAGGGCCGTGCCATAAACTTGGCGTAGGCCGGTCACCCAAACAGGGCGTGATATGGACTTTGGATTTTTACCACTTCAAACGTTAATGTTTCCGACCTGGAATCATGATCATCTCCAAAGGCCACTTCCAGAGCTATCTTACCAACAGGATATGCTGACTTGCCAGGTACCACACCATGGAACACCGTATTAGATGGTTTGAGATTTTTATCTGTTAGTCCCATACGACGGAAGGTCTCATAGTACAAGATATTAATGCTGCTCCCTCCATCCATGAGCACTTTGGTGAATTTGTAACCTCCCACCTGTGGCGCCACCACCAGAGCCAACTGACCCGGATTATCAACCTAGGGAGGGTGATCCTCTCTGCTCCATATGACTGGCTTTTCAGACCAGCGTAAATAACAGGGCACGGCCGGTTCAACAGAGTTGACTGCCCGCCTCTGAACCTTCCGGTCTCGCTTGTCCAAGCTAGTGGTGAAGACATGGTACTGCCCACTATTCAACTGCTTTGGGTTGCTTTGGTAACCTGACTGTTGCTACTGCTGGTTGTAACCAGCCTAGTTGTTCTGATTATTTTGATTATTATGTCCGCCCGGATTACCATTAAATTCTGAACCGGAATTTCCTCCACCGTAACCCGGCCTGGATCCTGAGCCACCGCCGGAGCCGTGATCATACCGGAAAGCATTAGAATTCTTGAACTCCTGCATAATGAAGCAATCCTTCCAAAGGTGGTTTGCTGGCACCTCCTTTGTCCCATGTCTTGGACAGGGCTGGCTCAGTAGATAATTTAGGCGGTCCGGGTTAGGGTTGGGTCCCCCACTGCGATTTAACAGTTTACCCTTGCGTCGCTGGCCCTTGTCCTGCGCGTTGGTATTAGCCACAAAGTCCATGTTACCATCCGCTTTACGCTTGCCTCCGCCACCATTGCCTGCCAAGTGATGCTGCTGACCTTTGGAGTTACTGTTCCTCTTTCCCTTCCCTGCCTTGTCATCATCAGATTCGGGATCCTTGGTACTATCAAAATCAGCATACTTTACCAAAGCATCCATGAGGGTCCCCATGTCAGTGCAATGGCGCTTCATCCGTCCCAACTTCAGCTTTAGGGGCCCAAACTGGCAGTTGCCTTCTAGGGTTAAGACTGTGGTGTCAGCATTGATGCGGTATGATGAATGCAACACTTGTGAGACCCGGTGCACCCAATGAGTCGTTGATTCTCCTTCCTCCTAGACACAGGCAGCTAAGTCCACTATCGACATAAGCTGCTTACATGCATCCTTGAAATTACTGATAAACCAGGCTCGTAATTGGGCCCATGAACTGATAGAGTTGGCCGGTAAGATTTTTAACCAAGTGCGGGCCATTCCTTCAAGCATCATGGTGAAGTACTTCGCACATGCCGCATCATCCACATCAAGCATCTCCATGGCCATCTCATAGCTCTCCACCCACGTCTCTGGGGGTTGATCCGCCGTGTAATTTGGTACCTTGCGCGGGCCCTTGAAATCCTTGGGCAGGCGCACATTGCGTAAAGCGGGGACAAGTCAAGGCACCCCCAAAGAACTAGAAGTAACACCGGGTTCGACCGAGATAGTTGGACGAACCGGCGTAAGCTGCCGAGCCTGATACTGTGCGGCTAACTCGGCCTCCCTGCGTGCTCGGGCCCGGTCCACCACCTCCTAAGCGTTATCAGCACCACCCGTAGGGTTGTTGCCGCGGGGTGCTCCATGTCGTTCATTGCTTGACACTGCCGGTTCATCCATACGCCTGCTATAGCTCCGGCTTGGGCGAGGGGTTGAGTGGATCCGGTCGCGGCTGTATGAGTATGCTTCCTGTTGGTCCAAAACTGTCCTAAGAAGCTCCTTGACCCGTCGCGTCTCTATCGCCTGCGGTGAGTCGCCTTCAATTGGAATGGCCTCCAGACGTGCAGCAGCAGCAACAGGATTGTCCATTGGGTTGGAGTAGTGACCGGGAGGTGTTGAAACAGCCTGAGGTATAACAGTGTTTTGACGAGGCAGATCCATCAGACGGGGATGAACCGGCGCACCGGTCCTATGAGCTTCCGCCCGGTTCCCCTCCATTACTGGTTCCTGCTCCTGGGGTGTTGAAAAGGTCTCTGGCCTCGAAAACCGAAGGCAAACGGGATCGGTACTTCCTCCTCATGACTTCATGCGACGCGTTCTAGTCCAACATGAGCCTGTAGGCTTGTGCGTCTAAAGCGGCCCGCTCTGTGGTCATCCTGGCATTCTCAGCTGCCAGGCCTGCCTTGGCCTGGGTGATCTGTTCCTTCACCTTTGCAATCTCCGCGTTGTGGACTTCCTGATTCGCCGGATTAGCTTCTGCCATAAGCGCAGCCAATGCATCAAATAGATCTGATAGAACTTGAGCTGGCGGGCGTGCAGAGCTTCCTGCCCCGGCAGCTGTCGCTGCTACTGAACCGGAGGTTATTGGCACACCGGTCAAAGAATGAAGCGCTGCTTGTGTGCCGGCCATGAATATTCCAACTCGGTTGGGTTGATCAGAGGGGTCCGGAATACTGTCGCCATCGGAACAGCCCCCAATCCGGCCATCTTGTAGCTGATATAGAGATTCGGTTTCTCCGGTTGATGACTCGTCGCCGGAATAAAAGACGGTCTCGCCTCGAGATTCCGATCCATCCTCATAACTTCCTCCATGGATGACTCCCACGAAGGCACGCTTCACGGCCGGTTTAACCCGGGCGGATGGCGCACGCTGAGCCGTTTCAACGAGGTCGGTGCAAATGTCCGGCTCAGGGCCCGGTTCTCCGATCTTGCCGATGAAAACGTGTATGCCACCAAAGGGGACCCGGTACCCGTACTCAACTGAGCCGGCCTCGGGGCCCCAGCCTGCATCATCGATGTAGAGCTTGCCGCGTCGACTTTTAGTCATCCGGCCCACAGCGTAGCCCTTGAGTCCTTCAAAGCGGCCCTCCAAGAACTTGAAACCATCGTGCGATATCCTCACGGTGGGCGCCAACTGTCGTGGTTTTGTCACGGCAGATGTCCTAGAGAAAGGACTTAGTCATGGAGCCATTGCGACGGGTTAGCTTGAAGGGGTTAAAGCGGACACAGGGACGCAAGAGAGTTTATGCTAGTTCGTCCCCTTCGATGAAGGTAAAAGCCTACGTCTAGTTGTGATGGGATTGATGGGGTTTCAATGACTAGGGAGCAAACAAGTCTCGAGTTGTTGTCTGTTGTCTAAACCGCCGCCGGGTCGTCCCCTTATATACACGGGTGACGCCCGTCGGTTCACAGATTCCCAATACTGGCTCATAGATGTGTCCGGTTTGGTCTCTACTTATTCCTAACTTACAATACAAGTTACATACCAACGCCGGTTTACGGCTACAGGCCTTGAACCGACTATGGGCCTTGAGCCCTCATCTGCCTTCTTGGGTTTCAACATAGTTTACTACTGAAGAAGTTAACCCGGCCCAGATAGGCCGGTTTACGCCCAGTAGTGATATCCTCAACACTACCTGTGTCGGGTTATCAAGGTCTGTAGGTTCTTCAATAAATAAAGGATTAAGATCATATGTTTCTTCAATAGGCAGTAAATTAAGACCATGTATTTCTTCGATAGGAGGTAAATTCTTAACATCTTCAGCTTTAATACCTTTTTCTTTCATAGATTTCTTTGCCTCTTGCATATCTACGGGACTGAGAAATAGAACACCTCTCTTCTTCGGAGTAGGTTTAGGAATAGGATCCTTAATTGGAGCAGGAGCTGGCTCAGGAGATGGCTCGGGAGGTGCCCAATTATTTTCATTTGTCAACATATTATTCAATAAGATTTCAGCTTCATCCGGTGTTCTTTCCCTGAAAAGAGAACCAGCACAACTATCCAGGTAATCTCTAGAAGCATCGGTTAGTCCACTATAAAAGATATCAAGTATTTCATTTTTCTTAAGAGGATGATCAGGCAAAGCATTAAGTAGCTTGAGAAGCCTCCCCCAAGCTTGTGGGAGACTATCTTCTTTAATTTGCACAAAGTTGTATATTTCCTTTGAAGCAGCTTGGTTCTTATGAGCAGGGAAATATTTAGTAGAGAAGTAATAGATCATATCCTAGGGACTAAGCACACAACCAGGATCAAGAGAATTAAACCATATTTTAGCATCACCCTTTAATGAGAACGGAAATATTTTGAGTATATAAAATTAGCGAGATCTCTCATCATTAGTGAACAGGGTGGCTATACCATTTAATTTAGTAAGATGAGCTACAACAGTTTCAGATTCATAGCCATGAAAAGGATCAGATTCAACTAAAGTAATTATATCAGGATCAACAGAGAATTCGTAATCCTTATCAGCAACACAAATAGGTGAAGTAGCAAAAGCAGGGTCAGGTCTCATCCTAGCATTTAGAGATTTCTTATTCCATTTAGCTAATAACCTTTTGAGTTCATATCTATCTTTGCAAGCTAAAATAGCTAAAGAAGCTTGATCAAATAAATAACCCTCAGGAATAACAAGTGATTCTTCATCATCACTTTCATCTTCATAATCAGATTCAATATTTTCAATCTCTCTAGCCCTAGCAAGTCATTCCTCGAGAAAATCACTAAGTGGCATAGTAGTATCAGACATAGAGGTAGTTTCATCATAAGTATCATGCATAGCAGAAGTAGCATCATCAATAACATGCGACATATTAGAACGAATAGCAGAAGCAGGTTTAGGTGTCGCAAGCTTACTCATAACAGAAGGTGAATCAAGTGCAGAGCTAGATGGCAGTTCCTTTCCTCCCCTCGTAGTTGAGGGATAGATCTTGGTTTTTGGATCTCTCAAGTTCTTCATCGTGTCCAACAGATATAAATCTCAAGTGACTCAAAGAATAGAGCTATGATCCCTGGCAACGGCGCTAGAAATTGGTCTTGATAACCCACAAGTATAGGGGATCGCAACAGCTTTCGAGGGTAGAGTATTCAACCCAAATTTATTGATTCGACACAAGGGGAGCCAAAGAATATTCTCAAGTATTAGCAGCTGAGTTGTCAATTCAACCACACCTGGAAACTAAGTATCTGCAGCAGAGTGTTTAGTAGCAAAGTAATATGATAGTGATGGTAACGATAACAAAAGAGTAATGAAAGCAAAGTAATGTTTTTGGTATTTTGTAGTGATTGTAACAACAGCAACGGGAAAGTAAATAAGCGTAAACCAGTATATGGAAAGCTCGTAGGCATCGGATCAATGATGGATAATTATGCTGGATGTGGTTCATCATGTAACAGTCATAACATAGGGTGACACAGAACTAGCTCCAATTCGTCAATGTAATGTAGGCATGTATTCCGAATATAGTCATACGTGCTTATGGAAAAGAACTTGTATGACATCTTGTGTCCTACCCTCCCGTGGCAGCGGGGTCCTAATGGAAACGAAGGGATATTAAGGCCTCCTTTTAATAGAGAACCGGAACAAAGAATTAGCACATAGTGAATACATGAACTCCTCAAACTACGGTCATCACCGGTAAGTATCCCGATTATTGTCACTTCGGGGTTAACGGATCATAACACATAATAGGTGACTATAGACTTGCAAGATAGGATCAAGAACTCGCATATATTGATGAAAACATAATAGGTTCATATCTGAAAGCTTGGCACTCGGGCCCTAGTGACAAGCATTAAGCATAGCAAAGTCATAGCAACATCAATATCAGAATATAGTGGATACTAGGGATCAAACCCTAACAAAACTAACTCCATTACATGGTGAATGTCATCCAACCCATCACCGTCCAGCAAGCCTACGATGGAATTACTCACCCACGGCTGTGAGCATCATGAAATTGGTGATGGAGGATGGTTGGATGACGACGGCGACGAACCCCGCTCTCTGGAGCCCCGAACGGACTCCAGATCAACCCTCCCGAGAGGTTTTAGGGTTTGGCGGCGGCTCCATATCGTAAAACGCGATGATTTCTTCTCTCCTATTTTTTTCTCCCCGAAAGCAGTTATATAGAGTTGGAGTTGGAGTCGGGAGGTCTCCAGGGGGCCCACGAGGTAGGGGGCGCCCTAGGGGGGGCGCACCCCCCACCCTCGTGAGAAGGGTGTGGGCCCCCTGGTCTTCATCTTTGGCGAGGATTTTTTCTTATTTATTGTAAGATATTCCGTGGAGTTTCAGGTCATTCCGAGAACTTTTGTTTTCTGCACATGAAACATCATCATGGCAATTCTGCTAAAAACAGCGTCAGTCCGGGTTAGTTCCATTCAAATCATACAAGTTAGATTCCAAAGCAAGGGCAAAAGTGTTCGGAAAAGTAGATACGACGGAGACGTATCAGTAAACTACTCACACATCATCGGAGAGGCTATGGTGTTGATGTAGAAGCCCTCCGTGATCGATTCCCCCTCCGGCGGAGCGCCGGAAAAGGCCCCAAGATGGGATATCACGGGTACAGAAGGTTGCGGCGGTGGAAATAGGGTTTCGTGGTGCTCCCGGATGTTTTCGGGGTATATTAGTATATATATAGGCGAAAGAAGTAGGTCGGTGGAGCCACGAGGGTGGGGGCGCACCCTCCTACCTCGTGGTCGCCTCATTGCTTCCTTGACGTCCACTCCAAGTCTCCTGGATTGTGTTTGTTCCAAAATAACACTCCCGAAGGTTTCTTTCCATTTGGATTCCGTTTGGTATTCCTTTTCTGCGAAACACTGAAATAGGCAAAAAATAGCAATTTGCTTTGGCCTTTGGTTATTAGGTTAGTCCCAAAAATAATATAAAACTGCATAACAAAGCGCATTAAACATCCAAAACAGATAATATAATAGCATGGAACAATAAAAAATTATAGATACGGTGGAGACGTATCATCGTGTGCGGTGCCCCCTCCACAGTTACACACCTCGGTCATATTGTTGTAGTGCTTAGGCGAAGCCCTACGCCGGTAACTTCACCATCACCGTCAACACGCCGTCGTGCTGACGAAATTCTCCCTCATCCTCAACTGGATCAAGAGCTCGAGGGACGTCATCGTGCTGAACGTGTGCTGAACGCGGAGGTGTACGTTCAGTGCTTGGATTAGTTGGATCGCGAAGACGTTCGACTACATCAACCGCGTTACTAAACGCTTCCGCTTTTGGTTTATGAGGGTACGTAGACACACTCTCCCATCTCGTTGCTATGCATCTCCTAGATAGATCTTGCGTGATCATTGGAAAATTTTGAAATACTGCGTTCCCCAACAGTGGCATCCGATCCAGGTCTATGCCTAGATGTTATATGCACGAGTAGAACACAAAGAGTTGTGGGTGATAATAGTCATACTGCTTACCACCAACGTCTTACTTTGATTCGGCAGTATTGTTGGATGAAGCGGCTCAGACCGACATTACATGACCGCGTTCATGAGACTGGTTATACAGACGTGCTTCGCACACAGGTGGCTGGTGGGTGTCTATTTCTCCAACTTTAGTTGAATCGAGTTTGACTACGGCTGGTCCTTGTTGAAGGTTAAAATAGCACACTTGACGAAAAATCATTGTGGTTTTGATGCGTAGGTAAGAACGGTTCTTGCTAGAAGCCCGTAGTAGCCACGTAAAACTTGCAACAAATAAGTAGAGGACGACTAACTTGTTTTTGCAGGGCATGTTGTGATGTGATATGGTCAAGGCGTGATGAGATATAAATTGTTGTATGAGTTTATCATGTTTTGTTAAAGTTATTGGCAACTAGCTGAAGCCTTATGGTTGTCTCTTTATTACATAAGATGAAAGCGTCATATAATTGCTTTACTTTGTCGCTATGCGATAGAAATAGTTGCAAAAGCAATAGTTGGCGAGACGACCATGTGATGACACGTTGATAGAGATCAAGACGATGGAGATCATGGTGTCATGCCGGTGTCGATGAACATCATGACGGTACTTTGGAGATGGAGATCAAAGGCACAAGATGATGATGGCCATATCATGTCACATATTTTGATTGCATGTGATGTTTATCTTTTATGCATCTTATTTTGCTTAGTGCGGCGGTTGCATTATAAGATGATCCCTCACTAAATTTCAAGGTATAAGTGTTCTCCTTGAGTATGCACCATTGCTACAGTTTGTCATGCCGACACACCACTTGATGATCGGGTGTGATAAACTCTACGTTCACATACAATGGGTGCAAGACAGTTTTGCACACGCAGAATACTCGGGTTAAACTTGACGAGCCTAGCATATGCAGATATGGCCTCAGAACACTGAGACCGAAAGGTCGAACGTGAATCATATAGTAGATATGATCAACATAGAGATGTTCACCATTGAAAACAACTCCATCTCACGTGATGATCGGACATGGTTTAGTTGATATGGATCACGTGATCATTTAGATGACTAGAGGGATGTCTATCTAAGTGGGAGTTCTTAAGTAATATGATTAATTGAACTTTAATTTATCATGAACTTAGTCGTGATAGTATTAGCATATCTATGTTGTAGATCAATAGCTCGCGTATAGCTCCCCTATTTTATTTTTAATATGTTCCTAGAGAAAACTAAGTTGAAAGCTAATAGTAGCAATGATGCAGACTGGGTCCGTGATCTGAGGATTATCCTCGTTGCTGCACAGAAGAATTATGTCCTTGATGCACCGCTAGGTGACAGACCTTTTGCAGGAGCTGATGCGGACGTTATGAACGTTTGGCAAGCTCGGTATGATGACTACTTGATAGTTTAGTGCGCCATGCTTTACGGCTTAGAACCGGGACTTCGAAAATATTTTGAATGCCACAGAGCATATAAGATGTTCCAAGATCTAAAATTATTATTTTAGACTCATGCGCAAGTCGAGAGGTATGAGACCTCTGACAAGTACTTTGCCTACAAGATGAAGGAGAATAGCTCAACCAGTGAGCATGTGCTCAGAATGTCTGAGTACTATAATCGCTTGAAACAAGTGGGAGTTAATCTTTCAGATAAGATAGTGATTGACAGAGTTCTCTAGTCACTATCACCAAGTTACTGGAACTTCGTGATGAACTATAATATGCAAGGGATGGAAAAGACGATTCCCGAGCTCTTCGCGATGCTAAAGGCTGCAGAGGTAGAAATCTAAAAGGAGTATCAAGTGTTGATGGTTAACAAGACCACTAGTTTCAAGAAAAGGGTAAAGGGAAAAAGGGAACTTCAAGAAGAATAGAAAGCAAGTTGCTACTCCCGGGAAGAAGCCCAAGTATCGACCTAAGCCGGAAACTGAGTGCTTCTACTTCAAAGGGACTGGTCACTGGAAGCGGAACTTCCCCAAGTATTTGGCGGATAAGAAGGATGGCAAAGTGAAAGGTATATCTGATATACATGTTATTGATGTGTACTTTACTAGTGTTCATAGTAACCCCAGGGTATTTGATACCGGTTCAGTTGCTATGATTAGTAACTTGAAACAGGAGTTACAAAATGAACAGAGACTAGTTGAGGGCGAGGTGACAATGTGTGTTGGAAGTGATTCCAAGGTTGATAAGATCACCATCGCACACTCCCTTTACCTTCGGGATTAGTGTTGAACCTAAAATAAATATTTTTTGGTGTTTGCGTTGAGCATAATATGATTGGATCACGTTTATTGCAATGTGGTTATTCATTTAAGTCTAAGAATAATTGTTATTCTGTTTACATGAATAAAACCTTCTATGGTCATACACCCAAGGTGAATGGTTTATTGAATCTCGATTGTAGTGATACACATATTCATAATATTGATGCCAAAAGATGCAAAGTTGATAATGATAGAGCAACATACTTGTGGCACTACCGTTTAGGTCATATTGGTATAAAGCGCATGAAGAAACTCCATGCGGATGGACTTTTGGAATCACTTGATTATGAATCATTTGATGCTTGCTAACCATGCCTCATGGGCAAGATGACTAAAACTCCATGAAGGAAATATGCCCTAGAGGCAATAATAAAGTTGTTATTTATATTTCATTATATCATGATAAATGTTTATTATTCATGCTAGAATTGTTTTAACCGGAAACTTAGTACATGTGTGAATACATAGACAAACAGAGTGTCACTAGTATGCCTCTACTTGACTAGCTCGTTAATCAAAGATGGTTAAGTTTCCTAGCCATGGGCAAAGAGTTGTCATTTGATAAGCGGGATCACATCATTAGAGAATTATGTGATTGACTTGACCCATCCGTTAGCTTAGCATGATGATCATTACAGTTTCATGATGATCATCCAGGTAATCTCTGGAAGCATCGGTTAGTCCATTATAAAAGATATCAAGTATTTCATTTTTCTTAAGAGGATGATCAGGCAAAGCATCAAGTAACTTGAGAAGCCTCCCCCAAGCTTGTGGGAGACTCTCTTCTTTAATTTGCACAAAGTTGTATATTTCCTTTAAAGCAGCTTGTTTCTTATGCGCAGGGAAATATTTAGCAGAGAAGTAGTAAATCATATCCTGGGGACTACACACACAACTAGAATCAAGAGAATTAAACCATATCTTAGCATCACCCTTTAATGAGAATGAAAATATTTTAAGGATATAAAAGTAGCGAGATCTCTCATCGTTAGTGAACAGGGTGGCTATATCATTTAATTTACTAAGATGTGCTACAACAGTTTCAGATTCATAACCATGAAAAGGATCAGATTCAACCAAAGTAATTATATCAGGATCAACATAGAATTCATAATCCTTATCAGCAACACATATAGGTGAAGTGGCAAAAGCAGGGTCAGGTCTCATCCTAGCATTTGGAGATTGCTTATTCCATTTAGCTAATAACCTTTTGAGTTCATATCTATCTTTGCAGGCTAAAATAGCTAAAGAAGCATCTTGATCAAATAAATAACCCTCAGGAATAACAAGTGATTCTTCATCATCACTTTCATCTTCATAATCAGATTCAATATTTTCAATCTCTCTATCCCTAGCAAGTCGTTCCTCGAGAAAATCACTAAGTGGCATAGTAGTATCAGGCATAGAGGTAGTTTCATCATAAGTATCATGCATAGTAGAAGTAGCATCATCAATAACATGCAACATATCAGAACGAATAGCAGAAGCAGGTGTAGGTGTCGCAAGCTTACTCATAACAGAAGGTGAATCAAGTGCAGAGCTAGATGACAGTTCCTTACCTCCCCTCGTAGTTGAGGGATATATCTTAGTTTTTGGATCTCTCAAGTTCTTCATAGTGTCCAGCAGATATAAATCCCAAGTGACTCAAAGAATAGAGCTATGCTCCCTGGCAACAGCGCCAGAAATTAGTCTTGATAACCCACAAGTATAGGGGATCGCAACAGCTTTCGAGGGTAGAGTATTCAACCCAAATTTATTGATTGGACAAAAGGGGGGCCAAAGAATATTCTCAAGTATTAGCAGCTGAGTTGTCAATTCAACCAGACTTGGAAACTTAGTATCTGCAGCAAAGTGTTTAGTAGCAAAGTAATATGATAGTGATGGTAACGGTAACAAAAGAGTAATGAAAGCAAAGTAATGTTTTTGGTATTTTGTAGTGATTGTAACAATAGCAACGGGAAAGTAAATAAGCGTAAACCAGTATATGGAAAGCTTGTAGGAATTGGATCAATGATGGATAATTATGCAGGATGCGGTTCATCATGTAACAGTCATAACATAGGGTGACACAGAACTAGCTCAAATTCGTCAATGTAATGTAGGCATGTATTGCGAATATAGACATACGTGCTTATGGAAAAGAACTTGCATGACATCTTTTGTCCTACCCTCCCGTGGCAGCGGGGTCCTAATGGAAACTATGGGATATTAAGGCCTCCTTTTAATAGACAACCGGAACAAAGCATTAGCACATAGTGAATACATGAACTCCTCAAACTACGGTCATCACCGGTAAGTATCCCGATTATTTTCACTTCGGGGTTAACGGATCATAACACATAATAGGTGACTATAGACTTGCAAGATAGGATCTAGAACTCTCATATATTGATGAAAACATAATAGGTTCAGATCTGAAATCATGGCACTCGGGCCCTAGTAACAAGCATTAAGCATAGCAAAGTCATAGCAATATCAATCTCAGAACATAGTGGATACTAGGGATCAAACCCTAACAAAACTAACTCGATTACATGGTGAATCTCATCCAACCCATCGACGTCCAGCAAGCCTACGATGGAATTACTCACGCACGGTGGTGAGCATCATGAAATTGGTGATGGAGGATGGTTGATGATGACGACGGCGATGAATCCCCCTCTTCGGAGCCCCGAACGGACTCCAGATCAGCCTTCCCGAGAGGTTTTAGGGCTTGGTGGCGGCTTCGTATCGTAAAACGCGATGATTTCTTCTCTCCTATTTTTTTCTCCCCAAAAGCAGTTATATAGAGTTGGAGTTGGAGTCGGGGGGTCTCCAGGGGGCCCACGAGGTAGGGGGCGCGCCCTAGGGGGCGTCCCCCGCCCTCGTGAGAAGGGTGTGGGCCCCTGGTCTTTATCTTTGGCGAGGATTTTTTATTATTTATTGTAAGATATCCCATGGAGTTTCAGGTCATTCCTTGAACTTTTGTTTTCTACACATAAAACAACATCATGGCAATTCTGCTGAAAACAGCGGCAGTCCGGGTTAGTTCCATTCAAATCATACAAGTTAGAGTCCAAAACAAGGGCAAAAGTGTTTGGAAACGTAGATACGTTGGAGACATATCAACTCCCCCAAGCTTAAACCCTTGCTTGTCCTCAAGCAATTCAGTTGACAAACTGAAAGAAATAAAGAAAAACTTTAGCAAACTCTGTTTGCTCTTGTTGTTGTAAATATGTCAAGCTAGCATTCAAGTTTTCTGCAAAGATTATAACTAACCACATTTGCAATAATTCTCAAGTCTCATGATTACTCATATCAATAACATAATCAACTAGCAAGCCATAATAATAAATCTCGGATGACAACACTTTCTCAAAACAATCATAATATGATATAACAAGATGGTATCTCGCTAGCCCTTTCTGAGATCTCAAAACATAAATGCAGAGCACCTTTAAAGATCAAGGACTGACTAGACATTGTAATTCATGGTAAAAGAGATCCAATCATAGTCACACCCAATATAAATTAACAGTAATGAATGCAAATGACAGCGGTGCTCTCCAACTGGTGCTTTTTAATAAGAGGATGATGACTCAGCATAAAAGTAAATAGATAGGCCCTTCGCAGAGGGAAGCAGGGATTTGTAGAGGTGCTAGAGATTGGTTTTGAAATAGAGGTGAATAACATTTTGAGGGGTATACTTTCATTGTCAACATAACAACCGAGAGATGGCGATATCTTCCGTGCTACACACATTATAGGCGATTTCCCAAATAGAATGGTAAAGTTTATACTCCCCCTCCACCAACAAACATCAATCCATGGCTTTCTCGAAACAACGAGTGCCTCCAACATACATCAGGTCCTAGGGGGAGTTTTGTTTGCAATTATTTTGATTTAGTTTGCGTAAAGCATGGGGCTGGGCATCCCGGTGACCAGCCCATTATCTCGTGAGTGAGGAGCGGAGTCCACTCCTCTTGAGAATAACCCGCCTAACATGGAAGATACAGACAGCCCTAGTTGATACATGAGCTATTCGAGCATACAAAACAAGATGATTATTTGAAGGTTTATAGTTTGGCACATACCAATTTACTTGGAACGGCAGGTAGATACCGCATATAGGAAGGTATAGTGGACTCATGTGGAATAACTTTGGGGTTTAAGGAGTTTGGATGCACAAGCAGTATTACCGCTTAGTACAGGTGAAGGCTAGCAAAAGACTGGGAAGCGACCAACTAGAGAGCGACAACAGCCATGTACATGCATTAAAATTAATAAACATTGGATGCAAGTATGATTAGGATATAATCCACCATGAACATAAATATCGTGAAGGCTATGTTGATTTGTTTCAACTACATGCGTGAACATGTGCCAAGTCAAGTCACTTAAATCATTCAGAGGAGGATACCAGCCTATCATACCACATCATAACTATTTTTAATAGCATGTTGGCACGCAAGGTAAACCATTATAACTCATAGCTAATCAAGCATGGCATAAGCAACTATGATCTCTAATTGTCATTGCAAACATGTTTATTCATAACAAGCTGAATCTAGAACGATGAACTCATCATATCTACAAAACCAAAAGAGGTAGAGTTCATACCAGCTTTTCTCATCTCAGTCAGTCCATCATATATCATCATAATTGCCTTTCACTTGCACGGCCGAACAATGTGAAAAATAATAAGAGTGCACGTGCATTGGACTAAGCTGGAATCTGCGAGCATTCAATAAACAGGAGAAGACAAGGCAATATGGGCTCTTTTTTCAGATAAACAATAATGCATAAAAGAGCCACTTCAACAATTTAATCATGATCTTCTCCTACAGACCCCCAAAGTAAGAAAAGAAATAAAACTATTTACACGGGAAAGCTCCCAACATGCAAAAGAAGAACATGAAATATTTTTGGGTTTTCTTTTTAATTACTACTACAGGCATGGAAAGTAAACTAATTAAAAGCTACAACTATTTTTTTGTTTTCTTAAGGTTTATTAAACACACAAGAAGAAAGCATAAAAGGAAATAAACTAGCATGGATGATACAATGAAAAAATATGAGCACCGACATCTAGCAATAAGTGTGTGTGAACATAAATGTAATGTTGGTGGGAAATACGTACTCCCCCAAACTTAGGGTTTTGGCCTAAGTTGGTCTATGGCCACGGCTGGCCTGGCTGATATCCATAATAATAGTTGTTGGGGTCATACTGTGATGAGGAAGAAGAAGGCTCCGATTGCCACTGGCTGGCAATCATCTCCGGATCCCACTGATAGTTAGACTGTCATGAAGGATCAAATTGTGGTTCCAGTTCTGGCTCCTCGGCTGGTGCAGGGTTCCGATAGGCATGGATAGCCGTCAACGGAACAAGGTACATGCCTACAGTCAAATCAAACAAAGCAGGAGCAGGCAAGGTAATGGTCTCAGGATGATGTTTATTAAAGAACAATTGATATTTAAGCTCTCCTACCCTATTCTTAACAATGAAATCATGTGCCACCATACTTTTATAATCTAAATAAACACGAGGCAACACTTTTTCTTCCTTCTCAGCATGCCTAATAGGAATATTAAAATGTGCAGCTAGGCGTGTAGCATAGATGCCTCCAAAGATGGGACCCTTAGTACGGTTCATACTTAACCTTCTAGCAATAATGCCGCCCATACTAAAAGTGTTATCACTGTATAAACCTTGGAGCAAAACTATAATATCAGGGATGCTAAGGTTTCCACAGTTTCCACGACCAATTAAGCAACGACTAGCAAATAATGCAAAGTAACGTAAAACAGGAAAATGTATGCCAGTGATTCGTGCATCGGAAACCTTCCTAGTTTCCCCTACAGTGATAGTATTAATAAATCCCACCACATCATCATGATGTGGTTCTTCTGTCTTGCCCCCAAAAGGGACTAAACAAATCCGACAAAAATCATAAAGTGACATCTCCTTATGCTCATCATATAAATGAAACTCCACCGTAGGTGGTGAGTTCCTAGAATGAAAATGAAAGTTATGCACAAAGGTATTTGTGAGTAAGAGATACTGATCGCATTGGTCGTGGAGGAAAGCGGTGAGGCCTGCATTATGAGCCAACTCATGAAAATATTCATAAATCCCGGCTGCTCTGAAGAAATCCTTGGAAGGCCATTCACATGCCCGAACCTCCGCGGTGCGCGGCAAATTATACTTAGGCTCCGGTGCATTTTCCTTCGAGCTTTGGCTCGATGAGCCCCTCAATAATCTCCTCATCATTTTCTGAAAAATTCTGAAATTTTTAGTAACTTCAAAATAAAAGTAAACCAAACTCAATAATATTGATAGCAACTACTCCTACAAGTTCCTAGAGCCTATATCATGCATCAAAACTGCTTTTAACCATATAAATTTGACATGCAAGCTCAAGAACGGGGTCACCTAAGCAACACAAATTTGCAATGAATAAAGCACTAGAAAAAAAACTAATTGGACCAATGGAGGAGTCACATAGCAAGGAACAATCTCCCCAAGCAGTTTTGTGAGAGGTGCTTTGAGCAAGGAGATAGAAAATGGCAGCAAAACGAGCTTGGGCTCGGGTTTGAGTTGGTTTTTAGTGTTTGGGGGAGGAAGATGAAGTGTGTGGCTGGAAAAATAAGTGGAGGAGGGCCACCATGGGCCCACGAGGCAGGGGGCGTGCCCTCCACCCTCGTGGAAAGGTGGTTGGCCCCCCTGGTGTGTTCTTTATTCCATAAATCCTCAAATATTCTATAAAAAAATCATATTTAATTTTTAGGGCATTTGGAGAACTTTTATTTTCGAGGTATTTTTATATTGCACGGATAATCGGATAACAGACAGAAAATTATTTATTTTTACTTTATTTCAACTAAATAACAGAAAGTATAGAGAGGGTACAGAAGGTTGTGCTTCTAGTTTCATCCATCTCATGCTTGTCAAAAGGAATCCACTAACAAGGTTGATCAAGTCTTGTTAACAAACCCATTCCGATTAACATGAAACCGGAGAAATTTCGAATAACACTAGGTTACCTCAATAGGGATATGCACATCCCCAATAATAAGTATATCATATTTCTTCTTGACAGTAGGAAGAGGAAATTCAAAACCTCCAAATATAATCGATGGAATTTTTCCGATAGAATTGATACTATGAACTTGAGGTTGTTGCTCGGAAAGTGTACCATATGCTCATTACCATTCACATGAAAAGTGACATTACCTTTGTTGCAATCAATAACAGCCCCTGCAGTATTAAGAAAAGGTCTTCCAAGAATAATAGACATACTATCGTCCTCGAGAATATCAAGAATAACAAAGTCTGTTAAAATAGTAATGTTTGCAACCACAACAGGCACATCCTCACAAATACCGACAGGTATAGCAGTTGATTTATCAGCCATTTGCAAAGATATTTCAGTAGGTGTCAACTTATTCAAGTCAAGTCTACGATATAAAGAGAGAGGCATAACACTAACACCGGCTCCAAGATCACATAAAGAAGTTTTAACATAGTTTCTTTTAATGGAGCATGGTATAGTAGGTACTCCTGGATCTCCAAGTTTCTTTGGTATTCCACCTTTAAAAGTACAATTAGCAAGCATGGTGGAAATTTCAGCTTCAGGTATCTTTCTTTTATTTGTAATAATATCTTTCATGTACTTAGCATAAGGATTTATTTTGAGTATATCAGTTAATCGCATACGCAAAAAGATAGGTCTAATCATTTCAGCAAAGCGCTCAAAATCCTCATCATCCTTTTTCTTGGATGGTTTGGGAGGAAAAGGTATTGGTTTCTGAACCCAAGGTTCTCTTTCTTTACCATGTTTCCTAGCAACAAAGTCTTTCTTATCGTAACATTGATTCTTTGATTGTGGGTTATCAAGATCAACAGCAGGTTCAATTTCTACATCATTATCATTACTAGGTTGAGCATTATTATGAACATCATCATTACTATTTTCATTAGGTTCATGTTCATTACCAGATTGTGTTTCAGCATCAGACATAGAGATATCTTTTGGATTATTGGGTGGTTTAGCAATAGGTTCACTAGAAGTTTGCACAGTTCTATCATTTTTCTTTTTCTTCTTTTTAGAAGAACTAGGTGCATCAATTTTATTTCTCTGAGAATCTTGCTCAATTCTATTAGGGTGGCCTTCAGGATACAAAGGTTCCTAAGTCATTCTACCAGTTCTAGTAGCCACTTTAACAGCATAATCATTTTTCTTACTATTCATCTCATTGAGTAATTCTTTTTGAGCTTTAAGTATTTGTTCTACTTGAGTGGTAACCATACAAGCATGTTTGCTAACAAGTTTAAGTTCTCCTCTAATATTAGCCATATAATCACCCAAGTATTTAATCATATCAGCATCTTGTTTTAATTTTCTACCAAAATAAGTATTGAAGTCTTCTTGCTTAAACATAAAATTATCAAACTCATCCAAGCATTGACTAGCAATTTTAGTAGGAGGGATTTCAGCTTTATCATATCTATAGAGAGAATTTACCCTTACTACATGTGTCGGGTTATCGAGGTCTGGAGGTTCTTCAATAAATAAAGGATTAAGATCATATATTTCTTCATCAGGCGGTAAATTGAGACCATGTATTTCTTCAATAGGAGGTAAATTCTTAACATCTTCAGCTTTAATACCTTTTTCTTTCATAGATTTCTTTGCCTCTTGCATTTCTTCAGGACTGAGAAATAGAACACCTCTGTTCTTCGAAGTTGATTTAGGAATAGGATCATTAATTGGAGCAGGAGCTGGCTCAGTAGCTGGCTCAAGAGGTGCCCAATTATTTTCATTTGTCAACATATTATTCAATAAGATTTCAGCTTCATCCGGTGTTCTTTCCCTGAAAAGAGAACCAGCACAACTATCCACGTAATCTCTGGAAGCATCGGTTAGTCCATTATAAAATATATCAAGTATTTCATTTTTCTTAAGAGGATGATCAGGCAGAGTATCAAGTAACTTGAGAAGCCTCCCCAAGCTTGTGGGAGACTCTCTTCTTTAATTTGCACAAAGTTGTATATTTCCTTTAAAGCAGCTTGTTTCTTATGCGCAGGGAAATATTTAGCAGAGAAGTAGTAAATCATATCCTGGGGACTACGCACACAACCAGGATCAAGAGAATTAAACCATATCTTAGCATCACCCTTTAATGAGAACGAAGATATTTTAAGGATATAAAAGTAACGAGATCTCTCATCATTAGTGAATAGGGTGGCTATATCATTTAATTTAGTAAGATGTGCTACAATAGTTTCAGATTCATAACCATGAAAAGGATCAGATTCAACCAAAGTAATTATATCAGGATCAACAGAGAATTCATAATCCTTATCAGCAACACATATAGGTGAAGTGGCAAAAGCAGGGTCAGGTCTCATCCTAGCATTTGGAGATTGCTTATTCCATTTAGCTAATAACCTTTTGAGTTCATATCTATCTTTGCAGGCTAAAATAGCTAAAGAAGCATCTTGATCAAATAAATAACCCTCAGGAATAACAAGTGATTCTTCGTCATCACTTTCATCTTCATAATCAGATTCAATATTTTCAATCTCTCTAGCCCTAGCAAGTCGTTCCTCGAGAAAATCACTAAGTGGCATAGTAGTATCAGGCATAGAGGTAGTTTCATCATAAGGATCATGCATAGCAGAAGTAGCATCATCAGTAAAATGCTACACATCACAACGAATAGCAGAAGCAGGTGTAGGTGTCGCAAGCTTACTCATAACAGAAGGTGAATCAAGTGCAGAGCTAGATGACAGTTCCTTACCTCCCCTCGTAGTTGAGGGATAGATCTTAGTTTTTGGATCTCTCATGTTCTTCATAGTGTCCAGCAGATATAAATACCAAGTGACTCAAAGAATAGAGCTATGCTCCCCGGCAACGGTGCCAGAAATTAGTCTTGATAACCCACAAGTATAGGGGATCACAACAACTTTTGAGGGTATAGTATTCAACCCAAATTTATAGATTCGACACAAGGGGAGCCAAAGAATATTCTCAAGTATTAGCAGTTGAGTTGTCAATTCAACCACACCTGGAAACTTAGTATCTGCAGCAAAGTGTTTAGTATCAAAGTAATATGATAGTGATGGTAACGGTAACAAAAGAGTAATGAAAGCAAAGTAATGTTTTTGGTATTTTGTAGTGATTGTAACAATAGCAACGGGAAAGTAAATAAGCGTAAACCAGTATATGGAAAGCTCGTAGGCATTGGATCAATGATGGATAATTATGCCGGATGCGGTTCATCATGTAACAGTCATAACATAGGGTGACATAGAACTAGCTCCAATTCCTCAATGTAATGTAGGCATGTATTCCGAATACAGTCATACATGCTTATGGAAAAGAACTTGCATGACATCTTTCGTCCTACCCTCCTGTGGCAGCGGGGTCCTAATGGAAACTAAGGGATATTAAGGCCTCCTTTTAATAGAGAACTGGAAGAAAGCATTAGCACATAGTGAATACATGAACTCCTCAGACTACGGTCATCACCGGTAAGTATCCCGATTATTGTCACTTCAGGGTTACCGGATCATAACACATAATAGGTGACTATAGACTTGCAAGATAGGATCTAGAACTCTCATATATTGATGAAAACATAATAGGTTCAGATCTGAAATCATGGCACTCGGGCCCTAGTGACAAGCATTAAGCATAGCAAAGTCATAGCAACATCAATCTCAGAACATAGTGGATACTAGGTATCAAACCCTAACAAAACTAACTCGATTACATGGTGAATCTCATCCAACCCATCACTGTCCAGCAAGGCTACGATGGAATTACTCACGCACGGCGGTGAGCATCATGAAATTGGTGATGGAGGATGGTTGATGATGACGACGGTGACGAATCCCCCTCTCCGGAGCCCCGAACGGACTCCAGATCACCCCTCCCGAGAGGTTTTAGGGCTTGGCGGCGGCTCCGTATCGTAAAACGCGATGATTTCTTCTCTCCTATTTTTTTCTCACCGAAATCAGTTATATAGAGTTGGAGTTGGAGTCGGGGGGTCTCCAGGGGGGCCACGAGGTAAGGGGGCGCCCCCTAGGGGCGCCCCCACCCTCGTGAGAAGGGTGTGGGCCCCCTGGTCTTCATCTTTGGCGAGGATTTTTCATTATTTATTGTGAGATATCCCGTGGAGTTTCAGGTCATTTCGAGAACTTTTGTTTTCTGCACATAAAACAACATGACGGCAATTCTGCTGAAAACAACGTCAGTCCGGGTTAGTTCCATTCAAATCATACAAGTTAGAGTCCAAAACAAGAGTGGAACCATGGGACTTCGTTGGAGTTGAAATATACCAGAAGTTGAAATATATGAGTCCGGTAAATTGTTACTAATAAAAGAAAGATACCGGAAGCTGAAATTTCCACCATGCTTGCTCATTATACTTTTAAGGGTGGAATACCAAAGAAACTTGGAGATCCAGGAGTTCCAACTATACCATGCTCCATCAAAAGAAACTATGTTAAAACTGCTTTATGTGATCTTGGAGCCGGTGTTAGTGTTATGCCTCTCTCTTTATATCAGCTGACAAATCAACTGCTATACCTGACGGTATTTGTGAGGATGTGCCTGTTGTGGTTGCAAACGTTGCTATTTTAATGGACTTTGTTATTCTTGATATTCCCGAGGACGATAGTATGTCTATTATCCTTGGAAGACCCTTTTTGAATACTGCAGGGGCTGTTATTGGTTGCACCAAAGGCAATGTCACTTTTCATGTTAATGGTAATGAGCATACGGTACACTTTCCGAGGAAACAACCTCAAGTCCATAGTATCAATTCTATTGGGAAAATTTCAACAATCACTATTGGAGGTTTTCAATTTCCTCGTCCTACTGTCAAGAAGAAATATGATATTCTTATTGTTGGGGATGTGCATATCCCCGTTGAGGTAACCTAGTGTTATTCGAAAATTCTCTGGTTTCATGTTATTTGAAATGAGTTTGTTAACAAGACCTGATCAACCTTGTTAGTGGATTCCTTTTGATGAGCATGAGATGGATGAATTTAGAAAACACAACTCTCTGTACCCTCTTTTTTTAATTTCTATTATTTATATTAAATAAAGCAAAAATAGTATTTTCTGCCTGTTTTCTGAATTATCCATGCAATAAAAATACCCCGAAAATAAAAGTTCTCCAAATGGCCTGAAATTTAAATATGATTTTTTCTAGAATATTTTAGAATATGTGGCACTGAAAACATAGCAGGAGGAGCAGCCACGTGCCCACGAGGGTGGAGGGCGCGTCCACCCCCCCTGGGCGCACCCCCCTGCCTCATGGACCCCACGTGGGTCCCCTCCACTTATTCCAACCACCACACACTCCTTCTTTCTCCCAAAAAAATCACTAGCCAGCTCAAACCCGAGTTCTTGCTCATCTTGCTGCATTTTTGATCTCCTTGCTCAAAGCTTCATTCACAAAACTGCTTTGGGGGATTGTTCTTTGGTATGTGACTCCTCCAATGGTCCAATTAGTTTTTGTTCTAGTGCTTTATTCATTGCAAATTTTTGCTGCTTAGGTGACCTTGTTCTTGAGCTTGCATGTCAAATTTATATGGTCAAAAGTAGTTTTAATGCATGATATATCCTCTAGGCACTTGTAGGAGTAGTTTCTATCAATTTTGTTGAGTTTGGTTCACTTTTATTTTAAGTTACTAAAAATATCAGACATTTTCAGAAAAGGATGAAGAGATTTTTGAGGGGCTCCTCGAGCCGAAGCTCGAAGGATAAGCAAGATGAAGAGAACAAGAAGCCCAAGTATAATCTCCCTCATACTGTGGAGGTTCGGCCATGTGAATGGCCTTGTGATGAGTTCTTGAAAGAGGCCGGGATTTATGAATATTTTTATTATTTGGCTGAGAATGCAGGCCTCACCGCCTTCCTCCACGATCAGCGCGATCAGTATCTCTTACTCACCAATATCTTTGTGCAAAACTTTCATTTCCATGCTAGAAGCTCGCCACCTTCGGTGGAATTTTATTTATATGATGAGCATAAGGAAATGTCACTTCGAGATTTTTGTCGGGATTGTTTGATACCTTTTGATGGCAGCATAGAGGAACCACATCGTAATGATGTGGAGGGATTTATTGATATGATTGCTGTGGGGGAAACGAGGAAAGTTTCCGATGCAAGAATCACTAGCATACATTTTTCTGTTCTACGTTACTTTGCAATATCTGCTAGTAGATGCTTAATTGGTCGCGGGAAATGTGGGAACCTTAGTGCTCCTGATATTGTTAGTTTGCGCCATACCTTGTTTCGAGATACTACTTTTAGTTTAGGCGCTATTGTTGCTAAACGGTGAAATCTGAACCGTACTAAGGGCCCTGTCCTTGGAGGCATTTTTGCCTCGTGCCTAGCTGCACACTTTAACATACCTATCAGGCATTATGAGAAAGAGGAAAAGTTGCTGACTAATATTTTTCTAGATTATAAGAGCATGGTAGAACGTGATTTTATTGTTAAGAATAAGAAGAAGATGCTTAACTATAGACTGGTTTTTGGTAAGAATAACTTTGAGACTATTACCTTGCCTACTCCCTCTTTGTTTAACATATTTATAGGCAAGTACTTTTTTTTACCAAAGGACGTTTATGCATACTGGAGTGTGACACCAGCTCCAGAGCCTGAGCCGGAACCACCACAGGACCCTTATCGACAGTCAGTTTATCAGTGGAATCCTGAGCAGATTACAAACCAGTGGCACCCAGAGGACACTCCTCCTTACACCGGAGAGGGCCACTTTGATCCTTGGGCATAGACCAACTTAGGCCAAAAGCCTAAGCTTGGGGGAGTATGTATCTCTCACCGACATTACATTCATGTTCACACACTCATGCCAGTTGTCGGTGCTCATACTCTTTCATTGTATCATCCATGCTAGTTTACTTTCATTTTCTCGTTTTCTTCTAGTGTGTTTGAAAAACCTTAAGAAAAACCAAAAAAATTAGTTATAGATTTTAGTTAGTTTACTCTCCATACCTGTAGTAGTAGTAATTAAAAAACCCAAAAAGATTTCTCGTTCTTCTTTTGCTTGTTGGGAGCTTTCCCGTGTAAATAGTTTTGTTTCTTTTCTTTTCTTTCCTTTGAGGGTCGAGAGGAGAAGACCGTGATGAAAATGTTGAGTGGCTCTTATATGCATTATTGTTGATCTAACAAAGAGCCCATATTACCTTGTCTTCTCTCTTGAATTGAATGCTTGCAGATTCCAGCTTAGTCCAATGCACGTGCACTATTATTATTATCAACACTATTCGGTCGTGCAAGTGAAAGGCAATAATGATGATTATATGATGAACTTATTGAGATGAGGAAAGCTGGTATAAACTCGACCTCTCTTGTTTTTGTAAATATGATTAGTTCATCATTCCTGATTCAGCCTATTATGAAGGAAACATATGTGCAATGACAATTAGATACTATAGTTGCTTATGCCATGCTTAATTAGCTAGGAGTTTATGATGGTTTACCTTGCGTGCCAACATCCTATTAAAATGGTTGTGATGTGGTATGATAGGGTGGTATCCTCCTTTGAACGATTTGAGTGGCTTGACTTGGCACATGTTCATGCATGTAGTGAAACAAAATCAACATAGCCTCCGCGATATTTATGTTCATGGTGCATTATATCCTACTCATGCTTGCATTCGGTGTTGATTAATTTTAATGCATGTTTATGACTGTTGTCGCTCTCTAGCTGGTCGCTTCCCAGTCTTTTTCTAGCCTTCACTTGTACTAAGCGGGAATACTGCTTGTGCATCCAATTCCATAAACTCCAAAGTTATTCCATATGAGTCCACCATACCTACCTATATACGGTATCTACATGTCGTTCCAAGTAAATTTGTATGTGCCAAACTCTGAACCTTCAAATAAACACTCTGTTTTGTATGGTCGAATAGCTCATGTATCAACTAGGGTTGTCTGTATCCTCCATGCTAGGCGGGTTATTCTCAAGAGGAGTGGACTCCGCTCCTCATTCACGAGAAAATGGCTCGTCATCGGGATGCCAGTCCCATGCTCAAATAAAATCAAAATGATTGCAAACAAAACTCCCCCAGGATTGTTGCCACCCGTTGTTTCGGGCGAGCCATGGATTGATGCTTGTTGGTGGTGGGGGAGTATAAACTTTACCATTCTCCTTGGGAACCGCCTATAATGTGTGTAGCATGGAAGATATCGAGATCTCTCGGTTGTTATGTTGACAATGACAGTATACTGCTTAAAATATTATTCATATCTATTTCAAAACCGAGATCTGGCACCTCTATAAATCCTTGCTTCCCTCTATGAAGGGCTTATCTATTTACTTTCGTGTTGAGTCATCATCTTCTTATTAAAAAGCACCAGTTGGAGAGCACCTCTGTTATTTGCATCCATTACTGTTAGTTTACATTGAGTATGACTGTGACTGGATCTCTTTTACCATGAATTACAATGTCTAGTCAGTCCTTGATCTTTAAAGGTGCTCTGCATTTATGTTTTGCGGTCTCAGAAAGGGCTAGCGAGATACCATCTTGTTATATCATATCATGATTGTTTTGAGAAAGTGTTGTCATCCGAGATTTGTTATTATTGCTCGCTAGTTGATTATGCCATTGATATGAGTAAACATGAGACCTAAATGTTATTGTGAATATGGTTAGTTCATAATCTTTGCTGAAAACTTGAATACTGGCTTTACATATTTACAACAACAAGAGCAAAGAGAGTTTGTAAAAGTTTTTCTTTATCACTTTCAGTTTATCAACTAAACTGCTTGAGGACAAGCAAAGGTTTAAGCTTGGGGGAGTTGATACGTCTCCATCGTATCTACTTTTCCAAACACTTTTGCCCTTGTTTTGGACTCTAACTTGCATGATTTGAATAGAACTAACTAGGACTGACGTTGTTTTCAGCAGAATTGTCATGGTGTTATTTTTGTGCAGAAATAAAAGTTCTCGGATGATCGGGTGTGATAAGCTTTGCGTTCACATACAATGGGTGCAAGCCAGTTTTGCACACGCAGAATACTCGGGTTAAACTTGACGAGCCTTGCATATGCAGATATGGCCTCGGAACACTGGAGACTGAAAGGTCGAGCATGAATCATATAGTAGATATGATCAACATAGTGATGTTCACCATTAAAAACTACTCCATCTCACGTGATGATCGGACATGGTTTAGTTGATTTGGATCACGTGATCATTTAGATGGCTAGAGGGATGTCTATCTAAGTGGGAGTTCTTAAATAATATGATTAATTGAACTTTAATTTATCATGAACTTAGTCCTGATAATATTTGCATAACTATGTTGTAGATCAATAGCTCACGATGTAGCTCCCCATTTATTTTTGATATGTTCCTAGAGAAAAACTATGTTGAAAGATGATAGTAGCAATGATGCGGACTAGGTCCGTGATCTGAGAATTATCCTCATTGCTGCACAGAAGAATTATGTCCTTGATGCACCGCTAGGTGACAGACCTATTGCAGGAGTAGATGTAGACGTTATGAACGTTTGACAAGCTCAGTATGATGACTACTTGATAGTTTAGTGCAGCATGCTTTACGGCTTAGAACCAAGACTTTAAAAATGTTTTGAACACCACGGAGCATATAATATGTTCCAAGAGTTGAAATTGGTATCTCATACTCATGCCCATGTCAAGAGGTATAAGACCCTGACGGTACTTTGCCTACAAGATGGAGGAGAATAGCTCAACGAGTGAGCATGTGCTCAGAATGTCTGAGTACTAAAATCACTAGAATCAAGTGGGAGTTAATCTTCCCAATAAGATAGTGATTGACAAAGTTCTCTAGTCACTATAACCAAGTTACTAGAACTTCATGATGAACTATAATATGCAAGGGATAACGGAAACGGTTCCCAAAGCTCTTCGCGATGCTAAAATCGGCGAAGGTAGAAATCAAGAAAAAACATCAAGTGTTGATGGTTGACAAGACCACTAGTTTCAAGTAAAAGGGCAAGGGAAAGAAAGGGAACTTCGAGAAGAATGGCAAGCAAGTTGCCACTCCCATGAAGAAGCCCAAAGCTAGACCCAAGCCTGAAACTGAGTGCTTCTACTGCAAAGGAAATGTTCACTGAAAGTGGAACTGGCCTAGATACTTGGAGGATAAGAAGCATGGCAAAGTGAACAAAGGTGTATTTGATATACATGTTATTGATGTGTACTTTACTAGTGTTTATAGCAAACCCCTCAGTATTTGATACTAGTTTAGTTGCTAAGAGTATAACTCGAAACGGGAGTTGCAAAATAAACAAAGACTAGTTGAGGATGAGGTGACGGTGTGTGTTGGAAATGATTCCAAGATTGATAAGATCACCATCGCACACTCCCTTTACCTCCAGGATTAGTGTTGAACCTAATATAAATGTTATTTGGTGTTTGTGTTGAGCATAATATGATTGAATCATGTTTATTGCAATATGGTTATTCGTTTAAGTCAAAGATAAATTTTTATTCTGTTTACATGAATAAAAACCTTCTGTGGTCATACACCCAAGGTGAATGGTTTATTGAATCTCGGTCGTAGTGATACACATATTCATAATATTGAAGCCAAATGATGCAAAGTTAATAATGATAGTGCAACCGATTTGTGGCACTGTCGTTTAGGTCATAATGGTGTAAAGCGCATGAAGAAACTCCATGCTGATGGACTTTTGGAATCACACGATTATGAATCACTTTATTCTTGTGAACCATGCCTCATGGGCAAGATGACTAAGACTCCGTTCTCCGGAACAATGGAGCGAGCAACTGACTTATTGGAAATAATACATACCGATGTATGCGATCCGATAAGTGTTGAGGCTCGTGGCGGGTATCGTTATTTTCTGACCTTCACAGATGATTTGAGCAGATATGGGTATATCTACTTACTGAAACATAACTCTGAAACATTTGAAAAGTTCAAAGAATTTCAGAGTGAAGTGGAAAATCATCGTAACAAGAAAATAAAGTTTCTACGATCTGATCGCAGAGGCGAATATTTGAGTTACGAGTTTGGTCTTCATTTGAAACAATGTGGAATAGTTTCGCAACTCACGCCACCTGGAACACCACCGCATAATGATGTGTCCAAACGTTGTAATCATACTTTATTGGATATGGTGCGATCTATGATGTCTCTTACCGATTTACCACTATCGTTTTCGGGGTTATGCATTAGAGACAGCTACATTCACGTTAAAAAGGGCACCATCTAAATCCGTTAAGACGACACCGTATGAACTATGGTTTAGCAAGAAACCTAAACTGTTGTTTCTTAAAGTTTGGGATTGCGATGGTTATGTGAAAAAGTTTCATCCTGATAAGCTCAAACCCAAATCGGAGAAGTGCGTCTTCATAGGATACCCAAAAGTAACTGTTGGGTACACCTTCTATCACATATCCGAAGGCAAGATATGCATTGCTAAGAATGGATCCTTTCTAGAGAAGGAGTTTCTCTCGAAAGAAGTGAGTGGAGGAAAGTAGAACTTGATAAGGTAATTGTACCTTCTCCCGAATTGGAAAGTAGTTCATCACAGAAATAAGTTCCAGTGATTCCTACACTAATTAGTGAGGAAGCTAATGATGATGATCATGAAACTTCAGATCAAGTTACTACCGAACCTCGTAGGTCAACCAAAGTACGGTCCGCACCAGAGTGGTACGCTAATCCTGTTCTGGAAGTCATGTTACTAGACCATGACGAACCTACGAACTATGGGGAAGCGATGATGAGCCCAGATTCCACAAAATGGCTTGAGGCCATGAAATCTGAGATGGGATCCATGTATGAGAACAAAGTATGGACATTGATTGACTTGCCCGATGATCGGTGAGTCATTGAGAATAAATGGATCTTCAAGAGGAAGACGGATGCTGATAGTAGTGTTACTGTCTACAAAGCTCGAATTGTCGCAAAATGTTTTCCGCAAGTTCAAGGTGTTGACTACAAAGCTCTTCTATCTCATATCGATGCTTAAAAGTCTGTCTGAATCATGTTAGCAGTTGCCGCATTTTATGAAATCTAGCAAATGGATGTCAAAACTGCATTCCTTAATGGATTTCTTAAAGAAGAGTTGTATATCCTAAAGGTCCTAACAAAGTGAGCAAGCTCCAGCGATCCATCTATGGACTGGTGCAAGCATCTCGGAGTTGGAATATATGCTTTGATAAAGTGATCAAAGCATATGGTTTTATACAGACTCGTGGTGAAGCCTGTATTTACAAGAAAGTGAGTGGGATCACTACAACATTTCTGATAAGTATATGTGAATGACATATTGTTGATCGGGAATAATGTAGAATTTTCTGGAAAGCATAAAAGAGTGTTTGAAAGGAGTTTTTTCAAAGAAAGACCTCGGTGAAGCTACTTACATATTGAGCATCAAAATCTATAGAGATAGATCAAGATGCTTGATATATTTTCAATGAGTGCATACCTTGACAAGATTTTAATGTAGTTCAAAATGGAACAGTCAAAGAAGGAGTTCTTGCTTGTGCTGCAAGCTGTGAAGTTGAGTAAAGACTCAAAACTCGACCACAGCAGAAAATAGAAAGAGAATGAAAAGTCATTCCCTATGCCTCAGTCATAAGTTCTATAAAGTATGCTATGTTGTGTACCAGACCTATTGTGTACCTCACCATAAGTTTGGCAAGAGGGTACAATAGTGATCCAGGAGTGGGTCAATGGACAGCGGTCAAAAATATTCCTAGTGGAATAAGCAAATTTTTCTCGGTTATGGAGGTGACAAAGAGTTCGTCATAAAGAGTTAAGTCGATGCAAGCTTTGAAACCGATCTGGATGACTCTAAGTCTCGATCTAGATACATATTGTAACTGGGAGAAATTAGCTAGAGTAGCTCCATGCAAAGCATTGTAGACATAGAAAAGTTGCAAAATACATACGGCTCTGAATGTGGCAGACCCATTGACTAAATTTCTCTCACAAGCAAAACATGATCACTCTTTAGGTGTTAATCACATAGCGATGTGAACTAGATTATCGACTCTAGTAAACCCTTTGGGTGTTAGTCACATGGAGATGTGAATTAATCACATAAAGATGTGAACTATTGGTGTTAAATCACATGCCGATGTGAACTAGATTATTGACTCTAGTGCAAGTGGGAGACTGAATGAAATGCCCTAGAGGTAATAATAAAGTTGTTATTTATATTTCCTTATATCATGATAAATGTTTATTATTCATGCTAGAATTGTACTAACCGGAAACTTAGTACATGTGTGAATACATAGACAAACAGATTGTCACCAGTATGCCTCTACTTGACTAGCTCGTTAATCAAAGATGGTTAAGTTTCCTAGCCATGGACAAAGAGTTGTCATTTGATAAGCGGGATCACATAATTAGAGAATGATGTGATTGACTTGACCCATCCGTTAGCTTAGCACGATGATCGTTATAGTTACATTGCTATTGCTTTCTTCATGGCTTATACATGTTCCTCAGACTATGAGATTATGCAACTCCCGAATACCGGAGGAACACCTTGTGTGCTATCAAACGTCACAACGTAACTGGGTGATTATAAAGATGCTCTACTAGTGTCTACGATAGTGTTTGTTGAGTTGGCATAGATCGAGATTATGATTTGTCACTCTGTGTATCTGAGAGGTATCTCTACTTCTCTAGGCCCTCCCGGTAATGCACATCGCTACAAGCCTTGCAAGCATTGTGACTAATAAGTTAGTTGTGGGATGATGCATTACGGAACGAGTAAAGAGACTTTCCGGTAACAAGATTGAACTACGTATGAGGATACCGACGATTGAATCTCGGGCAAGTAACATACCGATGACAAAGGGAACAACGTATGTTGTTATGCGGTTTGACTGATAAAGATCTTCGTAGAATATTTAGGAGCCAATATGAGCATCAAGGTTCCTCTATTGGTTATTGACCGAAGATGAGTCTCGGTCATGTCTACAGAGTTCTCGAACCCATAGAGTTCGCACGCTTAACGTTATGTGATGATTTGTATTATGAGTTATGTGATTTGATGACTGAAGTTTGTTCGGAGTCCCGGATGAGATCGGAGACATGACAAGGAGTCTCGAAATGGTCGAGACGTAAAGATCGATATATTGGAAGGCTATATTCGGACATCGGAAAGGTTTCGAGTGATTCGGGTATTTTTCAGAGTACCAGAGAGTTACGGGAATTCGTATTTGGCCTTAATGGGCCATACGGGAAAGGAGAGAAAGGCCTCAAGGGTGGCCGCTGAAAGATCATGGATGTCGCCTAGACAGGGGGTGAATAGGCGTTTTAAAATAATTACGGTTTAGGCTTGAACAAATGCGGAATAAACCTAGCGGTTAATTTGACAAGCACAAAACCTAAAACAACTAGGCTCACCTATGTGCACCAACAACTTAAGCTAAGCAAGATAAGCAACTATGTGATAGCAAGATATATGACAAGAAACAATATGGCTCTCACAAAGTAAAGTGCATAAGTAAAAGGGCTCGGGTAGGAGATAACTGAGGCACGCGGAGACGACAATGTATCCCGAAGTTCACACCCTTGCGGATGCTAATCTCTGTTTGGAGCGGTGTGGAGGCACAATGCTCCCCAAGAAGCCACTAGGGCCATCGTAATCTCCTCACACCCTCGCACAATGCAAGATGCCGTGATTCCACTAAGGTACCCTTGAGGGCGGTCACCGAACCCGTACAAATGGCAACCCTTGGGGGTGGTCACCGAACCCGTACACTTTGGCAACCCTTGGGGGCAATCACCGAACCCGTACACTTTGGCAACCCATGGGGGTGGTCACCGAAACCTGTCAAATTGCTCGGGGCGATCTCCACAACCTAATGGGAGACCCCAACGCTTGCCCGGAGCTTTACACCACAATGATTGAGCTCCGAACACCACCAACCATCTAGGGCGCCCAAGCACCCAAGAGGAACAAGCTCAAGGGCACCAAGCACCCAAGAGTAATAAGCTTCTAAACTTGTAACTTCCACGTATCACCGTGGAGAACTCAAACCGATGCACCAAATGCAATGGCAAGGGCACACGGAGTGCCCAAGTCCTTCTCTCTCAAATCCCACCGAAGCAACTAATGCTAGGGAGAAAAGTGAGAGGAAGAACAATAAGGAGAACACCAAGAACTCCAAGATCTATATCCAAGGGGTTCGCCTCACATAGAGGAGAAAGTGATTGGAGGAAATGTGGATCTAGATCTCCTCTCTCTTTTCCCTCAAAAGCTAGCAAGAATCAATGGAGGGATTGAGAGTTAGCAAGCTCGAAGAAGGTCAACAATGGGGGGAGAACACGAGCTCAAGAGATAAGGTTGAATGGGGAAGAAGACCCCCTTTTATAGGAGCTACCGAATCCAACCGTTATGTTCTTAGTCTGCGCACGAGCGGTACTGCCGCTCCACGAGCGGTACTACTGCTCGGGCAGAAGAAGCAGGGAAAAGGAGCAACAAAACATGAACCTTGGGGCAATAGTACCGCTTACAAGTGGTACTACCGCTCACCCCAGCGGTACTACCATTGGAGGAGCAGAACACGGGACCAAAAGAGGCAGGGCAGAGTAGAGTACGGCGGCAGTACTGCAGTAGCAGTACTACCGCCCGACCGGAGCGGTACCATCGCTTATAGGCGGAACTACCGTGCCTTACTGCCGTGCAACTACTGCTAAACCCGACACGAAAAGGCAGGACCCAAAATCGAGGCGGTAGTAGAGCGGTACTGGAGCGGTACTACCGCTTGACGCTACAAGCGGTACTACCGCTGCCGACCGCGGTACTACCGCAGGGAGAAAACCAGAACTGTCATAACTTCTTCATAAGAGCTCCGAATTGAGCAAACTCAAGCTTGTTGGATACAAGACGACGAGTAGCATCAAAAAATGGAGGAGTGAAACCTCCAACTGAGAAGAACCGGAAAAACCTCCAACATCGAAAACATCATAGAAGATGCATGTGAACTCCGTTTTCGATGAACTCGAGCTTGTCAACAAGATGACCATAAGCTCCAAAACTCTCAAAGAGAACCAAACAAGAACCAAGAAAGATGATGCAAGGATGCAATGGTTTGAGCTCTCTACGAACGATACGATCAAGTTACTCATCGAGAGCCCCCCTTGATAGTACGGCAATCGATCCTATAACCCGGCCTCCCAAGTACCACTATGAGACTAGTAAAATAGAAAACCTATTAAGGGAAAACCTTTGTCTTGCACATAGTCCACTTGAGCTAGATGATGACGATCTTGACTCCCTCAAGTTGGACCACCTTTCTTGATTGTGTTGGCTCGATGAAGACTAGTTGATTTCTCCCCCATACTCCACCATGGGTGAGGCACTCTTCGGTACATCTTCATAAATCCATTGTTACCATAATGGACGGCAAGCTTCAAGCATTTGATCTCTTCATGATGCCCCACTTGAACTTGCACATCGCCACCTAACCCCACAAAGAACTCTCACGAAAACCATGGGTTAGCAAGCAAAGCATAATGGACAATGCTTACCATACCATGGGATCACTTGATCCCTCAGTACATATTGTATGCTTTGTGTGTTGATCAACTAGATTCATTCTTGACTTAATCTTGATCAACCTTGAATCTTTCCAATTCTCTTCATTTGGATGATGTCTTGAAGGTAGACATGAATGAACACAATCTTCTTCTTCAAGACATGCTTGCAATAAGCTCAACACTCACATGACCAATCTTTGGATAATTCGTTGAATAGCACCTTGGTCGACACAAACTCTCCTTGAAACCAACACATGTACTCCAAGAAAAGCCTATGGACAAATCTTCAAATATAACTCAAGGCAACCATTAGTCCATAGATATTGTCATCAATTACCAAAACCAAACATGGGGCATCGCATGTTCTTTCAGCCGCGCCCCTTCCCCATGGACTGGTCCGAATTGGACTAGGGAAAGGGGGCACCCCCTTCTTTCCTTCTCCTTATCCCTTCCCTTCTTCCTATTCCATGTGGGAGGTGGAATCCTACTAGGACTAGGGAGTCCTAGTAGGACTCCATGCTTTGGGCGCGCCCTATGAGGGCCGGCCTCCTCCTCCCTCCATCCTTTATATACGTGGGCAGGGAGCACCCCATACACACACAAGTTGATCATTGATCCCTTAGCCGTGTGTGGTTCCCCCTCCACCATAATCCACCTCGGTCATATTGTCGTAGTGCTTAGGCGAAGCCCTGCACCAGTAGCTTCATCATCACCGCCATCACGCCGTCCTGCTGATGAAGCTCTCCCTTGACACTCAGCTGGATCGAGAGTTCGTGGGACGTCACCGAGCCGAACGTGTGCAGATCGCGGAGGTGCCGTACTTTCGGTACTAGGATCGGTCGGATCGTGAAGACGTACGACTACATCAACCGTGTTGTCATAACGCTTCCGCTCTCATTGCTATGCATCACCATGATCTTGCGTGTGCGTAGGAATTTTTTTCAAATTACTATGTTCCCCAACTCCATTCTTCGGAACAATGGAGCGAGCCACTGACCTATTGGAAATAATACATACTGATGTATGCGGTCCGGTGAGTGTTGAGGCTCGCGGCGGGTATCGTTATTTTCTGACCTTCATAGATGATTTGAGCAGATATGGGTATATCTACTTAATGAAACATAAGTCTGAAACATTTGAAAAGTTCAAAGAATTTCATAGTGAAGTGGAAAATCATCGTAACAAGAAATAAAGTTTCTACGATCTAATCACGGAGGCGGATATTTGAGTTACGAGTTTGGTCTTCATTTGAAACAATGTGGAATAGTTTTGCAACTCACGCCACCTGGAACACCACAGCGTAATGGTGTGTCTGAATGTCATAACCGTACTTTATTAGATATGGTGCAATCTATGATGTCTCTTACCGATTTACCACTATCGTTTTGGGGGTTATGTATTAGAGACAGCTGCATTCACGTTAAATAGGGCACCATCTAAATCTGTTGAGATGACACCGTATGAACTATGGTTTGGCAAGAAACCAAAGCTCTCGTTTCTTAAAGTTTGGGGTTGCGATGCTTATGTGAAAAAGTTTTAAATCGATAAGCTCAAACCCAAATCGGAGAAGTGCATCTTCATAGGATACCCAAAAGAAACGGTTGGGTACACCTTCTATCACAGATTCGAAGGCAAGATATTTGTTGCTAAGAATGGATCCTTTCTAGAGAAGGAGTTTCTCTCGAAAGAAGTGAGTGGGAGGAAAGTAGAACTTGATGAGGTAATTGTACCTTCTCCCGAATTGGAAAGTAGTTCATCACAGAAATCGGTTCCAGTGATTCCTACATCAATTAGTGAGGAAGCTAATGATAATGATCATGAAACTTCAGATCAAGTTACTACCGAACCTCATAGGTCAACCAGAGTACAGTCCACAATAGAGTGGTACGGTAATCCTGTTTTGGAAGTCATGTTACTAGACCATGACGAACCTATGAACTATGAGGAAGCGATGATGAGCCCAGATTCCGCGAAATGGCTTGAGGCCATGAAATCTGAGATGGGATCCATGTATGAGAATAAAGTATGGACTTTGATTGACTTGCCCGATGATTGGCGAGCCATTGAGAATAAATGGATCTTCAAGAGGAAGACGGCCGCTGATAGTAGTGTTACTATCTACAAAGCTCGAGTTGTCGCAAAAAGGTTTTTGACAAGTTCAAGGTGTTGACTACGGTAAGATTTTCTCACTCGTAGCGATGCTTAAGTCTGTCCGAATCATGTTAGCAATTGCCACAGTTTATGAAATCTGGCAAATGGATGTCAAAACTACATTCCTTAATGTGTTTCTTAAAGAAGAGTTGTATATGATGCAACAAGAAAGTTTTGTCAATCCTAAAAGTGCTAACAAAGTGTGCAAGCTACAGCGATCTATCATGGACTGGTGCAAGCATCTGGGAGTTGGAATATACGCTTTGATAAGGTGATCAAAGCATATGGTTTTATATAGAGTTTTGGTAAAGCCTGTATTTGCAAGAAAGTGAGTGGGAGCACTACAACCTTTCTGATAAGTATATGTGAATGACATATTGTTGATCAGAAATGATGTAGAATTTTCTAGAAAGCATAAAGGAGTGTTTGAAAGGAGTTTTTCAAAGAAAGACCTCGGTGAAGCTGCTTACATATTGAGCATCAAGATCTATAGATATAGATTAAGACGCTTGAATAGTTTTTTCAATGAGTACATACCTTGACAGGTTTTTGAAGTAGTTCAAAATGGAACAGTCAAAGAAGGAGTACTTGCCTGTGTTGCAAGGTGTGAAGTAGAGTAAAGACTCAAAACCCGACCATGGCAGAAAATAGAAAGAGAATGAAAAGTCATTCCCAATGCCTCAGTCATAGGTTCTATAAAGTATGCTATGTTGTGTACCAGACCTATTGTGTACCTCACCATGAGTTTGGCAAGAGGGTACAATAGTGATCCAGTAGTGGATCACTAGACAGCGGTCAAAACTATCCTTAGTGGAATAAGGACATGTTTCTCGGTTATGGAGGTGAGAAAAAGTTTGTCGTAAAGGGTTTCGTCGATGCAAATTTTGACACTGATCAGGATGACTCTGAGTCTCAATCTGGATACATATTGAAAGTGGGAACGATTAGCTAGAGTAGCTCCGTGCAGAGCATTGCAGACATAGAAAATTTGCAATATACATAGGGCCCTGAATGTGGCAGACCCGTTGACTAAACTTCTCTCACAAAGAAAAACATGATCACTCTTTGGGTGTTAATCACATGGTGATGTGAACTAGATTATTGACTCTGGTAAACCCTTTGGGTATTAGTCACATGGAGATGTGAACTAATCATATAAAGATGTGAACTATTGGTGTTAAATCACATGACGATGTGAACTAGATTACTGACTCTAGTGCAAGTGGGAGACTGAAGGAAATATGCCCTAGAGGCAATAATAAAGTTGTTATTTATATTTCCTTATATCATGATAAATGTTTATTATTCATGCTAGAATTTTATTAACCGGAAACTTAGTACATGTGTGAATACATAGACAAAACAGAATGTCCCTAGTATGCCTCTACTTGACTAGCTCGTTAATCAAAGATGGTTAAGTTTCCTGACCATAGACATGTGTTGTCATTTGATGAACGGGATCACATCATTAGGAGAATGATGTGATGGACAAGACCCATCTGTTAGCTTAGCATGTTGATCGTTCAGTTTTATTGCTATTGCTTTCTTCATGACTTATACATATTCCTTTGACTATGAGATTATGCAACTCCCGAATGCCGAAGGAACACCTTGTGTGCTATCAAACGTCACAACGTAACTGGGTGATTATAAAGATGTTCTACAGGTGTCTCCGAAGGTATTTGTTGAGTTGGCATAGATCGAGATTAGGATTTGTCACTCCGTGTATTGGAAAGGTATCTCTGGGCCCTGTCAGTAATGCACATCACTATAAAGCCTTGCAAGTAATGTGACTAATGAGTTAGTTGCAGGATGATGCATTGCGGAACGAGTAAAGAGACTTGTCGGTAACGAGATTGAACTAGGTATGATGATACTGACGATCGAATCTTGGGTAAGTAACATACCGATGACAAAGGGAACAACGTATGTTGTTATGCGGTTTGACCGATAAAGATCTTCGTAGAATATGTAGGAGCCAATATGAGCCTCCAGGTTCCGCTATTGGTTATTGACCGGAGATGTGTCTCGGTCATGTCTACATAGTTCTCGAACCCGTAGGGTCCACACGCTTAATGTTCGATGATGATTTATATTATGAGTTATGTGATTTGATGACCGAAGTTTGTTCGGAGTCCCGGATGAGATCACGGACATGACGAGGAGTCTCGAAATGGTCGACATGTAAAGATCAACATATTGGAAGGCTATATTCGGACATCAGAATGGTTCCGAGTGATTTGGGTATTTTTCGGAGTACCGGAGAGTTACGGGAATTCGCCGGGGGAAGTTAATGGGCCTTATTGGGCTTTAGTGGAGAGAGGGAAGAAGGGCCACGAGGTGGCGTGCGCCTCCCCCTACCCAAATCGAATTGGACAAGGAGTGGGGGCGCCCCCGACCTTTCCTTCTCATTCTCCCTCCTTTCCTTCTTTCCTACTCCGAAAAGGAAAGGGAATCCTACTAGGACTTGGGAGTCCTAGTAGGACTCCCTACACTTGGTGCGCCCCTAGGAGGGCTGGCCTCTCTCCCTCCATCCTTTATATATGTGGGCAGGGGGCACCCCAAAAGCACATGAAGTCTTCTCTTAGTCGTGTGCGGTGCCCCCCTCCACAGTTACACACCTCGGTCATATCGTTGTATTGCTTAGGCGAAGCCCTATGGTGGTAACTTCATCATCACCGTCAACACACTGTCGTGCTGACGAAACTCTCCCTCATCCTCAACTGGATCAAGAGCTCGAGGGACGACATCGTGCTGAACGCGGAGGTGTCGTACGTTCAGTTGGATCGCGAAGATGTTCAACTACATTAACCGCGTTACTAAACGCTTCCGCTTTCGGTCTATGAGGGTACTTAGACACACTCTCCCCTCTCGTTGCTATGCATCTCCTAGATAGATCTTGTGTGATCGTAGGAAATTTTTTGAAATACTGTGTTCCCCAACAAGTATCCCTTGTTGTAGTGGCGCCCATTGACCTTGAAGTTCACCAGAGGAGTATGACCTTCAACAAGCTTGGCAAAGACAGTCAAGCAGTGCAGTACGTTGATGTCATTGTGAGTTCCTGGCATACCAAAGAAGGAGTGCCAAATCTAGAGGTCCTGTGTGGCCATTGCCTCAAGTACAACACTGCAAGCTCCTTTGGCGCCTTTGTACATCCCCTACCAAGCAAATGGACAGTCTTTCCATGCCCAATGCATGCAATTGATGCTTCCAATCATCCCAGGAAATCCTCTTGCTGCATTATGTGCTAGGATCCGAGCAGTGTCTTGAGCATTGGGTGATCGCAAGTACTATGCTCCAAACACTGCCACCACTGCCCTGCAGAACTTGTACAAACACTCAATGGTGCTGGACTCGGCCATGCGTCCATAGTCTTCCAGTATATCACCAGGAGCTCCGTATGCAAGCATCCTCATAGTTCTCGTGCACTTCTGGAGTGAGGTGAATCCAAGTGTGTGGTGCAATCCTTCTTGCACATGAAGTAGCTGTCGAACTCATGGATGGAATTCACAATCCTAAGGAAGAGCTTTCGGATCATACAATAACAACGCTGAAATACTTTCTCATCGTGCAGTGGAGTGTTGGCGAAGTAGTCAGCGTAGAGCAAGCAATAGCCCTCCAGTCGATGCCTCTGCTGCCTTTTGTCGGCCCGGCGCCGAGCCAACTCGTGGCGGCATTGCATTGTTCGTGAAAAGGCTGGCCAGAGCGGCGAGGACCATGAGGTGCTCTTCGTCCTGGGCGTCGGCATCGGCTACCTCCTCCAGCACTGCCATGAACGCCTCCTCCTCATCCGAGTCCTTCGCTGAGCAGACAAATTGCCGAACACCTGGTGGGCGTGGTAGTCGCGCAGTCGTCGGCATCTGCTTGCGTGGCCGAAGCGCCGGAAAAGCTCGCCCAGGAGCAGGGGGTGGAGGCTGTCGCGACAAACCCTCCCTTTCTCGGTAGGGAAATGGCCTTTCTAGCGGCGGTGGGCAGGTGGGCGGCGCCGGGATCGGAATGGCACGGAAGAGGTGGTGCACGTGGGGGGCGAATCTGGAGGTGGAAAACGTTTTTCGCCTGACCGTGGTGGCTGCTGCGCCATTTTCCCTTCCGTAGGAGCCCCCAAGCGCCCCCGGTGCACTGGGTTCATCCTGGGATCGTTGGCCCAAAAGATGGGCTGAGCCGGCGGAAATCGGCGTCCTGGGGGTGCGACTGGGGGAATTTTTCGGCGCGGGCGAAAAAAACACGCCCTGGGGGCCTGTTGGGGGCGCGAGTTGAGATGCTCTTATGCTTCAGCTTTTGGAGATTTTTCACTTTGGCTTCCTGTGACGCCCCAACACCGGAGCTTCAGATGCCTTCCAGGGTTTCCGGGTTTTGTCGTGTGTTTTGTTTGGTTCATTGCATTCATCATTGCGTCATGTCATCATGCCTTTATTATTGCAACCATTTCAAAACTCTTTTAAATAAATCGTATGGATCTCCGATCCATTTAAATCGAGGGAAGGGTGACTTCTCTTTATAACATATCCTCCCGATAGTAGGGAGCTATATTCAATATTTCTTTAATTTCTAATTCACCATAACACACTTGCAAAAATCCCAATGCTTTAGTTATCACAACCCTTGGCCTCTAACTTTGCCATATGTCCTTTCATCATTTTCTGGAGCTCTTCCTAATTTTCCCAGCATTTTTGGACACCTCTAATTCCTAGTCCTTGTTCAAACCATTTGAATTATATTCAAATGACTTTGAATTAAATTCTTGCAATCATGCCTCTCCTATTTTTCGTGGACCATGCACATTTTTACGAGTCTGTGAAAATTATCTACATGTCCAACTTTTTCCCCTAACCTCTCTTTCTTTTTCTTTCATATCTTTGTTTTGTTTTTCTTTTGTTCTTTAGAGTGAGAGAGAGAGCCAGCCCAGCCGGCCTATAGGCCATCCGCAGCCAGGCCCTTTAGGTCCAGCCGACCCCCTAGGCCTTCCTTCCCCTGCAGTCCAGCCCGCACCTAAACCTAACCCTCTCTGATGGGCCGGCCTCCCTGGCCCAAGGAGTCCTGCAGCCCCACTGCTAACCCTAGTTGATCGCTACCTTTCCCTCTCGACCCCTCCTCCTCGTTCCCTCGCGCTGCCAGAGACCCTTCGTCCCGATCCCCTCGCTCTCTCCCTCGATGCCCCCTCCAGCGCCGCCAGGAGCCCTGATCCCCATCTCCCTCCGCCCGATCTCCACCTCTCCTCTTGCTTCTCCTCGCAGAGCCCCCATCGCCAGCTCCTCCCTTGAACGCCGACGAGCCTGCTCCGCCGCCTCCTCACCTCCCATGCCGCTGTTGTGCTGTCCAGCGACCGCCACTGCCGGAGCTGCTCCTTCTGCCGCGCGCCACCCCGAGGCGTCGAGCCTCGTCCTCGACCAGCCAGTGCCCTCCATCGTCGCTGCCCCGCACCGGCGTGCACCATCGGAGCATCAGGACCACTTCCCCGCGAGCACCACCAACCTCCACCGCCGCTGAAGTCCGAGGGCCCCGCCTCCGCGCGTCTCCTTCCTCGCGCCCGACCAGAGAGGCCCCGCATCCACGATGACCTCCTTTCCTCTGCTTCGTTCGCGGCTCCAGCTGCCCCTTCACGCGCCCATGTGCTACCGCCGACGCCTCTGCTCGTCATGGCCGCCGGCCATGGAGGCCTCCGTGCTAGCCCTGGTGTGTTCATGGAGCCACTGTACCATGGCCAAGTCCCGAGGCCATCGCCCCTGCATCACGCCAAGTCCCTGCATCGTGCCCCTGTTGTTGTTGACGCCAAGTCCAACGGTTACCGAACAGGGAATATGCCGAGTACCAGGTCAACGAAATCGTCAAGTTCATCTTTCGATGTCTTTGAAATCGCCAAGTACCATGACGTCAAGTACCTCTACGCACGGATAACGCCAAGTACATGGATACGCCGAGCTTCTCTCCGAATGTGTGTACGACTACCGTAGCACCGAAGACCTTGGATGCTCGAACGAGTACCAAATGAAACGCCAACACTACAAAAAATACACTTCCGTGATGATACGTGTTTGTCACAGTAGGTCGCTTTTTTTGTCATGCATGTACATCCATGACAAATTTATGACAGAATCAAGATAGTCATACCTGTGCTGTCGTAGAAGTGTTCCATGACATTACCAAAATTATCATCACGGAAGTGTCCACTTCCATGACAATAAATCGCGCGTCACAGAAGTGCTTTCGTCAAGGGTGACCGACACGTGGTATCCACCGTAACGGAACGCCGTTAAGCTATCGGGTCAGGTTTTGGATCCGATAACCCGTTAACAGCCCCGACCAATGGGGATTTTCCACGTGTAAAATCATCATTGGCTAGAGGAAACACGTGTCGGCTCATCATCGGGACAGATGTTATCCACTCATTGGACAGAAGGCGCCTATGATACGTCAACACATGGCACGGCCCAACAAGTTTAAATGGGCCGGCCCAACTAAAGGCCCACAAGATTTTGCGGACCATAATGGGTCGGCCCAGCTAAAGGCCCATGAGATTTTGCAGACCATAATGGGCTGGCCCAACTAAAGGCCCACAAGATTTCGCGGGCCATAATGGGTCGGCCCAGGTAAAGGCCCACAAGATTTTCGTGTGCCATAATAGGCCGACCCAGGTAAAGGCCCATGGTGACTCTAGCCCATAATGAACAGTAATTTTCTTTGTACCCGTTAACGGCCCGTGATTTACATGGGCTGTTTCCATCCCGTGTTAGCTTTCGGCCTATTGACGGCCCATATGTTCTTGGGCTCCTTTTCGGCCCTCGATTACTTCCGGCCCGTTACTGACCTATTCCCCTAATGGGGCAAATTCGGCCCATGGCAAGAGTCGGCCCGTTACTGGCCTGTTCCACTAATGGGCCAAATTCGGCCCATGGCAAGAGTCGGCCCGTTACTTGCCTGTTACCCTAATGGGCCAAATTCGGCCCATGGCAAGAGTCGGCCCGTTTCTGGCCTGTTAACCCGTTGCGCTGTTTCCAGCCCGTCCTATATTTTGGCCCATTAACGACCCATTATGCCTGTGACAGAATTAAGCCTTTGCTGTCATACGGCCTGTTAACGGCATGTTACCATGCTGGGTCGATACCAATTACGCCCAATTATGGCCCATGTAGACCCATTTATCCGACGGCCCGAGGCCCACCGATTACAGGCCCATTTATCGATGGCCCGTAGGAGACCCATGGATCCTACAGCCCGTATATGGCCCATGGTAGTTGCGGCCACTAGCAAACCAGGGAAAAAGAAGACTAGGAAATAAATAAGGCCGAAACTAACGCTAGGCTATTAAGGCGATTGCACAGATTACATTCACTCGGCATCAAAGATCGCCACCAGTGCAAATATAGGGAACACCCTACATTATATAAAAATGGCTTGCTGTTTTCTTCAGGCGGTGGCTGCACGTTAAGAATAAATTTTGTATCGCACCAAAACAAATTACAACTATATAACAAAAGGAAGGTTGGCATAAAACTTAACAGTCTAGCAGATAAATGCACCACCAGAAGTTCAGAAGCTCAGTTCATTTGACCTGACTATTACGTTTTCATGTTGTATTGTCCGATGGAGCACCATAACCCTCGCCTTCATTTCCCCTAGGCTCCTGAACAACATAGCAAATGTCTGATAGTCTGGTTTCAAAACCATGCATATCTTGACGACATTGAGCAATGTTTCTCCTTGTTTCACAAAGGGTCTCTGTTAGGGAATGGACTTGTGTCTGGAGCGTAGATACAACATTGCTTTGAGCTTGCATATCTTGATCATGAGGCAGTTTGGACGATATTGCCTTAACAAGAAACCCAGTATTACGCAGGAACGTGCTTTTGGCACTGTTAGTGGACAGGTACTGACCCACTGCAGCAAGAGCTGACATTGCGGTTATAGTTGCCTTGCCACCTTCAGAAGGTGGCGGTTCCACCATTTTTTCCATAGCTCGCTGAAAAGTTGAGGTTTTACATTAGTAGTACTAGAACAGAAGATATTAAGGAGGCAGCAAAACCAAACAAAATAGCTTTGGTCTATATACAGAACTTATTCTGGTGAACCCATGTAAAATATCAGTTGTATTTTATTGCAAAGTACATAATAAAACCAGGTTCCAAACATATGACCATGTACCATCGCTAATGTATTGTCTATTTCTTCACATTGTATTGAGGGCTAAGGATAAAGAGACGAAGTTTATAATACGGTAAGCATAGTATGACGTCATTCATATCACAAAACAACTGAGAACAGACAAACATACAATTATAACGTTGTGTGGGCAAGTCCAGCATGGAACTAGATTACGGGTCAAGATCAAAGGAACATTACTCCTCTCTTTTAAACCTTGTAAGGTGCAATGATACGCTAAGACAATTGTGTATAAAATTGAAAATAGTAATAGACATTGGCTGCAAACCATGCAATTCAAGGCACAAGTCAGAGTAAGTAGTAGTTAAAAGGCATGAGGGTTAAGGACTTACAACAGCGGCTTTGACTGGTGTAGTCATGCCCTTCTTCTTGCTGGTGTGACAGTCCTTGAAGATTTCCACAGCATTTGGTTCAGGTACTTTTTGGTCCTTGTGGGCTTTCCTCTACATTTGGAACAAGTCAATATATATCTGATAATATGGTACAGCGAAAAGAGTGAAATAGCAGCTAATTACAAGAGCCTCGCAGTGTGCAATATAGCTACGAGATCCTGTCGTCTGTTGGAGTTTCACTTTCGTACAGTTGGCCTTGTTCTTTGAACAGTTCACCTACAAGAAGATAGATTTGTGTGGCACATGCATAAATAGGACTTCAACATGTGATCTGATGACATATATATATAATGTACCTGATACTTCGGATCGGACCAGTGTTTAACAAGGCCTCTCCAGTCTTCATCAGATATATTTTCCACTGGAGATGTTTGGGCAAGTTCACTGTTAGCCTTGCCTTCAAAGTGAGTTTTCCTCAAGTTACACTGATACTGTCGCAGAGCAGACTTGAAAACATGGGTGCAAGCTTGTCTGGTTGCATCATCTTGGCTATCCAACTTGAACCTCATCTATTGAAAATTATGGGAGTCTCATTATCAGCAACCTAGAAAGTATTGGGCAGAGCAAGACGATATTACTAGTTTCCATACATAATCATACTTACAGATAAATGGTCGAGGAAGATGTTGAACTGGGTTTCGTCTTTGTCATTCCTGTACTGAATCCATGTTGGGAGGATACGTACATGACACCTAACAGCAACCACTGCCTCTGATACTAACTTGGCTGACTCTGTAGCATCACGTGGCCTTTTTAAACCTGCCTCAAAACGGATCTCCATTCTTCCTCCTCTATATTTAGTTAACCTATCGAGCATTATCCCTGATGTTTGTTTCCTCTTGCGCCTAGGTGATAGTCCAACAACAAACATAGGAAGTGTTAGTGTACATCAAACTGTGAGACTACATATAAAGAAGCATGCAACTGTAACTTGACTCCAGCAACTACCTTCTTGCTGTTGAAGCTCACAAGGTTCATCTGATATTGCCAACTCGTCTTGTGTCAAGAGTGCTTGGGAAGTAGTGTCAGGTGGCAAGGGAGCTTGGGAATGTGCTGCTAGCTCAGTTGACGCACGAGTACGTCGTGCATCTGGTAGTACTGTGGTAGGTGTTGCAAGAACTAGGGCTGTCTCTGCTTGTTTGGTGGCAGCTATTTGTTTCTGTTTGTCCTTTTTTGCAACTCGTGTAGCATGGGATGCCGTGTTTGTAGAATTTTCTGCTGGACTTTGACCTTCTATTGCACCATCAGTACCAGCAGAAACTGCAAGATTCATCCGCTTCTCATTCCCTGCCATTCTGTGTTTCTTCCTCTTTCTCTGTTCCATGTTAAGTCAAGCCGACAAGAAAAACGAATAACAATTTAGTTCTTTAGAACAAATTGATGCGTGATGCAGACGAACTGAACTTTGATGTTAGACAACCACATGATAGGAGGATGTAATATGTATGAAAAACAGGATGGAAGAGATAACCAGAACTATGATGTGTAAACTAAGAAGAAGACATTTCACCAAATTAGAAGCAATGCAATGGAAGGTAGACACCATATGAAAGATGCTAAAAATATCGCTCTGCCAAGTTAACAGTGTCTCATCATAAATGGCGTTTAAACAATTGTGAAGCAGTACAAGAAATAAATCATATGCAAGATGCAAACAACATCACACTACCATGTTAGAGGTCTCTCGTCATTAGTGCCATTGCATATTCACAGCATTGCATATTCACAGCTTATGATGTGTAAACTAAGGAGAAGGCATTTCAACAAATTAGAAGCAATGAAAGCTAGACACCATATGAAAGATGCAACGAATATCACTCTACCAAGTTAAAATTGTCTCGTCATAAGTGCCATTTCAACAAATTAGTAATACAAGCTAGAAAAGAATGTGAGATGTAACCTATATCACACTCCGAAGTCAAACGTGTCTTATGATAAGTGATTGTTGCAGGTTGCACAGCAGTAGTAATTTGATGTAAGAACATGGTGTGATAGACAGATATTGTATGTTCTAGAAAACAGGAACACGTGTCTTATTCAAGTATAATATGTAAAGTAAGCAGATGGAATTCAACAAAATTAGAAGCAATACAAGCTAGACATCACACATAACATGCAACCACATATAACAGTGCCAAGTTAGAGGGAGCACCGGTGATGCTGCACTAGGGGAGACGTGCTCATCATAAACACAGCTTTGTTGAGTGTCTATGCATGTGCTGTCTTGGAAATCATCTTGGGGGTGTGGAGGAGTAGAAACTGTAGAGGCCCTCTGTTCGGAAGGAGCACCTTTATCCGCTGCCTTGCTAACTTCCTTCCGCTTTATTGATTTTGAATTGTCAAGTAAAACCGACAAGAAAAAGCAATAAAATTCTCTCTTCAGAACTCATTCATGCATGATACCGACAATCACTACTTTGATGTAAGGCAAACACATGATACCAGGATGGAATATGTACGAAAAACAGGACGGCATGGCATGTTCACAACTGTTTATGTAAACTAAGCAGAAACCATTCCAGCAAATAAGAAGCAATGCAAGCTAGACACCACATGAAAGATGCAACCAATATGACTCTGCCAAGTTAAAAGCGTCCCATCATAAATGGAATTTCAACAAATTAGAAGCAGCGCATGCTATAAATCATATGAAAGATGCAACTAATATCGCACTGCATATACTAAATGTGTCTCGTCATGTTGATTGATGTGGGATACAAAAAACAATAGTTTTATGTAAGGACACGCTTAATAGACAGATGTACTATGTACTAAATACAGGAAGGCATGTCACATTAACAGGTATAATGTATAAGCTAAGCAGACTAGCACATGCAGTTTAACCAGATTGGAAAAATTACAATCTAGACACCATATGCAACATGCAACCACATATCACGCTACCAAGTTAGAGCAAGCACTTGCGATGCTAGTGTAGGGGAAATGTTGTAATCAACTACAGAGCTACGTTCACTATCTTCATCTAGCATTTCTGTTTCTTGAGAATCATGTCGGGAGGCTGACGCTGCATTCTTTAAATGAGGAGTAGTCCCCTTTCCTGCCTGCCTCGTCATAAGTGATTGATGAGGGATGCACAAGAACATTAGTTTGATGTAAGAACATGGTTAATACACAGATGTACTAGTATGTACCAAAAATAGAAAAGGCATGTCATATTCAAAGGTATAATGTGTAAGCTAAGCAGATGCAATTTAACCAAATTGGAAGCAATACAAGCTAGACATCCGGCTGGAGTGGTGAGCATGGTCATCTAGGACCTGAGAGCCTGGTGGGAGGCGGGCTGCTTCACCACCATCGCAGCTTTTTAGTTGGCTTCCAGGTGATGCCTATCTTTGCTGGGCTTGTCACTGGCTCGGCCAGTGCCCTGACTAGCTATTTGTCTTCTGGTGCTCACGAGATGGTGGTTCATGTAAAAACAATATTTCCTTATCTTACCGACTTCGGCCTTTCGAATACAAGCTAGACACCATATGGAACATGCAACCACATATGACACTGCGAAGTTAAAGCAAGCACCTGGGATGGTGGTTCATTGCGAGCGAGGTCATCAACTCCAGAGCTACGTTCCCCGTCTCCATCTACTGACACTACACCCTTTAAAGCGTTGAAACGTGTCTTGCCTAGCCGCACACCAAACTGGAGCGACTTCTCTCTTTTTCTTTTTGGCTTCTCCCATGGAAGCAGAGTCTGAAATACCCTTGCATAAAAACACAAAAGTGAGAGTAAGGGTGAAGTGTGTGCAGAACTAGTGCACTGTAAAAGTAGCAGATAACAGGTGGCTGAAAAATAAATGACAGGAGACATATGATAGCTCTACAACATTGCATGGAAAACAAAATTAGATTCTACTCTGTATGATTTTGTAATATATGAGCACAGGAAATGCAGGTACTCCTCCAACACACCACCACATGTGGTCATATCTAAGATAACAGTCGACTGAAAATAAATAGGTCGGTCGGTTTTTTTAATGAACCGTCCGATCTATAAGGAACGGGCAGATGGCCTTCGTCCACCTCCCACCAGTCACTGTTGACGATCTTTCTCGAACCGCCAGCGACCACCGGCCCAGACCCCTGCCTCCACCGCCCCGCCCTCCCATTGACCTCACACCACCGTCGTGCTTGGCAGCGCCCCCAGGCCATCCCTTTAATCCCGGCCGACCTCCAGATCGGGCGCCAGTAGCTCTAGGCCGCACACGCCCCTAAGATAAACACCAAGGCGCTGCTTCCCCGACGTAATAGGCATACTAGCGCCTGTTACGCCGGGGAATGCTTCCGTTAATTGGGAATCAAGTGGCTAGAAATTGAAATTCAGGGAGGCGACGGACCTCTAGCTAAGGTGAAATAGTATATGAGGAGAAACCTTGTGCATCGCGAGTTACTAGGAACATCTAGTATCAAGAAGAAGCGGTCAACTAGTGTCTTATGTGGCATAAATACCGTGCAAGCAGAGACGTAAGATTTGCATGAATAAGGGAAGAGGAGTACCTTTTTCGGTTGCCGGTGTGGTCACCTCCACAAGTCGTGCCGATTTTCTTCTTTTTATCGGGGAAACCGATGTTCTGGAGGGTGCAGGCTTGGACGAACCCATGGCCAAATTGTTGACTATGTTGCCGTGGCCGTATGTTGGCGAAGGGGAAGCAGATCCGAGGCGGCGAAGGACGGTGTAGCAGGAACAACTCCGATGCGGTGGAGGGTGGCGAAGTTGGAGCGGCAGCGGTGAGGCGCAGGACGGCGTGGTTGAACTGGCTCGGGTACGGACGGCTCGGCCTCGGCTTCAACTACTAGCCGTGGAGGGCGTTGCGGTTGAGGTTGCGGTGGACGAAGACGTCGGGGTATCGGCTCCCGCGTGATGGAGAAGGGCGGCGGTTGATGGGTGGGATGGGGTGGCGGACGGAGGACGGAGGACGCTGGGGTTTCGCGGCTGGGGGAGAGGTAGTTTTGGCGCCCACGGAGTACGAATGGGGAATCGGACGGGTGGGGGGACCATGTTTCGGTCTGGGACGCGCTTGTTTTTGGCTTTTTTGAACAGAAATGGGACGCGCTTGTTTGAAATTTGGGGAAAGTACAAACTTTGCCCCCCTCTTAAATTTCGGACCTACTGCGGGTCGGGGGTAGGATGGTAATCCCAGGTGTCCCAAATAGTGGGCGGGAGCGATTTCGGCCGCGCGCATGTGTGCTTAGGCGGCCATTGTGTATGAATGTTCTTCGGATGCGGTTGCGTGGCGTCTAGATGAAGCTACAAACCTACCCCGGTTTAGACCTTTGGACGTCGGGCCAGTAGGTTTCACGGGTCGGAGTTATTAGAAAAGTAGTTTCCTTGTACTACCAAACATTGGTCTCACGCGGTTTCGGGCGAGTAGATGCTCTTTTGGCGCTTCGTCCGAAATTTTGAAACACAAACATTCACGTTTAGAGTACTCTTGAACTATGAGGATTGACCTAAATATACAACGTTATATTTGACCTTGTATGTTTGAAAACCTCATTAAATTATCTGCTTCTTTTTGAAATTTTGACACTTGAAAATCCTATAACTACGATTATTTTGGAATGGAGGAGCTAAATTTGAATCTATTTTATACACGACTACATATGCCATTATGTACAAAATCAGAGCAAAGATTGGTGCCCCCATAATTTAGGTATGGTTTACAAATGCCATGATATCAAATTCAAATAATTGAATGGACTTCATGTTGAATTCGATTTTTTTAAAACCACCTTAAGTTGAATTCAAATGTATGCTAGTTCATAGGTAGTAGCTATTTATAATGTCCATTGTGTAACTTTCGTATGTATAATGTGCTTTACACACACAACATGAACTATACTCATGTTTATATTCGATTGCTAAAGCGATGCATTGTCTGGAGTTCAAAATACTAACTATGTGGATCAATTGTGTCGAATAATAACATATACATGGTCAAATTCTATAAAATCTAGATGTCTGATGGATCAATGACCGCTCCTTACGCGAATTGCAAATATCATGATCCCATCCTAATATTTGGATACAATTTATATCTTTAATCAATGTGTAGAGCAGTCTTTTACGTGTAGTTTCACTCTTCATCGGTGGTCTCTCACACATGATCACACACTCTCTCCCGAGGTGTCTTTCTCGCACACATGCTCTAGATATAACCCTCCCTCCCTCTCGTAACTATTTACAACTGTTTTCACTAACCTTTATCACAAGCACTCTTCCTCTCACAAACATACACACGCACAATCCTCATCGACCCTTTCTATATACATGGACCTGCCTACGTGTCTCATGTACGCACATTATCTTTACGCCTATCTCTCACGCATTGTCTCACACCTCACTTCCTAATCGACGAGTATGATTCTAGCAGAGCATTCTATAGGATGCCCCTTAAAGTTAGGTTGGATGAATAGTAATATCAGAGATAAAGGGGTTACCTTAGTCCGAGAACCTAGGGTTACAAATCCTAGCCGGCTTTGTCAGTGGACACAGAGTCCTTCACAATTCTGCTATCTTTGTCTTGTACGACTAGTCATCCATGGGTCTTCCTAAATGCATCATGGGCCGACCAATGTGGCGCAGGACGAAACAGAATGAAGGGCCTCACCTCGACCCACCGGACCTCATGCGGTGACACACCCTCTGCCCCCACGTCTCATTATCTTCTCACACCCACACATACCAACACAAACACCACACACACAGAAAATTTCTCCTGGTGCCTCTATTCCCTCCCCCCTTGCATATACACACTCAAGGGAATGGAATCTCTTATCGTGACGTCATATTCGTCTCTCTCTCTAGACCACTCTCATTTCTTGTGCTATCTCTCCCACGCCCCCCCGTCGGCCCCTCTATACATGCCTCTCTCGAATACGTAATACACACACATACCTCTCTAGGCCCTGCCAAATGCATCAACTACACATTCACACATGTTACATCATGTACCCCATTGATCTAAAAAGCCATCTCTTCACGTTTATTTCACATACAACATTCCTTTTGAATAAAGTGTGGCCAAAAAATTATTTTAGAGTTTCAACATATATACAACATTACAAAGTTATATGGAGGAGTACGAATGCTAATTTGCATTGCATGGTGCTCACAATGATATTTATTCCGCACTGTGAATTTGTATATTTTTATACTATATACAAAGTTAGTCATAATAAAGAGAAACGAAGAGCATCTCTCTCTCAATCGCATACCCCCCTGTACGCCCCTTTCACGTATGCACACAAAACTATCTCCAGATCCTCTAAAAGTAAGCCCCCAGAAAATTCACGCATGTTTCATCTTTCTCTCGCGATATATGCAATGACGATCATTGTATTTGAAGCGAAAGCACGATATGTACATTGGACTTCAGAATCCACTCATTACGGTCACCATTTACGTTTAGTGGTTATTATGCAGTCACGGGCTCACCGTACAACTTTGTATTTGCTCATGACATGACTAGTTGACCAGTTAAACGCTCCACGTGGCACCTCTAGTGTTGCATCACATTATCTCACTACCATCGTGCCCACCTGTCGACTTGTATCTACTCTACATCTACACTCTTATAAAATACATAAAATACACTCTTATAAAAAACAGAGTTGGTGATGATGGTGTGCCTGCCATCCTGCAATATAGGCCGTCTGATTTATATCTGACGGATAGGAAAGAAACTATGGCAATTTTGCAAAAAGGTACCCACACACCTCTCCACATTTGCAAATAAGGCCTTCCCTCGTTCATCCTTTTCTCTCACAAGATAAACAAGTCATAAAAATGCATCTTGATGTTACATGCAACGCACGGGCATCTTGCTAGTAAGAATGAAAACAAACGACAAAAAAATATTTGGATGGTGGTTCGAAGTCATGACCGCGGGCACAGCGGACAAGGTGGCCTTGTATTGGTATGTTGAGCCGTCTGTTTTAACACACAAGAGCTGGTGTGGTGATTATACACACACGCACGCATGCACACGAACTGCATCCACACAACACTCACACAAACACATGCACCCATGCACGCACGCAACACTCACACGCAGCCACGCACGCACGCACGCAACACTCACACGCACACACGCACGCATGCATGCACACACCAGTACACCACACGACCAACACACACTCTCACGCTCAAGTGCTCAACCTACACGTGCATGCGCACACATCAGGCCCTGATAGACACATACACAACCAGGTGATTCCCACGCACAGGTTGGAGCCTTGTCGCGCCTGCGTAAATTTGTGTTTATCTGACCTTTTGCCTATGCGAACTGACAGGTGGGACCCACAACGAACGTGGTCAATTTAACTAGTCAACATGGCACCACGCGGACTATTTGGCCGGTCAACAGAGTTCAATCCGATGCTGAGCTGTGAGCAAGTGACCGTATAATCACCGCAAAACGTATATAGTGACCGTAATCAGCTTATTCTGAAGTTCGGTGACCATATTACGCTTTTCTCTCTGTAGGCCCTCCAAAACTACATCTCTACACGTTCTCACATGTTACATCTAACAACTATGCAATACAGCACTACTACTACACTCTAACACAATAAATCATATGTGTTTTTAGTTTTACTAGATATCATATTGTTACTTATAATTATTCAGTTTGCATACATTAAAATTGCCTTTGAGATGTATGGCCAGTATCATCTACCGCGCGGGAAAAATCCCGCCCTTTCCTGTTTAATCGGGTTTGTATCGATGGATCGTGCGAAAAAGCAAAACTATAGTACTATACAGTACAAGTGACAGTTCACTGGGCCGTCGTGTCGTCTACTCCTCCGTTGTAAGAGTGGAGCGCTCGCTGTCATAAATCTTCTAGTCCCTTTCGCCGACATGTGGGACATCAAGCTACCGGGTCCACATGCCATACCGGAATACAGTGCAGAGTAGCCGGGGTGAAGCACCCCAGTCATGGCGCCGGTGTAGTAATGAGCAATGAGGCGTCAAATCACAAAGTTGCACCTTTCCCGCAGTTAAGTTGGAGGGATGAAGCAACCATCATTTCACTCGTTGCTAAATCCGCTTCTCCCTCATCTTCTTCAACTTAACCACGTGTTGCTTAAAGCTGCCACGAGACAAAGGAAGAAGAAAACCTCAGATTCTGAAGATGAGGACTATGTGGCAGAGGAAGAGGCCACTTCCAAGAGAGCTGAGCCAGCTCAAGGCTCAAAGCCGGGCCTGAAAATCAAAAGGCCAGCAGGCAGGCAGCCCATGTCAAAGGCTAGAGCCTCAACTGAGAAGCCTGCTCCCATTGAGCCCGTTGCAGCTGAGGGCAAGAAAAGGAAAGAGAGAGTGAAGAAGACTGTGGCTAGAGTGCTTGGGAAGGCCTCCATCATGGTAGGAGAGGAGGAGGAAGAAGAGGCAGCTGCACCAGCGCTCAAGGCAGCCAATCTTATGGGAGATGCCATAAGGTCAGGAACAGCTGCATCCAAGCCCAAGGAAGCACCCAAGGCTGCATCTAAGCCTAAGACAGCACCAAAGAGAAACACAAGGAGTATACCTGCTGCAGAGAAGAACAAGGCCCCAGTGCCTGAGACTGTTGCTGAGGATGAGGAAGAGAGTGTCCTTCGGAAGCTCAAGCCCAAGATCCCAGACCACAACGATGCTCATCCTGTGGCTGAGGATATGAAGCTCAGGAGAGACTCAGGGCTCAGGAAATGGAGAGAAGCAGATCCATATGCTTCTAGGAGAAGGACTGCAGTGGACTACAGATTTCATACCAAGGAGCAGCAAGATTTCTATGAGACAGTGCTACTTGACAAGAAGCCAATCGTATGTGACATGAGATGGGTCGACTGGACCTATATCAAGGATAATGAAGAGTACTACCTAGGAGTTCAGGACAGCTTTAAGGCGTGTGGAGTAGAGGACTTTGTTGGGCAAAATCTCACAAAATGGAACGAGGAACTCATCATGAAGTTCTACTCCACAGCTCACTTTTATCCAGATGGGAGGATTACATGGATGTCTGAGGGTACGAGGTACCACTCTACTATTGAGGAATGGGCGAAGCTGATCAATGCCCCAGAGGAGCAAGCAGATGACTTGGATATTTATGGCAAGAAGAAGATGGACCACAACTCCATGTCCAACATGTACAAGGAAATTCCCAATGAAGCTCTTGACACGTTCAAGTTTGGCTCAGTGCATTATCTGCTCTCAGGATTGCCGACGATCAATTGGATACTAAGGCACACCCTTCTGCCCAAGTCTGGAGATCACAAGATGATCAGAGGTCACGCGATCAATTTGCTTCATGTTTTTGACGTGCCTCAAAAATTCAAAGTTATGAGCCTTATAGTGGAAATGATCAAAAGGACTGCGGCAGATCAGAAGAGGAGCTGTGGATATGCCCCTCAGATTCAGGAGCTCATCAACTCCAAGATGGGCACGGGCATATATTTGTTGGATAAGGAACACCTGCCCATCTGTCCAGATTTCGAGGACAATGGAGTTGTTATGACTGAGAACGAGCCATCATCTTCCCAAGCATTTGCAAAGAAGGAGAAGGCGAAGAAGGAAAAAGCTGCCAGGATGCCTACTCAAGCGGAGGCATCTGAGTACTTCTTGAAGACCAAACAAGAGCAGCTCGGTTACTTGATTGCATCCACGCTGAGAATTGAGCAAAGTCTGGCCAACCTCACTAAGAATCAGCAGAGCCTAGAGAGAATCATGGAACAGAAGTTCTATGACTTGGATGTCAAGGTAACGGAAGTTCAGTCTGCAGTGGAGCAGCTCCAGGAGGACATGAATGAGAGGAGAGGCAAGACCATGACCCATGCTTTTTCTAGAGTGCCACGAGGCCCGAGGTCGTCTGCCGTGCCAGTTGCTGACACCAGAGCCACCACCTCAGCACCAGCTACAGCCTCAGCTCCAGCATCTACTTCAGCTCCAACTCCAGCGACTACTTCAACATCTACAGAAGCCTTCGTCCTTGGAGTGATCCGGACTCCACCACCACCTGAAGATCAAGCCTGAGCGTCGATCTAGTGCTATGCATTTTCTAGGAACTTTTTGGTAACTTGTTGCCAAAGGGGGAGAAGATGTATAGATCATAGGCTTCGAGAGAGAGAGTGTTGCTTTTCTCTCTTGCTTTATTTGGTGGTTTTTCGAACTTTGTTTGCTTGTGTGTGAGATACTACGTCCTTATGTTTGTGAGACATCGGTGATCATGTGTTTGATCATAAGCTACACTTAACGTTTGCTTAATGCTTGCTTAAATATTATCATTCTATCTATTGTGATCATTCACTATTCTTGGTGATGAGTGCATGTATTTCAATCTTATCATTTTGAGCGCTCCACCAAGATGTATGTGACATGAAAGAGTAACCCATGACTCTAACTCTTTGTGCATTTGCAGTCCAAAGAAAATTTTAAATATGCACAAATTTAGGGGGAGCTCTTACTTATCACATACTTCTCAAAGCGACGATATATTTCATGCTTATTATCTTTTGTCGAAGCTTTGATCTATATGTTGTCATCAATTACCAAAAAGGGGGAGATTGAAAGTGCAACTATCCCTAGGTGGTTTTGGTAATTCATAACAACATATAGCTCATTGAGCTAATGCTATTCCAAGATGATTATTTCAGGAAAGCTCAATGATTGGCATGGCATGGATGTGAAAGTGGAACCCTCAAAATGCTAAGGACAATGGATTGGCTCAAGCTCAAAAGCTCAAGACTCTTCATTTTATATTTTAGTGATCCAAGATCACATTGAGTCCATAGGAAAAGCCAATACTATTAAGGAGGGATGAGGTGTTGCTTAATGAGCCTCTTGCTTCATGTGCTTAGTGATATGCTCCAAAACCCTCAACTACTTTCCCATATCCACATATGACCTAAACTCTAAGCCAAACTCGGTCCTACCGATTCTTCCTATCCGGCGCCACCGAGTTTCACTTGTCATTAGCCACTGCCAAACCCTAGCAATTCGGTTCTAGCGATAAGGATCTCGGTCCCACCGAGGTGGGGTTGCAAACTCTCTGTTTCCCTTTCGTAACTTTTCGGTCCCACCGAAAGAGTGAATCGGTCCCACCGAGATTGCAATGTAAACTCAGTGTTTCCCCTTTGTAACTTTTCGGTCTCACCGAGTTCCACTCGGTCTCACCGAAAGAGCAAATCGGTCCCACCGAGTTTGCCTGACCAACTCTCTGGTTAGCTAATTACCAAATTCGGTCTCACCGAGTTTGTGTAATCGGTCTCACCGAGATTACGTTATGCCCAAACCCTAACCGAATCGGTCCTACCGAGTTGCATGTCAGTCCCACCAAAATTCCTAACGGTCACTAGGTTTACTAATTCGGTCCGACCGAGTTTATTGATTCGGTCCCACCAAGATTGGAAAACTGTGTAACGGTTGGATTTTGTGTGGAGGCTATATATACCCCTCCACCTCTTTCTCATTCAGTGAGAGAGCCATCAGAACACACACATCATTCCAACTCATATGTTCTGAGAGAGAACCACCTACTCATGTGTTGAGACCAAGACATTCCATTCCTACCATATGAATCTTGATCTCTAGCCTTCCCAAGTTGCTTTCCACTCAAATCTTCTTTCCACCAAATCCAAATCCTATGAGAGAGAGTTGAGTGTTGGGGAGACTATCATTTGAAGCACAAGAGCAAGGAGTTCATTACCTACACACCATTTGTTACTTCTTGGAGAGTGGTGTCTCCTAGATTGGCTAGGTGTCACTTGGGAGCCTCCGACAAGATTGTGGAGTTGAACCAAGGAGTTTGTAAGGGCAAGGAGATTGCCTACTTCGTGAAGATCTACCGCTAGTGAGGCAAGTCCTTCGTGGGCGATGGCCATGGTGGGATAGACAAGGTTGCTTCTTCGTGGACCCTTTGTGGGTGGTTGCTTCTTCGTGGACCCTTCGTGGGTGGAGCCCTTTGTGGACTCGCGCAACCGTTGCCCTTGGGTGGAGCCCTGTGTGGACTCGCGCAGCCGTTACCCTTCGTGGGTTGAAGTCTCCATCAACGTGGATGTAGGATAGCACCACCTATCCGAACCACGGGAAAAACATCCATGTCTCCAATAGCGTTTGAATTCTCCAAACCCTTCCCTTTATATTCTTGCAAGTTGCATGCTTTACTTTCCGCTGCCAATAAACTCTTTGCATGCTTGCTTGAATTGTGTGATGATTGCTTGACTTGTCCTAAAATAGCTAAAATCTGCCAAGAACTAAAATTGGGAAAAGGTTAAGTTTTTATTTGGTCAAGTAGTCTAATCACCCCCCCCCCTCTAGACATACTTTCGATCCTACAAGTGGTATCAGAGCTTTGGTCTCCATTTGCTTGATCTCCATAGCTTTTGGTGGTCATAGCCTTGGTTTCACAACCTAGGAGAGTATGGCGTCTAGCGAGGGAAATTATCACCGTAGAGGTCCTTACTTTGATGGTACTAATTTTGCTAGTTGGAAGCATAAAATGAAAATGCATATTCTTGGACATAACCCCGCTGTTTGGGCTATTGTGTGTGTTGGTTTGCAAGGTGACTTCTTTGATGGGAGAGAACCAAACCGTGAAGCTACCGCGGATGAGTTGAAGATGTTGCAATACAATGCTCAAGCTTGTGATATTCTCTTCAACGGATTATGCCCCGAAGAATTCAACAAAATCAGCCGCCTTGAGAATGCAAAGGAAATTTGGGACACTTTGATTGATATGCACGAAGGTACCGACTCCGTCAAGGAATCCAAGTTGGATGTGCTTCAAAGCCAACTGGACAAGTTCAAGATGAAGGATGGTGAAGGTGTCGCTGAAATGTACTCTAGGCTTGCTCTCATCACAAATGAGATTGCCGGCTTAGGAAGTGAAGAGATGACCGATAAATTCATCATCAAGAAGATCCTAAGAGCCTTGGATGGAAAATATGATACCATGTGCACATTGATCCAAATGATGCCCAATTACAAAGATCTCAAGCCAAAGGAAGTGATTGGAAGAATTGTTGCTCATGAGATGTCAGTTAAGGATAAAGAGGAACTTCACAACAAGTCAAGTGGTGCCTATAAAGCCTCATGTGAAGCCCCTACATCATCAAGTGAGAAACAAGACTTCAATGAAGAATTGAGCTTAATGGTGAAGAACTTCAACAAGTTCTACAAGAGTAGAAGCAAAGATAGAAGCTCCAAGTCAAGGTCTTACAATGACAAAAGATCTTCTAGTCGAGAGCGAAACTGTTACAATTGTGGAAGACCCAGACACTATTCCAATGAGTGTACGGCTCCCTACAAGAGAAGAGAAGATTCTCCAAAAAGAAGAAGCAAAGGATCACCACCAAGAGAGAGAAGGAGTAGAGATGATCGTTATGAACGAAGATACTCACGGAGAAGCAAGGATTCGGAAAGGAAGGAAAAATCATCAAGGAGCTACACAAGACGAAGACATCAAGCTCATGTTGGTGAATGGGTATCCGGCTCCGACTCCGACAGCCACTCCGAGAGAAGTTATCACTCTGACTCCGAAGATACTCAAGATGAAGGTGTTGCCGGTCTAGCACTTGTGTCAACCAACTCCTATGACATATTTGACTCACCAAATGAAGGAATTGGAAGATGCTTCATGGCCAAATGTCCTAAGGTAACACACCCCGAGTATGTTGATTTCAATAGTGATGAAGATGACTTGTTAGGTGATGATTTGCTTGGTGACAACTCTAGTGATGAATACTATGATGAAAGACCAATTAATCATGCTAATCAAGATAAAACGAATGACAATGATAACGAGAAGATTGAGGCCCTAACTAAAGAACTAAAAACTCTTAAGTTAGCTCATGACACTATCTTCGAAGATCATCGAGAACTTTTAAGAGCTCATGAGAAACTACGCTTTGAAAAGCTCAATCTTGAGCAAGAGCATGAGTTCTTAAAGGCAATCAATGATGATCTCCGCAAGAAAAGTTCTTCTTACAATGCCAAGCGTTTACTCTTATCCACTTACATGCCTCAAGTCAAGTCTAACAAGAAAGATTCTTCCTCTAGTTGTAACAATGATCATGCTAAATTCAATATTGTTGCTTCTAGTAGTTCTCTTGATTCCACTAATGATTCTCTTAGCCAAGTTACACTTGAGCAAGAAAATAGCTTATTGAAGGGAATTATAGAGAAAGGAGTGTACAAAAGCCTTGTCGGGAGTAAGCAATTCGAGGAAATTGTGCGCAAGCAAGGAATGCACCGGAAGAATCAAGGTGTTGGTTTTGAACGAAAGTTCAATGCCAATGGAGTTGAATGGGAAGAAGATCAATACCCCAAGACAAAGTTTGTCCCTCAACAAGAGAAGTATACTTCTTTCAAGGGGACACAAGCTCAAGATGATCTTCCACCACAAGACTACGAGCAAAAAGGCAAGGACAAGCTTCAAGAGGAAATTGATGCATTTGAAGAAGCTCCTAAGACCTTAGTCAAGTGGATTCCCAAGACTACTTCAAGTTCCACTTCATCAAGTACGACTACAACTCCAAGGATTCCCATCAAGATGATGTGGATCCAAAAGAAGAAGAACTAGGGAGTTCTTGAGGGTGACTCCGCCAACATACTTCACTCTTATCATTTTGGCAAGAACAAGTGCAATCAACTTCCACATCCTGCACTAGTTCAAGGAGTCACAAACCCTCTTATTGGTAAGACAAGGGACAAGGTAACCTAAAAGTTTTCATGCACATCATCTTTTGTGTGCATCACTCTATGTCTATGGATATCCATGTTTGTTCGTTGTGGGACTAACCCATGTAGGTATTGAAAGTGCAATTCACTCAAATGGATAGCTCCAAGAGATCTACATCAACATTGAGCATCCACATCTTCAATATCTACATGAAGTCATCATCGACAAAACCCAAGGTTAGTTCATCCCTCTTAGGGGGGATATCACATCTAGGGGGAGCTTTACTCTAAGACTTGAGCTAAAGCAACTCTAAAGATGTGAACAAAACAATGCTTTATGTAAAAGTGGTAACCCCACTTGAGCTTAAACGATGAGTATGACCTATGATCAAGTGTTCTCACTTTACTCCTAAGTCAATATACTCATATATAAATGACCTAGTCATCGCAAATTGCTTGATAGATGCTAGAATTGGTTGTGCATGCCTTGACACATATTTCATCTGCCATCTTATTGTGTGAGCATGCTGGTTGCATAATTTACTCATTCGAGGACATCCACTTGTTGTTTTGATTGTTCGGTTTTATCTTCTTTTGCCAAGTGGATGGACAAGAATGCCTAAGAACCTTCTCTAGCTATCTTTGCTTTTCTCGTCTCAAACTCTATTCATGCTGCATCACAAAATTTGATCAAGTCAGATTCGAACCACTCTGTGTGAGGAGCGCTCGGAGTCCCCGACTCGTCATAGACTTAAACTTCCAAAACCTCTTTATGATACTCGGTCTGACCGATACTCCACTTTTGGTCCTACCGAGATCATTAAGTTGATCTAGGTTTTCGATCTCGGTGCAACCGATTTGAACCTTTCGGTCACACCGAGTTTCAGTAACTGCTTGCAGTTATGAATCTCGGTGCCACCGAGTTGTTCCACTCGGTCACACCGACAGGGTCGGGCTATATATAGTCACGGGCAAAATTTTGGAAATTTCTCCGAACCCCTTCGCCCGCGCGATAGCCTGCTCTGCCCTCGTGGTCTCCGGATCGTCTTCTCGCCGCCAGCAGCCTCCAGTCGCTGGTCTCCATCGCCGTCAACGGGAATTCTGCCCCGCTGTTGCCGCCGTAGCAAGTCCCCGCCGAACTAGGGTACGGACTTGATCTTTGTGCTATTCCTCAATCTGATCCTAGCACATTGTGATCATATTGATTCTAGCCACGATTGAAACACTCCTATCCAGTCAAAACGCTCATAGATTAGGTTTGATTCGAAAATTCTAGGTTTAGGTTTCCGCCGAAACCATCTCGGACCCACCGAGTTGAAAAACTCGGTCCCACCGATTTGGCTTATGCCATTGCACAAGTGAGACTTAGTCTGACCGAGAATTACTTATCGGTGTGACCGATTTTTGAACTCAGTGAAACCCTAGCAGTCTCGGTGCCACCGAACTGTGACTCGGTCCTACCGAGTTCACGAGTTTAGGTTCCAAAACTGCTTCGGTATCACCGAGTTTGAAAATCGGTAGATCCGAGATGATTTCAGTGGGAAACTAAAACTAAGTTTTTGGATCATTCTTTTTGCAAAAATCTCTGCATTTTGTGATGCTCATCCACTCTATCTCCTCTATAATCTATTCACAGGGTCAGCAGTCAGTTTGCAACATGTCAGACCAGAGTGATAGCCAGAATCTGTCAGAGCAGCAAGTGGTCATGAGTGAGGGCACTAGTCCCTCCAGTTCATCAGATGATGGCAGCAGGAGCACACCCAGCAACCTGCCTAAAGCTTCCACGAGACAAAGGAAGAAGAAAACCTCAGATTCTGAAGATGAGGACTATGTGGCAGAGGAAGAGGCCACTTCCAAGAGAGCTGAGCCAGCTCAAGGCTCAAAGCCGGGCCTGAAAATCAAAAGGCCAGCAGGCAGGCAGCCCATGTCAAAGGCTAGAGCCTCAACTGAGAAGCCTGCTCCCATTGAGCCCGTTGCAGCTGAGGGCAAGAAAAGGAAAGAGAGAGTGAAGAAGACTGTGGCTAGAGTGCTTGGGAAGGCCTCCATCATGGTAGAAGAGGAGGAGGAAGAAGAGGCAGCTGCACCAGTGCCCAAGGCAGCCAAACTTATGGGAGATGCCATAAGGTCAGGAACAGCTGCATCCAAGCCCAAGGAAGCACCCAAGGCTGCATCTAAGCCTAAGACAGCACCAAAGAGAAACACAAGGAGTATACCTGCTGCAGAGAAGAACAAGGCCCCAGTGCCTGAGACTGTTTCTGAGGATGAGGAAGAGAGTGTCCTTCGGAAGCTCAAGCCCAAGATCCCAGACCACAACGATGCTCATCCTGTGGCTGAGGATATGAAGCTCAGGAGAGACTCAGGGCTCAGGAAATGGAGAGAAGCAGATCCATATGCTTCTAGGAGAAGGACTGCAGTGGACTACAGATTTCATACCAAGGAGCAGCAAGATTTCTATGAGACAGTGCTACTTGACAAGAAGCCAATCGTATGTGACATGAGATGGGTCGACTGGACCTATATCAAGGATAATGAAGAGTACTACCCAGGAGTTCAGGACAGCTTTAAGGTGTGTGGAGTAGAGGACTTTGTTGGGCAAAAGCTCACAAAGTGGAACGAGGAACTCATCATGCAGTTCTACTCCACAGCTCACTTTTATCCAGATGGGAGGATTACATGGATGTCTGAGGGTACGAGGTACCACTCTACTGTTGAGGAATGGGCGAAGCTGATCAATGCCCCAGAGGAGCAAGCAGATGACTTGGACATTTATGGCAAGAAGAAGATGGACCACAACTCCATGTCCAACATGTACAAGGAAATTCCCAATGAAGCTCTTGACACGTTCAAGTTTGGCTCAGTGCATTATCTGCTCTCAGGATTGCCGACGATCAATTGGATACTAAGGCACACCCTTCTGCCCAAGTCTGGAGATCACAAGATGATCAGAGGTCACGCGATCAATTTGCTTCATGTTTTTGACGTGCCTCAAAAATTCAAAGTTATGAGCCTTATAGTGGAAATGATCAAAAGGACTGCGGCAGATCAGAAGAGGAGCTGTGGATATGCCCCTCAGATTCAGGAGCTCATCAACTCCAAGATGGGCACGGGCGTATATTTGTTGGATAAGGAACACCTGCCCATCCGTCCAGATTTCGAGGACAATGAAGTTGTTATGACTGAGAACGAGCCATCATCTGCCCAAGCATTTGCAAAGAAGGAGAAGGCGAAGAAGGAAAAAGCTGCCAGGATGCCTACTCAAGCGGAGGCATCTGAGTACTTCTTGAAGACCAAACAAGAGCAGCTCGGTTACTTGATTGCATCCACGCTGAGAATTGAGCAAAGTCTGGCCAACCTCACTAAGAATCAGCAGAGCCTAGAGAGAATCATGGAACAGAAGTTCTATGACTTGGATGTCAAGGTAACGGAAGTTCAGTCTGCAGTGGAGCAGCTCCAGGAGGACATGAATGAGAGGAGAGGCAGGACCATGACTCATGCTTTTTCTAGAGTGCCACGAGGCCCGAGGTCGTCTGCCGTGCCAGTTGCTGACACCAGAGCCACCACCTCAGCACCAGCTACAGCCTCAGCTCCAGCATCTACTTCAGCTCCAACTCCAGCGACTAATTCAACATCTACAGAAGCCTTCGTCCTTGGAGTGATCCGGACTCCACCACCACCTGAAGATCAAGCCTGAGCGTCGATCTAGTGCTATGCATTTTCTAGGAACTTTTTGGTAACTTGTTGCCAAAGGGGGAGAAGATGTATAGATCATAGGCTTCGAGAGAGAGAGTGTTGCTTTTCTCTCTTGCTTTATTTGGTGGTTTTTCGAACTTTGTTTGCTTGTGTGTGAGATACTACGTCCTTATGTTTGTGAGACATCGATGATCATGTGTTTGATCATAAGCTACACTTAATGTTTGCTTAATGCTTGCTTAAATATTATCATTCTATCTATTGTGATCATTCACTATTCTTGGTGATGAGTGCATGTATTTCAATCTTATCATTTTGAGCGCTCCACCAAGATGTATGTGACATGAAAGAGTAACCCATGACTCTAACTCTTTGTGCATTTGCAGTCCAAAGCAAATTTTAAATATGCACAAATAGAGGGGGAGCTCTTACTTATCACATACTTCTCAAAGCGACGATATATTTCATGCTTATTATCTTTTGTCGAAGCTTTGATCTATATGTTGTCATCAATTACCAAAAAGGGGGAGATTGAAAGTGCAACTATCCCTAGGTGGTTTTGGTAATTCATAACAACATATAGCTCATTGAGCTAATGCTATTCCAAGATGATTATTTCAGGAAAGCTCAATGATTGGCATGGCATGGATGTGAAAGTGGAACCCTCAAGATGCTAAGGACAATGGATTGGCTCAAGCTCAAAAGCTCAAGACTCTTCATTTTATATTTTAGTGATCCAAGATCACATTGAGTCCATAGGAAAAGCCAATACTATTAAGGAGGGATGAGGTGTTGCTTAATGAGCCTCTTGCTTCATGTGCTTAGTGATATGCTCCAAAACCCTCAACTACTTTCCCATATCCACATATGACCTAAACTCTAAGCCAAACTCGGTCCTACCGATTCTTCCTATCTGGCGCCACCGAGTTTCACTTGTCATTAGCCACTGCCAAACCCTAGCAATTCGGTTCTACCGATAAGGATCTCGGTCCCACCGAGGTGGGGTAGCAAACTCTCTGTTTCCCTTTCGTAACTTTTCGGTCCCACCGAAAGAGTGAATCGGTCCCACCGAGATTGCAATGTAAACTCAGTGTTTCCCCTTTGTAACTTTTCGGTCTCACCGAGTTCCACTCGGTCTCACCGAAAGAGCAAATCGGTCCCACCGAGTTTGCCTGACCAACTCTCTGGTTAGCTAATTACCAAATTCGGTCTCACCAAGTTTGTGTAATCGGTCTCACCGAGATTACGTTATGCCCAAACCCTAACCGAATCGGTCCTACCGAGTTGCATGTCAGTCCCACCGAAATTCCTAACGGTCACTAGGTTTACTAATTCGGTCCGACCGAGTTTATTGATTCGGTCCCACCGAGATTGGAAAACTGTGTAACGGTTGGATTTTGTGTGGAGGCTATATATACCCCTCCACCTCTTTCTCATTCAGTGAGAGAGCCATCAGAACACACACATCATTCCAACTCATATGTTCTGAGAGAGAACCACCTACTCATGTGTTGAGACCAAGACATTCCATTCCTACCATATGAATCTTGATCTCTAGCCTTCCCAAGTTGCTTTCCACTCAAATCTTCTTTCCACCAAATCCAAATCCTATGAGAGAGAGTTGAGTGTTGGGGAGACTATCATTTGAAGCACAAGAGCAAGGAGTTCATTACCTACACACCATTTGTTACTTCTTGGAGAGTGGTGTCTCCTAGATTGGCTAGGTTTCACTTGGGAGCCTCCGACAAGATTGTGGAGTTGAACCAAGGAGTTTGTAAGGGCAAGGAGATCGCCTACTTCGTGAAGATCTACCGCTAGTGAGGCAAGTCCTTCGTGGGCGATGGCCATGGTGGGATAGACAAGGTTGCTTCTTCGTGGACCCTTTGTGGGTGGTTGCTTCTTCGTGGACCCTTCGTGGGTGGAGCCCTTCGTGGACTCGCGCAACCGTTGCCCTTGGGTGGAGCCCTGTGTGGACTTGTGCAGTCGTTACCCTTCGTGGGTTGAAGTCTCCATCAACGTGGATGTAGGATAGCACCACCTATCCAAACCACGGGAAAAACATCCGTGTCTCCAATAGCGTTTGAATTCTGCAAACCCTTCCCTTTATATTCTTGCAAGTTGCATGCTTTACTTTCTGCTGCCAATAAACTCTTTGCATGCTTGCTTGAATTGTGTGATGATTGCTTGACTTGTCCTAAAATAGCTAAAATCTACCAAGAACTAAAATTGGGAAAAGGTTAAGTTTTTATTTGGTTAAGTAGTCTAATCACCCCCCCTCTAGACATACTTTCGATCCTACATCTTTGTTCTTTGGAGAAAAAAATATGCATTAATTGACATGTGAAACGAGGATTTTTATCGATTAAATCCCGCGAAGGAAAACCCAGCCTTTCTTTTTTAACACTAGTACTCCTACTACGTACGTACTTATCCTTTTTGGGTCTAGGCCTTGCATTGCCAAACTTCGCCACACATTTTTTCCAAGATTGCCTAAAGTTTTCAAAATGAGAAGGAGGTACACTTGCGCACGGCTATCGCGGTCGCACCGCACCCTCACACGGTCGCTCCTGCACGCCGCGGTCGCACCGCACCCTCACACGGTCGCTCCTGCACGCCGCAAACCCAACCAAGGGAACGCACCCTCACTGACACGTGTTGTCGCATGTGAACAAACCAAACTCATCCATCCTATCGCTGACACATAATTTTCGTTCATAGAGTATGTTTATCCAACCGCATGTTGGGAGTATCCGTACGGCCCGTGCGGTGGTCTGTTGGGGAAGAAGAAGAGGTGAGGAAGAAGGAAAGAAGGGTTAGGAGACGTAGGATATTCATCCAACCGCCTGAAATGGTAGACTGACCCAAGTCGGGCGACTTGCATAACAAATATATGTTTTTACACAGCAAAAGATCCATAAAAACAACAACATAAAGAAAAACTATCACTGCTCGCGGAAAGAGACGACCTCATCGTCTTTGGCTACCGGCGTGAACCAGCCGTCGCTGTCGACGTGTGTCTCCGCACCGTGGTTGTCCTCGGCCTCCAGGTACTCGTTCAAGCGGAGCGTGCGGGCGCTCTGCACGGACAAGAGCACAGCCCGGTTCAAGTCGAGGACGTCCAGTTCCGCCTGCAGGAGGGCCTCGATGGCAGCGGCATCCACGCGCTCCGCGTCGAGTTGAGCCTCCGCCGCCCGGTTCAAGTCCAGGATGTCCGATTCCGCCTGCAGGAGGGCGTCGATGAGAGCGGCATCCGCGCGCTCTGCATCGAGTCGAGCCTCTGCCGCCTGGTTCAAGTCCAGGACGTCCGGTTCCGCCTCCAGGAGGGCCTTGATGGCAACGGCATCCGCGTGCTCCGCCTCAAGTTGAGCCTCCACCGCCCGGTTCACATCCACGGCATCCGGTTCCGCCTGCAGGAGAGCCTCGATGGCAGCGGCATGCGCGTGCTCCACGTCGAGTTGAGCCTCTGCCTCCCGGTCCTCCTTTAGTATTGCCATGTTGAACCACTGGTCTGCCTGCACCATGGGGGACTCGGATGCTGGCACGAAGTCGACGTCCATCGTCTCATACCCATCGGGGGCCTTCTGCGCCGTGACCTCCGCCATGAACATTGGATCGGCTTCCTCCTCCTCGTAGCTTGGCTCCAGAGAACTTGGGGATTGGCCCGCCGCGAAGCGAGCTTGGGAACGGAGGTCTATGGCGCCAACCGCCGCCGCGATTTCTGCACGGCGCTCCGGCGTCAGCATCTTGTAGTAGGTGATCTTGCGGTGCACCATGGCTTTCCGGCGAACTAGGGGACGCTTGATGCGGGCTAGGGGATCGAAAGGTGGGGAATGGGCTGGAGATTTTGTGTGGTTTTAGGTCAGTGGCTGGCGTAGGTCGAGCAGCGAAGGTTCTGGTGTGAATAGTGGTTCCGGTGACGATCGGTCAATCGGTTTTGACTGTACATCGCTCTTGTCGCGTTCGCGTTGCAACCCGGCACGCTGGACCCTCCACGTCGCTCACCGAATGGAACGCGCTTCGTCTTGCGTTTTCGCTCGCTTGTGGGACCGCAGTTGAGAGCAAACCGACGTCCCTCCCCCTCCCCCGCCCACGTCATTTATTATACCACCACTCCCTCCGTTTTATGCGGAGTAAATAAAAACAAAGGGAGTATACTACGAATGAGGATCCCCTGACGTGGCCGAACCCATTGAGTAACTGACATGCGGGGCCTAGCAAGCATGGGGTCCGCCAGTAAGTGACCGAAAGGGAGGGTAAGGCAGGGATACCTACGTCAGAGGATCCACTTCCACTATACTACTTTGACCAAATGTTAGAGTAATAATATATGACATGCAACTTACACAAATGTTAGAGTAATAATATATGACATGCAACTTACACAAAGCATACAGTGTCTAATGCGTTTTTCGAGGCTAACTTTGACCAAATGTTACAGTAATAATATATGACATGCAACTTACACAAAGCATACGGTCAAATTCGTATGTGAAAGGAGTTTCCAATGATATAATTTTCACATTATACATCTCATGTACTATTAATCTTGTCAATAGTCAAATTGGAAACCATCTCGAGTACAAATCTAGGAGTACGTACGAATCTAACAATATTGATTGGGCGTTGTTGAATGTTGATACCTTTTTGATCAAAGTAGATATACTTTGACTACACATAAAACTTATATGTAAACTAGAAAGGATAGGAGGGAGTATATTGTACGTTCAAAACGAAACGAACATTGAATACCCTTTATATATGATTAGCGGATGCTATGATCACCGGTTCAAAATTTTGAATCCGCCTTAGGTATCACGTGCCCCCACTCGTTCCCTCTTGATTTCATCTCGGGGTCCGTAGATCTATTGAAATAGGACTAGGGTGGGCATTCAAATGAGGCATGCGAGAGGATGGACTCGACTGGAGGGCGACATGATCGATGGAAAAGAGGGTTGGAGAGGACTGAGAAATAAGCAAACGCCACATGATTATACTTGAACGGCTCAAATAAACAATAAGTTGTCTCGCTTGGCCTACATAGTGAAAGGCCTAATGCGCAACGCGGAGCACTGACGCTCAAATATGGCTGGGAAAACAGGGAAATAGACATGTGGGGCACACCCGTCGGGATGACGTAGCGCAGACTAGTCCAATGGAGGAGTTGGCCCACGACCTCCTCGCCACCGACAACCGTGTTGGAAATATGCCCTAGAGGCAATAATAAAAGGATTATTATTATATTTCCTTGTTCATGATAATTGTCTTTTATTCATGCTATAATTGTGTTATCTGGAAATCGTAATACATGTGTGAATACATAGACACCAACATGTCCCTAGTAAGCCTCTAGTTGACTAGCTCGTTGATCAATAGATAGTCATGGTTTCCTGACTATGGACATTGGATGTCATTGATAACGAGATCACATCATTAGGAGAATGATGTGATGGACAAGACCCAATCCTAAACTTAGCACAAGATCGTATAGTTCGTTTGCTAGAGTTTTTTCAATGTCAAGTATCTTTTCCTTAGACCATGAGATCGTGTAACTCCCGGATGCCGTAGGAGTGCTTTGGGTGTACCAAACGTCACAACATAACTGGGTGACTATAAAGGTATACTACGGGTATCTCCGAAAGTGTCTGTTGGGTTGACACAGATCAAGACTGGGATTTGCCACTCCGTATAACGGAGAGGTATCTCTGGGCCCACTCGGTAATGCATCATCATAATGAGCTCAAAGTGACCAAGTGTCTGGTCACGGGATCATGCATTACGGTACGAGTAAAGTGACTTGCCGGTAACGAGATTGAACGAGGTATTGGGATACCGACGATCGAATCTCGGGCAAGTAACGTACCGATTGACAAAGGGAATTGTATACGGGGTTGCTTGAATCCTCGACATCGTGGTTCATCTGATGAGATCATCGAGGAGCATGTGGGAGCCAACATGGGTATCCAGATCCCGCTATTGGTTATTGACCGGAGAGCCATCTCGGTCATGTCTACATGTCTCCCGAACCCGTAGGGTCTACACACTTAAGGTTCGGTGACGCTAGGGTTGTAGAGATATAATATGCAGTAACCCGAAAGTTGTTCGGAGTCCAGGATGAGATCCCGGACGTCACGAGGAGTTCCGGAATGGTCCGGAGGTGAAGAATTATATATAGGAAGTGCAGTTTCGGCCATCGGGAGAGTTTCGGGGGTCACTGGTATTGTACCGGGACCACCGGAAGGGTCCCGGGGGTCCACCGGGTGGGGCCACCCATCCCGGAGGGCCCCATGGGCCAAAGTGGGGAGGGGAACCAGCCCATAGTGGGCTGGTGCGCCCCCCTTGGCCCACCCCATGCGCCTAGGGTTGGGAACCCTAGGGTGGGGGGGGCGCCCCACCTGGCTTGGGGGGCACTCGACCCCTTGGCCGCCCCCCCCCTAGGAGATCCCATCTCCTAGGGCCGGCGCACCCCCTAGGGGGCCTATATAAAAGGGGGGAGGGGGCAGCCGCACCCTTGAGTCTTGGCGCCTCCCTTTCCCCTGCTACACCTCTCCCTCTCGTAGTAGAACGGCGAAGCCCTGCTGCGGTGACCCCTGCATCCACCACCACGCCGTCGTGCTGCTGGATCTTCATCAACCTCTCCTCCCCCCTTTGCTGGATCAAGAAGGAGGAGACGTCATGCTGACCGTACGTGTGTTGAACACGGAGGTGCCGTCCGTTCGGCGCTAGGATCTCCGGTGATTTGGATCACGTCGAGTACGACTTCCTCATCCCCGTTCTTTGAACGCTTCCGCGCATGATCTACAAGGGTATGTAGATGCACTCCTCTCTCCCTCGTTGCTAGATGACTCCATAGATTGATCTTGGTGATGCGTAGAAAATTTTAAAATTCTGCTACGTTCCCCAACAGTGGCATCATGAGCTAGGTCTATGCGTAGTTCTCTTTGCACGAGTAGAACACAATTTGTTGTGGGCGTAGATGTTGTCAACTTTCTTGCCGCTACTAGTCTTATTTTGCTTCAGCAGTATTGTGGGATGAAGCGGCCCAGACCAACCTTACACGTACGCTTACGTGAGACCGGTTCCACCGACTGACATGCACTAGTTGCATAAGGTGGCTGGCGGGTGTCTGTCTCTCCCACTTTAGTTGGAGCGGATTCGATGAAAAGGGTCCTTATGAAGGGTAAATAGAAGTTGACAAATCACGTTGTGGCTTTCACGTAGGTAAGAAAACGTTCTTGCTAGAACCCTATTGCAGCCACGTAAAACTTGCAACAACAATTAGAGGACGTCTAACTTGTTTTTGCAGCAAGTGTTTTGTGATGTGATATGGCCAAAGTTGTGATGAATAATGAATGATATATATGTGATGTATGAGATGTTCATGCTATTGTAATAGGAATCACGACTTGCATGTAGATGAGTATGACAACCGGCAGGAGCCATAGGAGTTGTCTTTATTTTTTTGTATGACCTGCGTGTCATTGAGAAACGCCATGTAAATTACTTTACTTTATTGCTAAACGTGTTAGCCATAGTAGTAGAAGTAATAGTTGGCAAGCAACTTCATGGAGACATGATGATGGAGATCATGGTGTCATGCCGGTGACAAGATGATCATGGAGCCCCAAGATGGAGATCAAAGGAGCTATGTGATATTGGCCATATCATGTCACTATTATTATTTGATTGCATGTGATGTTTATCATGTTTTTGCATCTTGTTTACTTAGAACGACGGTAGTAAATAAGATGATCCCTCATAATAATTTCAAGAAAGTGTTCCCCCTAACTGTGCACTGTTGCGACAGTTCGTTGTTTCGAAGCACCACGTGATGATCGGGTGTGATAGATTCCAACGTTCACATACAACGGGTGTAAGACAGATTTACACATGCAAACACTTAGGTTGACTTGACGAGCCTAGCATGTACAGACATGGCCTCGGAACATAGAAGACCGAAAGGTCGAGCATGAGTCGTATAGAAGATACGATCAACATGAAGATGTTCACCGATGTTGACTAGTCCGTCTCACGTGATGATCAGACACGGCCTAGTTAACTCGGATCATGTTATACTTAGATGACTGGAGGGATGTCTATCTAAGTGGGAGTTCATTGAATAATTTGATTTAGATGAACTTAATTATCATGAACTTAGTCTAAAATCTTTACAACGTGTATTGTAGATCAAATGGCCAATGTTGTCCTCAACTTCAACGCGTTCCTAGAGAAAATCAAGCTGAAAGACGATGGCAGCAACTATACGGACTGGGTCCGGAACCTGAGGATCATCCCAATAGCTGCCAAGAAAGATTATGTCCTACAAGCACCGCTAGGTGAAGCACCTGTTCTCCCTGCAGAACAAGACGTTATGAACGCTTGGCAGACACGTACCGATGATTACTCCCTCGTTCAGTGCGGCATGCTTTACAGCTTAGAACCGGGGCTCCAAAAGCGTTTTGAGAGACACGGAGCATATGAGATGTTCGAAGAGCTGAAAATGGTTTTTCAAGCTCATGCCCGGGTCGAGAGATATGAAGTCTCTGACAAGTTCTTCAGCTGTAAGATGGAGGGAAATAGTTCTGTCAGTGAGCACGTACTCACTATGTCAGGGTTACATAACCGCTTGACTCAGCTGGGAGTTAATCTCCCAGATGACGCGGTCATTGACAGAATCCTTCAGTCACTTCCACCGAGCTACAAGAGCTTTGTGATGAACTTCAATATGCAGGGGATGGAAAAGACCATTCTTGAAGTATTTGCAATGCTGAAATCAGCAGAGGTACAAGTCAAAAAGGAACATCAAGTGTTGATGGTGAATAAAACCACTAAGTTCAAGAAAGGCAAGGGTAAGAAAAACTTCAAGAAGGACGGCAAGGGAGTTGCCGCGCCCGGCAAGCAAGCTGCCGGGAAGAAGCCAAAGAATGGACCCAAGCCCGAGACTGAGTCCTTTTATTGCAAGGAAAGTGGTCACTGGAAGCGGAACTGCCCCAAATACTTAGCGGACAAGAAGGCCGGCAAAACGAAAGGTATATGTGATATACATGTAATTGATGTGTACCTTACCAGTACTCGTAGTAGCTCCTGGGTATTTGATACCGGTGCAGTTGCTCACATTTGTAACTCAAAGCAGGAGATACGGAATAAGCAGAGACTGGCGAAGGACGAGGTGACGATGCGCGTCGGGAATGGTTCCAAGGTCGATGTGATCGCCGTCGGCACTCTACCTCTACATTTACCTATGGGATTAGTTTTGAACCTCAATAATTGTTATTTAGTGCCAAGTTTGAGCATGAACATTGTATCAGGATCTCGTTTAATACGAGATGGCTACTCATTTAAATCCGAGAATAATGGTTGTTCTATTTATATGAGAGATATGTTTTATGGTCATGCTCCGATGGTGAATGGTTTATTCTTAATGAATCTCGAGCGTAATGCTACACATATTCATAGTGTGAGTACCAAAAGATGTAAGGTTGATAATGATAGTCCCACATACTTGTGGCACTGCCGCCTTGGTCACATAGGTGTCAAACGCATGAAGAAGCTCCATGCAGATGGACTTTTAGAGTCTCTTGATTACGAATCATTTGACACATGCGAACCATGCCTCATGGGTAAAATGACCAAGACTCCGTTCTCAGGAACAATGGAGCGAGCAACCAACTTATTGGAAATCATACATACTGATGTGTGCGGTCCAATGAGTGTTGAGGCTCGCGGTGGTTATCGTTATGTTCTCACCCTCACTGATGACTTGAGTAGATATGGGTATGTCTACTTAATGAAACACAAGTCTGAGACCTTTGAAAGGTTCAAGGAATTTCAGAGTGAGGTTGAGAATCAACGTGACAGGAAAATCAAGTTCCTGCGATCAGATCGTGGAGGAGAATACTTGAGTCACGAATTTGGCACACACTTAAGAAAATGTGGAATAGTTTCACAACTCACACCGCCTGGAACACCTCAGCGTAATGGTGTGTCCAAACGTCGTAATCGCACTCTATTAGATATGGTGTGATCTATGATGTCTCTTACCGATTTACCGCTATCTTTTTGGGGCTATGCTTTAGAGACTGCCGCATTCACTTTAAATAGGGCTCCGTCGAAATCGTTGAGACGACACCGTATGAGTTATGGTTTGGGAAGAAACCTAAGCTGTCGTTTCTAAAAGTTTGGGGATGCGATGCTTATGTCAAGAAACTTCAACCTGAAAAGCTCGAACCCAAGTCGGAAAAATGCGTCTTCATAGGATACCCTAAAGAAACTATTGGGTATACCTTCTACCTTAGATCCGAAGGCAAGATCTTTGTTGCCAAGAATGGATCCTTTCTAGAGAAGGAGTTTCTCTCGAAAGAAGTAAGTGGGAGGAAAGTAGAACTTGATGAAGTATTACCTCTTGAACTAGAAAATGGCGCAACTCAAGAAAATGTTCCTGAGGTGCCTGCACCGACTAGAGAGGAAGTTAATAATGATGATCATGAAACTTCAGATCAAGTTGCTACTGAACTTCGTAGGTCCACAAGGACATGTTCCGCACCAGAGTGGTACTGCAACCCTGTCTTGGAAATCATGTTGTTAGACAACGGTGAACCTTCGAACTATGAAGAAGCGATGGCGGGCCCGGATTTCGACAAATGGCTGGAAGCCATGAAATCCGAGATAGGATCCATGTATGAAAACGAAGTATGGACTTTGACTGACTTGCCCGTTGAGCGGCGAGCCATAGAAAATAAATGGATCTTTAAGAAGAAGACAGACGCGGATGGTAATGTGACCATCTATAAAGCTCGGCTTGTCGCTAAGGGTTATCGACAAGTTCAAGGGGTTGACTACGATGAGACTTTCTCACCAGTAGCGAAGCTGAAGTCTGTCTGAATCATGTTAGCAATTGCCGCATTCTATGATTATGAGATATGGCAAATGGACGTCAAAACGGCATTCCTTAATGGTTTCCTTAAGGAAGAATTGTATATGATGCAGCCGGAAGGTTTTGTCGATCCTAAGAATGCTGACAAGGTGTGCAAGCTCCAACGCTCGATTTATGGGCTGGTGCAAGCATCTCAGAGTTGGAACATTCGCTTTGATGAGATGATCAAAGCGTTTGGGTTTATGCAGACTTATGGAGAAGCTTGCGTTTACAAGAAAGTGAGTGGGAGCTCTGTAGCATTTCTCATATTATATGTAGATGACATACTTTTGATGGGAAATGATATAGAGCTTTTGGACAGCATTAAGGCCTACTTGAATAAGAGTTTTTCAATGAAGGACCTTGGAGAAGCTGCTTATATATTAGGCATCAAGATCTATAGAGATAGATCAAGACGCCTCATAGGTCTTTCACAAAGCACATACCTTGATAAGATATTGAAGAAGTTCAATATGGATCAGTCTAAGAAGGGGTTCTTGCCTGTGTTGCAAGGTGTGAAATTGAGCTCAGCTCAATGTCCGACCACGGCAGAAGATATAGAAGAGATGAGTATCATCCCCTATGCCTCAGCCATAGGTTCTATTATGTATGCCATGTTGTGTACCAGACCTGATGTAAACCTTGCTATAAGTTTGGTAGGTAGGTACCAAAGTAATCCCAGCAAGGAACACTGGACAGCGGTCAAGAATATCCTGAAGTACCTGAAAAGGACTAAGGAAATGTTTCTCGTTTATGGAGGTGACGAAGAGCTCGTCGTAAAGGGTTACGTCGACGCTAGCTTCGACACAGATCTGGATGACTCTAAGTCACAAACCGGATACGTGTATATTTTGAATGGTGGGGCAGTAAGCTGGTGCAGTTGCAAGCAGAGCGTCGTGGCGGGATCTACATGTGAAGCGGAGTACATGGCAGCCTCGGAGGCAGCGCATGAAGCAATTTGGGTGAAGGAGTTCATCACCGACCTAGGAGTCATACCCAATGCGTCGGGGCCGATCAAACTCTTCTGTGACAACACTGGAGCTATTGCACTTGCCAAGGAGCCCAGGTTTCACAAGAAGACAAGGCACATCAAGCGTCGCTTCAACTCCATTCGTGAAAATGTTCAATATGGAGACATAGATATTTGTAAAGTACATACGGACCTGAATGTAGCAGATCCGTTGACTAAACCTCTCCCTAGAGCAAAACATGATCAACACTAGAATTCCATGGGTGTTCGATTCATCACAATGTAACTAGATTATTGACTCTAGTGCAAGTGGGAGACTGTTGGAAATATGCCCTAGAGGCAATAATAAAAGGATTATTATTATATTTCCTTGTTCATGATAATTGTCTTTTATTCATGCTATAATTGTGTTATCCAGAAATCGTAATACATGTGTGAATACATAGACACCAACATGTCCCTAGTAAGCCTCTAGTTGACTAGCTCATTGATCAATAGATAGTCATGGTTTCCTGACTATGGACATTGGATGTCATTGATAATGAGATCACATCATTAGGAGAATGATGTGATGGACAAGACCCAATCCTAAACTTAGCACAAGATCGTATAGTTCGTTTGCTAGAGTTTTTTCAATGTCAAGTATCTTTTCCTTAGACCATGAGATCGTGTAACTCCCGGATGCCGTAGGAGTGCTTTGGGTGTACCAAACGTCACAACGTAACTAGGTGACTATAAAGGTATACTACGGGTATCTCCGAAAGTGTCTGTTGGGTTGACATGGATCAAGACTGGGATTTGTCACTCCGTATAACGGAGAGGTATCTCTGGGCCCACTCGGTAATGCATCATCATAATGAGCTCAAAGTGACCAAGTGTCTGGTCACGGGATCATGCATTATGGTACGAGTAAAGTGACTTGCCGGTAACAAGATTGAATGAGGTATTGGGATACCGACGATCGAATCTCGGGCAAGTAACGTACCGGTTGACAAAGGGAATTGTATACAGGGTTGCTTGAATCCTCGACATCGTGGTTCATCCAATGAGATCATCGAGGAGCATGTGGGAGCCAACATGGGTATCCAGATCCCGCTGTTGGTTATTGACCGGAGAGCCATCTCGGTCATGTCTACATGTCTCCCGAACCCGTAGGGTCTACACACTTAAGGTTCGGTGACGCTAGGGTTGTAGAGATATAATATGCAATAACCCGAAAGTTGTTCGGAGTCCCGGATGAGATCCCGGATGTCACGAGGAGTCCCGGAATGGTCCAGAGGTGAAGAATTATATATAGGAAGTGCAGTTTCGGCCATCGGGAGAGTTTCGGGGGTCACCGGTATTGTACCGGGACCACCGGAAGGGTCCCAGGGGTCCACCGGGTGGGGCCACCCATCCCGGAGGGCCCCATGGGCCAAAGTGGGGAGGGGAACCAGCCCATAGTGGGCTGGTGCGCCCCCCTTGGCCCACCCCATGCGCCTAGGGTTGGGAACCCTAGGGTGGGGGGGGCGCCCCACCTGGCTTGGGGGGCACTCCACCCCTTGGCCGCCCCCCCTAGGAGATCCCATCTCCTAGGGCCGGCGCACCCCCTAGGGGCCTATATAAAAGGGGGGGAGGGGGCAGCCGCACCCTTGAGTCTTGGCGCCTCCCTCTCCCCTGCTACACCTCTCCCTCTCGTAGTAGAACGGTGAAGCCCTGCTGTGGTGACCCCTGCATCCACCACCACGCCGTCGTGCTGCTGGATCTTCATCAACCTCTCCTCCCCCCTTTGCTGGATCAATAAGGAGGAGACGTCACGCTAACCGTACGTGTGTTGAACACGGAGGTGCCGTCCGTTCGGCACTAGGATCTCCGGTGATTTGGATCACGTCGAGTACGACTTCCTCATCCACGTTCTTTGAACGCTTCCGCGCGTGATCTACAAGGGTATGTAGATGCACTCCTCTCTCCCTCATTGCTAGATGACTCCATAGATTGATCTTGGTGATGCGTAGAAAATTTTAAAATTCTGCTACGTTCCCCAACAAACCGTTCATGTGGGTCGTTGGGCCCAACAACGGGGCGCAGCTCCAGCATCGCCTCTGGACACGGCGACCGCGGTGAGCGACACGCTCATATCGTCGCTAGACACGGTCGGTTTCAGTTTGCCGAGGGTGGCGTTAGTGTTGTGGCACGACCAACGGTATGTTTGGTTTGTGCCCAAGGTTGCCCCATCAAAGCATTGGGTAGCCAAAATTTTGGTTAAGGTATTGGTTGCCCATGATTTGGCCGACATTGCCAAGAAAAATGAACTTGAGTTGGCTAGAGTTCATTGGCATGCCAAAGAAATGGCAACCATCCATACAAAGACCAATCTTTGGGTCATGACCAAAATTTTGGTTGAGGTATTGGTTGCCCATGATTTGGCCGACATTGGCAAGAAAAATGAACTAGAGTTGGCTAGAGTTCATTGGCATGCCAAAAAAATGCCAACCATCCAAACAAAGACCAATCTTTTGGTCATGACCAAAATTTTGGCAAGGTGCACTTTGGCCACAATCCAAACACACCCCAATACCTGGCTTGTCGAGGATGCACGGGGCGCCGCGATGCGTCCGCGGAGTGGTGTAGCGCGGCCAACTGCATCCTCTGGACCTGAGACCATGCCGGGTCGTCTTGCTTTTCCAATGACATGCGGGGATCGCATGTGAGCAAAGGGCATCTCCAATGTTGCCACGGCTGCAGCTGACTACCCTGGCACACCAAAACCCTCGTCCCTCGCGCCATCACGCGGTGCGTTCCCAGCCGGCGCCAGCTGCCCGCATTCATGCCGTCCGTTCATATGTCGTCGTTAAGAGGCTCGGTGCCCGCGGAACCAACTCCGACGACTTAATGACGCACCCGGATGCTTGGCCTCACCGGAATGCGCTACTTAAAGCGGCAACGCCCAGCTAACCTCCACACCATAGCGCATCGTCCTCCTACCTGGAACCACATCCGCCATGACCGCAAGCACGAACGCTCTGCGGGAGAGCTTGTCTTCGGGGATGGAGCTCGAGGTCACCGCCCTCGCTCAAGTCGCCGCACAAGCGGTGGCCACGCTGGCGGCCGACGACGGGAGCACCGTCAGCCACGCATCCTACTTGCCGCCGTCCAACGTCCGGCACCGCCGAGGTCGGGGACTCCTCCGAGGATGAGTAGGGTATGGGAGGCGGCAGGGCATGGTGTGCCAACTGGCCGGTCCGTCTCCCGTGTTCTACTTTTCCTCGCCGGAGACTGTACCTTCACTTCACGGGTCTTGAACCCCGCCCCCGTACATGGAGATCACAGATGGAGGACGTCGGTCGCCGCCGTAGAATAGGTTTAGGGTTGGGTTTCTTTTATTTTTTTTTGTCCTATAAAAGTTCGAAATGTAATGAAAATCTGTCGTGTTTGCATTAATCTCGGCCGGTGTATATGAACTTTCACAATAATATACATATTGTAGGAGTACTAGCAAGATGCCCGTGCATTGCACGGAAGATCAAGATCTTGTGGGAGAAAAGGATGGACGAGGGAAAGCCTTATCTGCAAATGTGGAGAGGAGTGCGGGTAAATTGTCATAGTTTCCTTCCTATCCGTTAGATATAGATCGGGCGGCCTATATTCCAGGATCGGACACATCTTTCTACATCTACGGGAACCTACGAAAGGGTTAATGTAAATTGCCTCTCTCTCTCCTCCCCTGATTTTCATGGTGATGGGCCCCTCCCTCCTCCCAATCTACAATCAACAGCTGACACGTTTCACATTACGTTAATTACGTAACTGGGATTACGTAGGTGTAGCATTACTCGTCCTAAAAAACCCAACTAAGCCAACCTCCCAGCATATCGCGTGGGAAAAGACCCGGCTGCGCCGTTTTAGTCGGGATTACCGGATTACTAGTAGTAGTATCGATGGATCGCGCGAAGCAACAGATTTTTTTTGAGGGGGCAAAGCACCTAGTTTTAAAGGAAAAAATGCGGTACACTCATAGCACTCTTGCCGTGGTCGCATTGCACCCCACACACGTTCGGTCCTGCACACGGCTCACGAAAACGGAACGCGCTTCGGCTTGCCACTTCACTCACACGTGGGACTGCACTTGGAGAAACCAACCATGCGCCAAACTCCCCCGCCCACCACGCGAAAATCCCCCCCCCCATACACACCCAAAAATTCCCCCCAAATCCGATTCAACCGCCCTTCGGCCAACTAGCCAATAATATTCCCCAAACCCCCTCCCCCCTGTCCCCCTCCACTCCATTCGCTCCGCCAAAGCCGCCCTCCCCGCCGCGCCGATACGTCGGCGCAGCGGTTCAGCGATCCTCTCGCTCCCACAGTACGCTCTCGTAGACTGCCGTCCTCTAGCCGCGCCGCCACCTCTGGCTACGTTCTTGTGGAGGCGCACGGCGGTCAGCGCCGCCACCGCTGGCGACGTTCGTGTGGAGACGCGTGGCGGTCAGCTTCTCCGATGGTACGCGCATTCTAGACTGAGGCCCCGTTCATGTCGGTGTAGCGCTGAATGTTAGCTGATAGACACTGTTAATCTCACTGTTTGCCGAAGTAGTTTACTGTCAATATGCTCTGCTTAAGAAGCTTCCTTGCCCTGTTCTGCACTCAATCTGCTTAGCTGAGATGGCATGCCAAGGCCGATTAGTTGCTGAAATATCCTGCCATATATTTATTGTGACGTAGATTGCCATGGTCTAGTAGCCAATCTATTAGCTGAAATAGCTCTACACCATTTTATACTCGATCTTTGTTGATGCGATGGCCTTCGATAGTTCGATGGTTGTGTGCTCGGCCTCATTGACTGCTAAAACAGCCTGCCATAATTTGGCACTCAAATCTGTTTGCTAAATTAGCTTTACCTATATTTCGTTACTTAGATCTGCTCGTCCAAATATCTTGCCATAGCTTTAGACATCGACCTAGGTATTTTTTTCTGGACTTCATAAAAAAGCATATATGTTTTTCCTGTAATATCTAGTAGAAGAACTAATTTGTATGTCTAACAGATGGACAGGACTTGGATAACTTCTGCTCGAAGATTCTCCGCTGCATATGTCGAGGGGGTTGAAAACTTCATGAACTTTATCAGAGCTGAGTACGGTGGTCCAAAATCAGATGTGCTCTGCCCGTGTAGCAGTTGTATGAATTCAGTTACAAGACCCCAGTCAACTGTGCAAAATCATCTACACTTGTATGGGATGTCGGTCACATATACTAGGTGGGTTCATCATGGTGAAGCTGTGAACGTCAATGTTATTGACTACATGGAAGCAGCAGATCACCATCTTGATCTGCCTGATGCTCAGGTGGAAGAGGAGGAGGAGGTGGTGGTGGCGGAGCCAGTGAGTTTGACCAACATTAAAACAATGCTACGAAATGCTCGTGCATTCCGTGAACTTTCACCTGCAGAAGAAAAACGGTGGGCCCGCATGTTGGAACAATGCAACGTTGTTGTCACCCCAGAAAATAAGCTGTCAGTATTCTCAGCTATGGTCACCTTTCTTCAGGTGAAGACATCTGAGCGGATGACCAACAAATCATTCGATGCGATGTTGGCTGCTTTCCGCGAATCTTTCCCAGATGCGTCTGAGCTGCCACACACCTACAGTAAAATGAAGAATTTCCTTCGTGCAGTTGGAATTGGATATGATATGATCCATGTTTGTAAGAATAATTGTGTTCTGTTCCGGAAGGATTATGCCAACTTAAGTGAATTCCTGAAATGCAAATCATTAAGATGGAAAGATGGCGATGCTGTGAAGAGGATTCCTCATAATGTTCTGAGACATTTTCCAATTACACCAAGATTGCAGAGGTTGTTTCATGATGCTGAAACAAGAGAGGATGTACTGTGGCATTCTAGGAACCAGGAGTACAGAGATCAGAATGTAATGAGCCATCCATCTCATGGTAGTGAGTGGAAAAGCTTCAATGATAAACACAAAGAGTTTGCTGCTGACCCGAGAAACATTAGACTTGGCTTAGCTTTAGATGGATTTAACCCATTTGGCCACCAGAGCGCCACATATAGCATGTGGTCAGTGCTTGTTATCCCTTACAACATGCCTCCAAATGTCTGCACCAAAGAATCAAACTACATGATGTCCTTGCTCATCCCAGGTCCAAAAAGTCCTGGAAAGGATTTTGATTTGTTCATGGAGCCTCTTGTGGAGGAACTTCAACAGCTATGGAAGGGTGTTCTCACTCGAGACCTATATAGCAGCCCACCAGCTGATTTCTTTTTGCGTGCTGTGATAATTTGGTGCATCCATGATTATCCGGCTTTGGGCACTATGTCAGGGCGAACAACACATGGTTACAATGCATGTGTTCACTGTGACAGGAATCCGCTGTCATACGCAATACTTAGCAAGATTTGTTACATTGGACACCGCCGTTTCCTTGCCAAGGACAAGCCGCATCCTAGAAAATACCGAAGACATGTGTTCAATGCAAAGCATGAAAACCGTGATGCGCCAAAGAGGCTCACCGCCGATGAGTTGCAAGTGGAATTAGAGAAGGTCGGGCATATTACACCAGGAAACCATCCTGGTAATGGTAGCGGGAAAAGGAAGCGTGGCAGGGTAGAAGAGAGATTATTGTTTACCCGCAGGTCCACTTTGTGGGACTTGGAGTATTGGAAAGATTTGGATCTAAGGCATAATCTTGATGTGATGCACATCGAGAAAAATATATGTGACAGCATTATCGGCACACTTCTTAATATTGAAGGCAAGACGAAAGATACCCTAAAATCTAGGATTGATTTGACACACCTGGGTATCAGAAAGGATTTGCAGGTGCAAGATGAAGGTAAACCACGGGATATGGCACCAGTTGTGTATGTCTTGGACAAGGTAAAAAGAAAAGAATTCCGCGAGGTCCTGTCACGTGTGAGATTCCCACATGGATTTGCTTCCAACCCTGAAAGGAGAGTCAGTGCAGATGGAAACAAGGTACAAGGGTTGAAAACTCATGACTGCCACGTCCTACTTCAAAGGGTTTTACCTGTTATCCTTAGAGGATTGGGCCGTCCTAACTTATACAGAGCAGTTGCAGAGTTGGGTGTGACACCCTCGATGCGACTATAGCTCCCACGTGTCGAGGCACGACTTAGAGACATAATCGCATTGAAGGCATAAGTCGCAAGTTAGGCAATCTTCACAACATCCCATGTAATATAAATAATAAAGGGGAGATAACATAGTTGGCTTACACTCGCCACGTCAATCAAGAACATAAATAACATTAAATCATCCAAATACTCATGGCCCGACTACGGCGCCAAAATAAAGAGAACCCAACATGCGACACGGTCCCGTTCACCCCCAACTGGGCACCACTACTGATCATCAGGAAAGGAAACATAGTAACGTTGAGAGTCTTCGTCGAACTCCCACTTGAGCTCGAGCGCGTCGCCTGGAGCGGAATAATCAGGCCCTGCATCTAGTGTAATAGTAATCTGTGAGCCACAAGGACTCAGCAATCTCGCACCCTCGCGATCAAGACTATTTAAGCTTATAGGTAAGGCAGGGTAAATATGTGGAGCTGCAGCAAGCGACTAGCAAAATATGGTGGCTAACCTAATCGCAAAAGAGAGCGAGAAGAGGAGGCAAAGTGCGAGCGAGAAACTAGAGAACAACCTGCGCAAACATTACTCCAACACCGTGTTTGCTTCCCGGACTTCGCCGAGAAGAGGCCATCACGGTAACACACTCAATTGATTCATTTTAATTAAGTTAAGGTTTAAGTTATCTACAACCGGACATTAACAAATTCCCATCTGCCCATAACCGCGGGCACGGCTTTCGAAAGTTCAAATCCCTGCAGGGGAGTCCCAACTTAGCCCATGACAAGCTCTCACGGTCAACGAAGGAATAGACCTCCTCCCAAGACGTTCCGATCAGACTCGGTATCTCGGTTCTTCAAGACACTTCGACAGGTTAAAACAAGACCAGCAACACCGCCCGAATGTGCCGACAAATCCCGATAGGAGCTGCACATATCTCTTTCTCAGGGCACAATCGGATAAGCAATCCGTACAACTAAAACCAGCCCTCAAGTTTCCCTGAGGTGGCGCTGCAAGGGGCTCTAGGTCAGACCAACACTCAGAGGAGCACTGGCCCGGGGGGGCTAAAATAAGATGACCCTCGGGCTCCGGAAACCCAAGGGAAAAAAGGCTAGGTGGCAAATGGTAAAACCAAGGTTGGGCATTGCTGGAAAAGCTTTAATCAAGGCGAACTATCAAGGGGTTCCCATTATAACCCAACCGCGTAAAGAACGCAAAATCCGGGAACATAACACCGATATGACAGAAACTAGGGCGGCAAGAGTGGAACAAAACACTAGGCGAGAGGCCGAGCCTTCCACCCTTTACCAAGTATATAGATGCATTAAGATAACAAGATAATATAATGATATCCCAACAAGTAAATAAATGTTCCAACAAGGAACGGCCTCCAATCTGCACCTGCAACTAGCAACGCTATAAGAGGGGCTGAGCAAAGTGGTAACATAGCCAATCAACGGTTTGCTAGGACATGGTGGGTTAGAGGTTTGACCATGGCAATTTGGGAGGCTTTAAAAGCAAGTGGTAGGCATCGTAGCATTCGCATAGCAAAAGAGCGAGCAATCTAGCATAGCAAAGATAGTAGTGATTTCGAGGGTATGATCATCTTGCCTGCATAGTTGTCAGAGTTGACTGGATCCTCGAAAGCAAACTCAACGGGCTCCTCGTTAGCAAACTCGTCTCTCGGCTCTACCCAAACAAGACAAACAAGCAACAAGGACACAATCAACCACGTGCAAGACTCAAACAATATGATGCGATGATGATATGCTATGCGGAATGCGATGCGGGATGCAAATGCAAGATGTGACAGGAAATGCAAGAACCTGGCCTCAACTTGGAAATCCAAGTGTGCCACTGAAAAGATGAGATGAAATCTCTTGAAAACGATATAAAGAACGCCGGAATCGGAGTTACGGTTTGGAAATGGCAAGCGATTCAAAATTGTCACCGGTCTGCGATATACAACAAGTAGCCATCTAAATGCAATGAGATGAACATGCTACAGCACCCAAACATGACAACAAAATACATGGAAGGGATGAATTCAAGATGCTTAACAAAAGTCTAGCACTGAGCTACGGCCAAATCATCCATTAACAGGTTCAAACAAGCATGGCAAAAATGCATATGGCAAACAGATCTCAGACTTAGTGAAATTAACACTTGTCTGGAATCTCAGATCAGGTAGCACTCTTCGGAGCCACAAAACTACATGCTATAGTACCTGAACGTGGCAAAGTAAAGCATGGCATGGAGCTACTCAAAGATCTTAACAAAAGTCCCTTAGTGACCTTGAGCCAAAAGGGATCAGAAAATACAATTGCAGGCATGTTTACGAGCTCGATGCACTCACTACGGAGCAAGTCATGATAAGCTCAGCATACATCCATCAAGAATACATAAAATTCAAGCTATACATGGCAAGAACAATAGCATGGCATGCACGGATCAACTACAACATCATCGGCAAAATTGCAAACAAGTTGACAATCTGCCCAGATTCACAAAGTAGCAAAAGTAGAGCTCGATTGACTCAAGCTAGGGTGCTCCATAAATGCAAACAAAGACATGGATGGATAGAGCACTACAAGATTAACAAAACATCCTTACTGATCATCCTCAAAAGAGGCACGGATCACTAGGAAACAACATGAACATATGGCAATATGAGATAAACAGCTCAAGGACTTAGTAGAATTGCTAATCCCTGAAATCAGAATTAACAAGTGCACCACTTTGCAAGCTTGTGTGAGTCACCAAAAAATACATGGGTTTCACCTCTGGAAAGATGACAAAACCCTTAACAAAACATATGTAGAGCACATGGGCATAGCATGCACACATTAATCATGGCAAAAATGACAAAAACCTAAATGGAGCAGCAGATCTGACAATTATCTCAAGTAGCCCTCTTCTAACAGCATTTCGGGCATCAAGATGAACTCAAATGAAAATTATGCAATGGAATGAAATAATGTACTCTCTGAGATGAACATTTTGATATGCTATATGCATGAATCGGAGCTACGGATGCAAAGATACGATGCTATGAACATGGGCACTTGGATCTGGGATTTCGGGACTTAAGAAAATTCGACCTAGGGTTTACTGTTCATGGCACGCGAACCGAGGTCGGATCCGAGCTCGCCGGAGATGCACTGTTCGCCGGAGTTCGAGGTCGCCCGCGATGGCGTCGTGGTGGACGGACTCGGCGGGATCTCGCCGGAGTCGAGGGAGAGGAGGAGGCCGGCGCCGGGAGGCGGCGGGCGGCGGACGGCGGCGGTCGGTGGCGGCGGCGCGGAAGCGGCGAGGAGGCCCGGTCGAGGCGGCGGTGGCCGGCGATGGGGCGCGGCGTCGCCGGCCGGCGAAGGGCGGCGCGCGGCGTCGCGGGCGTGGAAGAGGCGAAGGCGTGCGGCGGCGGAGGGAGTGGGCCGCGGGGGCCGGCCTTGGGCTCCCGGGCCGCGCGGTGGGAGGCGGCGGTGTGGACACTTGGCGGCGTCTGATTGGCGGCGGTGGGATCCCGACGTTGTCCAGCTCCGTCCGGACAAGTCCGGCGGCGGTGGAGACGGATTTTTTTAGGGTTTCGGGGAGGGGGATCCGAGATTTTCGAGGAGGATCTATTTATAGGCATAGAGGGAGCTAGGAGAGTCCAAATGAGGAGCGGTTTTCGGCCACGCGATCATGATCGAACACTCTAGATGATGGAGAGGGCTTAGGTGGGTTTTGGGCCAAAATGAAGGGGTGTTGGGCTGCAACACACACGAGGCCTTTTCGGTCCCTCGGTTAACCGTTGGAGTATCAAACGAAGTCCAAATGGTACGAAACTTGACAGCCGGTCTACAGGTAGTAAACCAAGGCCGCTTGGCAAGTCTCGGTCCAATCCCGAAATGTTTAATCCCCACACACGAAAGAAAGGTAGAAGTGACCACCGAAGGAGAACGAAGCGCCGGAATGCAAAACGGACAACGGGGAAAATGCTCGAATGCATGAGACAAACACATATGCAAATGCAATGCACATGATGACATGATATGAGATGCATGACAACGACAACAACACACGGAGACAAAAACCCGAACCCGAGAAAATAAAATAACTTAACGCCGGAAACGGCAAGTGTTGGAGTACAAATTGGGAAAGTTACATCCGGGGTGTTACATTGGGACAATTCTTCAGGGAACTCTGCAGTAGGAATATCAGGATAGATGCTTTGGAGCGTCTTAGAGACAAGATACCAACTATCCTATGCGACCTTGAGAAGATATATCCTCCAGCCTTCTTTGATGTGATGGTGCATTTGGCTGTTCATCTACCTGATGAGGCACTACTTAGAGGTCCAGTACAGTATGGCTGGATGTACCCTATTGAAAGGCGGCTAGGCACTTTCAAGGGCTATGTTAGGAACAGAGCTAGACCCGAGGGTTCCATTGCAGAGGCCTACATTGCTACAGAACCGTTGACATTCTGCTCAAAATACATTGAAATAGCTGATCAGCTTAGCAAAGAGGTGGGTGAATACAATCCCGGGCTCAATGTTTTCGATTATTCTGTTCGAGTTACAGGGAAGAGTCAACAAGAGGACAAACCTAAAGATTTGGACAAAATGGTTTGGTATGTGTTGAATAACTGTCCTGAGATACTACCTTATATCAAGTAAGTGCAGTACTGCAGCTTATACATCGTAATCTACTAAACTTGCAGCACATTCTTATATATTTAGATGTTTGACGCGATCACTATGTTGTGCAGCATCTACAAAGAGGAGTTACTGCCGCAAAATCCAAGAAACATTGACAAACTGGTTATGGCAGGATTTGCGAAATGGTTCAAGAACCATGTAAGCTTTTGAAGTGCACTGTCAGTTTTTGTAATATATTGAGTACATAAGATGATCAGCTTGTCTATTTTCTAACCATAGGTTAAGAAGATGCGAGAGGATGGGCAGGCGGTTGATGATGCCCTTTACTCACTAGCAATGGGTCCTGATACTCGGGTAAGACATTATGAATCTTGCGTTGTTGGAGATGTGCGCTACAACACCCTTGCACGATACGAAGGCAGGAAAACACAAAACAGTGCCATCATGAGCACGATACGTATGAAAAAGAGACAACTGAAATGTATGCTAACATAACAGACATTATTCATTTGCAGTATATCTCCAGTTTCGAGGATCATCGGTGTGTGGTTCTGTTGTGCTGTCGTTGGTATAACCTGTTTTCCAGGATCGCAAAACCCAGAGCTGATGATTATTTCAAATCCATCAATGTCAAGGCGGCGTGCCAGACCAATGAGCCTTTTATTTTGGCAAATCAAGCAACACAGATATTTTTCTTGGAAGACACATTTGCACATAGCGATGACTGGAGAGTATTGCAAAGGTTTGAGCAAAGGAATTCGTTTAATAAAGTTGCACAACAAGATGATGCTTACACTGCTCCTGATGTACAAGATAACACAGATGTTTCTAATATCTTTGAGAACCATCACGTCAATGACGCCGGCGAAAAGATTGCCTGTCCTACTGTGGACATACAAGAGTTGATCAAGAAGAAGCCAACGTTCGAGGACGTTGAGGACGAAGAAGAAGATGACACCGTGGGGAATTACGATTCAGACTGATACACATGGCGAAAATGTTGATGCTGCTGCTGCGGATGATGATTACATTGCTTTTGTCATATTTTCCTGTCAGAAGACGTTTTTTTATCTACAATGTGAAATTGTGTTTGCTATGACAACTGAAACCTGATGAACATGTTGTTTAGTATTTTTCTGTGAGAACATCACTTGTTATGTATGTTGATTTGTGTTTGGTGATTGTATGACAACTAAAACATGATGACATTGTTGTTTAGTTGTACTCATATTTGGCTGTGAAACTTGAATTTGATGACATAGTTTGTTGTTGGACTGCAATTTGCTCGACGTCTTCGAATGAGAACAAAGCTGACCCGACAAGGCCTCTGCTATTTATTTATTTATATGAGCAAAAGGGGATACCCCCTGATTTCCGTTAATATAAATCATTAGATGTTCACAACACTACACCCAGCCTGCTACATAGGTTTCATTCATTACTAGTTTCAGCAAAGTGCTCATGTCGTAGCCACTGAATACATCATGAGTGCTACATACACTGCAAATAAAGATACAATCATCCTATAGAGCACATCGATTTTGCCCATTATCTTCACAAGCTCTTTCATCTCCTCATTGTTGTCAAGGTCATTCAGCAGCTGTTGCTTGGCCATGATCAGAGGAACTGCATCTTTAAGCTTCTACTCTGCATCTTCCTCTTCTGTCATTCCTTCAGTTACTTGTCCAACACCCCAACCTGCTGGTATTGGGATTTCTCGACTAACCAAATAATCAGCGTAGTTGCATTCCCCCACATCTCAGAAATACAAATCACACGAATCTTCCCTTTTCTGCACGAATCAAATTGGTAGATCATCAACCAAACTATTAAAAAAATCGGCAACTGAAAGCAGCAGAACAACACTTAAACATATTATTACCCCATGATTCGGGCATTTGTAGAAGACTCAGCCAGGGTTGCGGATTGTGGTTGAGACGCGACGGATGACTCTGTGTGATTTGCAGCAGTGGCACCACACCAACGGTAGCAGGTTGCGATGAGCAATCGGCTGCGGTGCGCGTGCCGGCGAGGGTGTGATGAGACCCACAGGCGATGGTACAGGTTGCGACTTGGCGCATATCTGGTTGTTGCCTGCTGAAGAGCAAGTGGACGAGCAGCCAGCGGACATGGTTGCTGCGGCCAGAGCTTCTGATGCTAGGGAGAGTAAGTAGAGAAGAGGAGAAGCGAACGTTGGATATGTCAGTTTCATTACTTGCAGAGTAGCATAGCACCATATATAGTCATAGTCTAGGTTTGGATTCGAACCATCTACAGGAGCACGTCTTTCTTTTTTCTAAAACTCGGCAATGTCTCATTACTAGTACACTAGCTTGTTCTTTACGCCTTCCCAAGTCTTTGATTTTCTTTCCCTTTTTGCGAGGAAGGAAGGAGGACAAAATTGAGAGTTCCTAGGACTCGAACCCAAGACCTCTCGGTTGAAAACAAAGGGTGCTAGTCACTTATGTGGCAAACGTTCCCTGTGAGGAGGACGGCAGACGAACGCATTTTCCTCGCAGTTTTCTTCCTATATATAAAAAAGTATGCTACTTGGTGTCCGCTTAGTCAACAAAACGATTGTGCCAACCTTGACCGTTGGATTGACATTCAACGTCTGTCGCGTTTCTTCAGTCTCTTCTTCCTCGAACCGCCAAAGCCAAACCAGCGCCGGCGGGACCGCCTGCTCCCGCCTCCCACGGCTGGCTGTGTTCTGCCCCGGCTCCTGTTTGTTCCCATCCGAGGCCTCACCATCGTCCTCCGCCTTGGTTCGCTCGCCGCGGCGCCGCCCTCCGGTGTTGTCAATATGGTCAACAACCGAGAGGAATAAGGAGATGATTGTACATGCTGAGGATGACAATAGGGACCCAGCAGCGCGCGCAGTAATTTAGTTTTTTCGGGACGGAGAAGGGTATCAACTAGGTTGTGCAGGACCCATGGCCCGTCTAGCCTAGGCTTTTATTTCATATGTTTAGCACATGGCCAGCCCAGTTTGTTTTTTTCCTTTCTGAAAATTGCTAGCCAGCTATTTTGTTTTTTGTAGAATAACCAACGTAGGCCTACTTGTTTTTCTACGCCCTGCTGGGCCAGAAATCTTTCAAGACGAGAAGGGATGCATTTTGCCTAGAAAATGGGCTATAAGTAATAATAAATGGGCTGTAAAATGAAAAAATACACCATACAGACAATTAGTTCCAAAATACTATTTTCTTTCGGATTTTGATATTTTAAATTTCATCGTTTTTGTGCGGGTAAAATTTCATTGAATTTAAATTAAGGTATATTTAGATTTAAAATTAATTTGAATCTGGCTAGAAATTTCGGGTTGTATGCTGTTTGGGACAAATTTGGAGGCTGACTTGTGGGTCTACTAGGTTGACGTGTACTTTGGCTTTGTCAACTTAGTCCACAAATGATTCTAGCAGCAGTGACCATTGGATGTTAATCCAACGGCCGTGCTGCTTCTTCAATATCCGATCTTCTTGCTCCATCCGCCCAAACCAGCTCCGGTGGGACTGCCTGCTCCCGCCTCCCGTGGCCGGCTGTGCTGCCGCACAGGCCGCACCGCCCCACCCTACTTCATTGCTGGCCAGGCCATTCCTCTACTCACCCACACCTCCTGTTATTTTCCGGCGATGGCAGCCGGACCAGTAAACCCTCGTACTCCCCACCGCGTGGGCAACCATTGTCGGGTCTTCCCCGGCTCCGTGTCGTTCCCTTCCTAGGCCTCGCTGTCGTCCACCGCCATGGTGCTCTCGGCGTGTCCTGGTCAACTTGGTCAACGAACGACATCCATCGGCCATGGACTGTACGCGCAAAATAATGATTCCTCCACCTGATAGCTGGGACCCACCGGAAGGGCCTCTGTATTTCGTGAAAAAAATGTTCCCCCGCTAACATGTCGGACCCACCAGCTATATCTTCGCATGCAAGGAAGTGCCTCCTTATTACGCACAAAAAAATGAATACCCACCTGCTAGCTGGGGCCCACCATAGTGGGAGGATGACTTGTGGGCCAACAAAGTTGACGGGGACGGAGGGCTTTGTCAACTTAGTCAATATGAACGATTGTAGCTCTAGTGACCGTACGATGTCCATCCAACGGCCGTAGTGCTTCTTCAACCTCTGGTCTTCTTGCTCCAGCCGCCCAAAGCAGCGCCGGTCGTGCCACATGCTCCTGCCTCCCGTGGCCGGCTGTGCTGCCGTGGAGGCCTCACCGCCCCCTACTATTCCCACCGCTGGCCAGGCCCTGCGGCGACGGCAGCCTCACACCGCAGCCGAACCAGTGAACCCTCGAACTCCTATCCGCGCGGGCTTCCACTGTCGCGTCTTCCCCGGCTCCGCGTCGTCCCCTTCCTAGGCCTCACCGTCATCCACCGCCATGGTGCTCTCCGCGCGGCGTGGTCAACATGGTCAAGGAACGACTTCCATCGGAAGAGTACTGTACGTGGAGAGGCTGACAGCTAGGTCCACGGCCACATCCCAGTTTTTTTATGATTTGCCAAGTAAGTCGCTTTGTCAGGCCTGTTGGGCTGCAAATCTTTCAAGACGAGGAGAGACTTCATTCGGCTGGCCGAGAAAATGGCCCATCAGTAATGAGAAATGGGTTGTACATTTTTAAAACACATCAAACCGGCAATTAGCTTCAAATATCTTTTTTTCATTTCAAGATTTTAAATTACATTAATTTTTATGCGTGGAGAATTTGTTGGATTTTATATTGATATACATTTATTTTTAAAATCAGTTTGAATGTGAGTCGAAATTTCGGGATTAAAAACAGTTCGGACCGCACCGAAATATGCAAAATTTCGTATTGGCCATAATTTGGGCTGTAATGCTAACAAAAAGAATATGGGCTCCAAAAAACCTTAAGAATTAGCAAATGGGCTGAAAATTATTAGAAATAATGGCAGATGGGATGTATGCTGTTTTCCACAGATTTGAGGCTTTCCTAAAAAAAGGTTGACGCACAAGCAGTGACTGTTGGATGTCCATCCAACGGCCGTCGTGCTTCTTCAATCTCTGCTCTTCCTACTCCAGCCGCTCAAACAAGCGTCGGCGGGACTGCCTGCTCCCTCCTCCCTGCGGCCGGCTGTGCTGCTGCGTAGGCCTCACCGCCCCACCGTACTCCCATCGCTGGCCTAGCCATCCCTCTACTCACCCACACCTGATGTTATTCTCCGGCGACGGCAGACGAACCAGTAAACCCTCATACAGTCGTACTCCCCTCCGCGTGGGAAACAACTGCCGAGTCTTCCCTGCCTCCGTGCCGTTCCCTTCCTAGGCCTCGCCGTCGTCCACCGCCCTGGTGCTCTCGGCGCGGCCTGGTCAACATGGTCAACGACTGACATGCATCTGAAGTGGACTGTACATGGAGAGGCCGACAGCTGGGTCCACGGCCGCACGCAAGGAAATGCCTCCTTATTACGCGCAAAATAATGATTCCTCCACCTGACATCAGGGACCCACCGAAAGGGCCTCTGTATTTCGTGAAAAAAACGTTACCGCCGCTGACAGCTCGGACCCACCAGCTATATCTTCGCACGCAAGGAAGTGCCTCCTTATTACGCACAAAAAATTGAATACTCCCCTATTAGCTGGGACCCAGTATAGTGGCAGGCTGACTTGTGGGCCTACTAAGTTGACGGGGATGGAGGGCTTTGTCAACTTAGTCAATATGCACAATTCTAGCTCCAGTGACCGTACGATGTCCATCCAACGGCCATAGTGCTTCTTCAACCTCTGGTCTTCTTGCTCCAGCTGCCCAAACCAGCGCTGGTCGTGCCTCGTGCTCCTGCCTCTCGTGGCCGGCTGTGATGCGGCGGAGGCCTCACCGCACCCTACTACTCCCACCGCTGGCCAGGCCATCCCTCTACTCACCCACACCCCCTGTTACTCTGCGGCGATGGCAACCTCACACCGCAGTGAACCAGTGCCCTCGTACTCCTCTACGCGTGGGCATCCACTGTCGCGTCTTCCCCGGCTCCTCGTCATCCCCTTCCTAGGCCTCGCCGTCGTCCACCGCCCTGGTGCTCTCGGCATGGCGTGGTCAATGTGGTCATGGAACGGCTTCCATCGGACGTGGATTGTACGTGGAGAGGCTGACAGCTGGGTCCACGGCCGCAGCAAGGAAGTGCCTCCTTATTACGTGCAAAATAATTATTCCTCCACCTGACAGCGGGGACCCACCGGACGGGCCACCGTATTTCGCCCCCCTGACTGCTGGGAGCCACCAGCTACATCTTCGCACGCAAGGAAGTGCCTGACAATCGGGACCCACCTGGTCGAAGCGTACGTAGCGTTGTCGTTCTGGTCGCGAACGTGTACGTACATATATACTGGTGGATGTAGAGGCGCGCACATGTCGTAGTAGACGCGGCCAGGGTGCAAGAAAGAAAATACGGCCACGTATGTGTACATACGGGCGGGGTCTCGAACGCCTACTCGCGCATACGTACGGCGAGGGCTCATTGACATGGCTGGGTCGGAACGGAGAAACAGCGTCATCGTCGTGTTCATGTGGAGGCAACGAAATGCGTCGTGTTCATGGGGAGGCAACGGAATGCGTCGTGTTCATCGGGAGGCAACAGAACGCGTGGGAGCCAACCGGCTGGGTCAGAACGGAATGTGTGGTCGTGTTCATCGGGAGGGCTTGGACGGAACAGGCGATGGAAACGAGGCCTGGCATACCGCACAACGGAGGAAACGGACCTCCTACGTTCGGAACGGGGTCCTGTTGATCGGGAGGGGTCTGGCGTACCGCAAAACGGAGGAAACGGACCTCCTACGGTCGAAACGGGGGTCCTGTTCATCGGGAGGGGTGTGGCATACCGCAAAATGAAGGAAACGGACTTGTGTTGGAGCGCTACGGTCAAAACGGGGGTCCTGTTCATCGGGAGGGGTGTGGCATACCGCAAACCGGGACTCCACGGGATACTGTTCATCTCCACCGTTGACCCCCTCCAGCCTCCACAAGCTACTGTTCATCCATCGTCGACCTCCTCCAGCCTCCACCTGTGACTGTTCATCCACGGGCTCCTGTTCATCCAGCCTCCACCGCACGCTACTCCACCGGCTACTGTTCAACCAGCCCTCTCCACGGGCTCCTGTTCAACCACCCCTCCACGGGCTATTGTTCATCCTGCCCTCCACCGTCTACTGTTCATCCTGCCCTCCACGGGGTGGTCCTGTTCATCCAGCCCTCCACGGGGTCCTGTTCATCCAGCCCCAACCGGCTCGATCGATCAGGGTCCTGTTCATCCAGAGGCAACACCACGGGGTCCTCTTCATCCACCCCCACCGAGAACTGTTCATCCAACCCCCCCCCCCCTGCAACGCTCACTGTTCATCCAGAGGCAGCATCGATCGGCTTCAGTTAGCAGCAGTAGCGAAGGAATTGCTCGATCGGGTTCAGTTAACAGCCATCGATCGATCGATCGGGTTCAGTAACGCGTAGCCTACAGTGCAATCACGCGGGTTCAGTTAGAGCCAACGCCTCGCACACACGCGCGTACGTGTACGAGAGAAACGCGCATTGCTCGGCCCCCGACCTCCCACCGTAACCGGGAACTCCCCCAAATTTTCCTCCCCCTCGGTTCTACCATGGTTTTTCCGTCATGGACGGCCCAAAGAATGTCATGCAGCTGCGTCTCTGGCCCGCCCAGGATGAAAAGCCCATTTTCTATCATGATTTTCTGTCATAGAAGTAGGAGCCCACCACATCTATGATGATACCGGGTTTTGTCACAATTATCGTCATAGAAGTGTCATATGTATGACAGAAAAAAATTCGTTCGGCCCAAAATGTCACGGATGTGTCTTTTTTTGTAGTGCAAGTACCACTATCGCCGAGTACGACTACTTCCACGATGATACGAGAACAACTACCGTCGACCCTCGAAGCCTCCATGGACGTCAAGTCCCTCGCCGTGATCCCGAACATCTACGGAAAATTGTGCAACTAAGAACGTGAACGACTACCGCCGCCAAGATCACGAGTACCTCTACCGTCGTCATGTACCCCTACTTCCACTACCGAATGTCCCGAGAACGTCTACTTCCCCTACACCGCATCGAACTTGAACCCCTCCGATAACGCACGCTTTGAAGGTATAACCATCGAGACGACGCCCATGGATGAATGCTTGCGATGTATGAGTTGCACCCTATGTTTGCACCGTGTCCGAGTTGTCACTTGCTCGGTCCTCCTCGTTGCCATGCCGTCCATCCATGGGAACCCAGAATCCGGGATCACCCCACCATCTTTTGCATGCTCCCGTCACTTTTCCTTTTGCACCGGTATTTCCATGATCTACCGGAATCATTATCGTTGCCGTGGCACTCCCTTTCTTTCCACCATGGTGACAAATGCTTCTTAATGCTCTTGTCAACTTTTAATAAAAATTGCATAAACTTGAACATGTCATCCACATCATGTTAACAACTTTAACATGTTTAAAATTGTCGTTTGCTTTAAATTGCTAATGCACATGAGGATTTACCGGAATTGTTGTTTGATGTTTCCGGCCTCATTTAAAATGCCTAACTGTGTATTTTACTCACGTTTCACCTTTTGCCATGTTTAACAACATTTAATATTGTTGGGTACATAAACGAGAGAGAACTAAATAATTGATGTGGTGTTCCGTCAATATGCAACTCATTGCATATTGATCTCCACTTAATTTGCAGTGTTGTTTGTTGCACTTTGCCATGCCATGCTTCATTAAACCGGACATGCATCATACTTGGTTGTGCATCATGCCATGTTTATGTGATGGTTGTTTACTATGTTGTGTGCTTCTTTCCGGTGTTGCTTCTTCGGGTTGATTCCGATAACGTCGCGTTTATGAGGATTCGTTCGACTTCGTCCGTTTGTCTTCTTCATGGACACGTTCTTCTTCCATGCGGGATCTCAGGCAAGATGACCATACCCTCGAAATCACTTCTATCTTTGTTTGCTAGTTGCTCGCTCTTTTGCTATGCTGCGATACCTACCACTTGCTATATCATGCCCCCCATATTGCCATGTCAAGCCTCTAACCCACCTTTCCTAGCAAACCATTGTTTGGCTACGTTACTGCTTTGCTCAGCCCCTGTTATAGCGTTGCTAGTTGCAGGTGAAGATTGGGGTTTGTTCCTTTTTGGAACATGATTATTGTTGGGATATCACAATATCTCTTATTTAATTAATGCATCTATATACTTGGTAAAGGGTGGAAGGCTCGGCCTTATGCCTGGTGTTTTGTTCCACTCTTGCCGCCCTAGTTTCCGTCATACCAGTGTTATGTTCCTTGTTTTGCGTTCCTTACGCGGTTGGGTTATAATGGGAACCCCTTGACAGTTCGCCTTGAACAAAACTCCTCCAGCAAGGCCCAACCTTGGTTTTATGGGTTCTGCAGACTCAAGGGTCATCTTTATTTAAACCCCCGGGCCAGTGCTCCTCTGAGTGTTGGTCCAAACTAGAGCACTGTGCAGGGCCATCCCTTGGCAACTTGGGTTACGTCGGCTCATGTACGCTTAGCTTATCCGGTGTGCCCTAAGAACAAGATATGTGCAGCTCCTATCGGGATTTGTCGGCACAGCGGGTGGTCTTGCTGGTCTTGTTTTACCATTGTCGAAATGTCTTGTAACCGGGATTCCGAGTCTGATCGGGTCTTCCTGGGAGAAGGAATATCCTTTGTTGACCGTGAGAGCTTGTGATGGGCTAAGTTGGGACACCCCTGCAGGGTTTTGAACTTTCGAAAGCCGTGTCCGCGGTTATGGGCAGATGGGAATTTGTTAATGTCCGGTTGTAGAAAACCTGAAACTTAACTTAATTAAAATGCATCAACCGCGTGTGTAGCCGTGATGGTCTCTTCTTGGCAGTGTCCGGGAAGTGAACACGGTGTTGGAGTTATGATTGAACGTAAGTAGTTTCAGGATCACTTCTTGATCACTTCTAGTTTCACGAACGTGCTTTGCCTTCTCTTCTCGCTCTCTTTTGCGTAAGTTAGCCACCATATATGCTAGTGCTTGCTGCAGCTCCACCTCATACCTTTTACCTACCCATAAGCTTAAATAGTCTTGATCGCGAGGGTGTGAGATTGCTGAGTCCCCGTGACTCACAGATTACTTCCAAAACCAGTTTGCAGGTGTCGGTGAAACCGTGCACGTGACGCAACCGAGCTCAAGGAGGAGCTCGATGAAGATCGTGTTCGTTGTGTTGTTCCGTTTCCAGTTGATCAGTAGTGGAGCCCAGTCGGGGCGATCGGGGATCTTTTGCATTAGGGGTGGTCTTCTTTTATTTTGGTTCCGTAGTCGTACCTTGATTGTATCTGGTTGATGTAATGCTATTTTGATGTATTGTGTGAAGTGGCGATTGTAAGCCAACTCTGTACCTCTTTCTTATTCAGTACATGGGATGTGTAAAGATTACCCCTCTTGCGACATGCCTACAATGCGGTTATGCCTCTAAGTCGTGCTCCGACACGTGGGAGATATAGTTGCATCGTGGGTGTTATAAGTTGGTATCAGAGCCTTCGCCGACTTAGGAGCCCCCTGCTTGATCGAATCACTGGCGTTGTCGAGTCTAGAAAAATGTTTTGAGTCTTATAGGATTATATATATCGGAGAGTAGGATTCTTTTTACTCCTCAGTCCCTTCGTCGCTCTGGTGAGGCCTCCTGACGTAGAGTTTTGACTCTTCTCTTGTCAAATTTCACTAAAAAAAATTTAGGATCACGCGGGTATCTTGGAATCGTTCCGATGGTTTTGTGACGAGAACATTGTTCTTGGTGCCTTCTGACATTTAGGGGTTGTGGCAGTGTCCCGGGGAGTTGAGCTCCGAGGTGTTGTCGTCACAATTTTATCGTTGCAGTTCTGGAATACCTGAGTTTCGCCGACATCAAAAATCTCTTTTATGCAGTTGTTGGTGAGATAACCTCGATGCCACCCAGTACTGGGGCGGGAGTTCGGGAGTATTGCCATAACTCGTATAACAGATGCTTTTCGAAGGTTGAGGTAAATGATTTCCGAAGGTTTATTGGTTATGTGATGAAGGATGGATACAGCTGGATGTAGGAATTGTTAGTTTTGGGTGAGTTATTATGCTTCCCTGTATCCCCAACACCTGATTGCATAACCGGAAAGTTTCGGGAGTTTATAAGTGGGAATTCAAGTAGCTCCTAGGATATGTTTCCGACAGATGTATGATATGAGATTGGGGTTCGACGTCTAGTGGTCCGCCCATCCACGGTTGGTTTTACAGTGGTCTCGTTGTGTCTTAAAGAGTCCTTGGCTATGCTGACTCGGGGATGCTTTGTATGTCATGTGCACTTCCTTGTACATGATGGTGCTGTACGATCGAGCCCGTGTGGGCCCCACCACAAAAACTTCGGACGAAATCTCTATCATATGTTTGTTCCGGCTTATTCTGCAAGCCAATCCTTGTTTTGTTTTGTTTGTGGTATTCGAGTTGCTTCGAAGTCAACTGTTGATTCCATACCTTTCCTAAGCGGTGTTCTCATGTTCCTATGTGAATACTAATCCTTCTCGATCATCAAGTTTGTCATTTAAATTTCTTTTCAACCGGTGTGCTTCTCCTCTAGTGGATCCGATCTTTTTCAACATCCGCAAGATCAACTTAGTTTTCGTCAACGATGTTTGTTTCATCCGTCCCCAAGTTGCCTTTGTTTTTCCCACCCTCCCACCCTTTTCTTCAAGGACTCGAATTTCTTTATCAAGTAGCCATCTTACGGATGTGAAGCCTCTTTACTCCTCTCTTTCAATATTCTTATCCGGTGATTCTCAGGAAGATACTAACGGAGCTTAAGTTCATCATTTTTCGTTCTCTTTCTTCTCCGGTGGATTCAATTCAAGCTTTTGGTGTTGATCATGTCCCTTTCCCTCTTCTCAAATGCTTTCTCGTGTTGGAGGTTTTATCCAACCATCTCTGGATCATTAGCATTGCGAGTCAATTTTTCCGGAGTGTTGAAGATATCTCAGAAGATTCGTGTTTCCACTCTGCTTTCGTTCAAGCTCTTTCGAGGATGTTATCACATTCAAGCCATTTATTCAACCGGCGCAATCTATCTTTTAAATCGTTCAATGGTGTTTCTTTTGAGTGGGCCCTAACCCACAGGTCTTTTTCCCAGGATCTTACCTGACTCTTCTAATTTTCCCGGAGCTTCTCAAATTCTTTTCCAAGTTTGACATAAGAATGAGTTATCATCAGTCAAATGCCTTCTCCAAGATCTGTCACATTCTTTTCATCATTAGTTCAACCTTTCTAATTTTTATTCCGGAGTATCTCAACAATTCATGGTGGTGTTTCTCGTCGTCATTCTCGGATTTTGAAGACCGAAGAAGATTTTCCTCTCAATCTTGCTCCATTCTCTTCAAGATTCATGGTTCTAGCCTAATGCCATCCTCTCATAATTGTTTTCAATTGTGAGAATTCATTTCACCTATCCGGAGAAATTCAAGATTCTTTTCGATTTGATTCTCCGAAGGCCACCATTTCGGGTATTCATCCTCAGCTTTCAGCTATTGTTCTCCAAATCATACCGGTGCATCGATCAAATATTCTCTAATCAGCTCGTGATCTCTTCGTTTCAGTTGTATCTAAATTCCCTCAAGTATCTTCATTTGTTCTCTAATTCTTCCCGGTGTTTCGTTATCTTTTCTTCGTTCGTATTCAATTCTTACGGTGGTTCATTCAAGATTCCTTTTCTCTTGGTATCATATCAATTTATTCGTTCTTTCCAATCTTACCGGTGGTTCGTTGAAGTCTTTTCTCTTGTTTTGCGCTATATCTATCTTAATCCTTTTCAACGAGAATAAGTAGTATGTTGAATCCATTGCTTGTCATCAATCTAAATTGGTGAAAGATGCGCATAACGCAATTCTTATTATTGTTTTCATCCAAGTGATCTAATTTCCTGCTTTCCGGAGTGGTTCATCATATCACATTCTCGGTTCGAGATGCTTCATCTTTTCTTTTTAGAAGTTGTTCATGATGAATAAACTCTTGTTTTCGGTTGTTCTTCTTTCTTTTCTCGGAGTTCCAATCTCTCGCAATTATATCACCACGGAGATCCATCTAAATCATTGCAAGGATTCACCTTGTGTTTTCAACTTCTCTTGCTTTTCGTTTGATCTTTCTTTTACCGGAGTTCTTCATGGAGGCTCTACATTATGGTTCATCAAGGATTCAATTTCTTCTTGAAGTGTTCATTGAGATTCTTTTTAGAGGATTTCAAGCACTCTTCATCTTGCAATCTGGAGTGTAGTTCTTCCTATCTAATCTTTTGAGGTGGTGTTATGTCATTCTTGTCAATTTGATTTCGTGTTTCATGATTCACATCTTGTCAAGAATGTGATATTTTAAATCCATCAATCTCTTCATTGGAATTATCTTGGGTTATATTTCACCAAAGCCTTCCCTAAGGATTGTTGCTATTTATGGTGCTTATAAATGACCCAAGTTCTTCAATTATCCTCCCGGCGAAATAAGTTTCTCGTCTCCTTGTTCATATCAATCCAATCTATTGTTTCCGTTAGTGGCAGAATTGCATCTCATAGTTTTGAGAAGTTTGTTTTCATAAGCCCACTATAATCTTATTCGTTTCGTTGTTGGTTTTCCCACAATTCCGTTATAACCTTCTTGGAAGGGTGCTCTCCAAGCTCATTGGCGGCAGAAGTTGGTATTTTCTTCTACATTCTTTTATTCCAATGAGTTATCTTCTATTCTTTCTTCTTCCGGAGGAATTGTGATGTTTCTCTCTTCTCTCATCATCTCAAGTTGTGAAGATCATGTTCTTTCCTTTTGCTAATCCATTTAACTAGAGTGTTGTGTCCTCTGCTCAAGTCCTTTTCATCCTATCAAGTCTTGCATCTCTTTTCAACCGGTGTGCTACCCGAATTTGTTCTTCCTTGTTCCTCTTTTCTAACGGAGTGTTTTCAACTTTGTTCATCTCAGTTGTATTTCCTTTCACGAAATTGGTTAACCTCACAAGGTTCATGGTTTCACTCGTTTGTCAAAGAAGCAACTTAGTTTCTACCTCTTCTCTTTCTCTTCTGTTTTCCCTCCGGTGCCATCCTAGATCTCGGTACGAGATCCTCTCGTAGTGATGGAGTGTTGTGACGCCCCAAGACCAGAGCTTCAGATGCCTTCCAGGGTTTCCGGGTTTCATCGTGTGTTTTGTTTGGTTCATTGCATTCATCATTGCATCATGTCATCATGCCTTTATTATTGCAACCATTTCAAAACTCTTTTAAATAAATCGTATGGATCTCCGGTCCATTTAAATCGAGGGAAGGGTGACTTCTCTTTATAACATATCCTCCCGATAGTAGGGAGCTATATTCAATATTTCTTTAATTTCTAATTCACCATAACACACTTGCAAAAATCCCAATGCTTTAGTTATCACAACTCTTGGCCTCTAACTTTGCCATATGTCCTTTCATCATTTTCCGGAGCTCTTCCTAATTTTCCCAACATTTTTGGACACCTCTAATTCCTAGTCCTTGTTCAAACCATTTGAATTATATTCAAATGACTTTGAATTAAATTCTTGCAATCATGCCTCTCCTATTTTTCGTGGACTGTGCACATTTTTACGAGTCCGTGAAAATTATCTACATGTCCAACTTTTTCCCCTAACCTCTCTTCCTTTTTCTTTCATATCTCTATTTTGTTTTTCTTTTGTTCTTTAGAGTGAGAGAGAGAGAGCCAGCCCAGCCGGCCTATAGGCCATTCACAGCCAGGCCCTTTAGGCCCAGCCGACCCCCTAGGCCTTCCTTCCCCTACAGGCCAGCCCGCACCTAAACCTAACCCTCTCTGATGGGCCGGCCTCCCTGGCCCAAGGAGTCCCGCAGCCCCACTGCTAACCCTAGCCGATCGCTACCTCTCCCTCTTGATCCCTCCTCCTCGTTCCCTCGCACCGCCAAAGACCCTTCGTCCTGATCCCCTCGCTCTCTCCCTCGATGGCCCCTCCAGCGCCGCCAGGAGCCCCGATCCCCATCTCCCTTCGCCCGATCTCCACCTCTCCTCTTGCTTCTCCTCGCGGAGCCCCCATCGCCAGCTCCTCCCTCGAACGCCGACGAGCCTGCTCCGCCGCCTCCTCACCTCCCATGTCGTTGTTGTGCCGTCCAGCGACCGCCACTGCCGGAGCTGCTCCTTCTGCCGCGCGCCACCCCGAGCCGTCGAGCCTCGTCCTCGACCAGCCAGTGCCTCCACCGTCGCTGCCCCGCGCCGACGTGCGCCACCGGAGCATCAGGACCACTTCCCCGCGAGCACCACCAACCTCCGCCGCCGCTCAAGTCCGAGGGCTCCGTGTCCGCGCGTCTCCTTCCTCACGCCCGACCAGCGAGGCCCCGCATCCGCACCGACCACCTTTCCTCTGCTTCGTTTGCGGCTCCAGCCGCCCTTTCACGCACCCCTGTGCTATAGCCGACGCCTCTGCTCGTGGAGCCACTATACCATGGCAAAGTCCCGTGGCCGTCGCCCCTGCATCGCGCCAAGTCCCTGCGACGTGCCCCTGTTGTTGTTGACGCCAAGTCCAACGGTTCCCGAACAGGGAATATGCCGAGTACCAGGTCAATGAAATCGCCAAGTTCATCTTTCGATGTCTCCGAAATCGCCAAGTACCACGATGTCAAGTACCTCTACGCACGGATAACGCTAAGTACATGGATACGCCGAGCTTCTCTCCGAATGTGTGTACGACTACCGTAGCGCCGAAGACCTTGGATGCTCGAATGAGTACCAAACGAAACGCCAAGTACCACTATCGCGGAGTACGACTACTTCCATAATGATACGAGAACAACTACCGTCGACCCTCAAAGCCTCCGTTGACGTCAAGTCCCTCGCCGTGATCCCGAACATCTACGGAAAATTGTGCAACTAAGAACGTGAACGACTACCGCCGCCCAGATCACGAGTACCTCTACCGTCGTCATGTACCCCTACTTCCACTACCTAACGTCCCGAGAACGTCTACTTCCCCTACACCGCATCGAACATGAACCCCTCCGATAACGCATGCTTCGAAGGTATAACCATCAAGACGACGCCCATGGATGAATGCTTGCAGTGCATGAGTTGCACCCTATGTTTGCATCGTGTCCGAGTTGTCACTTGCTCGGTCCTCCTCGTTGCCATGTCGTCCATCCGTGGGAACCCGGAATCCGGGATCACCCCACCATCTTTTGCATGCTCCCGTCACTTTTCCTTTTGCACTGGTATTTCCATGAGCTACCGGAACCGTTATCGTTGCCGTGGCACTCCCTTTCTTTCCACCACGGTGACCAATGTTTCTTAATGCTCTTGTCAAATTTTAATAAAAATTGCATAAACTTGAACATGTCATCCGCATCATGTTAACAACTTTAAGATGTTTAAAATTGTTGTTTGCTTTAAATTGCTAATGCACATGAGGATTTGCCGGAATTGTTGTTTGATGTTTCCGGCCTCATTTAAAATGCCTAACTATGTATTTTAATCATGTTTCACCTTTTGCCATGTTTAACAACATTTAATATTGTTGGGTACATAAACGAGAGAGAACTAAATAATTGATGTGGTGTTCCGTCAATATGCAACTCGTTGCATATTGATCTCCACTTAATTTGTAGTGTTGTTTGTTGCACTTTGCCATGGCATGCTTCATTAAATCGGACATGCATCATACTTGGTTGTGCATCATGCCATGTTTATGGGATGGTTGTTTACTATGTTGTGTGCTTCTTTCCGGTGTTGCTTCTTCGGGTTGATTCCGATAACGTCGCATTTATGAAGATTCTTCGACTTCGTTCGTTTGTCTTCTTCATGGACTCGTTCTTCTTCCATGCGGGATCTCAGGCAAGATGACCATACCCTCGAAATCACTTCTATCTTTGTTTGCTAGTTGCTTGCTCTTTTGCTATGCTGCGATACCTACCACTTGCTATATCATGCCCCCCATATTGACATGTCAAGCCTCTAACCCACCTTTCCTAGCAAACCGTTGTTTGGCTATGTTACCGCTTTGCTCAGCCCCTCTTATAGCATTGCTAGTTGCAGGTGAAGATTGGGGTTTGTTCCTTGTTGGAACATGATTATTGTTGGGATATCACAATATCTCTTATTTAATTAATGCATCTATATACTTGGTAAAGGGTGGAAGGCTCGGCCTTATGCCTGGTGTTTTGTTCCACTCTTGCCGCCCTAGTTTCCGTCATACCGGTGTTATGTTCCTTGATTTTGTGTTCCTTACGCAGTTGGGTTATAATGGGAACCCCTTGACAATTCGCCTTGAATAAAACTCCTCCAGCAAGTCCCAACCTTGGTTTTACCATTTGTCACCTAAGCCTTTTTCCCTTGGGTTCTGCAGACTCAAGGGTCATCTTTATTTAAACCCCCGGGCCAGTGCTCCTCTGAGTGTTGGTCCAAACTAGAGCACCGTGCAGGGCCATCCCTTGGCACCTTGGGTTACGTCGGCTCCTGTACGCTTAGCTTATCCGGTGTGCCCTAAGAACAAGATATGTGCAGCTCCTATCGGGATTTGTCGGCACAGCGGGTGGTCTTGCTGGTCTTGTTTTACCATTGTCGAAATGTCTTGTAACCGAGATTTCGAGTCTGATCGGGTCTTCCTGGGAGAAGGAATATCCTTTGTTGACCGTGAGAGCTTGTGATGGGCTAAGTTGGGACACCCTTGCAGGGTTTTGAACTTTCGAAAGCCATGCCCGCGGTTATGGGCAGATGGGAATTTGTTAATGTCCGGTTGTAGAAAACCTGAAACTTAACTTAATTAAAATGCATCAACCGCGTGTGTAGCCGTGATGGTCTCTTCTCGGCGGGGTCCGGGAAGTGAACACGGTGTTGGAGTTATGATTGAACGTAAGTAGTTTCAGGATCACTTCTTGATCACTTCTAGTTTCAGGAATGTGCTTTGCCTTCTCTTCTCGCTCTCTTTTGCGTAAGTTAGCCACCACATATGCTAGTGCTTGCTGCAGCTCCACCTCATACCTTTTACCTACCCATAAGCTTAAATAGTCTTGATTGCGAGGGTGTGAGATTGTTGAGTCCCCATGACTCACAGATTACTTCCAAAACCAGTTTGCAGGTGTCGATGAAACTGTGCAGGTGACGCAACCGAGCTCAAGGAGGAGCTCGATGAAGATCGTGTTCGTTGTGTTGTTCCGTTTCTAGTTGATCAGTAGTGGAGCCCAGTCGGGGCGATCGGGGATCTTTTGCACTAGGGGTGGTCTTCTTTTATTTTGGTTCCGTAGTCGGACCTTGACTGTATCTAGTTGATGTAATGCTATTTTGATGTATTGTGTGAAGTGGCGATTGTAAGCCAACTCTGTACCTCTTTCTTATTCAGTACATGGGATGTGTAAAGATTACCCCTCTTGCGACATGCCTACAATGGGGTTATGCCTCTAAGTCGTGCTCCGACACGTGGGAGATATAGCTGCATCGTGGGTGTTATACTTCCTATTTAGGGCCTTTCGGAAAGGAGGCTACCAGACAACCTGTGTTCCATCTAACCAAACACCACACACTCAGCATATGCCTAGACAAGCCCGCAACCAAGTAGTGTGATTTGCATTTCTTCGCGGCTAGGCCGAGGAGGATGCAGGCTAATACACAATGTGCACAACATGATTGTTAGTCTGCATCTACTCAGAAAGGCCCAACTGAGTCACAGACACAAGGAGGCAAGATGTAGGTAACTAACCATGCTCCTAGTGTTTTGGCTCTCCTCTTGGGTGGGTTCCCCTGTATTTTTCTTTTGTGCCTCGATGCGCTTAACTTGTATTTGTATTGACTGGCAAGTCATGTTTGAGTTGGAGTACAACAAATGGTGGGGTTCTTCGCCTCACCCACACCCCTTAGTGTCAAAATAAATGTTCATGCAAAATATTTCCACACCTCGACCAGAGAGATCCCTGGGAACTAGTACTTCCTTCGATTCTTTTTACTCCGCATGTAAGATTTGCCTGTAAAATTTGACAACTATTGTCCAACTTCATATAAATATGGTAAATTTTGATAAAGTTTGACTTCAAACAAATCTTACTATGGGAAGTATAAAATGGACGGAGGAAGTATTATTTAGTCGCATAAAGTCGCTAGAGCAAAGATTGAATTAAAAAATGGACTGGGGGAGTATTATTCAGCCTTGATTGATGATTTTTGCAACGAAACATTAGATATAGCTAGACTTAACTATAGTACCATCACACTTGTTCCTAAAAACTGTTGATGTCAAACAAATTCAGAAGTTCAGGGCCATATGTCTTCTGAATGTCAGCTTTAAAATAATTACTAAGGTGCTAATGAACAAATTGAGTAAATGTGTGTCTCAAGTGATATGTACTACCCAAACAACATTTGTTAGAGGAAGGTTCATTATGGAAGGAGTGGTTGTCCTTCATGAGGCACTCAATTCCATCCATGCTAAAAAAACAAAATGTTTTGGTTTTTAAAGTGAACTTTGAGAAAGCATATGACAAAATAAAATGGCATTTTGTTATTCAGATGCTAAAACTCAAAGGGTTTCCTGATAAATGGTGTGATTGGAATTTTTTTAACAAAGGGGGTAGCATATCTTAAGAAAAAACTAGAGGACGGGGGTAACACCAGGTCTTGGGAGGATATTTGGGTAGATGATAGAGCACTTAAGGATGAATATCCTAGACTTTATGCCTTTTGTTTTGATCATAACATAAATGTGGCTGGAACTATTTAGAGAGGGGTGGAGGGGCTTCAAATTTAGAAGAACCCTTCATGGGGAATCCCTGGACTTGTGGAATAATTTAAAGGGTAGATGTGATGAGGTGGAAATGGGAAATGGCAAAGATAGGGTTGAATGGACCCTGAGTGCTGGCAAGAAGTTCTATGTGAAATCTTTATATAGGAAAGTGAAAACTGAGGATTGCAAATTTCCACACACACAAAATGTGGAAGGTAAGAGTTCCTGCTAAAAGCAAAGTTTTGTTGTGGTTGGTGAAAAAAAAAGAACTTTAACTAGGGACTCTCACCTTAAAAGAGGATGGAAAGGTAGTAAAACTTGTGAGTTTTGTGGTAAAGATGAAACTACTAATCATCTAATGTTTTCTTGTTCTGCTGCTTCCCTGATATGGAGTTTACTTAAATACACTTTCGGGCTGAGATCCACTCCCTCTTTAATTGAAGAATGTTTTGGGAGCTGGATTAAAACCTTTCGAAAAGATGATAAAAATTAGTCCTGATTGGGATCTCTTCCCTCTTCTGGATCATTTGGAAATGCAGAAATGATGTAATTTTTTAGAATAAGAACTATAATGATGCCATGACTTTGGTCAAAGTAATATGCCACTGGATTGTGGGATGGTCTATCTTGCACGCGAAGGAACAAAACAAAGAGGTGCTGAAGCTGGGAACAAAACTGCTAGAACGTGTAGCAAATGATGTCTACAAAGCTTCGCAAGGGTGGAGATACAATATGCTACGCCTAGAGGGATGAAGATTGCTGGTGGACATTTGAGGCTGCTCGAGGCTGCTCGTTTTGGGAGTGGCTTGGTCCTCTTCTTCGGTAGTTCTTTCTAGATGTTTTCGTTTTAAGCTTTTGTGGATGTAAGAAGTGTTGATCGTCTGAGACTATGGTTGTGTTTGTGTCTGTGGTTTTTCCTCATCAAACTTGACGCCTGTACTGGTTGGTTGAGATGGTCTGTTGGTTGCTCTTGTTTAGATCGTGACGCTGGTGACATTCTTAGAGATGTCCAAGAATGCGCTTTGATCGCTTCCTTTTGTGTTATCTTCCTTAGTAATAGTGCGTGTGTGATTAGTTGTAGGTCGTGGGGTTGTGCTCACTGGTAGAAAAAGGGCATGTTGTCCCGGTTCATAAGGGCCTTTTGTCCCGGTTCTGGAACCGGGACTAAAGGGTCGGTACTAATGCCCAGTCCCTTTAGTCCCGGTTCAATCCAGAACTGGGACAGATGGGCCTCCACGTGGCCTGTGCGCGGAGCCCAGGCAGGAAACCCTTTGGTCCCGGTTGGTGGCACCAACCAGGACCAATAGGCATCCACGCGTCAGCATTTCTGTGGTTGGGGTTTTTGTTTTTTTTGAAAGGGGGGTGTTTGGGGGTTTTGGGGGGTTAATTTAGGTGTTTCATATAGTGTGTTAGCTAGCTATAATTAATAGAGAGAAGTGTCCTCTCTTATGTCCGTGCTTGGTCGATGCTACGTACTATACATATGTATAGAGAGGACTAGACACGCTAGCTAGCTAGTAAGCAAACGAAGGAAATAGAAGATCGTCATGAACATATATGCATACAGAGAGAAGTGATATCGACCACCTCTCCTTCTCTGAGAGATTGGTCGAACAACAAGTTCTCGTATATCTATCCGACACTACCGGCTACATATATACAATAATTATCTCTTACAAATATAATCATACGGACTCAGGGTCCACATAGAATTCTCCGTCTTCAGGGATCACGTGGTCAAGAAAGAATGCCGCCAATTCCTCTTGAATTGCTCGCATGCGAGCTGGTGCTAGGAGTTCATCCCGCTTCCGAAACATCTAATTTAAAGAAGGGGGTCAATACATATATATATATATATGAATGAATGAAACTCAACACAAATGATGGTAATAAAATAAAATTGTGAATGTTGTTATTTACGTACTTCATATTGTTCGTCAGTGTAGCCCCGCTCACAGGTCGTGTGGCGGATGGACTCGCAAACATAGTATCCACAGAAATCATTCCCTTGTTCCTGCCACAACCACTTTACAAGAAATAGAGGTAAATCAAACTGATAAGCAAGAATGCCAAATGGTATTGATGAAACTAGCGCTTGAATGACTAGTAGATGCGCGGAACATGCTACTATAGTACTTACTTTCGGGTGTCTAAATTGCAGCTCCTTCGGCAGTCCCGGAGCTTTTCTGGTGAATTTTCTCCAAACCCTGTCAGACAAAGAAAACAATTACTTGATATATCAGGAAATGAACAAAGTTGTTGATATGGTGGATAATGATCGATTTAACTTACTTCTCGAGTATTTGAGTCATGTCTGCATAGTCCTGGGGATCTTTTCGTCTTGAGTCTAAGACGGTTACTAGTCCCTGCTCAAGCTTAATCTCTAGGAGAATATAGTGGAAACTGCACACACATGCATAACTCATCAATTACATTACTATAACCTTGACTAATATACAAGGGAAACCGAATACGCACAAGACAGTAACACTCACTTGAAGCTGTAAGGAAAGAGTATTATATCTTTGTTTTCATTTATTACGAACGATCGTAGCAAGTTGGCCTCGGTAGCTGCGGCATGAAATTTAACCTGAGTTGCATCTATGAGATATGTGTTAATGAACCCAATATCACCGACTTGTCTTTTCTTCAATTCGGCGATCTTCAATCTGCATAATATAGTGAGGATGATTATAAATACATGCAATGAAAGAGCTGAGCTATATAGAGAGACTTAATGACAGAAGTAGTACTACTTAAAGATAGTAGCAGGCGACCGTTGTTTTATCGAGGGCCAATTGATTGAAAAACTGATAGAACTCCTCAAATGGAACAGGCAACAGTTCAATTCCAATGAGGTCATGCTCCTTTTTAACTTTCACATACAAAGTACTCCTCCCCCCAGAGTCCCTGCAGATTTTCAAGTACCAATCATGCAATCTTCACATCATCATTGATAGAGATCTTTCATCTTTGACGAGAGGCTTCCCGTACTCGTATCTTTGTATCTGCATGTCCATGGGTTCATAATGTACATCGTCGGGCAGGTAATCTGCAAGATTGCTATAACCGGGCACCATCCTCGGATCATTAGCGACGTTGTGGCTAGGCACCTTGAGCGGGGGGCACGATTGCTTCGCTTGTTCTCCGAGCTGGGCAATTTGTTTCCTAGCTCGTCGTTCTTTCAGCCTTTGATCACTGACAGTACTTCCCGACCGCTCCGCTTCGGCAAATTCCTTTCCAATAATGCGCTCATAGTTTCCTTTCGGCGGAGACTTCGGTGGTTTTGTCAGGGCAGCCAGAGTGTGCTTCGCTTTCACCGGATCTACCTTCTTCTTCGGAAGTGGATGTCTCTTTGCTTTCAACCCTTGAAACCAGTCATCCACTTCGGTTCGTGCAATCTCGGCGTTCTCCTCCGGAGTCCTCTCGTATGGTAACTTCTCTGGAGTCTTCAGAGAAGGACCGAATCTGTATGTCCTCCCGCCTCTGGCTGTACTGCTAGACGCCGGCCGAGCAGACGGAGCGGTTGTCTTCTTTACTTGCTTACGAGGCGGAGGAGAAGGACTACGACGCGCCGGAGCAGCTGGAGCGGTGGCAGGTCTCTTCCGCCCTTGCTGATGAGGTGGAGAAGGAGGAGGCTGGCTGCTCGGGCGCGCCGGCGCAGGCGGAGAAGGAGGCGGAGTGCCGCCACGCGCTGGAGAAGGAGCCGGTCGAGTGCCATGATCTTCACTCGCCGGAGGAGGAGGCGGTGGAGGAGGCGGAGTGCCCTGACTCGCCGGAGGAGGAGGAGAAGGCGGATGCGTCCAGTTCGGAAGGTTGATGAGCTCCTTCCGCCATAGGCATGGAGTCTTTAGAGGAGACCCCAGCCAAGTCTCCCCTTCACTGGTAGGGTGGTCAAGCTGGAGGTCCTCAAATCCCTCCGTTATTTCATCCACCATCACCCTAGCATATCCTTCTGGAATCGGCCGGCAGTGAAAAGTTGCGCCGGGTTCAGTAGGATAAACAGAGCCAACAGCCGCCTTGACCTTCAAATTCATCCATTGCGTCATAAGGTGGCAATTTTGAGACTCCGTGATAGCATCCACGGGATAGCTGGCAGGAGCCGTCAAGGCATGCTCCGGCTGAAGCAGCTCGGTGGAAGCCACGCTGCTTCTGCGCTGAGATGGCGGGGTAGCTTCGGGGGAAGCTTCGGCAGTACGTTTGCTGCGATTTGCTTCTCGTTCCTCTATCGTGTCTACCCTTGCTTGCACCGCCTGCATTTGGGTCTGCTGCACTTTTTTCCTCCTCTCATGGGATTTGTAACCGCCTGCGTCCGGAAACCCAACCTTCCACGGAATGGAGCCTGGTGTGCCTCGTGTCCGTCCAGGGTGCTCAGGATTCCCGAGGGCCATTGTGAGCTCGTCGTTCTCTCTGTCTGGAAAGAATGTCCCTTGCTGCGCTGCTTCGATATACTGCTTAAGCTTCCTGACTGGTATGTCCATTTGATCGTTCGTCCAAATGCACTTCCCGGTTACAGGGTCCAAGGTTCCACCAGCCCCGAAGAACCAAGTCCGGCAACGGTCTGGCCAGTTAATTGTCTCTGGTTCGATCCCTTTATCAACTAGATCATTCTCAGTCTTGGCCCACTTAGGCCGGGCTACGAGGTAGCCACCTGACCTCGTGCGATGGTGAAGCTTCTTCTTCACAGCATTTTGCTTGTTTGTCGCCGACATCTTCTTACTCTTTTCCGATGTCTTGTGGGCCACAAATGCGGGCCAGTGATCTCTGATCTTCTCATATCTGCCCTTGAATTCTGGTGTCTCATTATTTTCGACAAACTTATTCAGCTCTTTCTTCCACCTCCTGAATAGTTCTGCCATCCTCTTAAGAGCAAAAGACTTGATTAATTGCTCTTTAACTGGGTTCTCTGGATTATCCTCTGGCGGTAGGGTGAAATTTGACTTCAGCTCAGTCCAAAGATCATTTTTCTGCATATCATTGACATAAGACACCTCAGGGTCTTCTGTAGCCGGCTTAAACCATTGCTGGATGCTTATCGGGATCTTGTCCCTAACCAGAACCCCGCAGTGAGCAACAAATGCGTTCTTTGTTCGGATGGGTTCAATCAGTTGGCCGTCGGGCGCGATTGCTATGATCTCAAACTTTTCATCCGAGCTCAACTTTTTCTTCGGGCCTCGTCTCTTTATCGAAGTTGTGCTCGATCCGGAGGGCTAGAAAAAAGAACAAAGACTTAATTAATATGTGTACATACCAAAACAATGAATGCATCAATCAGCTAGTCAGCACAGGCTTAACTAATATATATACCTGGCCGGACTCGGTTCGGTCACCGGAGCCGTCATCACGGTCTCCTTCTTGCACCGGCATTGGGTCACCGGAGCCGTCCTCATGTTCTTCTTCTTGCACCGGCATTAGGTCACCGTAGCCAGCTTCTTCACCCTCTCCTTCCAGAACATTGGTGTCATTGAGAAACAACGAGACGGCATCACTTCCTTCTGCGATTATGTCCCTCAACAACGCTTCTTTTGCTTCGTCTCGGGCGGTGTCCATAGTTTCTACAAATATTTACAACATGGCAATTATTATTCAAACATGACAGATGGATATATTAGTGGCAAACGTAGAACTAGCTACCTAATCATAGTAAGGAATCATATATATTAATTAGTGGCCTCGACGCTGTTTCTCTAGGGTTTGGGGTGGCCTCGACAACGCTTCAAGGGTTTGGGGTGGCCTCGAGAACGCTTCAAGGAGGGGTTAATATCGACCCCCCCCCACGTGTTGAAGCTATCGGGAGGGGGTATATATCGACAACGATGACACTACATCTATGTCCCTCGACGACCCTCGTTCCCGATAAAAAAAGAGGAAGAAGAAGAAAAAAAAGAGGAGAAGAAAGAATAGAGGAGAAGAACTCCTCTATTCTTTCTTCTCCTCTTTTTTTTTCTTCCTCTTCTTTCTTTATCCTCTTCTTCCTCTCATGTTCGAGAGGATCGCCGAGGGGTCGGGAGGTTGCCTAGTGTCAAAGGATTCAACAAAACCATGTCTTCATCATTAGGCGAAAGTAATAAGTGCATGATGGTACGAAGCTCTCCAAAGTTATTTTGGAACGGAGTCCTAGATAGGATAATTTGCTTTTTGGTACAAAGTTCAGCAAGAACCTTCCAAATATCGTTATTTGGAAGGCCTTTGCTGAAATTCATACAAAAAGGCAAATTATCCTATCCGGGACACCATTCCAAAATAACTTTGGAGGACTTCGTCATGACCTGGTTACTTCTGGCTAATGATGAAGCCATGGATTTCTTCAATACTTTGACACTAGGAAATCTCTCTCTTGACCCCTCGGCGATCCTCGACCCCTCGAACCCTCGACGACCCTGGAACCCTCGACCCCTCGGCGATCCTCTTCTTCCTCTCATGTTCGAGAGGATCGCCGAGGGGTCGGGAGGTTGCCTAGTGTCAAAAGATTCAACAAAACCATGTCTTCATCATTAGGCGAAAGTAACAGGTGCATGATGGTACGAAGCTCTCCAAAGTTATTTTGGACGGAGTCCTAGATAGGATAATTCGCTTTTTGGTATAAAGTTCAGCAAGAACCTTCCAAATATCGTTATTTGGAAGGCCTTTGCTGAAATTCATACAAAAAGGCAAATTATCCTATCCGGGACACCATTCCAAAATAACTTTGGAGGACTTCGTCATGCCCTGGTTACTTCTGGCTAATGATGAAGCCATGGATTTATTCAATACTTTGACACCAGGAAATCTCTCTCTCGACCCCTCGAACCCTCGACGACCCTGGAACCCTCGACCCCTCGGAGATCCTCTTCTTCCTCTCATGTTCGAGAGGATCGCCAAGGGGTCGGGAGGTTGCCTAGTGTCAAAGGATTCAACAAAACCATGTCTTCATCATTAGGCGAAAGTAATAGGTGCATGATGGTACGAAGCTCTCCAAAGTTATTTTGGAACGGAGTCCTAGATAGGATAATTCGCTTTTTGGTACAAAGTTCAGCAAGAACCTTCCAAATATTGTTATTTGGAAGGCCTTTGCTGAAATTCATACAAAAAGGCAAATTATCCTATCTGGGACACCATTCCAAAATAACTTTGGAGGACTTCGTCATGCCCTGGTTACTTCTGGCTAATGATGAAGCCATGGATTTCTTCAATACTTTGACACTAGGAAATCTCTCTCTCGACCCCTCGGTGATCCTCGACCCCTCGAACCCTCGACGACCCTGGAACCCTCGACCCCTCAGCGATCCTCTTCTTCCTCTCATGTTCGAGAGGATCGCCGAGGGGTCGGGAGGTTGCCTAGTGTCAAAGGATTCAACAAAACCATGTCTTCATCATTAGGTAAAAGTAACAGGTGCATGATGGTACGAAGCTCTCCAAAGTTATTTTGGAACGGAGTCCTAGATAGGATAATTCGCTTTTTGGTACAAAGTTCAGCAAGAACCTTCCAAATATCGTTATTTGGAAGGCCTTTGCTGAAATTCATACAAAAAGGCAAATTATCCTATCCAGGACACCATTCCAAAATAACTTTGGAGGACTTCGTCATGCCCTGGTTACTTCTGGCTAATGATGAAGCCATGGATTTCTTCAATACTTTGACACTAGGAAATCTCTCTCTCGACCACTCGGCGATCCTCGACCCCTCGAACCCTCGATGACCCTGGAACCCTCGACCCCTCGGCGATCCTCTTCTTCCTCTCATGTTCGAGAGGATCGCCGAGGGGTCAGGAGGTTGCCTAGTGTCAAAGGATTCAACAAAACCATGTCTTCATCATTAGGCGAAAGTAACAGGTGCATGATGGTACGAAGCTCTCCAAAGTTATTTTGGAACGGAGTCCTAGATAGGATAATTCGCTTTTTGGTACAAAGTTCAGCAAGAACCTTCCAAATATCGTTATTTGGAAGGCCTTTGCTGAAATTCATACAAAAAGGCAAATTATCCTATCCAGGACACCATTCCAAAATAACTTTGGAGGACTTCGTCATGCCCTGGTTACTTCTGGCTAATGATGAAGCGATGGATTTCTTCAATACTTTGACACTAGGAAATCTCTCTCTCGACCCCTCGGCGATCCTCGACCCCTCAAACCCTCGACGAACCTGGAACCCTCGACCCCTCGGCGATCCTCTTCTTCCTCTCATGTTCGAGAGGATCGCCGAGGGGTCGGGAGGTTGCCTAGTGTCAAAGGATTCAACAAAACCATGTCTTCATCATTAGGCGAAAGTAACAGGTGCATGATGGTACGAAGCTCTCCAAAGTTATTTTGGAACGGAGTCCTAGATAGGATAATTCGCTTTTTGGTACAAAGTTCAGCAAGAACCTTTCAAACATCGTTATTTGGAAGGCCTTTGCTGAAATTCATACAAAAAGGCAAATTATCCTATCCGGGACACCATTCCAAAATAACTTTGGAGGACTTCGTCATGCCCTGGTTACTTCCGGCTAATGATGAAGCCATGGATTTCTTCAATACGTTGACACTAGGAAACCTCTCTCGACCCCTCGGCGACCCTCGACCCCTCGAACCCTCGACGACCCTGGAACCCTCGACCCCTAGACGACCCTGGAACCCTCGACCCTCGATCCCTCGACCCTATAGAACCCTCGAACCCTCGACCCTGAAACCCTCGACCCTTGACCCCCTAACGACCCTCGACCCTCTACCCTAGTTCCCGACCCTCGACCCCGCGGCGATCCTTGACACCCTCGTTCCCGATAAAAATTAAGAAGAAGAAGAAGAAGAAGAAGAAGAAGAAGAAGAAGAAGAAGAAGAAGAAAAGAGGAGAAGAAGAAAGGAATAGCTAGAGGAGAAGATCGAAGAAAAAAAGAAGAAAAAAAGAGGAGAAGAAGAAAGGAATAGTGGAGAAGAAGAAAAAATAGAATATATTCTATTTTCTCTTCTTCTTCACTATTCCTTTCTTCTTCTCCTCTTATTTTTCTTCTTTTTTCTTATTTTTATTTATTTCTCCTCTTCTTCCTCTCCTCTTCTTCTTTCGACCCCTCGTCCCTCTCTCGACCCCTCGACGACCCTCGTCCCTGATAACATTTTTTTCTCCCCTCGACCCCTCTCGACCTCTCGTCCCCCTCTCGACCCCTCATCATCATCTATCACCCCCCTCGTTTTCTTTAGCATATATCCATGAACAAAAAAATAATTCATATATAGAAAAAAATGCTATATGAACATACATACATATGAGCATATATAGAGAGCATATACATAGCCAAATCCATATACAGAGAGCATATACATACATACATACATATGAGCATATACATACATACATAGCCAAATCCAAATACATATGAGCATATACATATACACATATGAAAAAATTTATCACACACAGAGAGCGGCGGCGGCGGCGATGGTCAGAGCGACAGGGATCGATGGGAAGGGGGGAGCTCACTGGGGACGCGACGGGGAGGAGGCCGGGGACGGGGAAGGAGGCCAGCGACGGCGCGGGGGAGGCCGGCGACGCGGCGCGGGGTGACGGGGAGGGGGCCGGAGATGGCGCACGCAGCGACGAGGAGGAGGCCGGCGACGGCGCACGCAGCGACGGGGAGAAGGCCTGCGGCGGCGCGGGGCGACGGCGACGGGGAGCGGGCGACGACGGGCTCGGGGCGGCGACGACGACGACGAACGGCCTGGCAGCGTCGGGGGGGAATGGGAGCGGTTGGCGAAATTTTCACAAGTGCTACCTTATATACCCAGAGCAATGGTCCTGGTTCGTGGCATGAACCGGGACGAATGCCTACCTATGGTCCCGGTTGGAGCCACCAACCGGAACCAAAGGTCTCTTTTCAGCAGCCGAAAGGGCGGGAAGCAGAGGCCTCTGGTCCCGGTTGGTGGCTCGAACCGGGACCATAGGGGGGGGCAATCGTCCTGGTTGGTGCCACGAACCGGTACCAATGCCCCCCCTATGGTCCCGGTTGGTGCCTCCAACCGGGACCAATGGCCTTGTGCTGGCGCTGGCGCGGCTGAAAGTTTAGTCCCACCTCGCTAGCTAAAGGGCGCTGGCACTTGTTTATAAGCGCTGGTGTGCCTCCCCATTCGAGCTCCTCTCTTATGCAGGCTTTCGGGCCTAAACTTGCTACTGCCTGTGGGCCTATTGGGCCTTCTGCGGGCCTGAATCCTGGCCCATGTAGGGTTTCTAGACGTATTCAGGCCATGGAGGCCCAGTAGGTGGCATTTTTTTGGTTTTTTCTTTTTTATTTCTACATTTTTTTGTTTTTTATTTTTTTATTTCTACTTAAAACTAAATACTTACAGTTTTTTAGTGATTTCTTTTTGCTTTTAGGTCACAAAAATTATAAACTTTCTGTTAGTGCCATTAGTTTTAAATTTTGAATAGTTTAAATTTGAATTTTTAAAAATTTGTGTGAATCACTAGTTTATGAATAACTTTACTATAAAAATAGAAAAAAAATTCTATTTATTTTTTATTTATACTTACAACTAAATACTTATAGTTTTTTAGTGATTTCTTTTTGATTTTAGGTCACAAAAATTATAAACTTTCTGTTAGTGCCATTAGTTTTAAAATTTTGAATAGTTTAAATTTGTATTTTTAAAATTTGTGTGAATCACTAGTTTATGAATAACTTTACTATAAAAATAGAATTTTTTTTTCTTTTTTTCTATTTATTTTTTATTTATACTTACAATTAAATACTTATAGTTTGATTTTAGGTCACAAAAATTATATTCTTTTTGCTATTGAAGAATATTATAGTTTTATTTTAGTTGATCATAACATAATATTTTAATTGATTGTTTTTATTTTCATAAAAGTTTTGTAGTTCATTCTGTTTGCTATTAATTCATTCTTTGAGCTAAATGACCCTGAAATTGAAAAGCATTTAAAATGAACTCTGAAAAGGTTGAAAGTTGGCATGGTATCATCATTTCACCCACATAGCATGTTCCAAAAAGTAGAGAGGGTTACGACAAAAACTTGGTGCACTTCGTGTACAAAATGGACAATCACTTTCGAAGTATCAAAGTTTCGGACAATAATTGCGCCACATCATTGGCTAGGACGAATGGTTCGTCTGTGTACCCAAGATTGTTTAGATCCACTGTTGTCATACCGTACTGTGGGTCTACATGTACCCCGCCTCCTGACATATTGATCCATTTGCCTCAACACATAAAACCTTGAACCATAAGACATGAAAGCATTTCAAATGAACTCTGAAAAAGTTGAAAGTTGGGATGGTATCATAATTTCACCCACATAGCATGTGCATGTACAAAACGGACAATGGTAGCATGTTCGTGTGTTACAAAGTTGGCATGGTATCATCATAATAGTTGCGGAAGAAAGTCTTCACTTTTTCTTCGCTTGTGTCATTTGCTTATTGCACCGTAACCATGGATAGTCTTCATTGTTTATCAGGATGCTTGGGTCAGCCTTGACATTGAAGGGAGGAATTTCATGAAACTTTTCATAATCTTCAGACATGTCTGTCTTGCCGTCCACTCCCAGGATGTCCCTTTTTCCTGAAAGAACTATGTGGCGCTTTGGCTCATCGTATGATGTATTCGCTTCCTTATCTTTTATTTTTGTCGGTTTGGTAGACATGTCCTTCACATAGATAACCTGTGCCACATCATTGGCTAGGACGAACGGTTCGTCAGTGTACCCAAGATTTTTCAGATCCACTGTTGTCATTCCGTACTGTGGGTCTACCTGTACCCCGCCGCCTAACAGATTTACCCATTTGCACTTAAACAAAGGGACCTTAAAATCAGGTCCGTAGTCAAGTTCCCATATGTCCACTATGTAACCATAATATGTGTCCTTTCCGCTCTCTGTTTTGGTTGGTGCTCTTTTGATCTTGGGCGATCGTGTAAAATGTATTCCCATTTATCTCGTATCCTTTGTAAGTCAATACAGTCAAAGATGGTCCCCTGGACAACAAGTACAACTCATCACAAACAGTGTTGTCACCTCTGAGACGTGTTTCCAACCAACTGCTGAAAGTCCTGATGTGTTCACATGTAATCCAGTCGTCGCACTGCTCCGGGTGTTTGGAGCGCAGACTGTTCTTGTGTTCATCGACATACGGGGTCACCAAGGTAGAGTTCTGTAGAACTGTGTAGTGTGCTTGAGACCAAGAATATCCGTCCCTGCATATTATTGAGTCTCTTCCAAGAGTGCCTTTTCCAGTCAGTCTCCCCTCATACCGCGATTTAGGGAGACCTATCTTCTTAAGGCCAGGAATGAAGTCAACACAAAATCCGATAACATCCTCTGTTTGATGGCCCATGGAGATTCTTCCTTCTGGCCTAGCGCGGTTACGGACATATTTCTTTAGGACTCCCATGAACCTCTCAAAGGGGAACATATTGTGTAGAAATACGGGCCCAGGATGACAATCTCGTTGACTAGATGAACTAGGACGTGCGTCATGATATTGAAGAAGGATGGTGGGAACACCAGCTCGAAACTGACAAGACATTGCGCCACATCACTCCTTAGCCTTGGTACGATTTTTGGATCGATCACCTTCTGAGAGATTGCATTGAGGAAAGCACATAGCTTCACAATGGCTAATCGGGCGTTTTCCGGTAGAAGCCCCCTCAATGCAACCGGAAGCAGTTGCGTCATAATCACGTGGCAGTCATGAGACTTTAGGTTCTGAAACTTTTTCTCTGACATATTTATTATTCCCTTTATATTCGACGAGAAGCCAGTCGTGACCTTCATACTGAGCAGGCATTCAAAGAAGATTTCTTTCTCTTCTTTCGTAAGAGCGTAGCTGGCAGGACCTTTATACTGCTTTGGAGGCATGCCGTCTTTTTCGTGCAAACGTTGCAGGTCCTCCCGTGCCTGAGGTGTATCTTTTGTCCTCCCATACACGCCCAAGAAGCCTAGCAGGTTCACGCAAAGGTTCTTCGTCACGTGCATCACGTCGATTGAGGAGCGGACCTCTAGGTCTTTCCAGTAGGGTAGGTCCCAAAATATAGATTTCTTCTTCCACATGGGTGCGTGTCCCTCATCGTCATTCGGAACAGCTAGTCCACCGGGACCCTTTCCAAAGATTACGTAGTGTAAATCATTGACCATAGCAAGCACGTGATCACCGGTGCGCATGGCGGGCTTGTTCCGGTGATCTGCCTCGCCTTTGAAATGCTTGCCTTTCTTTCGACATTGATGGTTGGTCGGAAGAAATCGACGATGGCCCAGGTACACATTCTTCCTGCATTTGTCTAGGTATATACTTTCAGTGTCATCTAAACAGTGCGTGCATGCGTGGTATCCTTTGTTTGTCTGTCCTGAAAGGTTACTGAGAGCGGGCCAATCGTTTATGGTCATGAACAGCAACGCCTTAAGGTTAAATTCCTCCTGTCTGTGCTCATCCCACGTACGTACACTGTTTCCATTCCACAGCTGTAAAAGTTCTTCAACTAATGGCCTTAGGTACACATCAATTTCGTTGCCAGGTTGCTTAGGGCCTTGAATGAGAACTGGCATCATAATGAACTTCCGCTTCATGCACATCCAAGGAGGAAGGTTATACATACATAGAGTCACGGGCCAGGTGCTGTGATTGCTGCTCTGCTCCTCAAAAGGATTAATGTCATCCGCGCTTAAAGCAAATCATACATTCCTTGGGTCCTTTGCAAACTCATCCCAGTACTTTCTCTCGATTTTTCTCCACTGCGACCCGTCAGCGGGTGCTCTCAACTTCCCATCTTTCTTTCGGTTCTCACTGTGCCATCACATCAACTTGGCATGCTCTTCGTTTCTGAACAGACGTTTCAACCGTGGTATTATAGGAGCATACCACATCACCTTCGCAGGAACCCTCTTCCTGGGGGGCTCGCCTCAAGATCACCAGGGTCGTCTCGTCTGATCTTATACCGCAATGCACCGTATACCGGGCATGCGTTCAGATCCTTGTATGCACCGCGGTAGAGGATGCAGTCATTAGGGCATGCATGTATCTTCTCCACCTCCAATCCTAGAGGGCATACGACATTCTTTGCTGCGTATGTACTGTCAGGCAATTCGTTATCCTTTGGAAGCTTCTTCTTCAATATTTTCAGTAGCTTCTCAAATCCTTTGTCAGCCACAGCATTCTCTGCCTTTCACTGCAGCAATTCCAGTACGGTACCGAGCTTTGTGTTGCCATCTTCGCAATTGGGGTATAACCCTTTTTTGTGATCCTCTAACATGCGATCGAACTTCAGCTTCTCCTTTTGACTTTCGCATTGCGTCCTTGCATCGACAATGACCCGGTGGAGATCATCATCATCGGGCACATCGTATGGTTCCTCTTGATCTTCAGTAGCTTCACCCGTTGCAGCATCATTGGGCACATCGTCTGGTTCCTCTTGATCTTCACCAGCTCCCCCCGTTGCAGCATCACCGTATTCAGGGGGCACATAGTTGTCATCGTACTCTTCTTCTTCGCCGTCTTCCATCATAACCCCTATTTCTCCGTGCCTCGTCCAAACATTATAGTGTGACATGAAACCCTTGTAAAGCAGGTGGGAGTGAAGGATTTTCCGGTTAGAGTAAGACCTCGTATTCCCACATTCAGTGCATGGACAACACATAAAACCATTCTGCTTGTTTGCCTCAGCCGCATCGAGAAACTCATGCACGCCCTTAATGTACTCGCGGGTGTGTCTGTCACCGTACATCCATTGCCGGTTCATCTGCGTGCATTATATATAATTAAGTGTCCAAATTAATAGAAGTTCATCATCACATTAAAACCAAAGTGCATACATAGTTCTCATCTAACAACATATAGCTCTCCAGAGCATCTAATTAATTAAACCATACATTGAAACTATGTAAAACATTTCAATGCGAAAACAAATACGATCATAATCGCAACCAAGGTAACAATTGATCCAACGGCATAATGATACCAAGCCTCGGTATGAATGGCATATTTTCTAATCTTTCTAATCTTCAAGCGCATTGCATCCATCTTGATCTTGTGATCATCGACGACATCCGCAACATGCAACTCCAATATCATCTTCTCCTCCTCAATTTTTTTTATTTTTTCCTTCAACAAATTGTTTTCTTCTTCAACTAAATTTAACCTCTCGACAATAGGGTCGGTTGGCATTTCCGATTCATATACATCCTACATAAATAAAATCTATGTCACGTTGGTCGGCATAATTTTCATAAATAATAAATGAACCAATAGTTATAAAGATAATATATATACCACATCCGAATCATAGACAGGACGAGGGCCGACGGGGGCGGATACCAAAACCATCGCACTATATAAGATGCAATAATAAAAGTAAGAAAATAATACAGGTATCTATGTAAACATACAGGTAAGAATATTTTTCCTTTCAGAAAGAAGATAAGAACAAGAGGATCACTACGGTGGTGCCGGTGATGAGCTCGGCGCGGGTGATCGACGGCGATGAAGACGGGGACGGGGCGTGACGGACCGCTAAACCTAGACAAATATTATGAAAAATGGAGCTTGGAGGTCGAGCTTGGAGAGGAGAAAGCTTAAGTAGTGTGGCTCGGGCATTCCATCGAACACCTTATGTGCATAGGAGGTGAGCTAGAGCACCACCAAGCCCTCTCCCCATCGGCCAGAGAAAAACAGAGCACTGGGGTGCTCTGCTCGCGAGCAAGGGGTATATATAGGCATCTCATTGGTCCCGGTTGGTGACATGAGCCGGGACTAAAGGGGAGCCTTTGGTCCCGGTTCAGGCAACCAACCGGGACCAATGGTGGTGGGCCAGGAGCGAGGCCCATTGGTCCCGGTTCATCCCACCAACCGGGACCAAAAAGTCTAGATGAACCGGGACCAATGGCCCACGTGGCCCGGCCGGCCCCCTGGGCTCACGAATCGGGACCAATGCCCACATTGGTCCCGGTTCTGGACTGAACCGGGACTAATGGGCTGACCCGGTCTGGACCAAAGCCCTATTTTCTACTAGTGCCTTTGTGGTCGAACCAGTTAGTTTCTTTAATAGAAATCAGAAGGGGGTCCTTCTTTCATCAATAAATAAATAAAATGGACCGGAGGAGTATTATTCAGTCACATGAGGTCGCTAGAGCAAAGATTAAATGCGTTGCACGCAGCAGCAAGCATCATAACGGTGGAGTCATGACTTGCAGCTGCACCAGACCCCAGCTGCACCGCACCGCAGCGCACAGGCAGCACCGCCACCGAGCCGAACCATGCATGCCGCGCCTCGCGAGGCACGCTCGCCACTCGCCGGGCGGGAGCGCCTGCCTGCCTCCCTCCCTCCCTCCCCTGCATGCGCTAGCTAGCTAGGGCTGCGCAGCGCAGCGCCGCGCCCGCCAATCGCCGCGCCGCCACTCGTCGCGCCACCTTCCTGTCCGCTCGACACGGCACGCAGCACATGCCGCGCATGCATGCATGCATGCAGAACCGGGGGTTAAATTAAAGTATTCCTACTAGTAGCGTCCAAAGTTTCGGTTCTCGAGTGGGGCCGGCCGGAGGAGAGGACCAAACAGTAGGACATGCGTGTCCCACGTGTAGATCTTTGGCCACTGAGGTTTCATGTGCAAAGGAATACGTAACTACGGACCGTATATGTAGGAGTACGTGCCATGCACTCAAGGTTACCGGTACCAGCTGAAAATAATCCGACAGTTACCGTATGCTAGCACAGAGAGTAGCACTGCACTGTATCTATGGGCCTGTCTAGATTATCTGGACTTGAGTTTGGCTAGGAAACGGACGAGCCATCGGACGTACGCATGGTAGCGTCGTAGGTACGTAATGCGGTGCTGCTGTGCGCCACGTGCTGAGAGTGTTTCGTCACCAGCTTTGATTTCTTTGGACGATAGGGTTAGATCATCATGGATTACTCTCACAAATTTGTACGTATATGTAAAGTCTATGCCTTATGCTCGCCAACACGTGTGGAGATACGCGTACGCTAGGCGGTTTTGGCGTTGGTTGTTGGTGAGCAATGTTACTATTATATATATAACGTATACCATACCTAATACCCCTAGCATTTATATATAAAGATTGGAAAAAGTACTCCCAAGCTATTATCTCAAAGGAACATATATGTGCATAAGCATGTACGTAAGTACATTGCACCTGAACAACAGGATGATACAGGGGACGGGAAAGCAAGCAGTTCCTTAGCACGAAACATCGAGCTAGTCGTGGAAGGAAAAAACGTGAAGGGCTTTTTGGTGGAGTACCAGCACCCGGTTGGCGGCTAATGCCGCAGCATCTGCCAGCGTGACCCCACCCCACGCCCCATGAATGGAGCGGCAGCCAGCCAGCCAGCCAGCCAGTGACCGCGGCGGGACGCGCCACGGGGGACGAGGCGACACGAAGCTTGGAGGCACGCACGGTGCGGCGAACGCGATCGCGCCGCGCATGCAACGGGCCTGCCCGCGCGGTGCCTCCCCCCACTCCGTCACACGCCTGACGCCCCTCTCACTGGACGCCACTGGAATCCACAGCCCCTCCCTCCAAAGCAGCGCGCCCCGCGACTCGCCTCCGCCTACGTGTCGGCCGCGTCCCCGCCCGCTCGCCCACGTACCCCGCGCCTCCCTCCCACGTGCCCCTCCCTCTGCGCGCATCCGATTGGCCGCCCACGCCTTCTTAAGCCGGCACGGCACCGGGACCCAACGCCGTGCCCTCCGTCCACCCCCGTCGGCAGACATCGACTCCTGCGTGCACGCAATGGCCATGGTGCAGCCGGTGGACATGGCCGTCAAGGCCAACGAGATCCTCGCGCGGTTCCGGCCCATCGCGCCCAAGCCCGCCCTGCCGGCGTCGCCGGCGCAGGCGCAGGCGATCGACGGCGCCGCCGACCGCGTGCTCTGCCACCTGCAGAGCAGGCCGTGCCGCGCAAGGAAGCGCGGGCGCCCGAGCGCCGTGCCGGTGTCCGCGCCGGCCGCTGCCGCCAAGAGGAAGAGGGCGGCGTACCCGGTGCCGCTCCGATGCGCGGCGGCGGCGGCCACCGACGCGGTGGTGTCCACCGCGACGAGGGCCTATGTGTCCGTGCCGGGCAGTGCATGCATGCCGTTTGCGTCGCTGCCGCCGGCGACCGCGAGTACCGGCGGGAATCTGACGATGCTCTCGACCATGGTGGCGGGCGATGAGGAGGAGGAGGAGGAGGAGAGGGATATCCCCGTGGAGCGCGACCTGCTGCGGAAGCTGCTGGAGCCCAAGGTGATCTCGCCGCGGGCGATGCGCCCCGTGGGATCCACCATCCACGTCGAATCCATCGTCCACGGCGCCGTCGACGCGGCCAGCAGCACGGCCGCCTCGAAGACGGCGGAGGAGGTGGAGGCGGAGGTGGAGACCGACGCGCTGCCGGCGGTCGTCACGGACTCGAGCAACCGCGTCCGGCTGGTGAACGACGCGTACAAGGAGATGGTGGGCGCGCCCGAGTGCCTGTGGCTCGGCGCGGTGGCCGCGTCGAGGAGGATCAGCGGGGAGGTGGCGCTGGTGGTGGCCGAGCAGGCGACGCTGCCGGAGTCCCCAGGGGGGTTCTCGTGCACGGCGAAGATCGAGTGGGAGTGCGGCGGCGGCGAGCGGGCTTCCATCCATGCAGCGTGCGACGTCAGCCGGCTGCAGTGCGAGTACAGGCACTACCTCTTCGCCTGGAGGTTTCGCGCCGCCGATGCATCATCGCCCGCCGACAGCCACCGCGCCGGCGGCGAAGCATGAGACACTCAGGATCCGAGCTGCGTGCGAAACCAAGTGCACAGGTCATAGATTAAGGTGCATGTTTTGTTACTGTTAAACCACTAGGTTAAGGTGCATGTTTAGTGGTACTGGTAAACCTAGGTGAACTGTTTCCTCTTTTGGGAAGCCTGCATGGTGCATGCCCGGGTTCTAAAGTACATATGATGTTGACCGGACAATGCAAGGGAAAAATATGACGTGTGCTTTGGTGAATTGCACTTCTCCTGGCGTGTTCTGAGCTAGTGAGCTTCTTGTACTCCATTTGATAATGACTGGTGATTGCCTACGCATGTAGGGACAGGGCAGGATGTATAAAAGCCTAGCCACAGACTGGCCGCAGTCACGATCTGCCTGGCCTTCTTTGCGTGCACTAAGTTGACAAATATAGTAGCCAAGAAATTCTAAGTTGACAAATATAGTAGCCAAGAAATTCTGTGTGAACGGGAATGAACATTTTACCCTGTAAAAAAGGGAGTTAACAAACATTTTGATGAGATGAGCGACAGGTTCAGTTGCAATGCGTGCTTATTACACGTTTGATGGAGACATGTTCTAGCTCATATTGCACGACAGGTATTGAACAAAGTGAAATCAGCACGAGCGGCAGAGGAAAACAACATCTTATGAAAATCTCCAGACAACATACAAATCCACAGCTTAGGCTGCTTCCTCCGTCTTCGGGGGGCCCTTCCACTTGAAGTTCTCTGCGTACGTTTTGGGCTGCATGATTAAATATCAACCGTTAATTACAAAGTATAACAACCAATCCAATCCTGTAAATACACAACTATACAAAGAGATGGCAAAATTATATTATACACCCTTCATCCGGAAATACTTGTAATCAAAATGAATAAAAGGGGATATATCTAGATGTATTTTAGTTCTAGATACATTTCTTTTTATCCATTTTGATGACAACTATTTTCGGACCAAGGGAGTACCAAAGTATCATGTTAGTTCCATGAATGAAAAGACGATCTATTTTTGCCATTTCAAAGCAGGGTAAACAAACTATAATTAAGCAGATTCTAGAACATGTAAATATTTAGTGTAGAGTTGTAATCCCATATATTCTTTAGGGCCTGTTTGGACTGGAGGTATCCGTACGAGCTTCGGTACTTGGTTCAAATTTAAACTAAATACTGAAAGTATACTCTTCTTCCAAACTGGCCCTTAATCTTTCTGTACGAATCCGATGTCTTTTGTTGAAGTAGCTCACTTGTATGTGACTGACTCTAGAGAACCATATAACAGAATTGCTATCATAAACCTCAAATCCCTGGTAATATAGTTGCGTTAGTTGCGATAGCTAAGTCAAATCCTTTGCCAGGGGATATGACGAGTGCACACACGGTGATAGAACTGCCAAAACAGTAGTCTCCTTGCATCAGTGGGAACATCGGTTCAAACAGTATGGCAGCCAGTACTGACTAGCTTACCCTCATCGAGTTGCTAGTAACAAAAAGATAAGGGTCAAGTACTCTGTCTCTGGTCAAGTGCACATTCGATGTACTCCTAAAGTTGATGTCAGTTTTGGCTTCTCTCTACGACCTTTGACTTCTAAGTCCTGAGAACTAATGGAGAACCCGAACCAATGTCTGGCTAGTTTTCATGGATGAGATGAGCGCCTTCAGTTCAGAGTGCCCGTCTGCCGGAGACACGAATAATGTGAAGGTCAACAAATTTGGTCAGGCGCTGTGACAAAGAAGCAACGGGCTACCCATTAAGTCCAGTGTCCTCCGTCATGGGGTATTCGCAGACTCCCGGTGCTCAAGGACAGAAAACCGAATCTTAAAAATCGCACAAAGTTCCGAAAACAGGTCATGGCATTGACTTTATTAAGACGTAAATTTTCAAATCCAAATCTAAAACAGTTTAAAAACACAAAAAGAACAAATACAGTGTTTATAGTGTACTGATAATGTGCCGAATTCAAAACCCAGTTTGAACTAGCTACTATTCAGAGGTGGATTAGTCTCTTGTTTTTGGAGTAACTGGTCAAATTTGGATCAAATTTTGTGAGACACTAGATGCTCTTACATGGGGTGTCTCAACAGCGTGTTGTTTCTCAGAATTTTTGGCGGTTTCTAGAAAGGAAAAAACACTTGGGTGCACAGGGAGTACGTAAATTCTCCCGTCCTGCCTTGTCCACACATTTCCGTCCTTTATTGACCCCAAGTTGGTCTTCACCCATTACCATGACATTTCATTCTCCCTTACCTCTAATATCCCAAGATGCCCCTGGCACCATTGCCCTCCACCCCGTAGGTGGCAATACCCAAGACACCGCCCTCACATCCACCTTCCATATATGCCATAATTCCATCTCCACATCATTTCCCATAGTATAATGGACTGACATACTAATTTATCGCATCTAACATGGATTGCATTACTTGCGGAGTTACGCGCACTAAGTGCTTACCATCAAAATCATCTCCAATGTTTTCCTTTACCAGCAGATTTTACTCGCTTTCTTGCTTACAACTCAATGTTAAATACTTCCTATGACGATATGTCCATGTTGTATTGGGAAAACAACTCAAAAGTGTGCAAGCACACATTGAAAGCGATGATACATGTAAACACAAACAGATTTAAAAGACATGTAGGATATACAGAAAGGTGTATTCAGTTTTTTTTAAGATGCAAGATATGAACTGTGTAAAGCAGGAAGATGCATTAACCAAGTCAAAACAAAGGATATGTAGGATATACAGACCTTCAGAAGAGGTGTATGGCGCTTCCTAACCTGCAAAAGGATAGATATAAATGTAAGTATACAATTCTCATTTTCAAAGAAATATAAAAGGCGCATTCCAAGAAGAATGTGTTATCAAATAATACTACACAACAGCGCAAGGAGATTCAACTCAACATACATTTTACTCCAGAAATAGACTTGAAAAATGTTTATGACAGCTTCAGCTAAAAAATGTCCTTGCAAAGTACTCCCTCCGTTCCGAATTACTTGTCTTAGATTTGTCTAGATACGGATGTATCTAGCACTAAAATGAGTCTAGATACATCCGTATCTAGACAAATCCAAGACAAGTAATTTAGAACGGAGGGAGTAACACCAAAACCCTCGGTGTCGCTAAAGTTGGAAAGAATACACTGAGCCCATAGATGACAACCTCTAGCTCTAATGGGTTTCAGAGATAAGGAAGATATAAAAGTTTGACTTCTAGTAGACATAATTTATAGCATATCTCCCAAGACATATAAACGATATATCAAAACATTTAATAGCAATCTAATCAAACAACTGACCTTTAAGGCATGTGGCATAAATGATAAATTTCAATGCAGAACAGATGAGAGGTAACTTGCGGAGAAAAGAATTTCAGCTAAATTAATTGAGCAAAATGACCAAGATAAGAACTATTCAGTAAAAATTTCGAGGAGGCATCAACAGGCAGCAGCTGAGACATACTTAAATGCCTATTTATCAAGAACAAGGACTTCACAGTTACTGGAAAATAAACTTCATACGGAGTATATGACTAGCATAAAATCTATCTCTATATGTACTTCATCAGATAGGCCTAGCCCAGTTTGGAAATGCACCTATGGGATGATGGGAACCCTTTACGACCTGCCCAGCTTGAACATTTTAATTAGAAGAAGAATCAAGAATTGAATTATCCTAGATGTTCAAAAGTGTAACAATCATTGTTTGATCTTCCAAATATTCCTGAAATTCCAGTCCTGAATAGAACATCTTATTTGCCAAGTCAACTTATCTACCAGAATACCAGTGAGGGGGGACAAGAGTCAAAGACCCACCACATATTCCCATCCGTGTTTTTCAGCAAATGCCTTCGCTGATTCGGCACTGTCAAACGTAAGTCCAGCTTCACCAACATTAGCATACGGATCACCAGTCGATGTCCATCCCATCAATGGGTTCTCCCACCTATCACGAATTCAAATGTTAGAACCAGTTTCTCAAAAGAAAAAGAAGATATTTTAAAAGGAATAGTATCTGATAGTATTAGTTTGCTAACCAAACCCTAATCCACAGAAACGAGTGATGAACATGCCAAACGGAATAACTGCATGAGCCGTGACATGAGCCACACAAAAAAGGACACGCTAACACCTCAACAAAGAGACCTGCTCAATCGGAGGTAAAAAAAATCAGCTGTGGGCTTTAATGCTGTCACGGTATAATAATCAGTGGAACCTCTAAACACCCAGCACAAATAGGTACAGGATGCATTCTCCATGGTTTACAGTTAGCACTTAGCAACAATCACAAAGAAAAAGAGGGAGAAAATAAACTGTAGCAGTGTCCAGATTATTTCCTTAGTTTCTGAGTGCAGATTCTAAATGAACTTTCAAGTACATTCCAATCAGGCTACTGAAAGTCTGAAACATAAATGACCTGCAGCAGCAGTGACAGAGCAGTCTTTTCATGTTCTTATCCTCAATCAAGGTAATACACCAGAGGTTTCAAATATTAATTGTGAGACATAACAAGTAAAAGAGTGCAGATATGGCATCCAGTGCCCCTGGTAGAACCAAAACCCATTACATAATTTTATGGTACTACTACACATGTAGAGCACTTCCATAATACATATAATAAATATAGAAGGAACTCCTCACATGTCATTCTCGTTTAAGTTCAACAAATAAGAACCAATAACCCTGGGCCTCATCAATTCTTCATAAACATTACTCCCTCTGGTCCAAAATAAGTGTCGCAGTTTTGAACTAGGCGTTAGTTCAAAATTCCAACACTTATTATGGATCGGAGGTAATCAGTGAGATATGGTATAGTCACAGGTATAATCACATCTTTCATCAAGTTGATTGTTCATTCAAACTTACCAAAAGTGAGGTGATTGCAAAGAACAATTGTTCAATAGATATACTCATTCTGATAATATCTATGATACGGATTTGTGCTTGCATAGGTGGACTCCCACCATTTCAACCATTGAATGGGCCTGGAGATCTGGCATATTCACTAACTGCACACTCATAGCCATAGCAATGAGAGAATGTGCACAGAACTCAAGGCAAATTCAGTGGTTGAGAAGTGGTAGTATTATATATGAGTGCCTCGATAAATACCAATACCTACCACTGAGCTAAGATTATACTCCCTCCGTTCCTAAATATTTGTCTTTTTAGGGATTTCAAATGAACTACCACATACGGATGTATATAGACATATTTTAGAGTGTAGATTCACTCATTTTGCTCCGTATGTAGTCACTTGTTGAAATCTCTAGAAAGACAAATATTTAGGAACAGAGGGAGTAGTAACCCAAAGCAAAACTGCACAGGCATGATGTATAAGAACATTCGTTAGTTAGCTAGAACTGCAGTCTAGCTGCACAAGCAGGCAAGTAGTAGCCTAGTACCTCGGTCACTGATAGTTTGAACTATTAACTGCCTCATGTGAGTGCTAGTTTGTTATTGACAGAAGCACATTTGTAGTTTTGATCTGCTTGAAAGCTAGGTTTTGAATTTAAAATTTTAAATCTAGGTTAAATTTACATGAGGCTTATTTTAATTTCGTTTTATTTTGAGGTAGCCCTTCTGACAGCATCACAGGCTTTTGGGATGTATGACCCGTGAGAAAGAACAAGATTAACGAACAAAGTACAACAAGAAACATACTTTTGGGTTGACACGAAATTGATTTTCCACCTCCCGACTTTGCCAGAACCTTGCTGAGATGCAGTCCTAGCTGGTGAATAGATCAGAACCTGCTTGATCACAAGGATAAGGTGACCATTTGAGAAGGGGCAAAAAGGATGAAATAAAAACAACTTGGGCTTTAGCACCAATCCTCTGAAAGTGAAATCGTGAAATAAAATCAGGTATTTAGGCTTTACAGTTTAGGACCTATCCTTCTGAAAGTTTGATAACTAGCATATAACCCATCATACCGCAAACACCGAAGATACAGTTTCTGACCCAAAACTGTCAACTCCCATTCAAATATTCTTGGAGGCAAACATATAACTGACGACTGTGGACAATGCACAAATCTTTTCCAAGGTCTAAACTACGGCAGAATACAAAGCAAACTAGGATCATTTATCCAAAGTCACAGAGCGCAAGGAGAATTGCTGCCCTTGACCTCTCTCTCTCTCTACCCATTTTTCATTTTCCCAGATATAAGTCTCTCATCCGAATCCCCCAAGATGGTCAAACACACTTTGCCTCATATCATCATTGGGTTGGAAATTCGGTATAATCTATGAGGGGGAACCCAAACTCCCACACATTCCTCCTCACCACAGCTGTGACCAATTGAAAGATACCTACTACCGATAAATTCGCATTTCGATCAAATCCAAACTCCAACCACAACTAACGCATAGACACATCGCCTCGATGCCTATAACAACCTAAAATGCTTGAAGCCCGAACATTTCGAAAGATGCCCACACAGATCCACCTGATATAAACCTATCGCAACGAAAGTGAAGCAGGGAAGGTCGAGGGAACGTTACCTTGCGGCGGAGGTGCTCCTCGGGGATCCCGGAGACCATGCCGATCTCCCCGGGCTTGATCTCCACGAGGGCATCGGAGGCCTCCGCGGAGAGCATCCGTGCCGGCGTAGGCGAGAGCAGGGCCCGGCCGAGGGAGGGGAAGACCCGCCGGAGTGGGGCGGCCATCGCGTCGGAGCCGTGCGCCGGAGAGAGGTGGGGGCGAAAGGAGAGAGATGCGGGGGAGGAGCTTCGGAGCAGACGGCCTGCAAATGTGCGATCAGGCCGCACCGAGATTATGATGAGCCCAGAGTAGGGTGTCCATTGCTCTCTGGGCTCGGCCATTGGGCCCTGTAGAGCGTTATCGTACAGGCCTACGCCATCAAAAAATGTTAATCCCCTAAAAAAATCAAAAAATGTTAATACCCCTAAAAAATCAAAAAAAATACCCCTAAAAAAATCAATAGTTACTTTTGAAGGTAGAGCTACGAATACATAAGGAGGCCAGATGCCGGGCAAGAATCACCCCACTTCGCCGCTCCCCATCTCTTCCTTCCACCATTTTCTCCACCCTTTCAATGATGTCCGACGATCAGAAAGAGCAGTTCTCCGGTATAAAAGTCGGCTGGGTGGCCAACCGAGTCAGCCGGATATGAGTGAGGTAGCTCGTTGCTCCACCTCCCTCGCCAAGCCCGATGGAGCAAGTTGTTGTCCCAAGCTGGCGCGTGCTTCAGCAACTCGCTACTCCAGGCCAGGTCGCGGTACCGCGCCTCCCGTCCCAGGCCAGCTCACGGTACCACGCCTCCCGTGTGTGCGACCACGCCATCCGCCGACAACGCATGTGTAGCGGCGTGCTGTCGGTTGCTAGGACATCGACGAGGTGACGGCCAACACATCCGCACCGGCTGCCATCATCGAGGAGAAGTAGAATGATGCGTCTCCAATGTATCTATAATTTTTTATTGTTCCATGCTATTGTATTATCAACCTTGAATGTTTTATATGCATTTATATGCTATTTTATATAATTTTTGGGACTAACCTATTAACCTAGAGCCCAATGCCAGTTTCTGTTTTTCCTTGTTTTTTAGTACACGGAAAAGGAAAACCAAAAGGAGTCCAATTGACCTGAAATTTCATGGAGATTATTCTTGGACCAGAAGAAGCCCACGGAGTACCGGAGATGGGCCAGAAGAATCCTGAGGCACCCACGAGGGTGGGTGCACGCCCCCCTACCTCATGGCCGCCTCGGGGACCCCCCTGCCTTGTTCCCGACTCCAACACCTCTTATATATATACCCAAACTTCCAGAAGGAAACCTAGATCGGGAGTTCCGCCGCCGCAAGCTTGTGTAGCCACCGAAAACCAATCTAGACTTGTTCCGGCACCCTGTCGGATGGGGGAATCCCTCTCCGGTGGCCATCTTCATCATCCCGACGCTCTCCATGATGAGGAGGGAGTACTTCACCCTTGGGGCTGAGGGTATGTACTAGTAGCTATGTGTTTGATCTCTCTCTCTCTCTCTATCTCGTGTTCTTAATTTGGCATAATCTTGATGTATCGCGAGCTTTGCTATTATAGTTGGATCTTATAATGTTTCTCCCCCTCTACTCTCTTGTAATGGATTGAGTTTTCCCTTTGAAGTTATCTTATCGGATTGAGTCTTTAAGGATTTGAGAACACTTGATGTATGTTTTGCGTGGGATACCCGTGGTGACAATGGGGTATTCTATTGATCCACTTGATGTATGTTTTGGTGATCAACTTGCAGGTTCCGTGACCTTGGGAATCTATGCATAGGGGTTGGCACGCGTTTTCGTCTTGACTCTTCGGTAGAAACTTTGGGGCACTCTTTGAAGTTCTTTGTGTTGGATGAATAGATGAATCTGAGATTGTGTGATACATATCGTATAATCATACCCACGGATACTTGAGGTGACATTGGAGTATCTAGATGACATTAGGGTTTTGGTTGATTTGTGTCTTAAGGTGTTATTCTAATACGAACTCTATGATAGATTGAATGGAAAGAATAGCTTCGTGTTATTTTACTACGGACTCTTGAATAGATCGATCAGAAAGGATAACTTTGAGGTGGTTTCGTACCCTAAAATAATCTCTTTGTTTGTTCTTCGCTATTAGTTACTTTGGAGTGACTCTTTGTTGCATGTTGAGGAATAGTTATATGATCCAATTATGTTATTATTGTTGAGAAAACTTGCACTAATGAAAGTATAAACCCTAGGCCTTGTTTTCTAGCATTGCAAAACCGTTTTCGCTCACTTTTATCATTAGTTACCTTGCTGTTTTTATATTTTCAGATTACAAAAACCTATATCTACCATCCATATTGCATTTGTATCACCATCTCTTCGCCGAACTAGTGCACCTATACAATTTACCATTGTACTGGATGTGTTGGGGACACAAGAGACTCTTTATTATTTGGTTGCAGGGTTGTTTGAGAGAGACCATCTTCATCCTACGCCTCCCACGGATTGATAAACCTTAGGTCATCCACTTGAGGCAAATTTGCTACTGTCCTACAAACCTCTGCACTTGGAGGCCCAACAACGTCTACAAGAAAGAAGGTTGTTTAGTAGACATCATGCTCTTTTCTGGCGCCGTTGCCGGGGAGGTGAGTGCTTGACGGTATATCTTTAGATCTTGCAATCAAATCTTTTAGTTTCTTGTCCTATCACTAGTTTAGTTTATAAAATAAACTACAAAAAATGGAATTGAGGGTATCTCAAATGCTTCATCTTTTTAATATCTTTCATGAAAATAAGGGTTTTGATAATTGTGCCAAAATGCTAGAAGAATACAATCAAGGTCCGACTACGAAACCAACATAAATAAAGACAACCCCAAATGCTAGATCCTCGATCGACCCGACTGGGCTCCACTACTGATCAATAGGAAACGAAACAACACAACGAACAAGATCTTCAATGAGCTCCCACTTGAGCTCGGTTGCATCATCTGCACTGGTATCATCGGCACCTGCAACTGTTTGGAAGTATCTGTGAGTCACAAGGACTCAGCAATCTCACACCCGCGAGATCAAGACTATTTAAGCTTATGGGTAGGAAAAGGTAGTGAGGTGGAGCTGCAGCAAGCACTAGCATATATGGTGGCTAACATACGCAAGTAAGAGCGACAAGAGAAGCAAGGCAACGGTCGTGAACTAGAAGTGATCAAGAAGTGATTCTAAAACTACTTACGTTCAAGCATAACACAAGAACCGTGTTCACTTCCCGGACTCCGTCGAAAAGAGACCATCACGGCTACACACGCGGTTGATGCATTTTAATTAAGTTAAGTTTCAAGTTCTCTACAACCGGACATTAACAAATTCCCATCTGCCCATAACCGCGGGCACGACTTTCGAAAGTTCAAACCCTACAGGGGTGTCCCAACTTAGCCCATCACAAGCTCTCACGGTCAACGAAGGATATTCCTTCTCCCAGGAAGACCCGATCAGACTCGGAATCCCGGTTACAAGACATTTCGACAATGGTAAAACAAGACCAGCAAAGCCGCCCGATGTGCCGACAATCGTGATAGGAGCTGCACATATCTCGTTCTCAGGGCAACACCGGATGAGACATCCTACGAGTAAAACCAAACCTCAAGTTTCCCCGAGGTGGCCCCGCAGTCTACTCGGTTCGGACCAACACTTAGACAAGCACTGGCCCGGGGGGGTTAAAATAAAGATGACCCTCGGGCTCCGGAAACCCAAGGGAAAAAGGCTAGGTGAGGCAAATGTAAAACCAAGGTTGGGCCTTGCTGGAGGAGTTTTATTCAAAGCGAACTGTCAAGGGGTCCCCATAACACCCAACCGCGTAAGGAACACAAAATTAAGGAACATAACACCGGTATGATGGAAACTAGGGCAGCAAGAGTGGAACAAAACACCAGGCATAAGACCGAGCCTTCCACCCTTTACCAAGTATATAGATGCATTAATTAAAATAAGAGATATGTGTAACGCCCTCGATGTGGCTATATCTCCCACGTGTCGAAGCACGACTTAGAGGCATAACCGCATTGAAAGCAATGTCGCAAGTGAGGTAATCTTCACACAACCCATGTAATACATAAGGGAAAGAGATACATAGTTGGCTTACAATTGCCACTTCACACAATACATGAATAAAGCATTACATCATCCAGTTACACACAAGGTCCGACTATGGAACCAAAATAAAAGAAGACTACCCCAAATGCTACACAGATCCCCGATCATCCCAACTGGGCTCCACTACTGATCAACTGGAACGAAACAAAACAAAGGACATGATCTTCATCGAGCTCCTCCTGAGCTCGGTTGCGTCACCTGCACGGTATCATCGGCACCTGCAAACTGGGTTTGGAAGTATCTGTGAGTCACGGGGACTCGGCAATCTCACACCCTCGCGATCAAGACTATTTAATCTTATAGGTAGGGTAAAAGGTATGAGGTGGAGCTGCATCAAGCGACTAGCATATATGGTGGCTAAACATACGCAAATGAGAGCGAGAAGAGAAGGCAAAAGCACGGTCGAGAAACTATGATCAAGAAGTGATCCTAGAACAACATACGTCAAGCATAACTCCAACACCGTGTTCACTTCCCGGACTCCGCCGAGAAGAGACCATCACGGTTACACACGTGGTTGATGTATTTTAATTAAGATCAACTTCATGGTTTCCTACAACCGGACATTAACAAATTCGCATCTGCCCATAACTGCGGGCACGGCTTTCAAAAGTTCAAAACCCTGCAGGGGTGTCCCAACTTAGCTCATCACAAGCTCTCACGGTCAACGAAGGATATTCCTTCTCCCAAGACAATCCGATCAGACTCGGCATCCCGGTTATAAGACATCCTCGACAATGGTAAAACAAGTCCAGCAAGACCACCCGCTGTGCCGACAAATCCTGATAGGAGCTGCACATACCTCGTTCTCAGGGCACACCGGATAAGCTAAGCGTATGGGAGCCAACGTAACCCAAGTTGCCAAGGGACGGCCCCGCACGGTGCTCTGGGTTGGACCAACACTTAGAGAAGCACTGGCCCGGGGGTTTTTATAAAGATGACCCTTGGGCTGGCCGACCCAAGGGAAAGAAAAAGGCTAGGTGGCGAATGGTAAAACCAATGTTGGGCCTTGCTGGAGGAGTTTTATTCAAAGCGAATTGTCAAGGGGTTCCCATTATAACCCAACCGTGTAAGGAACGCAAAATCCGGGAACATAACACCGATATGTCGGAAACTAGGGCGGCAAGAGTGGAACAAAACACCAGTCATAAGGCCGAGCCTTCCACCCTTTACCAAGTATATAGATGCATTAATTAAATAAGAGATATTGTGATATCCAAACAAAATATCCATGTTCCAACATGGAACAAACTCCAATCTTCACCTGCAACTAACAACGCTATAAGAGGGGCTGAGCAAAGCGGTAACATAGCCAAACAACAGTTTGCTAGGACAAGGTGGGTTAGAGGCTTGGTTTAACAATATGTGGGGCATGATAAGCAAGTGGTAGGTATCGCAGCATAGGCATAGCAAAAAAGCGAGCAACTAGCAAGCAAAGATAGAAGTGATTTCGAGGGTATGGTCATCTTGCCTGAAATCCTGCAAGGAAGGAGAACGAGTCCATGAAGAACACAAACAGACGTAGTCGAACGGGTCCTCACAAACGCGACATTATCGGAACCAACCCGAAGAAGCAACACCGGAAAGAAGCACACAACATAGTAAACAACCAACACATGAACATGGTATGATATGCGGGATGCGGTATGTGGTGCATATGCATGATTTGGAAAGGAATGATTGAACCTGGCCTCAACATGGAAATCCAAGAGTGCCACTGGAAAGGTGAGTTGATTTCGGTCGAAATCGATATAAAGATCACCGGAATCGGATGCACGGTTTGGAAATGGCAAGCAAAACAAATAAGGCACCGGTCTGCGATAATCAGCAAGTAGCCATCTAAATGCATCAAGATAAATATGCTACGACACTCAAACATGGCAACAAAATACATGGCAGTGATACACTCAAGATGCTTGACAAAAGATTAACACTGAGCTACGGCTAATTCATCCATTATCAGGTTCAAACAAGCATGGCAAAAATGCAAAAGATAACAGGTTTCAGACTTAGTGAAGTTAACAGCATGTCAGGAATTTATCATCAGGAAGCAATGTTTAGAGCATGATAACTATATGCTACAGGAATATATCATGGCAAAGCAAGGCATGGCATGAAGCTACTCTAAGCATATAACAAAAGTCCCTTAGTAACCATGAGCCAAAAGGGATCAGAAAATACAATTGCAAGCATGTGAACATAGCAAAAACATAAACAGATTAAGGCTTAGTGAAAAATTGGAGCATGCAAAACAGATTAACGAGTAGGCATGTTTACGAGCTCGATGCACTCACTACGAGGCATTGCATGACAAAATAAGCATACACCCAGCAAAAAGACATGGCATAGGAGCTAAACATGGTAAGAACAATAACATAGCATGTACGGATCAATAGCAACATCCTCGGCAAAATCGCTGAACATGTCAATAATCTGCCAGGATCATTTTATAGCAAAAGTAGAGCTCGATTGACTCAAGTTAGGGTGCTCCATAAATGCAAACAAAGACATGGATGGATAGAGCACCACAATACTAACAAAACATCCTTACTGATCATCCTCAAAAGAGGCACGTATCACTAGGAAACAACATGAACATATGGCATAAAAATTAATGACAGGGCAAGGACTTAGTGAAATTCTAAGTCCCTGAAATCAGCATCATTGAGTAAGCTACTTTGCATGCTTGTGCTAGTCACCACAAAGATCACAAAAATACATGGCATACACCCCTGTAAAGATGGCATGGCATATAACAAAACACATGTAGAGCTCAGGATCATAGCATGCACACATTAATCATGGCAAAAATGACAAAATGCCATTTGCTGAAACAGATCTGACACAATCCTCACATAGCCCTCTTCCAACAACATTTCGGGCACCAAGATGAGCTCAAATGAAAATGATGCAATGAGATGAAATGATGTACTCGTCGAGATGAACATTTTGATATGCTACACGCTCAAAACGGAGCCATGGATGATGAGTTATGATGCTATGAAAATGCCCAAAAATACTGGGGACTTAGCAGATTTCGAGGGGGGTGGAAAGTCAACCTCTGGTTTTTCAGATCTGGGCGCGGAGAACGAGGATCGCCGGAGGAAGACCGTGCGGTTGCCGGAGATTAAGAGGGAGGTCGCCGGCGAGGGGCTAGGGGCCGGAGGAGGCTGGATCCATGGGCTCCCAGCCAGATCGGGCCGGAGCCGTGGTCGGCGCGGCGATGCGGGACGGTGGACGCGCGGACGGCGAAGCTTGCCGGCGGTTGGGCTCCGGCGACCTTGGAGGAGCTCCGACCGACAAGGCACAGCAGGACGGCGACCATGCGCGCGGGGCGGCGCGGTGCACAGGCGGCGGAGATGACGTGCGAGGCGATGGGGAGGTCCGGCGGGCGGTGGTCCGAGGCGCTCCGGCAAGCTTCTTGCCGGCGGCAACCGGAGACGAAGACGGCGTGAGGTCTAGGCGGATTGGGTGGTTCGGGCCCGCCGTGGCCCAGAGCGGGCCGGAGATGGGCTCGCGGGCCCGCGAGGTGGAGGGGAACGGCGGCGACACTTGGCGATGCACGGTTGGGCGAGGGCGGCGGCTGGCTGACGTGGCAGCGCACTATTGGCTGGGGCGACGTGGCTGGAGGCGGTGGACGCGTTCGGCGGCGGAGTGGACATGTCCGGCGGCGCCGAGGGAGGAGTTTTAGGGTTTCGGGGAAAGATCCGAAAACGAAAATGAAGGGGTCTATTTATAGAGGTAGAGGGAGTTAGGAAACTCCAAATGAGGTGCGGTTTGCGGCCACGCGATCGTGATCGAACGACCGAGATGATAGAGGGGGTTTAGGTGGGTTTTGGGCCACTTTGGAGGGGTGTTGGGCTGCAACACACACACGAGGCCTTTTCGGTCCCTCGGTTAACCGTTGGAGTATCAAACGAAGTCCAAATGGCACGAAACTTGACAGGCGGTCTACCTGTAGTAAACCAAGGCTGCATGGCAAGTCTCGGTCCAATCCGAAAAAATTTAGCACCCGCACATGAAAAAAGGTAGACAGGAACACCGGATGACATAGGAGCGCCGGATTGCAAAACAGACAATGGGGAAATGCTTGAATGCATGAGACGAACATGTATGCAAATGAAATGCACATGATGACATGATATGAGATGCATGACACGCAAGCAATGACAAGGCAACAACAGCGAATAACTGGAGGAAACCTGGCACATCGGTCTCGAGGAGTTACAACACTCCACCACTATGAGAGGATCTCGTCCCGAGATCTAGAATGGCACCGGAGGGAAAACGGAAGAGAAAGAGAAGAGGTAAAACTAAGTTGCTTCTTTGACCAATGAGTGAAACCAAAGAACCTTGAAAAGGTTAAGCCAATATGAGCAAGAATACAACGGAGATGAACTAAGTTGAAAGCACTCTGTTAAGAAGGAGGAAAGGAAAAAACCGATTCGAGTAGCACTCCGGTTTAGAAGGGATAAGCAAGGAAAAGAATATGAACTTGGCAAATCAAGAAGATGGGTTGAAAGGAACAACATCACAAAGCCTCCGGAACAAAAGAATAGAAGTTGGATCGTTGGAAAGGAAAGAATTGAGAGGAAAAAGACATCTTCTACCACACTAGAATTTGAAAAGCATCCTTAAAAGAAGGATTGAACAGAGTTGTTGGGAAACCAACAACGAAAAAGAGTAAGCTTGTAGTGGGCTTATGGAGAACATCTCAAAAACTATGAGGTGAAAATTCTGCCACTAACGGAAAACAATGGATTTGAATTGATATTAACAAGAAGACAAGAAACTATTTTCACCGGGAGGATAAGGAAGAACTTGGGTCCTTTATAAGCACCATAAATAGCAACAATCCTTAGGGAAAGCTTTAGGTGAAATATAATCCAAGATAACTTCAACGAAAAGGTAGATGGATTTAAAATATCTCATTCTTAACAACATGTGAATCATGAAACATGAACTCAAATTATCAAGAATGACATAATACCACCTCCAATAATATGGTAGAAAGAATTACACTCCGGATTGCAAGATGAAGAATGCTTGAGCTCCTTTAGAAAAGAATGTTGATGATCACTTAGAGAAGGAAATTAAATCCTTGATGAAACCATCATGTAGAACATCCATGAAGAACTCCGGTAAACAAAAGAATGATCAAACGGAAAGAAACAGAAGTTGAAAACAGAAGGTGAAACCTTGTAATGATTTAGATGGATCTCCGTGATGAGATAAAGCGGAAAACTGGAACTCCGGAAAAAAGAACAAATGAGATCAAGAATTTGATGAACCTCCGGAATAAGGATTATTCACTTGGATGAAGCAAGAATAAGAATTACGTTATGCGTATCCTTCACAAATTTAAATTGATGACAAGCAGCGGATTTGACATACTACTTATTCTCGTAGAGAGCATTAAGATAGATTTAGCGCCAACTTGAAGAGGCCTTCAATGAATCATCGGTAGGATTGAAAACAACGAAAGAATCGATATGATAACCAAGGAAGAGAATTCTTGAACAAACCACCGTTAGAATTAAAATAAATGAAGTAAAGGGATGAATCACCGGTAAGAATTAGAGAATGAATGACGATACTTGAGGGGATTTAGATACATAAGAACGAAGAGGTCACGAGCTGACAAGAGAATAATTGAATGATGCATCGGTAAGATTTGGAGAACAATAGCTGAAAACTTGAATGAATAATATTTGAAAAGATGGCATCCGGATAATCAAACTGAAAAGACTCCTGAATTGCTCCGGATGGGTGAAAAGAATTCTCACAATCAAAACAAATTATGAGAGGATGGCAACAAGCTAGAATCACGAATCTTGAAGAGAAAAGAACAAGATTGAGAGAAAAATCTTCTTCGGTCTTCAAATGATGAGAGTGACAACGAGAAACACCACCAAGAATTTTTTAGACGCTCCGGAAGAATCAAAAGCGAAGAGGTTGAGCCAACGATGAAAAGAATTTGAAAGATCTTGGAGAAAAAGTATTTGATTGATGGTAAATCATTCTTACGTCAAACTTCGAAAATAAATTTAAGGATAGCTCCAGGAAAATAAGAAGAGTCAGGTAAGATCCTGGGAAAAGACCTGTGGGTTAGGGCCCATTCAAAAGAAAACACCGTTGAACGATTTAAAAGAGAGAATGCACCGGTTGAATCTAAATGAGTAGAATGAGATAACATCCTCGAAAGAGCTGGAACGAAGGCAGAGTGGAAACACGAATCTTCGAGATATCTTGAGCACTCCGGAACAAATGAATAGTGAGAGGTGAAAGATAAAGGAGGTGCAACGACATGGGAAAGCATTTGAACTAAGGAGAAGAATATGATTGACAAGGCTTGACTAGAATCCACCGGAAAATAAATAGAACGAAGAATGATGAACTTAAGCTCCGTTAGAATCTTCATGAGAACCACCGGGTAAGAATATGAAAGAATGGAGAGACTTCCACCAATAAAATGGATAGTGATAAAGAACTCTGAGTCCTTGAAGAAAAAGGGAGTGGGTGGGTGGGAAAAACAAAGGCAACTTGGAGGCGGATGGAACCAACACCGTTGAGAAGACTTGAGTTGATCTTGCGGATGTTGAAATGATTGGATCCACTTGAAGAGAAACACGCCGGTTGAGAAGGATTGGCATGACAAACTCGATTATCATGAAGGATTAGTATTCACATAGGAGTATGAGAACACCGTTTAGAGAAGGTATGGAATCAACATTTGACTTCGAAGCAACTCGAATACCACAACTCAAAACAAACAAAGGATTGGCTTGCAGAATAAACCGGAACAAACATATGATGGAGATTTCATCCGAAGTTTTCGTGGTGGGGCCTACACGGGCTCGATCGTACAACACCATCATGTACAAGGCAGTGCACATGACATATGAAGCATCCCCGAGTCGGCATAGCCAATGACTCTTTAAGACGCAACGAGACCACTGTAAAACCAACCGTGGATAGGCGGACCACTAGACGTCGAACCCCAATTTCATATCATACATCTGTCGGAAAGATATCCTAAGAGCTACTTGAATTCCCACTTATAAACTCTCAAAACTTTCCAGTTATGCAATCAGGTGTTGGGGATACAGGGGAAGCATAATATCTCACCCAAACTAGCAAATCCTACATCCAGCTGTATCCATCCTTCAACACATAACCAAGAAACCTTCGGAAATCGTTTACCTCAACCTTCGAAAAGCATCCGTTATACGAGTTATGGCGATACTCCCGAACTCCCGCCACAGCACTGGGTGGCATCGAGGTTATCTCACCAACAACTGCATAAAAGAGATTTTCGATGTCGGCGAACCCAGGTATTCCAGAACTGCAACGATAAAATTGTGATGACAACACCTCGGAGCTCAACTCCCCGGGACACTGCCACAACCCCTAAATGTCAGGAGGCACCAAGAACAATGTTCTCGTCACAAAACCATCGGAACGATTCCAAGATACCCGCGTGATCCTAAATTTTTTTTAGTGAAATTTGAGAAGAAAAGAGTCAAAACTCTACGTCAGGATGCCTCACCAGAACGACGAAGGGACCGAGGAGTAAAAAGAAGTCCTACTCTCCGATATATAATTCCTAAATGACTCAGAACATTTTTCTAGACTCAACAACGCCAGCGATTCGATCAAGCAGGGGGCTCCTAAGGTCGGGGAAGGCTCTGATTATCAACTTGTAACGCCCTCGATGCGGCTATATCTCCCACGTGTCGAAGCACGACTTAGAGGCATAACCGCATTGAAAGCAATGTCGCAAGTGAGGTAATCTTCACACAACCCATGTAATACATAAGGGAAAGAGATACATAGTTGGCTTACAATCGCCACTTCACACAATACATGAATAAAGCATTACATCATCCAGTTACACACAAGGTCCGACTACGGAACCAAAATAAAAGAAGACTACCCCAAATGCTACACAGATCCCCAATCGTCCCAACTGGGCTCCACTACTGATCAACTGGAACGAAACAACACAAAGGACAAGATCTTCATCGAGCTCCTCCCGAGCTCGGTTGCGTCACCTGCACGGTATCATCGGCACCTGCAAACTGGTTTTGGAAGTATCTGTGAGTCACGGGGACTCAGCAATCTCACACCCTCGCGATCAAGACTATTTAAGCTTATAGGTAGGGTAAAAGGTATGAGGTGGAGCTACAGCAAGCGACTAGCATATATGGTGGCTAAACATACGCAAATGAGAGCGAGAAGAGAAGGCAAAAGCACGATCGAGAAACTATGATCAAGAAGTGATCCTAGAACAACCTACGTCAAGCATAACTCCAACACCGTGTTCACTTCCCGGACTCCGCCGAGAAGAGACCATCATGGTTACACACGTGATTGATGTATTTTAATTAAGATCAACTTCATGGTTTTCTACAATTGGACATTAACAAATTCCCATCTGCCCATAACCGCGGGCACGGCTTTCAAAAGTTCAAAACCCTGCAGGGGTGTCCCAACTTAGCCCATCACAAGCTCTCACGGTCAACGAAGGATATTCCTTCTCCCAAGACAATCCGATCAGACTTGGCATCCCGGTTACAAGACATCCTCGACAATGGTAAAACAAGTCCAGCAAGACCACCCGCTGTGCCGACAAATCCCGATAGGAGCTGCACATAGCTCGTTCTCAGGGCACACCAGATAAGCTAAGCGTACGGGAGCCAACGTAACCCAAGTTGCCAAGGGACGGCCCCACACGGTGCTCTGGGTTGGACCAACACTTAGAGAAGCACTGGCCCGGGGGGTTTAATAAAGATGACCCTTGGGCTGGCCGACCCAAGGGAAAGAAAAAGGCTAGGTGGCGAATGGTAAAACCAATGTTGGGCCTTACTAGAGGAGTTTTATTCAAAGCGAACTGTCAAGGGGTTCCCATTATAACCCAACCGTGTAAGGAACGCAAAATCCGGGAACATAACACCGATATGACAGAAACTAGGGCGGCAAGAGTGGAACAAAACACCAGGCATAAGGCCGAGCCTTCCACCCTTTACCAAGTATATAGATGCATTAATTAAATAAGAGATATTGTGATATCCCAACAAAATATCCATGTTCCAACATGGAACAAACTCCAATCTTCACCTACAACTAACAACGCTATAAGAGGGGCTGAGCAAAGCGGTAACATAGCCAAACAACAGTTTGCTAGGACAAGGTGGGTTAGAGGCTTGACATGGCAATATGGGAGGCATGATATAGCAAGTGGTAGGCAGCACGACATAGCAACAGAGCGATCAACTAGCAAGCAAAGATAGAAGTGATTTCGAGGGTATGGTCATCTTGCCTGAGATCCCGCAAGGAAGAAGAACGAGTCCATGAAGAAGACAAACGGACGAAGTCAAACGAATCCTCACAAACACGACGTTATCGGAACTAACCCGAAGAAGTGAAGGAAATATGCCCTAGAGGCAATAATAAAGTTATTATTTATTTCCTTATATCATGATAAATGTTTATTATTCATGCTAGACTTGTATTAACCGGAAACATAATACATGTGTGAATCCATAGACAAACAGAGTGTCACTAGTATGCCTCTACTTGACTAGCTCGTTGATCAAAGATGGTTATGTTTCCTAACCATAGACTTGAGTTGTCATTTGATTAATGGGATCACATCATTAGGATAATGATGTGATTGACTTGACCCATTCCGTTAGCTTAGCACTTGATCGTTTAGTTTGTTGCTATTGCTTTCTTCATGACTTATACATGTTCCTATGGCTATGAGATTATGCAACTCCCGTTTACCGGAGGAACACTTTGTGTGCTACCAAACGTCACAACGTAACTGGGTGATTATAAAGGTGCTCTACAGGTGTCTCCGAAGGTACTTGTTGGGTTAGCGTATTTTCGAGATTAGGATTTGTCACTCCGATTGTCGGAGAGGTATCTCTGGGCCCACTCGGTAATGCACATCACTCTATGCCTTGCAAGCATTGCAACTAACGAGTTAGTTGCGGGATGATGTATTACGGAACGAGTAAAGAGACTTGCCGGTATCGAGATTGAACTAGGTCTTGAGATACCGACGATCGAATCTTGGGCAAGTAACATACCGATGACAAAGGGAACAACGTATGTTGTTATGCGGTTTAACCGATAAAGATCTTGGTAGAATATGTAGGAGCCAATATGAGCATCCAGGTTCCGCTATTGGTTATTGACCGGAGACGTGTCTCGGTCATGTCTACATAGTTCTTGAACCCGTAGGGTCCGCACGCTTAAAGTTTGATGACGAGTATATTATGAGTTTATGTGTTTTGATGTACTGAAGGAGTTCGGAGTCCCGGATGAGATCGGGGACATGACGAGGAGTCTCGAAATGGTCGAGACGTAAAGATCGATATATTGGATGACTACATTCGGACATCGGAAAGGTTCCGAGTGATTCGGGTATTTTCGGGAGTACCGGGGAGTTACGGGAATTCATATTGGGCCTTAATGGGCCATACGGGAAAGGAGAGAAAGGCCTCAAAGGGTGGCCGCACCCCTCCCCATGGGCTGGTCCGAATTGGACTAGGGAGGGGGGGCGCCCCCTTCCTTCCTTCTCCTTTTCCCTTCCCTTTCCTTCCCTCCTACTCCTACTACTTGGAAGGGCTCCTAGTTCTACTAGGAAAGGGGGAATCCTACTCCCGGTGGGAGTAGGACTCCCCTAGGGCGCGCCATAGAGAGGGCCGTCCCTCCCCCTCCTCCACTCCTTTATATACGGGGGTAGGGGCACCCCAAAGACACAACAATTGATCTTTTGATCTCTTAGCCGTGTGCGGTGCCCCCTCCATCATAATCCACCTTGATCATATCGTAGCGGTGCTTAGGCGAAGCCCTGCATCGGTAGAACATCATCATCGTCACCATGCCGTCGTGCTGACGAAACTCTCCCTCAACACTCGGTTGGATCGGAATTCGAGGGACATCATCGAGTTGAACGTGTGCAGAACTCAGAGGTGTCGTGCGTTCGGTACTTGATCGGTCGGATCGTGAAGACATACGACTACATCAACCGCGTTGTGCTAACGCTTCCGCTTTCGGTCTACGAGGGTACGTGGACAACACTCTGTCTACGAGGGTATGTGGACAACACTCTCCCCTCTTGTTGCTATGCATCACCATGATCTTGCGTGTGTGTAGGAATTTTTTTGAAATCACTACATTCCCCAACAAGAAGCAACACCGGAAAGAAGCAAACAACATTGTAAACAACCATCACATAACATGGCATGATGCACAACCAAGTATGATGCATGTTCGGTTTAATGAAAGCATGGCATGGCAAAGTGCACAAACAATCCTACAAATTAAGTGGAGCTCAATATGCAACAAGTTGCATATTGCCGGACACCACATTTGATTATTAGTTCGATCTCGTTTATGTACCCATCAATATTAAATGTTCTTAAACATGGCAAGGGTTGGAGCAAATGAAAACTACCTATCTAGGCAAGTTTAAATGAGGCCGGAACAACAAGCAACAAGTCTGGAAAATCCTCATAAGCATATTTATGGATTTGGTACTGTTCTACCCTAAACATAATTTTAGAGTTGTTAAACATGCTAGATGAGTGCACCATGTTAAACTAGGCATTTTTCTACCCCCTTTACATATAAAGTTTATTAAATTTGGAGCTACGGTTATTTAGTTATGAATTAAAGCATTTTAACATGGCAATATGGCAAAATATATGCAAACATAATTTTGAACATTTTAAACATAGATGAAAGTGGCATATTATGAAACTAGACAAAATTCTAAGCATTTTTCATATATAGTTTATTTAAATCTGATGCGCGGTTTATTAGTTATTAAATGCATGATGTGCAAGGGTTTTTCTACAAAACAGACGTTCTCTGGATAAATAGCAAATCGTCCAGAACTGGAAAAAAAACGTGTCGGGCCGAATCTGCTAGCCCAACAGAAGGGAAAAGAGGCGCTGGGGGTGGCCTCACCATGGGCTTGGCCCATCTGCAGAGGAGGGCGTTGGGCCTTTCGGACGCAGGGGAGCAGTTGGCCAAAACAAAGGAGGCCTAGGCGCGTGGACGAAGCATGGGCGCGGTCGAGCGAAGCAGGCAGCAGCCGATCGAGCAGGGAAGCAGGGGAACGGCTGCAACGGGACTTGGCGGCGCCGGCGGCAGGGGAGGCATGGACCCATCCGGATCCAGGCAATGCAGAGGGTTGGGGAGGTGCGTCGACAGCTCGGCGTCCTTCGGGCGCTGCATTGGGAAGCCAAGAGAGAGGGAGACGTGAGACAGAGAAGGTGTAAGGGAAAAACACAGGAGCGGCGACAGGCCGTCTCACCGGGCAAGTAGGAGCTCCGGCGGCGGACATCGCAGGAGGTCCGGGACGGGGCACCGTCGTCCAGATCCGGCTGGACCTCAGCACAGGCGGTTCCGTGGCCGGTCGAAGAAGAAGCAGGCGACAGGAACTTGGAGTGTAGGCGATGGAATGGAGCAGAGCTTGGGGCAGTCGATGCAGACGAGGGAAGCGGCGGCACTTCGGCGCGGCAGGGAGCTCGGCGGACGGGGTTGAGCTGGAGGAGCTCGGGGCCTCAGGTGCGGCAGGCGCGAACAACGACGAGGATGTAGGGGAGGCTCGGGCAACGCGCGGGGCTGCTGCTGCTGGCCGGTGGCCACCGGTGCGAGGACGAGTGCCCTCGGCGCTTGGGCAGAGGAAAGGTTGGATCGATGGATTTGGAAGTCTCGGTGGTGGCTGGTTGGTGCGAAGGGGATCTCGAGGGGGATTTGGTGGAGTGGCGGCGCGAGATGGGATGGATGGGACAAACCTCCTAGGTTTTAGGGTTAGACTAGATTAGGTATATAAATAGGGGAAATGAGGGGAATTTGGATCACTCGATCGAGATCGGACGGTCGAGAAAGAATAGCCTAGGGGAGTCCAAAAAGAAAAACGGAGGTGTTTTACAGATGTTAGGGGATGATCCAGACCCAACGGTGACGAAAGTCTGGGTCGGGTCCGGGACAACTTTCGGACGCGCGCGAGGAGAGCCTTGGGCTGACGAGGGAAGTTAGGTTGGGCCTGGCGGTAGGTGGTGGACTGTGCAGAAGGCCTCAGGCTGAGAGAAGAGAGAGAGAGAGAGAGAGAGAGAGAGAGAGAGAGAGAGACCCGGCAGCAGTTTCCGGAGACCGAAAACGTCCGATGATTTGGCCGACTATAATGTCGCTATAGTTATCCATTGGGGCAACAAACGATCTCCGAATGTGACGAAACTTGGCAGGCGACCTACTAACAACATAACAACACCGCATGCCAACTTTCAACCCATTCCGAGAACATTTTCTCGGTCACATATAAAATAATATTTCGGACATGCCGCGGGCGCATGCGATTGTGTCTCGGCTCAGAACAGACAACAGAGAGAACGAGGAGACCGGGACGGATGCAAGTTTTGAAAACACGATGATGCAATGCACATGATGACATGGCAAGATGCGACACGCGAGCAAAAGACATGGCAACGACGTCGCATAACTAGAAGACACCTGGCGCAACGGTCTCAGGGCGTCACATCATGATGAAAATGTCTCTTATAAGCATGTCAATTTTTGTGGAGTGCATAGGGTTTGCAAGTACACATCAAATAGGGAAGATAGATTTTTCAAGAGGCATAAGTATTTAGAAACTAAATGGTTGCAAGAAAGGCTAGATGTTTGTGCTGAAAATTTAAATTCTCTTAGCCATCCTTGTGAACTTTGCAATGAACGTGGTCATTTAAATATCCAATGCCAATTATTTCATGATCGAATCTGTCACACCCTAGCTAGTTCAAGCATTAGAGTGTGCATCATGTTTAATTTTCTCTTAAATTTGAAATGGGGATGACAGAACCCCCAGCACCCCCCTGGAACAACTAGGGTTTACTAAAAACTTTTTCAATGAACCTGAAATGCCCTTCTAAAAAGCCCACCCTTTTTGTTTTGGGCTAAAACCTTTGACAAAAATGGTGCACTTTTTTCTAGGACATTTTAAGGTCATTGGATTAATCCTTTTAGTATTTGCATTTGGGCATTTAAATGCTATAAAATATTTTAAATGCTCAAATAATCATAAACTAAAATGTTTGCTGTTGGATATATCCTAAGCAGTAGCCATGAATAATTTTATGATTTATGGAAATGCCCTGGCATTTTTAATAAAGCCCTCAAGTTACAGAAATAATAGAATAAATAAAAACAGAAAAGGAGAGACAGAACAGAAACTTACCTGGCACAGCCCACCAGCCCACTGGCTCGGCCCAGTCCACTCGCTCTTGCCAGTCCTCCTCCTCCTCTCGCCAGGAGGATGAGAAGCGCGTGGCCGGCGCCCGCGGCCACACGCCGGCCACCTCCTGCTTCCACCGACGCCCTGGATGCGTCCACGAGTGCCACGCCGACCCCCACGTCCCCCTCTCTTCTCCCCACTCTCCTCGTGGCCCTCTCCCCCTCTCTGGCTCTCTTCCCATTTCCCTGCCGAGCGCAGCCGTCGCCGCTGACAAGCTCCATCGCAGCCACCGCCGTCCATTCGTTGCCTCGCCGTGCCAAGAAGCTCCGCCGTCGTCCACTCCTTCTCCTCGACCCATCCCTGAGCGCTCGCTCGCCCCGGAGACGCTGCACCGAGCTCGTCTTCAACCTCGGTCGCCGGAGATCCCCCTCGCCACCCCGCTCGCTCCAGCCCTTCCCCGAGCTCGCCGTTCGCTCCCCTGCAACCGTTGTGAGCTCCGCCACTGTTTCCCCCTCTCCCCGCGCTCGTCCGCGTCCTCTAACCACCACGGCCATCGAAGCCGAAGCTCGCCGCCGCCACCGCACGTCGCCGTCGTGGCCACAACCACGTTGGGTCGCAACCAAGCACGCCTTCGTCTTCCACACACTCGCAGGAGCCCGTAGCACCCCCGCACGCCCCTCGCCGTGCCTGCTAGCGATTAGTTCAACCTCGCCCGAACTCCGGCTGCCGTGGACGTGCTCGCCGCCGTCGTTTCCGGCCACCCCAGCTCCGGCTACTGCCACCACTCGACACGGCTCACTCCCTGCAACACGTAGATGGTCTCCGCCGTCCTTTTGGTCGCCGGAGTGCAAAACCCGAGCCCTCCGTTGCGTCTGGCCTCGCCGGCGGCTAAACGCCGGCGAGTTTGACTCTGTTTGACCCCGTGTGGGCCCAGGTTGACTTCCCCCTGAGTCTATGACAGGTGGGGCCGGCCTGCTAATTAGTTTAGGATTAGTTTTAACTAATTTTAATTAGTTTAGTCACTGACATGTGGGCCCAGGTCCCACTGACAGTTAATTAGCACTAACATAATTCTGTTAATTAGCTGAGACACTGACAGACAGGGCCCACCAGTCAGGTTTGATCTGGCCGACCCAGTTGACCCGCTGATGTCACACCTATGTCATGCTGATGCATTAATTCAATTACTGGAATTATTCTTATATAGGAAATTCCAGAAAATAGCCAAAACTTCTAAAAATCATAGAAAATCAACCATAGCTCCAAATCAAACAAGTTATATATGAAAAATGATCAGAAAAATTCAATCTATCCATATGTAATTGTTTCATGCATGACAAAACAAGTTAACCTTGATGTTTAAGCAGAATAAGATAATGCACTAATAAGGCTATGTTAAATGAGCTAACATTTGAATCTTTGATTCAAATGAGTTCATCCCCTTCTGTTTTAGCTTGCATTAGGCCAAGACACTTTCATCTTGCCATGTCATAGCATGCATCTTATTGTTGCATATTGTCATGTGTTGATTATGTTCGGTGTGCCTTTCGTGGTAGGTTCTGCCTCCAAGGATAACCCCGAGTATCCGTCTGAAGGGCAGTACCCTACTACCACTACATCAGGCAAGCAACCCATTGATCATTCCGATACAAACCCATGTTCTCGGTTCTGCTCTTGTTTACTGCATTAAGACAACGCGATTCAAACTGCTGTGTGCTACGGTAGTTGAACCCTTATCCTCTGCATGACCTGTCATTGCCACAGTAACTAGATGAAACCCACTAGCATGTGTAGGAGTTGATTGAGCCATGTATGTGTTTCCTACCTTGCTATGCCTGCTATGCTTAGAGTTGTGTCAGGTCTGGTCCATCTGGGTGATGGGCTAGAGTGAAATGATTATATCGGTAATGTGAGGGATGTGTTGAACATGATTTGGTAAAGGTATCGATGAGAGGCCATGTAGGAGTACATGGTGGGTTGTTTCATTGAGGCCGTCCATAAGAACTGAGATCTGTATGTGTGATTTAAGATGCAGTTACTACCATACATTGGGCCCGAAACCAATGGACCCTCTCGGCTTCTTAATCACCCTAGTACTCTATCCAGGAGTTGCAAATAGTTTCTGGTGTTTGTAGGTTATGTGTTGGCGACCGTGCGTAGCGCTGACCCTAGGGGTGGGCTATGTTGCGGTAGATACATCGTGGCACGGTGTACCGAGTCACCCGTTTGGTGTCTCGGGAACCCTATTCACATCGTTCGGGGCCGCATGTGGAAACCTCGGCCGGACTCCCTGCGGATGGAACCTGGATAGGCAATAAACCTGGACTAGAGGCTTGAGTGCTTAGGTAGGCCGTGGCCGACACCCTCGTTGGGCTTCCGCTTGAAGGTTGCCGAGTACATATCGTGTAAACGGCGGTAAGTGCTGAAAGCGTGTATGAAGAAGTACACCCCTGCAGGGTATAAAACTATTCGAATAGCCGCGTCCGCGGTAAAGGACTACTTGGTTGCCTATACAGTTCATAGACAAGTTAATGGATACTACTAAAAGACTCAAGATAAGTGTGAGTACTGAGGATAGCCCTCTCGCAGGATGACGAGGGAGGATCCCCGGTGGAGTATTGTGTTGGTGAGTAGTGGACTCGTGTGCGAAAACTATTTTTACTAGAGAAGTTCCGTAGGATAGCTTAGCCAAGAGTCAAAGCTGGCTTGCTGCAATAACCCCACCACCTTCTTGAGAATGAGCATGTATAGTAGGATCTGATGTAAGACTTGCTGAGTACCTTTGTACTCATGTTTGCTTAATTACTATTTTCAGATGACAACACCGCCCCCTCCGATGGGTTTTATGTAGACCTTGATGTCGACGAGTGACTAGCCACCCAGGTGGTGATCCTGGCCATGGAGGGCCCTATGTAGATAGACAGGCTTCGAGAAGCCTTCTTGCTTTCTAGTGTCTGTACTCAGACTATTTGCTTCCGCATGTGCTTGTATGCTTGTATGACTTGAGTGTCGGGTCATGTGACCCCTACCTTTATGAACATGTTATGTATGGCTCTCTGGAGCCTTTAAATAAAGTACTTGAGTTGTAGAGTTTTGTTGTGATGCCATGTTGTATGTACTCATATCGGGCATATTGTGCGTATGATTGAAATGCTTGGTATGAGTGGGATCCGACAATCTAGTTGTTTATCCTTGGCAGCCTTTCTTATGGGGAAATGTAGTCTAGTGTTCCTCGAGCCATAGTAGTCCGCTACAGCCCGGTTCACCGGAGTCCTGCTAGCCCAGCACTACTGCTCAGGACACTTGACTGGCCGGCATGTGTTTCACTTTGTTCCTATGTTTGTCCCTTCGGGGAAATGTCACGCGGTGACATCCGGAGTCCTGCCTAGCCTGCTACAGCCCGGGTTCCCCGGAGTCCTGTTAGCCCAGTGCTACAGCCCGGATTCACTCGCTGATGACCGACATGCTCGATGTGCTTCATGTATGCCTGTCTCCATAGGTCTGCGCCACTTTGGGTTCACGACTAGCCATGTCGGCCCGGGTTCTCTGTCATATGGATGCTAGCGACACTATCATATACGTGAGCCAAAAGGCGCAAACGGTCCTGGGCCATGGTAAGGCGACACCCGTGGGGATACCGTGCGTGAGGCCGCAATGTGATATGAGGTGTTACCGGCTAGATCGATGTGACTTGGAATCGGGGTCCTGATAGAATCGTGTCCAAAAATTGTGATGACTTGATTTCCCTTGCACGTCATAATGAACTTAGTTTGCTTGTGGGCAATGAAGGAATGAAACGTATATCTAAGGATCTTCTAGAATTTGTCCTTGGTAAAGTTCTTGATTTTGATTTAGAGGAAATTTATATGTATTGTGAGGTGAATTGCATTGAAAATCCTTATATTGCCAATTACATAAAGACAGGAAAACAAATAGAAGATGAAGAGAATACTAATGAAAGTGAAGAGACTTCCCAATATCCTCCTATTTTTTCTTATGATGAATCAGGTAACAAGGAGGGGCCTTCTATCCAACCAACCTCATTAATAAAGAGCTCCAAAAAGAGGGTTAAACCCACACATGATGCAAAGAAGAAAAAGAAAAGACGTAGAAGCAAAGGTAAAAATGTATCCCTCCCAAATGATGTTGCTCCTATTACTCATTGTAATGATGATAATTGTTATACTATTGGTGCTATCCATACTATTAATGATGAGAGTGATTATGCTTATGATATGAAAAGGCCCAAGCTTGGGGATGCTATTTTTGATGAGAATGACATGTTTGAGAATGTATTTGCTGCAATTAATGTTTGTCCCAAGCTTGAGGATGCTATGTTTAATGAAGATGATATTTTTAGTCTCCCAAGTTTTGATGTGCAAATTTATTATGACGATAGCATGCCTCCTATTTATGATGATTATTGTGATGACACTTATGCTATAAAAAGTAGTGATGATTATATTTATAAAACTTGTCATGATTATGATTACCCTTTTATTTACCATTACTCTTTTAATGTGGAAACAATTTATAGTATTCGAGTTTCTTATGATACTCCCACCATTCCAAATAAGAAGAATTTTGCTTTTGTGGAGAATAGTAAATTTTCTATGCTTGTAGATCATGAAAAGAATGCTTTATGTGATGGTTATATTGTTGAATTCATTCATTATGCTACTGAAAATTATTATGAGGGAGGAATATATAGTCGTAGGAATTGCAATAATATCAAGTTTCCTCTCTATGTGCTTAAAGTTTTGAAGTTATGCTTGTCTTGCCTTCCTATGCTAGTTGATTATTGTTCCCATAAGTTGTTTGCTCAGAAAACCCCTGTGCATAGGAAGTGGGTTAGGCTTAAATGTTCTAGTTATATTCTTCATGATGCTCTCTTTATGTTTCAATTCTTATCTTTTATGTGAGCATCATTGAAATCATCATGCCTAGCTAGGGGCGTTAAACGATAGCGCTTGTTGGGAGGCAACCCAATTTTATTTTTGTTCCTTGCTTTTTGTTCCTGTTTAGTAATAAATAAATCATATATCCTCTGTTATGGTTGTGTTTTTTATGTTTTAATTAGTGTTTGTGCCAAGTAAAGCCTTTAGGATCTTCTTGGGTGATTGTTATTTGATCTTGCTGTAAAAAAAGCATAAAGTATACGCTCACGAGAATAATTTTAATTTTTTACCAAAGAGCGATAAAATACCAATTCAAACTGCAGTAGATCATTATACAAATTATTTATGATGTCCTAATTTCTCAGGATTTTTGGAGTTATAGAAGTATTCAAAACCTACAGATTACTATAGACTGTTCTGTTTTTGACAGATTCTGTTTTCATTGTGTTGTTTGCTTATTTTGGTGAATCTATGAGTAGTATCGGAGGGTATGAACCATAGAGAAGTTGGAATACTGTAGATATTACACCAATATGAATTTATAATGAGTTCACAATAGTACCAAAAGTGGTGATTTATTTTCTTATACTAACAGAGCTTACGAGTTTTCTGTTAAGTTTTATGTTGTGAAGTTTTTAAGTTTTGGGTAAAGATTCGATGGACTATGGAATAAGGAGTGGCAATAGCCCAAGCTTGGGGATAACCAAGGCACCCCAAGGTAATATTTAAGGACAACCAAGAGCCTAAGCTTGGGGATGCCCTGGATGGCATCCCCACTTTCGTCTTCATTCATCGGTAACTTTACTTGGAGCTATATTTTTATTCATCACATGATATGTGTTTTGTTTGGAGTGTCATTTTATTTTATTTTATTTTGCTTGCTGCTTGAATAATATACCAAGATCTAAAATTCTTAAATATTAGAGAGTCTTCACATAGTTACATAATTATTCGACTACTCATTGATCTTCACTTATATCTTTTGGAGTAGCTTGTCGTTTGCTCTAGTGCTTCACTTATATCTTTTTAGAGCATGGCGGTAGTTTTATTTTGAAGAAATTGTTGAACTCTCAGGCTTCACTTATATCATTTTGAGAGTCTCTAAACAGCATGGTAGCTTGCTTTGGTTATGAAACTAGTCCTAATATGATGGACATCCAAGAGGGATATAATAAAAACTTTCATATAGAGTGCATTGAATATTATGAGAAGTTTGATACTTGATGATTGTTTTGAGATATGAAGATGGTGATATTAGAGTCATGCTAGTGGAGTATTTGTGAATTTGAGATATACTTGTGTTAAAGTTTGTGATTCCCGTAGCATGCACGTATGGTGAACCGTTATGTGATGAAGTCGTAGCATGATTTATTTATTGATTGTCTTCCTTATGAGTGGCGGTCGGGGACGAGCAATGGTCTTTTCCTACCAATCTATCCCCCTAGGAGCATGCGCGTAGTACTTTGTTTCGATAACTAATAGATTTTTGCAATAATTATGTGAGTTCTTTATGACTAATGTTGAGTCCATGGATTATACCCACTCTCACCCTTCCACCATTGCTCGCCTCTCTTGTGCCGCACAACTTTCGCCGGTACCATACACCCACCATTACCTTCCTCAAAACAGCCACCATACCTACCTATCATGGCATTTCCATAGTCATTCCGAGATATATTGCCATACATCGAATTTGTGGCAAAGTCACCATTCATAATTCTTTCATACATGTCAGTCTTGATTCATTGCACATCCCGGTACACCGCCGGAGGCATTCACATAGAGTCATATTTTGTTCTAAGTATCGAGTTGTAATTCTTGAGATGTAAGTAAATAAAAGTGTGATGGTCATCATTATTAGAGCATTGTCCCATGTGAGGAAAGGATGATGGAGACTATGATTCCCTCACAAGTCGGGATGAGACTCTGGACAAAAAAATAAAAAAGGCCATAAAAAGGAGAAAAGACCCAAATAAAAAATAAAAAATAAAAAAATGAGAGAAAAATAAAGAAGGGACAATGTTACTATCCTTTTTCCAGACTTGTGCTTCAAAGTAGCACCATGATCTTCATGATAGAGAGTCTCCTATGTTGTCACTTTCATATACTAGTGGAAAATTTTCATTATAGAACTTGGCTTGTATATTACAATGATGGGCTTGCTCAAAATGCCCTAGGTCTTCGTGAGCAAGCAAGTTGGATGCACACCCACTTAGTCTCTTTTGTTGAGCTTTCATACACTTATAGCTCTAGTGCATCCGTTGCATGGCAATCCCTACTCACTCACATTGATATATATTGATGGGCATCTCCATAGCCCGTTGGTACGCCTAGTTGATGTGAGACTATCTTCTCCATTTCGTCTTCTCCACAACCACCATTCTATTCCACCTATAGTGCTATATCCATGGCTCATGCTCACATATTGCGTGAAAGTTGAAAAAGTTTGAGAACATCAAAAGTATGAAACAATTGCTTGGCTTGTCATCGGGGTTGTGCATGATTTAAATATTTTGTTTGATGAAGATAGACCATAACCAGACTATATGATTTTGTAGGGATAACTTTCTTTGGCCATGTTATTTTGAGAAGACATGATTGCTTTATTAGTATGCTTTAAGTATTATTATTTTTATGTCAATATTAAACTTTTGTCTTGAATCTTTCAGATCTGAATATTCATGCCACAATAAAGAAAAAATTACATTGATAATTATGCTAGGTAGCATTCCACATCAAAAATTCTATTTTTATCATTTACCTACTCGAGGACGAGCAGGAATTAAGCTTGGGGATGCTTGATACGTCTCCAACGTATCTATAATTTTTTATTCTTCCATGCTATTATATTATCAACCTTGGATGTTTTATATGCATTTATATGCTATTTTATATGACTTTTGGGACAACCTATTAACCTAGAGCCCAGTGCCAGTTTCTATTTTTTCCTTGTTTTTGAGTATCGCAGAAAAGGAAAACTAAACGGAGTCCAATTGACTTGAAATTTCACGGAGATTATTTTTGGACCAGAAGAAGCCCACGGAGTACCGGAGATGGGCTAGAAGAGTCCCGAGGCACTCACGAGGGTGGGGGCGCGCCCTACCCCCTGGGCGCGCCCCCTACCTCGTGGCCGCCTCGGGGCCCCCCCTGACTTATTCCCGACTCCAACACCTCTTATATATACCCAAACTTCCAGAAAGAAACCTAGATTGGGAGTTCTGCAGTCGCAAGCCTCTGTAGCCACCGAAAACCAATCTAGACCCGTTCCGGCACCTTGCCGGAGGGGGGAATCCCTCTCCGGTGGCCATCTTCATCATCCCGGCGCTCTCCATGACGAGGAGGGAGTAGTTCACTCTTGGGGCTGAGGGTATGTACCAGTAGCTATGTGTTTGATCTCTCTCTCTCTCTCGTGTTCTTGATTTGGCACAATCTTGATGTATCGCGAGCTTTGCTATTATAGTTGGATCTTATGATGTTTCTCCCCCTCTACTCTCTTGTAATGGACTGAGTTTTCTCTTTGAAGTTATCTTATCGGATTGAGTCTTTAAGGATTTGAGAACGCTTGATGTATGTCTTGCGTGGGATACCCGTGGTGACAATGGGGTATTCTAACTTGATGTATGTTTTGGTGATCAACTTGCGGGGCCGTGACCTTGGGAATCTATGCATAGGGGTTGGCACGCATTTTCGTCTTGACTCTCCGGTAGAAACTTTGGGGAACTCTTTGAAGTTCTTTGTGTTGGTTGAATAGATGAATCTGAGATTGTGTGATACATATCGTATAATCATACCCACAGATACTTGAGGTGACATTGGAGTATCTAGGTGACATTAGGGTTTTGGTTGATTTGTGTCTTAAGGTGTTATTCTAGTACGAACTCTATGATAGATTGAACGGAAAGAATAGCTTTGTGTTATTTTACTACGGACTCTTGAATAGATCCATCAGAAAGGATAACTTTGAGATGGTTTCGTACCCTACAATAATCTCTTCGTTTGTTCTCTGCTATTAGTTACTTTGGAGTGACTCTTTGTTGCATGGTGAGGGATAGTTATATGATCCAATTATGTTATTATTGTTGAGAGAACATGCACTAGTGAAAGTATTAACCATAGGCCTTGTTTTCTAGCATTGCAAAACCGTTTTCGCTCACTTTTATCATTAGTTACCTTGCTGTTTTTATATTTTCAGATTACAAAAACCTATATCTATCATCCATATTGCACTTGTATCACCATCTCTTCGCCGAACTAGTGCACCTATACAATTTACCATTGTATTGGGTGTGTTGGGGACACAAGAGACTCTTTGTTATTTAGTTGCAGGGTTGTTTGAGAGAGACCATCTTCATCCTACGCCTCCCATGGATTGATAAACCTTAGGTCATCCACTTGAGGCAAATTTGCTACTGTCCTACAAACCTCTGCACTTGGAGGCCCAACAACGTCTACAAGAATAAGGTTGTGTAGTAGACATCATAGAACACAGAAGGCCGCTGCTGCTTGGGTCCCATGAAGGCCACTATTGAGACGACGCCGACATACACAGCTGGTGTCTTGCCCTCTCGCCGGCCACCATCATTCCCTTACCCAAAAACCAACTTTGGTCCGTGCAGGGTAGGGACCCTTCCCCTCCGTCTGAAGGATCAGGCGGCGATTCGCTCCGATGAGCGGTGTGGAAGCGAGCCGTCCTTTACGCTGAAGCATATATCTTAAGGGCTCACGGCTGCCGGACATGGGGACGACGTATGAGATCCACATCGGCCGGCAGTAGACTAGTCGAGGGTATCATGTCGTCGAAATGGTCATCCACCAGCGCGGGTCATAGACTAGTTTTATCGTAGTTCGGTTTCGTTTTTAGTTGAAAATATGTCCAAAATGTAACCATTTTAGTCCAATTTGTATGAAATCTGTCATGTTTATATGAAATCCGGCCGTGTTTGCATGAAATTCATCATGTTGATTCATAGAGTGTTTGAAATGTATGCGGCTACGGTTGGATGGCAGCCTCCCTCATCCGCGTACGTGGACTAGTCCCCCCTGTCCTCGAACGGATGTGGGAGGAAATTTGCGGGTTGCTGTTGGAGATGATCATACACCCACCACCACCAGTATTAGCTCTGCTTTTGCTTGACGGACTTTTGCTTCAGCTTTTGCCACTTCTATCCCTACAAAATTGAAAGCTCAACCAAACAAGTACTCCTTCCAATCTAAAATAAGTGTCATGTTCAAGCTTAGTCCAAAACTGCGACAGTTATTATGGATCAAAGGGAGCATTTTCATGGCTTGTTTTCGAGAAACGCTTCTTCAAATTACATTGCGAAGTAAAAAAGCACCTCCAGCTTCCCCCGCTCTCCATCGACTTCTCATCTAAGTTTTTGCTACTTCTAGCCCTTCAAAAATGGAAGCTCAACCAATCGGCTAATATTGTAACTAGCTTCCGAGAAGCACTTCTCCAAATTACATTGTGAAGCAAAAAAGCACCTCCATACCAGTTTCCCTTGCTTCCTGTTGGCTTCTCTTCCCCTCGAGTGCAAAGGAATTCCCTCCAACTTCAGGCTATTTACAGTCAAATTGCCACCATTGTGTATAAGGAGGTAGACCTTCGGAAATTTCTCTCCGCTCCCACCCCGACCCCATTTCTTCCCTTCCTGCCCGGGCATGAACTAGCTCGCCTTACTAGATATGAGAACCCTAATACTCCGTTAGATGAACCCCCTTAGGGCTTAATACCTTTTATGGTCAATAATGTATCGATGATTATAAATGAATAAAGAGGGGGTTTAGGTGTACAAAAAAAGGAGAAGAGAAAGAAGGGGCTAGGGTTTGGGTGACACCGCCTTCGCCCCGATCTCCGCCACCCCGCTAGCCAAACATTGTTTCTTTTGTAGCCGGAGATCCTTAACTCCGATCGGACTGAATTTTTTAGGCGATGTTTCCTCGAAAATTAGCTTTTTTGCGGCAAAAGAAGAGCTCCAACCGACTTAAGGGCTGACCACACGGGCCTAGGGCGCGACCATGGGGGTGGTTGTGCCCTTGTCCATGTATGGCCCCCGGGCATTGTTTCATGTTGATCACTTCGCCCAAAGTTCTGGTAATTCCAATAAAAATTCACAAAAGATTCAGGTCATTCCGGATTCATGAAGTTTTCACATGAAAACTTCAAAACAATAGAAAACATGAACTGGACTTTGACGATGGGTTAATAGGTTAGTCCAAATAAATATTGTGCCAAAAACATAAATAAATGATGTAAATATAGCATAAATACTTCAAAAATTATAAATACGTTGGAATCGTATCAACATCCTCAAGCTTAATCCCTACCCATCCTTGAGTAGGTAAATGATAAAAAGAATAATGTTTGAAATGTGAATGCTAAAACAGAATAGATGTTTGATCATATATGCAATGATAATTCTAATAACAAGTAGCATCATTTCATTAAGTTCAACATATCATAAAGTGGTAAAGAAGTATCTCGTGAATCTTTCAAGATTATATTGAAAAGCATAAAGCAACCAATGAAGTATATATGACGACTAGGCACCTCAATTTAAAGATAACCAATATACTTATACAATTCTCAACAAATTAATATTAGAAGAACGCATACAAAGTTAAGTGTGATCCCATGCACAATACGTGGTGCCAAAAGAGAGAAAAATGGAATTGACTCAACAATAAAAATAAATAGATACACCCTTCGCAGAGGGAAGTAGAGATTAACATATGCCAGAGCTTATTTGGTTAAAACAAAGACAAATTTATTTTAAGAGATGTTCTTTTGCTGTCAACAATTTACGACAAAGATTTTCAATATCTTTCATGCTAAAGACGTTAATGGTGGTTCCCATGTTTTTATACTCCCCTCCATCATAACCAACACAAACTATGACTAGCCGAATCCACGAGTGACTCTAACTTTCAACTTTTCTGGAAGAGTGCTTTTTTTTCAATTTATTAACGTTTTTGATTTTTTTGGGGGAATTGCCAATATTTTTTGATTAATGTGAATGTTTAAGGGAATACAAGAAGGGTCATGCGGGGCAATAAGCCACAAGTAACGATCCTGATCAAGCAAAGCTGAGTGTTTGGCAAGCAAATGAGCTTAATAGCGAGCGGATGGGAGGGGCTTTTCCCGGTGTTGTGTTTAATGTCGGCCCGCTTGGAACAAACGTGTGGCCAGAGTAGGTTTATCGGCTTCCATGCGGGTTTAATGGAGGCGTTTGAATGCGGCGAGGAGGCGTGTTCAGCCGGGCGTGTAGCGGGCGGCGCCCTTGGCCGGCGCGCCACTTCATTGGCGGAGACAGTGAGAGGTCACGTCCACCTTGATCCGTCTTCATTGTGAAGCGGCACGCTCTACAACGATATGAATGCGGGCAGCTGACATTGGGGGGGGGGGACGACGCGCACGGGCGAGGGAGGAGGGGGTCTGGGTGGGCCAGGGCGGTCAGAAGCGGGCGTGGCAACGGTCTGGACTCCCGCAAAGCCCCCACGATTGTCTCCGGTTTGCGGGAGAAAGTACGTCCGGACCGCACCGCGGACCGATACAGGACCGTGTTGGATGGCTTCCGTTGTTCGAACAGCGTGGTTCGACGTATGCGGGCGAGTTGCTGAAGCATGCACCGGCTTGGGACAACAACTTGCTCCATCGGGCTTGGCAAGGGAGGTGGAGCAGCGAGCTGCCTCGCTCGTATCCGACTGACTCGGTTGGCCACCCAGCCGGCTTTTATGCCAGAGATCCGCTCTTTCTGATCATCGAATACCATCGAAAGGGTAGAGAAAATAGTGGGAGGAGAAGATGAGGAGCGGCGAAGTGGTGTGATTCTTGCTCGGCGTCTGGCCTTCTTTAAATAGCGGGCGGACGGAAAGAGCTTGCCTGGCGTTGTGTTTAATGTCGGCCCGCTCGTGAACGGATGTGTGGCCAGAGTTGGTTTCTCGGCTTCCACACAGATTTAATGAAGGCGTTTGAATGCGTCGAGGAGACGTGTTCAGCCGGGCGTGTAGCGGGCGGCGCCCTCGACCGGCGCGCCGCTTCATTGCCGGATGCAGTGAGAGGTCATTTCTGCCCTAAGCCGTCTTCATTGTGCAGCGGCACGCTCTGCAACGGCATGAATGCGGGCAACTGACGTCAGGCGAGAACGCGCGCGGGCGAGAGAAGGGGGAGTTTGGGTGGGCCAGGGCGGTCAGAAGCGGGCGTGGCACCGGTCCAAACTCCCGCAAAGCCCCTACGATTGCCTTCGGTTTGCGTCAGAAAATACTTTCGAACCGCGCTGCGGGCCGATACAGGACTGTGTTGAATGGATTCCGCTGTCCGAACAGCGTGGTCCAGACATATGTGGGCTGTTTGAGGGTTGACGTTGGAGATGCCATGGTATATCCCTGGCCAAATATTGTGAAGCACTCGTGCGTTGAATAACTGTTTAAAACGAAGTCTTGCGTTGAATATGTGTGCAGACCCGAACGTGTCAGTATATTTACAATGACATCGGTTCTAATTTAGGGGTTTGACTTCTCTGCATCGGCAGTTTCTAGTCAGGCTGCTGCAGCGGGCTGAACCACTGAGGCATATGGGGTGTACTAGGATGCATGACATGTTCAGGTGACCATGGCCTGCTGTTCGGACGAGGAAGGCCTCAACCTCGCGCCCTGCCAGTATTACTACTGTTGCGAGTTGGCTTAGCTCTGCATATCTCACGATAGGCCCTGCACACCGTCCCGACCCCTATGGGCTCATAAAGTTCGGTCTTGGCATTGAAATTGTGAACCAAGTTAGAAAATGAATTAGCGTTTGAAAGAAGAAAAATGGTGACCAATTTACTCCAGATCCACAGCCTGATAAACCTTTTCTCCAGATCCACACGCGTGCCCAGATAATAAGACATGAGTACATCACTTGCACACGCGTGCCCACACAGTTTTGTTTGGCCAACTATCCCCAACAACAAATGCAAGGTCAGTGGCCAACCCCCAACAAAGTCTGCGGTATGAATGGTTCTGCCCGGGATCACGCCAGAATGCATATGCGGAACCCATCTTATTCGAGTGACAGATACTTGCCATCCACTATTACCCGAAATCCGATCAGATACATACGCACCTGCCTAGATAGCACATAAGCACATCACTTGCACACACGCTGAACTAAACCGAAACCTGAGCTTTCGTTGTATAGTTTGGTTTGGCCAACCATCCCCAGCAGCAAATGCAAGGTCACTGCCAAGCCCCCAACAAAGTCTACGACGCACACGGTTCTGCCGGGATCGCAACAGAATACATACTCTCTACGCGTATCCTAGATCTTCGACTTAAATAAATACAGCGATGAAAAAAACTTAAATAAATACAGTAATAAAATAAAAATTATATATTAAATAATATTGATGAGTGTGTTCAAAAAAAGAATAATATTGATGAGCTTTAGGGCCGTGTATCAATTATTCCCTAGAAAAACTCAAAGGCTCAACTGTAGTGCCACAGAATGAATATTTGTACGACACCCAAAACCTCCTTTTCTTATGGGAAACGTTTCCCCATGGTGCGCCGGTCGAATCATTGGGCCGGTCGCACCGCTCGCTTCGTGACTCGCTTCCTCTGCAAGTAGGCCCACCACCGAATGACCACCTCCCACGTTATCTTATCTCTTCAAGAACAACGTCAACCGCTCATAGTGCATCTCATCTACACCGCAACCTCCGCTCTCCCCCTTTTCTTCTCTTTGTAGATGCTCGCGCCTCCCCCACCAGCGACTGGCTGTGCCGCCAGCCATGCCCATCGCGCCTCCCCCATCGGCGACTGACTATGCCGCCAGCCATGGCCACCGCGCCTCCCCACCGTGGCTGCCCCCACCCCACCCCCTCACTCCCCACCAGCGACTAGTGCTGCCAACCAATCCCCACAAGCGCTGCCGATGGCGGCGACAAGTGATGGAGAGCCGCGGCGGCCGGCGTTGGAGCGTTGCAACCACGACGACAAGTGATGGAGATCCGGCCTTTCTTTTCTTGGAAGCAGCCCCAGTTTTTGCTACCAACGCCTTTGCCTTTTGCTGGAACTATTGTAAGATTTTGCTACCACCATGTTTGTTTTTTGATGGAACCAACCCAAGTTTTTGCTGCCTTGCCATTTGCTTTTTGGTACAACCAGTGTACAATTTTGCTACCACTATCTTCAGTTTTTGTTGGAACCAATCATTTTTTTTTGCTATCACCATGTTCTTTTTTTATGGAACCATCCCAAATTTTTGCTACCATGTCATTTGCTTTTTGGTACAACCAGTGTACATTTTTGCTATCACCATCTTTGGTTTTTGCTGGAACCAGTCAATTTTTGTGCTACCATGTATTTTTGGTGGAACCAGTGCATCACTTTTTTTGCTACCACCGTTTGGGTTTTTGCTACAACCAATGTTCTCAATTGCTACATCCATTTACATGACACACATCACGGCGTCATGTAATTTGCTAGAACCAGCAAACATTTATTCAAAGCAGCATGATTTTTTGTTCGAACTGGCGTTTCTTTTTGCTGGAACTAACTAATTTGTTTGCTACAAATCGACTACTGAAGTTTTTCTGCTGCTGAGATTTTTGCTGGAACCATCATTTATTTTTGCTGGAACCGGCAAATCTTTTTGCTTCAACCTAGCACCTGAGGTTTTTGTTGCTTTTTTTGCTAGACATGGTGTTACAAGTCAACAACGGCGGCGAGCCGGAGACGGGGACATCGGGGACGCTGCAACCATGATGACAGCGCGCTGGAACCCTCCTGTGTGTGAGTTGCAACCATGGCAAGCGGAGGCAGCCGAGGCAAGTGTCGTGCACGAGCGATGGGCGAGCGGCAGGCGAGCACGGGTGATGGGCGCGGTGGCAAGGGTGGCAAGCAAGCACGGGAAGACGAGGAGAAGTGTGGCCGGCCGGCGAGCGCTCGGGATCTGGCATGTGCACACACTGCCTTTTTTCCTTGTTTCCTGTGTGTTTGACTTTTGAAACGAAGTAATCAGACGATTGAGAAAGTATGTATCGGATGGCTGTGGCTTGACCGTCCCAACTGTTCGGCTGGTGCGCCGGCGCCTATCAGCTCCCTTTTCTTATCCTATTGTCGTACACAAGCTGGCAACAATAAGAAAGCAAAGTGAGCATAGAAGGGGGTTGCTCAGCCCCTAGAGGGATTACAGGGATAATGTAATCAAGCCCTTTGGCTCCAGCCCTAGCCCAAGCCCAACTTGGTCCTTGATTGAAGTGGATAAGTTGGTGGTGGAAACCTACGCTCCCTCGAAGATCGCCCCATTATGGTGACCAAACTGTTAGAATGATGAGCGAGCATAGGTCCTCGCGCTGGCTAGCGAAGGAAGAAGTCATGGCGCCCTCCCACCATGAGAAGGAGTTGACAACGTCATTGTTGGGTGTCGTTGTAGTGAGGTGGCACCAGGATAGGATCTCGTGCCAAGTCACGTGCGAGAAGACACATCCAGCTACAGCGTGATGGGTTGTTTCGGCCTCCCAGGAACATAGGGCGCACGGTGGGTCATGATGGAGGCCATGTCGCGCCCGGTGCTCGGTCGTCGAGCACCTGTCGAGGGAGGCGGGCCAGATGAAGAACTTGGCATTCTAGGGTGTCCAACTCTGCCACATGATCAGGGTGCCACAGTCGAGACGGTGACGAGGGCTGATACGTCTCTGTCGTATCTACTTTTCTAAACACTTTTGCCCTTGTTTTGGACTCTAACTTGCATGATATAAATGGAACTAACCCGGACTGACGCTGTTTTCAGTAGAATTGCCATGGTGTTATTTTTGTGCAAAAATAAAAGTTCTCGGAAAGACCTGAAAATCAATGGAGAATTATTTTGGAATATATAAAAAATACTGGAAGAAAGATCCACATCAGGGGGCCCACACCCTGTCCATGAGGATGGGGGCGCGCCCTACCCCCTGGGCACGCCCCCTGCCTCGTGGGCCCCCTGGCGCTCCACCGACCTCAACCTTGACTCCATATATTCACTTTCAAGGAGAAAAAATCAGAGAGAAGGATTCATCACGTTTTACGATACGGAGCCGCTGCCAAGCCCTAAACTCTCTCGGGAGGGCTGATCTGGAGTCCGTTCGGGGCTCCGAAGAGGGGAATCCGCCTCCATCGTCATCATCAACCTTCCTCCATCACCAATTTCATGATGCTCACCGCCGTGCGTGAGTAATTCCATCGTAGGCTTGTTGGACGGTGATGGGTTGGATGAGATTTATCATGTAATCGAGTTAGTTTTGTTAGGGTTTGATCCCTAGTATCCACTATGTTCTGAGATTGATGTTGCTATGACTTTTCTATGCTTAATGCTTGTCAATAGGGCCCGAATGCCATGATTTCAGATCTGAACCTATTATGTTTTCATGAATATATGTGAGTTCTTGATCCTATCTTGCAAGTATATAGTCACCTACTATGTGTTATGATCCGGCAACCCCGAAGTGACAATAATCGGGACCACTCCTGGTGATGACCGTAGTTTGAGGAGTTCATGTATTCACTATGTGTTAATGATTTGGTCCGGTACTCCATTAAAATGAGGCCTTAATATCCCTTAGTTTCCAATAGGACCCCGCTGCCACGGGAGGGTAGGACAAAAGATGTCATGCAAGTTCTTTTCCATAAGCACGTATGACTATATTCGGAATACATGCCTACATTACATTGATGAACTAGAGCTAGTTCTGTGTCACCCTAGGTTATGACTGTTACATAATCAATCGCATCCGGCATAATTCTCCATCACCGATCCAATGCCTACGAGCTTTTTCATATATTATTCTTCGCTTATTTACTTTTCCGCTGCTACTGTTACAATCACTACAAAAACCAAAAATATTGCTTTTGCTACCGTTACCTTTTGTTATCGTTACCACTACTATCATATTACTTTGCTACTAAATACTTTGCTGCAGATATTAAGTTTCCAGCTGTGGTTGAATTGACAACTCAGCTGCTAATACTTGAGAATATTCTTTGGCTCCCCTTGTGTCGAATCAATAAATTTGGGTTGAATACTCTACCCTCAAAAACTGTTGCAATCCCCTATACTTGTGGGTTATCAAGAACATTTTCTGGCGTCGTTGCCAGGGAGCGTAGCTCTATTCTTTGAGTCACTTGGGATTTATACTTGCTTATCATTATGAAGAACTTGAAAGATCAAAGAACCAAGATTTTCCCCTCAACTACGAGGGGAGGTAAGGAATTGCCATCTAGCTCTGCACTTGATTCACCTTCTGTTTTGAGTAAGCTTGCGACACCTAAACCTGCTTATGCTATTAATTTTGATATGTCGCATGTTATTGATGATGCCACTTCTGCTATGCATGATACTTATGATGAAACTACTTCTATGCTTGATACTAATATGCCACTTGGTGAATTTCTTGATGAACAACTTGCTAGGGCTAGAGAGAATGAAATTATTGAAAATGATAATATTGATGAAAGTGATGATAAAGATTCTCCCCCTAGATATGAAATGCCTGTTGTTCCTGAGGGTTATGTTATGGATGAAGAAACTGCTAGAGACTTTCTTGCTTGCAATGATAGAAATGATCTTAAGAAATTATTAGCTAATCTTAGAGAAAAATCTCTGAATGCTAGAATGAAATATGATCCCGCTTATGCTACTTCACCTATCTTTATTACTGATAAGGATTATGATTTCTCTGTTGATCCTGAGTTAATTACTTTGGTTGAATCTGATCCTTTCTATGGCTATGAATCTGAAACTGTTGTGGCACATCTTACTAAATTAAATGATATAGCTACCCTGTTCACTAATGATGAGAAAACTCGCTATTATTATATCCTTAAATTATTTCCGTTCTCATTAAAGGGTGATGCTAAGATATGGTTTAATTCTCTTGATCCTGGTTGTGTGCGTAGTCCCCAGAATATGATTTACTACTTCTCTGCTAAATATTTCCCCGCTCATAAGAAACAAGCTGCTTTAAGGGAAATATATAATTTTGTGCAAATTGAAGAAGAGAGTCTCCCAAAAGCTCGGGGGAGGCTTCTCCAATTACTTAATGCTTTGCCTGATCATCCTCGCAAGAAAAATGAAATACTTGATATCTTTTATAATGGACTAACCGATGCTTTCAGAGATTACCTGGATAGTTGTGCTGGTTGTGTTTTCAGGGAAAGAACTGTTGATCAAGCTAAAATTTTATTGAATAATATGTTGACTAATGATAATAATTGGACATTTCCTGAACCAACTCCTAAGCCAACTCCGAAGAAAAGGGGTATTCTATTTCTCAGTCCTGAAGATATGCAAGAGGCAAAGAAATCTATGAAAGAAAAAGGTATAAAATCTAAAGATGTTAATAATTTACCTCTTGTTGAAGAAATACATGGTCTTAATTCATCACCTATTGAAGAAACACACGGTCTCAATAACCCGACACGGGTAGTAAAGGTAAATTCTCTCTATAGATATGATAAAGCTAAAATCCTTCCTGCTAAGTTTGATAGCCAATGTTTGGATGAATTTGATAACTTTATGGTTAAGCAAGAAGATTTCAATGCTTATGTTGGTAGACAATTGAAACATAATGCTTACATGATCGAACACTTGAGTGATTATATGGCTAGTGTTAAAGGTGAACTTAAACTTATTAGTAAACATGCTTCTATGGTTACCACTCAGGTAGAACAAGTACTTAAAGCTCAGAATGATTTGCTCAATGAATTGAATAGTACAAATAATGACTATGCTATTAGACTTGCAACTAGAGGAGGTAAAGTGACTCAGGAACCTTTGTATCCTGAGGGTCATTCTAAGAGAATTGAGCAAGATTCTCAGAGAACTAATGTTGATGCACCTAGTTCTTCTAAAAGGAAGAAAAAGAAAAATGATAGGACTTTGCATGCTTCTAGTGAACCTGTTATTGACACACCTGAGAATCTCAATAATATTTCTATCTCCGATGCTGAAACACAATCTGGTAATGAACATGAACCTAGTGATAATGTTAATGATGATTTTCATGTGGATGCTCAACCGAGCAATGATAATGATGTAGAGATTGAACCTGTTGTTGATCTTGATAACCCACAATTAAAGAATCAACGTTCTGATAAGAGAGACTTTGTTTCTAGGAAGCACGGTAAAGAAAGAGAACCATGGGTTCAAAAACCCATGCCTTTTCCTCCTAAACCATCCAAGAAAAAGGATGATGAGGATTTTGAGTGCTTTGCTGAAATGATTAGACCTATCTTTTTGCGTATGCGTTTGACTGATATGCTTAAAATGAATCCTTATGCTAAATATACGAAGGAAATTGTTACTAATAAAAGAAAGATACCGGAAGCTGAAATTTCCACCATGCTTGCTAATTATACTTTTAAGGGTGGAATACCAAAGAAACTTGGAGATCCAGGAGTACCAACTATACCATGCTCCATTAAAAGAAACTATGTTAAAACTGCTTTATGTGATCTTGGAGCCGGTGTTAGTGTTATGCCTCTCTCTTTATATCGTAGACTTGATTTGAATAAGTTGATAACTACTGAAATATCTTTGCAAATGGCTGACAAATCAACTGCTATACCTTTCGGTATTTGTGAGGACGTGCCTGTTGTGGTTGCAAACATTACTATTTTAACGGACTTTGTTATTCTTGATATTCCCGAGGACGTTAGTATGTCTATTATTCTTGGAAGACCCTTTTTGAATACTGCAGTGGCTGTTATTTATTGCACCAAAGGCAATGTCACTTTTCATGTTAATGGTAATGAGCATACGGTACACTTTCCAAGGAAACAACCTCAAGTCCACAGTATCAATTCTATTGGAAAAATTTCAACAATCACAATTGGAGTTTTGAATTTCCTCTTCCTACTGTCAAGAAGTAATATGATATTCTTATTGTTGGGGATGTGCATATACCCGTTGAGGTAACCTAGTGTTATTCAAAATTTCTCCGGTTTCATGTTATTCGGAATGAGTTTGTTAACAAGACTTGATCAACCTTGTTAGTGGATTCCTTTTGATGAGCATGAGATGGATGAAGTTAGAAAACACAACTCTCTGTACCCTCCTTTTACTTTCTGTTATTTATATTAAATAAAGCAAAAATAGTATTTTTCTGTCAGTTTTTTGAATTATCCATGCAATAAAAAATACCCCGAAAATAAAATTTCTCCAAATGCCCTGAAATTTAAATATGATTTTTTCTAGAATATTTGAGAATATCTGGCACTGAAAACACAGCAGGGGGAGCAGCCACGTGCCCACGAGGGTGGAGGGCGCGCCCTACCCCCCTGGGCGCGCCCCCTGCCTCGTGGACCCCACGTGGGTCCCCTCCACTTATTCCAGCTACCACACACCCCTTCTTCCTCCCACAAAAATCATCAACCAGCTCAAACCCGAGTCCAAGCTCATCTTGCTGCCATTTTCGATCTCCTAGCTCAAAGCTCCATTCACAAAACTGCGTTGGCAGATTGATCTTTGGTATGTGACTCCTCCAATGGTCCAATTAGTTTTTGTTCTAGTGCTTTATTCATTGCAAATTTTTGCTGCTTAGGTGACCCTGTTCTTGAGCTTGCATGTCAAATTTATATGGTCAAAAGTAGTTTTAATGCATGATATTGCCTCTAGGCACTTGTAGGAGTAGTTGCTATCAATATTGTTGAGTTTGGTTCACTTTTATTTTGAAGTTACTAAAAAATTAAGAAATTTTTCAGAGGAAGAAATATGTTTAGAAAAATGTACCAAGGTGGTTCTTCAAGGAAGCAAGGACCCAGGCCCACAATACGCCATGCTGACGAGGAACCACCAAGAGACGCTCAAGTGCGGCCTTGTGATTGGCCGTCAGAGGATTTCATGATCCGAGAAGGAATCAAAGAGGAATTTGATGCATATGTGCGTAATGCTGATCTGGAGAGCTTCGAGGCACATAAGTGCCATCAATACCTCTATTTAACTGATTCATTTGTGAGAAGGTTTAAATTTTCATCTTCACGTAATTCTCACACTGTCCTGTTTGATCTTTATGATAAATCTTATACAATGGTCTTAGAAGATTTTACCACCGCTTGTAAACTTCCACAGTGGGGTAATGTTAGTGAACCTCACAAATCTGAATTTAGAGATTTTCTTGCTAGTATAACTGTGGGGGAATCCAGGGATGTGGCGCAAGCTACTATAGGGAGCATTCATTTTCCTACTATACATTATTTTACTCTCTTCATAGGTAGATGCAGTAATGGTAAAGATGAAGCATGTCACATGTGTGTACCTGATCTTAGCGTTCTCAGGAGCGCTGTTTTAGGAGATAAACAATACAACTTGGGGGCTATTGTTGCACGTAGGTTGCATAATAAGTGTATTCATGGAGATTTCTTTGGTGGAATTTATGCAACTCGTATAACTAACTTTCTTGAGATACCCATACGTGGAGATGATATTGAGTTGCCTCCTTCTTATCTAGATTATGATGCTATGGTTCGTCATCAGTTTTTTGAGAGGAATGATCAGTTCCTCCAGTACCGACTAATCTTTGACAGATGATACGTCCATTTTGCATCATGCTTTTATATCGATATTTATTGCATTATGGACTGTTATTTCACTTTATGTCACAATACTTATGGCTATTGTTGGAAATATGCCCTAGAGGCAATAATAAATTGGTTATTATTATATTTCCTTATTCATGATAATCGTTTATTATCCATGCTATAATTGTATTGATAGGAAACTCAGATACATGTGTGGATACATAGACAACACCATGTCCCTAGTGAGCCTCTAGTTGACTAGCTCGTTGATCAATAGATGGTTACGGTTTCCTAACCATGAACATTGGATGTCGTTGATAACGGGATCACATCATTAGGAGAATGATGTGATGGACAAGACCCAATCCTAAGCCTAGCACAAAGATCGTGTAGTTCGTATGCTAAAGCTTTTCTAATGTCAAGTGTCATTTCCTTAGACCATGAGATTGTGCAACTCCCGGATACCGTAGGAATGCTTTGGGTGTATCAAACGTCACAACGTAACTGGGTGACTATAAAGGTGCATTACAGGTATCTCCAAAAGTGTCTGTTGGGTTGGCACGAATCGAGACTGGGATTTGTCACTCCGTGTAAGCGGAGAGGTATCTCTGGGCCCACTCGGTAGGACATCATCATATGCGCATTGTGACCAAGGAGTTGATCATGGGATGATGTGTTACGGAACGAGTAAAGAGACTTACCGGTAACGAGATTGAACTAGGTATTGGATACCGACGATCGAATCTCGGGCAAGTAACATACCGATAGACAAAGGGAATTGTATACGGGATTGATTAAGTCCTTGACATCGTGGTTCATCCGATGAGACCATCGTGGAACATGTGGGAGCCATCATGGGTATCCAGATCCCGCTGTTGGTTATTGACCAAAGAACGTCTCGGTCATGTCTGCATGTCTCCCGAACCCGTAGGGTCTACACACTTAAGGTTCGGTGACGCTAGGGTTGTAGAGATATTAGTATGCGGTAACCCGAATGTTTTTCGGAGTCCCGGATGAGATCCCAGACGTCACGAGGAGTTCCGGAATGGTCCGGAGGTAAAGAATTATATATAGGAAGTGCTATTTCGGCCATCGGGACAAGTTTCGGGGTCATCGGTATTGTACCGGGACCACCGGAAGGGTCTCGGGGGTCCACCGGGTGGGGCCACCTGCCCCGGGGGGCCACATGGGCTGTAGGGGGTGTGCCTTGGCCTATATGGGCCAAGGGCACCAGCCCCAAGAGGCCCATGCGCCAAGAGATGGGAAAAAGGGGAGAGTCCTAAAAGGGGAAGGCACCTCCGAGGTGCCTTGGGGAGGATGGACTCCTCCCCACCCTTGGCCGCACCCTTCCTTGGAGGAAGGGGCAAGGGCTGTGCCTCCCCCTCTCCCTTGGCCCTATATATAGTGGGGAAAAAGGAGGAGCAAACCAATCTAAGGCCTGGCACCTCCCTCTCCCTCCCGTGACACATCTTCCTCCTCCCGCAGCGCTTAGCGAAGCCCTGTTGGAATCCCGCTACTTCCACCACGCCGTCGTGCTGCTGGATCTCCATCAACCTCTCCCTCCTCCTTGCTGGATCAAGGCATGGGAGACGTCTCCGTTCCGTACGTGTGTTGAACGCGGAGGTGCCGTCCGTTCGGCGCTAGGATCATCGGTGATTTGAATCATGACGAGTACGACTCCATCAACCCCGTTCACTTGAACGCTTCCGCTTAGCGATCTACAAGGGTATGTAGATGCACTCTCCTTCCCCTCGTTGCTGGTTTCTCCATAGATAGATCTTGGTGACACGTAGGAAAATTTTGAATTTATGCTACGTTCCCCAACAGTGGCATCATGAGCTAGGTCTATTGCGTAGATTCTATGCACGAGTAGAACACAAAGTAGTTGTGGGCGTTGATCTTGTTCAATATGCTTGCCGTTACTAGTCTTATCTTGATTCGGCGGCATCGTGGGATGAAGCGGCCCGGACCGACCTTACACGTACTCTTACGTGAGACAGGTTCCACCGACTGACATGCACTAGTTGCATAAGGTGGCTAGCGGGTGTCTGTCTCTCCTACTTTAGTCGGATCGGATTCGATGAAAAGGGTCCTTATGAAGGGTAAATAGCAATTGGCACATCACGTTGTGGTTTTGCGTAGGTAAGAAACGTTCTTGCTAGAAACCCATAGCAGCCACGTAAAACATGCAAACAACAATTAGAGGACGTCTAACTTGTTTTTGCAGGGTATGCTATGTGATGTGATATGGCCAAAAGGACGTGATGAATGATATATGTAATGTATGAGATTGATCATGTTCTTGTAATAGATGATCATGGAGCCCCAAGATGGAGATCAAAGGAGCTACATGATATTGGCCATATCATGTCACTATTTGATTGCATATGATGTTTATCATGTTATGCATCTTGTTTACTTAGTACGACGGTAGTAAATAAGATGATCCCTCATTAAAATTTCAAGAAGTGTTCTCCCCTAACTGTGCACCGTTGCTACAGTTCGTCGCTTCGAAGCATCACGTGTTAATCGGGTGTGATAGATCCTTTCGTTCACATACAACGGGTGTAAGCAAGATTTACACATGCAAAAAACACTTAGGGTTAACTTGACGAGCCTAGCATGTGAAGACATGGCCTCGGAACACAGAGACCGAAAGGTCGAGCATGAGTCGTATAGAAGATACGATCAACATGAAGATGTTCACCGACGTTGACTAGTCCGTCTCACGTGTTAATCGGACATGGCCTAGTTCACTCGGATCATGTAATACTTAGATGACTAGAGGGATGTCTAATCTAAGTGGGAGTTCATAAGATGAACTTAATTATCCTGAACATAGTCAAAAGGATTTTGCAAATTATGTCATATCTCACGCTTTAGTTCTACTGTTTAGATATGATCCTAGAGAAAATTTAGTTGAAAGTTGATAGTAGTAATTATGCGGACTAGGTCCGTAAACTGAGGATTGTCCTCATTGCTTCATAGAAGGCTTATGTCCTTAATGCACCGCTCAGTGTGCTGAACCTCGAACGTTGTCTGTGAATGTTGAGAACATCTGACATACACGTTTTGATAACTACGTGATAGTTCAGTTAAACGGTTTAGAGTTGAGGCACCAAAGACGTTTTTGAAACGTCATGAAACATATGAGATGTTTTGAGGGCTGAAATTGGAATTTCAGGCTCGTGCCCACGTCAAGAGGTATAAGACCTCCGACGATTTTCTTAACCTGCAAACTAAGGAGAAAAGCTCAATTGTTGAGCTTGTGCTCAGATTGTCTGAGTACAACAATCATTTGAATCAAGTGGGAGTTGATCTTCCAGATGAGATAGTGATGGTTCTCCGAAGTCATTACCACCAAGCTGCTAGAGCTTCGTGATGAACTATAATATATCAGGGACATATATGATGATCCTTGAGATATTCGCGATGTTTGACACCACGAAAGTAGAAATCAAGAAGGAGCATCAATTGTTGATGGTCAGTGAGACCACTAGTTTCAAGAAGGGCAAGGGCAAGAAGGGATACTTCATGAAACGGCAATTCAGCTGCTGCTCTAGTGAAGAAACCCAAGGTTGAACCCAAACCCGAGACTGAGTGCTTCTGTAATAAGGAGAACAACCACTGGAGCAGAATTACCCTAGATACTTGGTAGATGAGAAGGCTGGCAAGGTCGATAGAAGTGTATTGAATATACATTATGTTAATGTGTACTTTACTAGTACTCCTAGTAGCACCAGGGTATTAGATACCGGTTCGGTTGCTAAGTATTAGTAACTCGAAATAAAAGCTACGGAATAAACGGAGACTAGCTAAAGGTGAGCTGACGATATGTGTTGGAAGTATTTCCAATGTTGATATGATCAAGCATCGCACGCTCCCTCTACCATCGAGATTGGTGTTAAACCTAAATAATTGTTATTTGGTGTTTGCGTTGAGCATAGACATGATTGGATTATATCTACCGCAATACGGTTATTCATTTAAGGAGAATAATGGTTACTCTGTTTATTTGAATAATACCTTCAATGGTCTTGCACCTATGATGAATGGTTTATTGAATCTCGATCGTAGTGACACACATGTTCATGCCAAAAGATATAAGATAGTACCAACTACTTGTGGCACTGCCACTTAAGTCATATCGGTATAAAACACATGAAGAAGCTCCATGTTGATGGATCTTTGGACTCACTCGTTTTTGAAAGGTTTGAGACATGCAAACCATGTCTATTGGTGTATATGCATGAAGAAACTCCATGCAAATGGACCGTTTGGACTCACTTGATTTTGAATCACTTGAGACATGCAAATCATACCACATGGGCAAGATGACTGAAAGCCTCGTTTTCAGTAAAATGGAACTAGAAGGCAAATTGTTGGAAGTAATACATTTTGATGTATGCAGTCCAATGAGTGCTGAGGCATGTAGTGGATATCGTTATGTTCTTTCTTCACAGATGATTTGAGTAGATGTTGAGTGCATTTACTTGATGAATCACGAGTCTGAATTATTGAAAGGTTCAAGTAATTTCAGTGTGAAGTTGAAAGATCGTCGTGACAAGAGGATAAAAATATCTATGATATGATCATAGAGATGAATATCTGAATTACGAGTTTGGCACAAAATTAAGACATTGTGGAAATCGTTTCACAACTAATACAGCCTGGAACACCATAGTGTGATGGTGTGTCCGAACATCATAACTGCACCCTATTGGATATGATGCATACCATGATGTCTCTTATCGAATTACCACAATAATTTATGGGTTAGGAATTAGAGACAACCACATTCACTTTAAATAGGGCACCACGTAATTCCGATGAGATGACACCGTATGAACCATGGTTTAGAGAAACCTAAGCTGTCATTTCTTAAAAGTTTGGGGCTGCGACGCTTATGTGAAAAAGTTTCAGGCTGATAAGCTCGAACCCAAAGCGGATAAATGCATCTTCATAGGACACCCAAAACAGTTGGGTATACCTCCTGTCTCAGATTCGAAAGCAATAAGGGATTGTTTCTAGAATCGGGTCCTTTCTCGAGGAAAAGTTTCTCTCGAAAGAATTGAGTGGGAGGATGGTGGAGACTTGATGAGGTTATTAAACCGTTGCTTCAACTAGTGTATAGCAGGGCACAAAGAGTTGTTCCTGTGGCACCTACACCAATTGAAGTGGAAGCTTATGATATTGATCATGAGACTTCGGATCAAGTCACTCCCAAACCTCGTAGGATGACAAGGATGCGTACTACTTCAGAGTGGTACGTAATCCTGTCTTGGAAGTCATGTTGCTAGACAACAATGAACCTACGAGCTATGGAGAAGCGATGGTGGGCCTGGATTCCGATAAATGGCTTGAGGCCATATAATCCGAGAGAGGATCCATGTATGAAAACAAAGTGTAGACTTTGGAAGAACTACTTGATGGTCGTAAGGCTATTGAGTGCAGATGGATTTTAAAAGGAAGACGGACAATGATGGTAAATGTCACCATTAAGAAAGCTCGACTTGTCGTTAAGATGTTTTCCGACAAGTTCAAGGAGTTGACTACGGTGAGACTTTCTCACTCGTAGCGATGCTAAGAGTCGGTTGGAATTATATTAGCGATTACTGCATTATTTATGAAATCTTGCAGATAGGATGTCAAAACATTGTTTCCTCGACAATTTTCTTGAGGAAAGGTTGTATGTGATACAACCAGAAGGTTTTGTCAATCCTGAAAGATGCTAATAAGGATGCAAAGCTCCAGCAATCCTTCTGAGGACTGGAGTGAGCATCTCGGAGTTGGAATGTACACTTTGATGAGATGATCAAAGATTTTGGGTGTATACAAAGTTTATGAGAAACTGATATTTCCAAAGAAGTGAGTGGGAGCACTATAGAATTTCTGATAAAGTATATGTTGACATATTGTTGATCAGAAATGACGTAGAATTTCTGGAAAGCATATAGGGTTATTGGGAAAGTGTTTTTCAATGGAAAGCCTGGATTAAGCTACTTGAACATTGAGCATCAAGATCTATAAAGGATAGATCAAGACGCTTAATAGTACTTTGAAATGAGCACATGCCTTGACGTGATCTTGAAGGTGTTCAAGATGGATCAGTCAAAGAAGGAGTTCTTGCCTGAGTTGTAAGGTATGAAGTTAAGACTTAAAGCTCGACCACGGCAGAATAGAGAGAAAGGACGAAGGTCGTCCCCTATGCTTAAGACATAGGCTCCACAGTATGCTATGCTGTGTACTGCACCTGAAATGTGCCTTGCCATGAGTCAGTCAAGGGGTACAAGAGTGATCCAAGAATGGATCACAGGACAGCGGTCAAAGTTATCCTTAGTAACTAGTGGACTAAGGAAGTTTCTCGGTTATGGAAGTGGTAAAAAGAGTTCGTCGTAAAGGGTTACGTCGATGCAAGCTTAACACCTATCCGGATAGCTCTGAGTAGAGATACCGGATGCATATAATGGAGCAACAATTTAGAATAGCTCCAAGTAGAACGGTTATTTGGAATAGCTCCAAATAGAGCGTGGTAGCTACATCTAGGAGATGACATAGAGATTTGTAAAGCACACACGGATCTGAAAGGTTCGGACCCATTGACTAAAACCTCTCTCGCAAGCAACATGATCAAACCTAAAACTCGTTGAGTGTTAATCACATAGTGATGTGAACTAGACTACTGACTCTAGTAAACTCTTGGGTGTTAGTCACATGGCGATGTGACCTGTGAATGTTAATCACATGGCGATGTGAACTAGATTATTGACTCTAGTGCAAGTGGGAGACTGTTGGAAATATGCCCTAGAGGCAATAATAAATTGGTTATTATTATATTTCCTTGTTCATGATAATCGTTTATTATCCATGCTATAATTGTATTGATAGGAAACTCAGATACATGTGTGGATACATAGACAACACCATGTCCCTAGTGAGCCTCTAGTTGACTAGCTCGTTGATCAATAGATGGTTACGGTTTCCTAACCATGGACATTGGATGTCGTTGATAACGGGATCACATCATTAGGAGAATGATGTGATGGACAAGACCCAATCCTAAGCCTAGCACAAAGATCGTGTAGTTCGTATGCTAAAGCTTTTCTAATGTCAAGTGTCATTTCCTTAGACCATGAGATTGTGCAACTCCCGGATACCGTAGGAATGCTTTGGGTGTATCAAACGTCACAACGTAACTGGGTGACTATAAAGGTGCATTACAGGTATCTCCGAAAGTGTCTGTTGGGTTGGCACGAATCGAGACTGGGATTTGTCACTCCGTGTAAGCGGAGAGGTATCTCTGGGCCCACTCGGTAGGACATCATCATATGCGCATTGTGACCAAGGAGTTGATCATGGGATGATGTGTTACGGAACGAGTAAAGAGACTTACCGGTAACGAGATTGAACTAGGTATTGGATACCGACGATCGAATCTCGGGCAAGTAACATACCGATAGACAAAGGGAATTGTATACGGGATTGATTAAGTCCTTGACATCGTGGTTCATCCGATGAGATCATCGTGGAACATGTGGGAGCCATCATGGGTATCCAGATCCCGCTGTTGGTTATTGACCAAAGAACGTCTCGGTCATGTCTGCATGTCTCCCGAACCCGTAGGGTCTACACACTTAAGGTTCGGTGACGCTAGGGTTGTAGAGATATTAGTATGCGGTAACCCGAATGTTGTTCGGAGTCCCGGATGAGATCCCGGACGTCACGAGGAGTTCCGGAATGGTCCGGAGGTAAAGAATTATATATAGGAAGTGCTATTTCGGCCATCGGGACAAGTTTCGGGGTCATCGGTATTGTACCGGGACCACCGGAAGGGTCCCGGGGGTCCACCGGGTGGGGCCACCTGCCCCGGGGGGCCACATGGGCTGTAGGGGGTGTGCCTTGGCCTATATGGGCCAAGGGCACCAGCCCCAAGAGGCCCATGCGCCAAGAGATGGGAAAAAGGGGAGAGTCCTAAAAGGGGAAGGCACCTCCGAGGTGCCTTGGGGAGGATGGACTCCTCCCCACCCTTGGCCGCACCCTTCCTTGGAGGAAGGGGCAAGGGCTGCGCCTCCCCCTCTCCCTTGGCCCTATATATAGTGGGGAAAAAGGAGGAGCAAACCAATCTAAGGCCTAGCGCCTCCCTCTCCCTCCCGTGACACATCTTCCTCCTCCCGCAGCGCTTAGCGAAGCCCTGTTGGAATCCCGCTACTTCCACCACGCCGTCGTGCTGCTGGATCTCCATCAACCTCTCCCTCCTCCTTGCTGGATCAAGGCATGGGAGACGTCTCCGTTCCGTACGTGTGTTGAACACGGAGGTGCCGTCCGTTCGGCGCTAGGATCATCGGTGATTTGAATCATGACGAGTATGACTCCATCAACCCCGTTCACTTGAACGCTTCCGCTTAGCGATCTACAAGGGTATGTAGATGCACTCTCCTTCCCCTCGTTGCTGGTTTCTCCATAGATAGATCTTGGTGACACGTAGGAAAATTTTGAATTTATGCTACGTTCCCCAACAGCTATTCTCTCTTATTTTACAAGGTTTACATAAGGAGGGAGAATGCCAGCAGCTGGAATTATGGGCTGGAAAAGGAGCAAATATTAGAGACCTATTCTGCGCAACTCCAAAGGTCCTGAAACTCCACGGAACATCTTAAAATAAATAAAGAAAAATCCTCGCCAAATATGAAGGCCAGGGGGCCCACACCCTGCTCACGAGGGTGGGGGCGCCCCCCCTAGGGCGCGCCCCCTACCTCGTGGGCCCCCTGGTGGCTCTCCGACGTCCATCTTCTCCTATATGAAGTCTTTCCATGAGAAAAAAATAGGAAGGAACCTTTCGGGACGAGACTCCGCCGCCACGAGGCGGAACCTTGGCGGATCCAATCTAGAGCTCCGGCAGAGCTGTTCTGCCGGGGATACTTCCCTCCGGGAGGGGGAAATCATCACCATCGTCATCACCAACGCTCCTCTCATCGGGAGAGGGCAATCTCCATCAACATCTTCACCAGCACCATCTCATCTCCAAACCCTAGTTCATCTCTTGTATCCAATTCTTGTCTCAAAGTCCGGGATTGGTGCTAGTAGGTTGCTAGTAGTGTTAATTACTCCTTGTAGTTGATGCTAGTTGGTTTATTTGGTGGAAGATCATATGTTTAGATCCTATATGCATATTATTACCCATCTGATTATGAACATGAATATGCTTTGTGAGTAATTACGTTTGTTCCTGAGGACAAGGGAGAAGTCTTGCTATTAGTAGTCATGTGAATTTGGTATTCGTTTGATATTTTGATAAGATGTATGTTGTCCAGCCTCTAGTGGTGTTATGTGAACGTCGACTACATAACACTTCACCATTATTTGGGCCTAGAGGAAGGCATTGGGAAGTAATAAATAGATGATGGGTTGCTAGAGTGACAGAAGCTTAAACCCTAGTTTATGCGTTGCTTCGTAAGGGGCTGATTTGGATCCATATGTTTCATGCTATGGTTAGGTTTACCTTAATACTTTTGTTGTAGTTGCGGATGCTTGCAATAGAGGTTAATCATAAGTGGGATGCTTGTTCAAGTAAGAACAGCACCCAAGCACCGGTCCACCCACATATCAAATTATCAAAGTATCGAACGCGAATCATATGAACGTGATGAAAACTAGCTTGACGATATTCCCATGTGTCCTCGGGAGCGCTTTTCCTATTATAAGAGTTTGTTTCGGCTTGTCCTTTGCTACAAAAAGGATTGGGCCACCTTGCTGCACCTTATTTACTTTTGTTACTTGTTGCTCGTTACAATTTATCCCGTCACAAAACTATCTGTTACCACTTATTTCAGTACTTGCAGAGAATACCTTGCTGAAAACCGCTTATCATTTCCTTCTGCTCCTCGTTGGGTTCGACACTCTTACTTATCGAAAGGACTACGATAGATCCCCTATACTTGTGGGTCATCAACAGATGACACACCTATCATGTCGCTCTCCCTGCTCCTACTTTCTTTGACTTTCAAGAAAAGGGGAGATATGTTATAACCAGGGAGGAGGCGACCGAGTACGAGAGGAGGGCGGAGACAACTCGCCTCCAAGCTGCAGCTCATCAGGCAATTGCCGCTGCATCTCAGTACGACCCCAGCTACAACTTTGGATATCCACCAGGCCAGCCGTGGCCATAGACCAACTTAGGCCAAAAGCCTAAGCTTGGGGGAGTACGTATCTCTCACCGACGTTACATTCATGTTCACACACTCATGCCAGTTGTCGGTGCTCATACTTTTTCATTGTAATATCCATGCTACTTTACTTCCCTTTTTATGCTTTCTTCTTGTGTTTTTGATAAACCTTAGAAAACCCCCCCAAAAATTAGTTGTAGCTTTTAGCTAGTTTACTTTCCATGCCCGTAGTAGTAGTAACTAAAAGAAAACCCAAAAATATTTCTCGATCTTCTTTTGCTTGTTGGGAGCTTTCCCATGTAAATAGTTTTATTTCTTTTCTTGTTCTTTGGGGGTCGACAGGAGAAGATCATAATGAAAATGTTGAGTGGCTCTTATATGCATTATTGTTGATCTAACAACGAGCCCATATTACCTTGTCTTCTCTCTTGAATTGAATGCTTGCAGATTCCAGCTTAGTCCAATGCACGTGCACTATTATTATTATCCACACTATTCGGTCGTGCAAGTGAAAGGCAATAATGATGATTATACGATGAACTTATTGAGATGAGAAAAGCTGGTATGAACTCGACCTCTCTTATTTTTGTAAATATGATTAGTTCATCATTCCCGATTCAGCCTATTATGAATAAACATGTTTGCAATGACAATTAGATATTGTAGTTGCTTATGCCATGCTTAATTAGCTAGGAGCTTATAATGGTTTACCTTGCGTTCCAACATGCTATTAAAATGGTTGTGATGTGGTATGATAGGGTGGTATACTATTTTGAACGATTCGAGTGGCTTGACTTGGCACATGTTCACGCATGTAGTTGAAACAAAATCAACATAGCCTCTATGATATTTATGTTCATGGTGCATTATATCCTACTCATGCTTGCATTCGGTGTTGATTAATTTTAGTGCATGCTCATGACTGTTGTCGCTCTCTAGCTGGTCGCTTCCCGGTCTTTTTCTAGCCTTCACTTGTACTAAGCGGGAATATTGCTTGTGCATCCAACTCCATAAACCCCAAAGTTGTTCCATATGAGTCCACCATACCTACCCATATACGGTATCTACCTGCCGTTCCAAGTAAATTTGTATGTGCCAAACTCTAAACCTTCAAATAAACATTCTGTTTTGTATGATCGAATAGCTCATGTATCAATTAGGGCTGTCTGTATCTTCCATGCTAGGCCGGTTATTCTCAAGAGGAGTGGACTCCGCTCCTCACTCACGAGAAAAGGGCTGGTCACCGGGATGCCCAGTCCCATGCTTTATGCAAATCAAATCAAAATAACTGCAAACAAAACTCCCCCGGGACTCTTGTTAGTTGGAGGCACTCGTTGTTTCGAGCAAGCCATGGATTGATGCTTGTTGGTGGATGGGGAGTATAAACTTTACCATTCTGTTTGGGAACCACCTATAATGTGTGTAGCATGGAAGATATCGAGATCTCTCGGTTGTTATGTTGACAATGAAAGTATACCGCTCAAAATATTATTCATATCTATTTCAAAACCGAGCTCTGGCACCTCTACAAATCCCTGCTTCCCTCTGCGAAGGGCCTATCCATTTACTTTTGTGTTGAGTCATTGTCCTCTTATTAAAAAGCACCAGTTGAAGAGCACCGCTATCATTTGCATCCATTACCGTTGAAAGGATCGATATAGTTGACTAGAGGGGGGGTGAATAGGCAACTAACAATTTTTTGCTTTTCTTTAACAATTTAAACTTTGCATCAAAATTAGGTTGTCTAGATGTGCAACTAAGTGAGCAACCTATATGATGCAACAATGATAAGTACACAAGCAAGCAAAAGATATATCACAAATAAGCTTGCACAAGTAAAGGCACGAGATAATCAAGAGTGGAGCCGGTGGAGACGAGGATGTGTTACTGAAGTTCCTTCCCTTTGACGGGAAGTATGTATCCGTTGGAGCGTTGTGGAGGCACAATGCTCCCCAAGAAGCCACTAGGGCCACCGTATTCTCCTCATGCCCTCACACAATGCGAGATGTCGTGATTCCATTATTGGTGCCCTTGGAGGCGGCGACCGAACCTTTACAAACAAGGTTGGGGCAATCTCCACAACTTAATTGGAGGCTCCCAACGACACCATGAAGCTTCACCACAATGGACTATGGCTCCGCAGTGACCTCAACCGTCTAGGGTGCTCAAACACCCAAGAGTAACAAGATTCGCTAGGGATTAGTGGGGGGAATCAAATTTCTCTTGGTGGAAGTGTAGATCGGGGCCTTCTCAACCCCTCCCGAGCAAATCAACAAGTTTGATTGGCTAGGGAGTGAGATCGGGCGAAAATGGAGCTTGGAGCAACAATGGAGCTTAGGGTTGGAAGAGGTAGTCAACTAGAGGAAGAAGCCACCCCTTATATAGATGTGGACAAAATCCAACCATTATCCACCTAACCAGCCCGCGACATGCGGTACTACCGCCCCTAACCAGCGGTACTACCGTAAGGCCATGCGGTACTTCCGCCCCTGACCAGCGGTACTATCGCAAGGCCATGCGGCACTACCGTGAGGGACCGCGGTACGACCGCAGCAGCAGCAGGAGCTAGGGAAGACCTGTAGCACAAGGGCTGAGGGCGGTACTGCCGCAGGCGCGGTACTACCGCTCCCAGTTGCGGTACTACCGCAAGGCAGGAAACTCCTAGCCTGGGAAGAGCGTGGATGAATAAAAATACATCCATGCCTACTTCTGCTGGAAAACAGACGATGCAAAAATCCGACACAGTACTACCGCTGAGGAGCGGTACTACCGCCTGGCAGCTGAGCCAGGCCGCGCGCGGTACTACCGCGCACGGGGTGCGGTACTACCGCAGAGGGGCGGATGTAAAAAATTACATCCGCCCCTACTACCGCGATGAAGCGGCACTTGGCCTGGGGGCCACGGTACTACGGCTTCGGAGGAGCGGTACTACCGTGGGCTCCTGCAGTACTACCGCGCCGAAGTACGGTACTACCGCATGTGCCTGCGGTACTACCGCTCCAGGGAGCAGTACTACCGCAAGCCCATCATCAGCAACCAGGACAAAACAAAGAGGATAAACGAAGGATGTTCCAATGCGAATGGGAAAGGAGGAGACAAGGAAGAAAACGTGTACGTGATGATTCCACCCGAACCTTTCCGACGCGGACCCCCTCTTAATAGTACGACTTTCCTACGACTCAAATCCACCAAAAAGAAACGTAGAAAAACGCCGTCTTCAATAGTCTTCGAGGGGCACCAAACCATCTTGTGCCTAGCGATGAAATGTCTGGGAAACTCAAGGCACACGATTAGTCCGCAAAAGCATTGTCATCAATCACCAAAACACCTTAGGGATAAATATGCCCTTACAATCTCCCCCCTTTTGGTGGATTGATGACAATACGGGATTTGCACAAAGAGAAATAATATTGAGCAAATGCAAACCTCTCCTCTCTAGAATATAGACGGGCTCCCCTAGATGTGTGCAAACTAGATGGGTGCTTTGGACTGCACGACACACATACTAGGATCAAAACTCCCCCTATATTTTAGAGACAAGGCATATCTTGCAATAGTAAGGATAACACTAGACAAGATAGCAAATACGAGCATAACATAAGTAGCACAATCATAAGCTCACTAAGATAGGATAGAGTGCATATGTCTTACACCATATGAAGGATAAGTCTCAAAGGCGCAGACCAAACCAAAGCAAACGAGGTCCAAACGACAAAACAAACACACCAAACACGACACGCGACTCGCAAGCATGCAAATCCCTACACTCTCTCCCCCTTTGGCATCGAGATGCCAAAAAGGCAGAGAGGACACGTACACTCAAGGGGTGGCTCAGGCAGAGAAATCATCCCAAACTCTCCTCGTGCTCCTCGTTAGACTCGGCGGGGACGGTCTCCTTGATGTCCTCCTCGGAATCAGTCCACTTGTAGCGTTGCTTCGCCATCCATGCAGCCTCTGACGCGATGACCTCCTCAGAACCGCCAGAGACGTCCTCTCCAAAGACCCTCATAATCTTCTTGTCGCGGCAGCGACTCTCCTTGGATGCCACGTGAGTCCTGTACTGCCCCTTTGCTTGCATGCAGAAAAGATTCTTCATCTTGTCCTTCAACTTCTTGGCCCACGAGGGCTCCGAGGATGGATGGGAAGACCTAGCAGCACGGTCCTCAGCAACATCCTCTGCTCCAGCCTCCTCATCATCAACAGCCCTCCTAGCAGCAGACGCCTCAGCACGAGTAGTAGTGTTGGCCCAGTTGGGCTTGATACGAAGACTGATGGGCTCATGCCGAATCCAGTTTGGAGCAAGGAACTCATCACTAGGGTACAGCTTCTCCCAAGTCACGGAGATCAATAGAAACATGTATGGTCCATAGATAGGTACCTTGCAGGTGAACACTGCAAACCGAAGCTCACACCACATGACGTGTGAGACATCAAGTGGCTGAGTCTGAGACACACGTGCCTCCTCGCACAGGAGCATAATATCCACCAGATAGGCATGAACCTTGTCCTTGTCGCCAATGTGAGGGAACAGAGAGTTGCGGAAGATGCGATGCATGGTATCCAGAAAGGAGTTCAGCACCCATGTCGACTTGCCACTGGGAAGCACCTTCTCAACATAGAACGGCTGTATCTTGTTCTGGCTAGCAGACTCAGGATTGGCATGGGGGCGAACACCAACAGGTGTGGTGAGCCCGTCATCAGGAACTTGGAGCAGATCCATGAACTCCTTCCAGGTAGCAGTCAACTGACGGCCATTGGTCATCCAGGTCATCCTCCGCTCCTCCCCGGGGTGAAAGTAAACTGAGGCAAAGAACTGACAGATAAGCTCAGGGTCATAGTCAAGGTGGAAAGAGATCACATGTTCAATACCGAACTGCTCCACCAAATCCAGAGCTTCTCCAAAGTACTCACTAAACTTGTCCTTCCTCAAGTGATTCATGTCTATCCACTTGACATCCACGTAGGTATTTTGCTTGTTCTTGATTACATCCAGATAAACGAGAGTCTGCTGCTTGGTCCAAAACAATTCACTGCCTCTGAGGATAGCACGAGCATTCACATAAGGGTTGATCTTTCGGCGTTCGATGTACTCAGCGAGGGGAATCTCATCCATGCCTTTAGCGGGTTCCTTGTTCTTGCTAGCGGTGGTCTTGACATTGCGCTTGGGGGCACTGGAGCCCTCTGGTGCTTCATCTTGATGATTGTGCAGTCGCTTGGAGCCAGTGTCACGACTGGGATTGGAACGACGAGAGCCACCACCTAAGAAACAAGAGAAAGCACACACAAAGAGCGAGAAGAATCAATGCAAAGACCTTAGCAAAACAAGAGAAACAAGTAGAAAGCACATGTGGTAATTACCACGAGAGAGATTGGACACCAACGGTAGTACTGCCAGGTCGTGCGGTACTAAAATTTTAGTACCACTCCTAGTCACGGTAGTACCGTGTGAGGTCATGGTAGTACTGTGGCTTGGAGCGGTAGTAAGAGCTTAGTGCCACATCACGTGCGGTAGTACCGCACCGGACGGGCGATAGTACCGAACTAGCGGTAGTACCGCACAAGAGGCACGGTAGTACCGCACCGCATCAGATCCGAACCACTTTTGAATCTAAGAAGAACCGCGAAACCACGGCGGTACTACGGTTGATCAAATCTACCACGGGACAATATATCAAGTATAATTTCTATGCAACATGACTCTCCTACATCCTACTCTTGCAAAGATTTGGCCTAAAATCTCAAGAACAACATGCATCTCCCCAAAAACCTAGAAGTGAAAGAACAGCCAAGGAAGAGAGGGATTTGGGGAGAAACCTTGTTCCATGGCAAGAGGAAGTGGTGGGGAACGATCCCACCGGTCGGAATCCGAGGAGAGTCGCCGGAGATGGAGATCCGGCGAGGACCTCCGGCGCCGTTCTTGAGAGAGAGAGAGATGGTGGGGAGAGAGACAAGTGAAGGCAGGAAACTCCTAGCCTGGGAAGAGCGCGGATGAATAAAAATACATCCGTGCCTACTTCCGCTGGAAAACAGACGATGCAAAAATCTGACACAGTACTATCGCTGAGGAGCGGTACTACCACCTGACAGCTGAGCCAGGCCACGCGCGGTACTACCATGCACGGGGTGCGGTACTACCGCGGAGGCGCGGATGTAAAAAATTACATCCGCCCCTACTACCGCGATGAAGTGGCACTTGGCCTGGGGGCCACGGTACTACGGCTTCGGAGGAGCGGTACTACCGTGGGCTCCTGCGGTACTACCGCGCCGAAGTACGGTACTACCGCAGGTGCCTGCGGTACTACCGCTCCAGGGAGCAGTACTACCGCAAGCCCATCCTCAGCAACCAAGACAAAGCAAAGAGGATAAACGGAGGATGCTCCAATGCGAATGGGAAAGGAGGAGACAAGGAAGAAAACGTGTACGTGATGATTCCACCCGAACCTTTCCGACACAGACTCCCTCTTAATAGTATGGCTTTCCTACAACTCAAATCCACCAAAAAGAAACGTAGAAAAACGCCGTCTTAAATAGTCTTCGAGGGGCACCAAACCGTCTTGTGCCTAGCGATGAAACGTCTGGGAAACTCAAGGCACACGATTAGTCCGCAAAAGCATTATCATCAATCACCAAAACACCTTAGAGATAAAAATGCCCTTACAACCGTTAGTTTACATTGAGTATGACTTGACTGGATCTCTTTTACCATGAATTACAATGTCTAGTGAGTCCTTGATCTTTAAAGGTGCTCTGCATTTATGTTTTGCGGTCTCAGAAAGGGCTAGCGAGATACCATCTTGTCATCTCATATTATGATTGTTTTGAGAAAGTGTTGTCATCCGAGATTTATTATTATTGCTCGCTAGTTGATTATGTCATTGATATGAGTAAACATGAGACCTAAGTGTTATTGTGAATATGGTTATTTCATAATCTTTGCCGAAAACCTGAATGCTGGCTTTACATATTTACAACAACAACAGCAAACAGAGTTTGTAAAAGTTTTTCTTTATCACTTTCAGTTTATCAACTGAATTGCTTGAGGACAAGCAAAGGTTTAAGCTTGGGGGAGTTGATACGTCTCCATCGTATCTACTTTTCCAAACACTTTTGCCCTTGTTTTGGACTCTAACTTGCATGATTTGAATGGAACTAACCCAGACTGACGCTGTTTTCAGCAGAATTGCCATGGTGTTATTTTTGTGCAGAAATAAAAGTTCTCGGAATGACCTGAAAATCAACGGAGAATAATTTTGTAATATATAAAAATACTAGAAGAAAGATCCACATCAGGGGGCCCACACCCTGTCCACGAGGGTGGGGGGCGCGCCCCTGCCTTGTGGGCCCCCTGACGCTCCACCGACCTCAACCTTGACTCCATATATTCACTTTCAAGGAGAAAAAATCAGAGAGAAGGATTCATCGCGTTTTACGATACGGAGCTGCGCCAAGCCCTAAACTCTCTCGGGAGGGCTGATCCGGAGTCCGTTCGGGGCTTCGAAGAGGGGAATCCGTCACCATCATCATCATCATCATCAACCTTCCTCCATCACCAATTTCATGATGCTCACCGCCGTGCGTGAGTAATTCCATCGTAGGCTTGCTGGACGGTGATGGGTTGGATGAGATTTATCATGTAATCGAGTTAGTTTTGTTAGGGTTTGATCCCTAGTATCCACTATGTTCTGAGATTGATGTTGCTATGACTTTGCTATGCTTAATGCTTGTCACTAGGGCCCGAGTGCCATGATTTCAGATCTGAACCTATTATGTTTTCATGAATATATGTGAGTTCTTCATCCTATCTTGCAAGTCTATAGTCACCTACTATGTGTTATGATCCGGCAACTCCGAAGTGAAAATAATCGGGACCACTCCTGGTGATGACCGTAGTTTGAGGAGTTCATGTATTCACTATGTGTTAATGCTTTGGTCCGGTACTCTATTAAAAGGAGGCCTTAATATCCCTTAGTTTCCAATAGGACCCCGCTGCGACGGGAGGGTAGGACAAAAGATGTCATGCAAGTTCTTTTCCATAGGCACGTATGACTATATTCGGAATACATGCCTACATCACATTGATGAACTGGAGCTAGTTCTGTGTCACCCTAGGTTATGACTGTTACATGATCGATCACATCCGGCATAATTCTCCATCACCGATCCAATGCCTACGAGCTTTTCATATATTATTCTTCGCTTATTTACTTTTTCGCTGCTGTCGTGGTTCTAAGTCTGACAGTAATGTAGGGGGGTAATTATGGAGAGGCGAGGTCTTAGCTATGGAGAGGTTGTAAGGACGCAAGGTTTACGAGTTCAGGCCCTTCTCGGAAGAAGTAAAAGCCCTACATCTCGGAGCCCGGAGGCGGTCGACTGGATTATGTGTGTATGAGTTACAGAAGTGCGAACCCTTGTCTCGGAGGAGGGGGGTGGCTTATATAGAGTGCGCCAGGACCCCGGCCAGCCCACGTTACGAAGGGTTCAATGTACATTAAGGTAGGGCGTTACTGATAACGCTAGCAATAAAGTGCTATGATGACCATAAAAGCTACTTAATGACCGACCGGTAGTGTGCGGAGTGACTTTAGGTCTCTTGGCCGTCGAGTGGTTGGATCTTGGTCGAGTAATTGCTTCTTGGTCGAATGTCTTCGAGTCTATCGAGTGGAACACCTCCAAGTCGATTGAAAGGTGATTTATTCTAGAGGTGTCCTTGGGTAGGGCAGTTAGGACAGGTCCGTGACCCTACCCTAGGTACATAGCTTCATCATTAGCCCCCGAATGGATCGAGGTTTGAGTGGGGAAGGAGTTGAGGACTTCTCCGACTCGTTTTCTATGCCGTGAGCATATCTTGTTTCGGATCAACGGACCTGAGTGATGACAGCAACTCCCTTTTCAGTCGCCTTGATCCATTCTTAATTCTTCGCCGAGTGAGTTTCTTTACTTGTAAGGCTCCGAGTGACGGTGCGGAGGAGATCTTTGGTCTAACAAGTTATTTGCTGCCCGCGGATTTAGTGGGATCCGAATTTTGGGAAGCGCGCGGGGCGGGGGAGGCCGCAGTAATCGAACGAGATAGAGCGAAGCCGCCTCGATCCCCGCGCCACCTTTTTCGCCACGTATCGCTCGTGCGGTCGTTACGGGATTTGACAGAGCCATCTGGGCCTACCTGTCAGCCACTCGGAAGCGGCCTCATATAAGGCGTTGGACCGGAGTCTCTCGAACAGCGCGCCCCATTATCTCTTCTCCTCCTCACGCCTCTCCTCTGCGCTCGCTCTCGCTCCAGCACCACCGTGCCACACGCGTCTCGTCAGCAACAATGGTGAAGGAGAAGACAACGGCTCTAGAGCGGGCAAAGAAGGCGACGGCGAGGTCAAAGGGGAAGGCGACGAGCCGGGGCGGATCTTCCTCGCGGCCTGGCCTGCCGAAGGGTTGGATCCAGGGCGACTGGATCCACTCGAGGATCTCCCAAGAAGACCTCAACGACCTGGCCGAGGGAGGGCTGATCCCCTATGACTCGGCGTGGCTTCCGGGGAAGGAATCCGAGCCGCAACCCCGGGAGGGTGAGCGCATTCTTCTTGACACCCACGTCGACCGTGGGTTTTCCTTTCCCCCTCATCCTTTCTTCCGAGGGTTTCTGAACTTCTTTGGGGCTCAACTCCACCATTTTACCCCCAACTCAATCATTTATCTTGCCGCGTTCATTTCCTTGTGTGAGAACTTCTTGGGTTGTCGACCTCACTGGGGTCTTTTCAAGCATATTTTCACTTGTCGCTCCCAAACAGTGAAAAAGGCTAATCCGAGTGACGAGAGGACCCAAGTGATCCAGATGTGTGGGGGTCTTGGCATCCAGACAAGGGGAAAAAGCTCCTTTCCGGCCATGATTCTTCCCGATTCAATTCGCGGATGGCAGTCGACCTGGTTCTACTGCAAAGACCAGTCGACGCCAGGGAAATCGACTGGCCTCCCTCCCTTTACCATGGACCGAGTGGAAAAACCCTCCCCTTTGAAGGTGCTCCCGGAGGAGAAGGCGCACGTGAAGGTGTTGGTCAACCGAGTGGTCCAGCTCATTCGTGACGGGGTCACTGGTATGGATCTCTTGGGGGCCTTCCTTCAGCGGCGCATCCAGCCTCTCCAAGCCCGAGACCACCCGATGTGGATGTATTCGGGTCTAGAAGACTCCACTCGGATCCACCTAGAGGAGGTCGATGACGACACGCTGGAGAAGTGGCTGTCGAGCATTACCGGGAAAAAGGACAATCCCAGAGGAGCCAGGAGAGTTCCCCCATTTGACCAGTCGCGTGCACCAGAGCAGGTCTGATTCTGAGTTTTTGCTTGTAATCTGAATTCACTCACGCGGCTGTCTGTATTGGGTCGACTGACTTTGTTCTCCCTGCTTTCTTTCAGGCCATTATTGAAATGTATTCGATGCCCAACGGGGAGCAAGAGCAAGCTCTGAAAGGCGAGGCGAGTGGTGGCGAAAGTGGCGAGTGGACTTCCGATGGTGAAGGGGATGGTGGAAGTGACGACTCAAGTGATGGGGAAGAAGTCGAGCCGCCTCCTCGCATAGAGAGACGATCCAAGCTTGACCAAGAACGGCCGAGTGCCCGCGACAAGGCAACTACTCAGGCTGGGCAGTCTTCGAAGCGTGCCCACCTCGGCGGCAACCTCATGCACGCGCTAGATCGGGGTTGCCGAGCATTTGAGGAAATTGGTGTGGAGACCAGAAGCATGGCCGAAAGTTTCTAAGAGCTCACAGATAGTGTGCAACTCGGCTGGATCTGGGTGGTAGAAGATGACCACATCGTCCGCGAAGAGCGAGATGCTAGACGCGGCATGGCGCGTGGCTAGGCGGCGAAGAATCCCAAAGTTGACGGGCACAGTAAGAGTGAGTTATGGGTGTTGATGACAATGGCGACAAAAGGATACATAGTCATAAACTAAAAGACAAAAGCAAACACACACAAAAATTGTTCTAAGGTCAAATGAATTAGGGGCTCGATGTTACCATAAAAAAGAGAAAGTATTCTCAAAAAAAGGAAAGAAAACACAAATTTGTACATATATTATGTAGAAATTGCACTGCTCCATAATACACAAAAACTATATATGTATATGTAAAAATTTGTGTTAGTTAACACATCTGGTCGTGCACTTGGTTACAACTACCGATTGCACAACATGTGTACGATACCCACAATCACTTTTTCTTTCCAATACACATAACCGTTACTAGAAAACAAAAATTACAAATAAAAACAGAAGTTATTCTAAGATAGAACGATTTAGGGGCATTGATGTTACCCTAAAAACAAAGAAAATGTATGGATTAATCTAATTTGGCAAGCATTACTCCAACAATGAAGTTCCACATGCACGCAGAAATAAAGGATCATTCTAGTGGAGAGAGATTGCTTAAGTCTAACTAGTCTATATAGAGGTTTGACATCATGCAAAGTCACACTACCCTACTATGAAAAAATGTCTGGAATGACTCCACCATGATGAGGAAATATCCCGAGTTACACTCATTTGCTTTTGATGATGATATTTCTATTGGAAAAGCCAAGCAAGTTGATAATTGCTATAACTTATTCCAGCTACCACTATGTGTAATTGCTCATCAATAATTCCATCACTTAGCACCACAACTTGGCAACATCAGACACAATCATAATCAGGACACTCGCAACCATATGTGGGGTAACACTAAGTTCAACACCAAGAAGATATATACAATTCTCTGATTGGCTCTACATCTGCACCTCAACCATTGAAATGGATCTGGAAGTCATGTTGTTGGCCTAAGCACAATTTTTTCTGTTGGCTTATGCTTAATGACAGAGTCAACACATGTGAGATGCTCACCAAGAAGAATTTCCAACTTGACAACACCCAATGTGCTCCTATGTCATGACTATAATATGGAAGACTTTATGCATATGTTCTTCAATTGCTCCTTCAGCTAAGGTTTCTGGTGGAGCATTAGTATGGAATGGAACTCTGGTGGAAACATCAATGGAATGCTCATTGATGCTAGGAAAAGATATCAAATGGAATTCTTCATGGAAATACTCATCATTGGATGCTGGAGCATTTGGAACCAAAGAAATGGCATGATATTAGAAAACAAACATTATTCCATTGATGCTTGCAAGCATGATTTCAGAACATCTTCCACCTAACCATGATCAGGGCTAAGCCTAGTATCAAGGAGGGAATGATATCCTGGATTGATAGTGTGTAATAAATTTATATTATAGCCTCCCTCCTGGCCCATGTAACTAATTCGATGATCTTTGTACAACTACCTCACTAATTCTAAATGAAAAGGCTCACAGTAGGGGGGTTTTCCTACTGTTTTTGGTCAACAAATGTAGAAATAAAATAAAATAAAGAGATAAATTTTATAGGCAGACTGTGTAGAAATTGCGCCGTTCTATAATATGCAAGAACTATATGTTAATGCAATTTTTAGACCACAATACGGTTTTCAGACAGGTTACATGAAACTTGCATATATACAACCAATATTATATTTAATGTTTAAAAAATAAAAAAATAAAAATGGGATTAATCATCTCACGACATGCCAAATATGAACTACATCTTTATATCGGCACGACTGTCTCCTCATCGAACTCATACACACATGCATATCTGCATACATCTTATATCGGCGAGACCATGACAAACTTGTCATTGAGGGGACCATCCCTACTCACCCCTGCTAATTATATCTTCAAATGGTCTCTATTCTTTCAGCAATGGCGGCCACTAAGGAAGAGGAAGGACTGCGAAGCGGTGTCAGACATCCTTAACAAGATCAAACTCCTTCATGATGTTCACAGGAACTCTTGAGCTTGTTGTAGTTGTTTCATTGCTATTCCAATGCTCTTTTCGAGCCACTAGTTGTATCCAGTGTTTTTTTGTTCTTACCGAATTATGGGTGCATGCTGTGAAGTGGGCACATGAAATGCTCTAGTTGATGGAAATTCCACGACCATAGCCCATCGACACAGTCGGCCAGCTATGGAGAGACCACTGGCCTGGGATGGGTGAAAATCAACACATTCGTTGCTCTTGACCTTATAACTACAAAGGGAGTAGGGGGGAGAGGAGGCATTGCCAGAGCCCACCTTGCCTTTATTGGTGCTGGGAGCAAGCCCTTCGCTAGAGTAACAGACCCGCTAACAGCTAAACTATGGGATATGCATGAGGATGTAATATTTACACATCTGCGTGGTCTATCACATGTGATCATGAAGGTAGACTGCTTAGAGGTTGTCAACCTCTGGACTTCGTGCCATAATTCTCGTTCAACTGCAGCGCCTATTCTACAATAACTAGGGAATCACACCCTGAGCTTTGCTTCATTCTCAATTCAACATGTTCCCACGTCTTCAAATGTTTCTGCACACCTTTGTGCAAAGCCTGCTTGCAAGCTAGAGGTGACACAAAGCTGGCAGTTTGAGAGCCCAAACTTTCTGGTTCAAAGCTTGTGAGCTGATTGTAAAAGAATTTTCATACATTAATAAAGTCCTAGCTTTGATGCAAAATAATAATAACTAGAAGAGTTAGGCGCTCCTTGTTGTGCCGTTGGTGTTGTTAGGTTTCTTTAAAAAAATCAATTTGTTTCAAAATACAAAGTGTATTACTCCCTCTGTAAAGAAATATAAGAGCATTTGGATCACAAAAGTAGTAATCTAATTGCTATTATATTTCTTTACGGGATCGGTATTTTTAGATTCATCATGAAATGAATTTTCATACTTTTTTGTTTAATATTGTGGATGTCGGTATTTTTGCTCTGAACATGGTCAAAGATAAAAAAATTGACTTTCTAAAAGACTAATACCCCTTATATTTTAGAACTGAAGAAATATTTAGTTTGATGGGTGGGGGAGACGATAGAGTGTGTTTTTTATTTATAATGTGTTGATTCAGTGGGCCTTTCTTGGTGTGATTCTGTGTTATCTGCTAAGCAACTTATATTGATGTGGGGAAATTTATGTGTCAGCACTTGCATATACTATATTTGTACTACAATATTACATGATGGCGCTTCTTTTTTCTAGGTGATGGGAGGGTGCGCGTGATTGATATATTTTTACAACCCGGTTGATGTTGATTGAATTGAAAAACCGTTGGCCCGATCAAAATCGTAAACCAAATCCACAATTGAATATCTCAATTGAAAGAAAGAGCTTCAGAATTAGAGAATATAGTGAATTAAAATAATTGAATGGAAGAGTTTGAGAAATTGTTGACCTGTTCAGAATCGGATGACCCAATTCTGAATACCTCAATTAATTGTGAAGACTTAAAAAATTAGGAAGCATAATATATAGTATAAAAGAATTGAATGAGAGATCTTTAAGACCCAATTCTAATTGGAGACCTTAATTGAATGTGGGCTCTTTAAAACTAGTGAGCTTAATGTTACAGAGGATTAATGCTATGACATGTCATCAATATACCTAGTGGATATTGCATGAGGTTGCATGATACTACCTATGATATCCCTACTATCGAAGATCTTATAGACAACCTTATTAGAGCAAGTAAAATAAGGTGATGTAAACGGGCTATAAGGATATATTATGTTTTGCTGAGGTTTTTTTTTTTGAAATGATGTTTTGCTGAGTTGAAAGAGAGATGAGAGGAAAGAGAAGAGAATTGGACCGTGAATTTACAATCGGCTGTAGCATGAGCTCTATGAAATTTTGAGAGTGGAAGGTGGATCATATGTTAAGTATTTTTCTACTCCCTCCGTTCCTAAATATTTGTCTTTCTAGACATTTCAAATGACTACTACATACGGATGTATGTAGACATATTTTAGAGTGTAGATTCACTCATTTTGCTTCGTATGTAGTCACTTGTTGAAATGACTAGAAAGACAAGTATTTAGGAACGGAGGGAGTAGTAGCTAACTACTACTACTACACATGTTGACTATTACATTAGCTATAGATGACATGATAACATGCTACAGCCAACAACTGGTTATATTATTTAATCATGCTTTTATAGACTGCTCATGAGTTAATAGCTGTACATAACATGATAACCATATACGCCAACAATTGCTCCTAAACAAGCCGTGTTTCCTTGTCCTGATTCTCCTGTACAAATTCATTAATCCAAGCCCTAGGCAGAACAGCATTGGTTGTTATGCAACCCCTCCAACCCCAACGGTTCTTGCATCAGCCCATCCTAACCTTGACCACCTCAAGCAAGCTACCCTTCGCTATATAAACACTTCCCCACAAACTCATCACCTCAAAACACAGAACCCACACACCTCCCCTGTATTTTCTCCCTCTTTAAACCCACAAATCTCTGTCTTTCCTTACACTCAGAGAGACCATCAAAATGGTGAGTGTGCAATACCAACTCAATTGCCCGTCGCTGATTACACATGCATGTAAACTTTCGTGTCTGACACTTTCTTCTTGTGTCATGTTATGCGTACGTGCAGGTTGCGGAGGCGAAGCAGAACGGCGTGGCCACCATGGCGGGCAGCAAGGTGCAGCTGATGTCGGTGAAGCGCGGCGAGCCGACGCTGGTGTCGCCGGCGGAGGCCACGCCGACGGGGGAGCAGTACTACCTGTCCAACCTGGACCAGAACATCGCGGTGATCGTGCAGACCGTGTACTGCTTCAAGTGCCCATCGGGCCGCGGCAACGAAGGTGCCGCGGACGCGCTCCGGGCCGCGCTGGCTCGCGTGCTCGTCCACTACCACCCGCTCGCCGGCCGCCTCGGCATCAGCCCGGAGATGAAGCTCATCGTGGAGTGCACCGGCGAGGGCGTCCCGTTCGTGGAGGCTGAGGCCGCTTGCGACCTCGCCCTCATCGGGGACCTCTCCACCCCGGACCCCGCCGCGCTGGGCCAGCTCGTGTACTCCGTCCCCGGCGCCAAGAACATCCTCGAGATGCCGCCCATGACGGCGCAGGTACACCACGCCACACACGTTGCTCGCGCGCACAGACATGCTTTAACTGCGTATTTCCGTCACCCTCCGTTGCCGAGTCGGGCATTGCCGATGCCGGGGTGCGTTGCCCTGAGCTGCGCTTTTAATGGCGGCGTGGAGCCTTGCGCCCTTTTCTTTTCAAAGGAACAGGAAGCATTCTGGACTTGCCAGCGGCAAGTAACTTGGAAACGGACTGCCTGCAACGCGCGTGACTCCAATAATTGAAATTAGTATTGGTTGGCTAGTACTACTACTCGAGGGTTGAACAAATTTGAGTTCAATAGCTTTTGGGGTTGAAAAGTGAGTTCAGTGGGGCAGCCAGAAATATGTTTTCCTCGTAGAAATACAATGGTTTCTTCAGTTCTACCCGCTTTGCTAAATCCAAATATGTTTTCTTCGGACAAATATTTCTTTACTGATACATTGTATTTTTTATAGGGACTTTGTTCTACATTGTTAGCCCAACCACTTCTACCTATAAATCAACCAAATCATACCATCCGTTTAGTTTTAGTTGTCGAGCTACCTCATGATACATTGACAGGCACATGTCATTCACTAACTAATCCAGTCATGTAGTGCATGCAGCTAGGGTCCAAAACTCACACAAGATTAGTTGCACCAAATTAGTAGTTAACATTGATACGTCGAACACCCAAATTAGTCAAAACACGTCTGCTGCAAATTTAATGAATTTGAACTGTCGATAATGAATTCGAACTGTGTAGTTTCTTTGACAAAGTTCGTAGTATTACTTACTTTGACTTAAAACTTTTTTCGAAAAGAGGATCACCCCGGGAGTCAGTAAAATAATTGAAGTTTTACCATTGGTCAATTTAATTCGCAGGTGACCAGGTTTGAATGTGGCGGCTTCAGCCTCGGGTTGGCCATGAACCACTGCATGTTCGACGGTCTGGGCGCCATGGAGTTCGTCAACTCCTGGGCCGAGATGGCGCGCGGCGCCACGGAGCTCACCGTGCCACCGTTCCTCGACCGCTCCGTGCTCCGCGCGCGCGACCCTCCGGCGATCTCCAACCCGCACCACGAGTTCGAGGAGATCGCTGACGTCTCGGAAATGGCGGCGCTCTACGGCGGCCAGGAGCTGGTGTACCGCTCCTTCTGCTTCGACCCGGACAGGCTTGAGCGCGTCCGCGGCCTCGCCCTCGCCGACGGGGATCTCGAGCGCTGCACCACCTTCGAGGCGCTCTCCGGCCTCGTCTGGCGCGCTCGCACCCGCGCGCTGGGGCTCGCGCCGGAGCAGCAGACGAAGCTGCTGTTCGCCGTGGACGGGCGCCGCCGCTTCGTGCCTCCGCTCCCAAAGGGGTACTTCGGGAACGGCATCGTGCTGACCAACGCCCTAGCGACGGCGGGGGATCTGCTGTCGGCGCCGGTGTCGCGCGCGGCCGGGAAGGTGCAGGAGGCCGTGCGGATGGTGACGGACGAGTATATGCGGTCGGCGGTGGACTATTTTGAGGCGACGCGCGCGCGGCCATCGCTGGCGTCGACGCTGCTCATCACCACGTGGTCGCGGCTCGCGTTCAACGGCGCCGACTTCGGCTGGGGCGAGCCGACCATGTCCGGGCCAGTCACGCTGCCGGAGAAGGAGGTCATACTCTTCCTCGCGCACGGCAAGGAGAGGAAGAGCATCAACGTCCTGCTCGGCCTGCCGGCGTCCGCCATGGACACTTTCCAAGAGCTCATGGACGAGATATGATCGGCCCAGACCGATTGGATACGTCAGCGACTGCGCTCGGTGTTTCTATGCTTGTTTTGCATGTGTTTGTTACTTGTTAGCATGGTTATGTTAATTGTATTATTAAGTGTGAGTCATTTAATTACCAACTAGTCCCTGGTATAAAACTTTGAATTTTTTTACATGAGTATGTTTGTAAAACTATACTTCCTCCAATACAAAAAACATGACATCCTAGACTTTCGATCAAATAAACATTTAAACCAATATTTAGATTCAACGTGAAATAATCATATTTATGTGGTTATCTAAAAAAAGGAATTTTATAATGTTGTATGATTATATTGTAAAAGAAATCAATGATGAATACTAGCTATGTTTTTTAGACCATTTGGCATAGGTACTCGCTTCGGAGAGAGGTGCGCAAAGGGCAGCCCAATCTTCATGTTGTAGGATCAAATATTGAATGAGATGATCAATTGTGGGTAGCCGGGATAAACAAGGCACTATGACAGGAGGAATAGGATGCCAACGGTAGCCCGTGATTCGAGTGGACCGCCACTTCACAATCTGCGCACTAACCCAAATAACGACGCTCAAGTCTCCGGGCACTAATTTGATGCAATCCGCGAGTCGATCATGAAAAAAAAATATACAACCGCACTCAAGTCGTCGAGAATGCATCAGGATGAACTCCACGAGGAATCATAAGAATAAGGTAGAAAGAACTCTCCAATCTCAAGACAAGGCTATGTATTTGTCTATAAAACTAGATGACCCATTGTGCCCAGGACGCATTGGCAAATTGCAACCGAAAATTTAAGCAAGCTACGATGAACATGTTTTATGAATTATGCACATAGCATGATCTTGATTTATGACATTTCACGCCGCGACACCTCGTTGCAGTCATGGTGCAAAATATATATGCATTCGATAAATGAGGCAATTAATTTGTACATGCAAGATGTTTTTACCAAGGGCTTATGTCTTGTTAGTATCGCATATTGTGCTGGGTTTTGACAGCGACGGGACAACCATTCAGGCAGACTCCTCCCCCCTATTTGTATCTTTAGATCTCTGAAGGCGCATGAATTGCAAAGTATCATAGATAGTTCATTCATACCCAGTTCATTCATTGACAAATAGGGTGTTTGGTCCCTTGCATGACTATGATCAAGCACAGATACAACTACATTAACAATCATATGCATAACCACATTATCAAACATACTCATAAGCACATTAACATGCACGTGCAGTCATAACAGTGGCACACAGACATGCGCATAAGCATACATTTATACACACAATATTTTCGGACGGGCACACTAACAAACATGGATTACTACTCTTGGATCATGGCAGGTGCTTGTTTGTGCTGGCCGTGTTGGGAACGTAGCAATAATTCAAAAAAAATTCCTACGTGTCACCAAGATCAATCTAGGAGATACTAGCAATGAGAGAGAGGGAGTGCATCTTCATACCCTTGAAGATCGCTAAGTGGAAGCGTTACAAGAACACGGTTGGTGGAGTTGTACACGCAGCGATTCAGATCGTAGTCGATTTTGATCTAAGCGCCGAACAACGGCGCCTCCGCGTTCAACACACATACAACCAGGGGACGTCTCCTCCTTCTTGATCCAGCAAGGGGAGAGGAGAAGTTGAGGGAGAACTCCGACATCACGACTGCGTGGTGGTGATGGAGCTCGTGGTTCTCCGGCAGGACTTCGCCAAGCGCTATGGAGGAGGAGGTGTAGGAGAGGGGAGGGGCTGCGCCAGGGGAAGTGTGCGGCTGCCCTATCTCTCCCTCACTGTATATAGGGGAAGGAGGAGGAGGAGGCGCCCTAGGGTTCCCTAGGGGAGGGGCGGCGGCCACAGGGGAAACCCTAGATGGGTTTGGGCGCCCCCACCCCTAGGAAACTTGCCCCCCAAGCCGGGAGGGGTGGCTGCCCTAGGGAGGCGCCCCCACCTCTCCAGCTTACGTGAGATGGGGTGGGAGGGGCGCTCAGCCCCTTAGTTGGCTGATGTCCCCCTCCCCTTGGCCCATAAGGCCCCCCAACGCTTCCCGGGGCCTCCGAAACCCCTTTCGGACACGCTGGTAGTCACCCGGTACCCCCGGAACAATTCCGGACTCCAATACCCTTCGTCCAATATATCGATCTTCACCTCCGGACCATTCCAGAACTCCTCGTCACATGCAGGACTCCGAACAACCTTTGGTAACCACATACTATTTCCCATAACAACTCTAGCGTCACCGAACCTTAAGTGTGTAGACCCTACGGGTTCGGGAACCATGCAGACATGACCGAGACATCTCTCCGGCCAATAACCAATAGCGGGATCTGGATACCCATATTGGCTCCCACATGTTCCACGATGATCTCATCGGATGAACCACGATGTCGGGGATTCAATCAATCCCGTATACAATTTCCTTTGTCTATCGATATGTTACTTGCCCGAGATTCGATCGTCGGTATCCCAATACCTCGTTCAATCTCGTTACTGGCAAGTCTCTTTACTCATTCCGTAACGCATGATCCCGTGACCAACTCCTTAGTCACATTGAGCTCATTATGATGATGCATTACCGAGTGGGCCCATAGATACCTCTTCGTCATAGAGAGTGACAAATCCCAGTCTCTATTCGTGCCAACCCAATAGACACTTTCGGAGATACCTGTTGTGCACCTTTATAGCCACCCAGTTACGTTGTGACGTTTGGTACACCCAAAGCATTCCTACGGTATCCGGGAGTTGCACAATCTCATGGTCTAAGGAAATGATACTTGACATTAGAAAAGCTTTAGCAAACGAACTACACGATCTTGTGCTACGCTTAAGATTGGATCTTGTCCATCACATCATTCTCCTAATGATGTGATCCCGTTATCAATGACATCCAATGTCCATGGTCAGGAAACCATGACCATCTATTGATCAATGAGCTAGTCAACTAGAGGCTTACTAGGGACATATTATGATATGTGTTCACACATGTATTACGGTTTCCGGTTAATACAATTATAGCATGAACAATAGACAACTATCATGAACAAGGAAATATAATAATAACCATTTTATTATTGCCTCTAGGGCATATTTCCAACAGTCTCCCACTTGCACTAGAGTCAATAATCTAGTTCACATCATTATGTGATTAACACTCATAGTTCACATCGCCATGTGACTAACACCCGAAGAGTTTACTAGAGTCAATAATCTAGTTCACATCGCCATGTGATTAACACCCAAGAGTTTACTAGAGTCATTAATCTAGTTCACATCACCATGTGATTAACACTCAATGAGTTCTAGGGTTTGATCATGTTATGCTTACGAGAGAAGTGTCAGTCAACGGGTCTGCAACATTCAGATCCGTGTGTTCTTCGCAAATCTCGATTTCGTATTGTAGATGTTGCTACTATGCTCCACTTGGAGCTATTCCAAATGGTTGCTCCACTATACATATCCGTTGCTACTCAGAGTCATCCGGATAGGTGTTAAAGCTTGCATCGACGTAACCCTTTACGCCGAACTCTTTATCACCTCCATAAACGAGAAACATTTCCTTATTCCTAAGGACAATTTTGACCGCTGTCCAATGATCCACTCCTGGATCACTCCTGTACCCCCTTGCCAGACACGTGGCAAGGCACATCACGGTACACAGCATGGCATATCGTATAGAGCCTATGGCTAAGGCATAGGGGACGACTTTCGTCCTTTCTCTTTCTTATGCCGTGGTCGACCTTCAAGTCTTAACTTTACACCTAACAACTCAGGCAAGAACTCCTTCTTTGACTGATCCATCTTGAACTCCTTCAAGATCATGTCAAGGTATGTGCTATGTGAAAGTCTTATCAGGCGTCTTGATCTATCTCTATAGATCTTGATACCCAACATGTAAGCAGTTTTACACATGTCTTCCTTTGAAAAACTCCATTCAAACAACCCTTGATGCTTTCTAGAAATTCTACATCATTTCCGATCAACAACATGTCATCCATATATACCTATCAGAAATGTTGTAGTGCTCTCACTCACTTTCTTGCAAATACAAGTTTCTTGCAAACTTTGTATATACCCAAATGCTTTGATCGCCTCATCAAAGCATATGTTCCAACTCTGAGATGCTTGCTCCAGTCCATAGAAGGATCGCTGGAGTTTGCATACCTTTTAGCATCCTTAGGATTGACAAAAAACTTTTTGGTTGTATCACATACAACCTTTCCTCACAGAAACCGTCAAGGAAACTTTGTTTTGACATCCATCTGCCTGATTTCATAAATGAAAATGCAGCAACTGCTAACATAGTTCTAACAGACTTTAGCATCGCTATGATTGAGAGAGTCTCATCATAGTCAACTCCTTGAACTTGTCGGAAACTTCTTTGAGACAAGTCGAGCTTCACAAATGGTGACATTAATTACCATCAGCGTCTGTCTTCTTCTTAAAGATCCATTTATTCTCAATGGCTTGCCGTTCATCGGGCAAGTCCACCAAAGTCCATACTTTGTTCTCATACATGGATCCTATCTCGGATTTCATGGCTTCTAGCCATTTTTTGGAATCCGGGCCCACCATCGCTTCTTCATAGCTCATAGGTTCATCATTGTCCAACAACATGACCTTTAAGACAGGTTTACCACCGAGAAGTTGTACACACCCTTGTCGACCTACGAGGTTCGATAGTAATTTAATCTGAAGCTTCATGATCATCATCATTAGCTTTCTCTTCAACTGACGTAGTTTCCACATAAACATCTTTCTGTGATGCGCTACTCTCTGGTTGAAGTGAAGGTTCAACAATCTCATCAAGTTCTATCTTCCTCCCACTCAATTCTTTCGAGAGAAACTCTTTCTCGAGAAAGGACCTGTTCTTAGCGACAAACACTTTGCCCTCAGATCTGAGATAGAAGGTATACCCAATCGTCTTGTTTGGGTATTCTATGAAGATACAATTTTACTCTTTGGGTTCGAGCTTTTCCGACCGAAGCCTATCGACATAAGCATCATAGCCCCAAACCTTAAGAAACAACAACTTTGGTTTCTTGCCAAACCATAGTTCATACGGTGTCGTCTCCACAGACTTAGATGGTTCCCTATTTAAAGTGAATGTAATTGTCTTTAATGCATAACCCCCAAAAATAGTGGTAGATTGGTAAGAGACATCATACACCATATCCAATAAGGTTCGATTACGACGTTCGGACACACCATCATGCTATGGTGTTCCAGGCGGCGTCAACTGTGAAACGATTCCACCTTGTCTTTAGTGATTGCCAAACTCATAACTCAGATACTTTCCCTTTGATCAGATCGAAGGAACTTGATCTTCTTGTTACGATGATTCTCAACTTCACTCTGAAATTGCTTGAACTTTTCAAACATTTCAGACTTATGCTTCATTAAGTAAATATACCCATATCTATTCAATTCACCAGTGAAGGTGAGAAAATAACGATATCCACCATGCGCGTCAACACTCATCGGACCGCGCACATCAGCATGTATGATTTCCAACAAGCCATTTGCCCGTTCCATTGTTCCAAAGAACGGGGTTTTAGTCATCTTGCCAAAGAGGCATGGTTCACATGTGTCAAGTGATTCAAAATCAAGTGACTTCAAAAGTCCATTAGCATGGAGGTTCTTTCATGCGCTTTACACCAATATGACCTAAGAGGCAGTGCCACATGAAAGTGGTACTATCATTATTAACTCTACATCTTTTGGCATCAATGTTATGAACATGTGTATAACTACGACCGGGATTCAATAAACCATTCACATTGGGTGCATGACCTTAGAAGGTATTATTCATGTAAACAGAATAACCATTATTCTCTGACTTAAATGAATACCTATTGCAATAAACATGATCTAATCATGTTCATGCTCAACGCAGACACCAATGCAAACAACATTTATCTAGGTTCAACACTAATCCCGAAGGTAGAGGGAGCGTGCGATGGTGATCACATCAACCTTGGAAACACTTCCAACACACATCGTCACCTCGCCCTTAGCTAGTCTCCGTTAATTCCGTAGCTTTTGTTTCGAGTTACCAATATTAGCAACTGAACCGGTATCTAATACCCAGGTGCTACTAGGAGTACTAGTAAGGTACACATCAATAACACACATATATCAAATATACTTTTGTTGAAGTTGATAGCCTTCTTATGTACCAAGTATTTGAGGCAGTTCCGCTACCAGTGACCGTTCCCCTAATTGAAGCACTTTGTCTCGGGTTTGGGTTCTTGGGTTTCTTCACTGGAGCGGCAACTGGCTTGCCATTCAAGAAGTTTCCCTTCTTGCCCTTGCCCTTCTTTGAAACCAGTGCTCTTGTTAACCATCAACACTTGATGCTCCTTCTTGATTTCTACCTTTACGGCCTTAAGCACGACGAACAGCTCCGGGATTATCTTCCCTTGCATGTTATAGTTCATCAGAAACTCTAGTAGCTTGGTGATAGCGACTGGAAAACTTTTGTCAATCACTCTCTTATCCGGAAGATTAACTCCCACTTGATTCAAGTGATTGAAGTACCCAGACATTCTGAGCACATGCTCATTGGCTGAGCTATTCTCCTCCATCTTGTAGGCAAAGGTCTTGTCAGAGGTCTCAGCCTCTCAACACGGGCATGAGCCTGAAATACCAATTTCAGCTCTTTGAACATCTCATATGTTCTATGGCGTTCAAATCGCTTTTGGAGCCCCGACTCTAAGCCATAAAGCATGGCGCACTAAACTATTAGGTAGTCTTCAGAACGTGTCTACAGATGTTCACAACATCCACAGACGACGCCAGAGGGGTTGGCACACCGAGCGGTGCATCAAGGACAGAAGCCTTCTGTGTATCAGTGAGGACAATCCTCATACTACGGCCCTAGTCCGCACACTTGCTTACAATATCTTTCAACTTAGTCTTTCTCTAGGAACGTATTAAAACAAAGAGCTAAAGCGCGAGCTATTAATCCACAACATAATTTGCAAAGACAATTTAGACTATGTTCATGATAATTAAGTTCATCTAATCAAATTATTCAATGAACTCCCACTCAGATAGACATCCCTCTAGTCATCTAAGTGATACATGATCCGGATCGACTAGGCTGTGTCCGATCATCACGTGAGACGGACTAGTCATCAACGGTGAACATCTCCATGTTGATCGTATCTACTATACGACTCATGTTCGACCTTTCGGTCTCTCGTGTTCCGAGGTCATGTCTGTACATGCTAGGCTTGTCAAGTCAACCTAAGTGTTTTGCATGTGTAAATCTGGCTTACACCTGTTGTATTCGAACGTTAGAATTTATCACACCCGATCATCACGTGGTGCTTCAAAACAACGAGCCTTCGCAACGGTGCACAGTTAGGGGAACACTTTCTTGAAATTTTAGTGAGGGATCATCTTATTTATGCTACCGTCGTTCTAAGCAAATAAGATGTAAACATGACAAACATCACATGCAAATCATAAAGTGACATGATATGGCCAATATCATCTTGCGCCTTTGATCTCCATCTTCGAGGCGCGGCATGAACACCATCGTCACCGGCATGACACCATGTCTCCATCATCGTGTCTTCATGAAGTTGCCCCGCTAACTATTACTTCTACTACTATGGCTAATGGTTAGCAATAAAGTAAAGTAATTACATGGCGTTTTCATTGACACGCATGTCATAAATAAATTAAGACAACTCCTATGGCTCCTACCGGTTGTCATACTCATCGACATGCAAGTCGTGATTCCTATTACAAGAACATGATCAATCTCATACATCACATATATCATTCATCACATCCTTTTGGCCATATCACATCACATAGCATACCCTGCAAAAACAAGTTAGACGACCTCTAATTGTTGTTGCATGTTTTACGTGGCTGCTATGGGTTTCTAGCAAGAACGTTTCTTACCTACGAAAAACCACAAGGTGATATGCCAATTGCTATTTACCCTTCATAAGGACCCTTTTCATTGAATCCGATCCGACTAAAGTGGGAGAGACAGACACCTGCCAGCCACCTTATGCATCAAGTGCATGTCAGTCGGTGGAACCAGTCTCACGTAAGCGTACGTGTAAGGTCGGTCTGGGCCGCTTCATCCCACAATGCCGCCGGATCAAGATAAGACTAGTAACGGTAAGCAAATTGAACAAATCATCGCCCACAACTGCTTTGTGTTCTACTGATGAATAGAATCTACGCATAGACCTAGCTCATGATGCCACTATTGGGGAACATAGCAATAATTCAAAAAAAATTCCTATGTGTCACCAAGATCAATCTAGGAGATACTAGAAACGAGAGAGAGGGAGTGCATCTTCATACCCGTGAAGATCACTAAGTGGAAGTGTTACAAAAACACGGTTGGTGGAGTCGTACACGCAGCGATTCAGATCGCGGTCGATTCCAATCTAAGCGCCGAACAACGGTGCCTCCGCGTTCAAAACGCTGATGTCTACTACACAACCTTCTTCTTGTAGACGTTGTTGGGCCTCCAAGTGCAGAGGTTTGTAGGACAGTAGCAAATTTCCCTCAAGTGGATGACCTAAGGTTTATCAATCCGTAGGAGGCGTAGGATGAAGATGGTCTCTCTCAAGCAACCCTGCAACCAAATAACAAAGAGTCTCTTGTGTCCCCAACACACCCAATACAATGGTAAATTGTATAGGTGCACTAGTTCGGCGAAGAGATGGTGAAACAAGTGGTATATGGATAGTAGATAATGGTATTTGTAATCTGAAATAATAAAAACAGCAAGATAACAAATGATAAAAGTGAGCGTAAACGGTATTGCAATGCTAGGAAACAAGGCCTAGGGTTCATACTTTCACTAGTGTAAGTCCCCTCGACAATACTAACATAATTGGATCACATAACTATCCCTCAACATGCAACAAAGAGTCACTCCAAAGTCACTAATAGCGGAGAACGAACGAAGAGATTATGGTAGGGTACGAAACCACCTCAAAGTTATTATTTCCAATCAATCCGTTGGGCTATTCCTAAAAGTGTCACAAACAGCCCTAGAGTTCGTACTAGAATAACACCTTAAGACACAAATCAACCAAAACCCTAATGTCACCTAGATACTCCAATGTCACCTCAAGTATCCGTGGGTATGATTATACGATATGCGTCACACAATCTCAGAATCATCTATTCAACCAACACAAAGGACCTCAAAGAGTGCCCCAAAGTTCTATCGGAGAATCATGACGAAAACGTGTGCCAACCCCTATGCATAGGTTCCTGGGAGGAACCCGCAAGTTGATCACCAAAACATACATCAAGTGAATCACGTGATATCCCATTGTCACCACAGATATCCACGGCAAGACATACATCAAGTGTTCTCAAATCTTTAAAGACTCAATCCGATAAGATTACTTCAAAGGGGAAACTCGATTCATTACAAGAGAGAAGAGGGGGAGGAGAAACATAAGATCCAACTATGATAGCGAAGCTCGCGATACATCAAGATCGTATCACCTCAAGAGCACGAGAGAGAGAGAGAGATCAAACACATAGCTACTGGTACATACCCTCAGCCCCGAGGGAGAATTACTCCCTCCTCGTCATGGAGAGCACCGGGATGATGAAGATGTCCACCGGATAAGGATTTCCCCCTCTGGCAGGGTGCCGGAACGGGTCTAGATTGGTTTTTGGTGGCTACGGAGGCTTCTGGCAGCGGAACTCCCGATCTATGTTGCGTTCTGGAAGTTTTAGGGTATATGGAGTTATATAGGCAGAAGAAGCATGTCAGGGGAGCCACAGGGACCCCACGAGGCAGGGGGCGCGCCCTGGGGGGGCGCCCCCACCCTCATGGGAAACTCCCGTATCTTCTGACATGGGTTCCAGGTCCATCAGGTGTGTTTCCTTCCAAAAATAACTTCTCCAATTGATTTTGTTCCGTTTCAACTCCGTCTGATATTCCTTTTCTTCTGAACACTGAAACAGGCATAAAACAGCAAATCAGGGCTGGGCCTCCGGTTAATAGGTTAGTCCCAAAAGTAATATAAAAGTGAAAAATAAAGCCCAATATTGCCCAAAACAGTAGATAATATAGCATGGAGCAATCAAAAATTGTAGATACGTTGGAGACGTATCAAGCATCCCCAAGCTTAATTCATGCTCGTCCTCGAGTAGGTAAATGATAAAAAAGATAATTTTTGATGTGGAATGCTAGTTGGCATAATTTCAATGTAATTCTTCTTACTTGTGATACGAATATTCATATCCGAAAGATTCAAGACAAAAGTTCATATTGACATAAAAATAATAATACTTGAAGCATACTAACTAAGCAATTATGTCTCTTCAAAATAACATGGCCAAAGAAAGTTATCCCTACAAAATCATATAGTCTGGCTATGCTCCATATTCACCACACAACATATTTAAATCATGCATAACCCCGATGACAAGTCAAGCAATTGTTTCATACTTTTAATGTTCTCAAACTTTTTCAATCTTCACGCAATACATGAGCGTGAGCCATGGATATAGCACTATAGGTGGAATAGAATGGTGGTTGTGGAGAAGACAAAAAGGGAGAAGATAGTCTCACATCAACTAGGCGTATCAACGGGCTATGGAGATGCCCATCGATTGATGTTAATGCAAGGAGTAGGGATTGCCATGCAACGGATGCACTAGAGCTATAAATGTATGAAAGCTCAACAAAAGAAACTAGTGGGTGTGCATCCAACTTGCTTGCTCACGAAGACCTAGGGCACTTGAGGAGGCCCATTGTTGGAATATACAAGCCAAGTTCTATAATGAAAATTCCCACTAGTATATGAAAGTGATAACTCAAGAGACTCTCTATATGAAGAACATGGTGCTACTTTGAAGCACAAGTGTGGAAAAAGGATAGTAGCATTGTCACTTTTATTTTTTTATTTGGCCTTTCTTTTTTTATTTGGCCTTTCTTTTTTTATTTGGCCTTTCCTTTTTTATGGCCTTTCCCTTTTTTTGGGACAATGCTCTATTGAATGATGATCATCACACTTCAATTTATTTACAACTCAATGATTACAACTCGATACTAGAACAAAGTATGGCTCTATATGGATGCCTCCGGTGGTGTACCGGGATATGCAATGAACCAAGAGTGACATGTATGACAGAATTATGAACGGTGGCTTTGCCACAAATACAATGTCAACTAAATGATCATGCTAAGCAATATGACAATGATGAATGTGTCATGATGAACGGAATGATGGAAAGTTGCATGGAAATATATCTCGGAATGGCTATGGAAATGCCATAATAGGTAGGTATGGTGGCTGTTTTGAGGAAGATATAAGGAGGTTTATGTGTGACAGAGCGTATCATATCATGGGGTTTGGATGCACCGGCGAAGTTTGCGCCAACTCTCAATGTGAGAAAGGGCAATGCATGGTACCGAAGAGGCTAGCAAGGATGGAAGGGTGAGAGTGCGTATAATCCATGGACTCAACATTAGTCATAAAGAACTCATATACTTATTGCAAAAATCTACAAGTCATCAAAAACCTCGGTACTACGCGCATGCTCCTAGGGGGATAGATTGGTAGGAAAAGACCATCGCTCGTCCCCGACCGCCACTCATAAGGAGGACAATCAAATAACACCTCATGTTTCAAATTTGTTACATAACGTTTACCATACGTGCATGCTACAGGACTTGCAAACTTCAACACAAGCATTTCTCAATTTCACAACTACTCAACTAGCACGACTTTGATATTATTACCTCCATATCTCAAAACAATCATCAAGCATCAAACTTTTTCTTAGTATTCAACACACTCATAAGAATTCTTACAAATCTTTTATGCTTAGCATATTAAGATTAAGCACATTACCATGGTATTTAAGACTCTCAAAATAATATAAGTGAAGTATGAGAGTTCATCTATTTCTTCAAAATAAAACTACCACCATGCTCTAAAAGATATAAGTGAAGCACTAGAGCAAACAACAAACTACTCCGAAAGATATAAGTGAAGATCAATGAGTAGTCGAATAATTATGCAACTATGTGAAGACTCTCTAACATTTAATAATTTCAGATCTTGGTATTCTATTCAAACATCAAGCAAAGCAAAATAAAATGACATTCTAAAAATAGCAAACATCATGTGAAGAAGCAAAAACTTAGGATCAACCGAAACTAACCGATAGTTGTTGAAGAAGAAAGGTGGGATGCCAACCGGGGCATCCGCAAGCTTAGACGCTTGAGACTTCTTGAAATATTATCTTGGGGTGCCTTGGGCATCCCCAAGCTTGAGCTTTTGTGTCTCCTTAATTCCTCTCATATCACGGTCTCCCTAAATCTCAAAAGCTTCATCCACACAAAACTCAACAAGGACTCGTGAGATAAGTTAGTATAAACCATTGCAAAAACCTTATCATACTCTACTGTAGAAAATCACTAAAATTATTATTCAACATTGCATACTAAATGCCTCTGCATATTTAATAGTCCTATCCTCAAATAGAATCATTAAAGAAGCAAACATATGCAAACAATGCAAACATAACAGCAATCTGCCTAAACAGGATAGTCTGTAAAGAATGCTGCAACATCCATACTTCCCTAGCTCCAAAAATTATGAAATAAAATTCCCACTGTAGTAAATTTATCAGAGCTTAATATGAAAAATGTTTCAACATTTTATCACATTCTGAATTTTCTAGGGAATTATTGCAACAGCGGTAAACTTTCTGTTTTCAAACAGCAACATGTATACTTGTAACATAGGCATAGTAAAGGCTATCAATGCCACTTTTATTGAAATAAAAGATGCAAAACATTATTCTAAACAACATAAAGCAAATCCTAACAAAATAAATTGACGCTCCAAGCAAAACACATCTCATGTGGCGAATAAAAATATAGCTCCAAGTAAAGTTACCGATGAACGAAGACGAAAGAGGGGATGCCTTCCGGGGCATCCCCAAGCTTAGGCACTTGGTTGTCCTTGAATATTACCTTGGGGTGCCATGGGCATCCCCAAGCTTAGGTTCTTGCCACTCCTTGTTCCATAGTCCATCGAATCCTTACCCAAAACTTGAAAACTTCACAACACAAAACTCAACAGAAAACTCGTAAGCTCCGTTAGTATAAGAAAATAAATCACCACTTCAAGGTACTGTAATGAAATCATTATTTATTTATATTGGTGTTAAACCTAATGTATTCCAACTTCTCTATGGTTTATAAACTATTTTACTAGCCATAGATTCATCAAAATAAGTAAACAACACATGAAAAACAGAATCTGTCAAAAACAGAACAGTCTGTAGTAATCTGGGTCAAACGTATACTTATGGAACTCATAAAATTCTCAAATAAATTTCTGGACCTGAGGAATTTATCTATTAATCATCTACAAAAAGAATTAACTAAATATCACTTTCCAAATAAAAATGGCAGCAATTCTCGTGAGCGCTAAAGTTTCTGTTTTTTACAGCATGATCAACAAGACTTTCCCCAAGTCTTCCCAAAGGTTCTACTTGGCACAAACACTAATTAAAAACATAAAACCACATCTAAAAAAAGTCTAGATGAATTATTTATTACTAAACATGAACAAAAATCAAGGAACTAAAATAAAATTGGGTTGCCTCCCAACAAGCGCTATTGTTTAATGCCCCTAGGTAGGCATGATGATTTCAATGATGCTCACATAAAGGATAAGAATTGTAACATAAAAATAGCATCGTGAAGAATATGACTAGCACATTTAAGTCTAACATACTTCCTATGCATAGGGATTTTGTGAGAAAACAACTTGTGGGAACAATAATCAACTTGCATAGGAAGGTAAAACAAGCATAACTTCAAAATTTTAAGCACATAGAGAGGAAACTTGATATTATTGCAATTCCTACAAGCATATGTTCCTCCCTCATAATAATTTTCAATAGAATCATGAATGAATTCAACGATATAACCAGCACCTAAAGCATTCTTTTCATGATCTACAAGCACATAAATTTTATTACTCTCCACATAAGCAAAATTCTTCTCATGAATAATAGTGGGAGCAAACTCAACAAAATAATTATCATGTGAGGCATAATCCAATTGAAAACTAAAATCATGATGACAATTTTCATGGTTATCATTATTCTTTATAGCATACAAGTCATCACAATAATCATCATAGATAGCAACTTTATTCTCATAATCAATTGGAACCTCTTCCGGAATAGTGGATTCATCACAAATTAAAGTCATGACCTCTCCAAATCCACTTTCATCAATATAATCATCATAAATAGGAGGCATGCTTTCATCATAATAAATTTGCTCATCAAAACTTGGGGGACAAAAAATATCATCTTCATCAAACATAGCTTCCCCAAGCTTGTGGCTTTGCATATCATTAGCATCATGGATATTCAAGGAATTCATACTAACAACATTGCAATCATGCTCATCATTCAAATATTTAGTGCCAAACATTTTATAGATTTCTTCTTCTAGCACTTGAGCACAATTATCCTTTCCATCATACTCACGAAAGATATTAAAAGGATGAAGCATATGAGACAAACTCAATTCCATTTTTTATAGTTTTCTTTTATAAACTAAACTAGTGATAAAACAAGAAACTAAAAGACTCGATTGCAAGATCTAAAGATATACCTTCAAGCGCTAACCTCCCCGGCAACGGCGCCAGAAAAGAGCTTGATGTCTACTACACAACCTTCTTCTTGTAGACGTTGTTGGGCCTCCAAGTGCAGAGGTTTGTAGGACAGTAGCAAATTTCCCTCAAGTGGATAACCTAAGGTTTATCAATCCGTAGGAGGCATAGGATGAAGATGGTCTCTCTCAAGCAACCCTGCAACCAAATAACAAAGAGTCTCTTGTGTCCCCAACACACCCAATACAATGGTAAATTGTATAGGTGCACTAGTTCGGCGAAGAGATGGTGAAACAAGTGGTATATGGATAGTAGATAATGGTATTTGTAATCTGAAATAATAAAAATAGCAAGGTAACAAATGATAAAAGTGAGCGTAAACGGTATTGCAATGCTAGGAAATAAGGCCTAGGGTTCATACTTTCACTAGTGTAAGTCCCCTCGACAATACTAACATAATTGGATCACATAACTATCCCTCAACATGCAACAAAGAGTCACTCCAAAGTCACTAATAGCGGAGAACGAATGAAGAGATTATGGTAGGGTACGAAACCACCTCAAAGTTATTATTTCCAATCAATCCGTTGGGCTATTCCTAAAAGTGTCACAAACAGCCCTAGAGTTCGTACTAGAATAACACCTTAAGACACAAATCAACCAAAACCCTAATGTCACCTAGATACTCCAATGTCACCTCAAGTATCCGTGGGTATGATTATACGATATGCGTCACACAATCTCAGATTCATCTATTCAACCAACACAAAGGACCTCAAAGAGTGCCCCAAAGTTCTACCGGAGAATCACGACGAAAATGTGTGCCAACCCCTATGCATAGGTTCATGGGCGGAACCCGCAAGTTGATCACCAAAACATACATCAAGTGAATCACGTGATATCCCATTGTCACCACAGATATCCACGGCAAGACATACATCAAGTGTTCTTAAATCTTTAAAGACTCAATCCGATAAGATTACTTCAAAGGGGAAACTCGATTCATTACAAGAGAGAAGAGGGCGAGGAGAAACATAAGATCCAACTATGATAGCAAAGCTCGCGATACATCAAGATCGTATCACCTCAAGAACACGAGAGAGAGAGAGAGATCAAACACATAGCTACTGGTACATACCCTCAGCCCCGAGGGAGAACTACTCCCTCCTCGTCATGGAGAGCACCGGGATGATGAAGATGGCCACCGGAGAAGGATTGCCCCTCCGGCAGGGTGCCGGAACGGGTCTAGATTGGTTTTTGGTGGCTACGGAGGCTTCTGGTGGCGGAACTCCCGATCTATGTTGCGTTCTGGAAGTTTTAGGGTATATGGAGTTACATAGGCAGAAGAAGCACGTCAGGGGATCCACGGGGGCCCCACGAGGCAGCGGGGCGCGCCCTAGGGGGGCGCCCCCCACCCTCGTGGGCAGCTCCCGTATCTTCTGACGTGGGGTCCAAGTCCATCAGGTGTGTTTCCTTCCAAAAATAACTTCTCCAGTTGATTTTGTTCCGTTTCGACTCCGTCTAATATTCCTTTTCTTCTAAACACTGGAACAGGCATAAAACAACAAATTTGGGCTGGGCCTCCGGTTAATAGGTTAGTCCCAAAAGTAATATAAAAGTGAAAAATAAAGCCCAATATTGCCCAAAACAGTAGATAATATAGCATGGAGCAATCAAAAATTATAGATACGTTGGAGACGTATCAAACGCGTACAGCCCAGGGACGTCTCCTCCTTCTTGATCCAGCAAGGGGAGAGGAGAAGTTGAGGGAGAACTCCGACAGCACGACGGCGTGGTGGTGATGGAGCTCGTGGTTCTCCGGCAGGGCTTCACCAATCGCTACGTAGGAGGAGGAGGTGTAGGAGAGGGGAGGGGCTGCGCCAGGGGAAGGGTGCGGCTGCCCTCTCTCTCCCTCACTATATATAGGGGGAAGGGGGAGGATGAGGCACCCTAGGGTTCCCTAGGGGAGGGGCGGCGGCCACAGGGGAAACCCTAGATGGGTTTGGGCGCCCCCACCCCTAGGAAACTTGCCCCCCAAGCCGGGAGGGGTGGCTGCCCTAGGGGAGGCGCCCCCTCCTCTCCAAGTTATGTGAGATGGGGTGGGAGGGGCGCTCAGCCCCTTAGTGGGCTAATGTGCCCCCTCCCCTTGGCCCATAAGCCCCCCCCCCCCAACGCTTGCCGGGGCCTCCTAAACCCCTTTCGGACACGCTGGTCGTCACCCGGTACCCTCGGAACAATTCCGGACTCCAATACCCTTCGTCCAATATATCGATCTTCACCTCCGGACCATTCTAGAACTCCTCGTCACATCCGGGATCTCATCCGGGACTCCGAACAACCTTCGTTAACCACATACTATTTCCCATAACAACTCTAGCGTCACCGAACCTTAAGTGTGTAGACCCTACGGGTTCGGGAACCATGCCGACATGATCGAGACATCTCTCCGGCCAATAACCAATAGAGGGATCTGGATACCCATATTGGCTCCCACATGTTCCACGATGATCTCATCGGATGAACCACGATGTCGAGGATTCAATCAATCCCGTATACAATTCCCTTTGTCTATCGGTATGTTACTTTCCCGAGATTCAATCGTGGTATCCCAATACCTCGTTCAATCTCGTTACTGGCAAGTCTCTTTACTCATTCCGTAACGCATGATCCCGTGACCAACTCCTTAGTCACATTGAGCTCATTATGATGATGCATTACCGAGTGGGCCCAGAGATACCTCTTCGTCATAGAGAGTGACAAATCCCAGTCTCTATTCGTGCCAACCCAATAGACACTTTCGGAGATACCTGTAGTGCACCTTTATAGCCACCCAGTTACGTTGTGACGTTTGGTACACCCAAAGCATTCCTACGGTATCTGGGAGTTGCACAATCGCATGGTCTAAGGAAATGATACTTGACATTAGAAAAGCTTTAGAAAACGAACTACACGATCTTGTGCTACGCTTAAGATTGGGTCTTGTCCATCACATCATTATCCTAATGATGTGATCCCGTTATCAATGACATCCAATGTCCATGGTCTGGAAACCATGACCATCTATTGATCAACGAGCTAGTCAACTAGAGGCTTACTAGGGACATATTATGATCTATGTGTTCACACATGTATTACGGTTTCCGGTTAATACAATTATAGCATGAACAATAGACAATTATCATGTACAAGGAAATATAATAATAACCATTTTATTATTGCCTCTAGGTCATATTTCTAACAGGCCGCACTTGACCACGATCTCTGCGCTAGAATGGTCCAACACAATGATCGTGAAACTTTCCTTGGTCAGCACCTTGAAGGTGAGGAAGTACCTGGTATTCAGTTGGCAAGCTATTTCGAAGCCGACCCACACTTGGTCAATAGCAAGCCTCCCGTTGACTACTCGGACCTTGACTTTCGAGCTATAGCTGGTGGTCGTCCTCATAACGATTTTCGGTAGGATGGCACCCATGTACTCATGGAAGGCTTGGGGGATCATAAGCAACTCCAACATTCTCATGAAAGTGCCCAATGTTCATCGGCCTTCCCTGATGCTTCTTCGAGGTGTCGACTTATACTACAACCTTGCCATTGGAGAAGCTACCCGGAGTATCATTGCTTTTGCTTACGGACCACTTTAATGTACAAGATTAGCCTCAACGCAACATTGAACTAGAATGTAAGTCAAACTTCAATGCACATGTCGAAGACTTGCAGAACCCATCATCATACCAACGATCACCCCAACACATGCACTTCACCTTAGCGAAGATCAGTGCTCAACACATTTTTAATCAAACTGTTCTTATCCCAAATCAAACTTAGCCTCTCCCCAACCCAACCCTAAATTGATGACCCTACACTGCCCTGGTCAGTGCGTAATTGATGCTAAAATCTAATGAAACTAATCTTGCGCTTATCACTAACAACTGCCTGAATGCAAATTCATAGCATAACACGCGGGGTTTTATTGCCGAAATGCTTGAAGTTGCAACCTTCATGGAAAAAGCTAACCGCTAAATCAAAATTGCACAACTGCCACGCCAATTCAGCTAATGTCCTGCAAGTGCACATGGTTTAGTTGTAGCTTTTTTGAATTAAGAGTATCAATCCCACAAGGAGCACATGAATCAATCTTTGTCTCTCGAAAGTTTTAAATAGCAATGCCTGCAAGTTAGATGTAGTCCAAAGCAAAGTGGGACGGAATAAAAATATTGGGTGATTGTGGTGAACAGGGAAACAAATTTGCAAAAGTAAAATAAAGTAACACAAGACGTACGTGAAGGTTGCTAAAATCGATAGGACTAAAGTGTTCCCAGGGAGTTCGGATTCCCCACTAGTATGTGTCTACACGACCTATGCCTAAGCATAATGCTACGTCGGACTCCTAAGCCACTTTATATGTTTTTTATTTGTGGACGGATCCAAGTACAGATAGGTGCATACAGGCGACAACCCCCTATCACATATGTCACTACCATTCATCCCCACTCCGGTTACTGAATGATAATTAAGGGGTCTTCCCCCATCCATATAGCTTAAAAGAGGTCTCCGCATACTCCCTACTGCAATGATCAGGGACGGAGGGAGATAGTCCATGTCACTAACCTACCTTCGCAACTAGCTGTCACGCCAGCAGTCATAACCTTTCGTCCAAAATTGGCATATGTTGGATGGTCGACTTCACCCAATATGAAGAATACTATTAACATAAACATATAAAGAGGATATCAAATCATAATATCAAATGATCTATTATATACTAGGGTTCCTCCATATCCTCGAGAACTAGAGAAACTACTCACACATCAATGGCATGAATAATATAAAAGAGGGATTATGATGATCATGATTTGTTCACAAAAGTAACACACAATTGAATCCACTCACTGTATTACAAATGGACAGGGACGGGATGGTGATGGTGATGATGACAGTGGTGAAGCCCTCTTAATGGAGCATTGCGATAGTGAAGTCCTTGGATCGATTCCCCCTTCATATGCCTTATGGAGGCTAGGGTTGTATGTTCTGAATGCATTTGTAGAGGTTATAAGCGTATGATTCTCGATCCAACTCTAGGAGGGTGAAGTAGTTGACCAGGGGGCGGCGCTAGTAGGTCACACAACCCCCCCCATACGAGTGTGTGCTCTTGTATGGATGGTCATCTTGCACTTTGGACGCACCGTGCAAGCTCCCGATGCCCCAATCTCTTTATTATTTTTATGCAGGTGATGATAACATTGATTGGTGATGGTGCGAAATACTGTCAGATCCCTCGGTAGGGGTCCAAGCACGGCTTGAAGTCTAGGATCAGAGGTCACACAAGGTTTTTACCCAGGTTCGGGCCTCTGTACAGTAATACCCTACATCCTACTTTTTTGCTTATTCATGGTGGAGGGATACCTTGTGTGAGGGGATACGATGGTGTATGATATTGCCACCGAGAGTTTTCTATCTGATATTAGATGGTCATGAAGGTTCCCTAGCCTCCCTTTATTTAGATGGTGAAGTCCTAGGGTTTTTAGGGGTGTAGATGTGATCTTCTCCGTCGTCGCCCTTGCCTTGATAAACAAGTAAGGCTTCAGTGTCCTCCTTAGGGTTTGACCCTCGTCTTGGGCCTCGTGGGCCTCCAGGGGAATCTGGAAGCCGGGCTCCCATGGGTGAGCCACCCCTGGTGTAGGGCACCATCAATTGGCGTGATTCCACCATAATTTCCTGGGATTTCTCCCATAATACTTTATTTGCTCCAAAAGATGTATCCTGGGGAAAACCGACAAAAGGAAGTGCACAAACATGGTAAAATTACACAAAGCCTATTGTTTAGGCACAAAATAAAAGGTAAAAATCCAGATAATTTGGACTCATCAACTCCCCCAAGCTTAGAGGTTTGCTCATTCCCGAGCAAGTACCGCAGCTTGTAAAAAAGAAGCCCTCTTGATTATGAGCTGCAGATAACGAAAGATGAATGAGTCCATCAAAGGATTCAAAAAATCATGCTAGATAAATAATCATATTGGCCACTATTACATCTCCACTTTAATCAGATGATCATGAATGCTTCCACACCTTACTATTTATTGGTTAGTAGACGTGTCCCAACTTTATGCGGTAATTCACCCATCTTTCAGACAAGCAAGTTGCGTTGGTCTCTCAGTTTCCCCGTCTTTTTAAAGGGCCAATTCCATGCTCATGTCACATTGAATTTTGTTTTAAGCATGAAATGAAAATATAGCCATAATTACTGGGTTTTTATGGATACTTATTTTATTGAGGAGAGTTTTTACCGAAGAAGCAACTTGCTCTTCATCATTTTATTTGGTTCATGAGACAACTGTCTTCAGCAAGTTTTTTTTGTTTAGCTAGAAAAACATTAAACTGAAATATAAGTGATTTATCTCATCTACTTGTCAACTTCTCCTGTCCGATTGATACTAAAGATGTGGAAGACTTATACTCATCATCTTCATGTGGAATAGATTAGCACACAATTTAATTTGATATCTAGTATAATTTCAAGAATGTAATAATAGAACATTCATCAAACCATGCATGACTCATCGGATATAAGAATCTTTCTTCAATAAGAAATAAGCATGATCGTCCACTTTTACTCAAAAGAACTAAAGACTTTTCACTGAACATTAACTAGAGGAAAACTATAAGGAATAGAAAGGGCTTCAATTTCCCTCCAAGCTTAGCATGCTAAGATAGTTGGATTCATTTAGTCTCCTCTTCATTTACCAGTGTTCTTCACAGATGCCAGCAAGTTGATGTTGGTGAGTGTGTCGAGGAGGAGCTTGTTGGTCACCTCCAAGTCCACGATGCGAAGCTTGTACATGCGTAGGGACTCGTCTTGGTTTGTTATGATCCTCAGGCCTGTGGTCAGCGCAACCCGGATCTTCACATGGAGTGTCGTCTCCATCTCCTTGATTTGTTCACGCAAAACATTATTTATAGCTTTGGAACTACTAGCATGTACCTCGGCGTCAGCAGATGGTTTAGGATCCAAGAGGAGTTTCTTCCTCGGGGTCCTGTGGTGATGTGTGCGTTGATGGTTTGCTCCCTGTGTTCCCTTGGGTCGATCTTCTGAGACTCTCCAATTGGTTCATGGATGGTGCAGCCGTTGAAGCCACACTTACCATGATGATTGGAGTATAGTTGACGAACTGGAGATGATCATCGACGGTGATGACCTTGATTGAATCAATGGGGATCATTTTTGGCTTGTTTTTGCCTCCTCCTCTTCTTCGTGGTCCTCGAAGGGCTCCTCTTGTGGTTCCTCCTCTGAGGAAGTCCAATCGCGAGCTCAACGTGTTCTCTCCCTCTTGCTCCTGGGTGAGTCATGGCCTTCAATTTCTATATCCTCCTCCTCTTGGGAAGAGGTCTGCCTCTCGTCCCATGAATGCGGCATTGCTTCCTGTACTCGAAAACTCAAGAAAACTTGTGCTAGATTGATTTCGTTAGCTTTGAAGAGAGAGGAGGCATGCTCATAATAATTAAAGCAGACAACATACACCATTCTGAGATTCCGTCGATAGCATCCTGGCACCTAAATCTTCTAAAACCCCATTCTCTTCCCGGCGCTGACCCCACCACTAATAAGAAAACTCCTCGGCCAGGAAAAGGGGCCCAACCAGGCAGCATTCGAGTACAACGCCTCGATGGAAGTAAAAGAAAATAAACAGTTGTGTCGGGCACCCAACGCGGTTCCAACCCCTTTCTTCTCTCCATCACTGGCCCTACCGCTTACAAGAAAACATATCGGATAGATAAATAGGCAGTAGCCGAGCACACGGAAGTAGGCCCAATTAGGAAACAGACGAGTACATCGAAAGAGGGCCAATAAGGTGACGTTGCATGGTCGTTCATATGCAACACCAGCGTTGATGATTCTTCCACCAAACCCAACAAGGTGCATTTGGTCCAACAGGAGCATGTAACACTACGAGTCCAGATAGGCTACATCCAATCAACTAGCACATTAAACCTGAGTAGATAGCATAATAGGGAGAACTGGGACACCATCATTATATCTTGCTTCTCGAGCCGTACACGTGCAACGGTAGCCGAGTACACGAAAGGGCAGCAGAACAAATGGTTAAACGACCGACCATGCGGTGTTGCATAGCCAGCTGTACAACAAAGATGGCCCAAGGAAAGAGATAGAGAGTGGGATGATAGTAAATGGATAAGGCTTAGATGGGCAAACGTCCGACCTCTCTTACACCTTCGTCACATAGGCCCACGAGAGACCACATGAGAGGCACCGTAAATGACGGACACATTCCTGTTGTGTTTCGAATAAACACAATTTGTGTTCCCTTTTTGGCATCGATGCGCACAAAAAAATTAACACGTGATATAGAATGTGTTCCTACAAAAATTTGGATTTGGTCAAATGGAGCATACAGTGTTGCGGATCTCAGATAGGTAATGTCACGTCGCTTGCCGCACTTAACGTGAGAAGATGGCACATCAGCGGCCCTAGGAATCGAACACCATCATTCATTCAACTTGGTTGACCAAAAGTTGTCCCTTGGCATTCATTCAAGTTGTCACACAAATTAACATCACAGAACATCCCATATTCTCTTTCTTGAATTTCTCCTCTTGATGGTTATTCTCATACTTGTGGTTCTTTTTTGCATGAATCTTGAGAATCTTTGCAAACTCACGAGTGTGTGACTTGTACATCTTTATATTTAACATCCAATGGAAAGATTTTAATGAAGCACATGAAAACCTGATTGTGGCATAGAGTTGAAGAATCAATTCTAGCTTAAAATCTTGCCTGAAGCTCTTGATGGTTATTCTCATACTTGTGGTTCTTATTTGCATGAATCTTGAGAATATTTGCAAACTCATAAACATGTGACTTGTATAGCTTTATATTTAACATCCAATGGAAAGATTTTTAATGAAGCATATGAAAACCTGAGTGTGGCATAGAGTTGAAGAATCAGTTCTAGATTAAAATCTTACTTGAAGGTCTTCTGTCGCTTGTGCGGACCTAGCAATCCAGGCAAGCGACATTCCTCCCTGGACATGTTAATACCTTGGTGGCATTGCACCTATGATGCTTGGACGAATGAATCATTTGAGGTATCCAACTTTATTTCCGCTATCATGACTATGCGCCTAGTAGTAAACCCGAACCTGTGATCTCTAACTACACTCATGTTCCTGGGCGTATGCACTAGATTTTTTCGTCGGTAGTGTAGCATACCATTTTTCTACTTGATCGCCTTTCGCGTACTTCCCCTGTTTCAGAATATAAGGTGCATTGATTTCCATGCAACTCAATCATTTCAATGTTTGACCAAGATTATAGAATAAAATAATAATATCTGCAACCTAATAATAGATAAAATATAAAACTACTTTTCATGATGGATCGAAGGATATAAATTTTGTATTCTGGATATTGATATATTTTTTCTAAAATCTGGGTCAAACATGCACTCGTTTGACTTTTGAAAAAAATACACCTTATATAAAGAAACAGGGGGAGTACATGCTAACTCCGATTTCCTTATTACTAAAGGATATAAAATATGATCGTGAATCACTAAGAGTTATAAAATGTGTCCTTGGCATTGCCAACACTTGTCATTGAAGAACTAGGGGTCACTAACCATCTTCCTATTTACATCCTTTTGGGTGGGCTATAATTGTAATGTACTTGAACAAATATTAGTTATTTAATCAAGTTGTCATTCATCATCTAGATGCACTTTAACAATTTTACATTTGTTTTCGTTCCAGCTTACAAATGTGGAAAACATTTGTCACAACGCTAAGTTCCATCTGTTTTCACTCCATTTTCGTTCCTAATTGTACACGTGTGTACTCACTTATGGTACTCCCTCCGTTCACTTTTGTAAGTCATTTCAGACAACTCAAAATGGGATGTTTTGTACATTGTCTGAAATGTCTTCAAGGTTTTATAAAAGTGAACAGAGGGAGTAGTATTTTTTTTCAAAGTCTATGAAATCCTCTATTACTATATAGTTGTAATCCAATATCTATATTTTATATCCATGTAATCATGCAAAGTCAGCAAGTCATACATGGCTCTCATAAGGTCTTTTCTCATTAGTGCAAGCCACAAACTATTTTGCATATCCATGTCATCCTGCCACATCAGTAAGTCATACATGTCTGTCATAAGTTACTCTTTTTTTTTTTACATTTTTTGCGTTGTCGTCGTCGGGTTCATGTGTTATTTGCTTGTAGCACACTATGTAGTTTGCACTTCATATTTTCGTTACAAGATGACATTAAATTAACTGTGATTTGAAAGTTTTTCTTTTTTATACATCATTTTGTTCTGTTAAAAAACTGAGGATACTCCTACATATGCTTTGCATTAGGTTTAGTTGTTTTTGCAACTGCATTTTTTTAATCAAATTCCCCGCAACGACAAGATGGGGGCTATCATCTATAGTTTTCAATAAAGTTACCAATGACAAACAAACCTAAAGTCTCCATGAGTAGGGCTGCTGCATGAGGCTGGTTATAGTGGGGAGTAACTTAGACTAGTGTCATATGCATGACACTAGTCTAAGTTACTACCCCCATAGTGCAAAGTATCTTAGTAGTAGTGTCATAGTTTGTTTCATTTATTGCCTTATAGACTCATTTTACCTCGGGAAGCGTTATGTTACAGTAACATATTATGTTACTCCAAGCATCTCTCTCTTCATTAAATAGTTGGCACATAAGCAAAATTGTCTTGAGATGTGTTAAGTTACTACCTAAGTTATCCCCACTATGGCTAGCCTCAAAAGTCTTCACACGCAGGGAGAGCAATTAATCTCATCATTAAACAAATGGTGTTTCCCTGTCCAGATTCTCCGGTACAAGTTCATTAATTGAAGCCCCAAGCGAACAACATCGGTTGTTCTGCAACCCCTCCAACCCCAACGGTTCTTGCATCAACCCCTCCTAACCTTGACCACCTCAAGCAAGCTACCCTCTGCTATATAAACACTTCCCCACAAACCCATCTCCTCAGAACACAGAAACCCCACTTCCTCTGTACTCTTTCTCCCTTTAAACCCACAAATCTCTCTCTGTCTGTGATCCATACACTCAAAGAGACCATCAAAATGGTGAGCGCGCAGTACCAACTCAATTTCTCTTTGCTGATTACATTGTGTATGTTGCATTTTCTTGTTGTTCATATTACTCGTACGTGCAGGTTGCGGAGGCGAAGCAGAACGGCGTGGCCATCATGGCGGGCAGCAAGGCGCAGCTGATGTCGGTGAAGCGCAGGGAGCCGACCTTGGTGTCGCCGGCGGAGGCGACACCAACGGGGGAGCAGTACTACCTGTCCAACCTGGACCAGAACATCGCGGTGATCGTGCAGACCGTGTACTGCTTCAAGTGCCTGTCGGGCCGCGGCAACGAAGGCGCCGCGGACGCGCTCCGGGCCGCGCTGGCCCGCGTGCTCGTCCACTACCACCCGCTCGCCGGCCGCCTCGGGATCAGCCCGGAGATGAAGCTCACCGTGGAGTGCACCGGCGAGGGCGTCCCGTTCGTGGAGGCCGAGGCCGCCTGCGACCTGGCCCTCATCGGCGACCTCTCCACCCCGGACCCCGCCGCGCTGGGCCAGCTCGTGTACTCCGTCCCCGGCGCCAGGAGCATCCTCGAGATGCCGCCCATGACGGCGCAGGTACGCCACGCCACTCGCACGCGCTCGAGCACAGAGGCATGCATTAACTACGTATGCGCGTCGCCCTCCATTTCCACGGGGGCGGCTTCGTTGCGTCCACGGGGACCCTCGATCGCCTCTTTCATTTTCGTGAAAAGGAGAAGATAAAAGCTTTGTGGATGCACGTATTCCCGGTGTTACTGCGCTTCCCTTGCGTGACCCGAATAATTGAAGTTAGTATTGGTTGGCTAGCAGTGGGGGGGTCGACTCCACAGGGTTTGAACGAAAGTGAATTCAATGCGGAACCAGAAAACATGTACTGCTTCCGGCCGGGTACTTCTTTGATAACACATGAACCAGGACGGAGGTAGTAGTCGTTAACTATCGTGTACTCCCTCCGTTCCTAAATACTTGTCTTTCTAGGCATTTCAATAAGTGACTAGATACGAAGCAAAATGAGTGAATCTACACTCTAAAATATGTCTACATACATCCGTATGTAATAGTCATTTGAAATGTCTACAAAGACAAATATTTAGGAACGGAGGGAATACAGTACTACAAGGTCCGCCACAGCAACCTTGTAGCCAGGAGTAGTTAAGAGTTGAGGACTGGGTAGTACTCGCCGAGTGGCAAGGTTTTTGTGGAATCGGATCCTCTAACATTGAGAAGGAAAGTTAGATAAGCTACAATACTCTAACTTTCCTTCTTTCTATCTATATGATTATCGCTAAAATGATTTAAATTAATTTACAGATTGATGATCTACTGTGTATATTTATAGTAATTACGTACAAACAAATTGATGGTGAAATAAAATTAATTTTAAATTATTTATATTTACAGTAAATACCAACAGTAAACAACCTACTAATTATCTACTAACAGTCCTTAACTTTCCTTCTTTATTTTACACTAGGCACACACTATAGCACCGTGACTTTCCTTCACAACGTTAGAGGATCCGGTTTCCGGTTTTTGTGGTAGTCGGAGTCGAATTTCTGGGTGATAGTGCGCTCATGGATTTTAAGGGTTTGATAAAATCTAAATATGTTTTCCTGGTACAGAGGTTTCTTTCCTACTAGTACCTACTAGCACCACTTTGATAAAGTCTAAATATGTTTTGTTTGGTCAAAGATTTCTTTAGTACTCCATTGTTAGCTTAACCACTTCTACCTATAAATCAACCAAACCATGCTGTCCGTTTTGTTTTAGTTGTCGAGCTACCTCATGACATATTGACAGACACATGTCTTTTTTTTTGAGGATATTGACAGATACATGTCATTCGCTGATAACTAATCCACTCATCCAACATGTGGTACCAGTAGCTAGGGTCCAACACTCACACAAGATTAATCGTGCACCAAATTACAGTAGTTAACCTTGATACATCCAACACTAAAATTAGTCAAAACGCTGCTGCTGGAAATTTAATGAATTTGAACTGTGTCGTTTGTACTTTGAGTTGTAGAAATTTATTTACCATTGGTCAACTTAATTCGCAGGTGACCAGGTTCAAGTGTGGCGGCTTCAGCCTCGGGTTGGCCATGAACCACTGCATGTTCGACGGTCTGGGCGCCATGGAGTTCGTCAACTCCTGGGCCGAGATGGCGCGCGGCGCCACAGAGCTCACAGTGCCGCCGTTCCTCGACCGCTCCGTTCTCCGCCCGCGCGATCCTCCTGTGATCTCCAACCCGCACAACGAGTTCGAGGAGATCGCTGACGTCTCGGAAATGGCGGCGCTCTACGGCCGCGAGGAGCTGATGTACCGCTCCTTCTGCTTCGATCCGGACAGGCTTGAGCGCGTCCGCGGTCTCGCCCTCGCCGACGGGGATCTCGAGAAATGCACCACCTTCGAGGCGCTCTCCGGCCTCGTCTGGCGCGCTCGCACCCGCGCGCTAGGGCTCGCGCCGGAGCAGCAAACGAAGCTGCTGTTCGCCGTGGACGGACGGCGCCGTTTCGTCCCTCCGCTCCCAAAGGGGTACTTCGGGAACGGCATCGTGCTGACCAACGCGATTGCCACGGCAGAGGATCTGCTGTCGGCGCCGGTGTCGCGCGCGGCCGGGAAGGTGCAGGAGGCCGTGCGGATGGTGACGGACGAGTATATGCGGTCGGCGGTGGACTATTTTGAGGCGACGCGCGCACGGCCATCGCTGGCGTCGACGCTGCTCATCACCACGTGGTCGCGGCTCGCGTTCAACGGCGCCGACTTCGGCTGGGGCGAGCCGACCATGTCCGGGCCAGTCACGCTGCCGGAGAAGGAGGTCATACTCTTCCTCGCGCACGGCAAGGAGAGGAAGAGCATCAACGTGCTGCTCGGCCTGCCGGCGTCTGCCATGGACGCTTTCCAAGCGCTCATGGACGAGATATGAGCGGCCCAGATTGATTGGATACGTCAGCGAGAGCGCTTATACACTGTTATTATGCGTATTTTGCATGGGTTTGTTAGTATGGTTATGTAATTCTTGTGAGTGTGCGTCATTTATTTATCAACCAGCATGGTCTGTATAAAACTTCGAAAATATAGTTTTCTTATATATGAGTATGCTATTAGTAAAATCTATATGTTATATTATTGAAATGATAGAAAATAAATGGTCGAGATTCATCACCCTAAGGTTATCAACGGCTGAGATTCGTCAACACCTACATATCAGTTATTGAGCGTCCTTCAAAGAATTATGGAGACTCAAGAGCTACTCAACAAAGTCAAAAGCATCAATAACAATCTTATTATCTATTACATATGTCTTACAGAAGTCATTATATATATATTACAGAAGTCAAACAAGCTATCACGTTCATTCACATAGGTTAAATTATCTCGGCCGTAAATTACAGCTATTAACGGCTAAGATTTAAAAGATGTAGCGTTACAAGGATTATTACCATATTGATACAGTCTGACACGTCACGCTGCCGTGATGCGTATATTATATGTCTTTGGTTCAACTCATATAATACCTTACGTTGGTCCTAAACAATTTACTGCAAGCAAAAAAATAATCAAGTCGCCAGCCAACCAAGGAAGGTCTAATTAGGAAAATTAAAACAGTCCGGCTAGAAAAAAGGTGAGTCCCACCAAATTGATCAATCCGGACTCTTAGCGGGCAAGGAGATATAGTGGGCCAAGAACGAGTCAAACTTGGACGCATAGAAAATTGGATGACATATCTTTAAAAAAAATTGGATGACAAACATATTAGGAAAAGGACTCATACGGGGAGGATTTTCGGATAAGTAAAAAACATACGCATGTAAATCTGGAAAGACCCAAAGGTTACGTAGTCTGACATGTGTACGTGCAAAACCAGCTAAACTACTAATTAGAAAAGGAAACTTACGGGAAGGTGTGAAGGTCTATTCGGAGGGACAAAAAAGAAGCGCACGTAATAGGCCGAGTCCAACATCCACACATACAAAATTGGTTCATGTATATTAGGAAAAAGAGTTATATGCGAAGATTTTTTTGACAAATAAAAAAAATGCACATGTAAATCTGCAACATGCCTAGCCTCCTAGCAGGTATACATACACGATCATATTTTTTAAAATATGCAGAATCAGCATTGCATGACCACCCACATATACATTGCATCAAAGGGATAGAAACCAATAATCAATTAATAGTGGAATGTCGAACATATAATATGTCGACGGTTCTCCAACCTGTATAAACAGAGATGCTACAATATTAGTCATATTAAGCTAAAACAAGGTATGTGTTTATATACATAAAGAATATAACTTGATTTATATGGGAATTTCAAAAATAATACTCCCTCCGTCCCAAAATTCTTGTCTTACATTTGTCTAGATACGGATGTATCTAACACTAAAATGTAACTAGATACATCCGTATTTAGACAAATCTAAGACAAGAATTTTGGGACGGATGGAGTAGTAAGCAATTTATTAAACCAATTTTCATCGTATAAAATTTAAATATGGCTTAAATATGAAATTTAACCAATACAGTGGAACATGTAATTTAAATTCAAATAAATTATTATCGGAGTCCAGTCTGATTAGAATATAACTTGATGCAGAACAACACAGACGAAAAAACAGAATCTATTATAAAATTCAGCCAGATAAAAAAAAACACATTTTCTGTGATATATTCAAATAGTTATTTAGCCTTAGATGGCCGGTTTACATAAATAGTTTGAGTAAGAGGATATTGTCACAAGAATTTAGAAGATGTGTGAAAGACTGTTTGTGCGTCATAGTGTGCTATTTGGAGGTGCAACTGCAAGACGTACAATGGTGATGCAAGTTTAGGCCTATAATAGTTGTTGAAATGATTAGCTATGGTAGGTCACTAATCTCTGTGATACTGACACCATTTTTCACATACCGTTGAATTTAGCAACAATAATACATTAAAAAAACATCTTAGCCTGTGTTTGATCATGTTTTCTCAAGATGCACGTTTGAATATTTTCATACATGGTAACATGGTAGCTCGGTTAATGTTTTGCTGCAGGGGAAAATAGTGACCGAGGTAGAGCAGTAGAAGAGAGAAATATTAAAATTAGTACGGAATTATAAGACTGATGTGTTTAATTTTTTCAATACAATTAATCGCATAATCTCCATTTTTTATGTTTTTTCCAATAGATCCACGCTTTGGCTATCATCTTTTAATATAATTTTGATATTGCTCTAGAAACATTGGTGGGGGAAAACAACAGCAAATATAAAAACTAGAGGTTGTGAATGATAGAGAATGTTTTAGGGAAAAAGGAAGCACTATTTGATGTCTAATATGTATTTAATCATTCTATTTTTCTTAAAATATGTAATTACATGCAAAATAAGTGAGCAAACTAACAAGCTTCGGCGGTTGCGAGTGGGAGAATAATTCAATAGTTTACCAACTACTCATGGATTAAGATCATCTAGACTCAGAATCAGTTTATAGCTAATTAAATTACAATTAGAACATGGTAAAGCATATATATGAACATGTGGATATATGTCACCGTATTAACAAATTACACACGTGCAATAGGATCGGTGATGAGGCCAATGAAAAAGAGATAACAAAGCATGACTACAAGTCAATGTTTATATTTTCTCAAGGAAAATTCCTAAAAGTGTAAAAATAAATGAAAATGAATGAGAAAAAAGTTGGAATAGTTAAAGCTAGAGATTAGTAAGAAAGCTTATGGTTTGGCATATCGGGACACATTTCGTGGTTCTTTTTCTCTTTCGATGCCAGATAACCAAATATTTACCAACACATTTTGTACAAATTTGGTATATGTAGTTAATTTTAATAATATGTTCTCAAAATAGGAAAATTGTCGATAACATTTTCTATGACTAATATAACGATGGATCAAATGAAAAAACAGGTCGAGAAAAACAACAAATATTTAAAAAATTACAGAAAACTAGCCGCGCAAATGCGCGGGTCACCCCACTAGTTTTTCTCATGTAGGACCTGCTTGCCATTGGCTGACAGTTTCTTCCCCAAATCCCAATCCATCCATTATACACACAAGCGATGCCATGGCAGAAGAGGGGTTGGGTGTCAGCACCAGCTTGCGAGGAAGGAGGCATCGCCCGTCCTCCACGGCGACAACGAGTGCCATTAGACTACTCTGGCCGATGCAAGACCATCACATTGGCACACAACGAGTACATGCACGGCCAGACGTTGAAGCACGCACACCGCACGCTCACCCCAGGCGCTAGAGCGCACACAAGAGAGATGGGAGACAGAGCACACACACAACACTCACGCATCACACAAAAGCACACACACAACGCTCATGCGCCACACAACATTCCCGATGGTCGCGATTTGATTTTTTTGGTGACCATATTCAATTCCGCTTGAGGTGGTTGCGGGAATTTCTCTTCCGCTATTGGAAATATGCCCTAGAGGCGATAATAAAATAGTTATTATCATATTTTCCGTTCATCATAAATGTTTATTGTTCATGCTAGAATTGTATTGATTGGAAACTTAAATACATGTGTGAATAATAAACCACACTGTGTCCCTAGTGAGCCTCTACTAGACTAGCTCGTTGATCAAAGATGGTTATGGTTTCGTAACCATAGACATGAGTAGTCATTTGCTAACGGGATCACATCATTAGAAGAATGATGTGATGGCAGACCCAATTGTAAGCTTAGCATAAGATCGTTTAAGTTATTTGCTATAGCTTTTTTCATATCAAGTATCAGTTTCTTAGACCATGAGATCATGCCACTCGCGGATATCGGAGGAATACTCTGTGTGCTATCAAACGTCATTTCATAACTGGATGATCATAAAGGTGCTCTACAGGTATTTTTGAAGGTGTTTCTTGGGTTGCATGGATCGAGACTGAGATTTGTCACTCTGTGTGATGGAGAGATATCTCTGGGCCCTTTCGATAATACAACATCACAAGAAGCTTGCAAGCAAATGACTAATGAGTTTAGTTCATGGGATCTTGTATTACAGAACAAGTAAAGAGACTTGCCCGTAACGAGATTAAACTAGGTATGGAGATACCAACGATCGAGTCTGGGGCAAGTAACATATCTCCGAACAAAGGGAATTGCATACGGGATTAACTGAATCCTTGACATCCTGGTTCAACCGATAAAGATCTTCGTGGAATATGTGGGAACCAATATGGGCATCCAGGTCCCGCTATTGGTTATTGACTGGAGAGGAGTCTCGGTCATGTCTACATGATTCCTGAACCTGTAGGGTCGCACGCTTAACGTTTGATAGCGCTAGGGTAGTATTGAGATATTAATAGAAGAAAGTCTGAACATTTTTGGAGCCTGCTACCTCTTGAGCACTGCGTTGGTTTTCCTCGAACAGGAAGGGATGATGCAGCAAAGTAGCGTAAGTATTTCCCTCAGTTTTTGAGAACCAAGGTATCAATCCAGTAGGAGGCTACGCGCGAGTCCCTCGTACCTGCACAAAACAAATAAATCCTCGCAACCAACGCGATAAGGGGTTGTCAATCCCTACACGGCCACTTACGAGAGTGAGATCTGATATATATGATAAGATAATATTTTTGGTATTTTTATGATAAAGATGCAAAGTAAAGTAAAAGCAAAGTAAAAAAGCAAAGGAAATTACTAAGTATTGGAAGATTAATATGATGAAGACAGACCCGGGGGCCATAGGTTTCACTAGTGGCTTCTCTCAAGAGCATAAGTATTCTACGGTGGGTGAACGAATTACTGTTGAGCAATTGACAGAATTGAGCATAGTTATGAGAATATCTAGGTATGATCATGTATATAGGCATCACGTCCGAGACAAGTAGACCGACTCCTGCCTGCATCTACTACTATTACTCCACTCATCGACCGCTATCCAGCATGCATCTAGAGTATTAAGTTAATGAAAACAGAGTAACGCCTTAAGCAAGATGACATGATGTAGAGGGATAAACTCATGCAATATGATGAAAACCCCATCTTGTTATCCTCGATGGCAACAATACAATACATGCCTTGCTGCCCCTACTGTCACTGGGAAAGGACACCGCAAGATTGAACCCAAAGCTAAGCACTTCTCCCATTGCAAGAAAGATCAATCTAGTAGGCCAAACCAAACTGATAATTCAAAGAGACTTGCAAAGATAACCAATCATACATAAAAGAATTCAGAGAAGATTCAAATATTATTCATAGATAGACTTGATCATAAACCCACAATTCATCGGTCTCAACAAACACACCACAAAAAAAGATTACATCGAATAGATCTCCACAAGAGAGGGGGGGAACATTGTATTGAGATCCAAAAAGAGAGAAGAAGCCATCTAGCTAATAACTATGGACCCGTAGGTCTGAGGTGAACTACTCATACTTCATCGGAGGGGCTATGGTGATGATGTAGAAGCCCTCCGTGATCGATGCCCCCTCCGGCGGAGCTCTGGAATAGGCCCCAAGATGGGATCTCGTGGATACAGAAAGTTGCGGCGGTGCAATTAGGGTTTTGGCTCCGTATCTGATCGTTTGGGGGTACGTAGGTATATACAGGAGGAAGGAGTACGTCGGTGGAGCAACAGGGGGCCCACGAGGGTGGAGGGCGCGCCCCCTACCTCGTGGCCTCCTTTGTTGTTTCTTGACGTAGGGTCCAAGTCTCATGGGTCTTGTTCGTTGAGAAAATCACGCTCCCGAAGGTTTCATTCCGTTTGGACTCCGTTTGATATTCTTTTCTTCGAAACCCTAAAATAGGCAAAAAAAACAACAATTTTGGGCTGGGCCTCCGGTTAGTAGGTTAGTCCCAAAAATAATATAAAAGTGGATAATAAAGCCCAATAATGTCCAAAATAGTAGATAATATAGCATGGAGCAATCAAAAATTATAGATACGTTGGAGACGTATCAAGCATCCCCAAGCTTAATTCCTGCTCGTCCTGGAGTAGGTAAATGATAAAAACAGAATTTTTGATGCGGAGTGTTACTTGGCATAATTTTAATGTAATTCTTCTGAATTGTGGTATGAATATTCAGATCCAAAAGATTCAAGATAAAAGTTTAATATTGACATAAAAATAATAATACTTCGAGCATACTAACAAAGCAATCATGTCTTCTCAAAATAACATGGCCAAAGAAAGTTATCCCTACAAAATCATATAGTCTGGCTATGCTCCATCTTCACCACACAAAATATTTAAATCATGCACAACCCCGATGACAAGCCAAGCAATTGTTTCATACTTTTGGTGTTCTCAAACTTTTTCAATTTTCACGCAATACATGAGCGTGAGCCATGGATATAGCACTATAAGTGGAATAGAATGGTGGTTGTGGAGAAGACAAAAAGGGAGAAGATAGTCTCACATCAACTAGGCGTATCAACGGGCTATGGAGATGCCCATCAATAGATATCAATGTGAGTGAGTAGGGATTGCCATGCAACGGATGCACTAGAGCTATAAGTATATGAAAGCTCAACAAAAGAAACTAAGTGGGTGTGCATCCAACTTGCTTGCTCATGAAGACCTAGGGCATTTTGAGGAAGCCCATCATTGGAATATACAAGCCAAGTTCTATAATGAAAAATTCCCACTAGTATTTGAAAGTGATAACATAGGAGACTCTCTATCATGAATATCATGGTGCTACTTTGAAGCACAAGTGTGATAAAAGGATAGTAACATTGTCCCTTCTCTCTTTTTCTCTCATTTTTTTATTTGGGCATTTTCTCTTTTTTATGGCCTCTTTTCTCTCTCTTTTCGTCCGGAGTCTCATCCCGACTTGTGGGGGAATCATAGTCTCCATCATCCTTTCCTCACTGGGACAATGCTCTAATAATGATGATCATCACACTTTTATTTTTCTTACAACTAAACAATTACAACTCGATACTTAGAACAAAATATGACTCTATATGAATGCCTCCGGCGGTGTGCCGGGATATGCAATGAATCAAGAGTGACACGTATGAAAGAATTATGAATGGTGGCTTTGCCACAAATACGATGTCAACTACATGATCATGCTAAGAAATATGACAATGATGGAGTGTGTCATAATAAATGGAACGGTGGAAAATTGCATGACAATATATCTCAGAATGGCTATGGAAATGCCATAATAGGTAGGTATGGTGGCTGTTTTGAGGAAGGTATATGGTGGGTGTATGATACCGGCGAAAGGTGCGCGGTATTAGAGAGGTTTGCAAAGGTGGAAGGGTGAGAAAAGTGCGTATAATCCATGAACTCAACATTAGTCATAAAGAACTCATATACTTATTGCAAAAATCTACAAGTTATCAAAGCAAAGTATTACGCGCATGCTCCTAGGGGGATAGATTGGTAGGAAAAGACCATCGCTCGTCCCCGATCGCCACTCATAAGGAAGACAATCAAAAAATAAATCATGCTCTGACTTCATCACATAACGGTTCACCATACGTGCATGCTACGGAATCACAAACTTTAACACAAGTATTTCTCAAATCACAACTACTCAACTAGCATAACTCTAATATCACCATCTTCATATCTCAAAACAATTATCAAGCATCAAACTTCTCATACCGTTCAACACACTCATAAGGAAGTTCTTTTACTATTCTTGAATTCCAAGCATATTAGGATTATTTAAGAAAATTACCATGCTATTTAAGACTCTCAAAATAATCTAAGTGAAGCATGAGAGACCAATAGTTTCTATAAAACAAATCCACCACCGTGCTCTAAAAGCTATAAGTGAAGTACTAGAGCAAAACTACATAACTCAAATGATATAAGTGAAGCACATAGAGTATTCTAACAAATTCCAAATCATGCATGGCTCTCTCAAAAGGTGTGTACAGCAAGGATGATTGTGGTAAACTAAAAAAGTAAAGACTCAAATCATACAATACGCTCCAAGCAAAACACATATCATGTGGCGAATAAAAATATAGCTCCAAGTAAAGTAACCGATAGAAGTAGACGAAAGAGGGGATGCCTTCCGGGGCATCCCCAAGCTTTGGCTTTTAGGTGTCCTTAGATTATATTGGGGGTGCCATGGGCATCCCCAAGCTTAGGCTCTTTCCACTCCTTGTTCCATAATCCATCAAATCTTTACCCAAAACTTGAAAACTTCACAACACAAAACTCAAAGTAGAAAATCTCGTGAGCTCCGTTAGCGAAAGAAAACAAAAGACCACTTCAAGGTACTGTAATGAACTCATTCTTTATTTATATTGGTGTTAAACCTACTTTATTCCAACTTCTCTATGGTTTATAAACTATTTTACTAGCCATAGATTCATCAAAATAAGCAAACAACACACGAGAAACACAATCTGTCAAAAACAGAACAGTCTGTAGTAATCTGCAGCTAGCGCAAGATATGGAACCCCAAAAATTCTAAAATAAATTTATCTATTAATCATCTTCAAAAATAATTAACTATATATCACTTTCCAAATAAAAATGGCAGCAGTTCTCGTGAGTGCTAAAGTTTCTGTTTTTTACAGCAAGATTAACAAGACTTTCCCCAAGTCTTCCCAACGGTTCTACTTGGCACAAACACTAATTAAACACAAAAAACATAACCTAAAAAGAGGCTAGATAAATTATTTATTACTAAACAGGAGCAAAATGCAAGGAATAAAAATAAAATTGGGTTGCCTCCCAACAAGCGCTATCGTTTAACGCCCCTAACTAGGCATAAAAAGCAAGGATAGATCTAGGTATTGCCATATTTTGTAGGTAATTCTTCAATGAGGCATCTACCATCCTTAGGAATTTATTTCTTTTTATTGATTATCAAACTTTTAGGCACAAGATCGAAAAATTCATTTGTAACAAATGGTTCCTTAATGATAGCAAAAAGTTGCGATGAATACTTATAAATTTGAGATCCGCAGTTTCCTTACTAGAGGATTCACCCTTATTTTTAGGAACATACATAAGCTTGGAAATTTTAGTGGGAGGACTTGGAGTATTCTTTACGGAAGAAAAAGCGATTCCCAAGTTGGTAATAATATCCTCAAGTTTATCGATCCTAGAGGAATCGTGATTTAATTTCTCATTAACTATGGGTTCCTTCTCTTTAATATTTTTCAAAGTTACTCCTACTTTAGATCCATATTGAGAGATTCAGTTGTGGATCTTTTTATCCAAATTTTCAATTAACTCTACAGTAGCAACCTTATTTTCAATAATTTCGAGCCTTTTGCCTTACATGCTCCAAAGTTAATACAGTTCCGTTAACCAAAAGAGGGGGTGAGCCAAACAAATCTATCATAGCATTATAAGAATCAAAAGTATGGCTACCCAAGAAGTTCCCTCCGGTAATAGTATCAAGGATATATCTGTGCCAGGGAGTTATGCCTACATAAAAATTTCGAAGAAGAACGGAAGCAGATTGTTTCCTGGTAGATCTATTTTGAGCATTGCAAATTCTATACCAAGCATCTTTTAGATTTTCTCCCTCCCTTTGCTTAAAATTTAGAATTTCATTCTCGGGAGACAATGGAGAAGATAAGGGACTAGCCATAATGACAAGCAAGCAAACTAAAACACAAGCAAACAAAAAGCAAGCGGGCAAAAAGAGGCAAATAGAGAAAGAGAGGGAGGATAGAGAGAGAGAGGGCAAATAAAACGACAAGGGTGAAGTGGGGGGGGAGAGGAAAACGAGAGGCAAATGGCAACTAATGTAATGCGGGAGATAGGGATTGTGATGGGTACTTGGTATATTGACTTTTGCGTAGACTCCGCGGCAACAGCGCCAGAAATCCTTCTTGCTACCTCTTGAGCACTGCGTTGGTTTTCCCCGAAGAGGATGGGATGATGCTACAAAGTAGCATAAGTATTTCCCCCAGTTTTTGAGAACCAAGGTATCAATCCAGTAGGAGGCTACGCGCGAGTCCCTCGTACCTGCACAAAACAAATAAATCCTCGCAACAAATGCGATAAGGGGTTGTCAATCCCTACACGGCCACTTACGAGAGTGAGATCTGATAGATATGATAAGATAATATTTTTGGTATTTTTATGATAAAGATGCAAAGTAAAATAAAAGAAAAGTAAAAAGCAAAGGAAATTACTAAGTATTGGAAGATTAATATGATGAAGATAGACCCGGGGCCATATGTTTCACTAGTGGCTTCTCTCAAGAGCATAAGTATTCTACGGTGGGTGAACGAATTACTGTTGAGCAATTGACAGAATTGAGCATAGTTATGAGAATATCTAGGTATGATCATGTATATAGGCATCACGTCCGAGACAAGTAGACCGACTCCTGCCTGCATCTACTACTATTACTCCACTCATCGACCGCTATCCAGCATGCATCTAGAGTATTAAGTTAATGAAAACAGAGTAACGCCTTAAGCAAGATGACATGATGTAGAGGGATAAACTCATGCAATATGATGAAAACCCCATCTTGTTATCCTCGATGGCAACAATACAATACATGCCTTGCTGCCCCTACTGTCACTGGGAAAGGACACCGCAAGATTGAACCCAAAGCTAAGCACTTCTCCCATTACAAGAAAGATCAATCTAGCAGGCCAAACCAAACTGATAATTCGAAGAGACTTGCAAAGATAACCAATCATACATAAAAGAATTCAGAGAAGATTCAAATATTATTCATAGATAGACTTGATCATAAACCCACAATTCATCGGTCTCAACAAACACACCGCAAAAAGAAGATTACATCGAATAGATCTCCACAAGAGAGGGGGAGAACATTGTATTGAGATCCAAAAAGAGAGAAGAAGCCATCTAGCTAACAACTATGGACCCGTAGGTCTGAGGTGAACTACTCACACTTCATCTGAGGGGCTATGGTGATGATGTAGAAGCCCTCCGTGATCGATGCCCCCTCCGATGGAGCTCCGAAACAGGCCCCAAGATGGGATCTCGTGGATACAAAAAGTTGCGGCGGTGGAATTAGGGTTTTCGCTCCGTATCTGATCGTTTGGGGGTACGTAGGTATATATAGGAGGAAGGAGTACGTCGGTGGAGCAACAGGGGGCCCACGAGGGTGGAGGGCGCGCCTGGGGGGGGGGGGGGTAGGCGCGCCCCCTACCTCGTGGCCTCCTCTGTTGTTTCTTGACGTAGGGTCCAAGTCTCCTGGGTCTTGTTCGTTGAGAAAATCACGTTCCCGAAGGTTTCATTCCGTTTGGACTCCGTTTGATATTCCTTTTCTTCGAAACCCTAAAATAGGCAAAAAAAACAACAATTCTGGGCTGGGCCTCTGGTTAGTAGGTTAGTCCTAAAAATAATATAAAAGTGGATAATAAAGCCCAATAATGTCCAAAACAGTAGATAATATAGCACAGAGCTATCAAAAATTATAGATACATTGGAGACGTATCAGAGCCCCAGATGAGATCCCAGACGTCACGAGGAGCTCCGGAATGGTCCGGCGGTAAAGATTTATATATGGGAAGTCATATTTTGGGTTTCAGAAAAAGCTTGGGTTTTCGGTATTGTACCGGGAAGCTTCCAAAAGGTTTCAGAGGATTCCGAAGGGGTCCGGAAGTCCATGGATGGTTACACCACGTCCCAAGGGCCGACTTGGGATGTAGGGGGGTGTTCTAGCTATGGTAGGCAAGGTGCACCAGCCCCTTGGGCCCATATGGGAAGAGTCCCAAGTGGGGAGTGAAGAAGGCACCTCCCCCTTGCCTTGTGGGGGGAGGGATTCCTTCCTTGGCTGGCCAGCCCCTCCTTGGAGGAGGGGCCAAGGGGCTGTGGGCCCCCTCCCTAACCCCTTTACATTGTGGGGAGGCACGGGGGAAACCACCCCTTCCGGACTTGCCCATTACCTCTCCCGACTCCTCCCATATTCCTCCAATACACGTTTGGCAAAGCCCTGCCGGAATTTCGCTGCTACCACCACCGCCATACCACTGTGCTAGTTCAGATCTCATCTACCTCCTCTCCCTCGCTTGCTGGATCAATAAGGAGAGGACACCATCGAGCTAAACATGTGCTAATCTCAGAGGTGTCGTCCGTTCGGCACTAGATCAGATTGAATAGCGATTGGATCGTGAAGACTATGACTAAATCAACCACGTTACGATGCTAACACTTTCAGTCTACAAGGGTATGTGAACAACTCACCCGTAGGTCCTGTCGGGAACAATTCACACATCATCATGGAGGCAGCAAGCTTGACGAAGAAGGCTTTCATGATCGATTCATCCTCCGACAGAGTACCGGAAAAGACCTCAGATGGGATGGCGGAACAACAGTGGCTTGCGGTGGTGAAAGAATTTTTTCGGGTCTCCCTCTGGTGGTTTCTGGGTTTTAGGGAATTTATAGGCTTGGGATTAGGTTAAACGGAGTTGCAAGGGACCCATAAGCCTGGGTGGCTCCCCCGTGGGGGCATGCCACCTGAGCTTGTGGCTCTCACGTGTATCGTCTGGTCTCCCCCCTCGAAGCTTCTAGGGCCCCTTCTGGTCCACAAAAAATCGCCATAAATTTTCATGGCATTTGGACTTCTCTTGGTATGGTTTTTCTGTGAAACAATAAAATAGGTAAAAACAAAAGCCGTCACTTGGCAGTAGGTTAATAGGTTAGTTCCCAAAAATGATATAAAATTGCATATAAAACATACAAGATTGATAATTGATACGTCTCCGCTGTATCTATTTTATTATTACTAGCAAAAGAGCCTGTGCGTTGCAACGGGAGAGAAAACATAACATACGGTCTTAACTCAACAACCATCACTCAAGACCACAATAGGTCCATCTCCTTTATTTTTGTGAGGCATCATATTTGTGTTGCCTCTTATCCTCCTTCTCACCCTCGCCGGCGATGGCCTCGGTGTTCACACAAAACAACAAAAAACGTGTGTTGAATATGGTTAATCCTAAGGTGTCTCTCTCTCCCTCTCTCCTCCCTCTCTCTCTCGCTCTCTTTCTCTCACTCCCGCGATGAGAAATCTGTTGTTTTCAGCTGCGACATTTTTCAGAGGTATGCATGTGTAGTTATCGATGTTTTCTTTTCCGTATACCGTTATAGTGGGGTGTTTATTTGCAATCCGGATCGCCGCCGGTATGAAAAAAAGAATCTTGCACTATAAATTATAAGTTTGCTTCCGCAACAATATTTTAAAATATTTAACAGGTAAAATTAACATCATATTTAGATTCCACACATTTTTCTAATAAAATTTCATATATAATATGTTAAAATCGAAGTTACGGTTTAAAAGATACAGATAATTTAGAAAATCATTTGGTTTGACTCAAATATATTCTAAAATAATATTTAAAAATACTTAATAGGTAAAAATAATCTCATATTCATATTCTACATATTTTTGTAATCAAATTCCATATATAACATGTTCAAATCGGAGTTACGGTTTAAAAGATATGGATGTTTTTAAAAAGCATTTGTTTGACTTAAATATGATCCGCGGATGAATTATCTAAAACATCAGGGGGGGTTCAAAAAATGTAAAATAACGGTTCGGGTGTGACTTAAATCCGGACGACGGGTTGATTTCAAGAAAAGACAGGGACTTTTGTGTAAAATACAAAAATAACGATTCATTTTAACTTAAAATAGGACTGCGGGTTGAATAGAGGGACTTTTCTGAAAAATGCCATGATGGACGAAAGAAACCCAATTTGCTTTATTATTAGGTAAAGATTTCATGCAATTATATTATCAATCTTAGATACTTTATATGCAATTTTATACCATTTTTGGGAACACACCATTAACTCCGTGTCTAGTGCGAGTTGTTGTTTTCTGCTTGTTTTTTGTTTTACAGAAAATCTATACCAAACCGAGTCCAAACACGACGAAACTTTTTGAAGATATTTTTATGGACATAAGAGACCCTAGAAGCTTCGAGGGAGGACCAGAAGACCTACGAGGAGACGGCATGGCAACAGGGCGCGTCCTGGTGGGTAGGCGTGCCCTGATACCTTGTGGGCCCCTCGTGGCTCCGTATGACCTAATTCTAGCGCTATAAATTCTCAAATATTCCAAAAAAACCCAGAGAGCCACCCGAAACAATTTTTCCGCCACCGCAAGTCTCTGTTCTTCCGTGATCCCATCTAGAGGCCTTTTCCGGTACTTTGCCGAAGGGGGATCTATCACGGAGGGCTTCTACATCAACCTTGTTGCACCTCCGATGATGTGTGAGTAGTTTACCACAGACCTATAGGTCCATAGTGATTAGCTAGATGGCTTCTTCTCTCTCTCTTTCATTATGATCTTAAATACAATGATCTCTTCGGATATCAAACCAATGTAATCTTCTCTTTACAGAGTGTTTGTTGGGACCCGATGAATTGTGGGTTTATGATCAAATTATTCATTAAAATTAACTGATTCTTTTCTAAACTTTATTATGTATTATTGTTATAACTATGTAATACTTTTGATCTATGGATTTTCTTTGGCCAAGTTGATTCATTGATCTTCAGTGGAAGTGGGGCATAGTAGTAGGTTCAATCTAGCGGTGTCCTCACTGATACGTCTCCAATGTATCTATAATTTATGAAGTATTCATGCCATGTTTACAAAATTTATATATGGTTTTGGTATGATTTGATTAGAACTAACCCGGACTGGCGTTGTTTTCAGCAGAACTACCATGGTGTCATTTTTTGTGTTGAAATAAAAGTTCTCGGAATGGGCTGAAAATTTACGGTGATTTTTTATGGACCAAAAGAGACCCCCAAAGCACTAGAGCTAGGCCAGCAAGTGGACGAGGGAGCCGCAAGCATGGGGGTGCGCTCCCCGAGCTTGTGGGCCCCTCGGGCACCCCCTTGACATGAGACCGACGGCAAAAATTCCTATAAATACCAAAAAACCCAGAAAAACCCCTAGATTAGAAGTCCCGCCGCCGCAAGCCTCTGTAGCCATGAAAAAACAATCGGGGCCCTGTTCTGGCACCCTAACGGATGGGAAATCATCATCGGAGGCCATGTTCATCATCCCGGCGGCCACCATGATGAGGAGGGAGTAGTTCACCCTCAGGGATGAGGGTATGTACTAGTAGCCATGTGTTTGATCTCTCTCTCTCTATTGTGTTCTTGATTTGGCACAATCTTGATGTACTGCGAGCTTTGTTTATATATTTGGATCTTATGGTGTTCTTCCCTCTCTACCTTCTTGTGATGAATTGAGTCTTGCTCTTTGAGGTTTCGTTATGTTGGATTGAATATTGGATTTGATAACACTTGATGTATGTCTTGCATATGGATATCCGTGGTGACTGATACATCTCCAACGTATCTATAATGTTTGATTATTCGATGTTGTTTTATTATCATTCTTGGATGTTTTACATTCATTTTATAGCAACATTATGTCATTTTTTGGGACTAACCTATTGACATAGTGCCTAGTGCCAGTTGTTGTTTTCGCTTGGTTTTTACTTCGCAGAATATCAATACCAAACGAAGTCCAAATGCCACGAAACTTTTTGGAGATTTTTTTGGACCAGAAGACAACTTGGGAGCCAAGTAAGTGCCAGAGGGGAGGACCGTGGGGTCCACAACCCACCAGGGCGCGCCAAGTAAGTGCCAGAGGGGAGGACCGTGGGGCCCACAACCTACTAGGGTGCGCTAGAGGCCCCTAGCGCACCCAGGTGGGTGGTGGGGGCCACGGGAGTCCTTTCCATCGCCTCTCAGCTCTATAAATTCCCAAATATTCTAGAAATAGGGAGTCTACGAAACACAATTCCAGCCGCCGCAAGTTCTAGAACCACGAGATCTAATCTAGAGCCCTTTTCCGGCACCTTCCCGGAGGGGAACACGATCATAGAGGGGTTCATCATCCTCATTGGTGCTCCTCCGATGATGCGTGAGTAGTTTACCATAGACCTATGGGTCCGTAGGCAGTAGCTAGATGGCTTCTTATCTCTTTTTGATTCTCAATACAATGTTCTCCTCGATGTTCTTGGAGATCTATTTGATATAGTGACTTTTTGCGGTGTGTTTGTTGCACTACTAGGAAAAGGCCTACTAATGGCGCACCAGTTTTGCGTACTAATGGCGCACTATTGGTGCGCCATTAGTATCACGCCACTAGTATTTTTTACTAATGGCGCACCACTGGTGCACCATTAGTATACCAGATACTAATGGCGCACCAGCAGTGCGCCATTAGTATGCCTAGAGGTGCGCCATTACTATCTGACTTAGTAATGGCGCACCACATAGAAGTGCGCCATTAGTAATAATTTTTTTTTCAAATTTTTTCTTAATCTCGGGTGACTATGGCTTAATCTCGAGTCAATATGCTTAATCTTATGTCAAATCGCACTCTGTAGTCAAACTTCCCGAAAGGTCACCCATCCTCACACTACTCCAGCCCAAGCACGCTTAACTTCATAGTTCTATCCAACCCCAGCACCACCTCACTTCACAGGCACTTGTTGATATATCTATCATATCAATCCTATTAAACCTTGCTGATGTCTAGGACTTTGTTCATGTTCATGAGTATGATGAAATTTTGAAAAAATATTTCAAACTTCCCGGTCATATTACGTATCAAATTTTGGAAAATAATTCAATTTTTTTTCGAAACCAATTTTTTTTCTGTTACTAGTGGCGCACCTAGCATACGGTGCGCCACTAGTAAGTTTGAAATTTTTTGAATTTTTTTCCCTCCGGATCTTAAAAGCCCCGTAACTTTTTCCTGTTAGGTTTTTGGGGATTTTGAAAATGTTTAACGGGGTTCCCCCGATTAAATTTGGATGTAACTTTCCGAGTAGATGATTTTTCATATAAAAAACTTTTTAATCCGAGTTCGTATGCAAAAGTTATGCCCATTTTACAAATTTCAGAGAGATTTTGCAAATAAAGTTGAAATTCATATTTGTGAATTTTCCCAACAACTAGACCACATATCACATAGGAAACTTATTTTCTTTTATTTTTTTGACATTTCCATCATTTTCTTTTATTTTTTTTAAAACTAAAAAGGCGGTCCAAGGGGGGGGGGCAAGTTAGTAATGGTGCACCACACCCACGGTGCGCCATTACTAGTTTTGAAAAAACAATAAAACAAATTTTGATTTTTTTTAAAAAAACTTAGTAATGGCGCACCAGTTGACAGTGCGCCATTACTAGTTTTAACTAGTAATGGCGCACTGTCCACTGGTGCGCCATTACTAGTTTTGAAAAAATAAATAAAAAATTTTGGAAAAAAAATTTGAAAATAATTTACTAGTGGCGCACCGCGGATGTGGTGCGCCATTACTAGTTTAACTAGTAATGGCGCACCACTCCCACGATGCGCCATTACTAGTTTTGAAAAAAATGAAAAAAAAAATTTGTTACTAATGGCGCACCGTGTATGTGGTGCGCCATTAGTATTTGGACACTAATGGCGCACCAACACATGGTGCGCCATTAGTATATACTAATGGCGCACCACATGTCTGGTGCGCCATTAGTGTCATTTCCATCTATAGCCCTTTTCCTAGTAGTGTTGGGATCCAATTGATTGCGAGTTTATGATGAGATCTATCTATGAATGTTATTATCTGAGTCTTCTTTGATTTGTTATATGCATGATTATTATATCCTCGTATTTCTTCTCTGAAACTTTGGTTTAGTTAGGCCCTTTGTGATGGGTTCGATCTTGCGGTGCTCAATCTCAGTGATAGAAGGAGACATGACACGCATGTACCATTGCTATTAAAGATAAAAAGATGGGGTCAAACTCCTACATGAATAGATCTTGTCTACATCATGTCATCAGTCTTATTGCATTACTCCATTTCTCCATGAACTTAATACACTAGATGCATGCTGGATAGCGGTCGATGTGTGGAGTAATAGTAGTAGATGCAGAATCGTTTTGGTCTACTAATCTCGGACATGATGCATATATAAATGATCATTGCCTTGTATATCGTCATTATTTTCTCTTCTATGAATTGTCCAATAGTAATATGTTTACCCACTATATGCTATTTTCTCGAGAGAAGCCACTAGCGAGATCTACGGCCCCCAGGTCTATTTTCTATCATATTGTTTTTAGATCTATTATTCCAAAAACCCAAAAATACCTTGCTGCACTTTTTCTTTATTATTTTTTATGTTTTGTGAGATCTATTTATCCAATCTCATACAATAATCTATCTTAATACCGAGGAGGGATTGACAACCCCTCTTACGCGTTGGGTTGGAAGTATTTGTTCTTTGTGTGCAGGTACCATTTACATAGTGTTGCTTGGTTCTCCTAATGGATTGATAACCTTGGCTTCATAACTGAGGGAAATACTTACCATTGTTGTGTTGCATCATCCTCTCCTCTTTGGGGAAATACCAACGCAGATACAAGCAATCAGTGACAATGGGGTATCATATTGATTCACTTGATGTATGTTTTGGCACTCAACTCGTGAATTCCCGAGGTGATATTGGGGTAATCTATGCATAGGGGTTGATGCACGTTTTCGTCCCACGTTATCCGATAGGAACTTTGGAGTGATTCTTTGTTGCATGTTGAGGGATTGTTATATGATCCCATTATATTTTCATTGTTGAGAGATTTTGCACTAATGAAAGTATGGACCCTAGGTCTTGTTTTCAAGCATTCCAATACCGTTTTTGCTCACTTTTGTTACTAGTTACCATGCTGTTTTGATATTTCCAGATTATAAAAACCTATATCTACTATCCATATTACACTTGTATCACCATCTCTTCGCCAAACTGATAACCCACAAGTATAGGGGATCGCAACAGTTTTTGAGGATAGAGTATTCAACCCAAATTTATTGATTCGACACAAGGGGAGCCAAAGAATATTCTCAAGTATTAGCAGCTGAGTTGTCAATTCAACCACACCTGGAAACTTAGTATCTGCAGCAAAGTGTTTAGTAGCAAAGTAATATGATAGTAGTGGTAACGGTAGCAAAAGGTAACAGTAGCAAAAGTAGTTTTTGGTATTTTGTAGTGATGATAGCAATAGCAACGGGAAACTAAATAAGCGGAGAACAATATATGGAAAGCTCGTAGGCAATGGATCGGTGATGGAGAATTATGCCGGATGCAGTTCATCATGTAACAGTCATAACCTAGGGTGACACAGAACTAGCTCCAGTTCATTGATATAACGTAGGCATGTATTCCGAATATAGTCATACGTGCTTATGGAAAAGAACTTGCATGAAATCTTTTGTTCTACCCTCCCGTGGTAGCGGGGTCCTTATGGAAACAAGGGATATTAAGGCCTCCTTTTAATAGAGAACCGGAACAAAGCATTAACATATAGTGAATACATGAACTCCTCAAACTACGGTCATCACCGGTAAGTATCCCGATTATTGTCACTTCGGGGTTAACGGATCATAACACATAATAGGTGACTATAGACTTGCAAGATAGGATCAAGAACACTCATATATTGATGAAAACATAATAGGTTCAGATCTGAAATCATGGCACTCGGGCCCTAGTGACAAGCATTAAGCATAGCAAAGTCATAGCAACATCAATCTCAGAACATAGTGGACACTAGGGATCAAACCCTAACAAAACTAACTCGATTACATGATAGATCCCATCCAACCCATCACCGTCCAGCAAGCCTATGATGGAATTACTCACGCACGGCGGTGAGCATCATGAAATTGGTGATGGAGGATGGTTGATGATGACGATGGCGACGGATTCCCCTCTCTGGAGCCCCGAACGGACTCCAGATCAGCCCTCCCGAGAGGTTTTAAGGCTTGGCGGCGGCTCCGTATCGTAAAACGCGATGATTTCTCCTCTCTGATTTTTTTCTCCCGGAAACTCAATATATGGTGGTGGAGTTGGAGTTGGAGAGGCAACAGGGGGCCCACGAGGTAGGGGGCTCGCCCTAGGGGGGCAGGCGCGCCCCCCACCCTCGTGGGGAGACGGTGGGTCCCTAGCCTTCATCTTTGGTAGGTCTTTTCTTATTTTTTGAAAAGTGGCTCCGTGAAGTTTCAGGTCATTCTGAGAACGTTTGTTTCTGCACTATTACCAATAAACCCCTGGCCTTCATATGGTAATTCTGCTGAAAACAGCGTCAGTCCGGGTTAGTTTCATTCAAATCATGCTAGTTAGAGTCCAAAACAAGGGAAAAAGTGTTTGGAAAAGTAGATACGTTGGAGACGTATCAACTCCCCCAAGCTTAAACCTTTGCTTGTCCTCAAGCAATTCAGTTGATAAACTGAAAGTGATAAAGAAAAACTTTTACAAACTCTGTTTGCTCTTGTTGTTGCAAATATGTAAAGCCAGCATTCAAGTTTTCAGCAAAGATTATAACTAACCACATTTGCAATAACGCATAGGTCTCAAGTTTACTCATATCAATAGCATAATCAACTAGCGAGCCATAATAATAAATCTCAGATGACAACACTTCCTCAAAACAATCATAATATTATATAACAAGATGGTATCTCACTAGCCCTTTCTGAGACCGCAAAACATAAATGCAGAGCACCTTTAAAGACCAAGGACTGACTAGACATTGTAATTCATGGTAAAAGAGATCCAGTCAAGTCATACTCAATGTAAACTAACAGTAATGAATGCAAATAACAACGGTGCTCTCCAACTGGTGCTTTTTAATAAGAGGATGATGACTCAGCATAAAAGTAAATAGATGGGCCCTTCGCAGAGGGAAGCAGGGATTTGTAGAGGTGCCGGAGCTCAGTTTTGAAACAGAGGTGAATAATATTTTGAGCGGTATACTTTCATTGTCAACATAACAACCAAGAGATGGCGATATCTTCCATGCTACACACATTATAGGAGGTTCCCAAACAGAATGGTAAAGTTTATACTCCCCCTTCCACCAACAAGCATCAATCCATGGCTTGCTCGAAACAACGAGTGCCTCCAACTAACAAGAGTCCCACGGGGAGTTTTGTTTGCAATTATTTTGATTTAGTTTGCATAAAGCATGTGACTGGGCATCCCGGTGACCAGCCATTTCTCTCGTGAGTGAGGAGCAGAGTCCACTCCTCTTGAGAATAACCCGCCTAACATGGAAGATACGGACAGCCCTAGTTGATACATGAGCTATTCGAGCATACAAAACATGATATATATTTGAAGGTTTAGAGTTTGGCACATACAAATTTACTTGGAACGGCAGGTAGATACCGTATATAGGTAGGTATAGTGGACTCATGTGGAATAACTTTGGGTTTAAGGGATTTGGATGCACAAGCAGTATTCCCGCTTAGTACAGGTGAAGTCTAGCAAAAGACTGGGAAGCGACCAGCTAGAGAGCGACAACAGTCATGAACATGCATTAAAATTAATCAACACCGAATGCAAGCATGAGTAGGATATAATCCACCATGAACATAAATATCGTGAAGGCTATGTTGATTTTGTTTCAACTACATGCGTGAACATGTGCCAAGTGAAGTCACTTAAATCATTCAGAGGAGGATACCACCCTATCATACCACATCATAACCATTTTAATAGCATGTTGGTATGCATGGTAAACCATTATAACTCATAGCTAATCAAGCATGGCACAAGAAACTATGATCTCTAGTTGTCATTGCAAACATGTTTATTCATAATAGGCTGAATCGGGAACGATGAACTAATCATATTTACAAAAACAAAAGAGGTCAAGTTCATACCAGCTTTTCTCATCTCAGCCAATCCATCATATAACATTATAATTGCCTTTCACTTGCACGACCGAACGATGTGAATAATAATAATAGTGCACGTGCATTGGACTAAGCTGGAATCTGCAGGCATTCAATAAACAGGAGAAGACAAGGCAATACAGGCTCTTTTGTCAGATCAACAATAATGCATAAGAGCCACTTCAACAATTTAATTATGGTCTTCTCCTATCGACCCCCAAAGAAAAGAAAAGAAATAAAACTATTTACACGGGAGAGCTCCCAACAAGTAAAAGAAGAACAGGAAATCTTTTTGGGTTTTCTTTTTGATTACTACTACGAGCATGGAAAGTAAATTAATTAAAAGCTACAAGTATTTTTTGGTTTTTCTTAAGGTTTATTAAACACACAAGAAGAAAGCATAAAAAGGAAAATAAACTAGCATGGATGATACAATGAAAAAGTATGAGCACTGACATCTAGCAATGAGTGTGTGAACATAAATGTAATGTCGGTGGGAAATACGTACTCCCCCAAGCTTAGGCTTTTGGCCTAAGTTGGTCTATGGCCATGGCTGGCCTGGCAGATATCCATAATAGTAGTTGGGGTCGTACTGCGAGGAAGAAGAGGAAGACTCAGCTTGCCACTGGCTGACAATCATCTCCGGATCCCACTGGTAATTAGACTGTCATGAAGGATCAATTTGTGGTTCCGGCTCTGGCTCCTCAGCTGGTGCAGGGTTCCGGTAGGCGTGAATAGCCTTCAACGGAACAAGGTACGTGCCTACAGACAAATCAAACAAAGAAGGAGCAGGCATGGTAATAGTTTCAGGATGATGTTTGTTAAAGAACAATTGATATTTAAGTTCTCCTTCTCTATTCTTAACAATAAAATCATGTGCCACCATACTTTTATAATCTAAATAAACACGAGGCAACACTTTTTCTTCCTTCTCAGAATGCCTAATAGGTATGTTAAAATGTGCAGCTAGGCGTGAGGCATAGATGCCTCCAAAGATGGGGCCCTTGGTACGGTTCAGACTTAACCATTTAGCAATAATGCCGCCCATACTAAAAGTGTTATCATCGTATAAACCTTGGAGCAAAATAATAATATCAGGGATACTAAGGTTTCCACAGTTTCCACGACCAATTAAGCAACAACTAGCAAATGATGCAAAGTAACATAAAACAGGAAAAATGTATGCTAGTGATTCGTGCATCGGAAACCTTCCTTGTTTCCCCTACAGTGATAGTATCAATAAACCCCTCCACATCATCACGATGTGGTTCTTCTGGCTTGCCCTCAAAAGGGACTAGACAAATCCGACAAAAAATCATAAAGTGACATCTCCTTATGCTCATCATATAAATAAAACTCCACCGTAGGTGGTGAGTTCCTAGAATGAAAATGAAAGTTTTGCACAAAGGTATTTGTGAGTAAGAGATACTGATCGCATTGGTCGTGGAGGAAAGCGGTGAGGCCTACATTATGAGCCAATTCATGAAAATTTTCATAAATCCTAGCTGCTCTCAAGAAATCCTCGGAAGGCCATTCACACGCCCAAACCTCCGCGGTGCGAGGCAGATTATCCTTAGGCTTTGGTGCCTTTTCCTTCGAGCTTTGGCTCGATGAGCCCCTCAAAAGTCTCCTCATCATTTTCTGAAAAATTCTGAAATTTTTAGTAACTTCAAAATAAAAGTAATCCAAACTCAATAATATTGATAGCAACTACTCCTACAAGTGCCTAGGGCCTATATCATGCATCAAAACTACTTTTGACCATATAAATTTGACATGCAAGCTCAAGAACAGGGTCACCTAAGCAACACAAATTTGCAATGAATAAAGCACTAGAACAAAAACTAATTGGACCAATGGAGGAGTCACATAGCAAGGAACAATCTCCCCAAGCAGTTTTGTGAGAGGTGCTTTGAGCAAGGAGATCAAAAATGGCAGCAAGATGAGCTAGAACTCGTGGTTGAGCTGGATATTCGTGTTTGTGGGAGGAAGGTGAAGTGTGTGGGTGCAGGAATAAGTGGAGGAGGGCCATCGTGGGCCCACGAGGCAGGGGACGCGCCCTAGAGGGGTGGGCGCGCCCTCCACCCTGGTGGGCAGGTGGTTGACCCCCTGGTGTGTTCTCAGTTCCATAAATCCTCAAATATTCTAGAAAAAATCATATTTAAATTTCAGGGCGTTTAGAGAACTTTTATTTTCGAGGTATTTTTATATTGCACGGATAATCAGATAACAGACAGAAACATATTTATCTTTATTTTATTTAATATAAATAACAGAAAGTAAAAGGAGGGTACAGAAGGTTGTGCCTTCTAGTTTCATCCATCTCATGATCATCAAAAGTAATCCACTAACAAGGTTGATCAAGTCTTGTTAACGAACTCATTTCGAATAACATGGAACCGGAGAAATTTCGAATAACACTATGTTAACTCAATGGGGATATGCACATCCCCAATAATAAGAATATCATATTTCTTCTTGACAGTAGGAAGATGAAATTCAAGACCTCCAAATATAATCAATGGAATTTTTCCAATAGAGTTGATACTATGAACTTGAGGTTGTTTCCTCGGAAAGTGTACCATATGCTCATTACCATTAACATGAAAAGTGACATTACCTTTAGTGCAATCAATAACAGCCCCTGCAGTATTCAAAAAGGGTCTTCCAAGAATAATAGACATACTATCGTCCTCGGGAATATCAAGAATAACAAAGTCCGTTAGAATAGTAACGTTTGCAACTACAACAGGCACATCCTCGCAAATACCGACAGGTATAGCAGTTGATTTATCAGCCATTTGCAAAGATATTTCAGTAGGTGTCAACTTATTCAAATCAAGTCTATGATATAAAGAGAGAGGCATAACACTAACACCGGCTCCAAGATCACATAAAGCAGTTTTAATATAGTTTCTTTTAATATAGCATGGTATAGTGGGTACACCGGGATCTCCAAGTTTCTTTGGTATTCCACCCTTAAAAGTATAATTAGCAAGCATGGTGGAAATTTTAGCTTCCGGTATCTTTCTTTTATTTGTAATTATATCTTTCATGTACTTAGCATAAGGATTGGTTTTGAGCATATCAGTTAATCGCATACGCAAAAAGATAGGTCTAATCATTTCAGCAAAGCGCTCAAAATCCTCATCATCCTTTTTCTTGGATGGTTTGGGAGGAAAAGGCATGGGTTTCCGAACCCATGGTTCTCTTTCTTTACCATGTTTCCTAGCAACAAAGTCTTTCTTATCATAACGTTGATTCTTTGATTGTGGGTTATCAAGATCAACAGCAGGTTCAATTTCTACATCATTATCATTACTAGGTTGAGCATCATCATGAACATTATTATTAACATTATCATTAGTTTCAGGTTCATTACCAGATTGAGTTTCAGCATCAGAAATAGAAATATCATTTGGATTCTCAGGTGTTTCAACAATAGGATCACTAGAAGCATGCAAAGTCCTATCATTTTTCTTTTTCTTCTTTTTAGAAGAACTAGGTGCCTCTATATTATTTCTCTGAGAATCTTGCTCAATTCTCTTAGGATGGTCTTCAGGATACAAAGGTTCCTGAGTCATTCTACCAGTTCTAGTAGCCACTCTAACAACATTATCATTATCTTAATATTCAATTCATTGAGCAAATCATTTTGAGCTTTAAGTACTTGTTCTACTTGAGTGGTAATCATAGAAGCATGTTTACTAATAAGTTTAAGTTCACTTTTAACATTAGCCATATAATCACCCAAGTGTTCAAGCATATTTGAATTGTTTTTCAATTGTCTACCAAAATAAGCATTAAAGTCTTCTTGCTTAGCCATAAATTTATCAAACTCATCTAAGCATGGGCTAGCAAACTTAGTAAATGGGATTACATCTTTATCATATCTATAGAGAGAATTTACCTTTACTACCTGTGTCGGGTTATCAAGACCATGAGTTTCTTCAATAGGTAAAGGATTAAGATTATATGTTTCTTCAACAGGAGGTAAATTAAGACCATGTATTTCTCCAATAGGAGGTAAATTCTTAACATCTTCAGCTTTAATACCTTTCTCTTTCATAGATTTCTTTGCCTCTTGCATATCTTCAGGACTGAGAAATAGAATACCCCTCTTCTTCGGAGTTGGTTTAGGAATAGGCTCAGGAATTGGCTCCGGAGGTGTCCAATTATTTTCATTTGTCAACATATTATTCAATAGAATTTCAGCTTCATCCGGTGTTCTTTCCCTGAAAACAGAACCAGCACAACTATCCAGGTAATCTCTGGAGGCATCGGTTAGTCCATTATAAAAGATATCAAGTATTTCATTTTTCTTAAGAGGATGATCAGGCAAAGCATTAAGTAATTGGAAATATATCCCTTAAAGCAGCTTGTTTCTTATGAGCAGGGAAATATTTAACAGAGAAGTAATAAATCATATCCTGGGGACTACGCACACAACCAGGATCAAGAGAATTAAACCATATCTTAGCATCACCCTTTAATGAGAACGGAAATATTTTAAGGATGTAAAAGTAACGAGTTCTCTCATCTTTAGTGAACAGGGTAGCTATATCATTCAATTTAGTAAGATATGCCACAACAGTTTCAGATTCATAATCATGAAAAGGATCAGATTCAACCAAAGTAATTATATCAGGATCAACAGAGAATTCATAATCCTTATCGGTAACAAAGATAGGTGAAGTAGCAAAAGCAGGGCCAGGTTTCATTCTAGCATTTAAAGATTGCTTACTCCATTTAGCTAATAATATTTTGAGTTCAGTTCTATTTTGGCACGCTAAAATAGCTAAGGAAGCTTCTTGATCAAAGACATAACCCTTAGGAATAACAAGTGATTCTTCATCATCACTTTCATCAGTATCATCAGATTCAATATTTTCAATCTCTCTAGCCCTAGCAAGTTGTTCATCAAGAAAATCACTAAGTGGCATAGTAGTATCAGGCATAGAGGTAGTTTCATCATAAGTATCATGCATAGCAGAAGTGGCATCATCAATAACATGCGACATATCAAAATGAATAGCAGAAGCAGGTGTAGGTGTCGCAAACTTACTCATAACAGAAGGTGAATCAAGTATAGAGCTAGATGGCAGTTCCTTACCTCCCCTCGTAGTTGAGGGATAGATCTTGGTTTTTGGATCTCTCAAGTTCTTCATAATGATAAGCAGATATATATCCCAAGTGACTCAAAGAATAGAGCTATGCTCCCCGGCAATGGCGCCAGAAAATAGTCTTGATAACCCACAAGTATAGGGGATCGCAACAGTTTTCGAGGGTAGAGTATTCAACCCAAATTTATTGATTTGACACAAGGGGAGCCAAAGAATATTCTCAAGTATTAGCAACTGAGTTATCAATTCAACCACACCTGGAAACTTAGTATCTGTAGCAAAGTGTTTAGTAGCAAAGTAATATGATAGTAGTGGTAACGATAGCAAAAGGTAACAGTACCAAAAGTAGTGTTTTTGGTATTTTGTAGTGATGATAGCAATAGCAACGGGAAAGTAAATAAGCGGAGAACAATATATGGAAAGCTCATAGGCAATGGATCGGTGATGGAGAATTATGCCGGATGCGGTTCATCATGTAACAGTCATAACCTAGGGTGACACAGAACTAGCTCCAGTTCATTGATATAATGTAGGCATGTATTCCGAATATAGTCACACGTGCTTATGGAAAAGAACTTGCATGACATATTTTGTCCTACCCTCCCGTGGCAGCGGGGTCCTTACGGAAACTAAGGGATATTAAGGCCTCCTTTTAATAGAGAACCGGAACAAAGCATTAACATATAGTGAATACATGAAATCCTCAAACTACGTTCATCACCGGTAAGTATCCCGATTATTGTCACTTCGGGGTTAACGGATCATAACACATAATAGGTGACTATAGACTTGCAAGATAGGATCAAGAACACTCATATATTGATGAAAACATAATAGGTTCAGATCTGAAATCATGGCACTCGGGCCCTAGTGACAAGCATTAAGCATAGCAAAGTCATAGCAACATCAATCTCAGAACATAGTGGACACTAGGGATCAAACCCTAACAAAACTAACTCGATTACATGATAGATCCCATCCAACCCATCACCGTCCAGCAAGCCTACGATGGAATTACTCACGCACCGTGGTGAGCATCATGAAATTGGTGATGGAGGATGGTTGATGATGCTGATGGCGATGGATTCCCCTCTACGAAGCCCCAAACGGACTCCAGATCAGCCCTCCCGAGAGGTTTTAGGGCTTGGCGGCGGCTTCGTATCGTAAAATGCGATGATTTCTTCTCTCTGATTTTTTCTCCCCGAAACTCAATATATGGAGGTGGAGTTGGAGTCGGAGAGGCAACAGGAGGACCACGAGGTAGGGGGGCGCGCCCCCCACCCTCGTGGGGAGACGGTGGGCCCCCTGGCCTTCATCTTTGGCGGGTATTTTTCTTATTTTCTGAAAAGTGGCTCTGTGAAGTTTCAGGTCATTCTGAGAACGTTTGTTTCTGCACTATTACCAATAAACCCCTGGCCTTCATATGGTAATTCTGCTGAAAACAGCGTCAGTCCGGGTTAGTTCCATTCAAATCATGCAAGTTAGAGTCCAAAACAAGGGCAAAAGTGTTTGGAAAAGTAGATACGTTTGAGACGTATCACAAACTAGTGCACCTATACAATTTAGCATTGTATTAGGTGTGTTGGGGACACAAGAGACTCTTTATTATTTGGTTGCAGGGTTGTTTGAGAGAGACCATTTTCATCATACGCCTCCCACGGATTGATAGACTTTAGGTCATCCACTTGAGGGAAATTTGCTACTATCCTACAAAACTCTGCGCTTGGAGGCCCAACACGAGTCTACAAGAACAAGGTGTGTAGTAGACATCAAGCTCTTTTCTGGCGCCGTTACCGGGGAGGTGAGTGCTTGAAGGTATATCTTTAGATCTTGCAATTGAATCTTTTAGTTTCTTGTTTTATAACTAGTTTTTCTTATAAAATAAACCTACAAAAAATGAAATTGAGGTTGCCTCATATTATTCGTCTTTATCGTGTCTTTCTTGAAAATGATGGATCGGAAAATTGTGCTCAATTGATAGAAGAAGAATTCAATAAAATGTTTGGCATAAAACTTTGAATGATGAGCACGATTGGAATGTTGTTAGTATGAATTCATTGAGCATCCATGACGCTAATGATATGCAAAGCCATAAGCTTGGGGGTGCTATGTTTGATGAAGATGATATTTTTAGTCCCCTAAGTTTCGATGAGCAAATTTATTATGATGAAAGCATGCCTCCTATTTATGATGATTATATTGATGAAAGTGGGTTTGGAAGAGTCTCAACTCTAGGTAATGATCCCACTATTTTGGAGGGTGTTGAATCTTATTATAATGATAAAAGTGGATTTGGAGAGGTCATGACATTATTTGGTGATGAATCCACTATTTTGGAAGAGGTTTCAATTGATTATTTGGTGATGATTATTATGGTGACACTTATGATATAAAGAATAGTGATAACCATGGAACTTGTCATCATAATTTTAGTTCTCAATATGATTATGCCAATCAAGTATCACATGATAGTTATTTCATTGAATTTGCTCCCACTATTATGAATGAGAAGAAATATGCTTATGTGGAGAGTAATAAATTTTCTATGCTTATGTATCATGAAAAGAATTCTCTATGTGATAATTATATTGTTGAATTCATTCATGATGCTACTAGAAATTACTATGAGAGAGGAACATATGCTTTTACATATTGCAATAATATCAAGTTTCCTCTATATGTGTTGAAAGTTTTGAAGTCATGCTTGTTTTGCCTTCCTATGCTAGTTGATTCTTGTTACCATAAGTTGTTTGCTCACAAAATACCTATGCATAGGAAGTGGGTCAGACTTAAATGTGCTAGTCATATGCTTCATGATGCTCCCATTATGTTTCAATTCTTATCTTCTATGTGAGCATCATTGAAATCAGCATGCCTAACTAAAAAGGCATTAAAGAAAAGCTCTTGTTGGGAGACAAACCGATACTTATACCTATTGTTTTTTGTGTCCACATGATTAAGCTATTGTAGTAATCATGTTTTATAGCTTTTGTTTCAATAAAGTGCCAAGTAAAGCCTTTAGGATAGTGTGGATGATAGTTGACTTGATTCTGTGAAAAAAGAGAAACTTCTGCGCGCAATTCTGGAATTTTGTAAATTAACAAGCACGTGATTTTGCTCTGAATTTTTTTTGAAAAATATTGGTATAAAGATTTCCTTCTTTGTCCTAATTTTTTAGAATTTTTGAATTTACGGAAGTATGGTCATTGCCCAGATCTTCACAGACTGTTCTGTTTTTGACAGATTCTGTATTCAATGCATAGTTTGCTTGTTTTAGTGTTTCCATAGCTTATATTAAGCGATATAAATTATGGAAATGATAAGGTATAGTAGGAATTATGTGGAAACAATAATGAATCTTGTCTTTGACAGTACCCAAGTGAATGATTTATTTTATCATACTAACCTATCTCACGAAGTTCCGTTGAGCTTTGTGTGATTGAAGTTCTCAAGTTTTGGGAGAGATCTCGATATAAGAGAATAAGGAGTCGCAAGATCCTAAGCTTAGGGGTGCCCAAGGCACCCGAAGGTAATATTCAAGGAAGACCCAAGCAACTAAGCTTGGGGATGCCCTAGAAGGCATCCCCTCTTTCGTCTCCAACATTATCGGTAACCTCACTTGGAGCTATATTTTTATTTATCACATGATATGAGTTTTGCTTGGAGCGTCATTTTATTTTATTAGGATTTGCTTGCTGTTATTTATAGTAATATTTTGCATCTTCTATTTGAATAAAAGTGTCAAGTATAGCCTTTACCATGCTTATTTTGCAAGTCTATATGTTGTTGTTTGAAAACAGAAAGTTTTTCATTATGTTTTGAATATTTGTGAATAGTCAGAACATGATAAAATCTTGAACTTTTTACACGATAAGCTACAAAAAAATTCTGCAGTGTGGTAATTTTTGAGAATTTTTTGAGTTAGAATAGGGTGAACCTTCTTGCATTCTTTACAGACTGTCCTGTTTTGACAGATTGTTGTTATGTTTGCATTGTTTGCATATGTTTGCTTGTTTAATGATTCTATTTGAGGATAGGATTATTAAATACGGGGAGGCATTTAGTATGCAATGTTAAATTATAATTTTAGTGATTTTCTACAATAGAGAATGATAAGGTTTTGCATTGATTTATACTAACTTATCTCACGAGTTCTTGTTGAGTTTTGTGTGGATGAAGTTTTTAAGAATTAGGGAAACCATGATATGAGAGGAATTAAGGAGACACAAGAGCTCAAGCTTGGGGATGCCCAAGGCATCCCTAGTTAATATTTCAAGAAGTCTCAAGCATCTAAGCTTGGGGATGCCCCGGTTGGCATCCCAGCTTTCTTCTTTAACAATGATCGGTCAGTTTTGGTTGAGCCTAAGTTTTTGCTTCTTCACATGCTATCCTTGGAATGTCATTTTATTTTGTTTTGCTTGTTGTTTGAAGAAAATACTTAAGATATACAATTTTATTTATGAGAGAGAGTCTTCATATAGCTACTTAATTATTTGACTACTCATTGATCTTCACTTATATCTTTTTGGAGTAGTTTGTCATTTACTCTCATGCTTCACTTATATCCTATGAGTAAATGGTTGAAAGAATTGAATATCATAAATCTGAAATTATATATGTTTCATATGCTTATCCCATCGGGACTAATGACTTCACATATAAGAAGTATAGGTGGTAAAATTTATTGAAAGTTAGCAAACACAACATTGGTCACTTGAACAATTCATGAAAGAATATTGAAGGAAGAGTGTAACATCCCAAATTTTCAATTTGGAATGTTATACATTAGATCATCATTGCATATCATATTTTATTTGCTTTTGGTTTTGATCCTACAAATCCTAAGTAACTCAAGGACCCACGGAGAGAGTTGGGGATTTCGCTATTTTCATATTTGAGTTTTCTCAAATTTTGATAATAGGATCATTTGATTTTAATTATTTTATCATCAATTATTTCTATTACAAAAATATGAGAGAGGGAATAAAATGACTTTCCCAAAATAAAGAAATATTGAGGATTTAATAATAAAATCAAATAATATTTTGTTTCGGAGTTTTTCGTTATTTTATTTGAATTTAGGAAAAATGTGCGTTTTTCTAAATTGCATTTAGGCCCCAAATAAATGTTCACCTTGTGCGTCTTGATTTTAGAAGCCCGAGAAAATTTATTTCGGGATTTTTGGAGTCCTTTTAGTATTTCTTTTTATTTTTCTTCTGCGTGTAATTATTTTTTTTTAAAAAAGTCGCACCGACCTACGGGCCGTGTCCAACCGGGACTCCGGCCCGCTAGGCTTTATAAGCCGGGGGGGAGCCCAGACGAAGCCAGCCCGCCCGCGCCCCTGAAACCCTAGCCGCCGCCGCGCCGCCGCCTCGCCTACTCGCCGCCGAGGTCGCCTCGAAGTCCCCGCCGCCGTTTTTTTCTTTCCAAAAAAAATCGTTCGGTTTTTCCGTCGGTTTTTCGTCATTTTTTTAGTTTCGGTTTTTTAATAGATCAGTTTTTCCGATTTATTTATTTAGCGAGCATTCGTCCGTTCGTTCGTTCTAGCGAACGTTCGTCGTTTTTCTTTTTCTCGGATTAAATCCGCGATTTTTCTGATCGCGATTTCTGATCCGATTTTCGTTTTAGTATAACTTTTTGCTCGTTTATCGGAATCAGGCGATTCAAGCGCCTGGAGTTTCGTCTCGAAACCCTCTATCCGTTTAACCAACTTAAAGAAGTTTTTGCTACTGTAAAAATTGTCTTAGATCCAGATTAGTAGAACGAAGTTGTTTTCTTTCGCCGTTTGACTTTCGTTGCTTTGTTTGATTTGATTCTTTTTGCCAACCGGAGTTCTTAAGTTGAACGTTCTGGTTAGTTTCTCTTATTTCAGTTTTACCTGTGCATTAGATGAGTACTTATTGTATGCTTGTTTGTTTGTCTGCGATAGAATACCCAGAGTGCGCCGCCTGTTACTTCGAATCTCTAGGTTTCGTGGATCATCAGCAAGGCAAGTAACACTTTGATCTTACCTCCTACTACCCAGTTTTATTGCATTAGATCAATCCTCACACTTTGCATGATTAGGATCTAATTAAATTGTGGGTTTGGGAAGTAGTTGAGGTAGTACCTATTACCTGTTATACTATCAAACCTTTGGGAGTTACTTCTACGTTTTCCATTATGCCATGCTATGCTAGTAGACGTGGAAAGGTTGAGTGATATCCATGACAGATGTGAGTTTGTTAATTAATGGTTTATCTAAGGTGGCAACTTAAACACACATCTGGGTGGATTGAGGTACCTGGGTATTCCAGGATTGCCTGCTTTTCTTTATGGACCGCCACCCAGGCTCAAAGGGATCATGAGATTATTCATACTAGAAACTTCTGTGTGCAGCCACAAGCCATTATGAGCTCTGGCATAGTTGATTAAGTCGTGCGAACTCTTACAGGGTAGACTAGCAGATGTAGGGGAAAGTAGGTGTAATGGTCTATCCATCGTAAGGTGCTAGTGCTTCTGAAAGACTGTGTCTCGGTTATCCGTCTTCTCAAACACCATGTGGTGCGAGAAACCAAACGGAGGCGACCGAGTCTTGTGGGGAAAAGTGCGCAAACCTCTGCAGAGTGTAATAAACTAATCATGGTTAGCCGTGTCCCCGGTTATGGACAACTTGAGTATCTAGTACTTGGATCATCATGTGAATCTCAACATGTTACTCTAAATTAATTTTGTTGGGTTTTGTTAATGATATTATTTTAATTGGGATTGAGGATGCTGTCAACCATTCTCAGTGTTTAACAACTACCATTATAGTTAAATAAATTTATTCCTTTGTAGTAGGGAAAAATTGGCTTTACGCAAAACTGTAACCATAGAGCTTTCCACCGTCCAAATATGCATATAGTATAGCTGTTTCATTCCATTACTCTCTATGTGTTACATTGCCAGCATATTCCATGTGCTGACCCGTTTCGGGCTGCAACGTTAATGTTGCAGACTTTTCAGACGACGACTAAGGAGTTTTTAGGTCGTGGTTCTATACTCAGTGATGTCGTTGGAGTTGATGGACTCACTTATCTTCCAAGCCTTCCGCTGTTATCGTTATTAGATGGCCTTAAGCCATATTTATTGTAATAAGTTCTCTTTTGAGACACTCGATGTAATAAGTGTGTGATTGCTACTCTGTTATAAATCCTCCGAGTACTGTGTGGTGTCAGCATTACTGATCCAGGGATGACACCGGAGCACAGAGATCAGATTGTTTGAGGTTTGGTCGCTACAGAGATGGTATCAGAGCACACGCTGACTATAGGACATGACCACTAAGCTAAAGACCTAGATCACTATTCACTCTCTTCTCTTCTGACCTCTCATCTTCTCTACTCTTTAGGATGGTGGATGCAAGGAGCAAGTTCACGCAACTGGATGAAGATACACCCTTTGGACGTCACTTGAAGGAAGTCACGAGATACCTGAACATAGGAGTACCAAGCTTCACCGGAACCTACAACGCCACTGTACCTGAAGAAGAGCGCTGGATGATTCAAGTTCAAGTTCCAGGAAGGACGTTCATGCCAGTCACTAAGCCCATAGAGTTTTCATTTGATGCACCAACTTGGAGTCTAGGAAAGAGCATGGCAGCACACATCGCCATGGGACGCATTGGAGAAGTCTACCGCAATGATCTCAAGGATACTATCTACCAGATTTGTGGGTGCAGAGATGAGCACTGGGAGATGATCAGCACCAGAAAGGATAGATCAATTGCAGCTTTTATCCAGGAGTTAAACCAACACATTTGACGACAGGAGAACCAGATGTGCGCCGACATGATAGACCTGAAGAAGGCAAGGACAAGAATCAAGGAACTGGAGGAAGAACTCAAAGCTACACGTGAAGATTATGAAGAGGAAATTGAAGTGCTAGTGGATAAGAATGCCGACCTAACAATGAAGCTAGCAATATTTATGGGAGGCCCTACACCAGTAGATGAAGACGAAGAACCCAAGGAGATTCGCCCGGAAGACTACATCATCATCGACGACACTGACTCGGATCCAGATGATAGCGATGATGACTATGTTGATGAAGCCGGAGCAGATATCATGGAGTCTGCAACCGAAGAATATTTCTAGTAGAGCACCTCATCAGTAGTAGTAGTCCACCATGTAAATATAGTAGTCCGAACACTTTTGCGATAGTTAGATCGATTGTATGCCCTTGTTTGAATGAATGGAGTGAATTGTTTGCTTTTGCCTCATGTGCATATGGGTAGTGTTTTCTCTTTAGACCCCCTCTATTCTTACATCTCATCTTTTCTAAACCCTCAGATGCCTCCAAGACGTGACCCCGGATTTACCTTTCCACCGGAGCTCACCCAGTTGATCCAGCTGCAGAACACATTGATGCAGTTGCTAGTCCAGAATCAGAATCAGGGGAACAACAACAACAACCCACCACCACCACCACCACCTATTGATCACTTAGCCCGTTTTCTTAGGCTGAATCCGCCGGTGTTTTCCAGTAGCACCGAGCCGATAGTAGCAGACAATTGGCTCCGCAAGACAGCTAGAGAGTTGACCATAGCAGGATGCACAGATGCGGAGAAGGTGAAGTTTGCCGCACATCAGCTTGAAGGACCCGCAGCATCATGGTGGGAGAATTTCACAGCCACTTTCCTTGTCGACACTGTCACATGGGACCAGTTTCAGCAGGCCTTTCGTACTGCCCATGTTTCAGCAGGAGCTATGGCCATGAAGAAGCGTGAGTTTCGCAACTTGCGCCAAGGAGGACGGACAGTTGGCCAGTATATGGAGGACTTTAGTAAATTAGCACGTTATGCCCCAGATGACGTTGCTACGGATGCAGCCAAGCAGGAGAAGTTTCTGGAAGGACTGAATGATGAGTTGAGCATGTAGTTGATGGTAGCAACCTTCAACAACTACCAGGAGTTGGTAGACCGTGATCTTATGATTGAAGGCAAGCACCAGCAAATTGAGAACCGCAAGAGGAAGTATGGACAAGGAAAGTACAATTCAGGAGCTCAGCAGAAGCCACGTTTTACCCCTAGATCGGGAGGACATTTTCAGCATACCCATGGAGGAGGTAGCTCGCACAATCACAATGGCACCAAAAATGGTAATGGCAATGGAGGAAGCAATGGCCAGAATCGCACCAACCCATCAACCCCAGCCAAGAAGGACCTGAGCCAAGTCACTTGCTTTAAGTGTCAAAAGACCGGACATTATGCCAATGAATGTCCTGAAGGCCAAAATGGCAATGGAAGTTCTGGAAAGAAGCCGAACCCTTTCAACAGGGGACAGGTGAACCACGTTAACGTGGAGGAAGTTGAAGAGCAGCCGGATGCCGTAATCGGTAAGTTTTTGGTTAAGTCATTTACTGCATTCGTTCTTTTTGATACTGGTGCATCGCATTCATACATATCAAGGGGATTTGTGGATAAGTATAACCTGCCCACTAAGGTTCTTAGAACACCTATGCTAGTAAGCTCACCAGGAGCGGAGTATATGGCTAGTCAAGGATGTTTTCAAGTGCCATTGAGTATAGGTAGGCATGTGTTTCCCTCGGATTTAATCATTTTGGAATCACAAGGATTGGATGTAATTCTGGGTATGGATTGGCTGTCGATGTACGGAGGAAACATCGATTGCGCCAGCAAGACAATTTTGCTTACTACCCCAGAAGGGAGAAGGATCAAGTATGTATCCCGGCTTATGCAAAAAGGGACTCAAGTAAATTGTTTAACTGGAGTTGTATAGGAGGAAGTACCAGTGTAAGGGATTTCCCTGAAGTATTTACAGAAGAGTTGCGAGGCATGCCACCGGATAGAGATATTGAGTTTTTGATTGAGCTATTGCCAGGCACAGGGCCAATATCAAAGAGACCATACAGGATGCCTGCAAAGGATTTGGTGGAGATTAAGAAGCAGATTAAGGAGTTACTGGATAAGGGATATATTCGCCCAAGTTCTTCGCCTTGGGGATCGCCAGTACTTCTAGTGGAGAAGAAGGATGGATCGTTAAGGATGGTTGTTGATTATCGAGGATTGAATGAAGTAATGATTAAGAATAAGTACCCGCTACCAATGATCAATGATCTGTTTGATCGATTGCAAGGAGCTAAGGTATTTTCCAAGATCGATCTGCGATCCGGATACCACCAGTTAAAGATTCGGGAACATGATATACCCAAACCGGCTTTTACCACCAGGTATGGGTTGTACGAGTATACCGTTATGTCATTTGGTTTGACTAACGCACCTGCATATTTTATGAACATGATGAACAAAGTGTTTATGGAATTTTTGGATAAGTTCGTCGTAGTGTTCATTGATGATATCCTGGTTTACTCGAAAAATGAAGAGGAGCATAAGTAGCATTTGCGTTTGGTACTTGAGAAGCTCAGAGAACATCAGTTGTATGCCAAGTTCAGCAAATGTGAATTTTGGTTGAAGGAAGTTGGATTTCTCAGACACGTTATATCCGGAGAAGGTATATCAGTAGATCCCACTAAAGTTGATACCGTGACCAAGTGGGAAGCACCAACCACAGTTGGAGAGATACGGAGTTTTCTTGGACTCGCAGGATACTACCGGAGATTCATTGAGAATTTCTCCAAGATTGCAAAGCCTATGACGGAGTTATTAAAGAAGGATACCAAGTTCAAATGGACTGAGGAGTGTGAGGCTACTTTCCAGGAGTTGAAGAAACGCTTGGTTACTTCACCAGTGTTGATTTTGCCAGACCAGACCAAGGATTATGAGGTTTATTGTGATGCTTCACGTCAAGGACTTGGAGCAGTGCTTATGCAGGAAGGGAGAGTTGTTTCATATGCCTCAAGATAGCTTTAGCCTCATGAGTTGAATTATGCTACGCATGATTTGGAATTAGCAGCCGTAGTGCATGCTCTGAAGACTTGGAGACATTTTCTGATTGGAAATCATTGTGAGGTGTACACGGATCACAAAGAGTTTGAAATACATTTTCACGTAGAAGGAGTTGAACCTCAGACAAAGGAGATGGTTGGAGCTCATCAAGGATTATGATATGAGATTGCATTACCATCCCGAAAATGCTAATGTAGTAGCTGACGCATTGAGCCGTAAGAGCCATGTCAATACACTAAAGATGGGAGAAATACCAAGGGAGTTAGCCGAAAATCTTCGTGAACTATGTTTGGAAATAGTTCCGAGAGGCTATGTAGCAGCATTGGAGATTCAGTCAACTTTGATGGATAGAATTAGAGAAGCTCAGAAGACTGACAAGGAGATTGCCTCTATTAAGGAGAAACTGAGCAAAGGAAAAGCTAAGGGATTTCGTGAGGATGAGCACGACACCCCATGGTTTGAAGACCGTTTTTATGTGCCCAACGACCCGGAGATCAGGAAGTTGATTCTGCAAGAGGCACACGATTCACCATATTCGATTCACCCAGGAAATACCAAGATGTATTTGGATTTGAAGGATATTTTCTGGTGGACCGGAATGAAGAAGGATATTGCGGAGTATGTAGTAGTTTGTGATGTGTGTCAGAGAGTAAAGGCAGAGCATCAGAAGCCAGCAGGATTGTTACAACCATTGCCGATACCCGAATGGAAGTGGGATAAGTTAGGCATGGATTTTATCACGGGATTACCCAGGACTCGTTCAGGCTATGACTCGATTTGGGTTGTAGTCGATTGGTTGACGAAGGTAGCTCATTTCATCCCGGTAAAGACCACGTACACCAGTGCTAAGTTGGCAAAGATATACATGACCAGGATCGTATGTCTGCATGGAGTTCCAAGGAGTATCGTATCAGATAGAGGAACCCATTTTACCTCAAAGTTCTGGAAGCAGTTGCATGAAACTTTGGGTACCAGGCTAGAATTCAGTACAGCTTTTCATCCACAGATAGATGGACAGACCGAGAGAGTCAATTAGATTTTGGAGGATATGCTGAGAGCTTGTGCACTAGATTATGGATCTAGTTGGGACGACAATTTGCCATATGCAGAGTTCTCTTACAACAATAGTTACCAAACCAGTTTAAAGATGGCCCCTTTCGAAGCTTTGTACGGAAGAAAGTGCAGGACACTGTTGTCATGGGACGAAGTTGGAGACCGCCAGTTGTTTGGGCCTGATTTGATTAAAGAGTCTGAACAGAAGGTGAAGTTGATTCGTGATAGGCTCAAGGTAGCTCAGCCCAGACAGAAGAGATATGCAAATTCTAAACGCAAGGAGACAGTTCACGAAGTCGGAGACCGAGGTTATCTTCGAGTATCCCCACTTCGAGTAACAAAGCGTTTTGGTGTTAAGGGAAAGTTAGCGCCACGATTTGTAGGACCATATCGAGTATTGGAACGTATGGGAGAAGTGGCCTACAAGTTGGAATTGCCCAAAGGATTGTCAGGAGTTCATGATGTATTCCACGTTTCTCAATTGAAGAAGTGCCATGCGGAGATGGCTGACATACCGTTGAGAGACACAGTGCCATTGGAAACAATCCAGTTGGACAATGATTTGACCTATGAGGAGAAACCAGTTAAGATTTTCGAGCTTGCCAGTCGAGTCACTCGCAGCAAGGTTATCAAGTTTTGCAAATTTCAGTGGAGCCACCACACGGAGGATGAAGCCACCTGGGAACGAGAGGAAGATTTGCTCAAGGACCACCCTCACCTATTTTCTAGCCAACCCGAATCTCGAGGGCGAGATTCATCTTAAGGGGGGTACGTTTGTAACATCCCAAATTTTCAATTTGGAATGTTATACATTAGATCATCATTGCATATCATATTTTATTTGCTTTGGGTTTTGATCCTAGAAATCCTAAGCAACTCAAGGACCCACGGAGAGAGTTGGGGATTTCTCTATTTTCATATTTGAGTTTTCTCAAATTTTGAGAATAGGATCATTTGATTTTAATTATTTTATCATCAATTATTTCTATTAAAAAAATATGAGAGAGGGAATAAAATGACTTTCCCAAAATAAAGAAATATTGAGGATTTAATAATAAAATCAAATAAGATTTTGTTTCGGAGTTTTACGTTATTTTATTTGAATTTAGGAAAAATGTGCGTTTTTCAAAATTGCATTTAGGCCCAAAATAAATGTTCACCTTGTGCGGCTTGATTTTAGAAGCCCGGGAAAATTTATTTCGGGATTTTTGGAGTCCGTTTAGTATTTCTTTTTATTTTTCTTATGTGCGTAATTATTTAAAAACAAATCGCACCGACCTACGGGCCGTGTCCGACCGGGACTCCAGCCCGCTAGGCTTTATAAGCCGGGGGGGGGGGGGGAGCCCAGCCGAAGCCAGCTCGCCCGCGCCCCCAAAACCCTGGCCACCGCCGCCGCGCTGCCGAGGTCGCCTCGAAGTCCTCGCCGCTGTTTTTTTTCTTTTCAAAAAAAAATATCGTTCAGTTTTTCCGTCGGTTTTTCGTCGGTTTTTTTAGTTTCGGTTTTTTTAATAGATCGGTTTTTCCGATTTATTTATTTAGCGAGCGTTCGTCCGTTCATTCGTTCTAGCGAACGTTCGTCGTTTTTCTTTTTCTCAGATTAAATCCGTGATTTTTCTGATTGCGATTTCTGATCCGATTTTCGTTTTAGTATAACTTTTCGCTCGTTTATCAGAATCACGCGATTCAAGCGCCTGGAGTTTCGTCTCGAAACCCTCTATCCGTTTAACCAACTTAAACAAGTTTTTGCTACTTTAAATTGATCTTACCTCCTACTACCCAGTTTTATTGCATTAGATCAATCCTCACACTTTGCATGATTAGGATCTAATTAAATTGTGGGTTTGGGAAGTAGTTGAGGTAGTACCTATTACCTGTTATACGATCAAACCTTTGGGAGTTACTTCTACGTTTGCCATTATGCCATGCTATGTTAATAGGCGTGGAAAGGTTGAGTGATATCCATGACAGATGTGAGTTTGTTAATTAATGGTTTATCTAAGGTGGCAACTTAAACACACATCTGGGTGGATTGAGGTACCTGGGTATTCCAGGATTGCCTATTTTTCTTTATGAACCGCCACCCAGGCTCAAAGGGATCATGAGATTATTCATACTAGAGACTTCCGTGTGCAGCCACAAGCCATTATGGGCTCTGGCATAGTTGATTAAGTCATGCGAATTCTTACAGGGTAGACTAGCAGATGTAGGGGAAAGTAGGTGTAACGGTCTATCCATCGTAAGGTGCTAGTGCTTCTGAAAGACTGTGTCTCGGTCATCCGTCTTCTCAAACACCATGTAGTGCGAGAAACCAAACAGAGGCGATCGAGTCTTGTGGGGAAAAGTGCGCAAACCTCTGCAGCGTGTAATAAACTAATCATGGTTAGCCGTGTCCCCGGTTATGGACAACTTGAGTATCTAGTACTTGGATCATCATGTGAATCTCAACATGTTACTCTAAATTAATTTTGTTGGGTTTTGTTAATGATATTATTTTAATTGGGATTGAGGATGCTGTCAACCATTCTCAGTGTTTAACAACTACCATGATAGTTAAATAAATTTATTCCTTTGTAGTAGGGAAAAATGGCTTTACGCAAAACTGTAACCATAGAGCTTTCCACCAGCCAAATATGCATATAGTATAGCTGTTTCATTCCATTACTCTCTATGTGTTACATTGCCAGCATATTCCATGTGCTGACCCGTTTCGGGCTGCAACGTTAATGTTGCAGACTTTTCAGACGATGATTAAGGAGTTTTTAGGTCATGGTTCTATACTCAGTGATGTCGTTGGAGTTGATGGACTCACTTATCTTCCAAGCCTTCCGCTGTTATCGTTATTAGATGGCCTTAAGCCATATTTATTGTAATAAGTTCTCTCTTGAGACACTCGATGTAATAAGTGTGTGATTGCTACTCTGTTATAAATCCTCCGAGTACTGTGTGGTGTCAGCATTAGTGATCCAGGGATGACACCGGAGCACAGAGATCAGACTGTTTGAGGTCTGGTCGCTACAAAGAGATACTTCAGATATAAATATACTATCTTGGACATCTTCTATGATTGTGAGCCCCATTAATTATTTTCAAACTTGAGCAAATTAGTTGAAGTTGTATAAGGAAGACAACGTAATGAGTTATGTCTGGGTATATTTGTATAGAAGTTCACTACTGCAGGATGGTCCAAACATGACACTACGATCAGAGACCCTTCGACGAAACTGTGTGCGATGCCATAATCGCAAACGGTGGTGTAAAAACCGTCAAAAAGGTGCAAAACGTTTTCGATGACAGATGCATCAAACACGGTTCAGAATTTAGTTGCGTGTGCGATGCAGGGCATACGGTTCAGCTCAATTAACTGTTTGGGATGAGGCGGCACAAAAGAAACGGGCAGCCAGATGAAGGCGTGTGCAATATACAGCATCCGGTTCACCAGGATGAACTGTGTGTGATTAGGCAACACAATGGAAATGGTTCAACTGAACAAGATGTGTGTGATACGTGGCAAACAGGTCCGTAATCTGAAATGTGTGCGAAGACCAATAATAACACAGACGATTGTGCTAATAAGCCGTGTGAATTGCTCCGTCTACAGTAGAATAACATGTATATATATAACATAAATAAACATGCAATTACATAAGTGACTATACAGATCATTCGCACACACCTCAATAAACAATTGCATGCATTCTAAAGTAGGAGAAACGACCGTCTAGTCATCTACTTCTTGTGACGCTCCCGCCACTGCTATGTGGGTCGATCCCTCGTCTAGGTCTGGAAGAAGACAGTTCCTCATGTCAACAATCGGCATGTACATCTCATAGCTTGTGTACGCATACATGGCCACGTACTTAACATGTTGTTCATCCAGTCTCTGATGCCACACACTGTGCCAAGCGTTCTTGTCCTTATTGCTCTCTTGTTTCATCTTCGCATAGTAGGGGTCGATGATGGCCGAGGCGAGGTCAACGAGGGAGTTCAGTTTGCTTTTGTCCCTGCCCCAGACCTTGTAGTGGTGCTGGATGTTGACAAGATTCGGGCATTTCAAGTCCGAAACCTTGAGCGCTTTTAGATCGTTGGTGGTGTCCACCGTAGCGAAACTGTAGTCGGAGCTGTTGATAAACCTGGAGAAACGCTCGCAAGGCCTTGTGGCAAGGTGGAAGTGGTAGACGAGGACGTCATGTCGCACACACAACTGGGCGACGACAACCTTCTGATCGTGCCCGGCACGACCGATGGTGTACTCGAGGTCGAAGCCGACCACTCGGTACTTGTCCTCGGCAAGGAACTGCTCCATTGTTTGGATGGAGCTCTCCACCGAGACCGGATCGTTCGTGTACACCACCAAGAGGGCCTTCCCCCTCACATGGGTGTCCACTACGTGATGCATGGTGAACTGCCCGCCGTTGTCGTCGGCGGCCGCTGGGAGCGCCATTGGAACCGCTGGATGTCCTCTCTGTATGTGTCCTCATGGGTGTGCTTATTCTGCCGTGTGAGATGAGAGATGAAGGTAAATGGCCGTAGGAATAAAAGGGGGCCGGGCGACGTGGATTCTTGGTGCGTTTGCATGGCATCTTTGCAGCGGGTAACTGCATCGTTGCACCGCGCCCGGCGCAACCGCTTGCACACGAACGTGCGTGATTGTGCGCCGGCCCAAAACACTGGCAGCGCGCGTGGAGGGACGAGGATAGAGCACCCGGAGGGATGCTATGTCTTGAGCTTGCGTTGGTTTTCCCCAAAGAGGAAGGGATGATGCAGCAGAGTAGCGTAAGTATTTCCCTCGGTTTTTGAGAACCAAGGTATCAATCCAGTAGGAGGCCATGCTCAAGTCCCTCGTACCTGCACAAAGCGATAGCTACCCGCAACCAACGTGATTAGGGGTTGTCAATCCCTTCACGGTCACTTATGAGAGTGAGATCTGATAGATATAATATTTTTGGTATAAAGATGCAAAGTAAAAAGTAAAAGCAAAGTAAAAAGCAAAGCAAGATTAAAGTGATGGAGATTGATATGATGAGAATAGACCCGGGGGCCATAGGTTTCACTAGTGGCTTCTCTCAAGAGCATAAGTATTCTATGGTGGGTGAACAAATTACTATTGAGCAATTGACAGAATTGAGCATAGTTATGAGAATATCTAGGCATGATCATGTATATAGGCATCACATCTGTGACAAGTAGATTGAAATGATTCTGCATCTACTACTATTACTCCACTCATCGACTGCTATCCAGCATGCATCTAGAGTATTAAGTTAAAAACAGAGTAACGCCTTAAGCAAGATGACATGATGTAGAGAGATAAATTCATGCAATATGAAATAAACCCCATCTTGTTATCCTCGATGGAAACAATACAATACGTTCCTTGCTGCCCCTTCTGTCACTAGGTAAGGACACTGCAAGATCGAACCCAAAGCTAAGCACTTCTCCCATGGCAAGAACTACCAATCTAGTTGGCCAAACCAAACGGATAATTCGAAGAGACTTGCAAAGATAACCAATCATACATAAAAGAATTCAGAGAAGATTCAAATATTATTCATAGATAGACTTGATCATAAACCCACAATTCATCGTTCTCAACAAACACACCGCAAAAAGAAGATTACATCGAATAGATCTCCACAAGAGAGGGGGAGAACTTTGTATTGAGATTCAAAGAGAGAGAAGAAGCCATCTAGCTACTAACTATGGACCCGAAGGTCTGAGGTAAACCACTCACACTTCATCGGAGGGGCTAGGATGATGTAGAAGCCCTCCGTGATGATGGCCCTCTTCCGGCGGAGCTCCAGAACAGGCTCCAAGATGGGATCTCGTGGATACAGAAAGTTGCGGTGGTGGAATTAGGTTTTTGGCTCCCGTTCTGATCGTTTGGGGGTACGTGTGTATATATAGGAGGAAGAAGTACGCCGGAGGAGCAACGAGGGGCCCACGAGGCAGGGGGCGCGCCCCCCACCCTCGTGACCGCCTCTTTTGTTCCTTGGAGCAGGGTCCAAGTCTCCTGGATCACGTTCGGTGAGAAAATCACGTTCCCGAAGATTTTATTCCGTTTGGACTCCGTTTGATATTCCGTTTCTCCGGAACACCGAAATAGGCAAAAAAACAGCAATTCTGGGTGGGCCTCCGGTTAATAGGTTAGTCCCAAAAATAATATAAAAGTGGAAAATAAAGCCCAATATAGTCCAAAATAGTAGATAATATAGCATGGAGCAATCAAAAATTATAGATACATTGGAGACGTATCAGGCATCCCCAAGCTTAATTCCTGCTCGTCCTCGAGTAGGTAAATGATAAAAAGAGAATTTTTGATGCGGAGTGCTACTTGGCATAATTTCAATGCAAATCTTCTTAATTGTGGTATGAATATTCAGATTAGAAAGATTCAAGACAAAATTTTATATTGACATAAAAATAATAATACTTGAAGCATACTAACAAAGCAATTATGTCTTCTCAAAATAACATGGCCAAAGAAAGTTATCCCTATAAAATCATATAGTCTGGCTATGCTCCATCTTCACCATACAAAGTATTTAAATCATGCACAACCCCGATGGCAAGCCAAGCAATTGTTTCATACTCTAACTTTTTCAAAACTTTTTCAATCTTCATGCAATACATGAGCGTGAACCATGGATATAGCACTATAGGTGGAATAGAATGGTGGTTGTGGAGAAGACAAAAAAGGAGGGGAAGATAGTCTCACATCAACTAGGCGTATCAACGGGCTATGGAGATGCCCATCAATAGATATCAATGTGAGTGAGTAGGGATTGTGTGACGCCCCCGATTCAATCGTACACTAATCATACACGCAAACGTGTATGATCAAGATCAGGGACTCACGGGAAGATATCACAACACAACTCTACAAATAAAATAAGTCATACAAGCGTCATATTACAAGCCAGGGGCCTCGAGGGCTCGAATATAAGAGCTCGATCATAGACGAGTCAGCGGAACCAACAATATCTGAGTATAGACATAAGTTAAACAAGTTTGCCTTAAGAAGGCTAGCACAAACTGGGATACATATCGAAAGAGGCGCAGGCCTCCTGCCTGGGATCCTCCTAACTACTCATGGTCGTCGTCAGCGGGCTGCACGTAGTAGTAGGCACCTCCCGAGTAGTAGTAGTCGTCGTCGACAGTGGCGTCTGGCTCCTGGGCTCCAACGTCTGGTCGCAGCAATCGAGTATAGAAAGGGGGAAAAGAGGGAGCAAAGCAACCGTGAGTACTCATCCAAAGTACTCGCAAGCAAGGAGCTACACTACATATGTATGCCTTGGTATCAAATGGAATAAGGGTATCATATGTGGACTGAACTGCAGAATGCCGGAACAAGAGGGGGATAGCTAGTCCTTTCGAAGACTACGCTTCTGGTAACCTCCATCTTGTAGCAGGAGAAGAGAGTAGATGGTAAGTTCACCAAGTAACATCGCATAGCATAATCCTAACCGATGATCCTCCCCTCGTCGCCCTGTGAGAGAGCGATCACCGGTTGTATCTGGCACTTGGAAGGGTGTGTTTTATTAAGTATCCGATTCTAGTTGTCATAAGGTCAAGGTAAAACTCCAAGTCGTCCTGTTACCGAAGATCACGGCTATTCGAATAGATTAACTTCCCTGCAGGGGTGCACCACATAACCCAACACGCTCGATCCCATTTGGCTGGACACACTTTCCCCGGTCATGCCCGGCCTCGGAAGATCAACACGTCGCAGCCCTACCTAGGCACAACAGAAAGGACAGCACGCCGGTCTAAATCCTATGGCGCAGGGGTCTGGGCCCATCACCCATTGCACACCTGCACGTTGCGTACGCGGCCGGTGAGCAGACCTAGCCTCCCTTATACAAGAGTAGGCGTTCCAGTCCAACCCGGCGCGCGCCGCTCAGTCGCTGACGTCACGAAGGCTTCGGCTGATACCACGACGTCGAGTGCCCATAACTGTCCCCGCGTAGATGGTTAGTGCGTATAGGCCAGTGGCCAGACTTAGATCAAATACCAAGATCTCGTTAAACGTGTTATCTTGAAATAACTGCGAAAGCCGACCAGGGCCAGGCCCACCTCTCTCCTAGGTGGTCTCAACCTGCCCTGTTGCTTCGCCACAAAGATCCACACAAAGGGCTGTTGGGACAAAGGTCCTTTCAGCCCCCAATCCGTGAATCACTCGCGGGTGCTCCACGAGCCGACCCGTCTTTAGTCACCACATGTATCATGTATAAAGTATATAGTATATACCCATGATCACCTCCCGAGTGATCACGGCCCGATAGTATAGCATGGCAGACGGACAAGAATGTAGGGCCACTAATGATAAACTAGCATCCTATACTAAGCATTAGGATTGCAGGTAAAGGTAACAACAGTAGTAGCAAGGACAGGCTATGCATCAGGATATGATTAACGGAAGGCAGTAACATGCTACACTACTCTAATGAAAGCAGTATAGAGAAGAGTAGGCGATATCTGGTGATCAAGGGGGGGCTTGCCTGGTTGCTCTGGCAAGAGGGAGGGGTCGTCAACACCGTAGTCGTACTGGGTAGCAGCGGCGTCGGTCTCGGTGTCTAGCGAGAGAAGAGGGGGAAGAAACAATAAATATAATGCAAACAAATGCATGACGATGCATGACATGACAAAGCGTGGTGCTAGGTGTGCCCTTACGCGGTACGAGGTGGTACCGGTGAAGGGGGAAAAACATCCGGGAAAGTATTCCCGGTGTTTCGCGTTTTTGGACAGATGAACTGGAGGGGGAAAGTTGCATGTTTGCTATGCTAGGGATGCATGGCGGACGAATGGGCTGCGTATCCAGATTCGTCTCGTCGTTCTGAGCAACTTTCATGTTCAAAGTTTTTTCATCTGAGCTACGGTTTATTTTATATGATTTTCTAAAGTTTTAAATCATTTTTAGAATTTATTTAATTAATTTAATCGAACATTATCCAGAATAGTGTTTGTTGACGTCATGGTGACGTCAGCAGTCAACAGAGGTGTTGACTGGTCAAACTAACGTGTGGGTCCAATGGGACCCACATGTCATTCTTTGTTTAAGTTAATTAGGGTTGAGCTAACTAATTACTGTTTAATTAAACTAACAAGTTAATTATATTAATTAATTAGGATTAATTTATTTATTTATTTAATATATTATTATTATTATTATTTTTAATCTTTTTTGGAAACGTTCTGGAGGCGGGGCCCTCCTGTCATTGGCCCATAGGGGAGCCTAGTGGGTTTGCGAGCGCTGGGTGCGGGCGTCCGCGCACCCACACGGAGGCGACGGAGGGCACCGGGTCACGGGTGAGGGGGAGCGCTGGCCACGACGGGCCGGAGCAGGTAGGCACGGCAACGGGCGTCGGTGGCCGGAGGCAGGCACGGTGAGCGGCGGACGAGGGCAACAGAAGATACCCCACAATTGCGCGCACCTAGGGGGCTTTGCAGCAGGCGTTGGAGTTGCCGGAATCATCGGGAACGACGAGTCCCACGGTGGTGGAGCCACGGCTCGCACCGGGGTGGTGCACGGGTGCGGCGCGGGCATGTGTGTGCGCGGCCGATGGTGGTGAGCACGAGCGCTCAACGTGCTCTCGACGCAGTGGTGTGGCGAACTTCGGCAACGGAAAAAACGAAAAGGAGGAACAAGGGGATCGAGCGGGAGCCTCACATCGAGCGGCAGGGGAGGTCTGTGAGCTCGGGAGAGGCCGTGGCGGGTCGGAGAGGTGGCCGACGAGGCGCGGGCTGCCGGTGACGAGGCGGTCGGGCAGGGGCGACGACGGGCGAAGTAGAGGGGCTTGCGCGGACATGAGAGGAAGGAGGGAGGCCGGATCCGCGACGGGCCTCCGGGATCCGTCCCTCTCCGGCGAGGAGGCGGCTTGGGCGAGCGCGCGCTGGCAGGCGCAGGCCGGGCGCGGCCAAGGAGCCACGGAGCAGCCGCGGCGCTAGCGACAGGGGCGTGTTGCAGGGGCGGCGGCCGGTGGTGATGATTGCGGGCCAGCACGGGGGCGCTGGCGGCGATGACGTGGGGAGGCTCGCCGGGCCACCGGGAGCAGCGACGGGCGGTCGGGTACGACGAGGTGGGCGTAGGAGATCGAGAGGGATTGCGGGGGGGGGGGGGGATCGTGCGGGAGGAGTGGGGGGAGTGGCTGACCCGATCTAGGTCACGGGGGGGAGTGGGCGTTAAGGAGTGCGGGGATGGGCCGGCCTGGTGGGTCGTGGCCCAGTTGGGCTGGTGGCCTGCTGGGCCAGAGCCCCGGGGGGTTTCTTTTCCATTTTTTGTTTTTTTCTCTTTTGTATTTCCTTTTTACTGTTTTATTTCACTTTCTATTTACTATAGTTTTATAAAATACTAAATTAGTTCCTAAAATAGTGTTACTACTTATTCTAATGTCACAATAACTTGGGCTCCCAAATAAATTAGTTTAATATTTTATATATTATAAAAGACATTTAATCGTTGGTTTTAGCTGCTGTTTTGCTCATTTTAGAGTATTTACACATTTTATAAAAGTGTGGTTTCTCCTCCATTATTACTTAGGATTTATTTGTCACATCGAGAACATTTTAGTTTTGACTTTCGAGAACTATAATTGTTTGACTTGATTTTGAATTTGAATTTTGAATCGGTGTTTGAACTAACCCGGGATTAACTACAGTGACAGAGGTGACGTGACATCATTAACGGGGGATTACTGTAGCCTAATTATCCGGGCGTCACAGATTGCCATGCAACAGATGCACTAGAGCTATAAAAGTATGAAAGCTCAAAAGGAAACTAAGTGGGTGTGCGTCCAACTTGCTTGCTCACGAAGACCTAGGACAATTTTGAGGAAGCCCATCATTGGAATATACAAGCCAAGTTCTATAATGTAAAATTCCCACTAGTATATGAAAGTGACAACATATGAGACTCTCTATATGAAGAACATGGCGCTACTTTGAAGCACAATATATGAGACTTGCTATATCATGGTGCTACTTTGAAGCACAAGTGTGGAAAAAAAAGATAGTAGCATTGCCCTTTTTTTGGGCCTTCTTTTTTTCTTTGGCCTTTTTTTATTGGGACAATGCTCTATTGAGTGATGATCATCACACTTTTATTTATTTACAACTCAATGATTACAACTCGATTCTAAAACAAAGTATGACTCTATGCCTCCGGTGGTGTACCGGGATATGCAATGAATCGAGAGTGACAAGTATGAAGAAATTATGAACGGTGGCTTTGCCACAAATACTATGTCAACTACATGATCCTGCTAAGCAATATGACAATGATGAATGTGTCATGATGAACTAGATGGTGGAAAGTTGCATGGCAATATATCTCGGAATTGCTATGGAAATGCCATAATAGGTAGGTATGGTGGCTGTTTTGAGGAAGGTATATGGTAGGTGTATGATACCGGCGAAAAGTGCGCGGTATTAGAGAGGCTAGCAAAGGTGGAAGGGTGAGAGTGCGTATAATCCATGGACTCAACATTAGTCATAAAGAACTCATATACTTATTGCAAAAATCTAGAAGTTATCAAAGCGAAGTATTACGCGCATGCTCCTAGGGGGATAGATTGGTAGGAAAAGACCATCGCTCGTCCCTGACCACCACTCATAAGGAAGACAATCAATAAATAAATCATGCTCCGACTTCGTCACATAACGGTTCACCATACGTGCATGCTACGGGAATCACAAACTTTAACGCAAGTATTCTTTAAATTCACAACTACTCAACTAGCATGACTTTAATATTATCACCTCCATATCTCAAAACAATCATCATGCTTCAATCTTTTCTTAGTATTCAACACACTCAAAAGAAAGTTTCACAAATCTTGAATACCAAGCATATTATTATTAAGCAAATTACCATGCTATTAAGAGACTCTCAAAATAATTTAAGTAAAGCATGAGAGATCAATAGTTTCTTTAAAACACATCCACCACCGTCCTCTAAAAGATCTAAGTGAAGCACATAGAGCAAAATTATAACACTCAAAAGATATAAGTGAAGCACATAGAGCAAAACTACTTAGCTCAAGAGATATAAGTGAAGCACATAGAGCAAAACTACTTAGCTCAAAAGATATAAGTGAAGCACATAGAGTATTCTATAAAATTTTAATTCATGTATGGCTCTCTCAAAAGGTGTGTACATCAAGGATGATTGTGGAATACTAAGACACAAAGACACAAATAATACAAGACACTCCAAGCAAAACACATATCATGTTGGTGAATAAAAATATAGCTCCAAGTAAATTACCGATGGAAGTGGGCGAAAGAGGGGATGCCTTCCGATGCATCCCCAAGCTTTGAATTTTTGGTGTCCTTGGATTATCTTGGGGGTGCCATGGTCATCCCCAAGCTTAGGATCTTGCCACTCATTGTTCCATGATCCATCAAAAGAACTCACCCAAAACTTGAAAACTTCACAACACAAAACTCAAAATAGAAAACTCGTGAGCTCCGTTAGCGAAAGAAAACAAAAGACCACTTCAAGGTACTGTAATGAACTCATTATTTATTTATATTGTTGTTAAACCTACCGTATTCCAACTTCTCTATGGATTATAAACTATTTTACTAGCCATAGATTCATCAAAATAAGCAAACAACACACGAAAAACAGAATCTGTCAAAAACAGAACAGTCTGTAGTAATCTGTAGCTAGCGCAAGATCTGGAACCCCAAAAATTCTAAAATAAATTGCTGGACGTGAGGAATTTATCTATTAACCATATTCAAAAATAATTAACTAAATATCACTCTTAAAATAAAAATTACAGCAGTTCTCATGAGCACTAAAGTTTCTGTTTTTTACAGCAAGTTCAACAAGACTTTCCCCAAGTCTTCCCAACGGTTCTACTTGGCACAAACACTAATTAAACACAAAAAACACAACCAAAACAGAGGCTAAATAATTTATTTATTGAATAAAAGCAAGGATAAATATTGGGTTGTCTCCCAAGAAGCGCTTTTCTTTAAATCCTTCAAGCTAGGCATTGATAATTTTAATGATGCTCACATGAAAGACAAGAATTGAAGCACGAACTGAGCATCATAAAACACGTGACAAACGCATCTAAGTCTAACATACTTCCTATGCATAGGCATTTTATAGGCAAACAAATTATCAAGGCAAGCAAAAACTAGCATATGCAAGGAAGAGGAAAGAAACAATAACAATCTCAACATAACGAGAGGTAATTTAGTAACATGAAAATTTCTAAAACCATATTTTCCTCTCTCATAGTAATTACATGTAGGATCATAAGCAAATTCAAAAATATAGCTATCACATAAAATATTCTCAACATGATCCACATGCATGCAAAGTTGGCACTTTTCCGAAATAGTGGGATTAACATTAACTAAAGTCATGACCATCCCAAACGCACTTTTATCAAAAACTTCATAAGATTGAACATTCTATAAATATGTGGGATCTAAAGTTGACATTCTTCCAAACCCACTTTCAATATTATTGCAAACATTATAATCAATCTCATATTCATCATGGGGTTTAAATAAATTTTCAAGATCAAAAGAAGAATCACCCCAATCATGATCATTGCAACAAGTAGGGGACATAACAAAACTAGCATCCCCAAGCTTAGGGTTTTGCATATTATTAGAACAATTGTCATTAATAGAATTTATAATAACATCATTGCAATCATGCTTTTTATTCAAAGATCTATCGTGAATCACTTCATAACATACTTCATCGCAATTTTCAGATTCACGAATTTCAAGCAAAACTTCATAAAGATAATCTAGTGCACAAAACTCACTAGCAATTGGTTCAACATAACTGGATCTCTTAAAATGATTAGCAAGTGGATGAGGATCCATAAATCTTAGGTTCTCTATTTAGTAATAAATAAATGACTATTCCAACCATACGAGCAAGCAAGAAACGGGCAAAAGAGGCGAATAGAGAAAGAGAGGGAGGATAGAGAGAGAGAGGGCGAATAAAACGGCAAGGGTGAATTGGGGGGAGAGGAAAACGAGAGGCAAATGGCAAATAATGTAATGCGAGAGATAGGGATTGTGATGGGTACTTGGTATGTTGACTTTTTGCATAGACTCCCCGGCAACGGCGCCAGAAATGGCTCGTTGTCGGGAGTCAAATCTTGACTTGCGCGAACCTCCCCGGCAACGGCGCCAGAAATCCTTCTTGCTACGTCTTGATCTTGTGTTGGTTTTCCCCGAAGAGGAAGGGATGATGCAGCAGAGTAGCGTAAGTATTTCCCTCAGTTTTTGAGAACCAAGGTATCAATCCAGTAGGAGGCCACGCTCAAGTCCCTCATACCTGCACAAAGCGATAGCTACTTGCAACCAACGCGATTAGGGGTTGTCAATCCCTTCATGGTCACTTACGAGAATGAGATCTGATAGATATAATATTTTTGGTATTTTTGGTATAAAGATGCAAAGTAAAAAGTAAAAGCAAAGCAAAAAGCAAAGCAAGATTAAAGCGATGGAGATTGATATGATGAGAATAGACTTGGGGGCCATAGGTTTCACTAGTGGCTTCTCTCAAGAGCATAAGTATTCTACGGTGGGTGAACAAATTACTGTTGAGCAATTGACAGAACTGAGCATAGTTATGAGAATATCTAGGCATGATCATGTATATAGGCATCACGTCCGTGACAAGTAGATCGAAACGATTCTGCATCTACTACTATTACTTCACTCATCGACCGCTATCTAGCATGCATCTAGAGTATTAAGTTAAAAACAGAGTAACGCCTTAAGCAAGATGACATGATGTAGAGAGATAAATTCATGCGATATGAAATAAACCCCATCTTGTTATCCTCGATGGCAACGATACAATACGTGCCTTGCTGCCCCTTCTGTCACTGGGTAAGGACACCGCAAGATCGAACCCAAAGCTAAGCACTTCTCCCATGGCAAGAACTACCAATCTAGTTGGCCAAACCAAACGGATAATTCGAAGAGACTTGTAAAGATAACCAATCATACATGAAAGAATTCAGAGAAGATTCAAATATTATTCATAGATAGACTTGATCATAAACCAACAATTCATCGGTCTCAACAAACACACCGCAAAAAGAAGATTACATCGAATAGATCTCCACAAGAGAGGGGGAGAACTTTGTATTGAGATTCAAAGAGAGAGAAGAAGCCATCTAGCTACTAACTATGGACCCGAAGGTCTGAGGTAAACTACTCACACTTCATCGGAGGGGCTAGGATGATGTAGAAGCCCTCCGTGATGACGGCCCTCTTCCGGCGGAGCTCTGGAACAGGCCCCAAGATGGGATCTCGTGGATACAGAAAGTTGCGGCGCTGGAATTAGGTTTTTGGCTCCCATTCTGATCGTTTGGGGGTACGTGTGTATATATAGGAGGAAGAAGTACATCGGAGGAGCAACGAGGGGCCCACGAGGCAGGGGGCGCGCCTTAGGGGGAGCGCCCCCCACCCTCATGACCACCTCTTTTGTTCCTCGGAGCAGGGTCCAAGTCTCCTGGATCACGTTCGGTGAGAAAATCATGTTCCCGAAGATTTTATTCCGTTTGGACTCTGTTTGATATTCCGTTTCTCCGAAACACTGAAATAGGCAAAAAAACAGCAATTCTGGGCTGGGCCTCCAGTTAATAGGTTAGTCCCAAAAATAATATAAAAGTGGAAAATAAAGCCCAATATAGTCCAAAACAGTAGATAATATAGCATAGAGCAATCAAAAATTATAGATACGTTGGAGACGTATCAAGGGACGCGAGAGCAGAGCGCGCACGGAGGGACGCAAGCAGAGCGCACCGCGGCCGCCTGAACCACAAGCAACCAAACGTATAGAGCAGTTGAACACGCAGGAAATGGTCGCCTACAAGCCGGCCGACAGTTGCGTCGCTACGTAGAGAGTGGCCGTGTGGTACCACCTCCATCTAGTCTATAGTCTCCTTTATATTCCGTGCCCTACTTTGCCCTCAAATTTAACCAACAAAATGTTAATGCATGTTTTAAAAATTATATAATTGGAAACTATGTTCAAATACAAATCCAACTATATAATCTTTGGTGACATGCATTCGTATTTTATTAGTTAATTAAATCATACTTATAAACCAGGATGGTAGTATAGTAGGTAATTAAATCGCAAATGTTTTTTTATTAACTGTATGTGTATGTGGCTTTTCGTCCTCCTCTCGCACGTCTTGTCACCCTGCTGCCGCAGACGGCTTACAACGCAAGCTTGCGCAGCGCGCGGGGGCATTCTTTTTGCCTAAAGGTGGCGCCAATGAATCGTCGGTGAGCCCGTTCCTGCGCAACCTCGCAGGTTCCTGCGCAAGCTTCCCGCCCGACCCGGTGAAATCCCCCAAAATCCCAACGCTTACCGGCCTGCTATAAAAACCCTCACGGCCGGCGAGTCCTGCGTCGCATTTTCCCCTCCATCCCTGTAGATTATCTCGTCGCTTCTCCCACATTCGCCAATGGCACCGGTCCGTCATCGTCGCTCAGCCACTCCGCCGTCATCAAATGACAGCTCCAGCTGGGAGGCTACGCCGCGGCGGAGGCGCAGTGCCCGACGTAGTGTAGTGCGCGTGGCGTCCCTATTGGGTGTGCGCGGAACAACCACCACACGCTCCGCCGCTGGTGCCCATCGGCAGTTGTTACTGGCCGCTGGTGCCGCCACACCACCATCGAAAGCCAGGGCCATCGCCCGCTCCGCCGTCGTGGCCCAAAGGCGGGAGATGGCCGTCGTGGCCGCCACCCCACTGCCAGCCACTGTGTCCATCACCCGCTCTGCCACCGCGTCCCGAAGACGGGAGGTGGTGGTCATGGCCGCCACCCTGTCATCGGCCGCCGTGGCCGCCAGCCCACCGTCGACCGCTGGGGTCATCACCCGCTCCGCCACTGCAGCCCGAAGGCGGGAGGCGGATGTGGATGCCCGCACGTGCGATAGCGACCTTGCGCGCTACACCGAGTTCCTGTGGGAGGAGGAGGAGTGCCTCGTCGAGCATGCAAAGAGCCTTACGGCCGCAGTGGCCGCGGCACACATTGCCTCAGAGGCGAGGAATCAGGAGATATACGAGGAGAACCACCGCTTCGAGAGGGGTCGTCTGGAGCAACACAACGCGTTTGAGGTGAGCGTCGCTGAAGCTACATTAGCGGCAGGCACCGCATTGCGGTTGCCCAGCTCGTCGGTAGGCTCCTCCTCCTCCGCCTCTTACTGAGCGTGCTCGACAGAGGAGAGGCACCCGGAAGTAGTACAAAGCCCCTCCATAGTAGTAGTAGTATTTAGGGGCTATTTTGTTTAGTTCATCTGACTATAGATGTGGTGGAACTGTACAACGTACTTAAAATTAGCTAGTATATATAGTTGAACTAGCTATTTCAGTACGTGGTTGGCAACAATTGGGGAAAAGTTTGGTCGGTTCAGCTGTCGAGTTGAACTGTTTGTATAAATTAAGAACTACTACTTAATCTATGAATGAAATCTATGCTTAATTACTGAATTTTAGTTGCAAAATTTAGATACTGCTAGTGATTTTTAGCTTAATATTTTGATAAATCGCAGTGTTACAAGGAATGACAAATCTTATCAAATTGTTTGTACGTGGTTGCACACGCGTCATCCAAAACAACCGTTTGCGTTGAAGGGATGCACAAATCCTGCGCTGCTCTCACTTTGCATATGGGTGTTCTATCTAAAACATTTGCGATCAAGAGCTGCATAAATCCTGCTCGGCACATTTTCTCTTGGCTTCCTGGGGAAGCTATCGGTTTGCATACGGGTGTTCTAACTAAAACGTTTGCGATGAGTGTTTTATATTTAAAAATAAAATTAAACTGCGGCTTGGGCGCTATTAATGGAGAGGATGCGAGCAAGGCGGGCGGCCATGGAAGTCAAAGGGCTCGCTTCCCAGTGAGCCTATGCAGCGTACAACTCACACGCTTCCCGGTGAGCCTGCGCACTCGAGGACAGCTTGCACGCCTCTCGGTCAGCCTGCGCACCCGACGGCGCTCGCATGCCTCCCTCCCAGTCAAGGTCAAGCAGCTGTCCGCACGGCACCTCCTACAGCCATTAAAACCAAGACACGTGGCGTCACGTGAATGGTTAATAGAATTTTAGATTTACTAGAATTTAAAACCAGACATCTCAATGTTTTGCTGGCAATCAACGGTGCCATGGTGTTTGAAATTGATTCCCATTTCTTGCATGGGACCTAAGCATGCACCCAAGGACACATATTTGATTTTCAACCAATTTATATGCACTGGAGCATGTGCATGTAGTTCAAATTTGAATTATGCACATAAATGCATTGAAAACTCAGTTAATGCATAAAAATGTCCAGATAAACCCTGAAAAATCACAAGAATTCACAAAACACTCCTGTTGTTCTATGTTGAAACGAGAAAAAAAAATTGAAAGCAATAAGAGGCAATGGATATTGTTTTCTCCCCAAAGGGGGGACGTTCCCTACCGAAAACCATCATGCTTGTTGTGAGAAGCTCCGGTTTGTGAGAAGCATATACCCAAACCTGCCCCAAATGGGACAGAATTTGTACCACGGCATGTTGATGCCGCTCCATGAAAGCATGCTAGGTTTCATGAATTTCAGATGAGTTTTGGATTTACTAGAATTTAAAAACAAGCATATCAATGTTTTGCCGGCAATCAACGGTGCCCTGGTGTTTGAAATTCATTCTCATTTCTTGCATGGGACCTAAGCAAGCAACCAAGGACACATATTTGATTTTTCAACCAATTTATATGCACTGGAGCATGTACATGTAGTTCAAATTTGAATTATGCACATAACTACATTGAAACCACAGTTAATGCATAAAAATGTCCAAACGAACCCCAAAAATTCACAAAAATTCACACAACACTCCTGCTGTTCTATGTTGATACAAGAAAAAAATTGAAAGCAATAAGAGGCAATGGATATTGTTTCGTCCCCAAAGGTGGGACGTTCCCTACCGAAAACCATCATGCTTGTTGTGAGAAGCTCCGGTTTGTGAGAAGCATATAACCAAACCTGCCCCAAATGGGACAAAATTTGTACCACGGCATGTTGATGCCGCTCCATGATAGCATGCTAAGTTTCATGAATGTCAGACGAGTTTTGGATTTACTAGAATTTAAAAACCAGGCATCTGAATGTTTTGCCGGCAATCAACGGTGGCCTGGTGTTTGAAATTCATTCCCATTTCTCGCATGGGACCTAAGCATGCACCCACGGACACAGATTTGATTTTTCAACCAATTTATATGCACTGGAGCATGTGCATGTAGTTCAAATTTGAATTATGCACATAAATGCATCGAAAACTCAGTTAATGCATAAAAATGTCCAAACGAACCCTGAAAAATCACAAAAAATCACACAACACTCCTGTTGTTCTATGTTGACACGAGAAAAAATTTGAAAGCAATAAGAGGCAATGGATATCGTTTCGTCCCCAAAGGTGGGACGTTCCCTACCGAAAACCATCATGCTTGTTGTGAGAAGCTCCGATTTGTGAGAAGCATATACCCAAACCTGCCCCAAATGGGACAAATTTTGTACCACATCATGTTGATGCTGCTCCATGATAGCATGCCAAGTTTCATGAATTTCAGACGAGTTTTGGATTTACTAGAATTTACAAATCAGGCATCTCAATGTTTTCCCGGCAATCAATGATGCCCCTATGTTTGAAATTCATTCCCATTTCTTGCATGGGACCTAAGCATGCACCCACGGACACAGATTTGATTTTTCAACCAATTTATATGCACCGGAGCATGTGCATGTAGTTCAAATTTGAATTATGCACATAAAATGCATTGAAAACTCAGTTAATGCATAAAAATGTCCAAATGAACCCCGAAAATCACAAAAAATCACACAACACTCCTCTTGTTCTATGTTGACACAAGAGAAAATTTTGAAAGCAATAACGGGCAATGGATATCATTTCGTCCCCAAAAGTGGGACTTTCCCTACAAAAACCATCATGCTTGTTGTGAGAAGCACCAGTTTGTGAGAAGCATATACCCAAACCTACCCCAAATGGGACAAAATTTTTACCATGGCATGTTGATGCCGCTCCATGATAGCATGCCAAGTTTCATGAATTTTAGACAAGTTTTTGATTTACTAGAATTTAAAAACCAGGCATCTCAATGTTTTGCCGGCAATCAACGGTGCTGTGGTGTTTGAAATTCATTCTCATTTCTTGCATGTGACCTAAGCATGCACCCAAGGACACAGATTTGATTTTTCAACCAATTTATATGCACTGGAGCATGTGCATGTAGTTGAAATTTGAATTGTTCACCTGAAATGGCTAGAAAACTAATTTAATGTATAAAATGTTCAAACGAACCCTGAATAATTCCAATTCTTTTACGACACACATATAGTTGCATGTTCACTCCAGATAAAAGGTCTAGCAATTCAAACACCGTCCATTGCCGCTGTGACCCCATTATGTAATTCAAATCAAGATGAAAAATCAAGTAGGTCGCACACAGTTTATTATCAGCAACCGTGTGAGATGTAGTACAAAATATCTTGGAGCACCGTCGATGTATAGTACGCCTATGGATTACGCAAGAAGGTGTGTCGGCTACAGTCCACAACTTGCCTCCCAAGCACACTAGCTCGCTCCCCAAATATCATTTTACTGTTCAATCATCGCCGGTGAAAGATGGGCACGTGGACCCGTGTCGTGAGGGCAACTTCGATGGCCCACTCCGGCGAGAGCGCGGCCGCAGCCGCCATGCGCGTGCTAACAAGGTGCATGAGCGTGGCCGCAATTTGCGACCAGGTGGCAAAGGCAGCCCAAACGGCCGCTGTTGCTTCTCAGGTGGCGGCAGCAAAATCTGCCTCGGGGATAGCAACTGGCAAGAGAGACATAGCAGCTGTCCGTTCCACAGCGGTGGCCTTAGCCCTGATGGAGGCCACCCACGACCATGTCGAGGCCGCCCACGCCCAGCTCCTGGCAGTCATCGCACAAATCGAATGAAGCTTCTCCGACAACGGTCGGCAACCCACGGCCGAAGAGCTGGCAATCGCCGAGAGCGTTCGAGCAGCCGTCCATTCCTCCGCCGCATACCTTGCGACGATGGAGCCCGTCCAAGCCCAGATCGCGTCCGCCCACGCCCAGCTCATGGCGGCCTTTTCCGACGAGATGGCAGATGCGGATGGCGAGATGCTTGCCGAGTATGGTGCGATGGATGCCATGGAGCCCCTTCCTCAGGAGACTGTCGGGCGTGAGTTGGACATGGAGGCAGCGGCGGAGATCGACGAGCACCAGCCGTAGTAGTACTCTTTGTTTTGTTTAATTATGAGCGCCGGTCTTTAATTTGTTAGAATAATGTTTAGGACAGCTAGCTATGTTTAATTGCTGAACTTGCTCGATTAAGAAGTGTGGGTGTGTTGTAGTCTCCTTTGTGTACCCAAATTATGCAATGACGTGGATGACCATTGTAACCATGGAAATTCGAACCAAAACTTTTGACGTTCAAACTCATCACACACGGGTTAAGCTATCTGAATCATTTGTGATGTCCACATATCGTACACAGTTCTAAATAAGGGACCGTGTCTGATGACACTTTGCGCGCCAGTTTTTTGCCTGAAGCGATTCCAAATTTTCGGCTTGCGTGGAAATATCTACCTCCCCGCCCCCTCCCCCTTACCAAAAGCCACAGTTCCCCTCTTTCCGCCTTCCTTTCCAAGTTGAAACCTTCACTCCTTGATTGCAGCGCCGCCGCCTCCTCACCGCCGACCCTCCTTCACGCTGCTCGGCCTCCTCTATCCAGGCAGGTAATCCACACCCGACCCCCATCCTCCTCCTCCTTCCACATCCCACATGCCCCAACCGTCGACGCGAGCACGACACCTTCCACCCAAATCACCGACCCCTCCACCAAAAAAGCACTGGCCTAAGCCATGGTGCATGCAGTATAGCCAGGACCTCAAGGAGCATTTGGCAGCGGAGAAGCAAATCGTGGCCGCACACGCAGATGAGGTCACGATGGCTGCCATTCGTGCCGAGCCCCAGATCTTGAAGGAGCACCTTGCCAATTGCTAGCTACGCCGGTTAAGCATGCTCGGTTTACTCGTTGCGTGTGCTGCTCTTGCCTTTCCTTCACAAATTCTAGTGAAATATGGTATCTAATTTCACCATGCAATCTGTTGCTCTAGTATATATGTTCCATATGTTGTGCAGTGTGGTGCTCACTTATTAACTGTTTCGTTAATTAGTTGTCATCTTCAGTTAACTGTTTGGTTCAATTCTGCAAATGTGATGTTCAATTGTTCAGGCTGCAATTTTGTATTGTCTTCCATGTGAGAAATAAATCAAATTTATCTTTACAAAATTGTGGATGCATTCTGTTATTGTATACCATGTGAGTAATAAATTTAATTTGGCTGTAGTAAATACATGAGAAACAAATACAATTGCTACAATTGGCTGTAGTTAACTGTTTGGTTAACTCTCTGATCTTCTATTAGTAGTATGTTATATTGTGCAATGTGGTGCTCAGTTAATGTTTGGTTCATTTGTTGTGGTGTTTAGTTAACTGCTTGGTTCAATTCTGCAATGCATTGTCCAATTTTCATGGGTAGAATTTTGTATTGTTGTGCATGTGAGGAATAAATCGAATTTGGCTGCACTTAATACATGAGAAACATATACAAGTGCTATATTTCCTAGTTCTTAATCATGCTTGGTTTGGGTAAATGGGTTTTCCATGTGGCTTCAATTAATCCGATGAATCTGCAATGTGCTTATTTTTCATCAACATATTTTACTGATAGCATGCGAACCTTACTTAACCTGATGACTAACTACCTTATATGTGTTGTAGGGAAACAATGGGAAGCACTAAGGTTTACAATCGAGGTTAGCACGTGCATGGTCCATTGTCTAATAGCACATTATTGTGCAATTACAGTAACCATTCTAATATTTTGGTTTTTAACAATTTGGTGTTGCACATGTAGGTCCTGCTGTCAGAGGTTTTGACCTACTATTCGACCCTTTTTGCATATGGGGAAATGAGTTGTCCATGAATATCAATCACATCAAGAAACTCAGAAAGATTGCTAGGATAAAGAAATTAGCGACAAAAAACAACAAGATCTTTGTCTGCACAATGAAGAAGACATCAGTTCACAACAAGATGGTACTAACTATTATACCTTGCCTTTTTTTATTCCTTTGCCCCATTTCCAATATAGAGAAGATATTTATGCACATCCTTGTTTTCAAGCCTTTCCAAAGCAGTTCACTGATGATTACCTCTCAAACCACCTCTATGGTCAGGAGGCGAGGAAGGTTTTCATACAACACCCACGGTTCAATATTGAAGTGTTCCTGAAGAGGACGAAGGACAGACGGTCAATCATCCACAGGCACTGGCCTAAAGTTGCAAAGACCTTCAACATGAATGAATGCTCGATATTCGCCTTCCGCTTCAGCGGTTTTGCAGATGAGATGCATCTGTCTATATATCATCTATCATTCTAATTTTGAAAGGTTCTACATGTTGCATGTGGAACTTGCTGCTGGTGTAGTTGTGTAATAGGGTAGCTGAGTGTTGAAGCTATATCATGTTGTACTATGATGTATTTCAATTATGAAATTCTGCTTCCTTAATATGGAAATGAAATATATTGTGTGCTTAATATGAAATGTCAATTAGATTAATAAATGGATTATGAATAATCGAATAATTAGCCTGCTAATGGTGAATTAGCCTGCTAATTGTATTTTGCTATTGCAAATGGTTGTTGAAAAAATACCGTGGGCGATGACCTCAGGCAACGCACACAGTTTCTAGGAATAAACCGTGTTGGATCAATGACGACTTTCTCTTGAAAACTGTTTGCGTTAGGCCACCTTGCGCAAACGTTTACCACATAAAAACTGTGTGTGATGGACATCCTTTGCCACATAGTTTCTTCTACGGACCGTGTGTGATACATTCAATAACGCAAATGATTTAACGGGAAAAATTGTGTGTGATGTACTTGTGAATGAAAACGTTTTCCTTAGAGCGACTGTGTGGGATGTGCATACGAAAGAAAACGTTTAGCACGGACTGACTGTGTGGGATGTACTTGCGACCGGAAACAATTTCGCCGTATAATTGTATTTTTTAGCTCTACTGTACGTATTTCCGTATTTGAGTGCTCGCCGGTTTCACACGACCTCATTTTGCCGAACGTGTGTGCCAGGAGGGCATATCCCCGACGGTTTCTGGGTCGTGTGGGAAGGACCCCCCTATCGCCCACTCACTTGGTGGCGGTTCCAAATGCCGTCGCGGAAATGGGTTAAAAACCGTTTGTTTAGGACCGACGCGTACCAGTGGTTATATTGTTATGGATCCTCCATCATGTGGTGCTTGCTTAGGATCTTTTGCTAGCAAAAATTTCTGTACCAAGCAGGAATACTGCTTGTGCATCCAAAATCCTTGAACCAAGTTTCTTCCATAGGTATCCACCATATCTACCTACTTGCGGTATTTACCCGCCATTCCAAGTAAATTTGTATGTGCCATACTCTAAATCTGCAAATAATAATCTGTTTTGTATGCCCAAATCGCTCATGAAGCAACAGGGGGAGGTCAGTATCTTCCACGCTAGATGGGTTATTCTACGATGAGTGCTTATTCGCTTGTCATTCATGAGAAAGTGGCTGGTAATTAGGATGCCCAATCCTATTATCAGAATCAAAATCAAAATATAATAATGAAACAAAACTCCCTCGAATTATTGTTGGTACGGAGGGCACCCGAGGATTCGGCTAGCCATGGCTTGTGTTTATTGGTGGAGAGGGCGTAAAAAAATTACCTTTCTATTTGGGAACCGCCTATAATGTGTCTAGCATGGAAGATATTGTGAACTCTCGGTCGTTACATTGATAATGAAATCATACCTCTCAAAATTATATTCATCTCTATTTTAAAAGCTTCGAGCTCTGGCACCTCTGCAAATCCCTACTTCCCTCCGCAAAGGGCCTATCTTTTACTTTTATGTAAGAGTCAGTAGTATTCCTTCTCATTTCAACCTCAATTATTCTCTAGTTGGCAAGCATCATGTGGTGGGGAAATATCCAAGCATATATGGCCATTCAAATATATTTGATCATGAATTATTATTGTTGACAATTATCTATATGATAAATAAGTTGGGAGGTGAAACATTAAGCCCCTATCTTTCTCTATGTTCGATGGATGTTATTTGTTCTAAAAATATGCTTTGAGTGCCAGCAATCATGGAAGACTATATGATAGTTGAGTATGTTGAATTTGCTAAATAAAAGCTCTTACATAGACCTTTCCTGAAAATAAGATGAATTGCAATTGTTTGATGACTGAGAACATAGTTTGTTAGTTTTCAAGAAAGTTTATGCTTTATGCTTTAACATGTGATTAGCTTGTTACTTGATCATGAGAAGTTTTATGAGATGAGCTACTGCTTATGGTATATAATGATGCTAGAAAAGGTGTTTGGAACTATCATTGATCAAATTTATTCACCATGCTGGCATTCACACTTCATAAATTATTTCTTTTATCATTACCTACCCGAGGACGGGCAGGAATTAAGCTTGGGGATGCTGATAGTCTCCAACGTATCTATAATTTATGAAGTATTCATGCCATGTTTACAACAATTTTATATGGTTTTTGTATGATTTGATTAGAACTAACCCGGACTAACGTTGTTTTTAGCAGAACTACCATGGTGTCATTTTTGTGCAGAAATAAAAGTTCTCAGAATGGGTTGAAAATTTACAGTGATTTTTTATAGATCAAAAGAGACCCCCGAAGAACTGGAGCTCGCCCAGGAAGTGGACAAGGGAGCCACAAGCCTGGGGGGCGCGCCCACCCTCCTAGGCCGTGCCCCCCGAGCTTGTGGGCCCCACGGGCACCCCCTTGATTGGAGACCGACGATGCCAAAAAATCCTATAAATACCAAAACCCCCCTGAAAAGAACCATAAGCCTCCACAAGCCTCTGTAGCCACAAGCCTCTGTAGCCATGAAAAACCAATTGGGGCCCCTATTTCGGCACCCTACTAGAGGGGGGAAATCATCACCCGAGGCCATGTTCATCATCCTAGTGGCCACCATGATGAGGAGGGAGTATTTCACCCTCGGGGCTGAGGGTATATATGTACTAGTAGCTATGTGTTTGATCTCTCTTGCTCATGTTCTTGATTTGGCATGATCTTGATGTACCGCGAGTCTTGTTAATATATTTGGATCTTATGGTGTTCTTCCCTCTCCACCTTCTTGTAATGAATTGAGTCTTGCTCTTTGAGGTGTCGTTATGTTGGATTGAATATTGGATTTGAGAACACTTGATGTATGTCTTGCATATGCATATCCGTGGTGACAATGGGGTATCATATATTGATTCACTTGATGTATGTTTTGGCACTCAACTCGTGGATCCCTGAGGTGACATCGGGGTAATCTATGCATAGGGGTTGATGCACGTTTTCATCCTAGGTTCTCTGATAGAAACTTTGGAGTGGACCTTTGTTGCACATTGATGGATTGTTATATGATCCAATTGTGTTTTCGTTGTTGAGTGATTTTGCACTAGTGAAAGTATGAACACTAGGCCTTGTTTTCAAGCATTGCAATACCGTTTTTGCTCACTTTTGTTACTAGTTACCTTGTTGTTTTTATATTTCCAGATTACAATAACCTATATCTACTATCCATATTACACTTGTATCACCATCTCTTCGCCGAACTAGTGCACCTATACAATTTACCATTGTATTGGGTGTGTTGGGGACACAAGAGACTCTTTATTATTTGGTTGCAGGGTTATTTGAGAGAGACCATCTTCATCCTATGCCTCCCACGGATTGATAAACCTTAGGTCATCCACTTGAGGGAAATTTGCTACGATCCTAGAAACCTCTGCGCTTGGAGTCCCAACACGAGTCTACAAGAACAAGTTGTGCAGTAGATATCACTTACCCAGTGACAACAAGGGTAGTGAGGCATGTATTTGTATTGTTGCTACTAAGGGGAAAACGATAGGGTTTAATCATATTTCTTGGTTTTATTCTAACTACATTATCTCATCTTGCTTAAAGCGTTACTTTGTTTGCCATGAACTTAGTACCATAGATGCATGTTGGATAGCGGTTGATTGGTGGAGTAATAGTAGTAGATGCAGGCATGAGTCGGTCTACTTGTCATGGACATAATGCCTATATACATGATCATACCATGAATAACGACATAACTATGCACTTTTCTATCAATTGCACAATAGTAATTTGTTTACCTGTCGTATGCTATTCTTATGAGACAGAAGCTTCTAGTGAAAATTATGCCCCCCGTGTCTACTTTATATATGCCCGTGCGTTGCTACGGGTTGAACACTGACCATGTCGACCGCTCATACATGTAAATGTGGCAATCTAGAGGTTTCTCACCATACTCAGATTGATCTAACAATATTCAGAATGTGCAAAGTGCAATCAACATGGAGTTTAATCACTCGTCAGATGTTGAACCAAATCTTAAAATTTCCCCAATACCACACTTTAAAGATTGCTGCCACTGATTGAACAATATTTATATGATATAATCATATAAAGATAACTTAGCACATTTACTATAATAATTTATATTTCTGAAGTCATGGCATAGTAGTACAAATCAACCAAACACTCTACTGAAGTAAGCATAAATGACAAAGAATGGCTCACATTTCTTGTCAAAATGTCCAAAAGGAAGCTTGAAAAAAACACTTTCGTTGTAGAACCATAATGGCATTAGTCCTCCCATCCTGGAATAATTTTTTTATATTCTTTGTTTGTTTGTTGATGCATGGTTTTATATAAATAGCAAAAATGATGTGCGTTGCAACAACTAATAAAATTGTGAATTGCGGCCTTGAAATAAAGCCATTGATAACATAACATAATACATGTAATGATTAAAAATAGTGTACAACCAACATTATTAATTGGAATCAAATAAAATTGCTCACGGGGTGCACTTAAAAATCAGAAATACCCAGGCTAGTGATCATCCATTTCTCCTTCATGCGCATGGATTTGGGTGTTCTTATGGAACTGAAAGTGATGGAAACCGACGACGGTATTTGCAGGGAGATCTACTGATGCATGGTGGTTTCTAGTGCAAGCATCACCGACTTCGGGCCTATTCGGTTGCTCTCACATTTGGCTCTGTCGCTGCAATCTTAAGCTCGTCCTCCCTGTGATGATTTCTTCCACTTGCCACCATTATTCCGAGTCAATTTCTGACACCTGAGTCCCACATCAACTGTAAGATCGAAACCAGCATGTTAAACTCGTGCCAATAGCAAGAAAAAATTCAATGGTGCAAGTACTGCTCTTTGCTTAACCAGTCATTCTTCACAATTTTGGTTCATTCGTAGAGGTAGGCTCAAGGCTTTGGGATTTGCTAATGATGTGATTGAAGAAATCCTACAATTCTGGCAGATTCTTTTTCCCGTCAGAGCTAATGATCTGATAAAGCACATTGTCAACATTTTTGTTAAAGCAATATATGTATTTTACTAATTTTCCCTCCTTTTTCTTGCATGTTCAGACCCCAACCGGCCTAAGTGCAACATTGACCTTCAGTGTTGAATGGCCATGTGCAGGCCTATAGTCTTTAGTGTAGGGAAACGTTGCATGGGAAACAAAAAAATTCTATGCACATGCAATGATCTATCCATGGAGATGCATAAAAACTAGCGGCAGAGTGTGTCTACGTACCCTCGTAGACCGTAAGTGGAAGCGTTTCACAACGGGGTCGATGTAGTCGAACTTTCCTCGCGATCCACCGATCGAGTACCGAACGTACGACACCTCCGAGTTCTGCACACGTTCAGCTTGGTGACGTCCCTCACCTTCTTGATCCAGTAAGATGTCGAGGTAGTAGATGAGTTCTGTCAGCATGATGGCGTGGTGACGGTGATGGTGAAGTGATCCTCGCAGGGCTTTGCCTAAGCACTATGAAAATATGACCGAGGGTGTAAACGGTGGAGGGGGCGCCGCACACGGCTAGGCAAATGTCCGGGGTGTGCTAGCCCCCCCCCCCCCCCCCCCGCCCACACACACACATATATATATAGGTGGGAGGGAGAGGGGAGGTATCCAGGGTGTGCCCCAAGTAGGATCCGAATCCTATCCCCAAGTGGCGCCCCCCTTCCATAAAACACCGGAGAGAAAAGGGAAGGGGAAGAGAGAAGGAAGGAGGGGCCGAACCCCCTGTTTTCCTTCTCCCAATAGGCCTCCTGCCATAGGGGGCACGCCACCCCTTGTGGGCTGGTGTGCTCCCCACTCATGGCCCATATATTCCCCCGGGGTTGTCCGGTAACCCCTCCTGTACTCCGATAAATACCCGATACCTTTCGGAACGCTTCCGGTGTCCAAATACCATCGTCCTATATATCAATCTTTACCTCTCGACCATTTCCAGACTCCTCGTCATGTCTGTGATCTCATCCGGGACTCCGACCAACATTCGGTCACCAAATCACATAACTCATATAATACTATATCGTCAACCAACGTTAAGTGTGCAGACCCTACGGGTTCGAGAACTATGTAGACATGATCGCGACACCTCTCAGGTCAATAACCAATAGCGGAACCTAGATGCTCATATTGGCTCCTACATATTCTACGAAGATCTTTATCGATCGAACTGTTATGACAACATACGTAATTCCCTTTGTCCATCGGTATGTTACTTGCCCGAGATTTGATCGTCAGTATTTACATACCTAGTTCAATCTCGTTACCGGCAAGTCTCTTTACTCGTTCTGTAATACATCACCTCGTGACTAACTCCTTAGTCGTTTTCTTGCAAGCTTATGATGTGTATTACCGAGAGGGCCCATAGATACCTCTCCGATACTCCGAGTGACAAATCCTAATCTCGATCTATGCCAACTCAACAAACACCTTCAGAGATACCTGTAGAGCATCTTTATAATCACCCAGTTATGTTGTGATGTTTGATAGGACACAAGGCATTCCTCCGGTATCTGGGAGTTTCATAATCTCATAGTCCAAGGAATATGTATGACAAGAAAGCAATAGCAATAAAATTGAACAATCATAATGCTAAGCTAACGGATGGGTCTTGTCCATCACATCATTCTCCTAATGATGCGATCCTGTTAACAAATGACAACTCATGTCCATGGTTAGGAAACCTTAACCATCTTTGATAAACGAGCTAGTCAAGTAGAGGCTCACTAGGGACATGGTGCTTGTTTATGTATTCACGCATATATTAAGGTTTCCGGTCAATACAATTCTAGCATGATTAATAAACTTTTGTCATGAATACGGAAATATAAAATAACAACTTTATTATTGCCTCTAGGGAATATTTCCTTTAGTCTACCACTTGCACTAGAGTCAGTAATCTAGATTACATTGTAATGAATCTAACACCCATGGAGTCCTGGTGTTGATCATGTTTTGCTCGTGGAAGAAGCTTAGTCAACGGGTCTGGTACAGTTAGATCCGTATGTATTTTGCAAATTTCTATGTCTCCCTCCTTGATTTGTTCACGGATGGAGTTGAAGCGTCTCTTGATGTGTTTGGTTCTCTTGTGAAATCTGGATTCCTTTGCTAAGGCAATTGCTCCAATATTGTCACAAAAGATCTTCATTGGACCCGATGCACTATGTATTACACCTAGAACGGATATGAACTCTTCATCTAGACTCCTTCATTTGCTGCTTCCGAAGCAGCTATGTACTCCGCTTCACACGTAGATCACGCCATGACGCTCTGCTTGGAACTACACCAACTGACAGCTCCACCATTCAATATAAATACATATCCAGTTTGTGACTTTGAGTCATTCGGATCAGTGTCAAAACTAGCATCGATGTAACCATTTACGACGAGCTCTTTGTCACCTCCATAAACGAGAAACATATCCTTGGTCCTTTTCAGGTACTTCAGGATGTTCTTAACCGTTGTCCAGTGATCCATTCCTGGATTACTTTGGTACCTTCCTGCTAGACTTCTGGCAAGGCACACATCAAGTCCGGTACATAGCATAGCATACATGATAGAACCTATGGCTGAGGCATAGGGAATGACTTCCATTTTCTCTCTATCTTTTATAGTGGTCGGGCTTTGAGTCTGACTCAACTTCACACCTTGTAAAATAGTCAAGAACATTTTCTTTGATTGATCCACTTTGAACTTCTTCAAAACTTTGTCAAGGTATGTGCTTTGTGAAAGTCATATTAAGCGTCTTGATCTATCTCTATAGATCTTGATGCCCAATATATAAGCAGCTTCACCGAGGTCTTTCGTGGAAAAACTCTTATTCAAGTATCCTTTTATATATGTTATTCAGAAATTCTATATCATTTCCAATCAATGATATGTGATCTACATATAATATCAGAAATGCTACAGAGTTCCCACTCACTTTCTTGTAAATACAGGCTTCACCGAAAGTTTGTATAAAACCATATGCTTTGATCACCTCATCAAAGCATATATTCCAACTCTAAGAGGCTTGCATCAGTCCATATATGGATCGCTGGAGCTTGCACACTTTGTTAGCACCTTTAGGATCGACAAAACCTTCTGGTTGCATCATATACAACTCTTCTTTAAGAAATCCATTAAGGAATGCAGTTTTGACGTCCATTTGCCAAATTTCATAATCATAAAATGCGGCAATTGCTAACATGATCCAGACTGACTTAAGCATCGCTACGGGTGAGAAGGTCTCATCATAGTCAACCCCTTGAACTTGTTGAAACCCTTTTGTGACAAGTTGAGCTTTGTAGACGGTGACATTACCATCAGCGTCAGTCTTCTTCTTGAAGATCCATTTATTCTCAATGGCTTGCCGATCATCGGGCAAGTCCACCAAAGAACATACTTTGTTCTCATACATGGATCATATCTCAGATTTCATGGCCTCAAGCCATTTATTGGAATCTGGGCTCATCATAGCTTCTTCATAGTTCGTAGGTTTTCCATGGTCTAGTAACATGACCTCCAAAACAGGATTACCGTACCACTCTGGTGCGGAACATGCTCTGTTCGACCTACGAGGTCCAGTAGTAACTTGATCTGAAGATTCATGATCATCATCATTAGCTTACTCCCTAGTTAGTGTAGGCATCACGGGAACGGATTTCTCTTATGTGCTACTTTCCAAATTGAGAGAAGGTACGATTACCTCATCAAGTTCTACTTTCCTCCCACTCACTTCTTTCGAGAGAAACTCCTTCTCTAGAAATGTTCCATTCTTGGCAATAGAGATCTTTACTTTGGATCTATGGTAGAAGGTGTACCCAATTGTTTCCTTAGGGTATCCTATGAATACACACTTCTCCGATTTGGGTTCGAGCTTATCAGGCTGAAGCCTTTTGACATAATTGTCGCAACCCCAAATTTAAGAAACGACAGCTTAGGCTTCTTGCCAAACCACCGTCCATACGGTGTCGTCTCAACGGATTTAGATGGTGCCCTATTTAACGTGAATGCACCTGTCTCTAATGGATAACCCTAAAACGATATTGGTAAATCGGTAAGAGACATCATAGATCACACCATATCTAATAAAGTACAGTTACGACATTCGGACACACCATTACGCTGTGGTGTTCCAGGTGGTGTGAGTTGTGAAACTATTCCATATTGTTTTAAATGAAGGCCAAACAGATATTTGCCTCCGCGATCAGATCGTAGAAACTTTATTTTCTTGTTACGATGATTCTCCACTTTGCTCTGAAATTCTTTGAACTTTTCAAATGTTTCAGACTTGTGTTTCATTAAGTAGATATACCCATATCTGCTCAAATCATCTGTGAAGGTCAGAAAATAACGATACCCGTCACGTGCCTCAACACTCATCGGACCGCATACATTGGTATGTATTATTTCCAATAAGTCATTGGCTCGATCCATTGTTCCGGTGAACGGAGTTTCCGTCATCTTGCCCATGAGTCATGGTTCGCAAGTATCAAATGATTCATAATCAAGTGATTCCAAAAGTCCATTTGCTTGGAGTTTCTTCATGCGCTTTACACCAATATGACTGATGTCTACTACGCAACCCTCTTCTTGTATACTCGTGTTGGGCCTCCAAGCGTAGATTTTGTAGGACAGTAGCAAATTTCCCTCAAGTGGATGACCTACGGTTTATCAATCCGTGGGAGGCGTAGGATGAAGATGGTCTCTCTCAAACAACCATGCAACCAAATAACAAAGAGTCTCTTGTGTCCCCAACACACCTAGTACAATGGTAAATTGTATAGGTGCACTAGTTCGGCGAAGATATGGTGATACAAATGCAATATGGATGGTAGATATAGGTTTTCCTAATCTGAAAATATAAAAACAGCAAGGTAACTAGTAGTAAAAGTGAGCGAAAACGGCATTGCAATGCTTGGAAACAAGGCCTAGGGTTCATACTTTCACTAGTGCAAGTTCTCTCGACAATGATAACATAATTGGATCATATAACAATCCCTCGGTGTGCAACAAAGAATCACTCCAAAGTTTCTATTGGAGAACGTAGGATGAAAACATGCATCAACCCCTATGCATAGATTACCCCAATGTCACCACGGGGATCCGCGAGTTGAGTGCCAAAACATACATCAAGTGAATCAATAGAACATCCCATTGTCACCACAGATATTCCATCGCAAGACATACATCAAGTGTTCTCAAATCCAATACTCAATCCAACATAAGAAAACCTCAAAGAGCAAGACTCAATTCATCACAAGAAGATAGAGGGGGAGAAACACCATATGATTCAACTATAGTAGCAAAGCTCGCGGTACATCAAGATCGTGCCAAATCAAGAACACGAGTGAGAGAGAGAGAGAGCGAGCGAGAGAGAGAGAGATCAAACACATAGCTACTGGTACATACCCTCAGCCCCAAGGGTGAACTACTCCCTCCTCGTCATGGAGAGCGCCGAGATTATGAAGATGGCCACCAGTGATGGTTTCCCCCTCTGGCAGGGTGCCGGGACGAGCCCCCGATTGGTTTTTCGTGGCTACAGAGGCTTGCAGCGGCGAAACTCCTGATCTAGGTTTATTTCTGGAGTTTGGGGATTTATAGGAGGTGTTGGCATCGGGAACAAGTCAGGGGGGTCCACGAGGACCCCACAAGATCGGAGGGCGCCCCAGGGGGGTAGGGAGTGCCCTACACCCTTTTGAAGGACTCATGGTTCTTCTGGACCAACTCTTTTGCTTCAGGGGCTTCTTATGGTCCATAAAAATCACCGCAATTTTTCAGCTTATATAGACTCCGTTTGATATTCCTTTTCTGCGAAACTCAAAAACAAGGAAAAACAGAAAATGGCACTGGGCTCTAGCTAGGTTAATAGGTTAGTCCCAAAAATCATATAAAATAGCATATAAATGCATATAAAACATCCAACATGGATAATATAATAGCATGGAATAATCAAAAATTATAGATATGTTGGAGACGTATCAAGCATCCCCAAGCATAATTCATGCTCGTCCTCGAGTAGGTAAATGGTAAAAATAGAATTTTTGATGTGGAATGCTACCTAACATATTCACCATGTAAATTTTCTTTATTGTGGCATGAATGTTCAGATCCATAAGATTCAAAACAAAAGTTTAATATTGACATAAAAACGATAACACTTCAAGCATACTAATAAAGCAATTATGTCTTCTCAAAATAACATGGTCAAAGAAAGCTATCCCTACATATTCATATAGTCTGGCTATGCTCCATCTTCATCACACAAAATATTCAAATCATGCACAACCCCGATGATAAGCCAAGCAATTGTTTCATACTTTTGGTGTTCTCAAACCTTTCAACTTTCACACAATACATGAGCGTGAGCCATGGATATAACACTATAGGTGGAATAGAATATGGTGGTTGTGGAGAAGACAAAAAGAAGGAGATAGTCTCACATCAACTAGGCATATCAACGGGCTACGGAGATGCCCGTCAATAGATATCAATGTGAGTGAGTAGGGATTGCCATGCAACGGATGCCCTAGAGCTATAAGTTTATGAAAGCTCAAGAAGAAACTAAGTGGATGTGCATCCCACTCGCTTGCTTACGAAGACCTAGGGCAATTTGAGGAAGCCCATCATTGGAATATACAAGCCAAGTTCTATAATGAAAAATTCCCACTAGTATATGAAAGTGACAAAATAGGAGACTCTCTATCATGAAGATCATGGTGCTACTTTGAATCACAAGTGTGGTCAAAGAATAGTAGCATTCCCCCTTCTCTCTTTTTCTCTCATTTTTTTTGTTTTTTGGGCCTTCTCTTTTTTTGGCTTCTTTTTTCGTCTGGAGTCTCATCCCGGCTTGTAGGGGAATCATAGTCTCCATCATCCTTTCCTCACATGGGACAATGCTCTAATAATGAAGATCATCACAATTTTATTTACTTACAACTCAAGAATTACAACTCGATACTTAGAACAAAATATGTCTCTATATGAATGCCTCCGACGGTGTACTGGGATGTGCCATGAATCAAGAGTGACATGTATGAAAGAATTATGAATGGTGGCTTTGCCACAAATACGACGTGAACTACATGATCATGCAAAGCAATATGACAATGATGAAGCGTGTCATAATAAATGGAACGGTGGAAAGTTGCATGGCAATATATCTCGGAATGGCTATGGAAATGCCATAATAGGTAGGTATGGTGGTTCTTTTGAGGAATGTAATAGGTGGGTGTATGGCACTGGCGAAAGTTGCACGGTACTAGAGAGGCTAGCAATGGTGGAAGGGTGAGAGTGCGTATAATCCATGGACTCAACATTAGTCATAAAGAACTCACATACTTATTGAAAAATAGCTATCGAAACAAACTATATACGCATGCTCCTAGGGGGATATATTGGTAGGAAAAGACCATCGCTCATGCCCATCCGCCACTCATAAGGAAGACAATCAATAAATAAATCCTGCTCCAACTTCATCACATAATGGTTCACCATACATGCATGCTACGAGAATCACAAGCTTTAACACAAGTATTTCTCAATTTCACAATTACTCACTATCATGACTTTAATATCACCATCTTTATATCTCAAAACAATCATAAGGAATCGAACTTATCATAGTATTCAATGCACTTAATATGAAAGTTTTTATTATATCCCACTTGGATGCCCATCATACCAGGACTAAATTCATAACCAAAGAAAATTACCATGTTGTTTGAGGACTCTCTAAATAATATAAGTGAAGCATGAGAGTTCATCAATTTCTTCAAAATAAAACCACTGTCGTGCTCTAAAAAGATATAAGTGAAGCAACAGAGCAAATAACAAACTACTCCAAAAGATATAAGTGAAGATCAATGAGTAGTTGAATAATATGTAACTATGTGAAGACTCTATATCATTTAAAAAAATAAAATCTTGGGATATTAATTCAAACAGCAAGCAAAACAAAATAAAATGACATTTCAAGAATAGCATATATCATGTGAAGAAGCAAAAACTTAGGTTTAACCAAAACTGACCGATCATTGTTGAAGAAAAAAGGTGGGATGCCAACCGGGGCATCCCCAAGCTTAGATGCTTGAGACTTCTTGAAATACTAACTAGGGATGCCTTGGGCATCCCCAAGCTTGAGCTTTTTTGTCTCCTATTAATTCCTCTCATATCACGGTTTCCATAATTCTTAAAACTTCATCCACAGAAAACTCAACAAGAACTCGTGAGATAAGTTAGTATAAATCCATGCTAAACCTTATCATTCTCTACTGTAGAAAATCTAAAATTATAATTTGACATTTCATACTAAATGCCTCTGCATATTTAGCACTCATATCCTCAAGTAGAATCATTAAACAAGCAAACATATGCAAACAATGCAAACATAACAGATATCAGTCAAAACAGGACAGTCTGTAAAGAATGCAGGAGGAATCCTACTTCTTTAACTCCAAAAATTCTGAAAAATTACCACACTGTAGATAATTTTTTGTTACTCATTTTGTAAAAATTTCAAGATTTTATCATGTTCTGACTATTCATGAATATTCAAAACATAATAGCCGAAGGAAATATGCCCTAGAGGCAATAATAAAGTTGTTATTTATATTTCCTTATATCATGATAAATGTTTATTATTCATGCTAGAATTGTATTAACCAGAAACTTAGTACATGTGTGAATACATAGACAAACAGAGTGTCACTAGTATGCCTCTACTTGACTAGCTCGTTAAATCAAAGATGATTAAGTTTCCTAGCCATAGACATGAGTTGTCATTTGATTAACGGGATCACATCATTAGAGAATGATGTGATTGACTTGACCCACCCGTTAGCTTAGCACTATGATCATTTAGTTTATTGCTATTGCTTTCTCCATAACTTATACATGTTCCTATGATTATGAGATTATGCAACTCCCGAATACCGGAGAAACACTTAGTGTGCTATCAAACGTCACAATGTAACTGGGTGACTATAAAGATGCTCTACAGGTGTCTCCGACGGTGTTTATTGAGTTGGCATAGATCGAGATTAGGATTTGTCACTCCGATTGTCGGAGAGGTATCTATGGGCCCTCTCGGTAATACACATCACTGTAAGCCTTGCAAGCAATGTGACTAATGAGTTAGTTGTAGGATGATGCATTACAGAACGAGTAAAGAGACTTGCCGGTAACGAGATTGAACTAGGTATTGAGATACTGACGATCGAATCTCGGGCAAGCAACATATCGATGACAAAGGGAACAACGTATGTTGTTATGCTATTTGACCGATAAAGATCTTCGTAGAATATGTAGGAACCAATATGAGCATCCAGGTTCCGCTATTGGTTATTGACCAGAGACGAGTCTCGGTCATGTCTACATAGTTCTTGAACCCGTAGGGTCCACACGCTTAACGTTCGGTGACGATCGGTATTATGAGTTTATGTCTTTTGATGTACCGAAGGTAGTTCGGAGTCCTGGATGTGATCACGGACATGGCGAGGAGTCTCGAAATGGTCGAGACATAAAGATTGATATATTGGACGGCTATGTTCGGACACCAAAAGTGTTCCGGGATGTTTCGGATAAAATGGGAGTGCCGGAGGGTTACCGCCCCCCCCCCCCCCCAGGAAGTTATTGGGCCCTCAGTGTGCTTTAGGGGAGAGAGAGGGCAGCAGCCAGGAGGTGGTGCCCCCCTTCCAAGGGAGTCCGAATTGGACTAGGGGAGGGGGCGCGGCCCCTCTTTCCCTCTCCCTCCCGCTCTCCTTCCTCCCCCCTCCTAGTAGGACTAGGAAAGGAGGAATCCTACTCCTACTAGGAGGAGGATTCCTCCCCCCTTGGAGCGCCCTCTATGGCCGGCCGGCCTCCTCCTCCCCTCCTTTATATACGGGGGAGGGGGGCACCCCATAGACACACAAGTTGATTGTTTTAGCCGTGTGCGGTGCCCCCTCCATAGATTTCCACCTCGGTCATATCGTTGTAGAGCTTAGGCGAAGCCCTACATCTGTAACTTCATCATCACCATCATCACGCTGTCGTGCTAAAAAAACTCTCCCTCGACCTCAGCTGGATCTAGAGTTCGTGGGACGTCACCGAGCTGAACGTGTGCAGATCGCGGAGGTGTCGTACCTTCGGTGCTAGGACCGGTCAGATCGTGAAGACGTACGACTACATCAACCGCATTGTCATAACGCTTCCGCTTACGGTCTTCAAGGGTACGTGGACAACACTCTCCCCTCTTGTTGCTATGCATCACCTAGATGGATCTTGCTTGTGCGTAGGATTTTTTTTGAAATTACTGCATTCCCAACAGTGGCATCCGAGCCATGTCTATGCGTAGATGTTATATGCACGAGTAGAACACAAAGGAGTTGTGGGTGTGGGTATATACATATTGCTTGCCGTCACTAGTTGATTCTTGATTCAGTGACATTGTTGGATGAAGCGGCTCAGACCGACATTACGCGTACGCTTACGCAAGACTGGTTCTGCCAACGTGCTTCGCACACAAGTGGCTAATGGGTGTCAGTTTCTCCAAATTTAGTTGAATCAGATTCAATGAACATGGTTCTTTCTGAAGATGAAAAAGCAATCACTATACCACGTTGTGGTTTTTGATGCGTAGGTAAGAACGGTTCTTGCTCAGCCCATAGCAGCCACGTAAAACTTGCAACAACAAAGTAGAGGACGTCTAACTTCTTTTTGTTGGGCATGTTGTGATGTGATATGGTCAAGACATGATGCTAAATTTTATTGTATGAGATGATCATGTTTTGTAACAGAGTTATCGGCAACTGGCAACAACCATATGGTTGTCGCTTTATTGTATGAAATGCAATCGCCATGTAATTGCTTTACTTTATCACTAAGCAGTAGCGATAGTCGTAGAAGCAATAGTTGGCGAGACGACAACGATGCTTCGATGGAGATCAAGGTGTCAAGTCGGTGACGATAGTGATCATGACGGTGCTTTGGAGATGAAGATCAAAGGCACAAGATGATGAGGGCCATATCATATCACTTATATTGATTGCATGTGATGTTTATCCTTTATGCATCTTATTTTGCTTAGTTCAGCGGTAGCATTATAAGATGATCTCTCACTAAATTTCAAGTCATAAGTGTTCTCCCTGAGTATGCACCGTTGCTACAGTTCGTCGTGCCGAGACACCACGTGATAATCAGGTGTGATAAGCTCTATGTTCACATACAATGGGTGCAAGCCAGTTTTGCACATGCAGAATACTCTAGTTAAACTTGACGAGCCTAGCATATGCAGATATGACCTCGGAACACTGAGACCTAAAGGTCGAGCATGAATCATATAGTAGATATGATCAACATAGTGATGTTCACCATTGAAAACTACTCCATCTCACGTGATGATCAGACATGGTTTAGTTGATATGGATCACGTGATCACTTAGATGATTAGAGGGACGTCTATCTAAGTGGGAGTTCTTAAGTAATATGATTAATTGAACTTTAATTTATCATGAACTTAGTACCTGATAGTATTTTGCATGTCTATATTGTTGTAGATAGTGTAACATCCCAAATTTCCAATTTGGAATGTTATACATTAGATCATCTATGCATATCATATTTTATTTTGCATTTTGGTTGATCCTAGAAATTCTACGCAACTCAAGGACCCACGGAGAGAGTTGGGGATTTCGTTATTTTCATATTTGAGTTTTCTCAAATTTTGAGAATAGGATCATTTGATTTTATTTATTTTATCATCAATTATTTATATTACAAAAATATGAGAGAGGGAATAAAATGACTTTCTCAAAATAAAGAAATATTGAGGATTTAATAATAAAATCAAATAAGTTTTTATTTCGGAGTTTTTCGGTGTTTTATTTGAATTTAGGAAAAATGTGCGTTTTTCAAAATTGCATTTCGGTCCCAAATAAATGTTCACCTTGTGCGACTTGATTTTAGAATCCCGTGAAAATTTATTTCGGAATTTTTGGAGTCCGTTTAGTATTTCTTTTTATTTTTCTTCCTAGCGAAATAATTAAAAAAATGCGAACCGACCTACGGGTCGTGTCCGACTAGGACTCCGGCCCGAGGTGGCCTTTATAAGCCGGGGAGAGGCCCAGCCCCAGCCCCAGCAAACCCTAGCCGCCGCCGCCGCCGCCCGCCGCCACCGCCCGCCTGCGCCGCTGCCGCCGCCCGCCGCCGCATGCGCCACCGCCGCCGGATTCCGCCGCCCGAGGTTCGCCGCGCCTCGACTTCCGTGCCATTGTTTTTTTTAAAAAAATAGACTGGTTTTCGTCGGTTTTTCCGTCGGTTTTTTTAGGTTTGTTTTTTTAAATAGATCGGTTTTTCCGGTTTATTTAAATAGCGAGTGTTCGTCCGTTCGTTCGTTCTAGCAAACGTTCGTCGTTTTTCTTTTTCTCGGATTAAATTCGCGATTTTTCTGATTGCGATTCCTTATCCGATTTTCGTTCTAGTATAACTTTTTGCTCGTTTATCGGAATCAGGCGATTCAAGCGCCTAGAGTTTCGTCTCGAAACCCTCTATCCGTTTAACCAACTTAAACCAGTTTTTGCTACTGTAAAATTTGCCCTAGATCCAGATTAGTAGAACGAAGTTGTTTTCTTTCACCGTTTGACTTTCGTTGCTTCGTTTGATTTGATTCTTTTTGCCAACCGGAGTTCTTAAGTTGAACCTTCTGGTTAGATCTCTTATTTGAGTTTTACCTGTGCATTAGATGAGTACTTATTGTATGCTTGTTTGTTTGTCTGTGATAGAATACCCGGAGTGCACCTCCTGTTACTTCGAATCGTTAGGTTTCGTGAATCATCAGCAAGGCAAGTAACACTTTGATCATACCTTTTCTACTACCCAGTTTTATTGCATTAGATCATATCCTCACACATTGCATGATTAGGATTTAATCAAATTGTGGGATGGGAAGTAGTTAAGGTAGTACCTACTACCTGTTATTTTCAAACCCTTGGGAGTTACTTCTACGTTTGCTTATTATGCCATGCTAAGCTAGTAGACGTGGATTGGGTGAGTGATATCCATGACAGATGTGAGTTTTGTTAATTAATGGTTTATCTAAGGTGGCAACTTAAACACACATCTGGGTGGATTGAGGCACCTGGGTATTCCAGGACTTGCCTGTTTTCTTTTGGAGCGCCACCCAGGCTCAAAGGGATCATGAGACTATTCATACTAGAAACTTCCGTGTGCAGCCACAAGCTATTATGGGCTCTAGCATAGTTGACTAAGTCGTGCGAACTCTTATAGTGGTAGACTAGCAGATGTAGGTGGTACGGTCTACCCGATCGTAAGGTGCTAGCGCTTCTGAAAGACTATGTCTCGGTCATCCGTCTTCTCAAACACCATGTAGTGTGAGAAACCAAACGGAGGCGATCGAGTCTTGTGGGGAAAAGTGCGTAAACCTCTGCAGAGTGTAATAAACTAATCATGGTTAGCCGTGTCCCCGGTTATGGACATCTTGAGTATCTAGTACTTGGATTATCATGTGAATCTCAACATGTTACTCTAAAATAATTTTTGTTGGGTTATGTTTAATGATGATGCTTAATTGGGATTGAGAATGCTGTCAACCATTCTCAATGTTTAACAACTACCATGATAGTTAAATAAATTTTATTCCTTTGAAGTAGGGAAAATTGGCTTTACGCAAAACTGTAACCATAGAGCTTTCCACCAACCAAATATGCATATAGTATAGCTGTTTCATTCCATTACTCTCTATGTGTTACCTTGCCAGCATATTCCATGTGCTGACTCGTTTCGGGCTGCAACGTTAATGTTGCAGACTTTTCAGACGACGATTAAGGAGTTTTTAGGTCGTGGTTCTATACTCAGTGATGCCGTTGGAGTTGATGGACTCACTTATCTTCCAAGCCTTCCGCTGTTATCGTTATTAGATGGCCTTAAGCCATATTTATTGTAATAAGTTCTCTTTTGAGACACTCGATGTAATAAGTGTGTGATTTCTACTCTGCTATAAATCCTCCAAGTACTGTGTGGTGTCAGCATTACTGATCCAGGGATGACATCGGAGCACAGAGATCAGACTGTTTGAGGTCTGGTCGCTACAGAGATGGTATCAGAGCACACCTTGACTGTAGGACACGACCACTAAGCTAAAAGACCTAGATCACTATTCACTCTCTTCTCTTCTGACCTCTCATCTTTTCTACTCTTTTAGGATGGCGGATGCAAGAAACAAGTTCACGCAACCGGATGAAGATACACCCTTTGGACGTCACCTGAAGGAAGTCACTAGATACCTGAACATAGGAGTACCAAGCTTCACTGGAACCTACAACGCCACTTTACCTGAAGAAGAGCGCTGGATGATTCAAGTTCAAGTTCCAGGAAGGACGTTCATGCCAGTCACTGATCCCATAGAGTTTTCTTTTGATGCACCAACTTGGAGTCTAGGAAAGAGCATGGCAGCTCACATCGCCATGAGACGCATTGGAGAAGTCTACCGCAAGGATCTCAAGGATACTATCTACCAAATTTGTGGGCGCCGAGATGAACACTGGGAGATGATCAGCACCAGGAAGGATAGATCAATCGCAGCTTTTATCCAGGAGTTAAACCAACACATTCAACGACAGGAGAACCAGATGTGCACCGACATGATAGATCTGAAGAAGGTTAAGACTAGAATCCAGGAACTGGAGGAAGAACTCAAGGCTACACGTGAAGATTATGGAGAGGAAATTGAAGTATTGGTGGAGAAGAATGACGATCTGATCAAGAAGATCACAATATTTATGGGAGGCCCTACGCCAGTAGATGAAGAGGAAGAACCCAAGGAGATTAGCCCGGAAGACTACATCATCATCGACGGCACCGACTCGGAACCAGACGAAAGCGATGATGACTATGTTGATGAAGCTAGACCAGATATTATGGAGTCTGCAACCGAAGATTATTTCTAGTAGACCGCCTCATCAGTAGTAGTAGTCCACCATGTAAATATAGTAGTCCGAGCACTTTTGCGATAGTTAGATCGATGTATGCCCTTGTTTGATTGAATGAAGTGAATTGTTTGTTTTGCCTCATGTGCATATGGGTAGTGTTTTCTCTTTAGACCCCCTCTATTCTTACATCTCATCTTTTCTAAACCCTCAGATGCCTCCGAGACGTGACCCCGGATTTGCCTTTCCACTGGAGCTCACCCAGTTGATCCAGCAGCAGAACACATTGATGCAGTTGCTAGTCCAGAATCAGAATCAGGGGAACAACAACAACAACCCACCACCACCACCACCTGTTGAACACTTAGCCCGTTTTCTTAGGCTGAATCCGCCGATGTTTTCCAGTAGCATCGAGCCGATAGTAGCAGATGATTGGCTCCGCAAGACAGCTAGGGAGTTGACCACAGCAGGATGCACAGATGCAGAGAAGGTGAAGTTTTCCGCACATCAGCTAGAAGGACCCGCAGCATCATGGTGGGAGAATTTCACCGCCACTTTCCCAGTCGACACTGTCACATGGGACCAGTTTCAGCAGGCTTTTCGTACTGCACATGTTTCAGCAGGAGCTATGGCCATGAAGAAGCGTGAGTTTCGCAACTTGTGCCAAGGAGGACGGACTGTTGGCCAGTACGTGGAGGAATTTAGTAAGTTAGCACGTTATGCACCAGATGACGTCTCTACGAATGCAGCTAAGCTGGAGAAGTTTCTGGAAGGACTGAATGATGAGTTGAGCATGCAGTTGATGGGAGCAACCTTCAACAACTACCAGGAGTTGGTAGATCGTGCTCTTATGATTGAAGGGAAGCAGCAGCAAATTGAGAATCGCAAGAGGAAGTATGGACAAGGAAAATACAATTCAGGAGCTCAACAGAAGCCACGTTTTACCCCTAGACCGGGAGGACATTTTCAACATACCCATGGAGGAGGTAGCTCGCACAATCACAATGGCACCAAGAATGGAAATGGCAATGGAGGAAGCAACGGCCAGAATCGCACCAACCCATCAACCCCAGCCAAGAAGGACCTGAGCCAAGTCACTTGCTTTAAGTGTCAGAAGACCGGACATTATGCCAATGAATGTCCTGAAGGCCAAAATGGCAATGGTAGTTCTAGGAAGAAGCCGAACCCTTTCAACAGGGGGCAGGTGAACCACGTTAGCGTGGAGGAGGTTGAAGCTCAGCCCGATGCAGTAATAGGTAAGTTTTGGTTAAGTCATTTACTGCACTCGTTCTTTTTGATACTGGTGCATCGCATTCATACATCTCAAGGGGATTTGTGGATAAGTATAACCTATCAACCCAAGCCCTTAGGTCACCCATGTTAGTAACCTCGCCTGGAGCAGAGTATGTGGCTTGTCTATGGTGTGATCGGTTACCATTAAGGATTGGTAACTATGTTTTTCCCTCAGACCTAATAGTATTGGAATCTCAAGGATTGGATGTGATATTAGGCATGGATTGGTTATCAAAGTATGAAGGGAATATTGAATGTGCTAGTAAGTCAATTTTGCTTACCGCCCCAGAAGGGAGAAGGATCAAGTATGTATCCCGACATGTGCCAAAGAGGACTCAAGTAAATTGCCTAACAGGAGTTGTGCAGGAGGAAGTACCAGTGGTAAGGGATTTCCCTGAAGTATTTCCAAAGGAGTTGCCAGGCATGCCACTGGATAGAGATATTGAGTTTTTGATTGAGCTATTGCCAGGCACAGGGCCAATATCAAAGAGACCATATAGGATGCCAGCAAAGGATTTGGTGGAAATTAAGAAGCAGATTAAGGAATTACTGGATAAAGGATATATTCGCCCAAGTTCTTCGCCTTGGGGATCGCCAGTACTACTAGTGGAGAAGAAAGATGGATCCTTAAGGATGGTTGTTGATTATCAAGGATTGAATGAAGTAACGATCAAGAACAAGTACCCACTACCAATGATCAACAATCTGTTTGATCTATTGCAAGGAGCTAAGGTATTTTCCAAGATCGATCTGCGATCAGGATACCACCAGTTGAAGATTCGAGAACAGGATATTCCTAAGACAGCTTTTACCACCAGGTATGGGCTGTATGAGTATATCATTATGTCATTTGGTCTGACTAACGCACCTGCATATTTTATGAACATGATGAACAAAGTGTTTATGGAGTTCTTGGATAAGTTCATCATAGTGTTCATTGATGATATCCTGGTTTATTCGAAGAATGAAGAGGAACACAAGGAGCATTTGCGTCTGGTACTTGGAAAGCTCAGAGAACATCAATTATATGCCAAGTTCAGCAAATGTGAGTTTTGGTTGAAGGAAGTAGGATTCCTCGGACACGTTATATCTGGAGAAGGTATAGCAGTTGATCCCACTAAAGTTGATACCGTGACCAAGTGGGAAGCCCCAACAACAGTTGGAGAGATCTGGAGTTTTCTTGGACTCGCAGGATACTACCGGAGATTTATTGAGAATTTCTCAAAGATTGCGAAGCCTATGACTGAGTTGTTGAAGAAAGATACCAAGTTCATATGGATAGAGGAATGTGAGGCTAGTTTCTAGGAATTGAAGAAACGTTTGGTTACCTCACCAGTGTTGATTTTGCCAGACCAGACCAAAGATTATGAGGTGTATTGCGACGCTTCACGTCGAGGACTTGGAGCAGTGCTTATGCAGGAAGGGAGAGTTGTTTCATATGCCTCAAGACAACTGAAGCCTCATGAGTTGAATTATGCCTTGCACGATTTGGAGTTAGCAACCGTAGTGCATGCTTTGAAAACATGGAGGCATTTCCTCATTGGAAATCATTGTGAGGTGTACACGGATCATAAGAGTTTGAAGTACATTTTCACCCAGAAGGAGTTGAATCTAAGACAAAGGAGATGGTTGGAGCTTATCAAGGATTATGATATGAAATTGCATTACCACCCCGGAAAGGCTAATGTAGTAGCTGACACATTAATCTGTAAGAGCCATGTCAATACGTTAATGACGGGAGAAATACCCAAGGAGTTAGCAGATAATCTTTGTGAACTATGTGTGGAAATAGTTCTAAGAGGCTATGTAGCAGCATTGGAGATTCAGTCAACTTTGATGGATAGAATCAGGGAAGCTCAGAAAACTGACAAAGAGATTGCCGCTATAAAGGAGAAACTGAGCAAAGGAAAAGCTAAAGGATTTCGTGAGGATGAACACGACACCCTATGGTTTGAAGACCGTGTTTATGTGCCCAATGACCCGGAGATTAGGAAGTTGATTCTGCAAGAGGCACAAAATTCACCATATTCGATTCACCCAGGAAATACCAAGATGTATTTGGATTTGAAGGATATTTTCTGGTGGACCGGAATGAAGAAGGACATTGCGGAGTATGTAGCAGTTTGTGATGTATGTTAGAGAGTAAAGGCAGAGCATCAGAAGCCAGCAGGATTGTTACAACCCTTGCCGATACCCGAATCGAAGTGGGATAAGCTAGGCATGGATTTTATCACGGGATTGCCCAGGACTCGTTCAGGCTATGACTTGATTTGGGTTGTAGTTGATCGATTCACGAAAGTAGCTCATTTCATCCCAGTAAAGACCACTTACACCAGTGCTAAGTTGGCAAAGATATACATGACCAGGATCGTATGTCTGCATGGAGTTCCAAGGAGTATCGTATCAGATAGAGAAACCCAGTTTACCTCAAAGTTCTGGAAGCAGTTGCACGAAACTTTGGGTACCAGGCTAGAATTCAGTACAGCTTTTCATCCACAGACAGATGGACAGACCGAGAGAGTAAATCAGATTTTGGAGGATATGTTGAGAGCTTGTGCGCTAGATTATGGATCTAGTTGGGACGATAATTAGCCATATGCAGAGTTCTCTTACAACAACAGTTTTCAAACCAGTTTAAAGATGGCCCCTTTCGAAGCTTTGTATGGAAGGAGGTGCAGGACACCATTATCGTGGGATGAAGTTGGAGACCGCCAGTTGTTTGGACCTGACTTGACTGAAGAGTCTGAACAGAAGGTGAAATTGATTCGCGATAGGCTCAAGATAGCCCAGTCTAGGCAGAAAAGTTATGCAGATGCTAAACGCAAGGAGACAGTTTACGAAGTCGGAGATAGAGCTTATCTTCGAGTATCTCCACTTCGGGGAACAAAGCGTTTTGGAGTTAAAGGGAAGTTAGCGCCACGATTTGTAGGACCATATCGAGTTTTGGAGCATATGGGAGAAGTGGCCTACAAGTTGGAATTGGCCGAAGGATTGTCAGGAGTTCATGATGTGTTCCACGTTTCCCAGTTGAAGAAATGTCATGCGGAGATGGCTGACATACCGTTGAGAGACACAGTGCCTTTGGAAACTATTCAGTTGGATAATGATTTGACCTACGAGGAGAAACCAATTAAGATCCTCGAGTTTGCCAGCCGAGTCACTCGCAGCAAGGTTATCGAGTTTTGCAAAGTTCAGTGGAGCCACCACATGGAGGATGAAGCCACCTGGGAGCGAGAGGAAGATTCGCTCAAGGACCACCCTCACCTATTTTCTAACCAACCCGAATCTCGAGGGCGAGATTCATCTTAAGGGGGGTAGGTTTGTAACATCCCAAATTTCCAATTTGGAATGTTATACATTAGATCATCTATGCATATCATATTTTATTTTGCATTTTGGTTGATCCTAGAAATTCTACGCAACTCAAGGACCCACGGAGAGAGTTGGGGATTTTGTTATTTTCATATTTGAGTTTTCTCAAATTTTGAGAATAGGATCATTTGATTTTATTTATTTTATCATCAATTATTTCTATTACAAAAATATGAGAGAGGGAATAAAATGACTTTCCCAAAATAAAGAAATATTGAGGATTTAATAATAAAATCAAATAAGATTTTATTTCGGAGTTTTTGGGTGTTTTATTTGAATTTAGGAAAAATGTGCGTTTTTCAAAATTGCATTTAGGTCCCAAATAAATGTTCACCTTGTGCGGCTTGATTTTAGAAGCCCGTGAAAATTTCATTTCAGAATTTTTGGAGTCCGTTTAGTATTTCTTTTTATTTTTCTTCGAAGCGAAATAATTAAAAAAAATGCGAACCGACCTACGGGCCGTGTCCGACTAGGACTCCGGCCCGAGGTGGCCTTTATAAGCCGGGGACAGGCCCAGCCCCAGCCCCAGCAAACCCTAGCCGCCCCGTGCCCCACGCGCCGCCGCCGCCGCCCGCCTGCGCCGCCGCCCGCCGCCGCATGCGCCGCCGCCGCCGCCGAATTCCACCGCCCGAAGTTCGCCGCGCCTCGACTTCCGTGCCATCGTTTTTTTTAAAAAAATAGATCGGTTTTCGTCGGTGTTTCCGTCAGTTTTTTTAGGTTCGCTTTTTTAAATAGATCGGTTTTTCCGGTTTATTTAAATAGTGAGCGTTCTTCCGTCCATTCAATCTAGCGAACGTTCGTTGTTTTTCTTTTTCTCGGATTAAATCCTCGATTTTTCTGATCGCGATTCCTGATCCGATTTTCGTTCTAGCATAACTTTTCGCTCGTTTATTGGAATCAGACGATTCAAGCGCCTAGAGTTTTGTCTCGAAACCCTCTATCCGTTTAACCAACTTAAACCAGTTTTTGCTACTGTAAAATTTGCCCTAGATCCAGATTAGTAGAGCAAAGTTGTTTTCTTTCGCCGTTTGACTTTCGTTGCTTCGTTCGATTTGATTCTTTTTGCCAACCGGAGTTCTTAAGTTGAACCTTCTGGTTAGATCTCTTATTTGAGTTTTACCTGTGCATTAGATGAGTACTTATTGTATGCTCGTTTGTTTGTCTGCGATAGAATACCCGGAGTGCGCCGCCTGTTACTTCGAATAGTTAGGTTTCGCGGATCATCAGCAAGGCAAGTAACACTTTGATCATACCTTTTCTACTACCCAGTTTTATTGCATTAGATCATATCCTCACACATTGCATGATTAGGATTTAATCAAATTGTGGGATGGGAAGTAGTTGAGGTAGTACCTACTAGCTGTTATTTTCAAACCCTTGGGAGTTACTTCTACGTTTGCTTATTATGCCATGCTAAGCTAGTAGACGTGGATTGGGTGAGTGATATCCATGACAGATGTGAGTTTTGTTAATTAATGGTTTATCTAAGGTGGCAACTTAAACACACATCTGGGTGGATTGAGTCACCTGGGTATTCCAGGACTTGCATGTTTTCTTTTGGACCACCACCCAGGCTCAAAGGGATCATGAGACTATTCATACTAGAAACTTCCGTGTGCAGCCACAAGCTATTATGGGCTCTAGCATAGTTGACTAAGTCGTGCGAACTCTTACAGTGGTAGACTAGCAGATGTAGGGGATGTAGGTGGTACGTTCTACCCGATCGTAAGGTGCTAGCACTTCTGAAAGTCTATGTCTCGGTCATCCGTCTTCTCAAACACCATGTAGTGCGAGAAACCAAACGGAGGTGATCGAGTGTTCTGGGGAAAAGTGCGCAAACCTCTGCAGAGTGTAATAAACTAATCATGGTTAGCCGTGTTCCCGGTTATGTACATCTTGAGTATCTAGTACTTGGATTATCATGTGAACCTCAACATGTTACTCTAAATGAATTTTGTTGGGTTATGTTTAATGATGATGCTTAATTGGGATTGAGAATGTTGTCAACCATTCTCAATGTTTAACAACTACCTTGATAGTTAAATAAATTTTATTCCTTTGAAGTAGGGAAAAATTGGCTTTACGCAAAACTGTAACCATAGAGCTTTCCACCAGCCAAATATGCATATAGTATAGCTGTTTCATTCCATTACTCTCTATGTGTTGCCTTGCCAGCATGTTCCATGTGCTGACCCGTTTCGGGCTGCAACGTTAATGTTGCAGACTTTTCAGACGACGATTAAGGAGTTTTTAGGTCGTGGTTCTATACTCAGTGATGCCGTTGGAGTTGATGGACTCACTTATCTTCCAAGCCTTCCGCTGTTATCGTTATTAGATGGCCTTAAGCCATATTTATTGTAATAAGTTCTCTTTTGAGACACTCGATGTAATAAGTGTGTGATTGCTACTCTGCTATAAATCCTCCAAGTACTGTGTGGTGTCAGCATTACTGATCCAGGGATGACACCGGAGCACAGAGATCAGACTGTCTGAGGTCTGGTCGCTACAGATAGATGGCCCATGATGTTGTTCTGTTGAATTTTAATGCGTTCCTAGAGAAAGCTAACTTGAAAGATGATGGTAGAAACTACATGGACTGGGTCCGTAACTTGAGGATTATCCTCATTGCTGCACAAAAGAATTATGTCCTGGAAGCACCGCTAGGTGACAAACCCGCTGCAGGAGCAACACCAGATGTTATGAACATCTGGCAGGGAAAAGCTAATGACTACTCGATTGTTTAGTGTGCCATGCATTACGGCTTAGAACCGGGACTTCAACAAAGTTTTGAACATCATGGAGCATGGGAGATGTTCCAGGAGTTGAAGTTAATATTTCAAGCAAATGCCCGGATTGAGAGATATGAAGTCTGCAATAAGTTCCATAGCTGCAAAATGGAGGAGAATAGTTCTATCAGTGAACATATACTCAGAATGTCTGGGTACCACAACCACTTGACTCAGCTGGGAGTTAATCTTCCTGATGATAGTGTCATTGAAAGAGTTCTTCAATCACTGCCACCAAGCTACAAGAGCTTCATGTTGAACTATAATATGCAAGGGATGGATAAGATAATTCCCGAGCTCTTCGCAATGCTAAAGGCTGCGGAGGTATAAATCAAGAAGGAGCATCAAGTGTTGATGGTCAACAAGACCACCAGTTTCAAGAAAAAGGGTAAAAGGAAGAAGGGGAACTTCAAGAAGAATAGCAAGCAAGTTGATGCTCAAGGCAAGAAGCCCAAGTCTGGACCTAAGCCCGAGACTGAGTGCTTCTACTGCAAAGGGACTGGTTACTAGAAGCGGAACTTCCCCAAGTATTTGGTGGAGAAGAAGGATGGCAAAGTGAAAGGTATATTTGATATACATGTTATTGATGTGTACCTTACTAATGCTCGCAGTAGCGCCTGGGTATTTGATACTGGTTCTGTTGCTAATTTTTGCAACTCGAAACAGGGGCTACGGATTAAGAGAAGATTGGCTAAGGACGAGGTGACGATGCGCGTGGGAAATGGTTCCAAAGTCGATGTGATTGCCGTCAGCACGCTACCTCTACATCTAACTTCGGGATTAGTTTTAGACCTAAATAATTGTTATTTGGTGCCATCATTGAGCATGAACATTATATCTGGATCTTGTTTGATACGAGACGGTTATTCATTTAAATAAGATAATAATTGTTGTTCTGTTTATATGAGTAATATCTTTTATGGTCATGCACCCTTGATGAGTGGTCAATTTTTACTAAATCTTGATAGCAGTGATACACATATTCATAGTATTGAAGCCAAAAGATATAAGTTTAATAATGATAGTGCAACTTATTTGTGGCACTGCTATTTAGGTCATATTGGTGTAAAGCGCATGAAGAAACTCCATGCTGATGGACTTTTGGAATTGATACGTCTCCGATGTATCTATAATTTTCGATTGCTCCATGCTTATTTATCTACTGTTTTGGACATTATTGGGCTTTATTATCCACTTTTATATTATTTTTGGGACTAACCTATTAACCGGAGGCCCAGCCCAGAATTGCTGTTTTTTGCCTGTTTTAGGGTTTCGACGAAAAGGAATATCAAACGGAGTCCAAACGGAATGAAACCTTCGGGAACGTGATTTTCTCAACGAACAAGACCCAGGAGACTTGGACCCTACGTCAAGACACAAAAGAGGAGTCCACGAGGTAGGGGGCGCGCCTACCCCCCCAGGCGCGCCCTCCACCCTCGTGGGCCCCCTGTTGCTCCACCGATGTACTCCTTCCTCCTATATATACCTACGTACCCCCAAACGATCAGATACGGAGCAAAAACCCTAATTCCACCGTCGTAACTTTCTATATTCACGAGATCCCATCTTGGGGCCTGTTCCGAAGCTCCGCCGGAGGGGGCATCGATCACGGAGGGCTTCTACATCAACACCATAGCCCCTCCGATGAAGTGTGAGTAGTTCACCTCAGACCTACGGGTCCATAATTAGTAGCTAGATGGCTTCTTCTCTCTTTTTGGATCTCAATACAATGTTCTCCCCCTCTCTTGTGGAGAACTATTCGATGTAATCTTCTTTTTGCGGTGTGTTTGTTGAGACCGATGAATTGTGGGTTTATGATCAAGTCTATCTATGAACAATATTTGAATCTTCTCTGAATTCTTTTATGTATGATTGGTTATCTTTGCAAGTCTCTTCGAATTATTAGTTTGGTTTGGCCTACTAGATTGATCTTTCTTGCAATGGGAGAAGTGCTTAGCTTTGGGTTCAATCTTGCGGTGTCCTTTCCCAGTGACAGTAGGGGCAGCAAGGCACATATTGTATTGTTGCCATCGAGGATAACAAGATGGGGTTTTCATCATATTGCATGAGTTTATTCCTCTACATCATGTCATCTTGCTTAAGGTGTTACTCTGTTTTCATTAACTTAATACTCTAGATGCATGCTGGATAGCAGTCGATGAGTGGAGTAATAGTAGTAGATGCAGGCAGGAGTCGGTCTACTTGTCTCAGACGTGATGCCTATATACATGATCATACCTAGATATTCTCATAACTATGCTCAATTCTGTCAATTGCTCAACAGTAATTTGTTCACCCACCGTAGAATACTTATGCTCTCGAGAGAAGCCACTAGTGAAACCTATGGCCCCGGGGTCTATCTTCATCATATTAATCTCCCAATACTTAGTTATTTCCTTTGCTTTTACTTTGCATCTTTATCATAAAAATACCAAAAATATTATCTTATCATATCTATCAGATCCCACTCTCGTAAGTGACCGTGTAGGGATTGACAACCCCTTATCATGTTGGTTGCGAGGATTTATTTGTTTTGTGCATGTACGAGGGACTGGCGCGTAGCCTCCTACTGGATTGATACCTTGGTTCTCAAAAACTGAGGGAAATACTTACGCTACTTTGCTACATCATCCCTTCCTCTTCGGGGAAAACCAACGCAGTGCTCAAGAGGTAGCAAGAAGGATTTCTGGCGCCATTGCCGGGGAGGTCTACGCAAAAGTCAATATACCAAGTACCCATCACATACCCTTATCTCCCGCATTACATTATTTGCCATTTGCCTCTCGTTTTCCTCTCCCCCACTTCACCCTTGCCGTTTTATTCACCCTCTCTCTCTATCCTCCCTCTCTTTCTCTATTTGCCTCTTTTTGCCCGCTTGCTTTTTGTTTGCTTGTGTGTTAGTTTGCTTGCTTGTCACAATGGCTCAAGATAACACTAAATTGTGTGACTTCACCAATACCAACAATAATGATTTTATTAGCACTCCGATTGCTCCTCTTACCGATGCTGAATCTTGTGAAATTAATACTGCTTTGGTGAATCTTGTCATGAAAGATCCATTTTCCGGCCTTCCTAGTGAAGATGTCGCTACCCATCTTAATAGCTTCATTGATTTCTGTGATATGCAAAAGAAGAAAGATGTGGATAATGATATTTTTAAATTGAAGCTATTTCCTTTTTTGCTTAGAGATCGTGCTAAAGCTTGGTTTTCGTCTTTGCCTAAAAATAGTATTGATTCACGAAACAAGTGCAAAGATGCTTTTATCTCTAAGTATTTTCCTCCCGCTAAGATCATCTCTCTTAGAAACGATATTTTGAATTTTAAGCAACTTGATCATGAACATGTTGCACAAGCTTGGGAGAGAATGAAACTAATGATACGTAATTTCCCTACTCATGGTTTAAATTTGTGGATGATTATACAAATTTTTTATGCCGGATTGAATTTTGCTTCTAGAAATCTTTTAGATTCGGCCGCGGGAGGCACTTTTATGGAAATCACTTTAGGAGAAGCTACTAAACTCCTAGATAATATTATGGTTAATTATTCTCAATGGCATACTGAAAGATCTACTAATAAAAAGGTGCATGCGATAGAAGAAATTAATGTTTTGAGTAGAAAGATGGATGAACTTCTGAAATTATTTGCTAGTAAGAGTGTTTCCTCTAATCCTAATGATATGCCCTTGTCTACTTTGATTGAGAATAATAATGAGTCTATGGATGTGAATTTTGTTGGTAGGAACAATTTTGGTAACAATGCGTATAGAGGAAATTTTAATCCTAGGCCTTATCCTAATAATCCCTCTAATAATTATGGTAATTCCTACAACAATTCTTATGGAAATTATAATAAGATGCCCTCTGATTTTGAATCTAATATTAAATAATTTATTACTTCACAAAAGAATTTCAATGCTTTGATTGAAGAAAAATTACTTAAGATTGATGAGTTGGCTAGGAACGTTGATAGAATTTCTCTTGATGTTGATTCTTTGAAACTTAGATCTATTACACCTAAGCATGATATCAATGAGTCTCTCAAAGCCATGAGAATTTCCATTGATGAGTGCAAAGAAAGAACCGCTAGGATGCGTGCTAAGAAAGATGCCTTTATAAGAGCGTGTTCTTCTAGTTCCTATGAAAATAAAGATGAAGATCTAAAAGTTATTGATGTGTCCCCTATTAAATCTTTGTTTTGCAATATGAATCTTGATAATGATGGGACTGAATATGATCCACCTTTACCTAGAAGGCGTTCCAAGAATTCGGAATTTTTTGATCTTGATGCTAAAATTGATAAAAGTGGGATTGAAGAAATTAAAACCCTAGATATTGTTAAAGCCACTATTATGGATTTCAAGGATTAACTATGAAAATTGCTCTTTTATTGATTGTATTTCCTTGTTGCAATCCGTGCTAAATTCTCCTCACGCTTATAGTCAAAATAAAGCGTTTATTAAACATATCGTTGATGCCTTGATGCAATCTTATGAGGAAAAACTTGAATTGGAAGTTTCTATCCCTAGAAAACTCTATGATGTGTGGGAACCAACTATTAAAATTAAAATTAAATATCATGAATGCTATGCTTTATGTGATTTGGATGCTAGTGTTTCCACAATTCCAAAGACTTTGTGTGATTTGTTAGGTTTCCGTGATTTTGATGATTGCTCTCTAAACTTGCACCTTGCGGATTCCACTATTAAGAAACCTATGGGAAGAATTAATGATGTTATTATTGTTGAAAATAGGAATTATTTTCCCGTAGATTTTATTGTTCTTGACATAATTGCAATCCTTCATGTCCTATTATTCTTGGTAGACCTTTCCTTAGAACGATTGGTGCAATTATTGATATGAAGGAAGGAAATATTAGATTCCAGTTTTCATTAAGGAAAGGCATGGAACACTTTCCTAGAAACAAAATTAAATTACCTTATGAATCTATTATGAGAGCCACTTATGGATTGCCTACCAAAGATGGCAGTACCTAGATCTATCCTTGTTTGTTATGCCTAGCTAGGGGCGTTAAACGATAGCGCTTGTTGGGAGGCAACCCAATTTTATTTTTTTCCTTGATTTTTGCTCCTGTTTATTAATAAATAAATTATCTAGCCTCTGTTTTGGTTGTTTTTTTGTGTTTAATTAGTGATTGTGCCAAGTAGAACCGTTGGGAAGACCAGGGGAAAGTCTTGTTACACTTGCTGTAAAAAACAGAAACTTTAGCGCTCACGAGAACTGCTGCCATTTTTATTTGGAAAGTGATATTTAGTTAATTATTTTTTCAGATAATTAATAGATAAATTCCTCACGTCCAGAAATTTATTTTAGAATTTTTGGGGTTCCAGATCTTGCGCTAGCTACAGATTACTACAGACTGTTCTGTTTTTGACAGATTCTGTTTTTCGTGTGTTGTTTGCTTATTTTGATGAATCTATGGCTAGTAAAATAGTTTATAAACCATAGAGAAGTTGGAATACAGTAGGTTTAACACCAATATAGATAAAGAATGAGTTCATTACAGTACCTTGAAGTGGTCTTTTGTTTTCTTTCGCTAACGGAGCTCACGAGATTTTCTACTTTGGGTTTTGTGTTGTGAAGTTTTCAAGTTTTGGGTAAAGATTTGATGGATTATGGAACAAGGAGTGACAAGATACTAAGCTTGGGGATTCCCATGGCACCCCCACGATAATCTAAGGACACCTAAAAGCTAAAGCTTGGGGATGCTCCGGAAGGCATCCCCTCTTTCGTCTACTTCTATCGGTAACTTTACTTGGAGCTATATTTTTATTCGCCACATGATATGTGTTTTGCTTGGAGCGTCTTGTATGATTTGAGTCTTTACTTTTTTAGTTTTCCACAATCATCCTTGCTGTACACACCTTTTGAGAGAGCCATACATGATTTGGAATTTGTTAGAATACTCTATGTGCTTCACTTATATCATTTGAGTTATGTAGTTTTGCTCTAGTACTTCACTTATATCTTTTAGAGCACGGTGGTGAATTTGTTTTATAGAAACTATTTGTCTCTCATGCTTCACTTAGATTATTTTTAGAGTCTTAAGTAGCATGGTAATTTGCTTAAATAATCCTAATATGCTTGAAGTTCAAGAATAGTAAAAGAACTTCCTTATGAGTGTGTTGAACGCTATGAGAAGTTTGATGCTTGATAATTGTTTTGAGATATGAAGATGGTGATATTAGAGTTATGATAGTTGAGTAGTTTTGAATTTGAGAAATACTTGTGTTAAATTATGTGATGAAGTCGGAGCATGATTTATTTTTTGATTGTCTTCCTTATGAGTGGAGGTCGGGGACAAGCGATGGCCTTTTCCTACCAATCTATCCCCCTAGGAGCATGCACATAATACTTTGCTTTGATAACTTGTAGATTTTTGAAATAAGTATATGAGTTCTTTATGACTAATGTTGAGTCCATGGATTATACGCACTTTTCTCACCCTTCCACCTTTGCTAGCCTCTCTAATATCGCGCACCTTCCACCGGTATCATACACCCACCATATACCTTCCTCAAAACAGCCACCATACCTACCTATTATGGCATTTCCATAGCCATTCCGAGGTATATTTCCATGCAACTTCCCACCATTCCGTTTATCATGACACACTCCATCATTGTCATATTGCTTAGCATGATCATGTAGTTGACATCGTATTTGTGGCAAAGCCACCATTCATAATTCTTTCATACGTGTCACTCTTGATTCATTGCACATCTCGGTACACCGCCGGAGGCATTCATATAGAGTCATATTTTGTTCTAAGTATCGAGTTGTAATTGTTGAGTTGTAAGAAAAATAAAAGTGTGATGATCATCATTATTAGAGCATTGTCCCAGTGAGGAAAGGATGATGGAGACTATGATTCCCCCACAAGTCGGGATGAGACTCCGGACGAAAAAAAAGGAGAGAAAGAAAAGAGGCCAAAAAAGGGAGAAAAGGCCCAAATAAAAAAAAAGAAAAAATGAGAGAAAAAGAGAGAAGGGACAATGTTACTATCCTTTTACCACACTTGTGCTTCAAAGTAGCACCATGATATTCATGATAGAGAGTCTCCTATGTTATCACTTTCATATACTAGTGGGAATTTTTTCATTACAGAACTTGGCTTGTATATTCCAATGATGGGCTTCCTCAAATTGCCCTAGGTCTTCATGAGCAAGCAAGTTCGATGCACACCCACTTAGTTTATTTTGTTGAGCTTTCATATACTTATAGCTCTAGTGCATCCGTTGCATGGCAATCCCTACTCACTCACATTGATATCTATTGATGGGCATCTCCATAGCCCGTTGATACGCCTAGTTGATGTGAGACTATCTTCTCCCTTTTTGTCTTCTCCACAACCACCATTCTTTTCCACTTATAGTGCTATATTCATGGCTCACGCTCATGTATTGTGTGAAGATTGAAAAAGTTTGAGAACACCAAAAGTATGAAACAATTGCTTGGCTTGTCATCGGGGTTGTGCATGATTTAAATATTTTGTGTGGTGAAGATGGAGCATAGCCAGACTATATGATTTTGTAGGGATAACTTTCTTTGGCCATGCTATTATGAGAAGACATGATTGCTTTGTTAGTATGCTTGAAGTTTATTATTATTTTTATGTCAATATTAAACTTTTATCTTGAATCTTTCGGATCTGAATATTCATACCACAATTAAGAAGAATTACATTAAAATTATGCCAAGTAGCACTCCGCATCAAAAATTCTGTTTTTATCATTTACCTACTCGAGGACGAGCAGGAATTAAGCTTGGGGATGCTTGATACGTCTCCAACGTATCTATAATTTTTGAATGCTCCATGCTATATTATCTACTGTTTTGGACATTATTGGGCTTTATTATCCACTTTTATATTATTTTTGGGACTAACCTATTAACCGGAGGCCCAACCCAGAATTGTTGTTTTTGCCTGTTTTAGGGTTTCGAAGAAAAGGGATATCAAACGGAGTCCAAACAGAATGAAACCTTCGGGAATGTGATTTTCTCAACGAACAAGACCCAAGAGACTTGGACCCTACGCCAAGACCAAAAGAGGAGGCCACGAGGTAGGGGGCGCGCCTACCCCCCCCCCAAGGTGCGCCCTCCACCCTCGTGGGCCCCCTGTTGCTCCACCGACGTACTCCTTCCTCCTATATATACCTATGTACCCCCAAACGATCAGATATGGAGCAAAAACCCTTATTCCACCGCCGTAACTTTCTGTATCCACGAGATCCCATCTTGGGGCCTGTTCCAGAGCTCCGCCTGAGGGGGCATCGATCACGGAGGGCTTCTACATCAACACCATAGCCCCTCCGATGAAGTTTGAGTAGTTCACCTCAGACCTATGGGTCCATAGTTAGTAACTAGATGGCTTCTTCTTTTTTTGGATCTCAATACAATGTTCTCCCCCTCTCTTATGGAGAACTATTCGATGTAATCTTCTTTTTGCGGTGTGTTTGTTGAGACCCATGAATTGTGGGTTTATGATCAAGTCTATCTATGAACAATATTTGAATCTTCTCTGAATTCTTTTATGTATGATTGGTTATCTTTGCAAGTCTCTTCGAATTATTAGTTTGGTTTGGCCTACTAGATTGATCTTTCTTGCAATGGGGGAAGTGCTTAGCTTTGGGTTCAATCTTGCGGTGTCTTTTCCCAGTGACAGTAGGGGAAGCAAGGCACGTATTGTATTGTTGCCATCGAGGATAACAAGATGGGGTTTTCATCATATTGCATGAGTTTATCCCTCTACATCATGTCATCTTGCTTAAGGCGTTACTCTTTTTCCATTAACTTAATACTCTAGATGCATGCTGGATAGCGGTCGATGAGTGGAGTAATAGTAGTAGATGCAGGCAAGAGTCGGTCTACTTGTCTCGGACGTGATGCCTATATACATGATCATACCTAGATATTCTCATAACTATGCTCAATTCTGTCAATTGCTCAACAGTAATTTGTTCACCCACCGTAGAATACTTATGCTCTCGAGAGAAGCCACTAGTGAAACCTATGGCCCCCGTGTCTATCTTCATCATATTAAAGTCCCAATATTTAGTTATTTCCTTTTCTTGTATTTTACTTTGCATATTTATCATAAAAATACCAAAAATATTATCTTATCGTATCTATCAGATCTCACTCTCGTAAGTGGCCGTGTAGGGATTAACAACCCCTTATCGCGTTGGTTGCGAGGATTTATTTGTTTTGTGCAGGTACGAGGGATTGGCGCGTAGCCTCCTACTGGATTGATGCATTGGTTCTCAAAAACTGAGGAAAATACTTACGCTACTTTGCTGCATCGTCCCTTCCTCTTCGAGGAAAACCAACGCAGTGCTCAAGAGGTAGCAGGAATCACTTGATTATGAATCACTTGATGCTTCCGAACCATGCCTCATGGGCAAGATGACTAAGACTCCGTTCTCCAGAACAATGGAGCGAGCAACAGACTTGTTGGAAATAATACATACTGATGTATGCGGTCCGATGAGTGTTGATGCTCGCGGCGGGTATTGTTATTTTCTTACCTTCACAGATTATTTGAGCAGATATGGATATATCTACTTGATGAAACATAAGTCTAAAACATTTGAAAAGTTCAAAGAATTTCAAAGTGAAGTGGAAAATCATCGTAACAAGAAAATTAAGTATCTACGATCTGATCATGGAGGTGAATATTTGAGTTATGAGTTTGGTCTTCATATGAAACAATGCGGAATAGTTTCACAACTCACGCCACCTGGAACACCACAGCGTAATGGTGTGTCCGAACGTCATAACCGCACTTTATTAGATATGGTGTGATCTATGATGTCTCTTACTGATTTACCGCTATCGTTTTGGGGTTATGCTTTAGAGACGGCTGCATTCACATTAAATAGGGAACCATCAAAATCCGTACGACACCTTATGAACTGTGGTTTGGCAAGAAACCCAAGTTGTCATTTCTTAAAGTTTGGGGCTGCGATGCTTATGTGAAAAAGCTTCAACCTGATAAGCTCGAACCCAAATCGGAGAAATGTGTATGCATAGGATACCCAAAGGAAACTATTGGGTACACCTTCGATCACATATCCGAAGGCAAGATATTCATTACTAAGAATGGATCCTTTCTAGAGAAGGAGTTTCTCTCGAAAGAAGTGAGTGGGGGAAAAGTAGAACTTGACGAGGTAATTGTACCTACTCCCTTATTGGAAAGTAGTTCATCATAGAAATCAGTTCCAGTGATTCCTACACCAGTAAGTGAGGAAGCTAATGATGATGATCATGAAACTTCTGATCATTTTACTACCGAACCTCGTAGGTGAACTAGAGTAAGATCTGCACCAGAGTGGTACGGTAATCCTGTTCTGGGATCCATGTATGAGAACAAAGTGTGGACTTTTTTTGACTTGCCCGTTGATCGGCAAGCCATGAAGAATAAATGGATCTTCAAGAAGAAGACTGACGCTGGCAGTAATGTTACTGTCTACAAAGCTCGACTTGTTGCAAAAGGATTTCGACAAGTTCAAGTAGTTGACTACGATGAGACGTTCTCACCCGTAGCGATGCTTAAGTCCGTACGAATCATGTTAGCAATTGCCGCATTTTATGATTATGAAATTTGCAAATGGATGTCAAAACTGCATTCCTTAATGGATATCTTAAAGAAGAGTTGTATATGATGTAACTATAAGGTTTTGTCGATCCATAAGGTGCTAACAAAGTGTGAAAGCTCCAGCGATCCATTTATGGACTGGTGCAAGCCTCTCGGAGTTGGAATATATGCTTTGATAGTGTGATCAAAGCATATGGTTTTATACAGACTTTTGGAGAAGACTGCATTTACAAGAAAGTGAGTGGGAGCTCTGTAGCATTTCTGATATTATATGTGGATGACATATTGCTGATCGGAAATGATACTGAATTTCTGAATAGCATAAAAGGATACTTGAATAAGAATTTTTCAATGAAAGACCTCGGTGAAGCTGCTTATATATTGGGCATCTAGATCTATAGAGATAGATCAAGCCGCTTAATTGGACTTTCACAAAGCACATACCTTGATAAAGTTTTGAAGAAGTTCAAAATGGATCAAGCAAAGAAAGGGTTCTTGCCTGTGTTACAAGGTGTGAAGTTGAGTCACAGTCAATGCCCGACTACTGGAGAAGATAGAGAGAAAATGAAAGTAATTCCCTATGCTTCAGCCATAGGTTCTATCATGTATGTAATACTGTGTACCAGGCCTGATGTGTTCCTTGCTATTAGTTTAGCAGGGAGGTACCAAAGTAATCCAGGAGTGGATCACTGGACAGCGGTCAAGAACTTCCTGAAATACCTGAAAAGGACTAAGGATATGTTTCTCATTTATGGAGGTGACAAAGAGCTCGTCATAAACGGTTACGTCGATGCAAGAATTGACACTGATCCGGATGACTCTAAGTCCCAAACCGGATACATATTTTTATTAAATGGTGGAGCTGTCGGTTGGTGCAGTTCCAAGCAGAGCGTCGTGGCGGGATCTACATGTGAAGCAGAGTACATAGCTGCTTCGAAAGAAGCAAATGAAGGAGTTTGGATGAAGGAGTTCATATCCGATCTAGGTGTCATACCTAGTGCATCGGGTCCAATGAAAATCTTTTGTGACAAAACTGGTGCAATTGCCTTGGCAAAGGAATCCAGATTTCACAAGTGAACCAAGCACATCAAGAGACGCTTCAATTCCATCCACGATCAAGTCAAGGAGGGAGACATATAGATTTGCAAGATACATATGGATCTGAATGTTGCAGACCCGTTGACTAAGCCTCTCTCATGAGCAAAACATGATCAACACCAAGACTCCATGGGTGTTAGAATCATTACTGTGTAATCTAGATTATTGACTCTAGTGCAAGTGGGAGACTGAAGGAAATATGCCCTAGAGGCAATAATAAAGTTGTCATTTATATTTCCTTATATCATGATAAATGTTTATTATTGATGCTAGAATTGTATTAACTGGAAACTTAGTACATGTGTGAATACATAGACGAACAGAGTGTCACTAGTATGCCTCTACTTGACTAGCTTGTTAAATCAAAGATGGTTAAGTTTCCTAGCCATAGACATGAGTTGCCATTTGATTAACGAAATCACATCATTAGAGAATGATGTGGTTGACTTGACCCATCCGTTAGCTTATCACTATGATCGTTTAGTTTATTGCTATTGCTTTCTCCATAACTTATACATGTTCCTATGACTATGAGATTATGCAACTCCCGAATACCGGAGAAACACTTAGTGTGCTATCAAACGTCACAACGTAACTGGTTGACTATAAAGATGCTCTACAGGTGTCTCCGATGGTGTTTGTTGAGTTGGCATAGATCGAGATTAGGATTTGTCACTCAGATTGTTGGAGAGGTATCTCTGGGCCCTCTCGGTAATGCACATCACTATAAGCCTTGCAAGCAATGTGACTAATGAGTTAGTTGTAGGATGATGCATTACGGAACGAGTAAAGAGACTTGCCGGTAATGATATTGAATTCGGTATTGAGATACCTATGATTGAATCTCGGGTAAGTAACATACCGATGACAAAGGGAACAACGTATGTTGTTATGCGGTTTGACCGATAAAGATCTTCGTAGAATATGTAGGAACCAATATGAGCATCCATGTTCCGCTATTGGTTATTGACCAGAGACGAGTATCGGTCATGTCTACATAGTTCTCGAACTCATAGGGTCCGCACGCTTAACGTTCGGTGACAATCGGTATTATGAGTTTATGTGTTTTGATGTAGCGAAGGTAGTTCTGAGTCCCTGATGTGATCACGGACATGATGAGGAGTCTCAAAATGGTCGAGACATAAAGATTGATATATTGGACGGCTATGTTTGGACATCGGAAGTGTTCCGGGAGGTTTCGGATAAAACCGAAGTGCCGGAGGGTTATCAGAACCCCCCCCCCCCCGGGAAGTTATTGGGTCCTTAGTGGGCTTTAGGGAGAGAGAGGGCAGCAGCCAGGAGGTGGCGCCCCCCCAAGGGAGTCCGAATTGTACTAGGGGAGGGGGCGCGACCCCTCTTTACCTCTCCCTCCCCCTCTCCATCCTTCCCCCTCCTAGTAGGACTAGGAAAGGAGGAATCCTACTCCTACTAGGAGGAGGATTCCTCCCCCTTGGCGCGCCCTCTAGGGCCGGCCGGCCTCCTCCTCCCCTCCTTTATATACGGGGGAGGGGGCACCCCATAGACACACAAGTTGATTGTGTTTAGCCATGTGCGGTGCCCCCCTCCACAGATTTCCACCTCGGTCATATTGTTGTAGAGCTTAGGCGAAGCCCTATGTCGGTAACTTCATCATCACCGTCATCACGCCGTCATGCTGACGAATCTCTCCCTCGACCTCAGCTGGATCTAGAGTTCATGGGACATCACCGAGCTGAACGTGTGCAAATTGTGGAGGTGCCGTACCTTCGGTGCTAGGATCGGTCGGATCATGAAGAAGTATGACTACATCAACCGCGTTGTCATAGCGCTTCTGCTTACGGTCTACGAGGGTACGTGGACAACACTCTCCCCTCTCGTTGCTATGCATCACCTAGATGGATCTTGCGTGTCCGTAAGATTTTTTTAAATTACTATGTTCCCAACAATAGCAAACTTTCTGTTTTCAAACAGCAACTTATAGACTTGCAAAATAAGCATGGTAAAGGCTATACTTGACCTTTTTATTGAACTAAAAGATGCAAAGCATTACTCTAAATAGCAGCAAGCAAATCTCAACAAAAGAAAATTATGCTCCAACGAAAACTCATATCATGTGGTGAATAAAAATATAGCCTCAAGTAACTTCACCGATGGATTGAAGACAAAAGAGGGGATGCCTGTCGGTGTCAAAACCGGCAGATCTCGGGGTAGGGGGTCCTGAGTTGTGGATTTAGGATCAATGGTAACAGGGACAATGAACACGGTGTTTTTACCCAGGTTCGGGCCCTCTCTATGGAGGTAAAACCCTACGTCCTCCTCTTGTTTATATCATTGGAGTATCAAGTACAGAGATCATATATTGTGGTCTAAACCCTAGAGGTATGATGAGTAATGTCATAATGATCTAGCATATCTTTATCAACTAGCCTAGCCTCGGTTTATATAATGCACCAGAGGCCTAGGATAACAAGAGTCCTAGTCGAATACGCCTGTTTGGAGAAGTCCTTGTCTTGATCACCAAGTCTTGTGGAATCTTCCTCCTGTATACATCGGTTGTCCGAACTGGCCCATGAGTATACGGCCTTGGGGGTCCTTGACCCAATCTAATTGATTGGGAGACGACGTGGTGAGTACCCCCTAGTACAGGACACCGTCAGTAGCCCCCTGAACCGGTCTTCAAGTTGGGGACGCTCCTCGATTCTTCCGAACTGTTCTTCTTCTTCGGTCGTCGGTCTTGAAAATTGGTTCAACAAATCATCTCATCTTCGATCTTGAGGATCGCCGAAGTGAATCCTGAGAGTTTACACGTCGGGTATCCAAGGAGCCCCTTTAAGTTATCGGCCTTTATCAATGCCTTGTTATTTTTTACGCCACACCTCAAGTTTGAAGTTGTTCCCGTGCGGCGGTGTCCTCTTGCATCCGAGATCCAACGCCAGACTGCATTCGAGATATCTTTTCTAGCCGGGCACCAATGCCGGACTATATCCGAGGTGTCATAGATCACCTTGTATTGAAGAAGTTTGAAGGAGGTTATCCGAGTTTAACGCTGAAAAGTTCTCTATGGAACGAGCCATTCAAATCCGAGCTTTATGCCGGACCACTTCCGAGCTCCAACGAAGGTCAGTGTCCGAGGTGTCGTAAAGTACCTCGGTCTTTTAAAAGATTGAACGAATTCAGCCGAGCTTAATGCCAGAAATGCCCTCTATGGAGCCAGCCACTGGTGCCCGAGCTTTATGCCGGACTGCTTCCGAGGTGGTGCACCACCCCGACCGTGGGCTGATTTTTTGTGAATGTTTTTGATTGGTGCAATTTATTCTCTGCCGAGATATATAGCCAGTATATGTATATCCAGTAACCCTCAAGGTGTGTGTGTCATTCTAAAACCCGAGATGCACCTGAAGGAAAACATAAAACTGCTGATCCTAGTAACCCCTGAGACTCAGGTCGATTTGCGAAATCGTCTTAAGGATCAACTCCTAGCTCGGCAGCATACGTAGGAATAGAAACGCAATGTAATACATTAGAAATAGTGATCGGCGGACAGGCCCCTGAGAAAGGGTTGCGAGAAGTCGCCGTGATATATTAGCTTGATGCCGGATAAGGCCCAGATGGTACTTATTGTTGTTTGAAGACACACTTGCCCATAGTTCGGTCATGTTGAACACTGAGCACTTTGAATTCTCTGCATTGAATAAGCAATGCAGTAGCCCCCGAGACACTGGTTGGGTGGCAACACCAGATCAGGGGATCGATGTGCCCCTTTAATATTTATAAATAATGAGCGTGAAGCCTAGTAGCCCCCGAGCCTTGATGTGGGCACGGGTGGCCGAATTAAGGATCGATATCAGTTTGACAGAAAGTTTTGTTCTATTTAACACAAACGTCTCGGAAAGAGAATAAAGATCTCTTTAAAGAGCTTAGAGATGGTCGAAATCCAAGCTCGCCAAGGTAGGCCCCAAGGGGCTTTAAAAGATGGATTGCAGTAAATCGATTTTACTCGCAATTTTTATGTGTAATGATTCTATGTACCCAAGTACTTTACATCATTAATTCTCAGATCCGCATTGTACAAAACTTTGTTGACCGACCATCGGCTTCAACCTCCTTGGCTAGTGGTCGGGGAGTGTTTGTCCTACTTTATATAGCCTTTACAAGGGCCAAGGTTTACGACAAACAAGGCAATCCGGCCATATGGTTTTATAAACAAAGGTATGCAGAAAGAATGTTATATTACTATTTGATGTAAGAAACATCTGCCAAAGAAAATAATCCCGCTATCGGTTCCTGTCTTTGGGTTGTCATGCCGACCATGATCATGAAACCTCAACTCCGATTGATGCGGGAGAAAAATATTGAGGATTTAGTTCGTGTTAAGTTCCCAATCTCTGTGGTTTTTAAGCACCTAAATTTTCACTTCCATCGTTGTCGACCAATTATATTCTTTAAGATGGCTAGCTTTCGGCTTCTCCCAGTCTGAGGTACTAACACGGATGACCCAGAAGTAACAATCACAGAGGTGCTCCCTTTACCTCCTATCTGAACAATCGGGAACGTAGGGGTAATCACAGGAGCCAGGCAACTCAGCTTGGCCGAAATCTTAAGTCAAATTGATGCATATTTATGGATTTATAACGATAATTATGGAAGGCAGCGCTTGTATACCGAATACAAATGTTGATGATATGTTTATTTTGACTCCATTACGACCGTTTATCAGTTGAAACCGGCCCAGCGTCGGCTTCCACCCCCTTTGTAGATACTACGCAGGGTGTTTTCGCCATAACAAGACAACCCTTAGCCGACGTCTCGGTGCCCGAAGGAGGTTGTGTTAACGGAAACGAGGCAGTCAGATATACAGGCTTTATAACTTTCACTTAGTCATAGGAGTTTAAAGTTGGGAAACCAGTTACTAGCCCCCGGTTAGTGTTCGACGACAGCCTAGGTCAAGTCGTAAACACTTCGGCCAATGTTATGAACGGCTCATCATTTAACACACTCATCGGATTGCTGGCCAGTTTACGCTTATTGTGACAGTCAGTTTTCGGCTTTCTCCACTGAGGTGCTTAACCATGCGAGCTGGAAGCACAATCGCAGTGGTTCTCCCTTTGCACACCTAGCCGAACAAAGCGGAACGTAGGAGGCAAGCACAGGAGCCGGGCAACCCAACTATTGACCGAAGACACAATTTGAAACCAATGCATATATAGCAATCCGAGAATGTTTTTGACGAATCTCTAAAGGTGTCTGGCGTTGCACTGAGAGACTTATGCTGGAAACACACAAATAGTTTAAAAGTGCCATAAGCTTGGAGAATCAAAAAAATGCAGTAAAAACTTAACGTCCGAACTAGATCAAGTGTTCGATGCCAATCTAAAAATTGGTCTTAGAAAAAAATATTGTTCTTCCATCGTGCTTTAACATGACACATCCTATCTCGAGACTTCAAGCGGGTCAGCCTACGGCTTCAACCTCCTATCCCGAAGGCGGAGTACTTCTCGTTAGGACAGTTTAGCAAACTAAACTCTAGCAGCTTTGAGAGAGAAATTAGGCTCCCCGGCTATTGACCACACACTCGTGTCGAAAAAAAGGAGTGATCGAAAAAGACTTGGCAACGACTAAGAAGAAGAACACTTATTATAAAACAACTCATACTAATTTAAGAGCCCCCAAGAGACTTGGGTAAAAGAATTTTATGTATAATGATTGTATGTACCGAAGTACTAATATCATATATGTGTTCACCCGAACTTTAAATGCTTCTTAACCGACCGTCGGCTTCTCCCTCTTCGGTCAAGGGCCGAAAAGTGTTATGTACTCCACCTGTCGAGAATATCGACGGCGTTTCCGATAACCAGGCAATCAGGCCATAAGGCTGTAACAGACAAAGCGCGCTCAGGGAACTTATTCTATATTATTTACGAAGTGTAAGAAGCATCTTCGAAGAAAATAGTACCCCCACTGATACCTTTCTTCGGTTGCTCATTGTTACTATGAGACTTGTGCAATAGATTTTTTGTACTCATGAGTTTAGTTGTGTGCCGACCATGATTGAAAACAATAAGAACGCTAGCTTTCGGCTTCACCTAGTCTGAGGTTCGAGCTCGGATGACCCGCTCATGACAATCGTAGAGGTGCTCCCTTTACTCCCTAGCCGAACAATCGGGAATGTAGGGGTAAACACAGGAGCAAGGCAACCCAGCTTGCGGAACACTTAAGTCAACTTGGTGCATATTGTGGCGTAATACACGAACAAGGAACGAAGCCATACAAGTATAATCATATGCAAGAGGAAAGGCTTCATAAAGGAAGCCCCCAAGTAAATGGGGTATTTGAATCTGTGTGTCACAAACAAAGTTTTGACAAGGAAGTTTTTCACAAACAACTATTTGCCAAAAAAGTATAATGCTTGGTCGAACCGAACAAAATTTAAAACTGAAAGTTTTTGAGCATGAAAGTGACTTAGCTGGCTAATGTGCTCGGTGTTGATCACGCGGTCCGAGCTTCATGTGGGACAAGGTCCCAGCCCCCGAGACGGTCCCGAGGTGGCGGAGCGAAGAGCTCGGCACTCTAAAGTGGCGACGTAGCACAGCCAATGTGGCAAGGTGGAACCCCCAGTCTGACTGAGGTGACGAAGCAGGCCGGTAGTGTGACGCCGAAGTCCCCGACGTGGGTTAATGAAGTGATGACGAAGCCCCTCATCCATCCGAGGTGACGTGGTATGTTAGTATGCCGAGGTGACAACACTGCCCGACCCAGATCATTTACATGTGCACAAAAAATAGTGCAAACCTGAGATAATAGTAATAATAATAAATTAAGAAAATTAGTTGCATAGTTAATAATTTATGCAAAGTGACTAATAAAAGAAATATGGCCCATGTGCCGAACACTCGATGAGGTAGAGCCCTCTCAACGATGCTGAAGTCCCCGAGGCAACCGAACACGTCGGTATGGCAACACGACCAACAAGGTGATCACTCGAGCCAATTTACGCCGATTGGGACGACGGCGTCGGCTTGCCGAAGAGACCACGTGATGTAGTCGAAGTCGATTACTTCACAGGTCGGTCCGAGTTCCGGATGCGGGGTTCGCCGGACTATGTACGGAAATTGACCGAACCACCATGTGACCCTCGTTAATGTGGGCACCATTTGATAGACCTGTGTACAGATGATGGAACAAACCAGAGTAATAATTCCTTGGGAAAAATAAACCCAAACAAGAAAAAATTACTAGGATAAATAGCACCTGGTTTATTTGTTGTAGCAATCCGAAGAAAGGTGACTCCCAAAATTGGGACTCGATCCGCACACCCATTGCCTGATGGGCGATAAAGCGATGACATGGCGATGCTGGCAAAGATTGGCTTGCTGAGACAAAGCCCTCGGTCCAGCTAACGTGACAAAGTTGGTCGGCTGGTGACGCCGAAGTCACTGGAGTATGTTGATGAACAAATAGCCAAGTCTTTCGGCGTTCTGGGAACAGGGGTCCCCAGACTTGCCTGCCTACGGCCTGCGGCGTGGCTCAAGCGGGGGCCCAGCGCGGCCCATCTTCATCAGCTCAAGCTCAAGACCCTCGCGAGGGGCCAAGCCTCGCGGGGCGGGTGACAGGAAGCTTCCTCAGAGGCAGCCTCATCAGGCAGGCTCGCGAGGAGGCGGAGAGATCAAGGAAAGGGTACCTCGCGAGGAACCCGTGACGCAAGCCATGACGATCGAGACCAGGCGGGCGCCGGCCTGGGCAGTGTCCTTGTTTCCCCTTTGGTGCAAAGGGGGCAAGCACAGGCCAAGGCATCATGCAAAGGTTACCATTCCGGTGCAACAAGACCAAGACCAGCCGGACGGCAGGACGGAGGTCACCGTGGAGCCCAAGACGGCGTCATCGCCAGTGCTTTTGGCAGCCGAAGACCACCTTTGGTCAGGATAACTTGTACTAGATGTTCCCCTTCGAAATGGCCAATTGTTGGCGCCCTTCCCGCTCATTATTTGGGGAGAGGCCCAGGGCCTCTATAAATAGAGCTAGCCACCACAGAAGGGGATGACGGGCTGGAAATCTGGTAGAACCATAGCAGAGAGAGAGGAAGAGGCGACTGAACTCACCTCTCGCAAGAAATAGAGAAAGATTCGGACCAAGTAGAACATACCACACTAGCTCAAGAACACCTCTCGCGAGGCTGTTCTTCCCTTGTACTGTCCATCATCAGCCCCAGAGGCAATCCACCACACCACACACTGGAGTAGGGTATTACACCACAACGGTGGCCCGAACCAGTATAAACATCGTGTCCCTTGTGTTGTTCATCATTTTCATCTTAGTTCGCATGAGAGGATCGGACGTAGATCGGTAGGGGAGAGATCTCCACGCGCACCCGAGTGTTCGAACCTCAAGGGTCTGCCGGAACCCGAAACCCGACATTTGGCGCGCTAGGTAGGGGTGCACCGAAATCTTCCTTCCGCTGTGTTGGCGTTCTGGGAACGGGGATCCCCAGACTTGCCTGCCTGCGGCCTGCGGCGTGGCTCTAAGGGGGGCCCAGCGCGACCCATCTTCACCAACACAAACCCAAGACCCTCGCGAGGAGCCAAGACTCGCGGGGCGGATGACGCGGAGCTTCCTCAGGCGTGGCCTTGTCAGGCTGGCTCATGAGGAGGCGGAGAGATCAAGGCGGGGTACCTCACGAGGTGCCCGTGACGCAAGCCATGACGACCGGGAGCGCCAGGCGGGTGCCAGCCCGCGCAGTGTCCTCCCTTCCTCTTTGGTGCAAAGGGGGCAAGCGCAGCCGCGGAGTACTGAGGCATCAGGCAAAGGTTTCCATTTCGGTGCAACAAGACCAAGACCAGGAGGACTACGAGACGGAGGTCACCATGGAGCCCAAGACGGCGTCATCACCAGAGCTTTGCGCAGGCGAAGACTACTTTTGTCAAGGTAGCTAGTACTAGCTGTCCCCCTTCAAATTAGCCCGCCATTGTTGGCTCCCTTCCCGCTCGATATTTGGGAAGAGGACCAGGGCCTCTATAAATAGGACCAGCCACCCACAGAGCAAAGGGGGGCAGAGAGACGGAGAAGAGAAGAGAGCTAACCGGGGGTTGGAAGGATAGAGAAGATCAGAAAGAGAGAGAGAGAGAAAGGTGACTGAGCTCCTCCCAGTAGTTCATCGCCCAGCCAAGAACAGACCCTCGCGAGGCTGTTCTTCCTTGTATTGTTCATCATCATCAGCCCAAGAGGCAATCCACCATACCACACACTGGAGTAGGGTATTACACCACAACGGTGGCCCGAACCAGTATAAACCCTGCGTCTCTTGTGTTGTTCTTTCCATAGTTTAGATCCTAGCAAGGCGGAGGGGTGCAGGTAGGTAGGAGGCGAAATCTCCACGCGCACCCCAGTGTTTGAACCTCAAGGGTCTGCCGGAACCCGAAATCCGACACGCTGTTCGCGTGTGATCTTCCGTCAGTGTTTGAACCTCAAGGGTCTGCCGGAACCCGAAATCCGACACGCTGTTCGCGTGTGATCTTCCGTCGTGTCCATGGCTGATGCTCGTCGGGCTCGCGCTGAGCGTCGGGCTGCTCACGTCGTTCGCGTCGCCCAGACGGCGCCCGTCGGCGGACCCCCTCATCGTTCCCCGTCGCCCGCCGCCAACGCCGCCACTGGCCCGACGGGGAACGAGCAGCAGGCCTCATCCCAGCACCCCTCGGTGCGGCGGGATGGCCGCACCGCCACCACGTCTCTGACTCCAGCTGGCTCGTCGTCGCACGCCCGCCGCGCACCCATGGATGCCACGCCTCACTGCTCTTGGCGCGGGAGCTCCTGCACTATCGCCCTGTCGATGACCTCTACGAGGACTGGCTCGCCCACATCACCGAGCTTGTTAGTGCCGCAGGGGGCTCCCCCTTGCGGTCCCTCTCGCTGCCTCGCCCTCCGTCTCGTGCAGGGGGCGGGGATCAGGAGGTGCCTTCGCCGCCTCCTCCCCAAGAAGGTGCCTTGGCTCCAAGGTGCGCAGCCCCAGGGCGAGACCCTCCACGTCCGGCGCCAGCGCAGCAAGAAGGGAGCTGCCAAGAGATCCCACGTCCCCGGGAAGGTGCTCACGCGCTCCCAGCACCGGCGCGCCAAGATCGCGCCCCAGCGCCTCCACGACAAAACCCCGCGATGCTCCCAGTGGCGGTGCATGGTGACCCGCAAGAACGAGTCCAGCACCAGCAAAGGCCGCCTATGGCCACGGTGGGCTGCCTCGCCTTCACCCCCGAGCTGCGCGACATCACATGGCCAGGCAAGTTCAAGCCTGACCTCCCTCCCCGCTACGATGGCACAGCGAACCCCGCGGAGTTCCTGCAGCTCTACGAGCTGGGCATCGTAGCCGCCAACGGAGATGAGAAGGTCATGGCGAATTGGTTCCCCATGGCGCTCAAGGACGGCGCCCGCACCTGGCTCTTGAACCTGGCTCCCGGCACGATCTCCTCCTGGAGCGAGATGCGCACCCGCTTCATCACCAACTTCCAGGGCACTCGCGACCGGCCCCCGGCTGTGAGCGACCTGCGCCGCAGCAAGCAACAGCTAGGAGAAACCCTGCAGAAGTACATCCAGCGCTTCAACTACGCTCGCCTCAAAGATCCCCAAGGTGACTGAAGAAGCCATCATCTCAGCCTTCTCCGACAGCTTGCATGACGTCAAGATGAAGGAAGAGCTAGCAATCCATGAAGACCTGTGCACATCCCTGGAGCTGTTCAACTTTGCGACCAAGTGTGCCAGGGCTGAGGAAGGGCGTCTCGCCCTCCTCGAGCTCCCGGCAGCCGACCCGGAAGAAAAGAAGCTCAAGGCCAAGAACGTGAAGCGCAAGGGGGCTGCCATGCTAGCAGCGGAACTGGACACCAAGTGAGGCAGGGATCAGCCTGAGTCATCCAAGGGCGGACGGTACTACGTGTACCACGACCTCCACACCCACAACACCAACGAATGTCAAGAGCTCAGAGCCGTGCGAGATGGGTGAATCGGCCGACGCCCAGAGCGCAACGACAGGGGCTATGGTCGAGGAGGAGGAAGAGGTGGTGGATGATGGGAAGACCGTGGCCTTCGCCAGGGATGGCGTGACCGCGCCCGCGAGGACCGCTGGCAGGACTAGCCTCACGAGGGAGGCTGGAGGGACCAGCCTCGTGAGGACCATCCCCACGGCAACGCAAGCCTCCCTCCTCTGCCGCCACCACCAAGGAGGAAAGAAGACCAACACCAAGACGATGGGGCTGGGGGCTTCCAAGAGCCGCGTGCAATTGCTTGCATCTTGGGCGGCGCCCAGGCCCCAGCCTCACAGTGCATCTTCAAGCAGTTTGCTCGCGAGGTGAATGCAGTCCTTCCCAAGCTTGAGGCCATGTGCCCTCTCAGGTGGTCTTCGTGCGCGATCACATTCAGTTCCGCAGACCAGTTCAAGTGTGCGGCAGCGGCTAGATTCCTCCTGATGCTTTGCTCCCCAGTCATCAGCAACGTGCAGGTCACCAGGACCCTCATCGATGGCGGGGCAGGACTCAACGTCCTGTCCGCCGAGACGTTCGACAATCTCCAAGTACCATACGACCAGCTTCAGCCGACCAAGCCTTTCTTAGGAGTCACCGATGGTTCCACTGTTCCAATTGGGAAGGTTCGCCTTCCGGTCACCTTCGGGCAACGCAACAACTACCGCACCGAGCTCATCGACTTCGATGTCGCTCACATCCGCCTGCTGTACAACGCCATCCTCGGGACCCAGCCCTAGCCAAGTTTATGGCAGTGACTCACCATGGTTACAATGTCCTCAAGATGCCAGGAAGCGGTGGAGTCATCACCGTATCCTGTAAAGAAAGGGACGCAGTGCGCTCGCTCGAGCGTGCGTTCCAAGCCGCAGCAATCGAAGACCCAGATCGCATGAGCAGGAGGCCTCCTGAGGCGACCCTCAAGAAGAAGAAGAAGATCTCACCTGGCCAGAGCCACAAGGAAGCAGGCACCTCCGGAGGTATCGCGTTAGGATTCGCGCCCGATCAGGGAGCGCCGGCCTCTCACGCATAGGAAGGCGCGCCTGGCGCCCTCCTCAGGAAGGGCTCGGGGGCTCTCTCTTGGAGAGCCACTGACCTTGCCAAGGTCGCGGGGGAGGCGCTCGGGCACCACTTGGAGGGGTGCTTTCAGGCACGCTTCCCTCAGAAAGGTACAAGTCAAAGGACACCAAACCCTCAGGAGTTCATCGCAGGGAACACCCAAGAGCTACAAGAGTCCAGAGTCATGCGCGGCAGCCGCTGCTTACCTGCCGTGGCCCCACATCCACGCGAGGATGGAGGACTGCGCATCTGCGTCGACATACCAAGGCTCAACCGAGCTACGTCCCAGGAGCGCCTATGGCCTTCGGCCATAGGGCGCTGCGTGGGACCACCCCACAGCTATGTTCGCATGCCCTTCGGCCTGCCGAGCGCGGTCGCCGCACATCAGCGCCTGTTGAGGAGCATTCTGGAGGCTCAAGAGGTCAGGCATCGCACGGTCCTGGCGGAGGTGGCGATGGTCCCCGAAGACCTGCACATGCCACTAGAGCCTCTCGAGGACCCTGGGCCTGGGGGCTCATGAGGGCCGACGTCTTCACCGCGCATCGCTCACTTCCTGAGCATCACTTCATCTTCAACAGCACCAGGTGACATCTTTCAGAGTTCTACTTTTAGCTGGGAGCACCCACAGGGCTGCACCATTCCCAGGCCGCGTGGGTCCGTCCGCGCGGCATGTATCCATTTTGTTTATGCTCTTTATTTACCTTGTTGGGGGCGCCCCTCGGGCTGCATCATCCCCATGCCGCTCGGGCCCGACCCGGCGGCGGTTGCTTTTACCTGTGCTTGCTTGAAATTGGATTTCCTCCTATGTTCTTAACATACCTGACCTAATCACCTGCTCGATCGACGCCTATTTGAAGAGCCGCTCGCTCTGGCACGGCGCGTGCGCACGGGTCCGTCCCTGCAGCGTTGATAAACCTGAGTGGTCGAGCTCTGGTTGTGGCAGCCCCGCACGGCGCCACCTCACCAGGCCCTCAGTGCCCTGACCGCTCCCTCGGAGTGACCATAGGTTGTCCGGCGACCGTAACGACAGGCCTTGTTTCTCCTCATGATTGGTGTGCAGGACCTACTCCAGGAGCAACGTTGGGGGCATCGTGAGCTCTCTCTCTCCCTCTCTTCGGCATGGACCGCTTGCACGTTAAAAGGGGGGTACCTGAGCATCGCGACTCATGGGCTCCTACTGGCTCTCCAGCCCTCACCCCCTGGCCTTGACCCACGGCATCCCGACCTGTCATACCAGCGGCGGCTGAGCTCGCTCGAGGGCCAGGACCTGAGGACGTAGAGCGTTAAGGAAAGTGCGGGGGAGTGGAAGAAGCTCGCGAGGGCCTAACCCAGCAGTACCTCGACCACCGCCTCTCGGGCCAGGCGCCTCTCCGAGGAACTACGTCAGACACACACGATAAGTCGCGCCGTCGCAAAAGCTAGACCAACGCAGCGCTAAATACCTGCCCAGTGCAACTCTGTCATGGCGACGCTACCTTCCTTTGTCGCCCAGCAAGGATTGCTTGAGCGCTAAAGGGGACCTCCCGAGCATCGCGACTCGGGGGCTCTTACCGGACCTCGGGCCACTCACCTCCTGGCCTTGACCACGGCATCGCGACCTGGCATACCAGCGACGGCTGAAGCTTGCCTGGGGACTGGGACCTGTCAGCGCAGAGCGCCAAGTCCTCGTGAGGATAGAAAGGGGGGGCTTAGCCGGAACAGAACGGGCACCTCACGCCAATTCATATTAAGGATATAGTAATTACAAAAGCACGGCAGACGCCTTACATACCCCCGCGGGGTGTTGCTTTAATTCCTTGCAGGGAACAAAAGGTGCTAACCCTAAGGAACGCTACTTGCTAGCACCTCCCCAGGCGATGCCATCATCAACAGTGGGCTGCCCAGTGCCGGCGCCAACCCCATCCAGATCAGTGGCGTCGGCGGCCTGAGGCAGCTGCCTCACTCCGAGTGCGGCGCGAGCTCGGAGGCTCGCAGCTGTCATCGCTCGTCTCTGGGGTCGCGAGGAGTTTGGGGGAGCCGCTGAAGCCCGCGGTCCCTCCGCTGCTGCCTGAGGAGCTGCAGGAGGACCAACGGGCGGGGCTGGTCCTTGCCAGTTCGTCACCACTGCCGCGTCCCTTAGGGCAGCATTCCAGCCGACGTCCTTCTACATCAAAGACCTTGAAGAACACCAAGGAGGTGTCGTCGTATTCAAGATGGACCACCAAGGCGCCGTTCGCGCGACAGACCCAGGCAATCTCACCCCAGCCCCGGGTCATGAAGACCTTGCCCAGAGCGACGACCGCGACCTCCGCTCCAGTTGCAGGGGTGCCACAGTCGGCGTGCTGCAGCCAGAGCTCTAGGGCCCCGCTCGGCGGCATATCGAAGGCAAAGGAGGGAGGAAGGCGGATCCATGAAGTTGGAGGCATGGCGGCGTGAAGCACAAGTTCGCGAGAGGAGCACTCCGCGTGGACTCCAGGGGGACGACGCGCACCACTGTGACTCGCCGGCGTCGGCGGCGACGCTGTCGATGTTTCTCGGCACCCTCCCCCCTGGGGCCTGCGACGCGGGCGTGCAAGGGCAGTGGAAACCCAGGCGGCGGCCACTCGTACCACGGCCTCGACACCACCTGCCAGGCGCCTTCGTCCCGGTGACAAAGGATTGGCCGCTTCTTCGGCGGGAGGGGGTCAGGACCCTCCCTGGGGGCCTTTCCCTTCTCCTCAGCTGAGAACCGGCGGATCGGTGCCATTGGTGCAAGAGGAAGCAAGGAGGAGGAAGAAGAAGAGGAGGAGTGACGGAAAGGGGGTGAACCGGCAAAGCTCACGTAGCCCCATACTTATAGCCGGGGAAGGCCAACCGCCGTGCACCACGATCGCAGGTAATCATGACCGGTTTCTCTGCATGCAGGGACTTGTCAAGTCGTGCAGTTGCCGAGGCGTCGTGGGAAGTGCGGACGCCCACGCCCAATCAACTGCCACGCGGCGCCCAAGGCCACAGGCTGTTAGGGCCCGCGGCGCTTCGCGCTTGCCCCTTCGCTTCTCTGCTAAGCCAAGCTCACGCGCGCCTTGGGCCCGGGGGCTGCTGTTGGCGTTCTGGGAACGGGGGTCCCCAGACTTGCCTGCATGCGGCCTGCGGCGTGGCTCAAGCGGGGCCCCAGCGCGGCCCATCTTCATCATCTCAGGCTCAAGACCCTCGCGAGGGGCCAAGCCTCGCGGGGCGGACGACAGGAAGCTTCCTCAGAGGCAGCCTCATCCGGCAGGCTCGCGAGGAGGCGGAGAGATCAAGGCAGGGGTACCTCGCGAGGAACCCATGACGCAAGCCATGACGATCGAGACCAGGCGGGCGCCGGCCTGCGTAATGTCCTTGTTTCCCCTTTGGTGCAAAGGGGGCAAGCACAGGCCAAGGCATCAGGCAAAGGTTACGATTCCGGAGCAACGAGACCAAGACCAGCCGGACGGAAGGACGGAGGTCACCGTGGAGCCCAAGACGGCGTCATCGCCAGTGCTTTTGGCAGCCGAAGACCACCTTTGGTCAGGATAACTTGTACTAGATGTTCCCCTTCGAAATGGCCAATTGTTGGCGCCCTTCCCGCTCATTATTTGGGGAGAGGCTCAGGGCCTCTATAAATAGAGCTAGCCACCACAGAAGGGGATGACGGGCTGGAAATCTGGTAGAACCATAGCAGAGAGAGAGGAAGAGGCGACTAAACTCACCCCGGCAGTTCATCGCACCAGCTCAAGAACACCTCTCGCGAGATTGTTCTTCCCTTGTACTGTCCATCATCAGCCCCAGAGGCAATCCACCACACCACACACTGGAGTAGGGTATTAAACCACAACGGTGGCCCGAACCAGTATAAACATCGTGTCCCTTGTTGTTCATCATTTTCATCTTAGTTTGCACGAGAGGGTCGGATGTAGATCGGTAGGGGAGAGATCTCCGCGCGCACCCCAGTGTTCGAACCTCAAGGGTCTGCCAGAACCCGAAACCCGACAAAGTCCCCGGTCCAGCCGAGGTGACAGAGCAGGTCAGTGAGGAGACTTTGCAGCTGCCATGTCAGCCGAGGTGTTGAAGAAGTTCGGCGTGATGGACATCGCCTTGAAGAAGCAACAATGCGGCCATGCCGACGCAGGTCGTGACTTGTGATGCGGTCAATGCCGGCTTGATGAAGTGACCATTCGGCGATGCCGGTATGCCCGCTCCATGTAATCCGTGGGGCAGCGATGTTGGTGATGATTTATCCTTCACGATGCCAAACTCTTGTTTAGCATGCCGAGATGATGATCCGAAGAAGTTGAGATCGGCTCAACAAAGCGGCGGCGTGTCTAGCGCAGGTCGGCAGCCATGGAGCAATATTGCCGGATTGGTTTAACACCAGCGTGATGGTGAAGATTACCTCGGAGGAGGCTTAAAATTTATGGGTACGTGTTTAAAAACAATGCACAATACCCTAGAAAAATTCCTTCAAAAGGGTTGTCCAATATCCCGTTCATGAAGAAACATGAACTCGGGCCGGATTCGTATTCACGCAGAAAATAGATCCGAAAATTGGTCCACTCATCGGAAGGTTCCTAGAGTTTGAACCATCGGATCAATCTGAAATTTGGAGGGGTAGTAGATATGGGAATTCCGCAACAGATGAACGGTTGGATCTTCCAAAGGACCTCCGAGCTGGGCTCTAGAGACCACGCCCTAAACTCGTGCAGATTCCCATCCAGATTTGACAGGGCTCCGGTATATCGTAGATTGCCAGAGATTCCTACTTCGGAACTCGACGAAATTTTGCATGGTTGTTGTAGACTTAATTCCGCACAATTCCACCAAAGGAATCGTCAAAGTGATTCTCGAGCAGGTGGTGGCAGCGGATACAAGTTTGTTGTTCGGAAAAATAGCATGGTCGCCCAAGGGCAATGTTGACGTCGAGCCCCGAGCTCCATGGATGATTCCTCCATGATCTTGATAGAGATCAGAGTTGATGTTGATGAAGGCCCTCGTCTAAACATGATGATTGAAGGTAGGGCGCAGTCATCGGTCAAGCCAAGGTGATCAGTCGAGGCGGCGACGAAGACGTCGACGTGGTAGTTGATCTGCAGGCGAGCCATTGATCCTTTTTCTGATCACACAGCGGAACTCTCAATGAAAGCACCATTGTCGGTGTCAAAACCGGCAGATCTCGGGGTAGGGGGTGCTGAGCTATGGATTTAGGATCAATGGTAACAGTGACGATGAACACGGTGTTTTTACCCAGGTTCGGGCCCTCTCTATGGAGGTACAACCCTACGTCCTGCTCTTGTTTATATCAATGGAGTATCAAGTACAGAGTTCATATATTGTGTTCTAAACCCTAGAGGTATGATGCATAATGTCATAATGATTTAGCATATCTCTATGAACTAGCCTAGCCTCGGTTTATATAATGCACCATTGGCCTAGGATAACAAGAGTCCTAGTCGAATACGCCTGTGTGGAGGAGTCCTTGTCTTGATCACCAAGTCTTGTGGAATATTCCTCATGTATACATCGGTTGTCCGAACTGGCCCATGAGTATACAGCCATGGTGGTCCTCGACCCAATCTAACTAATCGGGAGATGACGTGGTGAGTACCCCTAGTCTAGGACACCGCCAATGCCATCTGGGGCATCCCCAAGCTTAGTTGCTTGGGTATTCCTTGAATATTACCTTGGGGTGCCTTGGGCGTCCCCAATCTTAGGCTCTTGACACTCCATATTACGTAGTCCATCAAAACTTCACCCAAAACTTGAAAACTTCACAACACAAAACTTAACAGAAAACTCATAAGCTCCGTTAGTATAACAAAGCAAATCACCACTTAGGTACTATTGTGAACTCATTCTAAATTCATCTTGATGTTATATCTACAGTATTCAAACTTCTCTATGGTTCATACCCTCCGATACTACCCGTAGATTCATCAAAATAAGCAAACAACACAATGAAAATAGAACCTGTCAAAAACAGAACAGTCTGTAGTAATATGGAAACTTCATATACTTCTGTAACTCCAATTTTTTTTAAAAAAAATAGGAAATTTGTATATCAATCTTGTGCAAAAAGAATCAGTATTTTATCACGCTCCTGTAAAAAATGAAAATTAGTTTACTGGGCGCAAAAGTTTCTATTTTTAGCAAGATCAAATCAACTATCACCATAGACCATCCCAAAGGTCTTACTTGGCACTTTATTGAAACAAAATCTATAAAACATAATTAATACAGTAGAATAATCATGTGAACACACAAAAACAGTAGGGGTAAATATTCGGTTGTCTCCCAACAAGCGCTTTTCTTTAATGCCTTTCTAGCTAGGCACGATGATTTCAATGATGCTCACATAAAAGATAAGAATTGAAACATAACAGGAGCATCATGAAGCATATGACAAGAACATTTAAGTATAACCCACTTCCTATGCATAGGGATTTTGTGATCAAACAACTTATGTGAACAAGAATAAACTAGAATAGGGAGGCAAAACAAGCAAAACTTCAAAACTTTCAACACATAGAGAGGAAACTTGATATTAGTGAGATATGTAAAAGCATATGTTCCTCTCTCATAATAATTTTTAGTGGCATCATGAATGAATTCAACAATATAACCATCACATAAAGCATTACTTTCATGATCCATAAGCATAGAAATTTTACTACTCTCCACATAAGCAAAACTCTTCTCATTCGGAATAGTGGGAGTATCATAAGAAACTCGAATACTATAAATTGTTTCCACATTAAAAGAATAATTTTCAGAAAAAGGGTAATCATAATTATGACAAGATTTATAAATATAATCATTACTACTTTTTATAACATAAGTGTCATCACAATAATCATCATAAGTAGCAACTTTGTTCTCACCATAATCAATTGAAACCTCTTCTAAGATAGTGGAAAAATTACTAAATAAAGTCATGACCTCTCCAAATCCACTTTTATCATCATAATAATATTCAAAACCCTCCAAAATAGTGGGATAATTATTATCTAAAGTTGACACTCTTCCAAACCCACTTTCATCAATATAATCATCATAAATAGGAGGCATGCTATCATCATAATAAATTTGCTCATCAAAACTTGGGCATCAAACATAGCATCCCCAAGCTTATGGCCTTGCATATCATTGGCATCATGGATAATCAAAGAATTCATACTAATAACATTGCAATCATGCTCATCATTTAAAAATTTAGTGCCAAACATTTTATAGACTTCTTCTAAGACTTGAGCACAATTTTCCTTTCCATCATTTTCAAGAAAACTATAAAAGAGATGAAGCATATGAGGTGACCTCAATTCCATTTTTTTGTACTTTTCTTTTATAGACTAAACTAGTGATAAAACAAGAAACTAAAAAATTCAATTGCAAGATCTAAAGATATACCTTCAAGCACTCACCTCCCCGGCAACGGCGCTAGACAAGAGCTTCGTTGACAGGATGTGAGTGCCGCTTACCTAGCCTCCCCGACAACAGCACCAGAAAAGAGCTTCGTTGACGGGATGTGAGTGTCACTTACCTAGCCTCCCCGGCAACAGTGCCAGAAAAGAGCTTGATGTCTACTACGTAACCTTCTTCCTCTAGACTCGTGTTGGGCCTCCAAGCGCAGAGTTTTGTAGGACAGTAGCAAATTTCCCTCAAGTGGACGACCTAAGGTTTATCAATCCGTGGGAGGCGTAGGATGAAGATGTTCTCTCTCAAACAACCCTGCAACCAAATAAAAAAGAGTCTCTTGTGTCCCCAACACACCCAATACAATGGTAAATTGTATAGGTGCACTAGTTTGGCGAAGAGATGGTGATACAAGTGCAATATGGATGGTAGATATAGTTTTTTGTAATCTAAAATATAAAAAATAGCAAGGTAACTAGTAGTAAAAGTGAGCGAAAATGGTATTGCAATTCTTGGAAACAAGGCCTAGGGTTCATACTTTCACTAGTGCAAGTTCTCTCAACAATGATAACATAATTGGATACTATAACAATCCCTCAACGTGCAACAAAGAACTGAAGGAAATATGCCCTAGAGGCAATGATAATTTTTTTTATTTATATTTCCTTATATCAATGATAAATGTTTATTATTCATGCTAGAGTTGTATTAACCGGAAACTTAGTACATGTGTGGATACATAGACAAACAGAGTGTCCCTAGTATGCCTCTACTTGACTAGCTTGTTAATCAAAGATGGTTAAGTTTCCTAGCCATAGACATGTGTTGTCGTTTGATGAATAGGATCACATCATTAGAGAATGATGTGATGGACAAGACCCATCCGTTAGCTTAGCATAATGATCGTTTAGTTTTTCTGCTATTGCTTTCTTCACGACTTATACATGTTCCTCAGACTATGAGATTATGCAACTCCCAAATACTAGAGGAACACCTTGTGTGCTATCAAACGTCACAATATAATTGGGTGATTATAAAGATGCTCTACAGGTGTCTCCGATGGTGTTTGTTGAGTTGGCATAGATCGAGATTAGGATTTGTCACTTCGTGTATCGGAGAGGTATCTCTGGACCCTCTTGGTAATGCACATCACTATAAGCCTTGCAAGCAATGTGTCTAATGAGTTAGCCACGGGATGATGCATTACGGAATGAGTAAAGAGACTTTCCAATGACGAAATTGAACTAGGTATGGTGATACCGACGATTGAATCTCGGGCAAGTAACATACCGATGACAAAGGGAACAACAAATGTCGTTATGTGGTTTGACTGATAAAGATCTTCATAGAATATGTAGGAGCCAATATGAGTATCTAGGTTCCGCTATTGGTTATTGACCGTAGATATGTCTCGGTCATGTCTACATAGTTCTCGAACCCGTAGGGTCCGCACGCTTAACTTTCGATGACGATTTGTATTATGAGTTTCGTGTTTTGATGAACAGAAGTTTGTTCGGAGTCCCGGATGAGATCACGAACATTCCGAGGAGTGTCGAAATGGTTGAGACATAAAGATTCATATATTGGAAGGCTAAATTCGGACACCGGAATGGTACGGGTCGTTTTGGATAAGTTTCGGAGTACCGGGGGTTACCGGACCCCCCCCCCACGGAAGTTAATGGGCCACAATGGGCCTGAGTGGAGAAGAGAGAGGGTTGTCTAGAGGTGGCGCCCCCCTTTACCCAGTCCGAATTGGACAAGGGGAGGGGGCGGCGCCCCCTCCTTCCCTTCTTCTCCTACTTGGACTGGGAAAGGGGGGACCGAATCCTACTTGGAATGGGAGTCCAAGTAGGACTCCCCCCATGGCGTGCCCCCTCCTAGGGCCGGCCACCTCTCATCCCCCCTTTATATACGTGGGAGGGGGCACCCCAAAGGCACACAAAGCTTCTCTTAGTCATGTGCGGTGCCCCCTCCACAGTTACACACCTCAGTCATATCGTCGTAGTGCTTAGGCGAAGCCCTGCGTCGGTAAACTTCATCATCACCGTCGCCACGCTGTCGTGCTGATGGAACTCTCCCTCGGCCTCAACTGGATCAAGATTTCGAGGGACGTCATCGAGCTAAACGTGTGCTGATCGCGGAGGTGCCGTACGTTCGGTACTTGGATCGGTTGGATTGTGAAGACGTTCGACTACATCAACCATGTTACTAAACGCTTCCTCTTTCGGTCTAGGAGGGTACATAGACACACTCTCCCCTCTCGTTGCTATGCATCTCCTAGATAAATCTTGCGTGATCGTAGGAATTTTTTTTGAAATACTGCGTTCCCCAACAGTGGTATCCAAGCCAGGTCTATGCGTAGATGTTATATGCACGAGTAGAACACAGAGTTGTGGGCGATAATAGTCATACTGCTTACCAGCAATGTCTTACTTTGATTTGGCGGTATTGTTGGATGAAGCGGTCCAGACCGACATTACATGACCGCGTTCATGAGACTGGTTCTACCGACGTGCTTCACACACAGGTGGCTAGTGGGTTTCTGTTTCTCCAGCTTTAGTTGAATCGAGTTTGACTACGCCCGGTCCTTGTTGAAGGTTAAAACAGCACACTTGACGAAAAATCATTGTGGTTTTGATGTGTCGGTAAGAACCGTTCTTGCTAGAAGCCCATAGCAGCCACGTAAAACTTGCAACAACAAAGTAGAGTACGTCTAACTTGTTTTTGCAGGGCATGTTGTGATGTGATATGGTCTAGACGTGATGATATAAATTGTTATATGATATGATCATGTTTTGTAACAGTTATCAGCAACTGGCAGGAGCCATATGGTTGTCGCTTTATTGTAGGAAATGCAATCGCCATGTAATTTCTTTACTTCATCACTAAGCGGTAGCGATAGTCGTAGAAGCAATAGTTGGCGAGACCACAACGATGCTACGATGGAGATCAAGGTGTCAAGCCGGCGACGATGGTGATCATAACGGTGCTTTGGAGATGGAGATCAAAGGCACAAGATGATGATGGCCATATCATATCACTTATTTTGATTGCATGTGATGTTTATCCTTTATGCATCTTATTTTGCTTAGTTCAGCAGTAGCATTATAAGATGATCTCTCACTAAATTTCAAGGTATAAGTGTTCTCCCTGAGTATGCACCGTTGCTACAGTTCGTCGTGTCGAGACACCACGTGATGATCGGGTGTGATAAGCTCTACGTTCACATACAATAGGTGCAAGCCAGTTTTGCACACGTGGAATACTCGGGTTAAACTTGACGAGCCTAGCATATGCAGATATGGCCTCAGAATACTGAGACTGAAAGGTCGAGCATGAATCATATAGTAGATATGATCAACATAGTGATGTTCACCATTGAAAACTACTCCATCTCACATGATGATCGGACATGGTTTAGTTGATATGAATCACGTGATCATTTAGATGACTAGAGAGATGTTTATCTAAGTGGGAGTTGTTAAGTAATATGATTAATTGAACTTTAATTTATCATGAACTTAGTACCTGATAGTATTTTGCATATCTATGTTGTTGTAGATAAATGGCCCGTGCTACTGTTCCTTTGAATTTTAATGCGTTCCTAGAGAAAGCTAAGTTGAAAGATGATGGTAGCAACTACAGGGACTGGGTCAGTAACTTGAGGATTATCCTCATTGATGCACAGAAGAATTACGTCCTGGAAGCACTCTAGGTGCAAAGCCCACTACAGGAGCAACTCCAGATGTTATGAATGTCTGGCAGAGCAAAGCTGATGACTACTCGATAGTTCAGTGTGCCATGCTTTACGGCTTAGAATCGGGACTTCAACGACGTTTTGAATGTCATGGAGCATATGATATGTTCCAAGAGTTGAAGTTAATATTTCAAGCAAATGCCTGGATTGAGTGATATGAAGTCTCCAATAAGTTCTACACTGCAAAATGGAGGAGAATAGTTCTGTCAGTGAACATATACTCAGAATGTCTGGGTACCACAACCACTTGACTCAACTGGGAGTTAATCTTCCTGATGATAGTGTCATTGACAGAGTTCTTCAATCACTGCCACCAAGCTACAAAAGCTTCGTGATGAACTATAATATGCAAGGGATGGATAAGACGATTCCCAAGCTCTTCGTGATGCTAAAGGTTGCGGAGGTAGAAATCAAGAAGGAGCATCAAGTGTTGATGGTTAACAACACCACTAGTTTCAAGAAAAATGGCAAAGGGAAGAAGGGGAACTTCAAGAAGAACGGCAAGCAAGTTGCTGCTCAAGTGAAGAAGCCCAAGTCTGGACCTAAGCCTGAGACTGAGTGCTTCTACTGCAAAGGGACTGGTCACTGAAAGTGGAACTGTTCCAAGTATTTGGAGGAGAAGAAGGATGGCAAAGTGAAAGGTATATTTGATATGCATGTTATTGATGTGTACCTTACTAATGCTCGTAGTAGCGTCGGTATTTGATACTGGTTCTGTTGCTCATATTCGCAACTTGAAATAGGGGCTACAGATTAAGCGAAGATTGGCTAAGGACGAGGCGACGATGCGCATGGAAATGGTTCCAAAGTCGATGTGATCGCCGTCGGCACGCTACCTCTACATCTACCTTCGGGATTAGTTTTAGACCTGAATAATTGTTATTTGGTGCCAACGTTAAGCATGAACATTATATTTGGATCTTGTTTGATGCGAGACGGTTATTCATTTAAATCAGAGAATAATGGTTGTTCTATTTATATGAGTAATATCTTTTATGGTCATGCACCCTTGAGGAGTGGTCTATTTTTATTGAATCTCGATAATAGTGATACACATATTCATGGTATTGAAGGCAAAACATATAAGTTTAATAATGATAGTGCAACTTATTTGTGGCACTGCCGTTTAGGTCATATTGGTGTAAAGCGCATGAAGAAACTCCATGTTGATGGACTTTTGGAATCACTTGATGCTTGCGAGCCATGCCTCATCAGCAAGATGACTAAGACTCTGTTCTATGGAACAATGGAGCGAGCAATAGACTTATCGGAAATAATACATGCTGATGTATGTGGTCTGATGAGTGTTGATGGATGCTCGTGACGGGTATCGTTATTTTCTGACCATCGCAGATGATTTGAGCAGATATGGGTATATCTACTTGATGAAACATAAGTCTGAAACATTTGAAAAGTTCAAAGAATTTCAAAGTGAAGTGGAAAATCATCGTAAGAAGAAAATTAAGTTTCTACGATCTGATCGTGGAGGTGAATGCTTGAGTTATGAGTTTGGTCTTCATTTGAAACAATGTGGAATAGTTTCGCAACTCATGCCACCTAGAACACCACAGCGTAATGGTGTGTCCGAATGTCGTAACCACACTTTATTAGATATGGTGCGATCTATGATGTCCCTTACTGATTTACCGCTATCGTTTTGGGGTTATGCTTTAGAGACGACTGCATTCACGTTAAATAGGTGATACGTCTCCAACGTATCTATAATTTTTGATTGCTCCGTGCTATATTATCTACTGTTTTGGACTATATTGGGCTTTATTTTCCACTTTTATATTATTTTTGGGACTAACCTATTAACCGGAGGCCCAGACCAAAATTGATGTTTTTTCTATTTCAGTATTTCGAAGAAACGGAATATCAAACGGAGTCCAAACGGAATAAAACCTTCGGGAATGTGATTTTCTCACCGAACGTGATCCATGAGACTTGGACCCTACTCCAAGGAGTCAAAGAGGCGATCATGAGGGTGGGGGGCGCCCCCCCTAGGGCGCGCCCCCCTGCCTCGTGGGCCCCTTGGTGCTCCACCGACGTACTCCTTCCTCCTATATATACCTACGTACCCCCAAACGATCAGAACAGGAGCCAAAAACCTAATTCCACCGCCGCAACTTTCTGTATCCACGAGATCCCATCTTGGGGCCTGTTCCGGAGCTCCGCCGGAAGAGGGCCGTCATCACGGAGGGCTTCTACATCATCATAGCCTCTCTGATGAAGTGCGAGTAGTTTACCTTAGACCTTCGGGTCCATATTTAGTAGCTAGATGGCTTCTTCTCTCTTTTCGGATCTCAATACAAAGTTCTCCCCCTCTCTTGTGGAGATCTATTCGATGTAATCTTCTTTTTGTGGAGTGTTTGTTGAGACTGATGAATTGTGGGTTTATGATCAAGTCTATCTATGAATAATATTGGAATCTTCTCTGAATTCTTTTATGTATGATTGGTTATCTTTGCAAGTCTCTTCGAATTATCCGTTTGGTTTGGCCAACTAGATTGGTAGTTCTTGCCATGGGAGAGGTGCTTAGCTTTGGGTTCGATCTTGCGGTGTCCTTTCCCAGTGACAGAAGGGGCAGCAAGGCACGTATTGCATCGTTGCCATCGAGGATAACAAGATGGGGTTTATTTCATATTGCATGAATTTATCTCTCTACATCATGTCATCTTGCTTAAGGTGTTACTCTGTTTTTAACTTAATACTCTAGATGCATGTTGGATAGCGGTCGATGAGTGGAGTAATAGTAGTAGATGCAGAATCATTTCGGTCTACTTGTCACGGACGTGATGCCTATATACATGATCATGCCTAGATATTCTCATAACTATGCTCAATTCTGTCAATTGCTCAATGGTAATTTGTTCACCCACCGTAGAATACTTATGCTCTTGAGAGAAGCCACTAGTGAAACCTATGGCCCCCGGGTCTATTCTCATCATATCAATCTACATTACTTTAATCTTGCTTTGCTTTTTTACTTTGCTTTTACTTTTTACTTTGCATCTTTATACCAAAAATACCAAAAATATTATATCTATCAGATCTCACTCTCGTAAGGGACCGTGAAGGGATTGACAACCCCTAATCGCGTTGGTTGCGAGTAGCTATCATTTTGTGCAGGTACGAGGGACTTGAGCGTGGCCTCCTACTGAATTGATACCTTGGTTCTCAAAAACTGAGGGAAATACTTACGCTACTCTGCTGCATCATCGCTTCCTCTTCGGGGAAAACCAACGCAAGCTCAAGACGTAGCAAGAAGGATTTCTGGCGCCATTGCCGGGGAGTCTATGCAAAAAGTCAACATACCAAGTACCCATCACAATCCCTATCTCTCGCATTACATTATTTGCCATTTCCTCTCATTTTCCTCTCCCCCACTTCACCCTTGCCGTTTTATTCACCCTCCCTCTCTCTCCATCCTCCCTCTCTATTTGCCTCTTTTTGCCCGTTTCTTGTTTGCTCGTATGGTTGGAATAGTTGTTTATGTATTACTAAACAGAGAACCTAAGATCTATGGATCCTCATCCACTTGCTAATCTTTTTAAGAGATCCAATTATGATGAACCAATTGCTAGTGAGTTTTGTGCACTAGATTATCTTTATGAAGTTTTGCTTGAAATTCGTGAATCTGCAAAGTGTGATGAATTACTTTATGAAGTGACTCACGATAGATCTTTGAATAAAAAGCATGATTGCAATGATTTTACTATAAATTCTCTTGATGTCAATTGTGCTAATAATATGCAAAACCCTAAGCTTGGGGATGCTAGTTTTGCTATGTCTACTACTTGTTGTAATGATCATGATTGGGGTGATTCTTCTTATGATATTAAAAATTTATTTCAGCCCCATGATGAATATGAGATTGATAATAGTGTTTGCAATATTATTGAAAGTGGGTTTGGAAGAGTGTCAACTTTAGATCCCACATATTTGGAGAGTGTTCAATCTTATGAAATTTTTGATAAAAGTGGGTTTGGAAAGGTCATGACTTTAGTTAATGTTAATCCCACTATTTTGGAAGAGTGTAAACTTTGCATGCATATGGATCGTGTTGAAAATATTTTGTGTGATAGCTATTTTTTTGAATTTTCTTATGATCCCTCATGCAATTATTATGAGAGAGGAAAATATGGTGGTAGAAATTTTCATGTTACTAAATTACCTCTCGTTATGTTGAGATTGCTATTGTTTCTTTCCGCTTCCTTGCATATGCTAGTTTTTGCTTGCCTTGACAATTTGTTTGCCTATAAAGTGCCTATGCATAGGAAGTATGTTAGACTTAGATGTGTTTATCACCTGTTTTATGATGTTCTCTTTGTGCTTCAATTCTTGTCTTTCATGTGAGCATCATTAAAATTATCAATGCCTAGCTTTAAGGATTTAAAGAAAAGCGCTTGTAGGGAGACAACCCAATATTTATACTTCCTGTTATTCAATAAATAAATTATCTAGCCTCTGTTTTGGTTGTGTTTTTTGTGTTTAATTAGTGTTTGTGCCAAGTAGAACCGTTGGGAAGACTTGGGGAAAGTCTTGTTGAACTTGCTGTAAAAAACAGAAACTTTAGCGCTCGCGAGAACTGCTGTCATTTTTATTTGAAGAGTGCTATTTAGTTAATTCTTTTTGAATATTATTAATAGATAAATTCCTCACGTCCAAAAATTTATTTTAGAATTTTTTGGGTTCCAGATCTTGCGCTAGCTACAGATTACTACAGACTGTTCTGTTTTTGACAGATTCTGTTTTTCGTGTGTTGTTTGCTTATTTTGATGAATCTATGGTTAGTAAAATAGTTTATAATCCATAGAGAAGTTGGAATACAGTAGGTTTAACACCAATATAAATTAATAATGATTTCATCACAGTAATTTGAAGTGGTCTTTTGTTTTCTTTCGCTAACGGAGTTCACGAGTTTTCTACTTTAAGTTTTGTGTTATGAAGTTTTCAAGTTTTGGGAGAATTCTTTTGATGGATTATGGAACAAGGAGTGGCAAGAGCCTAATATTGGGTATTCCCATGGCACCCCCAAGATAATCCAAGGACACCAAGAAGTCAAAGCTTGGGGATTCCCCGGAAGGCATCCCCTCTTTCGTCCACTTCCATCGGTAATTTACTTGGAGCTATATTTTTATTCACCAACATGATATGTGTTTTTCTTGGAGCGTCTTGTATTATTTTTTGTCTTTGTGTCTTAGTATGCCACAATCATTCTTGCTTACACACCTTTTGAGAGAGCCATACATGAATTAAAATTTGAAAGAATACTCTATGTGCTTCACTTATATCTTTTGAGCTATGTAGTTTTGCTCTATGTGCTTCACTTATATCTTTTGAGCTATGTAGTTTTGCTCTATGTGCTTCACTTATGTATTTTGAGCGTTATAATTTTTCTCTGTGTGCTTCACTTAGATCTTTTAGAGCACGGTGGTGGATTTTTTTAAAGAAACTATTAATCTCTCATGCTTCACTTAAATTATTTTGAGAGTCTTAATAGCATGGTAATTTGCTTAATAATAATATGCTTGGTATTCAAGATTTGTGAAACTTTCTTTTGAGTGTGTTGAATACTAAGAAAAGATTGAAGCATGATAATTGTTTTGAGATATGGAGGTGATAATATTAAAGTCATGCTAGTTGAGTAGTTGTTAATTTAAAGAATACTTGTGTTAAAGTTTGTGATTCCCGTAGCATGCACGTATGGTGAACCGTTATGTGATGAAGTCGGAGCATGATTTATTTATTGATTCTCTTCCTTATGAGTGGCAGTCGGCGATGAGCGATAGTCTTTTCCTACCAATCTATCCCCCTAGGAGCATGCACGTAATACTTTGCTTTGATAACTTCTAGATTTTTGCAATAAGTATATGAGTTCTTTATGACTAATGTTGAGTCCATGGATCATACGCACTCTCACCCTTCCACCTTTGCTAGCCTCTCTAATACCGCGCACCTTTCACCGGTATCATACACCTACCATATACCTTCCTCAAAACAGCCACCATACCTACCTATTATGGCATTTCCATAGCCATTCCGAGATATATTGCCATGCAACTTTCCACCATCTAGCTCATCATGACACATTCATCATTGTCATATTGCTTAGCATGATCATGTAGTTGACATAGTATTTGTGGCAAAGCCACCATTCATAATTTTTCATACTTGTCACTCTTGATTCATTGCATATCCCGGTACACCGCCGGAGGCATCCATATAGAGTCATACTTTGTTTTAGAATCGACTTGTAATCATTGAGTTGTAAATAAATAAAAGTGTGATGATCATCATTTAATAGAGCATTGTCCCAAAAAAAGAGAAAGGCCAAAGAAAAAAAGAAGGCCCCCCAAAAAAGGGGAAAACTTTGTTTTTGCCACTCTAGTTTTTGCCTATTTTGCTTATGCCACTCTAAAATTTGACATATCACTTTTGCCACTCTTGGTTTTTGACAATACATCACAAATGCCATTCCGTGGCAAAAGCAATAACTTTTCATTTCACTTTTGCCACTCTTAGATTTTGACAATGTATCACAATTGCCACTCTAAAGTTATTGCTTTTGCCACGGAATGGCAATTGTGATGTATTGTCAAAAACAAAGAGTTGCAAAAGTGAAATGTCAAATTCTAGAGTGGCATAAGCAAAGTGGTCGAAAGCTAGAGTGGCAAAAACAAAGTTTTCCCAAAAAAAGAGAAAATAAATAAAAAGGGGCAATGCTACTATCCTTTTACCACACTTGTGCTTCAAAGTAGCACCATGATCTTCATAGTAGAGAGTCTCTCATGTTATCACTTTCATATACTAGTGGGAATTTTACATTATAAAACTTGGCTTGGATATTCCAATGATGGGCTTCCTCAAATTGCCCTAGGTCTTCATGAGCAAGCAAGTTGGATGCACACCCACTTAGTTTCTTTTTGAGCTTTCATATACTTATAGCTCTAGTGCATCCGTTGCATGGCAATCCCTACTCACTCACATTGATATCTATTGATGGGCATCTCCATAGCTCGTTGATACGCCTAGTTGATGTGAGACTATCTTCTCCTTTTTGTCTTTTCCACAACCACCATTCTATTCCGCCTATAGTGTTATATCCATGGCTCACGCTCATGTATTGCGTGAAGATTGAAAAAGTTTTGAAAAAGTTAGAGTATGAAACAATTGCTTGGCTTGTCATCAGGGTTGTGCATGATTTAAATATTTTGTGTGGTGAAGATAGAGCATAGCCAGACTATATGATTTTGTAGGGATACCTTTCTTTGGCCATGTTATTTTGAGAAGACATAATTGCTTTGTTAGTATGCTTGAAGTATTATTATTTTTATGTCAATATAAACTTTTGTCTTGAATCTTTCGAATCTGAATATTTATATCACAATTAAGAAGATTTGCATTGAAATTATGCCAAGTAGCACTTCGCATCAAAAATTCTCTTTTTATCATTTACCTACTCGAGGACGAGCAGGAATTAAGCTTGGGGATGCCTGATACATCTCCAACGTATCTATAATTTTTGATTGCTCCATGCTATATTATCTACTATTTTGGACTATATTGGGCTTTATTTTCCACTTTTATATTATTTTTGGGACTAACCTATTAACCGGAGGCCCAGCCCAGAATTGCTGTTTTTTGCCTATTTCAATATTTCGAAGAAACGAAATATCAAACGGAGTCCAAACGGAATAAAACCTTCGGGAACGTGATTTTCTCACCGAACGTGATCCAGGAGGCTTGGACCCTACTCCAAGGAGTCAAAGAGGTGGTCACGAGGGTGGGGGCGCCCCCCTAGGGCGCGCCCCCTGCCTCGTGGGCCCCTCGGTGCTCCACCGACATACTCCTTCCTCCTATATATACCTACGTACCCCCAAACAATCAGAACAGGAGCCAAAAACCTAATTCCACCGCCGCAACTTTCTGTATCCACGAGATCCCATCTTGGGGCCTGTTCCGGAGCTCCGCCGGAAGAGGGCCGTCATCACGGAGGGCTTCTACATCATCATAGCCTCTCCGATGAAGTGTGAGTAGTTTACCTCAGACCTTCGGGTCCATAGTTAGTAGCTAGATGGCTTATTCTCTCTTTTTGGATCTCAATACAAAGTTCTCCCCCTCTCTTGTGGAGATCTATTCGATGTAATCTTCTTTTTGTAGTGTGTTTGTTGAGACCGATGAATTGTGGGTTTATGATCAAGTCTATCTATGAATAATATTGGAATCTTCTCTGAATTCTTTTATGTATGATTGGTTATCTTTGCAAGTCTCTTCGAATTATCCGTTTGGTTTGGCCAACTAGATTGGTAGTTCTTGCCATGGGAGAAGTGCTTAGCTTTGGGTTCGATCTTGCGGTGTCCTTTCCCAGTGACAGAAGGGGCAGCAAGGCACATATTGCATCGTTGCCATCGAGGATAACAAGATGGGGTTTATTTCATGTTGCATGAATTTATCTCTCTACATCATGTCATCTTGCTTAAGGCGTTACTCTGTTTTTAACTTAATACTCTAGATGCATGCTGGATAGCGGTCGATGAGTGGAGTAATAGTAGTAGATGCAGAATCGTTTCGGTCTACTTGTCACAGACGTGATGCCTATATACATGATCATGCCTAGATATTCTCATAACTATGCTCAATTCTGTCAATTGCTCAACAGTAATTTGTTCACCCACCGTAGAATACTTATGCTCTTGAGAGAAGCCACTAGTGAAACCTATGGCCCCCGGGTCTATTCTCATCATTTCAATCTCCATCACTTTAATTTTTCTTTGATTTTTTACTTTTCTTTTACTTTTTACTTTGCATCTTTATACCAAAAATACCAAAAATACTATATCTATCAGATCTCACTCTCGTAAGTGACCGTGAAGGGATTGACAACCCCTAATCGCGTTGGTTGCGAGTAGCTATCGTTTTGTGCAGGTACGAGGGACTTGAGCGTGGCCTCCTACTGGATTGATACCTTGGTTCTCAAAAACTGAGGGAAATACTTACGCTACTCTACTGCATCATCCCTTCCTCTTCAGGGAAAACCAACGCAAGCTCAAGACGTAGCAATAGGGCACCATCGAAATCCATTGAGAAGACACCATATGAACTGTGGTTTGGCAAGAAACCCAAGTTGTCGTTTCTTAAAGTTTGGGGCTATGATGCTTATGTGAAAAAACTTCAACCTGATAAGCTCAAACCCAAATCGGAGAAATGTGTCTTCATAGGATACCCAAAGGAGTATGTTGGGTACACCTTCTATCACAGATCCGAAGGCAAGATATTCGTTGCTAAGAATGGATCCTTTCTAGAGAAGGAGTTTCTCTCGAAAGAAGTAAGTGGGAGGAAAGTAGGACTTGATCAAGTAATTGTACCTTCTCCCTTATTGGAAAGTACTTCATCACAGAAATCAGTTCCAATGATTCCTACACCAATTAGTGAGGAGCTAATGATGATGATCATGAAACTTCTGATCAAGTTTCTACCGAACCTCGTAGGTCAACCAGAATAAGATCCGTACCAGAGTGGTACGGTAATCCTATTCTGGAGGTCATGTTACTTGACCATGACGAACCTACGAACTATGAGGAAGCGATGATGAGCCTAGATTCCAAAAATGGCTTGAGGCCATGAAATCTGAGATGGGATCCATGTATGAGAACAAAGTATGGACTTCGGTTGACTTGCCCGATGATCGTCAAGCAATAGAGAATAAATGGATCTTCAAGAAGAAGACTGACGCTGAAGGTAATGTTACTATCTACAAAGCTAGACTTATTGCGAAAGGTTTTTGACAAGTTCAAGGAGTTGACTATGATGAGACCTTCTCACCCGTAACGATGCTTAAGTCTGTACGAATCATGTTAGCAATTGCCGCATTTTATGATTATGAAATTTGGCAAATGGGTGTCAAAATTGCATTCCTTAATGGATATCTCAAAGGAGAGTTGTATGTGATGCAACCAGAAGGTTTTGTCGATCCTAAAGGTGCCAACAGAGTGTGCAAGCTCCAGTGATCCATTTATGGACTGGTGCAAGCCTCTTGGAGTTGGAATATACGCTTTGATTGTAACATCCCAAATTTTCAATTTGGAATGTTATACATAGATCATTCATGCATATCATATTTTTTTGCATATTCGTTTGGCTAGATCCTAGAAATTCTACGCAACTCAAGGACCCACGGATACAGTTGGGAATTTCATTATTTTCATATTTGAGTTTTCTCAAATTTTGAAAAAAGAGGATCATTTGATTTTAATTATTTTATCTTCAAATATTTCTTTTATAAAAATAAAAGAGAGAGGATAAAATGACTTCCTCAAAATAAAGAAATATTGGAGATTTAATATTAAAATCGAATAAGAATTTTATTCGGAGTTTTATGCTATTTTATTTGAATTAGGAAAAATGTGTTTTTCAAAATTGCATTTTAGGCCCAAATAAATGTTCACCTTGTCCGTCCTATTTTTAGTGGACAGGGAAAATTTATTTCGGGATTTTTGGAGTCCGTTTAGTATTTCTTTTCTTTCTTGTTCTGCATGTCGGAATTATTTTTTTTAAAGGAAACCGACCTACGGGCCGTATCCAGCCCGGACTCCTCCCAGCCCCTCCTTATAAGCCGCGCCGCCGAGCCCACCGCAGCCCAAACCCTAACCCTAGCGCCGCCGCGCCATGCCGCGCCGCTCGCCACCGCCCACGCCACCGTGCCGCGCCCCCCGCTGCCGCCGCCCGTCGCCGCCGACCACCGCCGCCGGAGCCGCCGCGCCGCCGCCCGCCGAAGTTCGAGGTAGCCGCCATTTTTTTAAAACCGATCGGTTTTATTTCGTAAACCCTAGTTTCAGTTTTTTTATTATTAATAGATCGGTTCACCGGTTTTCTTGGTTTAGTTATTTAGTGGACATTCCTCCGCACGTTCGTTTTAACGAACGGTTTTTCGCCCGTTAGTCGCAGACAACGAACGTTCGTTCGTTAGCCTATTCGTCAGTTTTTCTTTTTCTCGGATTTTTCACGATTATTTTCGATCATGATTTCTGATCCGATTTTCGTTTTAGTTTATCTTTTCACTCGTTTATCAGAATCAGGCGATTCAAGCGCCTAGATCTTCGTCTCGAAGCCATCTTTCCGTTTAACCAACTTGAACAAGACTTTGGTATTGTAAAATTTGACTTTAGTACAGATTAGTAATCGGATCTTGTTTCTTTCGCAGTTTGAGTTTCGTTGCTTCGTTTGATTTGATTCTTTTTTTGCAAATAGAGTTCTTAAGTTGAACTTTCTGGTTAGATCTTATTATTCGTGTTTTACCCGTGCTTCTTTGCTTGATTTCTTATGTATGCTATTGCTTGTTTGCGATAGAACACCCGGAGTGCGAAGCGTACTACTACGAGTCTCTAGGTTTTGTGGATCATCAGCAAGGCAAGTAACACTTTGATCATGCCCCTTTATCACCCAGTTTTTATGCATTAGTTCCAATCCTCAAACATTGCATGAGTAGGTTGTGATATAACATGTGGGTTTGGGAAGTAGTAGAACCTATTGCCCTGTTATTATCAAACCCTTGGGAGTTACTTCTACATATTGCTTATATTGCTATGCTATGCTCGTAGACGTGGTTTGGGTGAGTGAATCCATGACAGACGTGAGATTGTTAATTAACAGTTCAACTTAAGGTGGCAACTTTAATACACATCTGGGTGGATTGCTTGTCGGGCACCTAGAGAATCCAGTGTTGTCCTAGGATATCCCGGAGTACCCGTGTGATAATCCTAAAGTCCGCCACCCAGGCTCAAAGGGAACTGAGATATTTCATGCTAGAAACTTCCGTGTGCAGCCATAAGCTATTATGGGCTCTAGCATAGTCGAGTAAGTTGCATGACCTCTTCCAGTGGTAGGCTAGCAGATGTAGGGGATGTAGGTTGGTACTGTCTACCCGGGGTTAGAGTTAATGTTTCTGAAAGACTGTGTCTCGGTCATCCGTTTCTTGAACACCATGTAGTGCGAGAAATCCAACGGAGGAGATCGAGTCTTGTGGGGAAAAGTGCGCAAACCTCTGCAGAGTGTATAAACTAATCATGGTTAGTCGTGTCCCCGGTTATGGACATCTTGAGTATCTAGTACTTGGATTATCATATGTATCTCATCACTCAAATTTAATATTGTTGGGTTGATAATTACTTTTAATTGGGATTGAGTTGGAGGAACCTTCTCAATCATGTTTCAACTACCATGATAGTTAAATAAAAATCTATTCCTTTGTTGTAGGGAAAAAATGGCTTTTCGCAAAACTATAACCATAGAGCCTTTCCACCAGCCAAATATGCATGTAGTGATAGAATTATTCTGTTCTTGCTCTACTGTGTTATATTGCCACCATATTCCATGTGCTGACCCGTTTTCAGGCTGCAACGTATTATGTTGCAGACTTTTTAGACGAGGAGTAAGGTTCATTAGATCGTTGTCGTGCAGCTCAGCTATGCCGTTGGAGTTGATGGACTCACTTTATCTTCCAAGCCTTCCGCTGTTATCGTATTAGATGGCCTTAAGCCATATTTATTGTAATAAGTTCTCTTTTGAGACATTCGATGTAATAAGTGTGTGATTGCTACTCTGTTATAAATCCTTCGAGTACTGTGTGTGTCAGCATTACCGATCCAGGGATGACACTGAAGCACAGAGACTTGACCGTTTGAGGTCGGGTCGCTACAAGATGGTATCAGAGCACACACTGAGTGTAGGACACAACCACTAAGCTAAAGCCCTAGATCACTATTCTCTTCTCATTTCTGACTCATCTCCATTTTCTACTCTTTAGGATGGTGGACGCAAGGAACAAGTTTGCACAACCGGATGAAGAAGCACCTTTTGGACGACACTTGAAGGAAGTCACTAAGTACCTGAACATTGGAATACCAAGCTTCACCGGGACTTACAACGCCACTTTACCAGAAGAGGAGCGATGGATGATTCAAGTTCAAGTTCCAGGAAGGACATTCGTTCCAGTCACTAAGCCCATAGAGTTTTCATTTGATGCACCAACCTGGAGTTTAGGAAAGAGTATGGCGGCCCACATCACCATGGGACGCATTGGAGAAGTTTACCATAAGGAGCTTAAGGATACTATCTACCAGATTTGTGGGCGCCGAGATGAGCAATGGGAGATGATCAGCACCAGGAAGGATAGATCAATCGCAGCTTTCATCCAGGAGTTAAACCAGCACATTCGTCGCCAGGAGAACCAGATGTGCACAGGCATGATAGATCTGAAGAAGGCGATGACAAGGATCACAGAACTGGAAGAAGAACTCAAGGATACTCACGAATATTATGAGGAGGAAATTGTCGTACTAGTGGAGAGGAATGACGATCTGGAAAGGAAGCTAGGAGTCTTCATGGGAAACCTCGCGCCAGGAGGAGAAGACGATGAACCCAGGGAGATTCGTTTTGAGGACTACATCATCATCGACGACACCGACTCGGACCCCGACGATAGTGATGATGACTATGAAGACGAAGCTGGAGCAGACACCATGGAGCCTTCGACTGATCAATATTTCTAGTAGACCACCACATCAGTAGTAGTGTTCCACCACGTATATAGTATAGTCCGAGAACTTTTGTAATGATGGTTAGATCGATTGTATGCCCTTGTTTGATTGATTGAGTGATATGATTGTGTTTGTCTCATATGCATATGGGTAGTGTTTCTCTCATTAGACCTCATTCTATTCTATTCTCTTCCCTCTAAACCCTCGGATGCCTCGAGACGTGACCCCGGATTTACCTTCCCACCAGAGCTCACTCAGTTGATCCAACAGCAGAATACACTGATGCAATTGTTAGTTCAGAACCAAGGCAACAACAACAACAACCCACCGCCACCACCACCTGTTGACAACTTAGCCCGTTTCCTGAGGTTGCAGCCGCCGGTGTTTTCCGGTAGCACCGAGCCGATAGTGGCAGATGATTGGCTCCGCAGGATTGGAAGGGAGTTAACCACTGCAGGATGTACAGATGCTGAGAAGGTGCGTTTTGCCGCACATCAGTTGGATGGACCAGCAGCCTCATGGTGGGAGAATTACACTGTCACCTACCCTATAGCCACTGTTACATGGGATCAGTTTCAGCAAGCATTCTGCACCGCCCATGTCTCAACGGGAGCGATGAGCATGAAGAAGCATGAGTTTCGCACCTTGCGCCAAGGGAACCGTACTGTGGGGCAGTACGTGGATGAATTTAGTAAGTTGTCTCGTTATGCCCCTGACGATGTGGCCACAGATGCTGCGGAGCAGGAGAAGTTTATGGAAGGGCTGAATGACGAGATGAGCATGAAATTGATGGTGGCAACCTTTAACAACTACCAGGAGTTGGTAGACAAGGCTCTTATGATTGAGGGGAAGCAGCAGCAAATTGAGAGCCGCAAAAGGAAATATGGACAAGGAAGGTATAACTCAGGAGCTCAGCAGAAGCCTCGTCTAACCCCAAACTCGGAAGGACTTGTTCATAACCATGGAGGTCATAACCACAACAGAGGAAGTTCGCATAACCACAATGGTTCCAGGAATGGGACTGGGAACGGAACAAGCAACAATCAGAACTGCTCCAATCCAGCCACACCCGCCAAGAGAGACCTAAGTCACATTACTTGCTTCAAGTGCGGAAGACTGGACACTATGCCACGGAGTGCCCTGAAGCAAAGAATGGAAACGGTAATGGGAGCACTGGGAAGATGCCCAATCCATTCAACAAAGGACAAGTGAACCACGTTAACGTGGAGGAGGTTGAAGGGCAGCCAGACGCAGTTATCGGTAAGTTTTTGGTTAAGTCTTTTACCGCCCTTGTTCTTTTTGATACTGGTGCATCACATTCATACATATCAAGGGGATTCATTGATAAGTTTAAACTACCAACCCAAGCCCTTACGACCCCCTCTGTTAGTAAGTTCACCTGGAGCAGAGTATATGGCTAGCCGATGGTGCGACCGGATACCCTTAACCATTGGTAGCCATGTTTTCCCGTCAGACCTAATAATTTTGGAGTCACAAGGATTGGATGTGATATTAGGTATGGACTAGATGTCAAAGTATGGAGGAAGCATTGACTGTGCTAGTAAGTCGATTTACCTCACTGCTACCTCTTGAGCACTGCGTTGGTTTTCCCCGAAGAGGAAGGGATGATGCAGCAAAGTAGCGTAAGTATTTCCCTCAGTTTTTGAGAACCAAGGTATCAATCCAGTAGGAGGGTACACGCCAGTCCCTCGTACCTGCACAAAACAAATAAATCCTCGCAACCAACACGAATAGGGGTTGTCAATCCCTACACGGCCACTTACAAGAGTGAGATCTGATAGATATGATAAGATAATATTTTTTGGTATTTTTATGATAAAGATGCAAAGTAAAATAAAAGCAAAGTAAAAGCAAAGGAAATAACTAAGTATTGGGAGATTAATATAATGAAGATAGACCTGGGGGCATAGGTTTCACTAGTGGCTTCTCTCGAGAGCATAAGCATTCTACGGTGGGTGAACAAATTATTGTTGAGCAATTGACAGAATTGAGCATAGTTATGAGAATATCTAGGTATGATCATGTATATAGACATCACGTCCGAGATAAGTAGACCGACTCCTGCCTGCATCTACTACTATTACTCCACTCATCGACCGCTATCCAGCATGCATCTAGAGTATTAAGTTAATGAAAACAGAGTAATGCCTTAAGCAAGATGACATGATGTAGAGGGATAAACTCATGCAATATGATGAAAACCCCATCTTGTTATCCTCGATGGCAACAATACAGTACGTGCCTTGCTGCCCCTACTGTCACTGGGAAAGGACATCGCAAGATTGAACCCAAAGCTAAGCACTTCTCCCATTGCAAGAAAGATCAATCTAATAGGCCAAACCAAACTGATAATTCGAAGAGACTTGCAAAGATAACCAATCATACATAAAAGAATTCAGAGAAGATTCAAATATTGTTCATAGATAGACTTGATCATAAACCCACAATTCATCGGTCTCAACAAACACACCGCAAAAAGAAGATTACATCGAATAGTTCTCCACAAGAGAGGGGGAGAATATTGTATTGAGATCCAAAAAGAGAGAAGAAGCCATCTAGCTACTAACTATGGACCCATAGGTCTGAGGTGAACTACTCACACTTCATCGGAGGGGCTATGGTGTTGATGTAGAAGCCCTCCGTGATCGATGACCCCTCCGGCGGAGCTCTGGAACAGGCCCCAAGATGGAATCTCGTGGATACAGAAAGTTACGGCGGTGGAATTAGGGTTTTGGCTCCGTATCTGATCGTTTGGGGTATGTAGGTATATATAGGAGGAAGGAGTACGTCGGTGGAGCAACAGGGGGCCCACGAGGGTGGAGGGCGCGCCTGGGGGAGGGGGTAGGCGCGCCCCTTACCTCGTGGCCTCCTCTTTTGTGTCTTGACGTAGGGTCCAAGTCTCCTGGGTCTTGTTCGTTGAGAAAATCATGTTCCCGAAGGTTTCATTCCATTTGGACTCCGTTTGATATTCCTTTTCGTCGAAACCCTAAAACAGGCAAAAAACAGCAATTCTGGGCTGGGCCTCCGGTTAATAGGTTAGTCCCAAAAATAATATAAATGTGGATAATAAAGCCCAATAATGTCCAAAATAGTAGATAATATAGCATGGAGCAATCAAAAATTATAGATACGTTGGAGACGTATCAAGCATCCCCAAGCTTAATTCCTGCTCGTCCTCGAGTAGGTAAATGATAAAAACAGAATTTTTGATGCGGAGTGCTACTTGGCATAATTTTAATGTAATTCTTCTTAATTGTGGTATGAATATTCAGATCTGAAAGATTCAAGATAAAATTTTAATATTGACATAAAAATAATAATACTTCAAGCACACTAACAAAGCAATCATGTCTTCTCAAAATAGAATGGCCAAGGAAAGTTATCCCTACAAAATCATATAGTCTGGCTATGCTCCATCTTCACCACACAAAATATTTAAATCATGCACAACCCCGATGACAAGCCAAGCAATTGTTTCATACTTTTGGTGTTCTCATACTTTTTCAATCTTCACGCAATACATGAGCGTGAGCCATGGATATAGCACTATAAGTGGAATAGAATGGTGGTTGTGGAGAAGACAAAAAGGGAGAAGATAGTCTCACATCAACTAGGCGTATCAACGGGCTATGGAGATGCCCATCAAGAGATATCAATGAGACTAAGTAGGGATTGCCATGCAACGGATGCACTAGAGCTATAAGTATATGAAAGCTCAACAAAAGAAACTAAGTTGGTGTGGATCCAACTTGCTTGCTCATGAAGACCTAGGGCATTTTGAGGAAGCTCATCATTGGAATATACAAGCCAAGTTCTATAATGAAAAATTCCCACTAGTATATGAAAGTGATAACATAGGAGACTCTCTATCATGAATATCATGGTGCTACTTTGAAGCACAAGTGTGGTAAAAGGATAGTAACATTGTCCCGTCTCTCTTTTTCTCTCATTTTCATTTTTTTATTTGGGCCTTATCTCTTTTTTTATGGCCTCTTATCTTTCTCTCCCTTTTTTTAGTTTTCGTCCGGAGTCTCATCCCGACTTGTGGGGGAATCATAGTCTCCATCATCCTTTCCTCACTGGGACAATGCTCTAATAATGATGAGCATCACACTTTTATTTTTCTTACAACTCAACAATTACAACTCGATACTTAGAACAAAATATGACTCTATATGAATGCCTCCGGCGGTGTACCAGGATGTGCAATGAATCAAGAGTGACACGTATGAAAGAATTATGAATGGTGGCTTTGCCACAAATACGATGTCAACTACATGATCATGCTAAGCAATATGACAATGATGGAGTGTGTCATAATAAATGGAACGGTGGAAAGTTGCATGGCAATATATCTCAGAATGGCTATGGAAATGCCATAATAGGTAGGTATGGTGGCTGTTTTGAGGAAGGTATATGGTGCGTGTACGATACCGGCGAAAGGTGCGCGGTATTAGAGAGGCTAGCAAAGGTGGAAGGGTGAGAAAAGTGCGTATAATCCATGGACTCAACATTAATCATAAAGAACTCATATACTTATTTCAAAAATCTACAAGTTATCAAAGCAAAGTATTACGCGCATGCTTCTAGGGGGATAGATTGGTAGGAAAAGACCATCGTTCGTCCCCGACCGCCACTCATAAGGAAGACAATCAAAAAAATAAATCATGCTCCGACTTCATCACATAATGGTTCACCATACGTGCATGCTACGAGAATCACAAACTTTAACACAAGTATTTCTCAAATTCACAACTACTCAACTAGCATAACTTTAATATCACCATCTTCATATCTCAAAACAATTATCAAGCATCAAACTTCTCATAGCATTCAACACACTCATAAGGAAGTTCTTTTACTATTCTTGAATTCCAAGCATATTAGGATTATTTAAGAAAATTACCATGCTATTTAAGACTCAAAATAATCTAAGTGAATCATGAGAGACCAATAGTTTCTATCAAACAAATCCACCACCGTGCTCTAAAAGATATAAGTGAAGTACTAGAGCAAAACTATATAACTCAAAAGATATAAGCGAAGCACATGAAGTATTCTAACAAATTCCAAATCATGTATGGCTCTCTCAAAAGATGTGTACAGCAAGGATGATTGTGGTAAACTAAAAAGTAAAGACTCAAATCATACAAGACACTCCAAGCAAAACACATATCATGTGGCGAATAAAAATATAACTCCAAGTAAAGTTACCGATAGAAGTAGACGAAAGAGGGGATGCCTTCTGGGGCATCCCCAAGCTTTGGCTTTTAGGTGTCCTTATATTATCTTGGGGGTTCCATGCTCATCCCCAAGCTTAGGATCTTGCCACTCCGTGTTCCATAATCCATCAAATCTTTACCCAAAACTTGAAAACTTCACAACACAAAACTCAAAGTAGAAAATCTCATGAGCTCCATAGCGAAAGAGAACAAAAGACCACTTCAAGGTACTGTAATGAACTCATTATTTATTTATATTGGTGTTAAACCTACTGTATTCCAACTTCTCTATGGTTTATAAACTATTTTACTAGCCATAGATTCATCAAAATAAGCAAACAACACACGAAAAACAGAATCTGTCAAAAACAGAACAGTCTGTAGTAATCTGTAGCTAGCGCAAGATCTGGAACCCCAAAAATTCTATAATAAATTTCTGGACGTGAGGAATTTATATATTAATCATCTGAAAAATGAATTAACTAAATATCACTTTCCAAATAAAAATGGCAGCAGTTCTCGTGAGCGCTAAAGTTTCTATTTTTTACAGCAAGTGTAACAAGACTTTCCCCAAGTCTTCCCAACGGTTCTACTTGGCACAAACACTAATTTAACACAAAAAAACACAACCTAAACAGAGGCTAAATAAATTATTTATTACTAAACAGGAGCAAAAATCAAGGAATAAAAATAAAATTGGTTGCCTCCCAACAAGCGCTATCGTTTAACGCCCCTAGCTAGGCATAACAAGCAAGGATAGATCTAGGTATTGCCATCTTTGGTAGGCAATCCATAAGTGGATCTCATAATATATTCATAAGGTAATTTAATTTTCTTTCTAGGAAAGTGTTCCATGCCTTTCCTTAATGGAAATTGGAATCTAATATTTCCTTCCTTCATATCAATAATTGCACCAGTCGTTCTAAGGAAAGGTCTACCAAGAATAATAGGACATGAAGGATTGCAATCTATGTCAAGAACAATAAAATCTACGGGCACATAATTCCTATTTTCAACAATAAGAAAATCATTAATTCTTCCCATAGGTTTCTTAATAGTGTAATCCGCAAGGTGCAAGTTTAGAGGGCAATCATCAAAATCACGGAAACCTAACAAATCACACAAAGTCTTTGGAATCGTGGAAACACGAGCACCCAAATCACATAAAGCATAGCATTCATGATCTTTAATTTTAATTTTAATAGTTGGTTCCCACTCATCATAGAGTTTTCTAGGGATCGAAACTTCCAATTCAAGTTTTTCTTCATAAGATTGCATCAAGGCATCAACGATATGTTTAGTAAATGCTTTATTTTGACTATAAGCGTGAGGAGAATTTAGCACGGATTGCAACAAGGAAATACAATCAATCAAAGAGCAATTTTCATAGTTAAATTCCTTGAAATCCATAATAGTGGGTTTAGCAACATCTAGGGTTTTAATTTCTTCAATTCCACTTTTATCAATTTTAGCATCAAGATCAAAAAATTCTGAATTCTTGGAACGCCTTCTAGGTAGAGGTGGATCATATTCAGTCCCATCATTATCATATTGCAAAACAAAGATTTAATAGGGGACACATCAATAACTTTTAGATCTTCATCTTTATTTTCATAGGAACTAGAAGAACACGCTCTTATAAAGGCATCTTTCTTAGCACGCATCCTAGCGGTTCTTTCTTTGCACTCATCAATGGAAATTCTCATGGCTTTGAGAGACTCATTGATATCGTGCTTAGGTGGAATAGATCTAAGTTTCAAAGAATCAATATCAAGAGAAATTCTATCAATGTTCCTAGCCAACTCATCAATCTTAAGTAATTTTTCTTCAATCAAAGCATTGAAATTCTTTTGTGAAGTAATAAATTCTTTAATATTAGATTCAAAATCAGAGGGCATCTTATTATAATTTCCATAAGAATTGTTGTAGGAATTACCATAATTATTAGAGGGATTACTAGGATAAGGCCTAGGATTAAAATTTCCTCTATACGCGTTGTTACCAAAATTGTTCCTACCAACAAAATTCACATCCATAGACTCATTATTATTCTCAATCAAAGTAGACAAGGGCATATCATTAGTATCAGAAAAACACTCTTACTAGCAAATAATTTCATAAGTTCATCCATCTTTCCAATCAAAACATTAATTTCTTCTATCGCATGCACCTTTTTATTAGTAGATCTTTAAGTATGCCATTGAGAATAATTAACCATAATATTATCTAGGAGTTTAGTAGCTTCTCCTAAAGTGATTTCCATAAAAGTGCCTCCCGCAGCCGAATCTAAAAGATTTCTAGAAGCAAAATTCAATCCGGCATAAAATTTTTGTATAATCATCCACAAATTTAAACCATGAGTAGGGCAATTACGTATCATTAGTTTCATTCTCTCCCAAGCTTGTGCAACATGTTCATGATCAAGTTGCTTAAAATTCATAATATCGTTTCTAAGAGAGATGATCTTAGCGGGAGGAAAATACTTAGAGATAAAAGCATCTTTGCACTTGTTCCATGAATCAATACTATTTTTATGCAAAGACGAAAACCAAGCTTTAGCACGATCTCTAAGCGAAAAAGGGAATAGCTTCAATTTAACAATATCATTATCCGCATCTTTCTTCTTTTGCATATCACACAAATCAACGAAGCTATTTAGATGGGTAGCGGCATCTTCACTAGGAAGGCCGGAAAATGGATCTTTCATGACAAGATTCATCAAAGCAGTATTAATTTCACAAGATTCAGCATCGGTAAGAGGAGCAATTGGAGTGCTAATAAAATCATTATTGTTGGTATTGGTGAAGTCACACAATTTAGTGTTATCTTGAGCCATCGTGACAAGCAAGCAAACTAACACACAAGCAAACAAAAAGCAAGCGGGAAAAAAGAGGCAAATAGAGAAAGAGAGGGAGGATAGAGGGAGCGGGCGAATAAAACGGCAAGGGTGAAGTGGGGGAGAGGAAAACGAGAGGCAAATGGCAAATAATGTAATGCGGGAGATAAGGGTATGTGATGGGTACTTGGTATATTGACTTTTGCGTAGACCTCACCGGCAATGGCGCCAGAAATCCTTCTTGCTACCTCTTGAGCACTGCGTTGGTTTTCCGAAGATCGATCTGTGATCAGGATATCACCAGCTGAAGATCCGGGAGAAGGATATACCTAAAACCGCATTTACCATAAGGTATGGGTTATATGAGTATACGCTCATGTCATTTGGACTGACTAACGCCCCTGCCTATTTCATGAGCGTGATGAACAAGGTGTTCATGGAATATTTGGGTAAGTTTGTTGTGGTGTTCATTGATGATATAATGGTATACTCGAAGAATGAAGAGGAGCACAAGGAGCATTTGCGTTTAGTTCTTGAGAAACTCAGGGAACATCAGTTGTACGCCAAGTTCAGCAAATGTGAGTTTTGGTTGAAGGAAGTTGGATTCCTTGGACATGTTATATCGGGAGAAGGTATAGCAGTAGACCCCACCAAGGTTCAGTCAGTCACTGAATGGTTGGCACCCACTTCAGTTAGCGAGATCTGCAGTTTTCTTGGACTCGCAGGATACTATCGGAGATTCATTGAGAATTTTTTCCAAGATTGTGAAACCAATGATGGAGTTATTGAAGAAGGATACCAAATTTAGATGGACGAAAGAGTGTGAGGCGAGTTTTCAGGAGTTAAAGAAACGTCTGACTACAGCCCCAGTGTTGATTCTGCCGGATATACACAAGGATTTCCAAGTATATTGCGATGCGTCTCGCTTAGGACTTGGAGGAGTACTGATGCAGGACAGAAGAGTTGTTTCGTATGCCTCGCGACAACTGAAACCGCACGAGTTAAATTATGCCATGCATGATTTGGAGTTGGCTGCCGTAGTGCATGCGTTGAAGACTTGGAGACATTACCTTATTGGAAACCGTTGTGATGTGTACACGAATCATAAGAGTTTGAAGTACATTTTCACATAGAAGGAGCTTGAAAGGATCGATATGGTTGACTAGAGGGGGGGTGAATAGGCAACTACCAATTTTTTAAATTTTCTTTATCAAATTAAACTTTGCATCAAAGTAGGTTGTCTAGATGTGCAACTAGGTGAGGAACCTATATGATGCAATACCAACAAGCAAACAAGCAAGCAAGAGAAGTAACACTAAAGAGCTTGCACAAGTAAAGGTAAGAGATAACCAAGAGTGGATCCGGTGAAGACGAGGATGTGTTACCGAAGTTCCTTCCCTTTGAGGGGAAGTACGTCTCCGTTGGAGCGGTGTGGAGGCACGATGCTCCCCAAGAAGCCACTAGGGCCACCGTATTCTCCTCACGCCCTCACACAATGCGAAATGTCGTGATTCCACTATTGGTGCCCTTGAAGGCGGCGACCGAACCTTTACAAACAAGGTTGGGGCAATCTCCACAACTTAATCGGAGGCTCCCAACAAAACCACGAAGCTTCACCACAAAGGACTATGGCTCCATGGTGACCTCAACCGTCTAGGGTGCTCAAACACCCAAGAGTAACAAGATCCGCTAGGGATGAGTGGGGGAATCGAAAATCCCTTGGTGGAAGTGTAGATCGGGGCCTTCTCAACCACTCCCGAGCAAATCAACAAGTTTGATTGGCTAGAGAGATAGATCGGGTGAAAATGGAGCTTGGAGCATTTAATGGAGCTTGAGCAATAAATGGAGCTTGGGGGAGGAAGAGGTAGGTCAAAGAGAAGAAGGGGACTCCCTTTTATAGTGGGGGCAACAATCCAACCATTGCCCCCCACCAACCAGCCCCGCACAGGATGGTACTACCGCTAAGAGGGGGCGGTACTACCGCTAGGTCAGTGGTACTGTCGCACCAGTCAGCGGCACTACCGCGCAGAGGAGACTAGTAGGGAATAGGACCCAACGCGGTACTACCGCGGTGGTAGGGGCGGTACTACCGCTCCTGGAACGGTACTACCGCCTCTACAACCGCAACTAGTGCCGCAAAACCCGACACGAGAAAAAGACCCCTCGAGTCGAGGCGGTAGGAGCCAGACAGCCCAGCGGTACTACGGCAGCGGGGTCACGGGTGGTACTACCGCTGTGGAGCGGTACTGCCGCTTGTGACCCTTCGGCCGTACTACCGCTGGTAGTGCGGTACTACCGCTGGGACACTAAAGAGGGCGGTGGTGCCAGGCACCCCAGCGGTACTACTGCTGTGGAGACAAGGGCGGTACTACCACTGTGGAGCGGTACTGCCGCTTGTGTCTCCTCAGCGGTACTACGGCTGGGTTGCGCGGTACTACCGCTGGGACCCAGACAGGACAAGGAAAAGTGGAGAGACCTCTTCTATGGAATAGACAAGCTCGGAGGGTGAGAAGCTGATGTGTACGTGTTGATTCCACCCATGCAAAATCCCAGCGGACCCCCTCTTGATAGTACGGTGCCCTCTACGCAACTAGTCCACCGAGAGAGAAATGAAAGAGCTACACCGTCTTGAAGGACACTCCGAAGGGAAGGAAACGTCTCGTGCCAGGGGTGAATCCGTGAACAATTCAAAGCACATGATTAGTCCACAAACATGTTGTCATCAATCACCAAAACTACCTTGAGAGAGATATGCCGTAACAATCTCCCCCTTTTTGGTGGATTGATGACAACTAGGGATTTGCGCAAGGAAAAGAAATAAATGAAAGAAAACTAAGAACTACAAAATATAGACGGGCTCCCCTAGAATGTGTGCACCTGGTTAGAGGAGCATTCAGAAAGCAAGACACACACATCCGGATCAACACTCCCCCTATATTTTATAGTCCAACAATTCTAAGCACAAGATATATGAGAGAAGAGAATATAACAGGACAAGCATGCAACTCATAATAAACTACAGTACTGAATAGACATAAGTAATAAGGTAGTGATAGGGAGCATATGTTTCACACCATATGTCTAGAACTTAGGTCTCACGGGCACCAAGCCAAACCAAACAAAAATGCACCGAGAGAACACGCAAGAAAACACAAGACGACAAACACAAAGCACGACACAAATCCCTACACTCTCTCCCCCTTTGGCAGCGAGACACCAAAAAGGGAAAAGAGCGACGCTACAACTCCAGGTGATGGCAAGCTAAGGATCTCGAAACATCAAATCTCAGCGTGATCGTCTGCATCTCTGTCGTTGGTCGAAAACTGCTCGGCGTCGGAGTCGGTCCAAGGGCAGTGCTGATGAATCCACTCCTCCTCTTCAGTGATCTGACCCTCAGAACCACTGGCAACTGTCGCTCCCAACTGACGCATGAGCTCCTTGTGGTGCATCCTGGCATGCTTCTCCGCCACATGAGTCATGTACTGACCATGAGACTCCATGCAGAAAAGCTTCTTCAACTTGTTTTTAAGCTTCTTCGCCCCTGAGGGTTCAGCACTAGAGGGGCCAATATCCTCCTCGTGATCATCAGTGGCTGCCCCACCCTCGGTCTCCATGGCAGCATTAGCAGCAGCAGTAGACGGACCCCCTGTTTGAGGCGCTGGGTGACCCAATTGTCCTTCTTCCTCAGACGCTTGATCTCATGAGAAACCAAGTATCCAGTCTCTAGCAACACTCTGGGATAGGTCTGTGCCCAGGCCCTCTCAATGAGCCTCATGATGAATGGACCATATATCGGGCACTTGCGCTTAGACACGACAGAGAGAAGTTCAGATCACATGACATGAGAAATATCCAGGCTCTCTCCAGTGCTTGCTTCCTTCTCATGCTGACAGAAAAGGAGCATGTCCATGAGGTAAGAGTGGACCATATCCAGATTCCCGATCCGAGGGAAGAGAGTCTCACGGAAGATGCGATGAAGAATGTCCAGATACGGAGACAGCTCATAGGTCTTCTTCTCAGTTACTGGGTGAACTTTCACAGTGCAGTAGGGCCAAAGGGCTTGCTTGTGGGTGGACGTAGCATTGCGGTGAGGGCGGAAACCGACAGGAGTCTCAAGCCCGTGATCCACCACATCAAGTAACTCCATGAAAGCCTTCCACTTGACAGAAAGCAGCTTGCCATTGGTCATCCATGTCAGAGTCCTGTCGACATCCGTCCCAAGATGGACGGTGGCATATAATTGAGCCACCAAATCCGCATCGAAATCCTTATTGAATTGCATGATCCTGAGAATGTTCAGCTGAGTGCACATCTGAAGGGCTTCGCCAAAGTACTCCGGGTCCTTCTCCATAGCATCAGTGTCAATGGAGCGAACATCAACAAAGAGATTCTTCTTGGCCTTGATCACATCAAAGTAGATGGCAAACTGAAAAAGGTTCCAGAACGAGCGATTGACCAAAGTGGGTTCTTGGTCCACTGCATAGGGGTTGCGGCGACGCTTCTCCCAAAACTCCTTGTTGGTCATCTCAGTCACAGTCTTCCCTTTTGGCTTGTTGGAGGATCTCTTCGATTGCTGAGGAGGTGGAGGAACACTTGCAGATGCGCTTGCTGGAGGCGGTTGGGTGCTCGAGGAACCACCGGCTGGCTCAGAGGTGCGGTAGCGTTTTGATGTTGCACGCCCGGGGTTGATACGACGAGCTTGATGCTCAGAAGGGTCATCACCTGGAGCCAAACACAAGAACACGCAAAACAACCAGAAAGAACGAGCATAAGCCAACAAACACAACAAAAATAATCAAGGTAAGGTAGGAATTTGATGGAATTTGGCATGCAGCGGTAGTACCGTGACATGCCCGCGGTAGTACCGCCCAAGCGGTAGTACCGGCCCAAAGAGAGCGGTAGTACCACTCGAGGTCAAGCGGTAGTACCGCTCCAATGAGAGTGGTAGTACTGCTCGAGCCCAAACGGTAGTAACGCTCCAACGAGAGTGGTAGTACGGCTCGAGGCAGAGAAACAGCAGTTTCCTACAGCACGAGGCGGAGAAACAGCGGTTTCCTACTACCGTGGTCAGATCCGGCACTACCGGCCTGCCAAATTCAAAAATATTCCTACCAAACTCTAATCGAGATAGTCTAGTTGCCTTCTCCAACCAACACAAGCCTAGATTTAGCCAAAAATCTAGACATGCAACCACCATTGCCCCTAAGAAACAAGATCTGAAAACGAGACAAAAGGAAAGAAGGAACGGGGCAATACCGGCATCCATGGCAAGAGAATGGGGTGGGGATCGACTCCACCAAAGGAAATGGAGAGGGACGCCCCGGAGACGGAGATCCGTCGGAGCCCTCCCGCGGCGAGTGGAGGCTAGAGAGAGGAAGAAGAAAGAAGGGGGCAAAGCGAATGGCTATGGGGGAGAAGAAACCTCCCCCTGCCCCCGAAATAACCCCCTGGTCTCGTCCCTCAGCGGTAGTACCGTGCTGGGGGGCGGTAGTACCGCTTATGAGCGGTAGTAGCACGCACCACCAGCGGTAGTACCTCCCAGCACGCCACGGCAACCAAACAAACAAGGCTTTTGCTCGAAGGAAAGACACAAACGGCAAGAAGAGAGAGCACACGAGCAAACGACCAAGACACACCTCTTCAAAAGAGGGCGGTGGCCGAGGCCACCTATGTTTGAGTCAAGAGGTATGGCGCCGCGAAGATTTTAACCTTGGGCCCATGACCAAAACTCGTCTTTGAAACACAAGTACCATCAAAAATGGCTAAAGTGAAAGACTTGATCAATTTATGCATAATGGGGGGAGGGAGAGTTCATTGAGAGAACAACACTCCCCCTATGTCCATGCCTACACCTAAACTAGACAACAAATTGAGCGTGGTGGGGTGTGCAAGGGTTCAAGCCACATTGCTCGAATCAATGATATTTAGCTCATGCCTTAACTCGCGAAATCTTGCTTCATCCAAGGGCTTCGTGAAAATATCTGCAAGGTCGTCATGAGTGTTGACATAGTTGAGCTCGATCTCTCCTCGCCTAATGTGATCCCGGATGAAGTGATACCGAATCTCAATATCCTTCGTCTTGAAGTGTTGCACCGGGTTGAGAGAGATCTTGATGGCACTTTCATTGTCACACCAAAGAGGCACTTTGTCACAAGTGACACCATAATCCTTTAAAGTTTGCCTCATCCATAGGAGTTGTGCACTACAACTACCGGCGGCAACATACTCCGCCTCAGTGGACGAGAGAGACACACAACTTTGCTTTTTGGAAGACCAACTTACCAAAGAGCAACCAAGGAATTGGCACCCTCCGGAAGTGGATTTCCTATCCACTTTGTCTCCCGCCCAATCGGAATCCGAGTACCCTACAAGCTTGAAGTTTGATCCTCTTGGGTACCATAAGCCAAAGTTTGGGGTATGAGCCAAATATCGAAAGATTCGCTTGACCGCCACATAGTGACTTTCCCTAGGTGCGGCTTGAAACCGTGCACAAATTCCCACACTCAACATGATGTCTAGTCTAGATGCACAAAAGTAAAGCAAGGATCCAATCATGGAACGATATACCTTTTGATCCACCATTTTACCATTGGGATCTAAGTCAAGTTGGCACTTGGTGGGCATTGGAGTGGAAGCCGGCTTGACGTCACTTAGCTTGAATCTCTTGAGCATGTCTTGAGTGTATTTGGATTGATTGATGAAGGTTCCTTCCCTTCTTTGCTTCACTTCGAACCCTAGAAAGAACTTCAACTCTCCCATGGAGGACATCTCGAACTTTGAGGTCATGAGAGCGGAAAATTCCTCATTGAAAGCTTTGTTAGGAGAACCAAAGATAATATCATCAACATATAATTGGCACACAAACAACTCCCCTTTGACCTTCTTAGTAAAAAGAGTGGGGTCGATTAGCCCAACTTCAAAACCACGGTCTTGTAACAACTCGGTAAGGTGGCCATACCACGCACGTGGGGCTTGTTTAAGGCCATAGAGTGCCTTATCGATTTGATACACATGATCAGGAAAGTAGGGATCCTCGAACCCAGGGGGTTGCTTGACGTAAACCAATTCATTAATAGGACCATTAAGAAAATCACTCTTCACATCCATTTGTTGTAACTTAAAGTTATGATGAGAAGCATATGCAATCAACATGCGAATGGATTCAAGAGAAGCAACGGGAGCAAAGGTTTCACCGTAGTCGATACCCTCTACTTGGGAGTAGCCTTGTGCTACCAAACGAGCCTTGTTGCGAATGATAATCCCATGGGCATCTTGCTTGTTCTTAAATATCCACTTGGTTCCTATGACATTGTGATTCCCGGTTGGTCTTGGCACCAATCTCCACACTTTGTTGCGCTCGAAGTTGTTGAGTTCTTCATGCATGGAATTGAGCCAATCCGGATCTTCTAGCACTTCATAGACCTTGTGGGGTTCCACACAAGAGACAAACGCGTGATGCTCACAATAATTTGCTAATTGTCTACGAGTGCTTACCCCCTTTCTTAAGCTTCCAAGCACATTCGTCATGAGATGATCCTTGGTGGAGAGCTTGGAAGCAACCTTGGCGGCACGACGCTCTAATTCCTCCTCGGGGGTGAGATGAGGAGTGGTCGCTTGATCATCTTGAGCGTCGTCTTGGGATTGTTCTTGTTCTTGAACTTGTTCGGAGGAGAGAACTTGACCTTGGGCATCACTTGATGTGTCAACACCATCTTGAGCGTGATCTTGCCCTTGGTCATGTTCTTGAGGATGAGGGCCCTCATGTTGTTCTTCGGAAGCGTGTGGGCCTTGGGTTGGTGATGGCTCCTCTTGAGTGGAGCTTTGTCCTTCTCCTTCGGCCACAAGGGGTTCCTCAATGGGTAGGATAAATCTAACACCCATTCTTCTTATGGCTTGGGGAGGAATTTCATCACCTACATCACAAGTGCCACTTTGCTCCACTTAGGAGCCGTTATTCTCATCAAACTCCACGTTACACGTCTCCTCAATAAGTCCCGTGGATTTATTGAGGACACGTAAGCATGAGAGTTTGTAGCATAGCCAACAAATATGCCCTCATAAGCTCTAGCCTCAAATTTAGACAACCGAACACCTTTCTTGAGAATGAAACACTTACACCCGAATACCCGGAAGTACTTGAGATTGGGCTTGTTACCGGTGAGTATCTCATATGGAGTCTTGTTCAAGCCCTTGCGGAGGTAGAGCCGATTGGATGCATGACACGTGGTGTTGATGGCTTCGGCCCAAAAGTTGTACGGAGACTTGAACTCCGCCATCATGGTCCTTGCCGCATCCATCAATGTCCGGTTCTTCCTCTCCGCAACACCGTTTTGTTGAGGGGTGTAGGGTGCGGAATATTGATGCTTGATTCCCTCATCACTAAGAAATTCATCCAAGGTGTAGTTCTTGAACTCGGTGCCATTGTCACTTCTTATTGTCAAGATCTTTGCATTGTGTTGACGTTGTGCTTCATTTGCAAAGTCAATGACGGTTTGTTGGGTCTCGCTCTTCCTCTTGAAGAAATACACCCACGTGTACCTTGAGTAGTCATCCACAATCACCAAGCAATACTTCCTACCTCCAAGACTATCGAAAGATGGAGGCCCAAAGAGATCCATGTGAAGGAGCTCCAAAGGCCTCTTCGAATAAATGATAGTCGTGGGAGGGTGAGCCTTCTCATGTAGCTTTCCTTCGATACAAGCACTGCAAGCACGATCTTTAGCAAAACTAACATTCGTTAGTCCTCGGACATGGTCCCCCTTTAGGAGACTTTGCAAAGATCTCATATTGACATGGGCTAAACGGCGATGCCAAAGCCATCCTACATCAACTTTAGCCATTAGGCATGTCGCGGTCTTAGTGGGTCGCTCCGAAAAGTTAATCACATATAGACCGTTCTCGACATGCCCAACAAAGGCTACTTAAAGAGTCTTGCTCCACAAGAGGGCCACGGTATCGATATCAAAGAAAGTGGCAAAGCCCATGATTGCAAGTTGACGAACGGAAAGTAAATTGTATGCAAGGGACTCAACAAGCATGACCTTCTCGATCGTGAGATCATGAGAGATGACAACCTTGCCAAGTCCCAATACCTTAGAAGATGAGGCGTCACCCCACTCGACATTGGTGGGCATAGATGGAACCTTGTGCACATCCACCACCAAGTCCTTGCTTTCGGTCGTATGATTTGTAGCTCCGCTATCGAGCAACCATGATCCCCCACCAGAATCAAACACCTACAAGAGATCAATGCTTGGTTTTAGGTACCCATTTTGTAATGGGTCCTTTGATGTTAGTAAAAAGGGTCTTCGGAACCCAAATAGACCATTCAATGTACTCATGAAGAGAACCAACAAATTTGGCATAAACATGCCCGTCACTAGCACGACATAACACATAAGAAGGGTTAAAATCGCCGGCTTTGTTGGGAGGGGTGGCATTGCCCTTCTTGACATTGCCGCCCCTTGCACTATTCTTTTTCTTCTCTTCGGAGGCACTCTCTCCTTCCTTCACAAAGGTTTGCATGAGAGGAGGAGGTCTTTTGGTCTTGTCATTCTTCTTCTTGTTCTTGGAGTCGGGCACGTACCCAACCCCTTCCTTGGCCACAACTCCCTTTTGGTTGATCAAGAGATCGTTGAGGTTCTTCTTGCCTTGTATGCAAGTCGCAAGACCTCTCTCAAGTTGCCCCTTTAGCTTAGCGTTCTCCTCAACGAGATGCACATGCTCACAACACGGGTTAGTAGCATTTGCATTATCAATTAACATCATACGAGGGAAAGTGGCTTTTTCCTTGGTTAGCTTTACTTGAAGTTGATCATGAGACTCTTTGAGGCTAGCATGAGCACCCTTCAAGACCTTGTGAGCCTTGTCAAGTAGATCAAACTCCTCTTTGAGTCTAGCAAGATCAACCTCAAGTTCGGCCTTCTCGGAGTTTAGCACATGAGAAACTATGAGGACATGATCATAATCTTTCTTTAACTTAGCATGATCAACGTTGTGTGACTCCTCAAGAGCCAAACGAAGACCACGCTCTTCCTCAAGAGCATTGGAAAGATCCGAAATCTCATCGGCATAGTCACGACTATGCCCTTCCATCTTAGTGATGGTGTCTTCGTGAGCCTCGATCATGTCATTGGCTTCACCAAGTTGCTCCAAGAGAGCAACAAAGTGCTTCTTGGATTTTCCCTTGAGTTTGCCCATAAAGGCCTCAAACTTGTTAGCCTCCACATTAGCTCCCTCAAGTTCATTAACGCTATCCGTAGGAGAAGGATGATTAATGATGGTAGTTTTGATATTGGGGGTTACCTTGTTGGTGGCTTTAGCCATGAGGCACTTGGCGGTGATGCTCTCATTGGGTGAGTCGAAGAGAGACACCCGTGAAGTCGTCGCAATGGCAACGGAGGCCATGGCAACCGACTCATCATCTTCATCATCGTCATCATCCTCATTGTACTCTTTTTGTACAACCAATGCCTTGGGAGGAGTCTTCTTGGTGAAGTTGTTCTTGTTGGGGAACGACTTGGCCTTGTCCTTTCGGATGAGCTTGCCACCATTGTCTTCCCTCTTCTCATACGGGCATTCCGCAACAAAATGACTCACGTTGCCGCAATTGTAGCAAGTCCTTACACGTTGCTTGCCCCTCGTGCCACTCGAGTTGTTTTTGCTAAAGTTTGGCCTCGAGTTTTCTTGCTCCAAAATTGCCTTGAAGCAAGTGCCATGTGTTCATGATATGCATACTTCGTATCTTCGGGGTTGCTCTCCTCTTCTTCCTCTTCTTCTTCTTCAACGGTGAACTTGGCCTTCAATGCAAGGTTAGGCTTCTTTGCCCGTTGAGAACGGAGCACCGCATTATCGGCGGTCTTGTCCAAAATGTTCATGGCCACAAACTCATCCAACACTTCGCTTGAGGTCAAAGTGTGGAAGTCCGGTCTTTGACGAATGACGGAGGACATGGCCTTGTGGTAGGGTATCATTGCCTTGAGGAATTTGCGCTTGATCCAATTGTCATCCGTGTCCTTGCTCCCGTGATCTCATAGTGAGACCGCGAGTTTGGTTACTCTCCGATAAATCTCACGAGGTTCTTCATCTTCTTTCATAGCAAACTCATCGGCCTCATCTTGCACCACTTCATAGTTGGAGCATTGAATGCTTGCGCTTCCCTGGTAGAGAGAGACAACACAATTCCATGCATCTTTGGCCAAGGCGAAGGGACGAAGATGAGGTAGGTCTTCGGGTGGAATTGCATCTTGAATGATGAAGAGAGCATTCTCATTGAATTGATTATCCGCGGCTTCTCGAGGAGTGAAGTTGCTTGGATCATGCGGATAAAAACCTTCTTCAATGATTCTCCAAAGGTTAGTGTTCACATGATTTAAATGATGTTTAAAGCGGTAAACCCAAGAATCAAAGTCCTCATTTTTTACAATCTTAGGGGGAGGACCGGCATGATTCAAATGAGTAGAAGGAACCGGTCCACCATAAACAAGTGGTGGTTCCACATGAGCAAAGATGCCGGTGCCATTTTTACCACTAGAAGATGGAGCCTTTTCACTACTAGCTTCCCCCTTGTCGGGGATAACATCCGTCACCTTGTTGGTGGGATCACCCACTTTCAACGGTGCGGTGGAAAGTTTAAGCCCCTCAAGAAATTTAGTAAACATGCTTTCAACCTCGGTCGTCATGGAGGTCTTTAATGTCTCTAAGGCCACATTGAATTCCTCACGAGAGACCGAGGTTCCCCCATCGCCCGTGGACGAGATCGGATTCACACCGGAGTGTTCCTCCACACCGTCTACGGTATCAACCATACTCTTTGGACGGTAAAGTCCTTAATAAAGAGACGAGGCTCTGATACCAATTGAAAGGATCGATATGGTTGACTAGAGGGGGGGTGAATAGGCAACTACCAATTTTTTAACTTTTCTTTATCAAATTGAACTTTGCATCAAAGTAGGTTGTCTAGATGTGCAACTAGGTGAGCAACCTATATGATGCAATACCAACAAGCAAACAAGCAAGCAAGAGAAGTAACACTAAAGAGCTTGCACAAGTAAAGGTAAGAAATAACCAAGAGTGGATCCGGTGAAGACGAGGATGTCTTACCAAAGTTCCTTCCCTTTGAGGGGAAGTACGTCTCCGTTGGAGCGGTGTGGAGGCACGATGCTCCCCAAGAAGCCACTAGGGCCACCGTATTCTCCTCACGCCCTCACACAATGCGAGATGCCGTGATTCCACTATTGGTGCCCTTGAAGGCGGCGACCGAACCTTTACAAACAAGGTTGGGGCAATCTCCACAACTTAATCGGAGGCTCCCAACAAAACCATGAAGCTTCACCACAAAGGACTATGGCTCTGTGGTGACCTCAACCGTCTAGGGTGCTCAAACACCCAAGAGTAACAAGATTCGCTAGGGATGAGTGGGGGAATCGAAAATCCCTTGGTGGAAGTGTAGATCGGGGCCTTCTCAACCACTCCCGAGCAAATCAACAAGTTTGATTGTCTAGAGAGATAGATCAGGTGAAAATGGAGCTTGGAGCATTTAATGGAGCTTGAGCAATAAATGGAGCTTGGGGGAGGAAGAGGTAGGTCAAAGAGAAGAAGGGGACTCCCTTTTATAGTGGGGGCAACAATCCAACCGTTGCCCCCCACCAACCAGCCCCGCACAGGGCGGTACTACCGCTAAGAGGGGGCGGTACTACCGCTAGGTCAGCGGTACTGCCGCACCAGCCAGCGGCACTGCCGCGCAGAGGAGACTAGTAGGGAATAGGACCCAACGCAGTACTACCGTGGTGGTAGGGGTGGTACTACCGCTCCTGAAACGGTACTACCGCCTCTACAACCGCAACTAGTGCTGCAAAACCCGACACGAGAAAAAGACCCCTCGAGTCGAGGCGGTAGGAGCCAGACAGCCCAGCGGTACTACGGCAGCGGGGTCACGGGCGGTACTACCGCTGTGGAGCGGTACTGCCGCTTGTGACCCTTCGGCCGTACTACCGCTGGTAGTGCGGTACTACCGCTGGGACACTGAAGAGAGAGAGAGAATCTCTCCAATGAGGCTGAGGACGAGGCGGTGGTGCCAGGCACCCCAGCGGTACTACTACTATGGAGACAAGGGCGGTACTACCGCTATGGATCAGTACTGCTGCTTGTGTCTCCTCAGCGGTACTACGGCTGGGTTGCGCGGTACTACCGCTGGGACCCAGACAGGACAAGGAAAAGTGGAGAGACCTCTCCAAAGGAATGGACAAGCTCGGAGGGTGAGAAGCTGATGTGTACGTGTTGATTCCACCCATGCAAAATCCCAGCGGACCCCCTCTTGATAGTACGGTGCCCTCTACGCAACTAGTCCACCGAGAGAGAAACGAAAGAGCTACACCGTCTTGAAGGACACTCCGAAGGGAAGGAAACGTCTCGTGCCAGGGGTGAATCTGTGAACAATTCAAAGCACATGATTAGTCCGCAAACATGTTGTCATCAATCACCAAAACTACCTTGAGAGAGATATGCCGTAACAGAGCTGAACCTTAGGCAGAGGAGATGGTTGGAGCTTATAAAGGATTATGATATGAAGCTTCACTATCATCCAGGCAAGGCCAATGTCGTAGCAGACGCTTTGAGCCGGAAGAGTTATGCTAACACCCTCGTAAGCACAGGATTGCCAAAGGAGTTAGCAGAGGATCTCAGGGAACTTTGGTTGGCGATTGTCCCTAGAGGTTTCGTTGCAAAAATGGAAGTTCAGTCTACATTGTTAGGAAAGATTTGAGAAGCTCAGAAGGATGACAAAGAGATTGCCGAGATAAAAGAGAGAATAAGCAAAGGAAAGGCCAAAGGTTTTCGTGAGGATGAACACGACACCTTGTGGTTTGAGGACTATGTTTATGTGCCCAATAACACAGAGATTAGGAAGTTAATACTTCATGAGGCTCATGACTCACCATACTCGATACACCCCGGAAACACCAAGATGTATTTGGATTTAAAGGAGCATTTATGGTGGACTGGTATGAAGAAGGATATTGCCGAGTATGTAGCCGTATGTGATGTATGTCAGAGAGTGAAGGCATAACATCAAAAGCCAGCAGGATTATTACAGCCTATGCCGATACCCGAATGGAAGTGGGATAATCTTGGCATGGATTTCATCACCGGATTGCCCAGGACCAAATCAGGATATGATTCTATATGGGTAGTAGTTGATCGCTTGACCAAAGTGGCTCACTTTATCCCAGTGAAAACCACCTATACAAGTGCAAAGTTGGCCAAGATATACATGACCAGGATCGTATGTTTGCATGGAGTTCCAAGGACCATTATATCAGATAGAGGAACCCAGTTTACCTCAAAGTTTTGGAATCAGTTGCATGAAACTTTGGGAGCCAGACTGGAGTTCAGTACCGCTTTTCACCCGCAAACAGATGGACAGACCGAGAGAGTCAACCAGATTCTGGAGGACATGTTGAGAGCTTGTGCACTAGATTATGGATCTAGTTGGGATGACAACCTGCCCTACGCGGAGTTCTCATACAACAACAGTTACCAGGCTAGTTTGAAGATGGCACTGTTCGAAGCCCTGTATGGAAGAAGGTGTAGGACGCTGTTGATGTGGGATGAAGTTGGAGACCGCAAGTTGTTTGGACCAGATTTGATTAAGGAATAAGAAGAGAAGGTTAAGCTGATCCAAGATAGACTGAAGGTAGCTCAGTCCAGGCAGAAGAGTTATGCAGATTCAAAATGCAAGGAGGTAGTCTATGAAATCGGAGACAGATCATATTTGCGAGTTTCACCTTTGCGAGGTGTTAAACGTTTTGGAGTTAAGGGAAAGTTAGCCCCGAGATTTGTAGGACCATACCGTGTTTTGGAACGCATGGGAGAAGTTGCCTACAAGTTGGAGTTACCAGAAGGATTGTCAGGCGTTCATGATGTGTTTCATGTTTCACAGTTGAAGAAGTGTCATGCTGAGATGGCCGATATACCACTGAGAGATACAGTGCCCTTGGAAGCGATTCAGTTGGACAGTGACCTGACCTATGAGGAGAAGCCAGTTAAGATTCTCGAGTTTGCCAGCCGGGTTACTCGCAGCAAGGTTATCAAGTTTTGCAAAGTTCAGTGGGGCCACCATACTGAGGATGAAGCCACCTGGGAACGAGAGGATGATCTTCGCAAAGACCACCCACACCTATTTTCTAGCCAACCCGAATCTCGAGGGCGAGATTCATCTTAAGGGGGGTAGGTTTGTAACATCCCAAATTTTCAATTTGGAATGTTATACATAGATCATTCATGCATATCATATTTTATTGCATATTTGTTTGGCTAGATCCTAGAAATTCTATGCAACTCAAGGACCCACGGAGAGAGTTGGGAATTTCGTTATTTTCATATTTGAGTTCTCTCAAATTTTGAAAACAAGAGGATCATTTGATTTTAATTATTTTATCTTCAAATATTTCTTTTATAAAAATAAAAGAGAGAGGATAAAATGACTTCCTCAAAATAAAGAAATATTGGAGATTTAATATTAAAATCGAATAAGATTTTTATTCGGAGTTTTATCGCTATTTCATTTGAATTATGAAAAAATGCGTTTATCAAAATTGCATTTTAGGCCCAAATAAATGTTCGCCTTGTCCGGCCTATTTTTAGAGGACGGGGAAAATTTATTTCAGGATTTTTGGAGTCCGTTTAGTATTTCTTTTCTTTCTTTTTCTGCACGTCGAAATTATTTAAAAAAAAGGAAACCGACCTACGGGCCGTATCTGGCCCAGACTCCTCCCAGCCCCTCCTTATAAGCCGCATCGCCAAGCCCACCGCAGCCCAACCAGCCCCGCCGCTGCCCAAACCCTAACCCTAGCACCGCCGCCGCCTAGAGCCGCCGCCGCCTAAACCCTAACCATAAGGCTCCTGCCGGTTGCCAATAACTTTTACAAAACATGATCATCTCATACATTAACGTATATCACATCATGTCTTGACCATACCATATCACAACATGCCCTGCAAAAACAAGTTAGATGTCCTCTACTTCATTGTTGCAAGTTTTACGTGGCTGCTACGGGCTTCTAGCAAGAACTGTTATTACCTACGCATCAAACCACAACGGTGTTTCGTCAAGTTTGCTGTTTTAACCTTCTTCAAGGACCGGCCGTAGTCAAATCCGATTCAGCTAAAGTAGGAGAAACAGACACCCACCAGCCACCTTTATACAAAACTAGTTGCATGTCTGTCGGTGGAACCGGTCTCATGTGCGTGGACATGTAAGGTTGGTCTGAGCCGCTTCAACCCACAATACCGCCGAATAAAAATAAGACGTTGGCAGTAAGCAGTATGGCTATCACCGCCCACAACTCTTTGTGTTCTACTCATGCATATCATCTACGCATAGACCTGGCTCATGATGCCACTGTAGGGAAACGTTGCATGGAAAACAAAAAAACTTCTATGCACACAGAATGATCTATCCATGGAGATGCATAGCAACGAGAGGGAGAGTGTGTCTACGTACCCTCATAGACCGTAAGCGGAAGAGTTTCACAACGCGGTTGATGTAGTCGAACTTTCTTGATACAGCAAGACGTCGAGGTAGTAGATGAGTTCTGCACACGTTCAAATCGGTGACGTCCCTCGCCTTCTTGATACAACAAGATGTCGAGGTAGTAGATGAGTTCCGTCAGCACGACAGTGTGGTGACAGTGATGGTGAAGTGATCCTCGCAGGGCTTTGCCTAAGCACTATGAAAATATGACCGAGGGTGTAAACTGTGGAGGGGGGCGCCGCACACGGATAGGCAATTGTCTGGGGTGTGCTAGCCCCCCCCCCCCCACATATATATATATAGGTGGGAGGGAGAAGGGAGGCAGCCAGGGTGCGCCCCAAGTAGGATCTGAATCCTACTTGGGGTTTCCCCAAGTGGCGCCCCCCCCTCCATAAAACACCGGAGAGAAAATGAAAGGGGGAAGAGAAAAGGAAGGGGGCGAACCCCTTCTTTTCCTTCTCCCAATCATCCTCATTCCATAGGGGGGGGCGCCACCCCTTGTGGGATGGTGTGCTCCCCACTCATGGCCCATATGGCCCATATATTCCCCCGGGGTTGTCCGGTAACCCCTCCGGTACTCTGATAAATACCTTATACCTTCCGGGACGCTTCTGGTGTCCGAATACCATCGTCCTATATATCAATCTTTACCTCTCGACCATTTCGAGACTCCTCATCATGTCCGTGATCTCATCCGAGACTCGGAACAACATTCGGTCACCAAATCACATAACTCATATAATATTATATCGTCAACGAACGTTAAGAGTGTGGACCCTATGGGTTCAAGAACTATGTAGACATGACCGAGACACCTCTTAGGTCAATAACCAATAGCGGAACCTGGATGCTCATATTGGCTCCTACATATTCTACGAAGATCTTTATTGGTTGAACCGTTATGACAACATACGTAATTCCCTTTGTCCATCGGTATGTTACTTGCCCGAGATTCGATCGTCGGTATCTACATACCTAGTTCAATCTCATTACTGGCAAGTCTCTTTACTCGTCCTGTAATACATCACCTCTTGACTAACTACTTAGTCATTTGCTTGCAAGCTTATGATGTGTATTACCGAGAGGGCCCAGAGATACTTCTCCGATACTCGGAGTGACAAATCCTAATCTCGATCTATGCCAACACAACAAACACCTTCGAAGATACCTGTAGAGCATCTTTATAATCACCCAACTACGTTGTGATGTTTGATAGCACACAAGGCATTCCTCCGATATCCGGGAGTTGCATAATCTCATAGTCGAAGGAATATGTATTTGACATGAAGAAAGCAATATCAATAAAATTGAACGATCATAATGCTAAGATAACGGATGGGTCTTGTACATCACATCATTCTCCTAATGATGTGATCCCATTATCAAATGACAACTCATGTCCATGGTTAGGAAGCCTTAACCACCTTTGATCAACGAGCTAGTCAAGTAGAGGCTCACTAGGAACAAGGTGTTTGTTTATGTATTCACACGTGTATTAAGGTTTCCGGTCAATACAATTCTAGCATGAATAATAAACCTTTATTATGAATAAGGAAATATAAAATAACAACTTTATTATTGCCTCTAGGGCATATTTCCTTCATTTAGTACAGAACTTCAAGAGGATATTTAAGAAGAAATGCCAGTCTATCTGTATCTTTACTGCAATCACTCAAGTGACCATTACTGATAAATAACCATCGAAAATAATGTTCAATCCACTCTACCGCCGGTCCTCCTCCGCGCCTTTCTTGTCCTTCTCCACGCTGGTCTATTTCCAGATTATGGCAAATATCACCTCATGGAAAACAAAACATACTTTTCAATGGACCAGGACAACCAATAAGATAGTTCTAAAAATACTAGCATGCTATTCTTGCAACTAAGAAAAGTAGGTTTACCGATAAGTTGATAGACACATACTCTCAGTACTCATGAGAAGCAGGGGAGGAAAAACGCTTAAAATATGAAGCAGTCCACCAACTCAGAGTTGCCACAAAAAAGAGCCTGATTTATGACCATCTTGACTGTACAGAAAAAAGAGTAAGCATCAATCAGTGGGAGTGGATAGGGGATTTTCAATCTAAAGGGGAAAACATTTATCAAAAAGTAACATGGGAAACAAATTGTAGTCAGTTAAAACATGCTCTACGGTGACAATCAAATTGATGCAGCCTTGGCAAATGAAAGGCAAACTGAACTGAAGTGCATCAAAATAATGTTCAATTGAATTAACATCCTAACATAGCAGACAAATAATAAAGAATGGATGGCTAAGTGATATGTCTCCAATATATCTATAATTTTTTATTCTTCCATTATGTTATATTATCATTCTTGGATGTTTTACAATCATTTTATAATCATTTTATATCATTTTTTGGGACTAATCTATTGGCATAGTGCCAAGTGCTAGTTGTTGTTTTTTGCTTGTTTTTTACATCACAGAAAATCAATATCAAACGGAGTCCAAATGCAGTGAAACTTTTTGTGGAGTTTTTATGGACCAGAAGACACCCAATGGGTCAGATAAGCATCTGGGGGTGCCCCAAGGGGGTCACAATCCACCAGGGCGCGCCTGGGGGCCCAGGCGCGCCCAAGTGGGTTGTTCCCACCTCGGTGGCCTCCCGCACCACCTCTTTGCTCTATAAATACCCCAATATTCCAGAAACCCTAGGGGAGTCGAAGAAAATCAATTCCAGCTGCCACAAGTTCCAGAAACCACAGATCCAATCTAAACACCATCACAAAGGGGTTCATCATCCTCATTGGTGCCTCTCTAATGATGCGTGAGTAGTCTTTTGTAGACCTTCGGGTCTGTAGTTAGTAGCTAGATGGCTTCCTCTCTCTCTCTTTCTCTCTCTCTTCATTCTCAATACAATGGTCTCTTGGAGATCTATTTGATGTAACTCTTTTTGCGGTGTGTTTGTTGGGATCCGATGAACTTTGAGTTTATGATCAAATCTATGTTTTTATCCATGAAAGTTATTTGAGTTTTTTGATCTCTTATATGCATGATTACTTATAGCCTCGTATTTCTTCTTCGAATCTTTGGTATAGTTAGGCCAACTAGATAGATTTTTCTTGCCATGGGAAGAGGTGCTTTGTGATGGGTTTGATCTTACGGTGCTTGATCTCAGTGACAGAAGGGGAAACGACATGTATGTATCGTTGCTATTAAGGATAACAAGATGGGGTCTATTTCTACATAAATAGATCTTGTCTACATCATGTCATCGTTCTTATTGCATTACTCTGTTTCTCCATGAACTTAATACACTAGATGCATGCTGGATAGCGGTCGATGTGTGGAGTAATAATAGTAGATGCAGGCAGGAGTCGGTCTACTAATCTTGGATGTGATGCCTATATAATGATCATTGCCTGGATATCATCATGATTATTTGAAGTTCTATCAATTTCCCAACAGTAATTTGTTTACCCACTGTATGCTATTTTTCTCGAGAGAAGCCACTAGTGAAACCTACAGCCCTCGGCGTCTCTTATTTATTATATTTGCCTTCGTGATCTATTTTAATTTGCTTTTATTTTCAGATCTATTAATCCAAAACCCCAAAAATACCTTGCTGCAATTTTTATTTATTTATTTTATCTCACGTTCCCGCGAGATCTATTTATCCAATCTACTACAATTTTACCTATCTTTTTACACGTGAGGGATTGACAACCCCTCTCTTATGTCGGGTTGCAAGTATTTGTTCTTTGTGTGCAGGAGTTGTTTACGTGGTGTTGCATGGTTCTCCTATTGGTCCGATAACCTTGGTTTCATCACTGAGGGAAATACCTACTGTAGCTGTGTTGTGTCATCCCTTCCTCTTTGGGGAAATACCGACGTAGTTCAAGCCGCATCAAAAGGAATTTTTGGCATTATTGCCGAGGAGACGTCATCAACATCTACCAGGTTCCTAATCACAAATCTCATCTCCTTGCAATTTACATTATTTGCCATTTTCCTCTCGTTTTCCTCTCCCCCACTTCACAAAAATTTCTGTTTTATTCGCCCTCTTTTTCGTTCACCGTTTTCTCATCAGATATGTTTTTGAGTGCAATCTTGTTGCGTAGTCACAACGACTCAAGAGAACACCAAGTTGTGTGATTTCTTCAATACAAACAACAATGATTTTATTAGCACTCCGATTGCTCATCCTGCCCCTAGTGCGGAGTTTTGTGATATTAATACCGCTTTGCTGAATCTTGTTATGAAAGATCAATCTTCCGGTACTCCTAATGAGGATGTCGCGTCCCATCTTAACACATTCGTGGAATTATGCTATATGCAAAAGAAAAATATGTGGACAATGTTGTTTTGAAGTTGAAATTATTCCCGTTTTCTTTGCAAGATCGTGCAAAAATTTGGCTTTCTTGTTTGCCTAGCAATAGTATCGATTCTTGGGATAAGTGCAAAGATGCTTTTATACTAAATATTTTCCGTCCGCAAAAAATATTTCCCTTAGAACCCAGATAATGAATTTCAAGCAACTTGAACATAAGCATGTTGCACAATCTTTGGAAAGGATGAAATTAATGCTAAGGAATTGCCCAACTCATGGGTTAAATCTTTGGATGATCATACAAATTTTTTATGCGGGGTTGAATTTTGTTTCTCGTAATCTTTTGGATTCCGCCGCAGGGGGCACTTTTATGGAAATTACTTTGTGTGAAGCCGCCAAATTTCTTGATAATATTATGGAAAATTATTCACAATGGCATACCGAAAGAGCTCCTACGAGTAAAAAAAGTTAATTCGGTTAAATTTCTTCTTTGAGTGAAAAGGTTGATGCTCTTATGAAATTGGTTGCTAATAAAAGTGCTCCTGTTGATTTTAATGATGTGCCTTTGTCTACTTTGATTGAGCAGAATAGTGATGCCATAGATGTGAATTTTATCTCTCGAAACCATTTTAATAACAATGCTTATAGAGGTAATTTTAATCCTAGGCCTTTTCCTAGTAATTCCTCTAATAATTATGGTAATTCCTATGGTAATCCTTCTTATAATAATAATAGGAACACCTTTGATCTTGAGAATAATATTAAAGAATTTATCAATACTCAAAAAGTTTTCAATGCTACAATAGAAGAAAAGCTGAATAAGATTGATGATATGTCTAGAAGTATTGATAGAATTTCTCATGATGTAGAAAATCTCAAGATGAAATTTTGTGTGCCTAAGGTTGAGGAATCAATTAAGGCTCTTTATGTTTCTATAGATGAAAGTAAGAAAAGAACCAAAATGCTTAGAGCTAGAAGAGAATTTTTAGAAAAAGCGTTTTCTAGTGATTGCTTTCATAAAAGTGATGAAGATCTTAAAATGATTGGTGTTTCCTCTATTGATTCCTTGTTTAGTAAAATTAAGATTGATAATAAAGGGAATGAAGAAGAGTCAACTTTAGCTAGAAGGCGTCCCGATAATTCGGAGGGTGCAAATCTTGTTAAGAAAATTGATAAAAGTGGGTTTGAAGAGGTCAAAACTTTAACTAGTGATGTGCACACTCTTTTGGATTACAAAGACTTTAATTATGATAGTTGCTCTTTGATTGATTATATTTCTTTGTTGCAATCCATGATAAATTCACCCCATGCTTATGAACAAAATAAAGCTTTTACTAAACATATTGTTGATGTTATGATGAAAGCTTTGGAAGAAAAGTTGGAAATACAGATTTCAATCCTAGAAAATTGCATGATGAATGGGAACCTACTATCAAAGTCAAGATTAAAAATTATGAGTTTTTTGCTTTATGTGACTTGGGTGCTAGTGTTTCTACAATTCCGAAATCTTTATGTGATATGCTTGGTCTTACCGATATTGAAGAGTGTTCTCTAAATTTGCACTTGGCAGATTCTACTATTAAAAAACCTATGGGAAGAATTAATGATGTTCTTATTCTTGCAAATAGGAATTATGTGCCCATAGATTTTTATTGTTCTTGATATTGATTGCAATCTGTCTTGCCCAATTATTCTTGGTATACCGTTTTTACGTACTATTGGTGTCGTGATTGATATGAAAGAAGGAAACATTACATTTCAATTTCCACTATGGAAGGGTATGGAACACTTTGCTAGAACTAGAATTAAGCCACCTTATGAATCAATCATGAGTGCATTATATGGATCTAGAAACAAAGATGACAATACTTAGATCCTTAGCATTATGCCTAGCTAGGGGCGTAAAATGATAGCGCTTGTTGGGAGGCAACCCAATTAATAAAATTTATTTCTGCCTTTTTCTTTCTTTTCTTGAGTGTTTGCACAATTATGCTACTGTTATGATTGTGTTTTTTGTGTTTTAATTAGTGTTTGTGCCAAGTAAAGCCTTTCGGATCATGTTGGGTGATAGTTGATTTGATCTTGCTGAAAAACATAAACTTTTGCACCCAGAAATTTAATTTTGATTTTGAAAGAAGCGCAATAAAATACTGATTATTTTTGTAGAATATTAATATATAAATTTCTCATGTTTTCCTAATTGTTAAGAATTTTTGGAGTCACGGAAGTATTCGAAATATCCAGATTGCTACAGACTGTTCTGTTTTTGACAGATTCTGTTTTCTTTGCGTTGTGTGCTTGTTTTGATGATTCTATAGTTTTCTTTGAAGAGCTTTTGCCATAGAAAAGTTGGAATACAGTAGATATAATACAAAAAATATGAATGGATTTTGCAATCGTACTTATAGTAGTGATTTGCTATCTTATACTAATGGATCTCACAAAGGTTTTGTTGAGTTTTGTGTGATTGAAGTTTTCAAGTTTTGGGTGACTTTATGATGGATGAAGGAATAAGGAGTAGAAAAAGGCTAAGCTTTGGGATGATCGAGGCACCCCAAGATAATATTCAAGAAGTATCAATCAACTAAGCTTGGGGATGCCCCCGAGTGGCATCCCCTCTTTCTTCTAACGACCATCGGTATTTTACTTGAACTATATTTGTATTCATCACATATTATGAGTTTTGCTTGGAGCGTCTTGTATGATATGAGTCTTTCCTTGTTTTGCTTTGTGTTTTTAGTCATGAATCCTTGCTGGACACACCTATTTGAGAGAGCCAAAATTATGCCATGACTTGTTAGAATTGCTCTCTATGCTTCACTTAAATCTTTATGAGCTATGGAATTGCTCTAGTGCTTCACTTATATCTTTTTGAGCATGGTGTGCTTTAGTATTTTTGAAGAAATGCTCTCATGCTTCACTTAGATTTATTTGAGAGTTAGTAATTTTTTTAAGAAATTCTCTCTTGCTTCACTTAAATTATTTTGAGAGAAGAAATTTTTTATGCTCATGTTCTTCACTCATATTTGTTTCATCTTATTAAAAGCAACATATGAAACTAGTCCCAAAGTGATAGATATCCAAGGAGGATATAATAAAAACTTTCGTGAAGATCATTGGACAAAATAAACTTGATTCCTTGTAATAGTTTTGAGATATGTTGATATAATATGTGAGTCATGTTGGTGAGTAATTATGCTTTAGTAAGAATATTGGTGTTAAGGTTTGGGATTCCCTATGCAAGCACGAAATTCAATAGTTATGCAATGAAATTACATCCTACTTGTGGTGCATTATTCGGTATTAGTTATGCTTAATGCTCGCTTATGAGATTTTTTGTTTCTTGGTTGGTTGCTTCTCAATCTTTTGCTAGCCTTCATTTTGCACTAAGTATGATCACTACTTGTGCATCCAAAATCCTTTAAACCAGTTTTGCCACATGAGTCCACTATACCTACCTATATGCGGTATTCTTTTGCCGTTCTAAGCAAATTTGTATGTGTCATCTCTAATTTTCAAAATAAACTTCTCTTTTGTGTGCTCGTACCGCTCATGAAACGGTAGGGGGTGGCTAATATATTTCCATGCTAGATGTGTTATTCTCAAGATGAGCGTTTATTCACTTGTCATTGCACGAGAGTACGACAAAGGTATCAGGGATGCCCAGTCCCAGATGAAAAATGAATTTACTTTATATTGTCAAATAATAAATCCTTGGAGAGTGTTGGTATGGAAGGCACCCATGGATACGGTTAGCCATGGAAAGTGAAAGTATGGTGGAAAAAGGAATAAACTTTATTTTCTGTTTGGGAACCGCCTATGATATATCTAGCATGGAAAGTATTGGGAACTACTCGATCATTTTCGTTGATAGGAAAAGCATGCCACCCAAAATGTTTTATCTCTATCTTTTTTGCTTTGAGCTCTGGCACCTCTACAAATCCCTACTTCCCTCCACAAAGGGCCTTTCTATTTACTTTATGCAATTTCTATTTTCACTTGAGTCTCAATCTTCTCTTATAAAGCACCAACTAAGGGGCACTTTGATCGTACTTGAGCATTGGGTGTAGCTAATATGCGAGTGTGTTTCATGAATGGATCAATGATTGAGCATAATGGGCTAGGGATAACTTGCTTTAGCGTTGATATTTTGAAAGACATGGTTGCTTGTTGATATGCTTGAGTATTAGAGTCCTCATGTCAAAACTAGACTATTACTTTGAACCATATAAAAGTCCAATTGTCCATGCTATAAAAGAAAGAGCATGTGATGAACATGTTAGGCAGCAACCCACATCAAAAATTCTGTTTTTATCATTTACCTACTTGAGGACGAGCAAGAATTAAGCTTGGGGATGCTGATACGTCTCCAACGGATCTATAATTTTTGATTGTTCCATGCTATTATATTATCATTCTTTGATGTTTTACAATCATTTTATATCATTTTTTGGGACTAACCTATTAACATAGTGCCAAGTGCCAGTTGCTATTTTTTGCTTGTTTTTTACATTGCAGAAAATCAATATCAAAGGAGTCCAAATGCAGCGAAACTTTTTGTGGAATTTTTATGGACCAAAAGACACCCAATGGGCCGGAGAAGCACCTGGGGGTGCCCCGAGGGGGGCACAACCCACCAAGGCGCGCTTGTGGGCCCAGATGGGTTGTGCCCACCTCGGTGGCCTCCCGCACTGCCTCTTTGCTCTATAAATACCCCCAATGTTCCAGAAACCCTAGGGGAGTCGACGAAAATCAATTCCAGCCGCCGCAAGTTCCAGAAACCACATATCCAATCTAAACACCACCACGGAGGGGTTCATCATCCTCATTGGTGCCTCTCCGATGATGCAAGAGTAGTCTTTTGTAGACCTTCGGTCCGTAGTTAGTAGCTAGATGGCTCTCTCTCTCTCTCTTCATTCTCAATACAATGGTCTCTTGGAAATCTATTTGATGTAACTCTTTTTGCGGTGTGTTTGTTGGGATCCGGTGAACTTTGATTTTATGATCAGATCTATGTTTTTATCCATAAAAGTTATTTGAGTCTTTCGATCTCTTATATGCATGATTACTTATAGCCTAATATTTCTTCTTCGAATCTTTGGTTTAGTTAGGCCAACTAGATTGATTTTTCTTTCCATGGGAAGAGGTGCTTTGTGATGGGTTCGATCTCATGGTGCTTGATCCCAATGACAGAAGAGGAAACGACATGTATGTATCGTTGCTATTAAGGACAACAAGATGGGGTCTATTTCTACATCAATAGATCTTGTCTACATCATGTCATCATTCTTATTGCATTACTCTGTTTCTCCATGAACTTAATACACTAGATGCATGCTAGATAGCGGTCGATGTGTGGAGTAATAGTAATAGATGCAGGCAGGAGATGATCTACTAATATTGGACGTGATGCCTATATAATGATCATTGCCTGGATATCATCATGATTATTTGAAGTTTTATCAATTGCCCAATAGTAATTTGTTTACCACCGTGTGCTATTTTTCTCGAGAGAAGCCACTAGTAAAACCTACAGCCCCCAGGTCTCTTCTTTATTATATTTGCCTTCGTGATCTATTTTTATTTGGTTTTATTTTCAGATCTATTAATCCAAAAACCCCAAAATACCTTGCTGCAATTTTTATTTATTTATTTTATCTCGCGTTCCCGTGAGATCTATTTATCCAATCTGCTACAATTTTACCTATCTTTTTACCCGTGAGGGATTGACAACCCCTCTCTTACGTCGGGTTGCAAGTATTTGTTCTTTGTGTGCAGGAACTGTTTACGTGGTGTTGCGTGGTTCTCCTACTGGTTCGATAACCTTGGTCTCATCACTGAGGGAAATACCTACCGTAGTGTTGCATCATCCCTTTCTCTTTGGGGAAATACCGACATAGTTCAAGCCACATCACTAAGCATAAGGTCATAATTTGAATTTGTTTAACTGGAGAAACAACAAATATGGATAACAAATATTAATGAAGACTAATGAATTTTCAGTAAAGAAAATGAAGGATTAGCATTTATGCTTTGTATAGTGTACCAATAGTAGGTTAATTCCTTCAAATTCCAGCGTTTGGACTGTGCGCATCACTCTTTGCGCTTTCCACTGACGAAACTCATGTCAGGGTCATTAGTGTTTTATTTCCACTATGAATTTTGCATACTCTACACTGGGCATGAGGAAATATTTAAATTTCCATATGTATCTGCAAGAAGGCAAATCAGAGGTTCAGTCCACTCCAGTAAAATCTGATGCTTCTAAAATGAAAGCACAGTTAAGGTGATCCAATGTTGAAATTGGCTATCAATATGGCTTTATGAAACAATCAATTTCCATTAATTCAGACTTAAAGCATATGACGAATCATGTGAAGGTTGTTGATGCCCACTTCGTTTTAAATGTTTTGAGCATGATTTACCCATTATATCAACTTGTTTTATATGTTCTAAACACAACCCACCTGTAGTACATGCATATACTTTGAGGCGGCTTTGAAGTTTCTGCATGTTGTGTCTCTATTGAAAACTCACAAATATGTCTCTTTTTGTATTTTCAATTTTCGTATATGTTTCCCCAAATAAAATGAATGTATGCTGGTGTGAACTGAGTGCACATTATGATTCTTTGCCTGCTATTAGAGAAAACTATGTTTTGTAACAGGACAGCTGATCACATATGCTTTAGTCGCAAAATTCATATGTTCCTTTTGAGTTCCAAGGGTCAAATTAGCAACAGTAGTAAAGTAGTAGCAGCAACAACACACATCAAAAAGTAGGGAGGCAGGAGCATCACGCGACAAACATCAGGGAAGTAAAAACATCATGCACCAGGAGGGTGTCTACCTTGTCTGTGGCCGCAGGGGAGGCGTGCGTTCCACGGGAGCGAGAGCATCTTCCGTCGTGCGCACATGCTCTGCTTGTTTACGTCATGACGGCAGGAGGAACCACCGGCAGGACACGCCACGCTCACCAGCGTGAGAAGATGTTGGCGAAGACCCCCCATGGTAGCACGGCGATGGGGAGCTCGAGGAGGAGAATGACTTGATCTGGCGCCGCCCACCATCGGAAGGAACCAGCCATGGTCGAGGATGAAATATATGTCGTTCGGCCGCCTCAGGCTTGCCTCCTCTTGCATATATGTGGTTGCCATCGTCCGGCAGCCTTGGGCTAGCCTCCTCGTGCATCGTTGTGGTAGCCATCGTCCAGCCGACTCGTGCTCGCCGCACAACAGCCTTCGGTGGTTTGGGCCTAAGGCCAGCGGGAAGTGAAGGAGAGACGCGGGGAGAAACCTACTTCGATGTGCGCAGATGCCACGAAAGAAGCAGCTTCGTCCCCGAGGGGGTCGAGGAGATCATCAGGGTTGTGCGGGAAGAGGGCTGGGGGCGCCGAGATCCAACGTCGTGCTCCCCCTCTCGCTCTTTGGCAATCACGGATTGGCCGCCGTGGATGTGGTGCGGCGGCGCGTTCCAACATCGTGCTCCCCCTCTCGCTTCACGGGTTGGCGGCGGATGTGGTACGGCGGCGCATGGTCAGGCGGGGCGGGTCGTGGCGGAAGGAGATGGGATTGGGAGGCAGTGACGCAGGGTCGTGCGGGTGCCTGAGTTTTTTTATTTCGCCTTTACCGGTTCGAATTGACTTATAACACAGACTGCACGTTGAATACTAAATAACACAGATATCTTTTTGTAAAAACACCATGATGGTGAACCCGACGGAAGCAATGTGTGCTTTATTAGTAGGTAAAGATAAAGATTACAAAAACCAAAAATACCTTATTGTAACTTTCTTTCAATTATTTTACTTTGCAATTTATCTATCTAGTACTATGAGATCTAATCCTTACAATTAAAGAGTACAAGGGGGTTGGAAACCCTCTTGCCCGTGTTGGGTGCAAGTATTTGTTCTTGTGTGTGTAGGTACTACTAAAGGTTGTTTGCATGAGTCTCCTATTGGTTCGATAATCTTGGTTATCTACTGAGAAAAATACTACCACTACTATATTGCTTCACCCTTCCTCTTTGGGTAAATCTCAATGCAACTCACAAGTAGCAAAAAGAATTTTTGGCGCCGTTGCCGGAGAGATTTATCAAACAACCAGAGGTACACACACACACACCTTATTTGCTTTCAATAATCATGTTGTCTCAGTAAAACAAAAATAAAGACATATGAATCTTGATCCACTTGCTAATCTTTTCACACTTGCTGCAAGTTGTAAACCAATAGCTAATACTGAAGAAATGATAAAGAAAAATGCTATTGGGATACATCTATTGAATGAAAAGCATTATTGCAATTTAGTTAGTATAAATGCTATGAATATTAATTGTGCTAATTGGATGGTAAAACTGAGCCTAAAGTGAGCTCTTTGAGCGCCTCAACAATTTTAGCCATCAGATCTTGTTTACACATCATTTTTGACCGCCATCGCCGCATCTCCCAGTAATCAATCGCTAAATATTTTTTTAGGACAATCAATCGCTAAATGGGCTAGCTGTCCTGAGGGTGGCTACTCCCATGGAAAAATCCGTGCAACGTGGTTAACTTGACCTTAGCCCATCAATATGGCTCTCGCACGAAGCCCATCAAGCAAGTACTACCGCAAAGACGGAATGTGAGCCTAGGTGCAATGCTCGCCTCGAGGGTTACTCACCGCCGCTACAACTTCGGTCTTCCATTCCCCTTGGACACGGATCGATGGATCGGGCGCGACGTCCTCCACCGCCTGATTCCTGCCAACTAATCCTCTACCTCTGCCCCTTGCCCCACCACCAACGATGATGATGACGACACCGGTGGTTCACATTAGCCATAGCGTTGGAGACGAGTCGAGGCCGCACGATTCAACCACGCCATCGGCCGTCGACATCTCATCTGCCCTGGTGGGATCTTGCGCGTGCGGCGAGCAAGGTTACATCAAACAGAGAGACTGCATTCGCCCTGGCCATTTCGTGCGTGGATGTGGGATGTGGCCAACGACACAGTGTCCACCTTTGCCACGTCACACGGCCGGCGACTGCCCATGATTCATGGTATTTCTGAATTCCCTAGCACCAATCTTTTGGAAAATGTGAACATGATTCTGCGCTATTGGTAATTACCTAAAGAGGTAAATCTTATCATCTAGGTGGTTCTGTATATCCAAAGATTTCACATCAGTTTGTCACGGAAGGTGCGTGAAGCTGCATTGGGAGAGGTACTTAGTTCTATCATTCTTTTTGATGCTCTCGTTTGATATTCTTAATTCTTGGGATTCGATTTACATCCAATGCATATGTATGTACCTATTCATGTAATCACCTTGCCTGATTCTCCTTTTCTTATAATTTTCTCCAGCTACCAATGAAGATCTTTGTGGTATTGATGAATGTCATAAAAAGTGCGATCCTCTTGGGTCTATTTCTAGCTTGATTTTACCACTTTACTACCATAGAGAAATTACTGAAAATTTGTATCTTTATGTTGCTAGATAAGATCCCTCTGTTGAGAGCATCTCGGTTCAAAACCAAGTGTTACTCAAATAAGCGACGAGTTTAATCTTGAGACGAGGACAATTACTCAATTGCTTAAATAGATATACATTGTTATTTTCTTTGATAGGATATTTAATACGTATGTGTCAGCCATGTTGGAATAAAAATCCTACTTTTACATACAAGTACCTAACATAACGACCGCACAGGCAACCCCCCCCCCCCCCCCCCAACCCCCGCCCAGCTAGTCGTTCCCATTTTTTCCCTTTTCTAGTTTTTCTTTCGTTCTTATCTCTTTTTTCCTTTTCCTTTTTTCCTTTTCCTTTTTTCCTTTCTCTTTTCATTCTATTTATTATTTAGTTTCTTTCATTTTCCGTTTTCTAGTTTCTCGTTTTCACCTTTCCAAGTTCACAAAAAAATCCAATTGGTGAATGTTTTTCGAAGCTCGAGCATTTTTCCAAACCGTTCATGTTTTGGAAATTCAATTTTGATTGAAGTAAAGAATCATAAAGTTCTAAAAATGTTAATTATTTAAAAAAATCATTAGATTCAGAAATTTCATTCGAATTTGAAAAAAAAATCAAATTCAAAAAAAATCATGAAGTTCAAAACAATGTTCATAGAATAAAAATTTTGTTCATTAATTTTACAAATGTGTTCATTGAATACAAAATTTCTTCAGCATATAAAAAAATGTTTATCCAAAATTCAAATTTTCTTTATTAAAATACAAAATTGTTCATCAAAACTTGAGAATGTTCATCGAAATTGAAATTTTGTTTATCCAATCTTTCATTAAAAAATCCGTCAATATTCAAAAACATGAATAATTTTTCACAAATTATAAATATTTTTCTAAATTCATGAAATTTGTTTTTTGCATTAGTTAACATTTTCTGAAATTACAAACATCTTCTCAAATCTTGAACTTTTTTAAAGAAGGAAAAAAAAGAAAAAACAAGGGAGCCCCTTTCCGCACCTGGGCCGGCCCGAGGTCGCGGGTTGGCTGAGGGGGCGCGTGGTGCCTTCTTTCCCAGTGAGCGCTCGCTTTCTACCGGGCCATTTTTGCGCAGGGCTAAATAAAAAGAGAAGAGAAAGTGGAACACGAGGGATCAATCCCTGGTCGCCATGAAGAAAGCCACCGCTACTAGCCACCTCACCCTCCTACAGTATGTGATACATACAAGGGCGCGGTCTATTTGAGTCGAACCGGTTTTTTGGGTTTTTTATTTTTGTTTATTTCTTTTCTTTTTTGTTCTCCATTTTTTTTCTTTTTTTTCATTTTTTCTTTGATTTCTTATTTCCTTTTTTCTTTGCTTATTCGGTTTCCATTTTTTGGTTTTCTTTGTTTCTTTTGGCTTTCATTCCATATTTTTCTAATACATGTTTAAAATTTTTACAATGCAAATTTAACATTTTTTAATACATGGTCAACATTTTTTCTGTACATATTTCAAATGCAAGATTAGCATTCTTTGAATATAGATCAACATTTTTCCTATACACACCTTTTTAAAAATTCAAATGCTTGATGAAATTTTTTCCAATACATTTCTAATACACGATCAACACTTTTTCTCTGCGCATTTAATATTTTTCAAATGCTTGATTGACATTTTGGAGATGCAATGTTAACATATTTTAAATAGTTTATAAACCTTTGTAAAATACTTGTTCAACATTTTTAAAATGCTTGATTAACATTTCTTAATACATGGTCAACATTTTTTCTACACACATTTAATACTTACCAAGTGCTTAATTAACATTTTTCAAACACTTGTTCAACATTTTTTCAAATGCTTGATTGGTTAAAAAAATATCATACACGTTATTTTTTTGTAAATTTTTCATATACATGATTAGCATTTTCTCTATATACTTTTAACATTTTTCAAATGCTTGCTCAAGATTTTTCAAATGTTTTATGTAGTGTTTTGTGTAATATATTTGTTTATTTTGGAAGTATAAATAAAAGTAAAAAAGAAGAAATAATAACAAAAAATATATAAAAAAGGAAAACAAAAACGAGCCACTTGCTCGTGTGCGCCTAGGCTGGAACAACTCGTGCACCCTTTAGCGAAGGTTCCTACCATCATGGTGAACGCGAGATATAGGGACGCCCCCAGCACGTAGGTTGCTGTATAAGAGCTCCACTATTCCGAGCATAGGTCGATGGTGAGAGCTCCTATTTGCCGAGAATGTATCTGGTGAAACGAGCGAATTTTGCACCAGCGATATATGGCTCGTTCGATGCAAAAGTGAGGGACAGGATTCGGTTAGCACATGGAGCTGCTGGTACATTTGCGAAACAGTCCTTTCAGTGCATCTAAATCAAGTGAATGGACCTTCCCGAGCCCAGTTCGTCCCCCTGCCATATCCTGCACCATCGTCGCAGGCTTGAGCTAGGGTCAGAAATTTGGTTCTCTCCCTGATCTCTCTCTGGCTACCAGGGCTTCCAGCGTTGATGCACCACTGCCCTGGATCCAGATCATGTGGTCCACCAGCGGCTCACAGTGATCTCGTCTACATAGCGACCTGGCGCTGTAGTCAGCTAAAAATGTTTTTGTAACTACAGAACAGACAATTAAATGATGAGTCAAAGATTTGTATTTAGTACAAAAAATCGAGAATGTTTATATTTAGTAATTCATTGGCAACAATGATAAGTCATTTCAAGCAGGCTAACCATCAGTCAATCGCACAACACAAGAAACAAACTGGCAGCTAGTAGCTAGAGCTAGTGTTATGTGTTCATATACTTGTAGCTCATGACTAAACTTGGGAACAGTATGCTAATTCCTAATCGATAAAAACATGCCTTTTAGTCAACTGGAACAACATTTCTCATCCTTATCTCACAGCCAATGATTTAAACGGATTGTGGGAAAAGTATGGTTGAAATTGTAGAAACAAAAATGGCCTCAACATGTAGACAAAGGAAGGAGCAAAGATGCCTAGATCCTTGAGCTGATGCAGATTAGTTAGTTCATATGCTGATGTAGTGCCGACGGTGCTGGCGGTACATTGAGTCAATGATGAACTCACTACGATCCTCCACTGCCAAAGAAAAAATCGAGGCACTGCTGTGGAGGCAATGGCGGTGGCCGGTGGGCGTCAAACAAACCAGATCACCCCTTTGTACTTGAGCAAGAGGAAGCTCGATTGATACAGGATTGCTTTAAAACCTTCAAATACTGTGACGGAATTGGGGGAATCCCTCCCTCCTCATATCCACAGAGCTACAGCTCCACGTCGGTACAGAGACGCAAATGACAGCGAGCCACCGCCGAACATCATGATTTGGATCTTGGGCGCTCATGCTTCAACGCCAGAAGCCAGAGAGGGATTCACCCAATTTTTCCAGTAGCTCAGCCGGCGACCTCGAGCAAGGGTACGGACAGAGGAAAAGGGAATAGACGAACTAGGTTTGTGAGGTCGATTCGCTCGATTTAGCTAGACTCCAAGGTCAGTTTTGCAAAATGTACCAGTAGCTCCACTTACACCGCATCCTATCCCTCTCTTTTTAATCCAAGGGCTCAGGTTCCACCGGAGCACCTGGTGCATGAGTCCGCTGGGTGCACAGGATACGTTCTCCCTATTTGCCACCCTAGCACAAAAGGCCGGCCCAGTCTGATTCACTATAGCGAGATGGTTTATGTTTACATTTACATTTATATACCTAAAAAACCTTTTATTTTTTATAAAGTTTTGTGCTATAAACATTTTTTCATATATGGTGAACATTTTCGAAATACACACTACATCTTTTATTATATGGTCAAAATACAATGATTTTTTTTAAATATACGCTGAACATTTTTGAAATACACATTAAAGTTTTTGTAAAATACAGTGAACAATTCTTTGTATAAGCTCCACGTTTACAAAATACACATTGATAGTTTTTGTAATTACATTGCACAATTTCTTAATATACAATGAACATTTTCAGAAAAAAATATTGAACCTTTATCTAAAAACCATTGAACAATCTCGTAGTATAGATGTACATTTTTATAGCACGGAACTCTTTTTTGAATATATAGTGAACATTTTCTTAATATACAATGAACCCTTTCATGATACAAGGTGAACTTTTTGCATAATAAAAATCAGGAAAATAATTTGGGATTTCGAAAACCTCCCAATAAAAATGAATTTAAGAAAATGTCCGTAGGGCAAAAGAAGTCCCTGAATTCAAATAATGTTCATGAATTTGAAATATGTTCATGGATTGGGATATTGATGAACATTTTTTATCAGATGAACAAATTTTTAATTTTCTGAACATTTTTGGAACTTTATGAAAAAATTCTCATCAAGAACATTTTCTGGAAAAATCATATAAAATTTCCGAAAAATGGATGAACATTTTTTGAATTCGGTAAATTTTAGAAACAATTAGGTTGAACAAAAAATTGCGTATGATGAATTTTTTTGAATGAGATGAACATTTTTCATTTTTTCAACTTGACGAACAAATTCTCATTTCAAGAACCCTTTTTAAAAAAATTGGATGAACTTTTCCAAAATTTGATGAACATGTTAAAAATTATGGTTAATATTTTTGAATATGATGAACAAATTATGAATTTCATGAACATTTTTTGAATTCAGCAAACAAAAAAATGTTATACATTTTTAAAAAATGTTCAAAAAATTATATAAGAAAAATGATGATGAAGAAGAAATTAAAAATTGAAAAAAAGAAACATAAAATAAAAAATAAAAATGGGGGACTTGACGCCCTAGATGGGCCGACCCAGAAGGCGCGTAGGGGAGCTGGGGGTGCGCGCTACGGCGCTAGGGGGCGCCCTACACGCCATATATGATCCACTATTTACATCTTTCAGGTGGCAAATAGGGATTGGTCGTCGATGGTTATGGCATATCCTATTTCGCACGCCAGGTGCCTGTTACTGTGCATTTAGCAATCGGGCGCCAGAAGTGCTCCAAGCTGGTCCAACCCATTTTTAAACGTTTTCCAGTTTTCTAGCAGAACCCCTGGTGTGGGCACAGGGGTTCGAACCCGCGACCTCTTCCTTGCGTCGGCTCCGCACTAACCACCAAGCCATCGCCACACTAGCGCAAATATAGTTCTTTTTTTTCTTTTATTCCGTTCTTCAGTTCACTTTGTTCTTTTTTTCTTATCTTTTATGTTTACTCTTTTTTTGTTTTCTTTAACTCATGTTTTTTAATTAGTGAACTTTATTTTCTAAATTGATGAACTTTTTGAAATTATATGATTTTTTAAACTGATCAATTTTATTCAAATTCGATGAACATTTTTCATATTTGATGATTTTTTTTTCTAAATAGATGATTTTTTTCAAACTCATAAACTTTTTGTCAAAATTGATGAATTTTAAAAAATTCATGAACTTTTTTTGTATGAAAAACCTTTTCGAAAATTAATGATTTTTCTGAACTGGTAAACCTTTTTTGGAATTCAATAAACTTTTTCATAATTTATGATTTTATGATCTGTCAAATTTTGTTTTTCAGTTCCATGAATTTTTCTTAAACCAACGAACATTTTAATACAATACGCGAACATTTTTTTATTTCACAAAAATATTCAAAATCACAAAAAACCGATGACCGGTCTTTTTGTCGAACCAACAACACATCACTGCTAAAAAACAAAATGCGAGTTCATCGAGCGAGCAACGGAAAAGAAGCGGGAGCGAGGGAGGGAAGTGATGCTTAATTGGGTCGCGGCCCGCTACGTTCCCGTGGGCACGTGATCTCTTAACCTGCGCTGAAGGCGCCAATTAGGAGCTCCCGAATCCTAAACGGTGCTTACGTTCGTAGTGTTTTCGCATTCGGACGCACACAGCCCCTCTATGTTGGGCCGGCTCATTTAGATTCTTTTTCCCGTTAAAGAGCAAAAAGATAGTGCGTGTGACGACTTCGAACCGAAGATCTTTTTTTTAACATTAGTACTTGAACCCAAGATCTCTCGTTTCCAAGACTACAACAATAACCAGTCCGACCAACTCAACGATTTGTGACTACTACTTCTTTTCTTCTTTTAATTCTATCCAGATCGCATAATGCCCTGGTTTTTGGAAGCTTCTAGAAGCTTCCCAAACCTGGTTTTCTGGTTTGCTCAACAGTTTCCGGTTCTTAATCGAGTTTTTCATTTTCTTTCCTTTCCTTTTCCTTTTCTTGTTCTTTTTTTACCTATTTCAAATTTGTGATTTAAAAAATGATGAACTTTTTTCAAATTCGCGGACTTTCTCCTTCAAGATCGATGAACTTTTTTAAAAATCCGTGAACTATTTTTTACTTTGATGAACTTTTTTAAAAATTGATGTACTTTTTTTTCAAATTTGATGAACCATTTTTAAAATCCGATGAACTTTTTTTCAAATTCGATGAACCCTTTTTCAAATCCGATGAACTTTTTTCAAAATCAACAAACTTTTTTTCATATTCGATGAACTTTTTAAAAAATTGATGAACTTTTTTTGGATTTTGATAAACTTTTTTGAAGTTTATGAACTTTTTTTAATACCCTTGAAACATTTTGAATTCATGAAAAAAATTCATCTTTTCTTTTTTAATTTTTGTTTTTTCGGAAGTCAAAGGTTGACTTACCTGGTTAACCAAGAAACCAGTCAATCAGATCAGCGTGTTTTTCAGGGGAGTTAACCTTTTTTTTAGAAGAATCAGGGGAGTCAACTAGACCAGGTTTTTTTAGGCAAACTAGACCAGGTGGAAGCGGAAATTCCTGTGCGGCAAGTAGTTGAGAAGACGCATAGGGGCACATCGAGAAGCATTAGGATGGACCGGCCCGTTGAAACAATTGGGCGGTTCCGGTTTTGGTAATCTTCTAGGTGGTTTCCAGCCAGTTTTTTTTCTCGTTTTGGTAACTTTCTAGAAAGTTCCTAGACCGGTTTCTCTATTTTGCCCTTTTCCCTTTTTGTTTCTTATCTTTTTCTGTTCCTTTCATTTCCTTCTAATTTTTCTTTTTCTTTTTCTGTTTTCTTTTCTTTCCCCTTTCTTTTTTTCTTTTCATGTTTCTTTTTCTTGGAAATTTCAAACATTTATTAAGAATTTTATAACATGTTCCTGTTTTCAAAATTTGCTCATAGTTTTTTCAAAAAAAATCAGAAATTTCAAAAAAAATTCATATTTTGAATTTTGTTCAGAATTTCACAAAATGTTCGTGTTTCAAAAAGTCTTTTTAGAAACTTCACAAAATGTTCTTCTTTTTAATTTTTGTTCACAATTTCAAAAAATGTTCATGTTTTGAAAAATGTTCAGTAATTTAAAAAAATGTTCTTGTTTTCAAATTTTGTTTAGAATTTTAAAAAATGTTCGTGTTTCAAAAAGTCTGTTTAGAAATTTCATAAAGTGCATTTGTTTTCAAATTTTGTTCAAAATTTCAAAAAATGTTTGTGTTTTGAAAAATGTTCAGTAATTTAAAAAAATGTTGTCGTTTTCAAATTTTATTCAGAATTTCAAAAAATATTAGTGTTTCAGAAAGTCTTTTTAGAATTTTCAAAAAATGTTCTTATTTTCAAATTTTATTCACAATTTCAAAAAATATTCATGTTTAACAAAATGCCCGGTAATTTCAGAAAAATGTTCTCATTTTCAAATTTTGTTGTGCTCATGTTTTCTGAAAATGTTCAGGAATTTCAAAAAATGTTCTCTTTCTAAAAATCTATTCAAAATTTCATTCATAAGATGTTCATGTTTCAGGAAATGTATAGGAATGCAAAAATTGTTCACAATTTCAGAAAAATGTCCTTGTTTCAGAAATTGTTTAGGAATTGTAGAAAATGTTCCTTTTTAAAAAAATCACAATGTCAAAAAATATTCAATTTGTTTAAAAATTGTTCACGTTTTAGAAAACTTTTAGGTTTCGCAAAAAAATGTTCATGTTTTTAAAAGTTTGTTATCAAATTTTGAAAATGTTCATTTTTCAAATAAATTTACTTTTATTAAAAATAAAACCACGTTCAAAATTTCAAAAAAAAAGATAGTTTTTTCGCTGCCTGTAGTTTATATTAACTGAGTTGGCATTTTAAGCAAACCATATCTATGAACACCGTGTATAGCCACGTGATTCACTCACTTGAGGTCTTGTGTTCGAAGCCCCCCACACACGTTTTTGTGAATTTTTTCTTTCAACTTTGCCGTTGACATCTGCTTTTTTTTGTGAATGAAAAACTTTCATTAATTAAGTGGGATCATTACAGTCCGCATTATAAATGATATCAATTTCTCCCGGTGAGCTACGTAGCCAGACTGTTGTCCGTTGCTCAACCTGACTCATGCGAGCTAGAGCATGGGCGACTTTGTTCCTGCTCCTGACCACATGTGAGATCGCATGTTCTCCTACCTCCACTAGCACTCTCTTAATCTCCCCTACAAGGGCCGCACATGGTGACCTGTTGGTTTCGCTCTGAAGTATCATCTGGGCAGCTACCAAGCAGTCAGTTTCTACTATCATAGGAGCCGTACTCCAGGCTCTCGCAATGTTGATTCCTTCCAGGCATGCAGCAAGTTCTGCCTCTAGCGCCGAAGAGCAAGACTGGAGGTAGCGGTAGGAGGAGTAGATGACTTGGCCTGTGTCACTACGGAGAATCATTCCAGCCCCTCCGGTGCTTAGTTCGTCCACAAACGACCCGTCCACGTTCAGTTTAGTCCATCCTCTTGGTGGTTTGCTCCAGCAAGCAGGTGTGACAGGCGGCTTATTGCCAACATGGCCAGCCGGTTGCTTACCCTTGTAGGAGACGACCATCTTTCCTCTGTCCATATCCGCAGAAGGGTGTTGTCTGATACACAGAAGGGTGTCAATGTAGCTGCTCAGGAACCGTGTGGAGGCTTCAATAGGTGGAGCTGGCATGTCGTGGGTGATTTCATTATGAACGTGCCAGGAACGTCAGAGTGTCATCAGCACTTGTAGTCGTTCTTCCAGCTGGCATTGGAGCAAGAGATGGAGTAACCACTCCGATCCAGTATCTTGGATATCCTCCAGCTTCGGCATGCTCCATATTTTCCCTATGGCTCGCCATAGGCGTTGTGCTAGAGGGCATCTGCACAGCGCGTGGAAAGTGTCCTCATGTTCCAGTCCACAAATAACACAAGTATCAGTAACCAAAATATTTCGACGTTTCAAATTTGCTGCAGTAGCAAGGGAGTTAGTAGCGACCCGCCAGGCAAAAACTCGTACCTTTGAGGGGGCAGGGCACCCCCACAATGCTTCCCATACAGCACGTGTGCCGTCCGGTGCCCTGCTCGCGGCGCACAAAGATGTGCGGTGCTTTTCATCATGTGCAAGGCGGTAAGCTGTACGAAAGCTGAAGATTCCCTTGGGGTCCGGTGCCCAGGCTAGTACATCGTCGACTAGCCGGCGTGGTGATGCCTTGATCTGCATGATGGCTTGGACATCCATTGGAGCGAAGTGTTGTCGAAGGAGATCCATGTCCCAACGCCCTTGGTCATCCAGGAGCTCTGCCACCCGCTGGAGGCGGCAATTACCGCGCATTGTGATAGGGCAACATCCGCTTCTTTTAACTACTATGTTGCAAATCTTCCACTACAGCTAACTTGTCATACTGGTTAGCTCCACGGTTGTCTCTGGCGCTGGTCGTGCGTTCGATTCCCACCAGGGAGCTGTTTTTCGTTGATTTTTCATGCCGTGTTCAAAGGAAATGCCCGCACATGGCCCACAAAGCCCACCAAGGACGTGCGTTTGTGCGAAAGCGTAGCAATTTGACGCAGAACGCGATACATAGGAACTCTCGGTGGAAACGAGCGAGCTTTCGGTTCTACCTTACTTTCTGTGCAGTGCGATCGATCGAATGGTAGTTGGGCCGGCCCAGTAACGTCTACCTTCAAGCGCCAGTAAGATAAACCGGCGCTCTCAGCGCCGATTAGGAGCTCCCCTCCCGATGGTTATCGATCAAACACACACCCCTCCCGCAACACACACACACACACTGTATTTGGCGGGCCCACTTTAGCTATTTTTAGTATGCTTCTCACCGGGTTTTTCATTTTGCATTTTTCTTTCTCCTTGTTTCGTTTTCGTTTTTTAACATTGTATGAAATCGTCATCATTGTTTTTGAAATCCCAAACAATTTTTTTGACCAAAGAACAGTAGGGTAAGTCCCCTACTGTGAGTCATTTTCATTTATAAAGAGAGTATCCAAATTACATAATCAAGTGGTTGTTGGGGGGACAACCAAGTAGGTACAATCTAGGGGGAGGAAAGTAAGGAAATTATTGAAAAATTAAATATTGTCTATCCATGAAGACATGCCCTCTTTTAGAGTGGGTTTAGCCCTCAGCATGGTCATTTTGAAATATCTGACAAAGTCAATCTTGCAATCATTTATTGAGCAAGGTATCCCTTCAAAAATCATCCCATTCCTTTGGTTCCATATGCTCCAGCAACCAAGAATCATGATTTCCATGAAGTGGTCAATTTTATATCTGTGTTTAGCATCAATAATCATATTGTTGATCTCCATATCCGAATTCCATTCAAATCCAATGTTCCACTAGAAACCTTGACTAAATGGACAAGTGAATAGAAGATGAGTCCTGTCTTCATAGTCTTCATTGTTGCATAGAACACATACAGTGGAATCCAGGTGCATGCTTTTTCTGGTCAAAAGATCACATGTATTTATTCTGTCATTTAGCATGAGCCAACAGAAAAATTTGTGTCTTGGAAGACAACATGATTTCCATATCCATTTAAATGTGGCAGCTGCATCTTCACCATTCATAAGGTATCCATAGATCTTCTTTGTAATGTTCTTATTGTTACCCCAGTTGAAGGTCCATGTGTCCTTATCATATGAGTTTCTAATATTGTTTAGTTCTCCTGATAGTAAGTGGAATTGTTGGTGGGCTTGAATGGAAAGTGGAAGTTGGAATAGGCTGTAAAGGTTATCCAGTTCCTTGGCTTCTTTGATTGATATGCTTTCCTTTTGGGTAAAAGAGTGAAGCTCAGGGTATTTAGTTTTCCTAATATCACCATTCCATATGTCATCCCATAGCAGATTAGTGCAACCAGATTTGATGTCACAAGTACTCATTTCCTTGAAAAGGTCATACATTTCCATGCAATCTTTCCACCAAAAGGATCCTTTGCTTCTGTTGTAATGAGGGACATCATTGTTATGGTAGTGAGCTTCCCAAATTAATTTTACCCATGGGACATCCACTTTGTTATAGAACTTGAACAAGTGCTTTATGAGAAGAGCTTTATTTTGTTCTCTAAGATTCAAAACCCCAAGTCCTCCTTGCTGTTTGGGTTTGCATATCATCTCCCAGCTGGCCAGGCATTTACCACCTTTATTGATTTCATTTCCATACCAAAGGAAATTTCTGCTTGATTTATCCACATGGTCCAGAATGGTAACATGGACTTTAGGAGAACACATGGCAAATATAGGCATTGAAGCAACAACAGAGTTGACATAAGTGAGTCTCCCAGAATGGTTCATGAACTTGGCAGCCCCTGATAATCTCTTATCAATCCTAGATATAACTGGGATGAGGTCATGAACAGAGGGTTTGGTGGTGCCCATAGGTAGCCCAAGATAGGTGAATGGAAGGCTTTCAACTCTACAACCAAAAGAGTTTGCAAGGTTGTTGATTGATTGTTGATCCATATTTATTGGGATCATGGATGATTTACTGTAATTAACAAATAGCCCAGTGGACATACTGAATAGATTAAGCAGGTATTTGAGATGGCTGAGTTGCTCTTCATCAGCAGGCATGATCAATAGAGTATCATCTGCATATTGAATAATATGGTAGTCGAGATCATATGCCTGATTTGTGGGGAGAGTGATTTCACCATTTGCCCAAGCAGCATTGATAATAGACTGAAGTAGATCAGCAACAATGATATATAGAAGTGGAGAGTGAGGATCTCCTTGTCTGACTCCTCTTTTACATACATTTTTTTCCCAACAACACCATTTAACAGGACAGATGTTGATGCAGTATTGAGTATATTGGTTACCCAATTTATCCATCTTGGACCAAATCCCTTAGCTTTCAACATGGCAATAATTGCATTGTATTCAATCTTGTCAAAACCTTTCTCAAAATCAAGTTTGAGTATGATGATAGGTTTCCTAGATTGATGACATAGATGAATGTATTCAAATGCAAATCCCAAGCACTCCTGGATATTTCTCCCTTTTATGAAACCATATTGATTCTGATGAATGACAGAGGTAATGATTTTCTGAGCTCTATTGGCCATAAGCTTTGTGATGATTTTGAGAGGAAGGCTGACCAAGGAAATGGGTCTGAAATCATTCATGTCAATAGGGTTTGTAATCTTTGGGATGAGAGTAATAAAAGCAGTATTAATACTCTGAATATCAATGTTTCCTTCAAAAAAATCCCAGATCATAGTGTAAATATCTTGTTTGATGATATTCGAACATTTATTCAGAAATAAGCCATTAAAACCATCAGGTCCTGGTGCTCTGTCAGAGTGGATGTCTTTAATAACTTGGTCAATTTCATCCATGGAAAAAGGGGCCTCAAGCTGAGATAGATCTTTAGGCTGAATAATTTCCTCAAGGTTGAATAGCATAGGGGGGTTGATAGCTTTTCCCAGTCTGTCTTTGTATGATTTCCAAATAATGGCAGCCTTGTGATCATGATTTTGGAAAGGAGTCCCATCTTCATCTTGTAAAGAAGTTATGAAATTCTTCCTGTAGCTTTGTGTAGCCATGGCATGAAAAAATTCAGTATTTTCATCATCAAGCTGTATACTCCTCATCTTAAACCTGGATTTCCAATATATTCTTTTGACTTCCAATAACTTGGCTATGTGATTCTTGATAATAATTCTGAAGTTTGCTTCAATAGTGCTTAGATTTCTTTGATCCTCAATGCCATCAATCATAGATAGAACATAGTTACAAGCAGATATATTAGTGTTAAGTTTTGATCTATTTTTGCTCCATTTTTTTAAACCCATTCTGAGACATTTGAACCTGGCAGCAGTATCCTTGGCAGAGTTTGTCAATTGTTGATTTCTGTTCCAACATTGAATAACAGTCTCATAGAACCCATCAAATTCAAACCAATAATTTTCAAATCTGAATATAGAGGATTTTGGAATATCACTGCTTATCTGAATGTGAATAGGAATATGATCTGATGTGACTCTAGCAAGTGGGTGTGCCAAAGTATTTGGGAATGTTAGGGTCCAGTTGGCAGAAGTAAAAATCCAGTCAAGCTTTTCCAGTAGTGGAGAGTCCTGCATGTTAGACCAGGTGAAATTCCTACCCTTGATAGGTATTTCCACAAGATCATGTTGTTGGAGTAAGCTCTTAAACATAAGCATATTATTGGTGTCTTCTCCTGGTCTGTTTCTGTCAAGTGGGCTCCTTATTAGATTGAAATCACCCATTAAAATCCAATGATCCATCTGAGAGGCATCTATATTGCTCAGCCAGTCAAAAAATTCAGTTCTGTCATCATTGTGGCAGGGTCCATAAATATTGCTGATGTAAAAAATGTTGCCAGATAGATTGCATGATAACCTCACAGTGATCCCAAACAATTTTCAAATCACAATCATTTTTTGAAATGTCGGGGCATTATTTAAAATTGGGAAAATTTGCTAATTCATGAATATTTTTTGGAATTGTGAATACTTTTTCAATTCATAAACATTTTCTAAATACATAACATTTTCCCTTATTCTAGAACTTTTTTTGGAACCATGTTTTTCTAAAAATACTTGAAAAAAATCAATTTCGATTTTTTTTCAAAGTCAGAAGATTTTTTTCTAGTTCGAGAACAGTTTTAAAATTTAGGAACATTTTTAATCAATGAGCAACTTTTTAAATCCAACATTTTGTTTTCAAATTTCTGTACATTCTTGTTAAATCCATGAATATTTTTAAAATTCATGAATATTTTTTGGAATTGTGAACATATTTTTAAATTCAAAATATTATTTCAAATTTGTAAAGGTTTTTGTGCTGCGCCAATGTTTTCAAAATGCCAAAAAAAATCAAATTTGAGATTCATGAACAATTTGCAAAGAAATTAGGGGGGATTATCAGCGAAGAAAAAATGTTGGTTTTTTTAACCCTATCATCAATTGTGACCCTTTTTTGTATTTGCTCGCTTTTGTAAAAGAAATCAATGAAGTCAGAAGCGTTTCCTCATCTATTAATTAAGAATATGTTTTACGGAGTTGCCGATAAAAGGGATAGAGCATCACATCAACAACCACAAATACAACATTGATTCTACTCTCGCGGAATCAACATGCTCAGATGCTTCGTACCTGCGGCGACCCAAGTCATGAATTCCTCTTTGATTGTTTGCATGATGTAATGCACCGACATCAATTTTTACAAAAAACATGCACTTTTCTCTCGTTCTAGATGGTCCATGTTGCTGGGAAACGTAATAGAAAAGGAAAAAAAATAGTACCTACGATCACTCAAGATCAATATGAAGATGCATTACGGGTTTGGATTACGATCGTTACCGTCACCAAGTTGCAGCGAAAGAAGAACGTGTCAGTGTAGATCCTACATGGAATCCCTCGAATCATCAATGAACGATCCCTCGTACCGCCCAAGAACAATCCCTTGAACCAAAGACCGAAAACACGGCCTCTCTACTTGGTTGCAAGCATGCAACCTTCACGATCCGACAGCGCTTCGCCATCTAAAGCTAATCGTTGCCGGAGAATTAGAGGGAGGAGATGAGAACCACACTGGACTTCTAATTATAAGGAAAAGAGAATTAACCTAGCTCTAATTAGTCAAGTAGGACCAACTAGAACTAGAAGAACTAGAGGAGGCTCAAAACTTGTGTGTCAGTTGTGGCCAAAACCTCTAGTATATACAGGTTGAAGGGGAGAATGAGGAGCACCACAAGGAGGTAAGGAGTCCTCCCTCCTTGGCTGGCAAAGAGGAGGTACATTCCCCTTCCAATTCGGCCTCCCCTCCCTCCTTTTCATGGAGAGGCAGGCACCACCCCTATTGGGCCCTTTGGCCCAATTATCTTTCCACCACTTGGCGTTTTTAGGCCCGTTGATATTTAAATTAAATATAAAATATTCTAAATACTTTCATACCATTATATATAACATCTCTGATAACATTTTCCACCTATATATAATTTATTGGTAGTACCCGGTATTACCCAATACTCACCGAAACCCTTCCGGTGACCCCAAAATGCTTCTGTATCCTCTTAGGACTATTCCGAATATTCATGAAATAATTCCACAAATATGTTCTCATCACTCCCGTCCTTCTAACACTCAGAAGATCATGATATCATTAAGCTTGTGACCACATAGGTTCGTAACTCATAGACATGAACGAAACCCCTTCGTTCAATGACCGACAACAGAACCGTGGACGCCCATATCGGTCCCTACGAGCACATGAATGATATTCGAGTGAACCTTTGGTTATCATGTGATGTCCCCTTTGCTTCATGATACTTCACAAAACCCGGGATGCATCGGTATCCTCCCGAGTCATCTCCATGCTCACTATACTGAAATCCTCATTACCGGTTTTGTTCTTTTTTTCTCATTATTGTGTTTTGACATCCCCATGACGTAGTCACCTGTGTCTGGCCAGACGATGATTGATGCCGTCACACCGAGAGGGCCCTAAGAATATATCTCCATCGTCGGAGGAGTAAATCCCACTCTCGAGCTATCTAGCCACTTGTCAAACTTTCCAATGAACCCGTAAGTTGTCGTTATGATCAACGTGTTACAAGTGACGTTTGAGCAACCCCAAAGCCCACTATACGTTAAGAAGTAACCACGATACTCTCATGGTCTAAGGAGCAAATTCACATGTTTACGCTCCATGGTATTAAAATTAAATACATACGATGTTAACTCAATTCATAACAAATAAATTTGGGTCGATTCAATGTGATCGTTATTCCAACGTCATAATCTCAATGTTGTTTTAGGACTATCATTACACTTAACGATATCCTAAGATCCAAAAAACATGATCACCCACAATACTTGAGCTAGTCTTAGAGGTGACACTAGGAACATTTATCTATCCATTTATCATTTCACATGTGCATGTGAGTTTTCCACTGAATCACATATTCTAGGATCATAGGAGTTATAGCATGAAATATAAACACTTAATTATAAATATGGAAATGTAATAATACAAATATTATTGCCTCTAGGGCATATTTCCAACATTCGCCCACTTGCACTAGAGTCAATAATCTAGTTAACACTTTTAACTTTTACACCAATGACAATCCGGTGTTAGTTCATGATTTGCTTGTGGTATAGACTTTGTCCTATCGAATCTGACAATCTTCAGATCCGTGTGTATTATTGGCATTTCAATGTATCTATCATGATTTCACATAAATTCATAATTTGCGTGAAACAAGCTTAGTATATATTGAATCACTGGCAAGACCTTTGGTTCCTTAGATTGAGTTATAGAACCACTATTTGAGAATAGTGTTCTATTTGCACAATCATTTAGTAACCATAGCAAGTTCATAAATGAACCTTTGATTCAGCACCCTCTATTATTGCCTCTAAAGCAACAATATACTTGGCCTTGTGTCATAGAATTCACCATAGTAACTTTCTTGGATCAATCTCAACTTATTGTGCCACCATAAATTATTTAATTTAAATTGAAATTCGCTTGGAGCATTGATTGGATATTTTTGTTGATGTACTACTTACATCAAGCATGTGTTGATGTAACTCCTTACATCAATCTCTTCATTTTCTCCATATGCGAGAAACATGTCGTCAGTACTCAACGACATTTTCACTGTTGTCATATGATCAACAATTTGACCATTTCAGTAACTTTACTCACAACTTACTTTGAGTACTGTACATATCTGGTTATTAACATACCATGGAATGAATACAAGTGTGATTGAAATCATGTATTTCACTCATTAGTATTTTAAGATACTGGTTCTTGCTAAGAACTCCTTCCATGTGACTTTGACAAGAAACTCTTCTTGGCGTTTTTCATACTAAAATGCTTTAGTATTTTGTTAATATGTATTTTAGCTAAGCCCGATCAGACACCACTATCTCCACAGATTATTATGTCTACTACAAGGACTACATTGCCTAAGTACTTTACTAAAAAAACTATTTTCAATAAAATCCTAAACTGTCAAGAAATTTATATAATTTCCAATCAACATTGTGTCATGCACACATAGTGTTTAGAAATATTATCATGCTCCACTTACTTTCTTGTAAGTACAAGCATCTTTGTTTCTATCGATGAAATCATATTATTCGATCAATTCATCAAAACAAAGATTCCAACTCCACTATGCTTGCTTCTGATCATTACAGGATCTCTTGAAGTTTGCACACTTACTAGCATCCTCTCGATCGAGAAAATTACCCTGGACTGTATCAAATATACAACCTTGGTTCTACTTCCATCTCATGGGAATCATTTTGACATCCATATGTTATATCTCATAACTGAAATATTTAGTAATTTCTAGTTTAATCCAAACTGACTTTAAGTATTATTATTGTAAGTGCATCTAGTGCTCCATAGTGATTTTGGTGTATTGAAGACTTATAGGTTAAGGGACTAATGCGTTTGTGAGTGTACATAGGACTATAAGTCTATGAGGAGTTTGATATTTACAAAGAAAGTCGACCCCTAAAAATAGATGACTTCAACTGAAGACTTTGGATCTCCGAAGACTTTGAAAATGAAGAAATTGGTGTGACCGTGAAGACTTGATATTCATGCAAGGAACATGAAGCGTGAAGATTTTTGTTTTCGTACTTTCATTTTCTCTTTCTTGAGTCATAGGAAACACCATACCGTTAAAGGGGGTCGAGGTAAAACTAAGGAAAAGGTTTCCAGGTGATGCTCAACTCAAAATCCTACACCTACCAATATCTTCGAGTGAAGCCATTGGAAATCTCATACAGTTCAGTCAATTTCTTCACTGACAGAGACGAAGTTCTTCTGGTCTCTGAGGAATTTGTTCTGGCAGAGGAGGTCGGAATTCGCCAGTGCGGATTGCCTACAAGTGAGGAACATGATAGCCTTGAGGAATTTGAACCTCAAATTTTTGACCGTTGCTGTGCTATGCGCCAGCTGTTCCAAAATATATTATCCACCTAACGGTCATATCATTGAAGGGCATTTATGTCTTATCATGTCGGGCTGCTCCCTAGGCTATAAATAGCCACCCCCTACAACCACTAGCTGGTTGGCTGCTCCGCGAGAAGCTAACACTTGTCATTGAGAGCATCCCATCCTTCGAGGACTTTGAGCGAAAATCATCAAGTGAGGAAAAACGCAAAACCCCAAACCCAAACACCTACAAACCCAAAGTGATTGAGCATCACTTAAGAGATTGTTCCTATGTGGAACCGACGCTTGTTACCTTTGAGGACTGTGCATCCTCCAGATGGTTATGCGTTATGGTCTAGAGCTTCTAAGAGGAAATTGTGGATCGCCTAGTGACCGAGTTTGTGAAGGTTTGGAAGTCACCTGAAGACTTACCATGAGTGATTGGATGAGGTCTATGTGACCTTAGTTCAAGGAGAATACGGTGAGGACTGTGTGTCCGGGACTGTGTGTCCTCAGGTTTAAATACCTAGCCACTCTAACCAGATGTACGACTATCACAGCAGTTGGAACTGGTCTACCAAATCATTGTCTTCACCGAGCTTACTGGTTCTATTTCCTCAACCCTTTCATTTCTTCTTTACTGTGTTGTGTACCTATTCATATCTGTTTGAAGACTTTGACTGAAGACATTCTCAATTTCCTCAGTTCAATTTCTTCAGTCTGCTTGTCTTCATTCTGTTTTATCCCGTGCATACGCTTTTTGTACTCTATGTTTTGTTTCCAATTCATCATGATGTCCATGCTTATGTTATGTCATGCCTATATCTGAGTACTTATTCCACTACAAGTAGTTCTTCGCTTAGGAATTTTCTCACCCTGAAATTCCTCAATGAAGAATTTATAAAAATCGCCTATTCACCCCCTCTAGTCGGCTTAACGCACTTTCAATTGGTATCTGAGCAAGGTGCTCCCTTTTTCTCTGTGATTTTGGTTTAACTGCCTGGAGTTTTAGTTATGTCGACCGCAGGAATGAAGTCAGTGACATGACCCATCTTTGACAGTCATGATTATCCCAAGTGGAAGGCCATGATGAAGAAGCGCCTCATGGCGATGAACAACGAACTTTGGACCATCACTAAGATTGGTCTTACTAACCTATGCAAGATGGCGGAGGCTCATGATATTCGCAAGTACACTCTAATTAACCTCACGGCGATAGACATCATCTGTTCTGGCTTGTCGCAAAATCAGTTCAGGAACATTATGCATCTCTGCCATGCGAAGCTCATCTAGGACCGTCTATCTGAGGTCTATGAAGGTCATCAAACTCATCATGATCCCTGGTTTGGGGAATTCATGAAATCGCGAAAGGCTATGACTTTCAATCCGGAATCATCATCCTCTTCATCATGCCTTATGGCAAAAGGTGCCAAGGTAACTGAATGCTATCTATCTGAGTCCAGTGATGATGAATCTGGTGATGAATTTGGACCCAGCTATACCAAACTTGCTTCCCTTGCCACTAAACAACAAAGAGTTTTGGAAAAAAGTTCAAAACATGCTGGATGAGAGCGATGGTATGTTGGGTGAAGAAATGAATCGGTCGAAGGCTTTGGCTGAAAGTCTTCAAAGACTTCAGACTAAGTTTGGTAATCTTCAGAGTCATCATAACGCTCTCTTATCTGATCATGAGAAGCTTTCTTATGAATTTATTCAAAGAAACCAAGATATTGAGCAGTTAAGAGTGAGTTATGAAGATCTTCAGAAGGAGTGTGATTCATTACTTGCTCAACAAATCAGCGCTGCTCAGGAAGAATTTATTCCTCCATGTTTGAAGTGCATTGAACGTGAATCTGCTAATTCTTCACCTGAAAGTTCAAATGCTTCTATTGCTGAAAATTCTTCAATTGTCTCTGCTATCACTAATTCCTCATCTGAGGATGCTGCTAGTATCACTGACCATGCAGGGCTGAAGGAATTGTATGTGACAGGCATGTACAAAAGCCTCAAAGGGCAACAAGCTCTTTGTGATGTGCTTAAGAATCATATCCTCAACAGGAACCCTAGGAAAGAGGGTATTGCCTTTGAGAGGAAACTCAATGCTGATGGGACCTACTGGAAACCTGAGCAGTATCCCAAAACCTCATGGGTTGCTGCAAAGGGACCTTTAGTGGATCCATCTACTTTATCTGGCTTTACATGTGAATCTTCATATTCTTCTGATGAGTCATTTGACTCCAATTATAAACTGTTCAAAAATCAGAATGGTGAAGTATTTGCTAGATATGTTGGCATTAACTGCAGGAACGGTCCTCCTATGAAGAAAATCTGGGTTCCCAAAAGGTGTCTTGAAATTCTTTAGGTGAATGTCATCATTACACCACCTATGAAGAATAGGAACCCCAGATCAAATTCTTCATATGGACCACATTCCTCACATGAACATCATCGTGCTAACACCCCTGTTTCGCAGGGAAAGACTAAGGGTTATGGATATGTGCATTATTCTTCAAATCATTATGTTCATAAATCCTCAAAGAATTTCTCTGCTTACTCATATGCTTACCCTAACCCCTCTTATGAGAAACGAAGTGGATTGGCATCTATGCCACCTTTCTCTTATGGAGCTTGCAGAATGATGAACTCTTTGCCACCCCTTCAGATGTGGGTGGTGAAGAAAAAGAACTAACTTCTTATGCAGGGTCAGGTCTCCATACGAACCTAAACGTCTAAAGAATTTGCTGGAGACCTGAATATGCTTGAAAGGACGCAAGCTAATCATCGTCCTCATACTACTTTACCTGTTCTCTTGCTTGATGGAATTGATCTGATGAATTTGATGTCATATTCTTCATTGATGAAGTATATGAGTTTGTAAGCTGCACTAATTCATCTGCAGGATGATCAACCCAAAGCCACTGAGTGGGTCCTCGATAGTGGATGTACAAATCACATGACTGGTGACAGGAGCTTATTGATGGACTCTGCTTTATCTCCATCACATCTGAAGCATATCACCTATGCTAACAAAGGAAAAAGCAAGGTATTGGGTCTAGGTAAGGTTGCAATCTCAAAGGATTGACACATGGACAAAGTCATGCTTGTCGAGTCCTTAGGGTTCAACCTCATGTCTGTCTCAATGCTTTGTGATCTTGACATGGTTGTTGTCTTTGGCAAGTATCGTTGTGTAGTGATCATGGAAGCTGACAATTTCAAAGTCTTCGAAGGCTTTAGGAGAGGAGATTTGCATATTGTTAATTTCTCTACAGGACCACAACCTGCTACATGTCTACTTGCAAAAGCTTCAGAAGGCTGGCTATGGCATCGACGACTTGGTCATGGTAGCATGAGGAACTTGCACACGCTCGCGAAGAAGAAACATGTCATTTGCATCGAGGGTGTCAAATTCCTCAAGGACCATTTGTGTGTAGCTTGTGAAGCTGGAAAGATGACCAAGGCCAAGCATCCCTCAAATACCATCATGACTACCACTCGTCCATTTGAATTGCTTCACATGGATCTCTTTGGCCCTACTCATTATGCCACATTTACCAATGCTGCATATTTATATGGCTTTGTTATTGTTGATGATTATTCTCGTTATACATGGGTACATATCATCACTTACAAAACTGAAGTGCAGGAAGTCTTCAAACGATTTTCCTCAAGGGTTTCAATCAATGTTGGTGTGAAGATCAAGCACATCAAAAGTGACAATGGAACTAAGTTCAAGAACACTAATCTTGATGACTATCTTGATGAACTTGGTATTACTCATGAGTTATCTGCTCCTTATACTCCTCGGTAGAATGGCGTCGTGGAGCGCAAGAACAGGACTCTTGTTGAGATGGCCCGCACTATGCTTGAAGAGTACAAGACGCCTCATCGCTTCTGGCCTGAGGCAATTGATACCGCGTGCCACATCATCAACAGGGTATATCTTCACAAATTCTTCAGAAAGACCTCATATGAACTCCTCACGGACAAGAAACCCAATGTGAGTTATTTCAAAGTCTTCGGTGCTAAATGTTGGATTAGAGATCCACATCACAATTCTAAATTTGCACCGAAAGCACATGAAGGTTTTATGCTTGGTTATGTTAAGGACTCGCACACCTACAGAGTCTTCAACACCTATCACCACAAGGTTGTTGAAACTGTAGATGTGCGGTTCGATGAAACTAACAACTCGCAAAGAGAGCACCTACCTCCTATGCTAGATGAAATACCTCCTGAGGAATCCATTAAGTTCTAGGATACCGAGGATGTCATTCCTACCAAAGAATCTGCTGAAGAAGTCATTCCAGAATGTGAAGAAGATCATGCTGGTGCATTGGAAGAAAATGGCTCTGAAGAAAATACTGAGCAAATTCCTCATCGTCAACTAGCTCATCCTCGCATTGCTAATGAAGTGCATATTGAGAAAATCATCAGCGACATCAACGCACCAGGTCCTCTCACACGCTCAAAAGCTTCACATTTATCAAACTTTTGTGGGCACTTTGCTTTCGTCTCTGTCACAAAGCCCACTAAGGTAGATGAAGCATTTCTGGAGCCTGAGTGGATTCAAGCTATGCAAGAGGAATTACATCAGTTCGAGCTCAACAACATTTGGGAATTGGTCAAACGTCCAGACCCTCGCAAGCACAATATCATCGGCACAAAATGGATCTACCGCAACAAGCAAGATGAAAATGGCCTTGTGGTGAGGAATAAAGCATGACTTGTAGCTCAAGGCTACACACAGGTTGAAGGAATTGATTTCGATGAAACTTTTGCACCTGTTGCTAGACTTGAGGCTATTTGCATATTACTTGCTTATGCTAACCATCATAATATCATATTATATCAAATGGATGTGAAAAGTGCATTCCTCAATGGTAAGCTTGAGGAAGAAGTATATGTTGCTCAACCCCCAGGTTTTGAGGACCCAAAACATCCCGGCAAAGTCTTCAGACTCAATAAGGCCCTCTATGGCCTCAAGCAGGTCCCTCGGGCATGGTATGATACTTTGAAGGAATTCCTCATGAAGAAAGGCTTCAAACCCGGTTCACTTGACCCAACTTTTTTCACCAAAGCTTATGATGAAGAATTATTTGTGTGCCAAATATATGTTGCTGATATCATTTTTGGCTGTACTGACCAAGTTTACAGTGATGAATTTTCCTATATGATGAGTGAAGAATATCAAATGTCTATGATGGGAGAATTGAAGTTCTCCTTAGGTCTTCAGATTCACCAACAACAAAATGGCATCTTCATATCTCAGGAGAAATACCTCAAGGATGTGTTGAGGAAATTTGTGCCCGTTTTCAAGCTACATCGAAGGAATCACACCATAAGGATGTGAAGCATATTCTTCAATATCTAGCTCACACTCCAACACTTGGATTATGCTATCCCAAGGGGTCAGCTTTTGATCTCATTGGATATTCAGACTCTGACTATGCTGGTGATCGTGTGGACCGCAAGTCAAGATCAGGCACATGCCATTTCCTCGAACGATCCTTGGTCTGTTGGTCTTTGAAGAAACAGAACTGCGTATCACTTTCTACTGCTGAAGCTGAGTACATTGCTGCTGGATTGTGCTATGCTCAATTGATATGGATGAAGCAAACTCTCAAGGACTACGGCATCAATGTGAAGAATGTGCCACTCTATTGTGACAATGAGAGTGCCATCAAGATTCCTCATAACCCAGTTCAGCACTCGAAGACAAAGCACATTCAGATTCGTCGTCATTTTCTTCGTGATCATGTGTTAAAGGGCGACATCTCTGATACGTCTCCAACGTATCTATAATTTTTGATTGCTCCATGCTATATTATCTACTGTTTTGGACTATATTGGGCTTTATTTTCCACTTTTATATTATTTTTGGGACTAACCTATTAACCGGAGGCCCAGCCCAGAATTGATGTTTTTTTTGCCTATTTTAGTGTTTCGGATAAACGGAATATCAAATGGAGTCCAAACGGAATAAAATCTTCGGGAACGTGATTTTCTCACCGAACGTGATCCAGGAGACTTGGACCCTGCTCCAAGGAACAAAAGAGGCGGTCACGAGGGTGGGGGGTGCGCCCCTTGCCTCGTGGGCCCCTCGTTGCTCCTCCGGCGTACTTCTTCCTCCTATATATACACACGTACCCCCAAACGATCAGAACAGGAGCCAAAAACCTAATTCCACTGCCGCAACTTTCTGTATCCACGAGATCCCATCTTGGGGCCTGTTCCGGAGCTCCGCCGGAAGAGGGCCGTCATCACGGAGGGATTCTACATCATCCTAGCCCCTCCGATGAAGTGTGAGTAGTTTACCTCAGACCTTCGGGTCCATAGTTAGTAGCTAGATGGCTTCTTCTCTCTCTTTGAATCTCAATACAAAGTTCTCCCCCTCTCTTGTGGAGATCTATTTGATGTAATCTTCTTTTTGCGGTGTGTTTGTTGAGACCGATGAATTGTGAGTTTATGATCAAGTCTATCTATGAATAATATTTGAATCTTCTCTGAATTATTTTATGTATGATTGGTTATCTTTGCAAGTCTCTTCGAATTATCCGTTTGGTTTGGCCAACTAGATTGGTAGTTCTTGCCATGGGAGAAGTGCTTAGCTTTGGGTTCGATCTTGCGGTGTCCTTACCCAGTGACAGAAGGGGCAGCAAGGCACGTATTGTATCGTTGCCATCGAGGATAACAAGATGGGGTTTATTTCATATTGCATGAATTTATCTCTCTACATCATGTCATCTTGCTTAAGGCGTTACTCTGTTTTTAACTTAATACTCTAGATGCATGCTGGATAGCGGTCGATGAGTGGAGTAATAGTAGTAGATGCAGAATCGTTTCGGTCTACTTGTCACGGACGTGATGCCTATATACATGATCATGCCTAGATATTCTCATAACTATGCTCAATTCTATCAATTGCTCAACAGTAATTTGTTCACCCACCGTAGAATACTTATGCTCTTGAGAGAAGCCACTAGTGAAACCTATGGCCCCCGGGTCTATTCTCATCATATCAATCTCCATCACTTTAATCTTGCTTTGCTTTTTACTTTGCTTTTACTTTTTACTTTGCATCTTTATACCAAAAATACCAAAAATATTATATCTATCAGATCTCACTCTCGTAAGTGACCGTGAAGGGATTGACAACCCTTAATCGCGTTGGTTGTGAGTAGCTATCGCTTTGTGCAGGTACGAGGGACTTGAGCGTGGGCTCCTACTGGATTGATACCTTGGTTCTCAAAAACTGAGGGAAATACTTACGCTACTCTGCTGCATCATCCCTTCCTCTTCGGGGAAAACCAACGCAAGCTCAAGACGTAGCAATCTCCATCGAGCACGTGAAGACTGAAAAACAGCTAGCCGATATCTTCACAAAGCCCTTGGATGAGAAGAGATTTAGTAAGTTGCGATGTGAGCTAAATATCTTAGAATCTTCGAATGTCCTTTGAAAAGGACACACATCCTAACACTTATGCAAAATTGATGACTTAGATGTGCAACACACGAAGTAATATTTTTTCTTCAATCAATGAAGACTAACCCTCTAAGTGTGAAGAAATTAATGAAGAATCTGATTCTCAGAGCCCTACAACAATTGTACATGGCATCTGAAATCATCATTCTTATACGGTGGTCACGCCACCAACAAAAGTTGAAAATCTTCAATTTGAGTATTTCTTCATCTTGATTTTCCTCAGTTGTTTTCTTCAATTTTGCAATGTCCTCACTCTCTCCGTCATTTTTCTTCATTGGCTATATATATGAGTTTATGTCCTCTACAACATTCACTTATAGCTATTTCTTCAAGTTGATCCTTCTGCTAAGTGAATGTGATCGGACCCTTCCCCCTCTATGCTATACTCAACTCAGTCTGTTCACAAATTCTTCATGTGCATTCTATTTGAAACCCGTTCAAAATCTTCACTGTGTCCCTGCCAGCTGAAGAATCTGCGAACGAAACTTTAAAATATTCTAATCTGAAGTTTCGGCTGTTGCCACCCAAACCGTTCCACATCCCGCGATAATACTTATCTATTCACCCACGATCACTCACGATCTCCACCTCTTTGTACGTGGGTGACACATGTCACAAGGATGAGAAGGGTCAGGGGCACGTTCGTCCATTTTCACCATGGCTATAAATACGCCCCCCCCTCCTCATACTGTTTTTACTCCGCTCGACCTCACTCCCTCGCTCGAGCTCTCAAAACCTAGCGCCACCACTACTTCCATCATCGTCAGTGAGGAAGAGCTTCACTGCCTCGACCTCGTCGCCGTTGTACTCGTGCCGGCCGTGGATTTCTTCACTCCGCCGCCGCCGTAGCTGACTTCCTCAGGCAAGTTAGGGCGTGGAAGATCTGAACCGACGAGCTTCCAATCTACATTCCCAGTTCGTCGTGTTCTTCGTCAAGGGTAATTAAAAGTTACTTTTACCGTCCTTATTGATTCCAGTGATTTCTTCAAAATCTTTAAAAGGTGTTTATTCTTCAATCCTCACACTCTGAACACCTCATACAAACATCTGTTCTTGATTTGTTTCCCTAAGCAACATTTTTCTTCAAGATTCCTCAATTGCGTGAGTTTTCAATCTATACAACTCTGGAACCTAAGTCGAAGAACGCTTAGTGAAATTCCTCAAGACACATCTAGTCAAATTCCTCAAACTTGTTCTTTTTGCAAAAAAACTTCTGAGAACGCATATGACCTCTCCAAATTCTTTGCACCTATACTCTCTTCACAGGTACTCATGTCCGCTGCTGAATCACTAGGTTCTCATCAACTTAACTCATTTGCAGCGTTCCTCGAAGAAAAGTTGCATGCCTCCTCAGAGAATTCTTTTGCTCAGATTCCTCAGCTGAAGAAAATGGTTGATGGCAAGAAACCTCAGAAAGGAGGGAAGAAATTGGAAGTCAACACTGCATTTAAGATTCCTGACGACATCTACGCAAAGTACTGCACTCCTCCTCATGAAACGAAGAATGAACGCAAAGTGCACATTCAGAAGATAGAGAGGAGATGGGCCAGAGAATGGAGGGAGTACAGATATGTGACTCCCAAGTACATGAAGAAATTTCCTGTACACCCTCCATGCCCAAGACCTCCATTGGCAGCAGGCCAAGTTCCCGATCCCTCTAGCATTAGAAGAGGTGAGGAATTTCCTGCTGAATGGGCAAAGCGTGAAGCTAAACTGGCCAAACTGGCAAAAGAGGCAGTGAGGAAATTCAATGAAGACTCTGCTCTGCTGCCACTGCTGGGGCCTCTGCTAGCAAGCCCAAGAAGGCTATGCCTAAGAAGCCTGCACACAAGCCCAGTGCTTCTTCCTCTATGCCCTCACGGCCCCGCTCTGCTAAACCCTCACGGCCAATTCCTCAAGCTGCCCCAGTTCCTCAAGTTCCAAAACCCTCAGCTCCTCCGCCAAAGTCCTCAGCACCTGTGCATATTCCTCAAGCTGCCCCAGTTCCTCAAGTTCCAAAACCCTCAGCTCCTCCGCCAAAGTCCTCAGCACCTGTGCATATTGCCTCGTGTCAAAGGACCATAGGCAAATTAATTGCCTCAGGAGCCTCAGTAAATTCTTCAGCTCCTGTGCATTCCTCAACAGGCCCCTCATTGCTGAAGACTAAGGCCACTGCTGGACGAGGCACTAGACCAAGTCCTCAAAACAAGAGGTCGCCTTCCAAGTACCGTTCACTGATGACGAAGCTGATGATGATGAACTCGCTGAAATCACCAGAGACAAACAACAGAGGGCCGCTAGAGCCAAAGACACAAATGTGCCATTTATGTTTGATCCCAAGCTGATCCTTGAGTATATTGACCTCTGGCACAAGGATCCTAACACACCTTTACCCGACTTCAATCTCACTCCTGGCCAAAGTCGCATGCTGACTGCCTTCATTGGTGAAGAAAAGTGGAAATTTGAGAAGGCCAGGCAGTTGAAGAAAGCGCAGTATAAGGAGTGTTTTCTGAAGAAAAATGTTGTCAACATGACAACTAATGAACTTGTTGCTATACAAACTGAGATCAAAGGACTCGGTGATGAATTCAACATCTACCGCACTAACTGGCTTGGAGCCAAAGTCAGATTTGTGAAGTTGGCTGAGAAATTTACTTCAAAAGCTGAATCTCCTCATGGTGAAGCATCTGCTCAGCCCACTGAAGAACATGCCAGTATCATCGATGAAAATCAGGTTGCTGAAGAAAATGCTAGTACCAGGGCTGATGACTGCATTCCAGCCGCTGATGACATTGCCAGGGTAACCACTAGTGTTGCGCCTGAAGAACAAGCCAGGCCAGCTGAGGTATCAACCGCTGAGCCTGAAGAATCTAAACCAACCAGGCAAACTGAAACAGTTGTGCCTGAAGAAACTGAACCTATTTCCTCTGCTCCTCCTGCACCAACAACAAGTACAGTTCTTCCTTCTACTTCAGAAGCGAAGAAAACCAGAGCTGCGGAGCGAGCAACAGTGAAAAAGAGGAAAGCATTTGCTTCATCAAATTCTTCAGCACCAAAGAAGATGAAGATATTGGCAAGCTCATTTGAGAATCCCATAGAGTTGTTCCCGTTTCAAGCATGCCATCAAAGGAACTCGTTCCCTTTGGTGAAGATTATGAGATCCCAAGTGGATCTGATGAAGCTGTTCCTTCTACTGCTTCTTCAGAGCAGTTGGACGAAGAAATTGAAGTGGATAATATCCCTTCAACCCCAGTTACCTCATCGCCTATGCCTCAATTCACAGCTGAAGAGGCAGGCGTTGAAGAATTGAATGAGGAAGATGAAGACATGGACATTGGGTGCTCCACTCTAGTGCTGAATGATGACTATTGGGATAGTCAACACCACAACTCTCTGATCTTCACCCCACTGCAACAGATTCCTCAGTCCCCCATCTAGACTAAAGAACCTCAAGCCGCACCTTCCATCCATGAAGAAATTCCAGCCACTAGTGCTGATGTTAATGTTGATGAAGAATTGAAGACCTAGGCTGCTACTAAAGCAGAAACTGAAATTCCTCAGCCTGTGGTTCCGGAGAGTGTGATTCCCGAGGTTGTGATGACTTTGACTGACACTCCTCAGCTCAAGCCAAAGAATCCCTTCTCCAAGAAGCAAAAATTTAAGGCTGCTGACTTCTTCCATGAGCACGTATTCTTCACAGATTACAACCCATATGACTCTGCTCATCTTAGAAGGAAGCGTTTCTGGACTGCCAGCCAAGCACACTTTTATTCTTCACTACTTTTTGATAAGGACAAAGTCTTCAACCATGCGCATATTCCTCATGTGGACATGGAATCAATGCCTTGCTTCACGCCAGTCCTCAGTGTTCTTCATGATGCTGGACTGCTCAACTTCTACACTGATATATGTGATTGTAGTGAAGAACTAATTATTCAGTTCTATGCAACGCTGCACATCACAGGAAATGCTGAAGATGTGAACTCTTGGGTATTGGACTGGATGACAGAGAACACTCACTTCAAAGCACCGGCCTTTGAATTGCTTCATGCCCTACCTGTCAGTCCTCCCCTTAAGGTGCGCGTTGTATATATCATGAACCTGAACTTACTGACCACTATATGCAAGTGTTGATGAAGCCGCTGAAGCCTGGTCAAGCCTCAAGGATCAAATTTCTCGTGAAGGAATTGCTGTATGTGCCACGGACTGTATATCTCATCTTGACCAAGACTTTGAGTCCAATCAAGGGCCACGACTCTAATGAAGAAGAGGTCGTTGGTATCATGAAGAATCTGCTATTCAACATCATTCATGGCATCCCTGTCAACTACCATGATTTCTTCATGAGGACTCTGGCCAATGTTGCGTTATCTTCATTTGAATTGAAGCCTTACGCTCCCTGGATTATGAGATTCCTCAGATCAAGGTCTTCAATCAACTACAAGGCTGATTTGCAGAATCACGTCAGCTACTTGCCCCCAATAGAAGTCCTCAAGTGGACATTTTCCTCAGCTAATGAAAAGGGCAAGGCTACTGCTGTTATTGATGAAGGCATTCATCCATTGGATGGTTAGTTCCGCAAAGCTGCATCTTACTTCACCAATGATGACTCTGCCACTCATGACTCTGCCGCCAATGCCTCAAAGCAAAATCCTCAAGGCACGGCTCCCAGAGTGTTGACTGATCGTGAGCTTCTCCTCAGTCTTCACCAGAAGGTCGATCGCAACCACAAATGGGTTAAGCGTCAGTTTGGTTCCATTCTTCACAACATGACTGCTACACACAATGCAGTGCAGAAGAACCAATTCTACCTCCATGAAGTATTCAATCGCACCTGGGCTATTCTGTCTCATCTTTATGGTGAAGAAGATCTGAAGCAAATGGGCTTCAAGCAGGACTTTGACTGGTCTCAGCCACCGGCGAAGAAATTCAAGAAAATAAAAGTTCCTTCCTTGGTAGCCAGCTCCAATTCTTCCTCGCGCGAGACTGATGAGCATGAAGATTTGGACGAAACTGCGGCAGGCCCTACTCCAACAACCGACCCAACAACGATGGTGCTCCTCCATCGACTTCGTGATGATATTCTTCAGGGGCGTTAGTCCTCACTTTTCGTCCCTTTTGGTCATTTGATGACAAAGGGGGAGAAATTTGAGTTAGTCTTCAAGCGGGTCTATTTATATGGGCGTTTTTTTGCTAAGCTACAACTCTCGTTCTTCTGAAGATTAATTGGATCGAGTTGTAAACTTAAGTCTGATGGTGGTCTGATACTTTTGCTATGTTCCTCTGCATGCTATTTCCTCATGTATGATAATGCATGCATGTTGTATTACATCAGCCACCATATTTCATCATGCATTTCAAATTCTTCGTATCATATGATTAAATGCGTGTATGAATTACAAGATATAGGGGGAGATCTCCATGATTCTACTCTTCAAATGTGCAATGCTTTAAAAGCAAATTCCTCACTATGCACATCTTCAGGGGGAGTTCTTCTATATCTTGCAATCAAATTCCTCAATATCAGTATTTACACTTCATATGTTTATCCCCGTTGAAAACTTAACCTATATTGTCATCAATCACCAAAAAGGGGGAGATTGTAAGTGCATCTAGTGCCCCATAGTGATTTTGGTGTATTGAAGACTTATAGGTTAAGGGACTAATGCGTTTGTGAGTGTACACATGACTATAAGTCTATGAGGAGTTTGATATTTACAGAGAAAGTCGACCCCTAAAAATGGATGACTTCAACTGAAGACTTTGGATCTTCGAAGACTTTGAAAGTGAACAAATTGGTGTGACCGTGAAGACTTGATATTCATGCGAGGAACATGAAGCGTGAAGACTTTTGTTTTTGTAGTTTCATTTTCTCTTTCTTGAGTCATAGGAAACACCGTACTGTTAAAGGGGGTCGAGGTAGTTTCCAGGTGATGCTCAACTCAAAATCCTACACCTACCAATATCTTTGAGTGAAGCCATTGGAAATCCCATACAGTTCAGTTAATTTCTTAAGTGACAGAGCTGAAGTTCTTCTGGTCTCTGAGGAATTTGTTCTGACTGAGGAGTTAGGAATTCGTCAGTGCGGATTGCCTACAAGTGAGGAACATGATAGCCCCAAGGAATTTGATCCTCAAATTTCCGACCGTTGATGTGCTATGCGCCAGCTGTCCCAACATATCTTATCCACCTAACGGTCATATCATTGAAGGGTATTTATGTCTTATCATGTCAGGCTGCTCCCTAGGCTATAAATAGCCACCCCCCTACAACCACTAGCTGGTTGGCTGCTCCGTGAGAAGCTGACACTTGTCATTGAGAGCATCCCATCCTCCGAGGACTTTGAGAGAAAATCATCAAGTGAGGAAAAACCCAAAACGCCAAACCCAAACACCTACAAACCCAAAGTGATTGAGCATCACTTAAGATATTGTTCCTATGTGGAACCGACGCTTGTTACCTTTGAGGACTGTGCATCCTCCAGATAGTTAGGTGTCATGGTCTAGCGCATCCAAGAGGAAATTGTGGATCGCCGAGTGACCGAGTTTGTGAAGGTTTGGAAGTCACCTGAAGAGTTACCACGAGTGATTGGACGAGGTTTGTGTGACCTTAGTTCAAGGAGAATACGGTGAGGACTATGTGTCCGGGACTGTGTGTCCTCAGGTTTAAATACCTAGCCGCTCTAACCAGACGTACAACTGTCACAGTAGTTGGAACTGCTCTACCAAATCATTGTTTTCACCGAGCTTACTGGTTCTATTTCCTCAACCCTTTCATTTCTTCATTAATGTGCTGTGTACCTATTCATATCTATTTGAAGACTTTGGCTGAAGACATTCTCAATTTCCTTAGTTCAATTTCTTCAGTCTGCTTGTCTTCATTCTGTTTTATCATGTGCTTACGCTTTCTGTACTCTGTGTTTTGTTTCCAATTCATCATGATGTCCATGCTTATGTTATGTCATGTCTATATCTGAGTACTTATTTCGCTGCAAGTAGTTCTTCACTTAGGAATTTCCTCACCCTGAAATTCCTCAGTGAAGAATTTATAAAAATCGCCTATTCACCCCCCTCTAGTCGACTTAACGCACTTTCAATTATGATGAGACAATCTCGTCATAATCAACTCCTTGATCCTGTCATAAAATATTTGTAAGAAGTCAAGCATTATAAAACATTTTTATCTTTGTCTATCAAGTTCTAAACTTGAATCATGTGTATGCATACTATCTCGGATTATTTTTGTGTATAGTCAATTCTGGAGTGAGGGCCCATCAATGCTTCTCTGTGTATTATAGGTTCATTGTTTGTTTCAACAATATTTCGCCTCCATTACCTGAAAGTCTGTACGGATTTTCCAACCTATATAGTTCAGTTGCATGTTCGACCGAAATCACTCCATCTTATGTAGAGACTTCCGTATCACTCAAAGTATGAAATACTGGAACCAATTCTAGTTTTTTTTCTTTGACCTGATTACGAAGATTCTATAATCTTGTCGAGTTGCACTATCCTCCTATTGGAAATATGCCCTAGAGGCAATAATAAAGTGGTTATTATTATATTTCCTTATTCATGATAAAGGTTTATTATTCATGCTAGAATTGTATTGATCGGAAACTTAAATACATGTATGGATACATAAACAAATACCGTGTCCCTAGTGAGCCTCTATTAGACTAGCTCATTGATCAAAATATGGTTAATGTTTCCTAACCATAGACATGTGTTGTCACTTGATAACGGGATCACATCATTAGGAGAATGATGTGATGGACAAGACCCATCTATTAGCATAGCATATGATCATTCAGTTAATTGCTACTGCTTTCTTAATGCCAAATACATGTTCCTTCGACCATGAGATCATGCAACTCCCGGATATTGGAGGAATACCTTGTGTGATATCAAACATCACAACGCAACTGTGTGATCATAAAGATGCTCTACAGGTATCTACGAACGTGTCTGCTAAGTTGGCATGGATCAAGATTGGGATTTGTCACTCCGTGTAACGGAGAGGTATCTCTAGGCCCTCTCGGTAATACAACATCACAAGAAGCTTGCAAGCAAAGTGACTAAAGAGTTAGTTACAAGATGATATATTACAGAACGAGTAAAGAGACTTACCAGTAACGAGATTGAACTAGGTATGAAGATCGAATCTCGGACAAGTAACATACTGACGGACAAAGGGTTCGACTGATAAAGATCTTCGTAGAATATGTAGGAACCAATATGGGCATCCAGGTCCCGCTATTGGTTATTGACCGGAGAAGCATCTCGGTCATGTCTACATCATTCTCGAACCCGTAGGGTCCGCACGCTTAAACGTTCGTTGACGATATAGTATTATATGAGTTATGTATGTTGGTGACCAAATGTTATTCGGAGTCTCGGATAAGATCACGGACATGACGAGGAGCTCCGGAATGGTCCAAAGGTAAAGATTCATACATGGGATAATAGTGTTTGCTCTTTGGAAGGGTTCCGGAATTCACCGGAAGGGGTTTTGGATGTTCCCCGAAATGTTCGGGTACGAGAACACTTTATTTGTGCCAAGGGTTAAAGCCCACAAGGCCTTAGGAAGGTGCAAAAGGATTTTTGAGGAGGCCAGGGGGCAAACGCCAGGGACCCTGGCGTCTGTTCCTAGAGTCCGAGAAGGACTCTTTCCTTGCATGCCAAACCAACTTTGAGGAGGCTCTTTCTCCAAGAAACTACCCCGGGGCTCAACATATAAATAGAGGGGTAGGGCTAGCACCCGGAACACATCAAAATTCACCAAGACGTGTGTCGGCAACCCCGCCCCCTCTATTTATATGTTGAGCTTGGCGAAGCCCTTCGGAGATTATTCTTCATCATCGCCGTCACCACGCCATCGTGCTGCCGGAACTCATCTACTACTTCGCTCCTCTTGCTAGATCAAGAAGGTGAGGATGTCATCGAGCTGAACGTGGAGGTGACATACGTTCGGTACTTGATCGGGACAGATTGTGAAGGTGTATGACTACACCAACCACATTGATAAACACTTCCGCTTAGCGATCTACAAGGCTATGTAGATGCTCTCGCCCTCTTGTAGCTATACATATCCACAGATAGATCTTGCGTGTGCGTAGAAATTTTTTGTTTTCCATGCAACGTTCCCCAATAGTGGCATCATGAGCCAGGCCTATGCGTAGATGATATGCATGAGTAGAACACAAATGATTTATGGGTGGTGATGTTCATACTGCTTACCACCAACGTCTTATTTTGATTCGGTGGCATTGTGGGATGAAGCGGCCTGGACCAACCTTACATGTCCACACACATGAGACCGGTTCCACCGACTAACATGCAACTAGTTTTGCATAAAGGTGGCTGGCAGGTGTCTGTTTCTCCTACTTTAATTGAACCGAATTTGACTACGGCCGGTCCTTGCAGAAAGTTAAAACAACAAACTTGATAATCACCGTTGTGGTTTTGTTTACGTAGGAACGGTTCATGCTAGTTTCCCGTAGCAGCCACGTAAAATTTGCAAACAACAAAGTAGAGGACGTCTAACTTGTTTTTGCAGGGCATGTTGTGATGTGATATGGTCAAGATATGATGTGATATATGTTGATGTATGAGATGATCATGTTTTGTAATAAGTTCAGGACTTGCATGTCGATGAGTACGACAATCAGTAGGAGACCTAGGGTTGTCTTTAATTATTGTATGACCTGCGTGTCAATCCTTAAGTGCCATGTAATTGCTTTACTTTATCCCTATGTGTTAACAATAGTTGTAGAAGCAATAGTTGACGAGTCGACCCCAACGCTACGATGGAGATCAAGGTGTCGTGTCAGTGACGATGGAGATCATGTCGATGCTTTGGAGTTGGAGATCAAAAGCACAAGATGATAATGACCATATATCATGTCACATATTTTCGATTGCATGTGATGTTTATCCTTTATGCATCTTATTTTTCTTAGAACGACGGTAGCATTATAAGATGATCCCTTCACTTAATTTCAAGATAAAAGTGTTTTCCCCGAGTATGCACTGTTGCCAAAGTTCTTTGTTTCGAAGCACCTCGTGATGATTTGGTGTGATAGACTCTACGTTCACATGAAACGGGTGTAAGCCAGTTTTGCACATGCAGAATACTTGGGTTAAACTTGATGAGCCTAGCATGTATAGACATGGTCTCGTAACACTAGATACCGAAAGGTTGAATGTGAGTCATATAGTAGATATGATCAACATAGAGATGTTCGCCATTGAAGATTACCCCATCTCACGTGATGATCGGACATGGGTTAGTTGATTTGGAACATGTATCACTTAGACAACTTGAGGGATGTTGATTTAAGTGAGAGTTCATTAGTAATTTGATTAATTGAACTAAAATTATCATGAACTTTGTCTTAATAGTGTTTTCATATTTGTGTTGTAGACAGGGCCGGCCTTGAGGGGGGCCGAACGGGGCGGCCGCCCCGGGCCCCCTCCCCAGGTTTGTATACTTCAAACAACGAAAAATTGAAGCCAGACTCAGCGACGCCTCAGCCTCTCGCGACTCGCATGCTAGACCTAGAAAAGAAAAAGAGAGATGATGGGCTTGGCCCATGTTTGCACGTACAGGCAGAAAAAAAGGACGTGCGGAGGAAAGGAATCACTGGATTCACGCACGATTTCCTTTTCCTACGGATGGTTCATCGTCTCGTTCCTGCCCTTTTCATGTTCCGCTTACTATTGTTCGTCTAATAGTCTTCAATAATTCAACTATGCCTCCTGACAATCGACGCGACGACTGCGACAGGTACGTCTTCTCGCACGCGCCTTTTGGCTTCTGCCCTCACCTATTCTACTTCTTGTTTCTACCTTTTACTAATCACAATTTCCGAATTCTGAACTAATCAAACATGTCAATAGGGAATTGATGTCAGGATGATCAAATCATTGCGCACACATAGCCAGATTACACTGTAGAGAGAAGGTAATATACTATGCATACCATATTTTGCCATGATATTAGATGAAGGTCTTCTGTAATTAATCTAATATTTTAATTAGCTTTGCGCTAATTTTAAAAGCTAATTGTTCCTAGCACCGTCATGTGATAAAAGAAAAAGGAAGAAGAAGGTAGATGATATGAAAAGATCATTGAGAGGATTCCTTCTTAATAAATATTATAACAACGATACAGACATTTCAAGAAGTCCAGACGAGTTGGCGATAATTCTTGCGGATGACCAAACTAATGTCAATGAGGAAAATGATGGTCATACTCCGACAGAAGACGATGTTGACATCAAGATGGATGATACCAATGTGAGTGATCATGTGCCCATATTTAATTCATATGCGGCAGAATTTTCTAGTGTTGACGAGGAACCGGTTATTACATTGATATTTATGATTCAAGCAATTGGATAATCTTGATAACAAAGCAAGGGCTATATTAGTGAAAGGGGGCCTAAAAGGGAAGAATAAAACACTAAATATTCTTTGGATGAAAATTCAAGACATTCATCGTATAGCCATTACTCAAGAAAAATGTGCAGTTGAGAGGTGTGTGATAGGAAATGGTTAGTTTTTTTTAAACACACAAATAAAAGTTTTGTTTTTGCTATAAGCTTTTCAATTCCAACAAATGCAAGAATGCATTGGGGCATGATGGGTTTTCTAATTGGAATCATATTAATGATATTGAAAGAACATGAAGCTAGCATTGACCATATTATCAACATGAACCTTGGAATGAACTGAGATCTAGACTGAGCAAGTATGAAACAAATTGACAAAGAGTTACAAAAGCTTGGCAACATTATGCATTTAGAAAAAAATGCTTGATGAAATTAATATTGGTATTATTTGCATCTCGGGATGTTAGGAGAAATTTTTCAAGGAATATGTAATACATTATTTGATATGCACTTAATTGTTTTCTTTGATATAAATTATATCTACATACAATGATTTGTAACTTACTACAGGCCCCGAAGGGCCACCAATTATAGTTCCGCCCCGGGCCACTGAAATCTCAAGACCGGCCCTAGTTGTAGATTAATGGCCCGTGCTACCGTTCCCTTGAATTTTTAACGCGTTCCTAGAGAAAAGCTAAGTTGAAAGATGATGGTAGCAACTACACGGACTGGGTCCGTAACTTGAGGATTATCCTCATTGCTGCACAGAAGAATTATGTTCTTGATGTACCGCTAGGTGACAGACCTGCTGTAGGAGCTGCTGCAGATGTTATGAACGGCTGGCAGGCTCGATCTGATGACTACTCAATGGTTCAGTGTGCCGTGCTTTACGACTTGGAACTGGGACTTCAAAGACGTTTTGAATGCCATGAAACATATGAGATGTTCCAAGAACTGAAGTTGATATTTCAAGAAAATGCCCGGGTTGTGAGATATGAAGTATCCAACAAGTTATATAGCTATAAGATGGAGGAGAACAGTTATGTCAGTGAACACATACTCAAAATATCTGGGTATCATAACCACTTGACTCAGCTGGGAATTGATCCTCCAGTTGAGAGTGTTATTGATAGAGTTCTTTAGTCACTGCCACCAAGCTACAAAAGCTTCATGATGAACTATAATATGCAAGGGACGAAAATGATTCTCAAGCTCTTTGCGATGCTGAAAATCGGCGGACGTAGAAATCAAGAAGGAGCATCAAGTGTTGATGGTTAACAAGAACACTAGTTTCAAGAAAAAGGGCAAGGGAAAGCAAGGGAACTTCAAGAAGAATGGCAAGCAAGTTGCCACTCTGTGAAGAAGCCCAAAGCTGGACCCAAGCCTGAAACTGAGTGCTTTAACTGTAAAGGAAATGGTCATTGGAAGCGGAACTACCCCAAATACTTGGCGGATAAGAAGGATGGCAAAGTGAACACAGGTATATTTGATATACATGTTATTGATGTGTACCTTACTAATGCTCGTAGTAGTGCCTGGGTATTTGATACTTGTTCGATTGCTCATATTTGTAACCTGAAACAGGAGCTACGGAATAAACGAAGATTGGCTAAGGACGATGTGACGATGCACGTCGGGAATGGTTGCAAGGCCGATGTGATCGCCATCGGCATGCTACATCTACATCTACCTTCGGGATTAGTTTTAGACCTTAATAATTGTTATTTGGTGCCAGTGTTGGGCATGAACATTATATCTGGATCTTTTTTATTGCCAGACGGTTATTCATTTAAGTCTGAGAATAATGGTTGTTCTATTTATATGAGTAATATCTTTTATGGTCATGCACCTTTGATGAATGGTCTATTATTATCGAATCTCGATCATAGTGATACACATATTCATAATATTGATGCCATAAGATGCAAAGTTGATAATGATAGTGCAACATACTTTTGCACTGCCGTTTAGGTCATATTGATGTAAAGTGCATGAAGAAACTCCATGTGGATGGACTTTTGGAATCATTTGATACTTGCGAACCATGCCTCATGGGTAAGATGACTAAAACTCCATTCTCCGGAACAACGGAGTGAGCTAATGACTTATTGGAAATAATACATACCGACGTATGCGGTCCGATGAGTGTTGAGGCACGCGGCGAGTATAGTTATTTTCTAACCTTCACACATAATTTGAGTAGGTATGAGTATATCCACTTGATGAAACACAAGTCTGAAATATTTGAAAAGTTCGAAGAATTTCAGAGTGAAGTCGAGAATCACCATAACAAGAAAATAAAGTTTGTACGATCTGATCACGGAGGCGAATATTTGAGTTATGAGTTTAGCCTTCATTTAAAACAATGTGGAATTGTTTCACAACTCAAGCCACCTGGAATGCCACAGCGTAATGGTGTGTCCGAACATCATAACCGTACTTTATTAGATATGATGCGTTCTATGATGTCTCTTACCGATTTGCCTTTATCATTTTGGGGTTATGCATTAGAGACAGCCGCATTCACGTATAGGTCACCGTCTAAATCCGTTGAGACGACACCGTACAAATTATGGTTTGGCAAGAAACCTAAACTACTATTTCTTAAAGTTTGGGGATGTGACGCTTATGTCAAAAGGCTATGGCCTGATAAGCTCGAACCCAAATCAGAAAAGTGTGTCTTCATAGGATACCCTAAAGAAACTATTGGGTACACCTTCTACCATAGATCCAAGGGCAACATCTTTGTTGCTAAGGATGTGTCATTTCTAGAGAAGGAGTTTCTCTTGAAAGAAGTGAGTGGGAGGAAAGTAGAACTTGATGAGGTAATTGTAACTTCTCTCAATTTGGAAAGTAGCACATAAGAGAAATCTATTCCCGTGATGCCTACACCAACTAGAGAGGAAGCTAATGATGATGATCATGAATCTTCAGATCAAGTTACTACTGGACCTCGTAGGTCGAACAGAGCACGTTCCGCACCAGAGTGGTATGGTAATCCTGTTTTGGAGGTCATGTTACTAGACCATGGCAAACCTACGAACTATGAAGAAGCTATGATGAGTCCAGATTCCAATAAATGGCTTGAGGCCATGAAATCTGAGATATGATCCATGTATGAGAACAAAGTATGGACTTTGGTGGACTTCTCGATGATCGGCAAGCCATTGAGAATAAATGGTTCTTCAAGAAGAAGACTGACGCTGATGGTAATGTCACCGTCTACAAAGCTCAACTTGTCGCAAAAGGGTTTCAACAAGTTCAAGGGGTTGACTACGATGAGACCTTCTCACCCGTAGCGATTCTTAAGTTAGTCTGGATCATGTTAGCAATTGCCGCATTTTATGATTATGAAATTTGGCAAATGGACGTCAAAACTGCATTCCTTAATGGATTTCTTAAAGAAGAGTTGTATATGATGCAACCAGAAGGTTTTGTCGATCCTAAAGGTGCTAACAAAGTGTGCAAGCTCCAACGATCCATATATGGACTGATGCAAGCCTCTCAGAGTTGGAATATATGCTTTGATGAGGTGATCAAAGCATATGGTTTTATACAAACTTTCGGTGAAGCCTGTATTTACAAGAAAGTGAGTGGGAGCTCTGTAGCATTTCTGATATTATATGTACAAGACATATCATTGATTGGAAATGATATAGAATTTCTGGATAACATATATAAAAGGATACTTGAATAAGAGTTTTTCCATGAAAGACCTCGGTGAAGCTGGTTATATATCGGGTAAGATGACTAAAACTCCATTCTCCGGAACAACGGAGCGAGCTAATGACTTATTGGAAATAATACATACCGATATATGCGGTCCGATGAGTGTTGAGGCACGCGGCGGGCATCGTTATTTTCTAACCTTCACAGATAATTTGAGTAGGTATGACTATATCCACTTGATGAAACACAAGTCTGAAACATTTGAAAAGTTCAAAGAATTTCAGAGTGAAGTCGAGAATCACCATAACAAGAAAATAAAGTTTGTATGATCTGATCGCGGAGGCAAATATTTGAGTTATGAGTTTGGCCTTCATTTAAAACAATGTGGAATTGTTTCACAACTCAAGCCACCTGGAACGCCACATCGTAATGGTGTGTCCGAACATCGTAACCGTACTTTATTAGATATGGTGTGTTCTATGATGTCTCTTACCGATTTGCCTTTATCATTTTGGGGTTATGCATTAGAGACAGCCGCATTCACGTATAGGTCACCGTCTAAATCCATCGAGACGACACCGTATGAACTATGGTTTGGCAAGAAACCTAAACTACTATTTCTTAAAGTTTGGGGATGTGACGCTTATGTCAAAAGGCTACGGCCTAATAAGCTCGAACCCAAATCAAAAAAGTGTGTCTTCATAGGATACCCTAAAGAAACTATTGGGTACACCTTCTACCACAGATCCGAGGGCAACATCTTTGTTGCTAAGAATGGGTCATTTCTAGAGAAGGAGTTTCTCTCGAAAGAAGTGAGTGGGAGGAAAGTAGAACTCGATGAGGTAATTGTACCTTCTCTTGAATTGTAAAGTAGTACATCATAGAAAATAGTTACCGTGATGCCTACACCGACTAGAGAGGAAGCTAATGATGATGATCACGAAACTTCAGATCAAGTTACTACTGAGCCTCATATGTCGACCAAAACACATACCGCACCAAAGTGGTATGGTAATCATGTCCTGGTAGTCATGTTGTTAGACAATGGCGAACCTACGAACTATGAAGAAGCTATGATAAGTCCAGATTCCGAAAAATGGCTTGAGGCCATGAAATCTGAGATAGGATCCATGTATGAGAACAAACTATGGACTTTGGTGGACTTGCACGATGATCGGTAAGCCATTGAGAATAAATGGATCTTCAAGAAGAAGACGAACGTTGATGGTAATATCACTGTCTACAAAGCTCGACTTGTTGCAAAAGGTTTTCGACAAGTTCAAGGGGTTGACTATGATGAGACTTTCTCACCCATAGCGATGCTTAAGTATGTCTGAATCATGTTAGCAATTGCCGCATTTTATGATTATGAAATCTGGCAAATGGACATCAAACTGCATTCCTTAATGGGTTTCTTAAAGAAAGAGTTATATATGATGCAACCAGAAGGTTTTGTCGACCCTAAAGGTGCTAACAAAGTGTGCAAGCTCTAGCGATCCATTTATGGAGTGGTGCAAGCATCTCAGAGTTGTAATATATGCTTTGATGATGTGATCGAGGCATATGGTTTTATACAGACTTACGAAGAAGCATGTATTTACAAGAAAGTGAGTGGGAGCTCTATAGCATTTCTAGTGTTATATGTCGATGACATATTACTGATTGGAAATGATATAGAATTTCTGGATAGCATAAAAGGATACTTGAATAAGAATTTTTCAATGAAAGACCTCGGTGAAGCTGCTTATATATTGGGCATCAAGATCTATAGGGGTAGATCAAGACGCTTAATGGGACTATCACAAAGCACATACCTTGACAAAGTTTTGAAGAAGTTCAAAAATGGATTAGTCAAGGAAAGGGTTCTTGCCTATATGGCAAGGTGTGAAGTTGACTAAGACTCGCCCGACCATGACAAAAGATAGAGAGAGAATGAAAGTCATTCCCCATGCCTCTGCCATAGGTTCTATTATGTATGCCATGCCAGACCTGATGTGTACCTGGCCATGAGTTTGGCTAGGGGGTACAATAGTGATCCAGGAGTGGATCACTAGTCAGCGGTCAAAATTATCCTTAGTTACCTAAGAGGACTAAGGAAATGTTTCTCAATTATGGAGGTGATAAGAGTTCGTCGTAAAGGGTTATGTCGATACAAGCTTTGACACCGACCCGTATGACTCCGAGTCTCAATCTGTATACGTATTGAAAGTGGCAGCAATTAGCTAGAGTAGCTCCATACAAAGCATTGTAGACATAGAAATTTGCAAAATACATACGGATCTGAATGTGGCAGACCCGTTGACTAAACTTCTCTCACAAGCAAAACATGATCACACCTTTGAACACTTTGGGTGTTAATCACATGGCGATGTGAACTAGATCATTGACTCTAGTGAACTCTTTGGGTGTTAATCACATGGTGATGTGAACTAGATTATTGACTCTAGTGCAAGTGGGCGACTGTTGGAAATATGTTCTAGAGGCAATAATAAAGTGGTTATTATTGTATTTCCTTATTCATGATAAAGGTTTATTATTCATGCTAGCTAGAATTGTATTGATTGGAAACTTAAATACATATGTGGATACATGATGTCTACTACACAACCTTCTTCTTGTAGACATTGTTGGGCCTCCAAGTGCAAAGGTTTGTAGGACAGTAGCAAATTTCCCTCAAGTGGATGACCTAAGGTTTATCAATCCGTAGGAGGCGTAGGACGAAGATGGTCTCTCTCAAGCAACCTTGCAACCAAATAACAAAGAGTCTCTTGTGTCCCCAACACACCCAATACAATGGTAAATTGTATAGGTGCACTAGTTCGGTGAAGAGATGGTGATACAAGTGCAATATGGATGGTAGATATAGGTTTTTGTAATCTGAAAATATAAAAACAGCAAGGTAACTAATGATAAAAGTGATCACAAACGGTATTGCAATGCGTTGAAACAAGGCCTAGGGTTCATACTTTCACTAGTGCAAGTTATCTCAACAATAATAACATAATTGGATCATATAACTATCCCTCAACATGCAACAAAGAGTCACTCCAAAGTCACTAATAGCGGAGAACAAACGAAGAGATTATGGTAGGGTACGAAACCACCTCAAAGTTATTCTTTCCAATCAATCCGTTGGGCTATTCCTATAAGTGTCACAAACAACCCTAGAGTTCGTACTAGAATAACACCTTAAGACATAAATCAAACAAAACCCTAATGTCACCTAGATACTCCAATGTCACCTCAAGTATCCGTGGGTATGATTATACGATATGCATCACACAATCTCAGATTCATCTATTCAACCAACACATAGAACCTCAAAGAGTGCCCCAAAGTTTCTACCGGAGAGTCAAGACGAAAACGTGTGCCAACCCCTACGCATAGATTCCCAAGGTCACGGAACCCGCAAGTTGATCACCAAAATATACATCAAGTGGATCATAGAATACCCCATTGTCACCACAGGTATCCCACGCAAGACATACATCAAGTGTTCTCAAATCCTTAAAGACTCAATCCGATAAGATAACTTCAAAGGGAAAACTCAATCCATTACAAGAGAGTACAGGGGGAGAAACATCATAAGATCCAACTATAATAGCAAAGCTCGCGATACATCAAGATCGTACCACCTCAAGAACACGAGATAGAGAGAGAGAGAGATCAAACACATAGCTACTGGTGCATACCCTCATCCCCGAGGGAGAACTACTCCCTCCTCGTCATGGAGAGCGCCGAGATGATGTAGATGGCCACCGGAGAGGGATCCCCCCTCCGGTAGGGTGCCGGAATGGGTCTAGATTGGTTTTTGGTGGCTATGGAGGCTTCTGGCGGTGGAACTCCCAATCTATTGTCGTCTCTGATAGTTTTAGGGTACATGGATATATATAGGCGGAAGAAATACATCAAGGGAGCCACGAGGGGCCCACGAGGGGTGGAGGGCGCGCCCAGGGAGTGGGCGCGCCCCCTGCCTCGTGCTCTCCTCGTTGATCCCCTGACATGCACTCCAAGTCTCCTGTATTGCTTTCTTTCCAAAAATAACTTTTCCGAAGGTTTCATTCCATTTGGACTCCGTTTAATATTCCTTTTCTGCGAAACACTGAAACAAGGGAAAAACAGAAACTGGCACTGGGCTCTGGGTTAATAGTCCCAAAAATCATATAAAATAGCATATAAATGCATATAAAACATCCAAGGTTGATAATATAATAGCATGGAACAATCAAAAATTATAGATACCTTGGAGACGTATCAGCATCCCCAAGCTTAATTCCTGCTTGTCCTCGAGTAGGTAAATGATAAAAACAGAATTTTTGATGTGGAATGGTACCTAACATATTTCTCTATGTAATTCTTCTTTATTGTGGCAAGAATATTCAGATCCATAAGATTCAAGACAAAAGTTTAATATTGACATAGAAATAATAATACTTCAAGCATACTAACTAAGCAATTATGTCTCTTCAAAATAACATGGCCAAAGAAAGTTATCCCTACAAAATCATATAGTCTGGCTATGCTCCATCTTCACCACATAACATATTCAAATCATGAACAACCCCAATGACAAGCCAAGCAATTGTTTCATACTTTTTATGTTCTCAAACTTTTTCAATCTTCACGCAATACATGAGCATGAGCCATGGACATAGCACTATAGGTGGAATAGAATGGTGGTTGTGGAGAAGACAAAAAGGGAGAAGATAGTCTCACATCAACTAGGCATATCAACGGGCTATGGAGATGCCCATCAATAGATATCAATGTGAGTGAGTAGGGATTGCCATGCAACGGATGCACTAGAGCTATAAGTATATGAAAGCTCAACAAAAAGAAACTAAGTGGGTGTGCATCCAACTTGCTTGCTCACGAAGACCTATGGCATTTTGAGGAAGCCCATCGTTGGAATATACAAGCCAAGTTCTATAATGAAAATTTCCCACTAGTACATGAAAGTGACAAAACAAGAGACTCTCTATCATGAAGATCATGGTGCTACTTTGAAGCACAAGTGTGGAAAAAAGGATAGTAGCATTATCCCTTTTATTTTTTATTTGGCCTTTTTTTCCTTTCTTTTTTTATTTGGCCTTTTTTCTTTTCTTTTTTGGCCTTTTTGGCCTTTTTTGGGACAATGCTCTATTAATGATGATCATCACACTTCTATTTATTTACAACTCAATGATTACAACTCGATACTAGAACAAAGTATGACTCTATATGAATGCCTCCGGTGGTGTATCGGGATATGCAATGAACCAAGAGTGACATGTATGAAAGGATTATGAATGGTGACTTTGCCACAAATACTATGTCAACTACATGATCATGCAAAGCAATATGACAATGATGAACGTGTCATGATAAATGGAACGGTGGAAAGTTGCATGGCAATATATCTCGGAATGGCTATGGGAATGCCATAATAGGTAGGTATGGTGGCTGTTTTGAGGAAGGTATATGGTGGGTGTATGATACCGGCGAAAGGTGCGCGGTATTAGAGAGGCTAGCAATGGTGGAAGGGTGAGAGTGTGTATAATCCATGGACTCAACATTAGTCATAAAGAACTCACATACTTATTGCAAAAATCTATTAGTTATCGAAACAAAGTATTATGCGCATGCTCCTCGGGTATAGATTGGTAGGAAAAGACCATTGCTCGTCCCCGACCGCCACTCATAAGGAAGATAATCAATAAATAAATCGTGCTCCAACTTCGTCACATAACGGTTCACCATATGTGCATGCTACGGGAATCACAAACTTTAACACAAGTATTTCTCAAATTCACAAATACTCAACTAGCATGACTCTAATATCACCACCTTCATATCTCAAAACAATCATCAAGTATCAAACTTCTCATAGTATTCAATGCACTTTATATGAAAGTTTTTATTATATCCCTCTTGGATGCCCATCATATTAGGACTAAATTCATAACCAAAGAAAATTACCATGATGTTTAGGACTCTTAAAATAATATAAGTGAAGCACGAGAGTTCATATATTTCTATAAAATAAAACCACCACCATGCTCTAAAAGGGTATAAGTGAAGCACTAGAGCAAATGTCAAACTACTCCGAAAGATATAAGTGAAGATCAATGAGTAGTCTAATAATTATGCAACTATGTGAAGACTCTATAACATTTAATAATTTCAGATATTGATACTTTATTTAAACAGCAAGCAAAACAAAATAAAATAAATTGACGCTCCAAGAAAAACACATATCATGTGGTAAATAAAAATATAGCTCCAAGTAAAGTTACTGATGAACGAAGACGAAAGAGAGGATGCCTTCCGGGGCATCCCCAAGCTTATGCTCTTGGTTGTCCTTGAATATTTCCTTGGGGTGCCTTGGGCATCCCCAAGATTAGGCTCTTGCCACTCCTTATTCCATAGTCCATCAAATCTTTACCCAAAACTTGAAAACTCCACAACACAAAACTTAACAGAAAACTCGTAAGCTCCGTTAGTACAAGAAAATAAAATACCACTTCAGGGTACTGTAATGAACTCATTCTTTATTTATATTGGTGTTAAACCTACTGTATTCCAACTTCTCTATGGTTTATAAACTCTTTTACTAGCCATAGATTCATCAAAATAAGCAAACAACACACAAAAACAGAATCTGTCGAAAACAGAATAGTCTGTAGTAATCTGTAGCTAACGCAAACTTCTGGAACCCCAAAAATTCTATAATAAATTTCTGGACGTGAGGAATTTATCTATTGATCATCTTCAAAAAGAATTAACTAAATATCACTCTCCAATAAAAAATTCCAGCAATTCTCGTGAGCGCTAAAGTTTCTGTTTTTTTACAGCAAGATCAACAAGACTTTCCCCAAGTCTTCCCAACGGTTCTACTTGGCACAAACACTAATTAAAACATAAAAAAACTCAATCATAACAGAGGCTAGATAATTTATTTATTACTAAACATGAACAAAAAGCAAGCAACAAAAATAAAGTTGGGTTGCCTCCCAACAAGCGCTATCGTTTAACGCCCCCAGCTAGGCATGATGATTTCAATGATGCTCACATAAATGATAAGAATTGAAACATAAAGAGAGCATCATGAAGAATATGAATAGCACGTTTAAGTCTAACCCACTTCCTATGCATAGGGATTTTGTAAGCAAACAATTTATGGGAGCAATAATCAACTAGCATAGGAACGTAAAGCAAGCAAAACTTCAAGATTTTAAGCACATAGAGAGGAAACTTGATATTATTGCAACTCCTACAAGCATATATTCCTCCCTCATAATAATTTTCAGTAGCATCATGAATGAATTAAACAATATAACCATCACATAAAACATTATTTTCATGATCTACAAGCATAGAAAATTTACTACTCTCCACATAAGCAAAATTCTTCTCATGAATAATAGTGGGAGCAAACTCAACAAAATAATTATCATGTGAGGCATAATCCAATTGAAAACTAAAACCATGATGAAAAGTTTCATGGATATCATTATTCTTTATAGAATACAAGTCATCACAATAATCATCATAGATAGCAACTTTGTTCTCATAATCAATTGGAACCTCTTCCGAAATAGCGGATTCATCAAAAAATAAAGTCATGACCTCTCCAAATCCACTTTCATCAATATACTCATCATAAATAGGAGGCATGCTTTCATCATAATAAATGTGCTCATCAAAACTTGGGGGACAAAAAATATCATCTTCAACAAACATAGCTTCCCCAAGCTTGTGGCTTTGCATATCATTAGCATCATAGATAGTCAAGCAATTCATACTAACAACATTGCAATCATGCTCATCATTCAAATATTTAGTGCCAAACATTCTAATGCATTCTTCTTCTAACACTTTGGCACAATTTTCCTTTCCATCATACTTACGAAAGATACTAAAAAGATGAAGCGTATGAGGCAAACTTAATTCCATTTTTAATTTTCTTTTATAAACTAAACTAGTGATAAAACAAGAAACTAAAAGACTCGATTGCAAGATCTAAAGATATACCTTCAAGCACTCACCTCCCCAGCAATGGCGCCAGAAAAGAGCTTGATGTCTACTACACAACCTTCTTCTTGTAGACATTGTTGGGCCTCCAAGTGCAGAGGTTTGTAGGACAGTAGCAAATTTCCCGCAAGTGGATGACCTAAGGTTTATCAATCCGCAGGAGGCGTAGGATGAAGATGGTCTCTCTCAAGCAACCCTGCAACCAAATAACAAAGAGTCTCTTGTGTCCCCAACACACCCAATACAATGGTAAATTGTATAGGTGCACTAGTTCGGCGAAGAGATGGTGGTACAAGTGCAATATGGATGGTAGATATAGGTTTTTGTAATCTGAAAATATAAAAACAGCAAGGTAACTAATGATAAAAGTGAGCACATACGGTATTGCAATGCGTTGAAACAAGGCCTAGGGTTCATACTTTCACTAGTGCAAGTTCTCTCAACAATAATAACATAATTGGATCATATAACTACCCCTCAACATGCAACAAAGAGTCACTCCAAAGTCACTAATAGCGGAGAACAAACGAAGAGATTATGGTAGGGTACGAAACCACCTCAAAGTTATTCTTTCCAATCAATCCGTTGGGCTATTCCTATAAGTGTCACAAACATCCCTAGAGTTCGTACTAGAATAACACCTAAATACACAAATCAACCAAAACCCTAATGTAACCTAGATACTCCAATGTTACCTCAAGTATCCATGGGTATGATTATAAGATATGCATCACACAATCTCAGATTCATCTATTCAACCAACACATAGAACCTCAAAGAGTGCCCCAAAGTTTCTACCGGAGAGTCAAGACGAAAATGTGTGCCAACCCCTATGCATAGATTCCCAAGGTCACGTAACCCGCAAGTTGATCACCAAAACATACATCAAGTGGATCATAGAATACCCCATTGTCACCACATGTATCCCACGCAAGACATACATCAAGTGTTCTCAAATCCTTAAAGACTCAATCCGATAAGATAACTTCAAAGGGAAAACTCAATCCATTACAAGAGAGTAGAGGGGGAGAAACATCATAAGATCCAACTATAATAGCAAAGCTCGCGATACATCAAGATCGTACCACCTCAAGAACACGAGAGAGAGAGAGATCAAACACATAGCTACTGGTACATACCCTCAGCCCCGAGGGAGAACTACTCCCTCCTCGTCATGGAGAGCGCCGAGATGATGAAGATGGCCACCGGAGAGGGATTCCCCCTCCGACAGGGTGCCGGAACGGGTCTAGATTGGTTTTCGGTGGCTACGGAGGCTTCTGGCAGAACTCCCGATCTATTGTCGTCTCTGATAGTTTTAGGGTATATGGATATATATAGGCGGAAGAAATACATCAGGGGAGCCATGAGGGGCCCACGAGGGTGGAGGGCGCGCCCCCTGCCTCGTGCTCTCCTCGTTGATCCCCTGACGTGCACTCCAAGTCTCCTGTATTGCTTTCTTTCCAAAAATAACTTTTCCGAAGGTTTCATTCCGTTTGGACTCTGTTTGATATTCCTTTTCTGCGAAACACTAAAACAAGGGAAAAAACAGAAACTGACACTGGGCTCTGGGTTAATAGGTTAGTCCCAAAAATCATATAAAATAGCATATAAATGCATATAAAACATACAAGGTTGATAATATAATAGCATGGAACAATCAAAAATTATAGATACCTTGGAGACGTATCAACATCCCCAAGCTTAATTCCTGCTTGTCCTTGAGTAGGTAAATGATAAAAACAGATTTTTTGATGTGGAATGCTACCTAACATATTTCTCTAAGTAATTCTTCTTTATTGTGGCAAGAATATTCAGATCCATAAGATTCAAGACAAAAGTTTAATATTGACATAGAAATAATAATACTTCAAGCATACTAACTAAGCAATTATGTCTCTTCAAAATAACATGGCCAAAGAAAGTTATCCCTACAAAATCATATAGTCTGGCTATGCTCCATCTTCAGCACATAACGTATTCAAATCATGCACAACCCCGATGACAAGCCAAGCAATTGTTTGATACTTTTTATGTTCTCAAACTTTTTCAATCTTCACGCAATACATGAGCGTGAGCCATGGACATAGCACTATAGGTGGAATAGAATGGTGGTTGTGGAGAAGACAAAAAGGGAGAATATAGTCTCACATCAACTAGGCGTATCAACGGGCTATGGAGATGCCCATCAATAGATATCAATGTGAGTGAGTAGGGATTGCCATGCAACAAATGCACTAGAGCTATAAGTATATGAAAGCTCAACAAAAAGAAACTAAGTCGGTGTGCATCCAACTTGCTTGCTCACGAAGACCTAGGGAATGTTGAGGAAGCCCATCATTGGAATATACAAGCCAAGTTCTATAATGAAAATTTCCCACTAGTATATGAAAGTGACAAAACAAGAGACTCTCTATCATGAAGATCATGGTGCTACTTTGAAGCACAAGTGTGGAAAAAAAGGATAGTAGCATTGTCCCTTTTATTTTTTATTTTTTATTTGGCCTTTCTTTTTTTGGCCTTTTTTGATTTGGCCTTTCTTTTTTCCCTTTTTGGGCCTTTTTTGGCCTTTTTTTTGGGACAATGCTCTATTAATGATGCTCTGCCTTCACTCTCTGACATACATCACAAACTGCTACATACTCTGCAATATCCTTCTTCATTCCGGTCCACCAGAAACTGTCCTTCAAATCCAGGTACATTTTAGTATTTCCTGGGTGAATCGAATATGGCGAATCATGGGCCTCCTGCAAAATCAGCTTCCTGATCTCTTGATCATTTGGCACATAAACGCGGTCCTCAAACCATAAGGTACCGTGCTCATCCTCACGAAATCCTTTAGCCTTTCCCTTGCTCATCCTTTCTTTTATCTCGGCAATCTCCTTGTTCGTCTTTTGAGCTTCTCTGATCTTATCCATCAACATAGACTAAATCTCCAATGATGCTACATAGCCTCTCGGAACTATCTCCAAACATAGCTCACGAAGATCCTCTGGTAACTCCTTGGGTAACTCTCCGGTCATGAGTGTATTGACATGACTCTTGCGGCTCAACACATCGGCTACTATGTTAGCCTTTCCGGGATGATAATGCAACTTCATATCGTAATCCTTAATGAGTTCCAACCATCTCCTCTGCCTGACATTCAACTCCTTCTGCGTGAAGATATACTTCAAACTCTTGTGATCCGTGTATACCTCACAATGGTTTTTGATGAGAAAATGTCTCCACATCTTCAACGCATGAACTACTGCTGCTAACTCCAAATCACGCGTAGCATAATTTAACTCATGGGGTTTAAGCTGTCGTGAGGCATATGAAACAACTCTTCCTTCCTGCATAAGTACGTCTCCAAGTCCTCGACGAGAAGCGTCGCAATACACTTCATAATCCTTGTGTTGATGTGGAAGAATCAACACTGGTGATGTAACCAAGCATTTCTTCAGCTCCTGAAAACTGGCCTCACATTCCTCAGTCCATTTGAACTTGGTGTCCTTCTTTAACAACTCTGTCATAGGCTTTGCAATCTTCGAGAAATTCTCAATGAACCTCTGGTAGTATCCTGCGAGTCCAAGAAAACTCCGGATCTCTCCAACTGATGTGGGTGCCTCCCAATTTGTCACAGTGACAACTTTGGCGGGGTCTACCGCTATTCCTTCTCCGGATATAACATGTCCAAGGAATCCAACTTCCTTCAACCAAAACTCACACTTGCTGTACTTGGCGTATAGCTGATGTTCTCTGAGCTTCCCAAGTACTAAACGCAAATGCTCTTTATGCTCCTCTTCATTCTTCGAGTAGACCAAAATATCATCAATGAACACTACGACGAACTTATCCAAAAACTCCATAAACACCTTGTTCATCATGTTCATAAAGTAGGCAGGTGCGTTAGTCATGCCAAAGGACATAACGGTATACTCATATAGCCCGTACCTCGTGGTAAAAGCTGTCTTAGGTATATCCTGCTCTCGAATCTTCAGCTGGAGGTACCCTGATCGTAGATCGATCTTGGAAAACACCTTAGCTCCTTGCAGCTGATCAAACAAATCATTGATCATTGGCAGTGGGTACTTGTTCTTGATCGTCACTTCATTCAATCCTCGGTAATCCACAACCATCCTCAATGATCCATCCTTCTTCTCCACTAGAAGTACTGGTGATCCCCAAGGTGACGAGCTTGGGCGAATATATCCTTTATCTAGTAACTCCTTAATCTGCTTCTTAATTTCCTCTAAATCCTGTGAGGGCATCCTATACGGTCTCTTAGATATTGGCCCTGTTCCTGGCAAAAGCTCAATCAAAAACTCGATGTCTCTATCCGGTGGCATGCCTGGCAACTCTTCTGGAAATACATCCGGGAAATCCCTCACCACTAGTACTTCCTCCTGTACAACTCCTAATAAGGAATTTACTTGAATCCTATTCGGCACATGCTGGGATACATACTTGATCCTTCTTCCTTCTGGGATGGTGAGAAAAATCGACTTACTGGCGCAATCAATGTTTCCTCCATACATCGATAGCCAATTGATACGTCTCCAACGTATCTGTAATTTTTGATTTCTCCATGCTATATTATCTACTGTTTTGGACTATATTGGGATTTATTTTCCACTTTTATATTATTTTTGGGACTAACCTATTAACCGGAGGCCCAGCCCAGAATTGCTTTTTTTTGCCTATTTCAGTATTTCGAAGAAACGGAATATCAAATGGAGTCCAAACGGAATAAAACCTTCGGGAACGTGATTTTCTCACCGAACGTGATCCAGGAGACTTGGACCCTACTCCAAGGAGTCAAAGAGGCGGTCACAAGGGTGGGGGGCGCCCCCCCTAGGGCGCGCCCCCTGCCTTGTGGGCCCCTCAAAGCTCCACCGACGTACTTCTTCCTCCTATATATACCTATGTACCCCCAAACGATCAGAACAGGAGCCAAAAACCTAATTCCACCGCTGCAACTTTCTGTATCCACGAGATCCCATCTTGGGGCCTGTTCCGGAGCTCCGCCGGAGAGTGCCGTCATCACGGAGGGCTTCTACATCATCATAGCCTCTCCAATGAAGTGTGAGTAGTTTACCTCAGACCTTCGGGTCCATAGTTAGTAGCTAGATGGCTTCTTCTCTCTTTTTGGATCTCAATACAAAGTTCTCCCCCTCTCTTGTGGAGATCTATTCAATGTAATCTTCTTTTTGCGGTGTGTTTGTTGAGATCGATGAATTGTGGGTTTATGATCAAGTCTATCTATGAATAATATTTGAATCTTCTCTGAATTATTTTATGTATGATTGGTTATCTTTGCAAGTCTCTTCAAATTATCCGTTTGGTTTGGCCAACTAGATTGGTTGTTCTTGCCATGGGAGAAGTGCTTAGCTTTGGGTTCGATCTTGCGGTGTCCTTTCCCAGTGACAGAAGGGCCAGCAAGGCACGTATTGCATCATTGCCATCAAGGATAACAAGATGGGGTTTATTTCATATTGCACGAATTTATCTCTCTACATCATGTCATCTTGCTTAAGGCGTTACTCTGTTTTTAACTTAATACTCTAGATGCATGCTGGATAGCGGTCGATGAGTGGAGTAATAGTAGTAGATGCAGAATCGTTTCGGTCTACTTGTCACGGACGTGATGCCTATATACATGATCATGCCTAGATATTCTCATAACTATGCTCAATTCTGTCAATTGCTCAATAGTAATTTGTTCACCCACCGTAGAATACTTATGCTCTTGAGAGAAGCCACAAGTGAAACCTATGGCCCCGGGGTCTATTCTCATCATATCAATCTCCATCACTTTAATCTTGTTTTGCTTTTTTACTTTACTTTTACTTTTTACTTTGTATCTTTATACCAAAAATATTATATCTATCAGATCTCATTCTCGTAAGTGACCGTGAAGGGATTGACAACCCCTAATCGCGTTGGTTGCGAGTAGCTATCGTTTTGTGCAGGTACGAGGGACTTGAGCGTGGCCTCCTACTGGATTGATACCTTGGTTCTCAAAAACTGAGGGAAATACTTACGCTACTCTGCTGCATCATCCCTTCCTCATCGGGAAAAACCAACGTAAGCTCAAGACGTAGCAAGAAGGATTTATGGCGCCGTCGCCGGGGAGTCTACGCAAAAAGTCAACATACCAAGTACCCATCACAATCCCTATCTCTCGCATTACATTATTTGCCATTTGCCTCTCGTTTTCCTCTCCCCCACTTCACCCTTGCCGTTTTATTTGCCCTCTCTCTCTCTCTGTCCTCCCTCTCTATTTGCCTCTTTTCCCTCGCCATGTCAGAACCAAAAAGAGTTGGGGGTTCTCTCCCAAGTTCTAGTGCTTTAGACAATCCTGCTATCTTATCTAAACTCATAAATCAGAATGCTATAGAACAACTTGCCGGAGTTATCAATGAGAACCTTAGTAATTTTGATGAAGATGATTCTGGAATTTTTCATTACTTACTTGATGAATCTTTGAAAGATGCTTGGGATAGGCTGTTAAGGATCCGGGCTAGCTATGTACCCCAATATCAAATTGAGGTTTACTTAAAAAGCTTTTATGTTGGGATACCCTCTTCATTTAAACAAGTTTTAGATTCTATTTTCGAAGGGGGTTTCCTTGAAGGGGACCCCATAGATACCTATGAGAGGATGAAAACTATATTTGGGCACCCCATTAATGAGAAAGCTGAAATCACATCTCTCTTGCTTTCTTACCAAAACGAATCTATTAAAGAGATAAAAGCTAGCCTAGATGCCAATTTCCGCAAAATTCTTAATATTTCTTATACCATTAATGGACATTTACTTTGTAAAAATAGAAAGATTAATTCCATAGATAACAAGTTTTCTCTCTTTCTCTCTAAAACCAAGAATGGCAATACCTAGATCTATCCTCGCTCTTATGCCTAGCTAGGGGCGTTAAACGATAGCGCTTGTTGGGAGGCAACCCAATTTTATTTTTATTCCTTGCTTTTTGCTCCTGCTTAGTAATAAATAAATTATTTGGCCTCTGTTTTGGTTGTGTTTTTTGTGTTTAATTAGTGTTTGTGCCAAGTAGAACCGTTGGGAAGACTTGGGGAAAGTCTTGTTGAACTTGCTGTAAAAAACAGAAACTTTAGCGCTCACGAGAACTGCTGTAATTTTTATTTGAAGAGTGCTATTTAGTTAATTATTTTTTCATACGATTAATAGATAAATTCCTCAAGTCCAGCAATTTATTTTAGAATATTTGGGGTTCCAGATCTTGCGCTAGCTACAGATTACTACAGACTGTTCTGTTTTTGACAGATTCTGTTTTTCGTGTGTTGTTTGCTTATTTTGATGAATATATGGTTAGTAAAATAGTTTATAATCCATAGAGAAGTTGGAATACAGTAGGTTTAACACCAATATAAATAAAGAATGAGTCCATTACAGTACCTTGAAGTGGTCTTTTGTTTTCTTTCGCTAACGGAGCTCACGAGTTTTCTACTTTAAGTTTTGTGTTGTGAAGTTTTCAAGTTTTGGGTGAATCCTTTTGATGGATTATGGAACAAGGAGTGGAAAGAGCCTAAGCTTGGGGATGCCCATGGCACCCCCAGTATAATCCAAGGACACCAAAAAGTCAAAGCTTGGGGATGCTCCGGAAGGCATCCCCTCTTTCGTCCACTTCCATCGGTAATTTACTTGGAGCTATATTTTTATTCACCAACATGATATGTGTTTTGCTTGGAGCGTCTTGTATTATTTGTGTATTTGTGTCTTAGTATTCCACAATCATCCTTGCTGTACACACCTTTTGAGAGAGCCATACATGAATTAAAAATTTGAAAGAACACTCTATGTGCTTCACTTATATCTTTTGAGCTAAGTAATTTTGCTCTATGTGCTTCACTTAGATCTTTTAGAGCACGGTGGTGGATTTGTTTTAAAGAAACTATTGATCTCTCATGCTTCACTTAAATTATTTTGAGAGTCTTAATAGCATGGTAATTTGCTTAATAATAATATGCTTGGTATTCAAGATTTGTGAAACTTTCTTTTAAGTGTGTTGAATACTAAGAAAAGATTGAAGCATGATAATTGTTTTGAGATATGGAGGTGATAATATTAAAGTCATGCTAGTTGAGCAGTTGTGAATTTAAATAATACTTGTGTTATGGTTTGTGATTCCCGTAGCATGCACGTATGGTGAACCGTTATGTGATGAAGTCGGAGCATGATTTATTTATTGATTGTCTTCCTTATGAGTGGCGGTCGGGGACGAGCGATGGTCTTTTCCTACCAATCTATCCCCCTAGGAGCATGCGAGTAATACTTTGCTTTGATAACTTCTAGATTTTTGCAATAAGTATATGAGTTCTTTATGACTAATGTTGAGTCCATGGATCATACACACTCTCACCCTTCCACCTTTGCTAGCCTCTCTAATACCGCACACCTTTCACAGGTATCATACACCTACCATATACCTTCCTCAAAACAGCCACCATACCTACCTATTATGGCATTTCCATAGCCATTCCGAGATATACTGCCATGCAACTTTCCACCATCTAGTTCATCATGACACATTCATCATTGTCATATTGCTTAGCATGACCATGTAGTTGACATAGTATTTGTGGCAAAGCCACCGTTCATAATTTTTTCATACTTGTCACTCTTGATTCATTGCATATCCCGGTACACCGCCGGAGGCATCCATATAGAGTCATACTTTGTTTTAGAATCGAGTTGTAATCATTGAGTTGTAAATAAATAAAAGTGTGATGATCATCATTTAATAGAGCATTGTCCCAAAAAAGAAAAAAAATGAGAAAGGCCAAAGAAAAAAAAGAAGGCCAAAAAAAAGAGAAAATAAATAAAAAGGGGCAATGCTACTATCCTTTTACCACACTTGTGCTTCAAAGTAGCACCATGATCTTCATAGTAGAGAGTCTCTCATGTTATCACTTTCATATAATAGTGGGAATTTTACATTATAGAACTTGGCTTGTATATTCCAATGATGGGCTTCTTCAAATTGCCCTAGGTCTTCATGAGCAAGCAAGTTGGATGCACACCCACTTAGTTTCTTTTTGAGCTTTCATATACTTATAGCTCTAGTGCATCCGTTGCATGGCAATCCCTACTCACTCACATTGATATCTATTGATGGGCATCTCCATAGCCCATTGATATGCCTAGTTGATGTGAGACTATCTTCTCCTTTTTGTCTTCTCCACAACCACCATTCTATTCCACCTATAGTGCTATATCCATGGCTCACGCTCATGTATTGCATGAAGATTGAAAAAGTTTTGAAAAAGTTAGAGTATGAAACAATTGCTTGGCTTGTCATCGGGGTTGTGCATGATTTAAATACTTTTTGTGGTGAAGATAGAGCATAGCCAGACTATATGATTTTGTAGGGATAACTTTCTTTGGCCATGTTATTTTGAGAAGACATAATTGCTTTGTTAGTATGCTTGAAGTATTATTATTTTTATGTCAATATAAACTTTTGTCTTGAATCTTTCGAATCTGAATATTCATATCACAATTAAGAGGATTTGCATTGAAATTATGCCAAGTAGCACTCCGCATCAAAAATTCTCTTTTTATCATTTACCTACTCGAGGACGAGCATGAATTAAGCTTGGGGATGCCTAATACGTCTCCAACATATCTATAATTTTTGATTGCTCCATGCTATATAATCTACTGTTTTGGACTATATTGGGCTTTATTTTCCACTTTTATATTATTTTTGGGACTAACCTATTAACCGGAGGCCCAGCCCAGAATTGCTTTTTTTGTGTGCCTATTTCAGTATTTCGGAGAAACCGAATATCAAACGGAGTCCAAACGGAATAAAACCTTCGGGAACGTGATTTTCTCACTGAACGTGATCCAGGAGACTTGGACCCTACTCCAAGGAGTCAAAGAGGCGGTCACGAGGGTGGGGGGCGCGCCCCCCCTAGGGCGCACCCCCCTGCCTCGTGGGCCCCTCGAAGCTCCACCGACATACTTCTTCCTCCTATATATACCTACGTACCCCCAAACGATCAGAACAGGAGCCAAAAACCTAATTCCACCGCCGCAACTTTCTGTATCCATGAGATCCCATCTTGGGGTCTGTTCCGGAGCTCTGCTGGAGAGGGCCGTCATCACGGAGGGCTTCTACATCATCATAGCCTCTCCGATGAAGTGTGAGTAGTTTACCTCAGACCTTCGGGTCCATAGTTAGTAGCTAGATGGCTTCTTCTCTCTTTTTGGATCTCAATACAAAGTTCTCCCCCTCTCTTGTGGAGATCTATTCGATGTAATCTTCTTTTTGCGGTGTGTTTGTTGAGACCGATGAATTGTTGGTTTATGATCAAGTCTATCTATGAATAATATTTGAATCTTCTCTGAATTATTTTATGTATGATTGGTTTTCTTTGCAAGTCTCTTCGAATTATCCGTTTGGTTTGGCCAACTAGATTGGTAGTTCTTGCCATGGGAGAAGTGCTTAGCTTTGGGTTCGATCTTGCGGTGTCCTTTCCCAGTTACAGAAGGGGCAACAAGGCACATATTGCATCGTTGCCATCAAGGATAACAAGATGGGGTTATTTCATATTGCATGAATTTATCTCTCTACATCATGTCATCTTGCTTAAGGTGTTACTCTGTTTTTAACTTAATACTCTAGATGCATGCTGGATAGCGGTCGATGAGTGGAGTAATAGTAGTAGATGCAGAATCGTTTCGGTCTACTTGTCATGGACATGATGCCTATATACATGATCATGCCTAGATATTCTCATAACTATGCTCAATTCTGTCAATTGCTCAACAGTAATTTTTTCACCCACCGTAGAATACTTATGCTCTTGAGAGAAGCCACTAGTGAAACCTATGGCCCCCGGGTCTATTCTCTCATCATATCAATCCCCATCACTTTAATCTTGTTTTTCTTTTTTACTTTGCTTTTACTTTTTACTTTGCATCTTTATACCAAAAATATTATATCTATCAGATCTCACTCTCGTAAGTGACCGTGAAGGGATTGACAACCCCTAATCGCGTTGGTTGCGAGTAGCTATCGTTTTGTGCAGGTACGAGGGACTTGAGCGTGGCCTCCTACTGGATTGATACCTTGGTTCTCAAAAACTGAGGGAAATACTTACGCTACTCTGCTGCATCATCCCTTCCTCTTCGGGGAAAACCAACGCAAGCTCAAGACGTAGCACCAATCCATACCCATAATCACATCCAAACCTTGCAACTCCAAAATTATTAGATCTGAGGGGGAAACATGCCTACCTATGGTCAATGGCATCTGAAAACATCCTTGGCTTGCCATATACTCTGCTCCTGGCGAGCTCACTAACATAGGTGTACTAAGAACTTTGGTGGGCAGTTTATACTTATCCACAAATCCCCTGGATATGTATGAATGCATGCACCATTATCAAAAAGAACAACTGCAGTAAATTACTTAACCAAAAACTTACCTATTACTGCATCTGGCTGGGCTTCAACCTCCTCCACGTTAATGTGGTTCACTTGTCCCCTGTTGAAAGGGTTGGGCTTCTTCCCAGAGCTTCCATTGTCGTTTCCATTCTTAGCTTCGGGACATTCATTGGCGTAATGTCCAGTCTTTTGGCACTTGTAGCAAGTAACATGGCTTAAATCTTTCTTGGCGGGCGTTGCCGGGTTGGGACAATTCTGTTCGTTACTTCCTCCGTTACCATTCCTGTTCTTGGAGCCACTATGGTTGTGCGAACTTCCTCCAGTGTGATTGTGACCTCCATGGTTATGTTGTAGGGGTCCTCTTGAGTTCGGGGTGAAACGGGGTCTCTGCTGAGCTCCAGAATTAGAATTCCCTTGTCCATACTTCCTCTTGCGGTTGTCAATCTGCTGTTGTTTCCCTTCAAGCATGAGAGCTCTATCTACCAACTGTTGGTAGTTATTAAAGGTTGCTACCATCAACTGCATGCTCAGCTCATCATCCAGTCCTTCCAGAAACTTCTCCTATTTAGCTGCATCCGTAGCAACGTCATCTAGGGCATAACGTGCTAGCTTGCTAAAGTCATCCACATACTGGCCAACGGTACGTCCTCCTTGGCGTAAGTTGCGAAACTCACGCTTCTTCATGGCCATAGCTCCTGCTGATACATGGGCAGTGCGAAAGGTCTGCTGGAACTGGTCCCTCGTAATAGTGTCGATGGGATAGGTGACAGTGTAATTCTCCCACCATGCTGCTGCGCGTCCATCAAGCTGATTTGAGGCAAAACACACTCTTTCCGCATCTGTGCATCCTGCAGTGGTAAACTCCCTTCCAATCTTGCGGAGCCAATCATCTGCAACTATCGGCTCGGTGCCACTGGAGAACACCGGCGGATTCAGCCTTAGAAAACGGGCTAAGTGATCAACAGGTGGTGGTGGTGGGTTGTTGTTGTTGTTCCCCTGATTCCGATTCTGGACTAATATCTGCATCAATGCATTCTGCTGCTGGATCAACTGAGTGAGCTCCGGTGGGAAGGCAAATCCATTGTCGCGTCTCGGAGGCATCTGATGGGTTTAGAAGAGATGAGAAAACAGAGTAGAATGGGGTCTAGGGGGAAACACTACCCATATGCACATGAGACAAACACAATCATATCACTCAATCAATCAAGCAAGGGCATACAATCGGTCTAGAACTATCATTACAAAAGTGCTCGGACTATACTATATACATGGTGGAACACTACTACTGTTTTGGTGGTCGACTAGAAAAATTGATCTGTAGAGGACTCCATAATATCCGCTCCACCTTCATCAACAAAGTCATCATCGCTATCGTCGGGGTCTGAGTCAGTGTCGTCAATGATGATGTAGTTCTTCGGGCAAGTGGAATCGTCATCTTCTCCTCCTGGCGCGGGGTCTCCCATGAAGACTCCTAGCTTCCTTGTCAGATCATCATTCATCTCCACTAGTATCGTCATTTCCTCCTCGTATCCATCGCGTTTAGACTTGATTTCTTCCTCCAGCTCCATGATCCTGGTCATCGCCTTCTTCAGATCTATCATGCCTGCGCACATCTGGTTCTCCTGGATGAGAGCTGCAATGGATCTATCCTTCTAGGTGCTGATCATGTTCCATTGCTCATCTCAGCGCCCACAAATCTGGTGGATAGTATCCTTAAGATCCTTGTGGTAAACTTCTCCAATGCGTCCCATGGTGATGTGGGCTGCCATACTCTTTCCTATACTCCAGGTTGGTGCATCAAAGGAAAACTCTATGGGCTCAGTGACTCGCGTAAATGTCCTTCCTGGAACTTGAACTTGAATCATCCAGCGCTCCTCTTCTGGTAAAGTGGCGTTGTAAGTCCCGATGAAGCTTGGTATTCCGATGTTCAGGTACCTAGTGTCTTCCTTCAAGTGGCGTCCAAAAGGTCTGTCTTCATCCGGTTGTGCAAACTTGTTCCTTGCGTCCGCCATCCTAAAGAGTACAAAATGGAGAGGAGTCAGAAATGAGAAGAGAGCAGTGATCTAGGGCTTTAGCTTAGTGGTCGTGTCCTACAGTCAACATGTGCTCTGATACCATCTTGTAGCGACCAGACCTCAAACAGTCTGATCTCTGTGCATCAGTGTCATCCCTGGATCGGTAATGCTGACACGCACATTACTTGAGGATTTATAACAGAGTAGCAATCACACACTTATTACATCGAATGTCTCAAAAGAGAACTTATTACAATAAATATGGCTTAAGGCCATCTAATATGATAACAACGGAAGGCTTGGAAGATAAAGTGAGTCCATCAACTCCAACGGCATCACTAAGTGAAAGACCACGACCTAAGGCACCTTACTCGTCGTCTGAAAAGTCTGCAACATAAACGTTGCAGCCCGAAAACGGGTCAGCACATGGAATATGCTGGCAATGTAACACAAGAGAGTAATGAACAGAATAATGCTATCACTACATGCATATTTGGCTGGTGGAGGCTGTATGGTTAATATGTTTTGTGGAAAGCCAATTTTTCCCTACAACAAAGGATTTAATTCTGTTTAACTATCATGGTGGTTGTTAAACATAGAGAAGGTTCACCCAACTCAATCCCAATTAAGCATCATCATTAAACCCAATCAAATTATATTAAGAGTGATGAGATCCACATGATAATCCTGTTGACACCTGATTTTGGCAAGATACAGATTCCAATGAAGATGGTCTTGAGTGAACGGTTTTTCAGCATGAAAAGATTCACGTCGCCGAGTGGAACCACTTTGATGTTTCGGTTATATTCATTCGACTTTATCTTATGGACCGAAACTATACTCCGAGTGGCATAATTTAATGTTCCGAGTGGTTTTTGGCCAATCACGTCTTCAATATGACCTTGGATGAAGGAGAACTCTTAAAGAATTGTCTTTGTCTCGTCGAGGCAATCTATTTTGATATATAAATCATCTCAATACGGGTTCATATGCAAAAGTTAGAGGCAATACACTGCAGACCGAACCTCAACAGAAATATGGCGCGAGGTGCCAGACACTTGTCTGATAGGTTGCGCGAGTAATTCGTCCATCAAGACGGCCTTGAATCGAAAAACCTTCAACACGAAAAAGTTTTGTCTCGTCGAGCCGATCGTTTTTCATATAAAATTTGTCTCAATCCGAGGTCGTATGCAACCTGGAGAGGCAAATCAAGATCAGGATGTGTTTTCAGTCGGGAAATCCGAGTGAAAAGTTTACCATCCGAGTGAAAACCTACCGATCGAGTAAAAGGTCGAGTGAAAAACTTATCGATCGAGTAAAAGATTGGCTTCCGAGTGAAAATATAGTAATCCGAGTGAAATTATCATCCAAGTGAAGTTATTCGGAGTGAAAATATAGTAATCCGAGTGAAGTTATTCTGAGTGAAAAGATTACCATCAAAATGAAAACTTGACGTTCGAGTAAGATATTGCCTTCCGAGCGAAATATAGTCATCCGAGTGAAAGATTGTCTTTCGAGTGAAATTATAGAAATCCGAGTGAAAGATTGTCTTCCGAGTGAAAGACTCTAACATCCGAGTGAAAAGGTCCAGTTGGACGAAAAACTCTAATATCCGAGTGGATGAGCTCGGATCCGAGTGAAACTGAAGATGTGCCCGAAAGGTAATCCAGATGATCTCGGATGGAAAATTGATTAACACGGAAGTTGTGCGCATCGTCAAAACGGTGAACTTTGGTTTTGGAGTCATTATCATATGAGATAGTATACGGCCTGTAAGTTCACTACGAGACTCGGACAATCCAGTCCATTACATGACCGAGTCCGACTGGATATTAAAGATGGCTTCGTAGAATATTCAAGATGGTATTATTTGGAAAAGTGTTCAACATAAGGATTGTTCGTCTCGTCGAGGCTGAAAGGATCGATATGGTTGACTAGAGGGGGGGGTGAATAGGCAACTAACAATTTTTAGCTTTTCTTTAGCAATTTAAACTTTGCATCAAAATAGGTTGTCTAGACATGCAACTAGATGAGCAACCTATATGATGCAACACGAATAGGAACACAAGCAAGCAAGATATATGAAACAAATAAGCTACACAAGTAAAGGCACGAGATAACCAAAAGTGGAGACGGTGGAGACGAGGATGTGTTGCCGAAGTTCCTTCCCTTTGAGAGGAAGTATGTCTCCATTGGAGCGGTGTGGAGGCACAATGCTCCCCAAGAAGCCACTAGGGCCACCGTAATCTCCTCACGCCCTCACACAATGCGAGATGCCATGATTCCACTATTGGTGCCCTTGGAGGCGGCGACCCAACCTTTACAAAGGAGGTTGGGGAAATCTCCACAACTCAATTGGAGGCTCCCAACGACACCACGAAGCTTCACCACAATGGACTATGGCTTCGCGGTGACCTCAACCGTCTAGGATGCTCAAACACCCAAGAGTAAAAAGATCCGCAAGGGATTAATAGGGGGAATCAAATATCTCTCAGTGGAAGTGTAGATCGGGGCCTTCTCAACCACTCCCGAGCAAATCAACAAGTTTGGTTGGCTAGGGAGTGAGATCGGGCGAAAATGGAGCTTGGAGCAATAATGGAGCTTTAATGGTGGAAGAGGTGAGTCAACGGGGAAGAAGGAGACCCTTTATATAGTGTGTGGAAAAGATCCAACCGTTACCCACCTACCAGCCCGGGGCCAGCGGTACTACCGCAAGGCCGCGTGGTAGTACTGCTTGCAACCAAGCGGTACTACCGCACGGTAGTGCGGTACTACCGTACCACCCTACGGTACTGCCACGACCCCCAACCAGGGAAACAGACGCAAGCTGGGGCGGTACTTCCGCCCGCGCGGTACTACCGCGCCATCAGGGCGGTACTACCGTGAGGCAAAAAGTCCCGATAGGAGGGAGGGGAACTTCCGTGCATACTTCCGCAAAAGAACGGAAGTAGCAAAAACTCGACACAGTAGTACTGCCGAGGGGCGGTACTACTGCCTGACCGCCTAGCGCGGTACTACCGCACGGCGAAAGCGGTACTACCGCGGCAGGTGCGGATGTAAAAAATTACATCCGCTCCTACTACCGCAACCAGGCGGCACTAGCCGGGTGGGGCAGCGGTAGTAAGGCTCCGGGAGAGCGGTACTACCGTGAGCACCAGCGGTACTACCGTGCCACTGCGCGGTACTACCGTGGATGCCCACGGTACTACCGTTAATCCTGGAGCGGTACTACCGCAACCACACAAGCAGTCAGTCAACTATGGCAGGAAAATGGAGGAAGCTCCAAGGAAGAAGGAGGGGATAAAAGGAGACGTGTACGTGATGATTCCACCCAAACCTCTCCAACGCGGACCCCCTCTTAATAGTACGGCTTTCCTACGACTCAAATCCACCAAAAAGAAACGTAGAAAAGACGCCGTCTTCGTCAGTCTTCGAGGGGCACCCAATCGTCTTGTGCCTAGCAGAGAAGAGTCTAGAAAGCTCATGGCACACGATTAGTCCGCAAATGCATTGTCATCAATCACCAAAACACTTAGGGATAAATATGACCTTACAATCTCCCCCTTTTTGGTGGATTGATGACAATACGGGATTTGCACAAAGAAAATAATATTAAGTAAATGTAAACCCCTCCTCTCTATAATATAGACGGGCTCCCCCTAGATGTGTGCTACCTAGATGAGTGCTTTGAACTGCACGGCACACGAATACTAGGATCAAAGCTCCCCCTATATTATAGAGACAAGGCATATCTATCACTAGACAGGATATACCATACATAAGTTAACTACGATAGATAAAGTGCATATGTCTTACACCATATGGAGGAAAGGTCTCGGAAGCACAAACCGAACTAAAGCAAACGAGGTCCAAACGACAAAGCAAACAAAGCAAACAAACACACCAAACACAATGCAAATCCCTACACTCTCTCCCCCTTTGGCATCGAGACGCCAAAAAGGCAGAGAGGACACCTACAGACACGGGGTGGCTCAGGCAGAGAAGTCGTCCCACTGCTCCTCGTGCTCCTCGTCAGACTCAGCGGCGGGGATAGTCTCCTCCATGTCATCCTCTGAACTAGTCCACTTATAGCCCTGCTTAGACATCCAGGCAGCCTCAGGAGTGATGACGTCCTCAGACCCGCCATACACATCCTCTCCATAGAGCCTCATCACCTTCTTGTCACGGCGGTGACTCTCCTTGTCAGACACGTGAGCCCTGTATTGTCCCTTCGCCTGCATGCAGAAGAGAGTCTTCATCTTGTTCTTCAGCTTCTTGGCCCATGATGGCTCAGAGGAAGAAGTTGTGGACCTGGCAGCACGGTCCTCAGCATGGTCCTCAGTAGCCTCCCCCTGACCAGGAGCCCTCCTAGCAGAAGATGCCTTAGCACGAGTAGTGGTGTTGGCCCAGTTGGGCTTGACGCGGAGGCTGATGGACTCATGGCGAATCCAGTCTGGAGCAAGGAACTCATCACCTGGATACGTCTTCTCCCAAGTGGAGGAGAGCAGCAGAAACAGGTACGGTCCATAGATAGGTACCTTGCGAGTGAACACCGCAAACCGAAGCTCACACCACATGATGTGAGAGACATCAAGCGGCTGAGTCTGAGAAGAACGTGCCTCTGCACACAAGAGCAACATGCCCACTAGATATGCATGAACCTTGTCCTTGTCGCCAATGCGTGGGAACAGAGTGTTGCGGAAGATGCGATGCATGATATCCAGAAAGGAGTTCAACACCCAAGATGACTTCCCATTGGGGAGTACCTTCTCAACAAGGAAGGGCTGAAGCTGGTTCTTGTTGGCAGACTTAGAGTTGGCATGGGGGCGGACGCCAACGGGGGTGTGAAGCCCGTCATCAGGAATGTGCAGCAGATCCATGAACTCTTTCCATGTAGCAGACAGCTGACGCCCATTGGTCATCCAAGTCATCCTCCGCTCCTCCCCGGGATGAAAGTACACTGAGGCAAAGAACTGACAGATAAGCTCAGGGTCATAGTCAAGGTGAAAGGAGATCACCGGCTCAATAGCAAACTGCTCCACCAAGTCCAGAGCCTCTCCAAAATAGTCACGAAACTTGTCTTTCCGTAGGTGATGCATGTCTATCCACTTAACATCCACGTAGGTATTCTGCTTGTTCTTGATCACATCCAGATAGATGAGAGTCTGTTGCTTGGTCCAGAACAACTCGGTGCCTCTGAGGATAGCCCGAGGATTCACATAGGGATTGATCTTTCGGCGCTCGACATACTCAGTGGTTGAAATCTCGTCCATGCCCTTAGCCGGTTCCTTGTGCTTGCTGGCAGTGGTCTTGACATTGCGCTTGGGGGCATTGGAGCCCTCTGGAGCTTCATCTTGGGGGTTGCGCAGAAGCTTGGAGCCAGTGTCACGACTGGGATTGGAATGGCGAGAGCCACCACCTGAGACACAGAACGCAAAAACACCCACAACGACCAAGAGAGATTAATGCAAAGACCACAACAAAGCAAGTGAAACAAGTAGAAGGCACACATGATACATGCCTAGAGAGAGATTTGATCCCTACGGTAGTACTGCCAAGAGCTGCGGAGCTAAGAGAGTAGTTCGGCTCTTAGACACGGTAGTACCGTGCAAGATCACGGTAGTACCAGGTGTAGGAGCGGTAGTACAACCTTAGCACCGTGGCCGGCGCGGTAGTACCGCGTCTGCGGAGCGGTAGTACCGCACTGTATGGTAGTACCGCACCTAACGGGCGGTAGTACCGCAAGAGCGGTAGTACCGCACATCGGGCACGGTAGTACCGCACCGCGTCAGATCTGAACTGGTTCAAATCTGAGAAAGCCCGCGAAAACACGGCAGTACTACGGTTGGACAAAACTACCACAAGACAGCATATCAAGTATGTTTCCTACGCATCACGACTCTCCTACATCCTACTCTTGCATAGATTTGGCCTAAAATCTCAAGAACAACAAGTTTCTCCCCAAAAGCCTAGAAGCAAGAAAACAGCCAAGAAAGAGAGTGATTTGGGGAAAAACCTTGGTCCATGGCAAGAGGAAGTGGTGGGGAACGATCCCACTGGTCGGAATCCGAGGAGAGTGGCCGGAGACGGAGATCCGGCGAGGGCCTTCGGCGCCGTTCTTGAGAGGGAGAGATGTGGAGAGAGAGACAATGAACGGGTATGGGGAGTTGGAACTCCCCTACCTGAGTCATAACCCCCCACGCGCCCTTGACAGCACGGTAGTACCGTGCCCAGACACGGCAGTACCGCGTGGTATGGTAGTACCGTGCTATGGCGCGGTAGTACCGTGCCTCCCAAGCGGTAGTACCGCGCCCAGACGCGGTAGTACCGTGGGCTCAAGAAGATGCACGTTTCGAGCCCGAAAAACTGGATCTTTGCAAAAAATAACTCCGGGCCAACACAACACCACAAGACCACGCAACACACAAAACCAGAAAGGCACACGACAAACGAACAACCACGAGACACCACCTCTCCAAAAGAGAGGGCGGTGGCCGTAGCCACCTATGTTTGAGTCAATTGGTATGGCACCGCGAAGAATTATCCTTGGGTCCATGACCAAAACTCGTCTTTGAAGCACAAGTACCATCAAAATGGCTAATGTGAAAGACTTGATTGATTTATGCATAATGGGGGGAGGGAGAGTTCATTGAGAGAACATCACTCCCCCTATGTCCATGCCTTCATCTAAATAGGACAACACGTTGAATATGGTGGGGTGTGCAAGGGTTCACGCAACATTGCTCGAATCGATGATATTTAGCTCATGCCTTAACTCGCGAAATCTTGCTTCATCCAAGGGCTTCGTGAAGATATCTGCAAGGTTATCATGAGTGTTGACGTAGTTGAGCTCGATCTCTCCTCGCCTAATGTGATCCCGGATGAAGTGATACCGGATCTCAATATGCTTCGTCTTGAAGTGTTGCACCGGGTTGAGAGAGATCTTGATGGCACTTTCATTGTCACACCAAAGAGGCACTTTGTCACAAGTGACACCATAATCCTTTAAAGTTTGCCTCATCCATAAGAGTTGTGCACAACAACTACCGGCCGCAACATACTCCGCTTCGGTGGACGAGAGAGACACACAACTTTGCTTTTTGGAAGACCAACTTACCAAAGAGCAACCAAGGAATTGGCACCCTCCGGAAGTGGACTTCCTATCCACTTTGTCTCCCGCCCAATCGGAATCCGAGTACCCTACAAGCTTGAAGTTTGATCCTCTTGGGTACCATAAGCCAAAGTTTGGGGTATGAGCCAAATATCGAAAGATTCGTTTGACCGCCACATAGTGACTTTCCTTAGGTGCGGCTTGAAACCGTGCACAAATTCCCACACTCAACATGATCTCCGGTCTAGATGCACAAAGGTAAAGCAAGGATCCAATCATGGAATGATATACCTTTTGATCCACCACTTTACCATTGGGATCTAAGACAAGTTGGCACTTGGTGGGCATTGGAGTGGAAGCCGGCTTGACGTCACTTAGCTTGAATCTCTTGAGCATGTCTTGAGTGTATTTGGATTGATTGATGAAGGTTCCTTCTCTTCTTTGCTTCACTTTGAACCCTAGAAAGAACTTCAACTCTCCCATGGAGGACATCTCAAACTTTGAGGTCATGAGAGCGGCAAATTCCTCATTGAAAGCTTTGTTAGGAGAACCAAAGATAATATCATCAACATATAATTGGCACACAAACAACTCCCCTTTGACCTTCTTAGTAACAAGAGTGGGGTCGACTATCCCAACTTCAAAGCCACGGTCTTGTAACAACTCGGTAAGGTGGTCATACCACGCACGTGGGGCTTGTTTAAGGCCATAGAGTGCCTTATCGAGTTGATACACATGATCGGGAAAGTAGGGATCCTCGAACCCGGGGGGTTGCTTGACGTACACCAATTCATTAATGGGACCATTAAGAAAAGCACTCTTCACATCCATTTGATGTAACTTAAAGTTATGATGAGAAGCATATGCAATCAACATGCGAATGGATTCAAGATGAGCAACGGGAGCAAAGGTTTCACCGTAGTCGATACCCTCGACTTGGGAGTAGCCTTGTGCTACCAAACGAGCCTTGTTGCGAATGATAATCCCATGGGCATCTTGCTTGTTCTTGAATATCCACTTGGTTCCAATGACATTGTGGTTCCCCGTTGGCCTTGGTACCAATCTCCACACTTTGTTGCACTCGAAGTTGTTGAGTTCTTCGTGCATGGCACTGAGCCAATCCGGATGTTCTAGCGCCTCATAGACCTTGTGGGGTTCCACACAAGAGACAAACGCGCGATGCTCACAATAATTTGCTAATTGTCTACGAGTGCTTACCCCCTTTCTTAAGCTTCCAAGAACATTCGTCATGAGATGATCCTTGGTGGAGAGCTTGGAAGCAACCTTGGCGGCACGATGCTCTAATTCCTCCTCGGTGGTGAGTTGAGGAGCGGTTACTTGATCATCTTGAGTGCCGTCATGAACTTGTTCTTGATCTTGAACTTTCTCGGGGGAGAGAACTTGACCTTGGGCATCACTTGGTGTGTCCACACCGTCTTGAGTATGATCTAGCCCTTGGTCTTGTTCATGAGGTTGAGGGCCTTCACTTTGTTCTTTGGAAGCGTGTGGGCCTTGGGTTGGTGATGGCTCCACTTGAGTGGAGCATTGTCCTTCTCCTTCGGCCACAAGGGGTTCCTCAATGGGTAGGATGAAACCAACACCCATTCTTCTTATGGCTTGAGGAGGAATTTCATCACCTACATCACAAGTGCCACTTTGCTCCACTTGGGAGCCGTTATTCTCATCAAACTCCACATTACATGTCTCCTCAATAAGTCCCGTGGATTTATTGAGGACACGGTAAGCATGAGAGTTTGTAGCATAACCAACAAATATGCCCTCATAAGCTCTAGCCTCGAATTTAGATAACCGAACACCTTTCTTGAGAATGAAACACTTACACCTGAATACCCGGAAGTACTTGAGGTTGGGCTTGTTACCGGTGAGTATCTCATATGGAGTCTTGTTCAAGCCCTTGCGGAGGTAGAGCCGATTGGATGCATGACACGCGGTGTTGATGGCTTCGGCCCAAAAGTTGTACGGAGACTTGAACTCCGCCGTCATGGTCCTTGCCGCATCCATCAACGTCCGGTTCTTCCTCTCTGCAACACCGTTTTGTTGAGGGGTGTATGGTGCGGAATATTGATGCTTGATTCCCTCATCACTAAGAAATTCATCCAAGGTGTAGTTCTTGAACTCGGTGCCGTTGTCACTTCTTATTGTCAAGATCTTTGCATTGTGTTGACGTTGTGCTTCATTTGCAAAGTCAATGACGGTTTGTTGGGTCTCGCTCTTCCTCTTGAAGAAATACACCCACGTGTACCTTGAGAAGTCATCCACAATCACCAAACAATACTTCCTACCTCCAAGACTATCGAAGGATGGAGGCCCAAAGAGATCCATGTGAAGGAGCTCCAAAGGCCTCTTTGAATAAATGATAGTCGAGGGAGGGTGAGCCTTCTCATGTAGCTTTCCTTCGATACAGGCACTGCAAGCACGATCTTTAGCAAAACTAACATTCGTTAGTCCACGGACATGGTCCCCCTTTAGGAGACTTTGCAAAGATCTCATATTGACATGGGCTAAACGGCGATGCCAAAGCCATCCTACATCAACTTTAGCCATTACGCATGTCGCGGTCTTAGTGGGTCGCTCCGAAAAGTTAATCACATATAGACCGTTCTCGACATGCCCAACAAAGGCTACTTAAAGAGTCTTGCTCCACAAGAGGGCCACGGTATCGATATCAAAGAAAGTGGCAAAGCCCATGATTGCAAGTTGACGAACGGAAAGTAAATTGTATGCAAGGGACTCAACAAGCATGACCTTCTCGATCGTGAGATCATGAGAGATGACAACCTTGCCAAGTCCCAATACCTTAGAAGATGAGGCGTCACCCCACTCGACATTGGTGGGCATAGATGGAACCTTGTGCACGTCCATCACCAAGTCCTTGCTTCCGGTCATATGATTTGTAGCTCCACTATCGAGCAACCATGATCCACCACCGGAAGCAAACACCTACAAGAGATCAATGCTTGGTTTTAGGTACCCATTTTGTAATGGGTCCTTTGATGTTAGTAACAAGGGTCTTAGGAACCCAAATAGACCATTCAATGTACTCATGAAGAGAACCAACAAATTTGGCATAAACATGCCCATCACTAGCACGGCACAACACATAAGAAGGATTAAAATCGCCAGCTTTGTTGGGTGAGGTGACATTGCCCTTCTTGACTTTGTTCTTCTTCTTCTCCTCGGGGAAACTCTCTCCCTCCCTCACAAAGGTTTGCATGAGGGGAGGAGGTCGTTTGGTCTTGCCATTCTTCTTCTTGTTCTTGGAGTCGGGGACGTATCCAACCCCTTCCTTCGCCACACCTCCCTTTCGGTTGATCAAGAGATCATTGAGGTTCTTCTTGCCTTGTATGCAAGTCGCAAGGCCTCTCTCAAGTTGCTCCTTCAACTTAGCATTTTCTTCAACAAGATGTATATGCTCACAACACGGGTTAGTAGCATTTGCATTATCAATTAAAACCATATGAGGAAAAGTTGCTTTCTCCTTAGTTAGCTTCACTTGGAGTTGATCATGAGACTCCTTGAGACTAGCGTGAATACCCTTCAAGGCCTTGTGGGCCTTGTCAAGTATATCAAACTCCTCTTTGAGTCTAGCAAGATCAACCCCGAGTTTGGCCTTCTCGGAATTTAGCACACGAGAAACAACGAGGGCATGATCATAATCTTTCTCTAACTTAGCATGATCAACATTGTGTGACTCCTCAAGAGCCAAACGAAGACCACGCTCTTCCTCAAGAGCATTGGAAAGATCCGAAATCTCATCGGCATAGTCACGACTATGCCCTTCCATCTTCGAGATGGTGTCTTCGTGAGCCTCGATCATGTCATTGGCCTCACCAAGTTGTTCTAAGAGAGCAACAAAGTGCTTCTTGGATTTTCCCTTGAGTTTACCCATAAAGGCCTCAAACTCGTTGGCCTCCACATTAGCTCCCTCAACTTCATTAATGCTATCCGTTTGGGAAGGATGATTAATGATGGTAGTTTTGATGTTGGAGGTTACCTTGTTGGTGGCTTTAGCCATGAGGCACTTGGCGGTGATTCTTTCGTTGGGTGAGTCGAAGAGGGACACTCGTGACGTTGTTGCAATGGCAACCGAGGCCATGGCAACCGACTCATCATCTTCATCATCGTCATCATCCTCACTGTACTCTTCTTGCACAACCAAGGCCTTGGGAGGAGTCTTCTTGGTGAAGTTGTTCTTGTTGGGGAATGACTTGGCCTTGTCCTTTCGGATGAGTTTGCCACCATTGTCTTCCCTCTTCTCATACGGGCATTCCGCAACGAAATGACTTACGTTGCCGCAATTGTAGCAAGTCCTTACACGTTGCTTGCCCCTTGTGCCACTTGAGTTGTTTTTGCTAAAGTTGTGCCTCGAGTTTTTCTTGCTCCAAAATTGCCTTGAAGCAAGTGCCATATGTTCATGATATGCATACTTCGTATCTTCGGGGTTGCTCTCCTCTTCTTCCTCTTCTTCTTCTTCCACGGTGAGCTTGGCCTTCAATGCAAGGTTAGGCTTCTTTGCCCGTTGAGAACGGAGCACCGCATTGTCGGCGGTCTTGTCCAAAATGTTCATGGCCACAAACTCATCCAACACTTCTCTTGAGGTCAAAGTGTGGAAGTCCGGTCTTTGATGAATGACGGAGGACATGGCCTTGTGGTAGGGCATCATCGCCTTGAGGAATTTGCGCTTGATCCAATTGTCATCCGTGTCCTTGCTCCCGTGATCTCGTAGTGAGACCGCGAGTTTGGTGACTCTCCGATAGAGCTCACGAGGTTCTTCATCTTCCTTCATTGCAAACTCATCGGCCTCATCTTGTACCACTTCATAGTTGGACCGTTGAATGCTTGCGCTTCCCCGGTAGAGAGACACGACACAATGCCATGCATCTTTGGCCAAGGCGAAGGGACGAAGATGAGGTAGGTCTTCGGGTCGAAATGCATCTTGAATGATGAAGAGAGCATTCTCATTGAATTGATTGTCCGCGGCTTCTCGAGGAGTGAAGTTGCTTGGATCATGTGGATAGAAACCTTCTTCAATGATTATCCAAAGGTTAGTGTTCACATGATTTAAATGACGTTTAAAGTGGTAAACCCATGAATCAAAATCCTCATTTTCACAATCTTAGGGGGAGGACCGGCATGATTCAAATGAGTGGAAGGAACCGGTCCACCATAAACAAGTGGTGGTTCCACATGGGCAAAGATGCCGGTGCCATTCTTGCCACTAGAAGAAGGAGCCTTTTCACTACTAGCTTCCCCCTTTTCAGGGATAGCATCCGACACCTTGTTGGCGGGATCCCCCACTTTCAACGGTGCGGTTGATAGTTTAAGCCCCTCAAGAAATTTAGTAAACATGCTTTCAACTTCGGTCGTCATGGAGGTTTTCAATGTCTCCAAGGCTACATTGAACTCCTCACGAGAGACCGAAGTTCTCCCATCGCCCGTAGACGAGATATGATTCACACTGGAGTGTTCCTCTGCTCCGTCTACGGTATCAACCATACTCTTCGGACGGTAAAGTCCTTAATAAAGAGACGAGGCTCTGATACCAATTGAAAGGATCGATATGGTTGACTAGAGGGGGGGGGGTGAATAGGCAAATAACAATTTTTAGCTTTTCTTTAGCAATTTAAACTTTGCATCAAAATAGGTTGTCTAGACATGCAACTAGATGAGCAACCTATATGATGCAACACGAATAGGAACACAAGCAAGCAAGATATATGAAACAAATAAGCTACACAAGTAAAGGCACGAGATAACCAAAAGTGGAGACGGTGGAGACGAGGATGTGTTGCCAAAGTTCCTTCCCTTTGAGAGGAAGTACGTCTCCGTTGGAGCGGTGTGGAGGCACAATGCTCCCCAAGAAGCCACTAGGGCCACCGTAATATCCTCACGCCCTCACACAATGCGAGATGCCGTGATTCCACTATTGGTGCCCTTGGAGGCGGCGACCGAACCTTTACAAACGAGGTTGGGGAAATCTCCACAACTCAATTGGAGGCTCCCAACGACACCACGAAGCTTCACCATAATGGACTATGGCTTCGCGGTGACCTCAACCGTCTAGGATGCTCAAACACCCAAGAGTAACAAGATCCTCAAGGGATTAGTAGGGGGAATCAAATATCTCTCGGTGGAAGTGTAGATCGGGGCCTCCTCAACCACTCCCGAGCAAATCAAGAAGTTTGGTTGGCTAGGGAGTGAGATCGGGTGAACATGGAGCTTGGAGCAATAATGGAGCTTTAATGGTGGAAGAGGTGAGTCAACGGGGAAGAAGGAGACCCTTTATATAGTGTGTGGAAAAGATCCAACCGTTACCCACCTACCAGCCCGCGGCCAGCGGTACTACCGCAAGGCCGCGCGGTAGTACTGCTTGCAACCAAGCGGTACTACCGCACGGTAGTGCGGTACTACCGTACCACCCTACGGTACTTCCGCGACCCCCGGCCAGGGAAATAGACGCAAGCTGGGGCGGTACTTCCGCCCGCGCGGTACTACAGCGCCATCAGGGCGGTACTACCGTGAGGCAAAAAGTCCCGATAGGGGGGAGGGGAACTTCCGTGCATACTTCCGCAAAAGAACGGAAGTAGCAAAAACTCGACACAGTAGTACTGCCGAGGGGCGGTACTACTGCCTGACCGCCTAGCGCGGTACTACCGCACGGCGAAAGCGGTACTACCGTGAGAGGTGCGGATGTAAAAAATTACAACCGCTCTTACTACCGCAACCGGGCGGCACTAGCCGGGTGGGGCAGCGGTAGTAAGGCTCCGGGAGAGCGGTACTACTGTGAGCACCAGCGGTACTACCGTGCCACTGCACGGTACTACCGTGGATGCCCATGGTACTACCGTTAATCCTGGAGCGGTACTACCGCAACCACACAAGCAGTCAGTCAACTATGGCAGGAAAACGGAGGAAGCTCCAAGGAAGAAGGAGGGGATAAAAGGAGACGTGTACGTGATGATTCCACCCAAACCTTTCCAACGCGGACCCCCTCTTAATAGTACGGCTTTCCTACGACTCAAATCCACCAAAAAGAAACGTAGAAAAGACGCCGTCTTCGTCAGTCTTCGAGGGGCACCCAATCGTCTTGTGCCTAGCAGAGAAGAGTCTGGAAAGCTCATGGCACACGATTAGTCCGCAAATGCATTATCATCAATCACCAAAACACTTAGGGATAAATATGACCTTACAGAGGCGCACAAGTTTCATATTTGGGCCGTCTTGATCGGAGGTCATATGCAAGCTCGGCGGCCCGCGCAAGGAGGAAGACAGAAGGTGGGCCAGATTCAGACTGAATCCGAGTTGGAATAGAACTAGGACTCTAGGACGTGAATTGATGTACTTTTTTGTAAGGAAAGCCTAGACGAATCCTTTGCTTGTACGGGAAGTCCAGCCGCCTCTTATATATGTTGGGGTCGATGGCCGATTGAACAACACACAATCGAACAAATCAATATACTACTTTTTCATCTACGTTTTATCTCTCCATCGTTTTTCTATCTCGTTCTTCGCTGTTCTTCGTGTTTGAGAGCTACGAATCCCGAGGCTCTAGGGGTGAGCAAATCGACCTAGGGCAGCCCATAGCCGCCGCACTCCCTGACGGGGTCCCTCCCGGGGGTGTGGGGTTTTCGGGTCTGCAAAAGCGCCCGTCGATTGTCCTGCGTATCGCGCTGTCGGTCGGGTCTCCTTCGATGTGATCTGTGGTGCATCACCCCCGGCGTCGAGGGTACACGTGACGTGTTCATGTGTCAACACACTTTTTGGCGACTCCGCCGGGGATCGAAGATCAATCATCATCATCCACCATGTCCGATCTTCCCAAGCCATCTGAGATAGACGCCGATAACATCATTAAACCCAGTCTTGATGAGATATCAGCCGATCATCGCCAAGTCTATGAGGAGTACAAGAAGGCGCGCGAGGAGAAGGACCTGCAGGAGTTCCTTGCAAAATTCAAGAAAGATCACCAAGGCAACATCACTCCGATTGAAGAAATCAAGTTCCCTCCTCTTCAAACTGAACAGGTTAAACCCTCTATAAGTACTGCCTTTTCTCCTGAGCAGTGGGCTGAGACTGAAAGTCGTATTGCTGATGGTAACAATCTAGTCTATCAAACTTTTATATAAAATACTAATGCTCAGAAGAATATATTTCAATCGTCTAGTGGTAGTAATGGTGTAGCTGCTAGTGTGCAAAACCCTAATCTGGCTTTACCTATTGCATCGGCGCCTCCTGTACCGATGACTTATTATCCTACCCAAACAAATCAGATTGTGGCTACACCCATTAATCCTATTATGAGCATGACAGGTTCGGTGGAAACGCCGAACCAAACTTTACCTACAGCAACAACCACTCGACCACTACCAAATTATGGGTCGACATACATGCCACAATTCCTGCCTACAGCTAGTAACCATACTCTTCCTATGTCACTGCCACAAGCTTCATCGTCCACTATGGATGATGGTCTAGCTAATCTTATAGAGGAGATGGCTAAGATGCTTAGAGAGAATTTTGGAGTTGAGTTACCTCGGAATCAGATTTACCAAAAGCCGTACCCCGAGTAGTTTGATGCCATCCAGTGCCCTCCGGGGTATAAGATTCTAGATTTTGTTAAGTTCAATGGAGAGGGCACAAAAACCACATGGGAGCATGTTAGTCAATACTTAGCACAACTAGGTGAAGCAGGCTCACTAAATGAGTTGAAAGTGCGTTTGTTTCCTTTATCTTTAACTGGTACTGCATTTTCATGGTTTTCTTCTTTACCACATGGTTCCATTCGAGTTTGGTCGCAGCTAGAGCAGAAATTTCATGATCACTTTTATAGCGGTGACAATGAACTCAAGTTATCACATCTAACATCGGTTAAAGAGAAGCATGATGAATCGGTCTCCGATTACGTCAAGAGATTCAGAGAAACAAAAAACCGGTGTTTTAGTTTGGTGATAACCGAGAGAGACTTGGCAGACCTAGTGCCGAGTGGTCTGAGAACTCCCATTAGAGAAAATCTAGAATGTTATGAGTTCTTAAATATCAACCAAGTCTTACAAAGGGCTTTGGCTCAGGAAAGCCGAAGCAAAGATCTCAAAGAAGTGCATAGATACAAAGCCGATCGTCCAAAGATGAATATGGTGGAATATGATAGTGATCACTCGGACGATGAGGGTGATGTTTTTGCTACTGAATTTGTTTGGCCATCTAAGGCTAAACCCTTTACTTGCAATGATCTGAAACCGATTCATAAAATCGTGATGAAGAGATGAAGTTTACTTTTAACATTGCTAAGTGTGATAGAATATTTGATGCTTTGCTGCAGGCCAAGATTATTAGAATATCTCATACTTTACCGCTGTTTGAAGAGCTAAAACGACGTGCTTATTGCAAGTATCATAATTCTTTTTCTCATGCTACTAACGATTGCAATGTTTTTCGACGACAGATACAATCGGCCATTAATGATGGACGATTGAACTTTTCTGAGATGCAAGTTGATAAACAACCTTTTCCAATGAATACCATGGATTTGGAGGGGAAGAAGCTACTCATTCGGCCTGAGGTAGCCGAATCTGCTAATAAAGCTAATATCATTATTGGTGAGCCTAGGAAAGACAAGGAAGGCAGCACGATCTTGGGGAGACATGTTGTGCTTGATAAGCAGCTCGATGGCAAGGAAGTAATCAAAATCACCATCAAGAATCCTACACTCGGGGGGCAACCGCAAGTGCAAGAAAATACTCGAGTTAAATTTGTCAAACCCAAGAGTCTAGAAGTTGGCAAGTGGAAGAGGAATGAAGCTAAAGTGCAACGCAAGCGGATCAAGCCAACTTTTGATATGTTGCTATCCAAATATGCTAATCAGTCGGCTGGTCCCAGCTCTAACCGGCCATCATACTTGAAGCGACCAAGGTCACCATCAGATGATATGTTCAGTCAGTATATGAAACTGAGTGGACCAAAGGCGTTGTTTCCAGAAGAGCAAAGGCAAACTGTTTGGGGTCAACTTGAATACTCATATAATGGCCGACTGAACATCGGTAACTATCGGTCGGCTGGTCAAAACATGCGACCGGATGGAAATTATCCGAGTGTAAGAATGCACCCAGGTGGAAGCTATCCGAGTGAAAAAATGTGGCCGAGTAGATTCCATCCGACTGAATGCCATCCGAGTGATATCCATTTGAGTGGATTCCATCGGAGTAAAAAGGTGCGCCCGAGTGGAAATTTCATGCATCTGGAAAGTCGAAAAGAATGGCGTGTTAAATCACCAAGTGTTGCAGCAGTTGAGTCGGGAAAAGGCAAGGAGAAAATGGATGTCGACTCACTTATCTTGGGCACCAAAACATTCGCCATACAGCAGTCGATTGTGCATAGCAATCCGACTGAGCCGATACTTGCTATCGCGCCAAAGCACTCGGCTAATGACCATGAGGCAAGCACCAACCAGGTAAAAACGACAGATCCTAAATACACTCAGCCAAAGTGGTGTCCTCCAGGGCTAACAAAGACAGAAAAGAGGAAACTACAGAGGTTAAGGAGTCAAGAGATGGCAGAACAGGAGGCCGAGAAACAAAGGGATAAGTTGTTCAATGACACTCGACCCATGGTTCCACAAAAAGCAAGTGTGGAGGCCTAAACAAATGCAAGATACAGCAACTTCTACATCTATCACAGCAATACCTACATCACCAAAGGAGGACGATGCAATGTAGCGAACAGACCTCAAACAGTCTGATCTCTGTGCTCCTGTGTCATCCCTAGATCAGTAATGCTGACACCACACAGTACTCGGAGGATTTATAACAGAGTAGCAATCACACACTCATTACATCGAGTGTCTCAAAAGAGAACTTATTACAATAAGTATGGCTTAAGGCCATCTAATAACGATAACAGAGGAAGGCTTGGAAGATAAGTGAGTCCATCAACTCCAACGGCATCACTGAGTATAGAACCACGACCTAAAAACTCCTTAATCATCATCTGAAAAGTCTGCAACATTAACGTTGCAGCCTGAAAACGGGGCAGCACATGGAATATGCTGGCAAGGTAACACATAGAGAGTAATGGAATGAAACAACTATACTATATGCATATTTGGCTGGTGGAAAGCTCTATGGTTACAATTTTGCGTAAAGCCAATTTTCCCTACTACAAAGGAATAAAATTTAATTACTATCATGGTGGTTGTTAAACATTGAGAATGGTTGACAGCATTCTCAATCCCAATTAAGCATCATCATTAAACATAACCCAACAAAAATTAATTTAGAGTAACATGTTGAGATTCACATGAATATCCAAGTACTAGATACTCAAGATGTCCATAACCGGGGACACGGCTAACCAAAATTAGTTTATTACAGTCTACAGAGGTTTGCGCACTTTTCCCCACAAGACTCGATCGCCTCCGTTTGGTTTCTCGCACTACATGGTGTTTGAGAAGACGGATGACCGAGACATAGTCTTTCAGAAGCGCTAGCACCTTACGATCGGGTAGACCGTACCACCTACATCCCCTACATCTGCTAGTCTACCACCGTAAGAGTTCGCACAACTTAGTCAACTATCCTAGAGCCCATAATAGCTTGTGGCTGCACACGGAAGTTTCTAGTATGAATAGTCTCATGATCCCTTTGAGCCTGGGTGGCGGTCCAAAAGAAAACAGGCAAGTCCTGGAATACCCAGGTGCCTCAATCCACCCAGATGTGTGTTTAAGTTGCCACCTTAGATAAACCATTAATTAACAATCTCACATCTGTCATGGATATCACTCACCCAATCCACGTCTACTAGCATAGCATGGCATAATAAGCAAACGTAGAAGTAACTCCCAAAGGTTTGATAATAACAGGTAATAGGTATTACCTCATTTACTTCCCATCCCACAATTTAATTAGATCCTAATCATGCAATGTGTGAGGATTGATCTAATGCAATAAAACTGGGTAGTAGAAAAGGTATGATCAAAGTGTTACTTGCCTTGCTGATGATCCGCGAAACCTAACGATTCGAAGTAACAGGCGGCGCATTCCGGGTATTCTATCGCAGACAAACAAACAAGCATACAATAAGCACTCATCTAATGCACAGGTAAAACTCAAATAAGAGATCTAAACAGAAGGTTCAACTTAAGAACTCCGGTTGGAAAAAATAATCAAATCGAACGAAGCAACTAAAGTCAAACGGCGAAAGAAAACAACTTCGTTCTAATAATCTGGATCTAGGGCAAATTTTATAGTAGCAAAATCTTGTTTAAGTTGGTTAAACGGATAGAGGGTTTCGAGACGAATCCCTAGGCGCTTGAATCACCTGATTCCGATAAACGAGCGAAAAGTTAAACTAAAACGAAAATCTAATCAGGAATCGCGATCAGAAAAATCGTGGATTTAATCCAAGAAAAACAAAAACGACGAACGCCGATTTTTTTTAATTATTCCGCTCGGAAGAAAAATAAAAAGAAATACTAAACGGACTCCAAAAATTCTGAAATAAATTTTCACGGGCTTCTAAAATCAAGCCGCACAAGGTGAACATTTATTTGGACCCTAAATGCAATTTTGAAAAACGCACTTTTTTCCTAAATTCAAATAAAACACCGAAAAACTCTGAAATAAAATCTTATTTGATTTTTCTATTAATGTAGCGACCAGACCTCAAACAGTTGGATCTCTGTGCTTCGGTGTCATCCCTGGATCAGTAATGCTGACACCACACAGTACACGAAGGATTTATAGCAGAGTAGCAATCACACACTTATTACATCAAGTGTCTCAAAAGAGAACTTATTACAATAAATATGGCTTAAGGCCATCTAATAACGATAACAGCGGAAGGCTTGGAAGATAAGTGAGTCCATCAACTCCAATGGCATCACTGATTATAGAACCACGACCTAAAAACTCCTTAATCGTCGTCTGAAAAGTCTGCAACATTAACGTTGCAGCCCGAAAACGGGTCAGCACATGGAATATGCTGGCAAGGTAACACATAGAGAGTAATGGAATGCAACAACTATACTATATGCATATTTGGCTGGTGGAAAGCTCTATGGTTACAGTTTTTGCGTAAAGCCAATTTTTTCCTATTTCAAAGGAATAAATTTAATTACTATCATGGTGGTTGTTAAACATTGAGAATGGTTGACAGCATTCTCAATCCCAATTAAAATAACATCATTAAACCCAACAAAATTAACTTTGGAGTAACATGTTGAGATTCACATGAAAATCCAAGTACTAGATACTCAAGATGTCCATAACCGGGGACACGGCTAACCATGATTAGTTTGTTACACTCTGCAGAGGTTTGCGCACTTTTCCCCACAAGACTCGATCGCCTCCGTTTGTTTTCTCGCACTACATGGTGTTTGAGAAGACGGATGACCGAGACATAGTCTTTCAGAAGCGCTAGCACCTTACGATCGGGTAGACCGTACCACCTACATCCCCTACATCTGCTAGTCTACCACCGTAAGAGTTCGCACAACTTAGTCAACTATGCCAGAGCCCATAATGGCTTGTGGCTGCACACGGAAGTTTCTAGTATGAATAGTCTCATGATCCCTTTGAGCCTGGGTGGCGGTCCAAAAGAAAAACAGGCAAGTCCTGGAATACCCAGGTGCCTCAATCCACCCAGATGTGTGTTTAGGTTGCCACCTTAGATAAACCATTAATTAACAATCTCACATCTGTCATGGATATCACTCACCCAATCCACGTCTACTAGCATAGCATGGCATAATAAGCAAATGTAGAAGTAACTCCCAAAGGTTTGATAATAAACAGGTAATAGGTACTACTTCATCTACTTCCCATCCCACAATTTAATTAGATCCTAATCATGCAATGTGTGAGGATTGATCTAATGCAATAAAACTGGGTTGTAGAAAAAGGTATGATCAAAGTGTTACTTGCCTTGCTGATGATCCACGAAACCTAGAGATTCAAAGTAACAGGCGGCGCACTCCGGGTATTCTATCGCAGACAAACAAACAAGCATACAATAAGTACTCATCTAATGCACAGGTAAAACTCAAATAGAAGATCTAACCAGAAAGTTCAACTTAAGAACCCTGGTTTGCAAAAAGAATCAAATCGAACGAAGCAAAAGAAATCAAACGGCGAAAGAAAACAACTTCGTTCTAGTAATCTGGATCTAAGTCAAATTTTACAGTAGCAAAAACTTGTTTAAGTTGATTATTCGGAAATAGGGTTTCGAGACGAAACTCCAGGCGCTTTAATCGCCTGATTCCGATAAACGAGCGAAAAGTTATCTAAAACGAAAATCGAATCAGAAATCGCGATCAGAAAATAACCGCGGAAAATCCGATGAAAAAGAAAAACGACGAACATAATTTTTTATTTTTTTTTGAACGGCACTGATTTCGAGGGGCGGCGAACCTCGGGCGGCGCGCGGCTCCGGCGGATCGGCGGCGGGGCGGCGGCGGCGGCGGCTGCTGGCGGCGGCTGGGCCTAGGGTTTCGGCGGCTGGCCTTCGGGCTGGTGTGGGCTAGGGGCTCGGGTGCGGCGCTATATAAAGGCGCGTGGAGTCCCGCTCGGGTACGGCCCAAAGTCGGTTTCGTTTTTTTTAAATAATTATGCTCGGAAGAAAAAAAAGAAATACTAAACGGACTCCAAAAATCATGAAATAAATTTACCCGGGTTTCTAAAATCAAGCCCGATAAAGTGAACATTTATCTGGGCCCTAAATGCAATTTTGAAAAACGCGCATTTTTCCTAAATTCAAATAAAATACCAAAAAACTCCAAAATAAATCTTATTTGATTTTTTTTATTAAATCCTCAATATTTCTATATTTTGGGAAAGTCATTTTATTCCCTCTCTCATATTTTTGTAATAGACATAATTGATGATAAAATAAATAAAATCAAATGATCCTGTTTACAAAATTTGAGAAAACTCAAATATGTAAATAACGAAATCCCCAACTCTCTCCGTGGGTCCTTGAGTTGCTTAGGATTTTCTAGGATCAAAACCAAAAGCAAAATAAAATATGATATGCATGATGATCTAATGTATAACATTCCAAATTGAAAATTTGGGATGTTACAATTAAATCCTCAATATTTCTTTATTTTGGGAAAGTCATTTTATTCCCTCTCTCATATTTTTGTAGTAGAAATAATTGATGATAAAATAAATAAAATCAAATGATCCTATTCTCAAAATTTGAGAAAACTCAAATATGAAAATAACGAAATCCCCAACTCTCTTCGTGGGTCATTGAGTTGCGTAGAATTTCTAGGATCAACCAAAATGCAAAATAAAATATGATATGCATGATGATCTAATGTATAACATTCCAAATTGAAAATTTGGGATGTTACAAACCTACCCCCCTTAAGATGAATCTTGCCCTCGAGATTCGGGTTGGCTAGAAAATAGGTGAGGGTGGTCTTTGAGCAAATCTTCCTCTCGCTCCCAAGTGGCTTCATCCTCTGGGTGGTGGCTCCACTAAACTTTGCAAAACTTGATAACCTTGCTGCGAGTAACTCGGTTGGCAAACTCGAGAATCTTGACTGGTTTCTCCTCGTAGGTCGAATCGTTATCCAACTGAATAGTTTCCAAAGGCACTGTGTCTCTCAACGGTATGTCAGCCATCTCCGCGTGACATTTCTTTAACTGAGAAACGTGGAACACATCATGAACTCCTGACAATCCTTCGGGCAATTCCAACTTGTAGGCCACTTCTCCCATACGCTCCAAAACTCGGTATGGTCCTACAAATCGTGGCGCTAACTTTCCCTTAACTCCAAAACGCTTTGTTCCCCGAAGTGGAGATACTTGAAGATAAGCTCTATCTCCGACTTCGTAAACTGTCTCCTTGCGTTTAGAATCTGCATAACTCTTCTGTCTGGACTGGGCTACCTTGAGCCTATCGCGAATCAACTTCACCTTCTGTCCAGACTCTTTAATCAAGTCAGGTCCAAACAACTGGCGGTCTCCAACTTCGTCCCATGACAGCGGTGTCCTGCACCTCCTTCCGTACAAAGCTTCGTAAGGGGCCATCTTTAAACTGGTTTGATAACTGTTGTTGTAAGAGAACTCTACATATGGCAAATTATCGTCCCAACTAGATCCGTAATCTAGCACACAAACTCTTAGCATATCCTCCAAAATCTGATTGACTCTCTTAGTCTGTCCATCTGTCTGTGGATGAAAAGCTGTACTGAATTCTAGCTTGGTACCCAAAGTTTTGTGCAACTGCTTCCAGAACTTTGAGGTAAACCGGGTTCCTCTATCTGATACGATACTCCTTGGAACTCCATGCAAACATACTATTCTGGTCATGTATATCTTTGCCAACTTAGCACTGGTGTAAGTGGTCTTTACTGGGATGAAATGAGCTACTTTCGTCAATCGATCAACTACAACCCAAATCGAGTCATAGCCTGAACGAGTCCTGGGCAATCCCGTGATAAAATCCATGCCTAACTTATCCCACTTCCATTCGGGTATCAGCAATGGTTGTAACAATCCTGCTGGCTTCTGATGCTCTGCCTTTACTCTCTGGCATACATCACAAACTGCTACATACTCCGCAATATCCTTCTTCATTCCGGTCTACCAGAAAATATCCTTCAAATCCAAATACATATTGGTATTTCCTGGGTGAATTGAATACGGTGAGTCGTGTGCCTCTTGCAAAATCAACTTCCTGATCTCTGGGTCATTGGGCACGTAAACGCGGTCTTCAAACCATAGGGTGTCGTGCTCATCCTCACGAAATCCTTTAGCTTTTCCTTTGCTCAGTTTCTCCTTTATAGCGGCAATCTCTTTGTCATCTTTCTGAGCTTCTCTGATTATATCTATCAAAGTTGACTGAATCTCCAATGCTGCTACATAGCCTCTCGGAACTATTTTCAAATATAGTTCACAAAGATTTTCTGCTAACTCCGTGGGTGTTTCTCCCGTCATTAACGTATTGACATGGCTCTTACGGCTTAAGGCGTCAGCTACTACATTAGCCTTTCCAGGATGATAATGTAATTTCATATCATAATCCTTGATAAGCTCCAACCATCTCCTTTGTCTGAGATTCAACTCCTTCTGGGTGAAAATGTACTTCAAACTCTTATGATCCGTATACACCTCACAATGTTTTCCAATCAGAAAATGTCTCCATGTCTTCAGTGCATGCACTACGGCTGCTAATTCCAAATCATGCGTAGCATAATTTAACTCATGAGGCTTCAGTTGTCTTGAGGCATATGAAACAACTCTCCTTTCCTGCATAAGCACTGCTCCAAGTCCTCGACATGAAGCGTCGCAATACACCTCATAATCCTTGGTCTGGTCTGGCAAGATCAATACTGGTGAGGTAACTAAGCGTTTCTTCAACTCCTGGAAACTAGCCTCACATTCCTCTGTCCATATGAACTTGGTATCCTTCTTCAACAACTCAGTCATAGGCTTCGCAATCTTTGAGAAATTCCCAATAAATCTTCGGTAGTATCCTGCGAGTCCAAGAAAACTCCGGATCTCTCCAACTGTTGTTGGGGCTTCCCACTTGGTCATGGTTTCAACTTTAGCGGGATCTACTGCTATACCTTCTCCAGATATAACATGTCCGAGGAATCCTACTTCCTTCAAACCAAACTCACATTTGCTGAACTTGGCATATAATTGATGTTCTCTGAGCTTTCCAAGTACCAAACGCAAATGCTCCTTATGCTCCTCTTCATTCTTCGAATAAACCAGGATATCATCAATGAACACTACGACGAACTTATCCAAAAACTCCATAAACACTTTGTTCATCATGTTCATAAAATAGGCAGGTGCGTTAGTCAGACCAAATGACATAACGGTATGCTCATACAGCCCATACCTGGTGGTAAAAGCTGTCTTCAGAATATCCTGTTCTCGAATCTTCAACTGGTGGTATCCTGATTGCAGATCGATCTTGGAAAATACCTTAGCTCCTTGCAATCGATCAAACAGATCATTGATCATCGGTAATGGGTACTTGTTCTTGATCGTTACTTCATTCAATCCTCGATAATCAACAACCATCCTTAACGATCCATCCTTCTTCTCCACTAGAAGTACTGGCGATCCCCAAGGAGAAGAACTTGGGCGAATATATCCCTTATCCAGTAACTCCTTAATCTGCTTCTTAATTTCCACCAAATCCTTTGCTGGCATCCTATATGGTCTCTTTGATATTGGACCTGTGCCTGGCAATAGCTCAATCAAAAACTCAATATCTCTATCCGGTGGCATGCCTGGCAACTCCTCTGGAAATACATCAGGGAAATCCCTTACCACTGGTACTTCCTCCTGCACAACTCCTGTTAAGCAATTTACTTGAGTCCTCTTTGGCACATGTCGGGATACATACTTGATCCTTCTCCCTTCTGGTGTGGTAAGCAAAATTGACTTACTAGCACATTCAATATTCCCTTCATACTTTGATAACCAATCCATGCCTAACATCACATCCAATCGTTGAGATTCCAATACTATTAGGTCTGAGGAAAAAACATAGTTACCAATCCTTAATGGTAACCGATCACACCATAGACTAGCCACATACTCTGCTCCGGGCGAGGTTACTAACATGGGTGACCTAAGGGCTTGGGTTGATAGGTTATACTTATCCACAAATCCCCTTGAGATGTATGAATGCGATGCACCAGTATAAAAAAGAACGAGTGTAGTAAATGACTTAACCAAAAAATTACCTATTACTGCATCGGGCTGAGCTTCAACCTCCTCCACGCTAACGTGGTTCACCTGTCCCCTGTTGAAAGGGTTCGGCTTCTTCCTAGAACTTCCATTGCTATTTCCATTTTGTAATTCAGGACATTCATTAGCATAATGTCCTGTCTTCGAACACTTAAAGCAAGTGACTTGGCTTAGGTCCTTCTTGGCTGGGGTTGAGGGGTTGGTTCGGTCTGGCCGTTGCTTCCTCCATTGACATTTCCATTCTTGGTGCCATTGTGATTGTGCGTGCTACCTCCTCCATGAGTATGCTGAAAATGTCCTCCCGGTCTAGGGGTAAAACATGGCTTCTGCTGAGCTCCTGAATTGTACTTTCCTTGTCCATACTTCCTCTTGCGATTCTCAATCTGCTGCTGCTTCCCTTCAATCATAAGAGCACGATCTACCAACTCCTGGTAGTTGTTGAAGGTTGCTACCATCAACTGCATGCTCAGCTCATCATTCAGTCCTTCCAGAAACTTCTCCTGCTTAGCTGCATCCGTAGCAACGTCATCTGGGGCATAACGTGCTAACTTACTAAATTCCTCCACATACTGGCCAACTGTCCTTCCTCCTTGGCGCAAGTTGCAAAACTCACGCTTCTTCATGGCCATAGCTCCTGCTGAAACGTGTGTAGTACGAAAAGCCTGCTGAAACTGGTCCCATGTGACAGTGTCAACTGGGAAAGTGGCTATGAAATTCTCCCACCATGATGCTGCTGGTCCTTCTAGCTGATGTGCGGCAAACTTCACCTTCTCCGCGTCTGTGCATCCTGTTGTGGTCAACTCCCTAGCTGTCTTGCGGAGCCAATCATCTGCTACTATCGGCTCGGTGCTACTGGAAAACACCGGCGGATTCAGCCTAAGAAAACGGGCTAAGTGGTCAACAGGTGGTGGTGGTGGATTGTTGTTGTTCCCCTGATTCTGATTCTGGACTAGTAACTGCATCAATGTGTTCTGCTGCTGGATCAACTGGGTGAGCTCCGGTGGAAAGGCAAATCCGGGGTCACGTCTCAGAGGCATCTAAGGGTTTAGAAAAGATGAGATATAAGAATAGAGGGGGTCTAAAGAGAAAACACTACCCATATGCACATGAGGCAAAAGCAAACAATTCACTTCAATCAATCAAATAAGGGCATACAATCGATCTAACTATCGCAAAAGTGCTCGGACTACTATATTTACATGGCTACTACTGATGAGGTGGTCTACTAGAAATATTCTACGATCGTGGACTCCATGATATCTGCTCCAGCTTCATCAACATAGTCATCATCGCTACTATCTGGTTCCGAATCGGTGCCGTCGATGATGATGTAGTCTTTCGGGCTAATCTCCTTGGGTTCTTCGTCTTCATCTACTGGCGTAGGGCCTCCCATAAATATTCCAATCTTCTTGATCAGGTCGTCATTCTTCTCCACCAATACTTCAATTTCCTCTTCATAATCTTCACGTGTAGCCTTGAGTTCTTCCTCTAGTTCCTTGATTCTAGTCTTTGCCTTCTTCAGGTCTATCATGTCAGCGCACATCTGGTTCTCCTGTCGTCGAATGTGCTGGTTTAGCTCCTGGATAAAAGCTGCGATTGATCTATCCTTCCTGGTGCTGATCATCTCCCAGTGTTTATCTCGGTGCCCACAAATCTGGTAGATAGTATCCTTGAGATCCTTGCGGTAGACTTCTCCAATGCGTCCCATGGCGATGTGAGCTGCCATACTCTTTCCTAGACTCCAAGTTGGTGCATCAAAAGAAAACTCTATGGGCTCAATGACTGGCATGAACATCCTGCCTGGAACTTGAACTTGAATCATCCAGCGCTCTTCTTCAGGTAAAGTGGCGTTGTAGGTTCCCGTGAAGCTTGGTACTCCTATATTCAGGTATCTAGTGACTTCCTTCAAGTGGCATCCAAAGGGTGTATCTTCATCCGGTTGCGTGAACTTATTCCTTGCATCCGCCATCCTAAAGAGTAGAAAGGATGAGAGGTCAGAAGAGAAGAGAGTGAATAGTGATCTAGGTCTTTAGCTTAGTGGTCGTGTCCTACAGTCAGCGTGTGCTCTGATACCATCACTGTAGCGACCAGACCTCAAACAGTCTGATCTCTGTGCTTCGGTGTCATCCCTAGATCAGTAATGCTGACACCACACAGTACTCGGAGGATTTATAACAGAGTAGCAATCACACACTCATTACATCGAGTGTCTCAAAAGAGAACTTATTACAATAAGTATGGCTTAAGGCCATCTAATAACGATAACAGCGGAAGGCTTGGAAGATAAGTGAGTCCATCAACTCCAACGGCATCACTGAGTATAGAACCACGACCTAAAAACTCCTTAATCATCATCTGAAAAGTCTGCAACATTAACGTTGCAGCCTGAAAACGGGGCAGCACATGGAATATGCTGGCAAGGTAACACATAGAGAGTAATGGAATGAAACAACTATACTATATGCATATTTGGCTGGTGGAAAGCTCTATGGTTACAATTTTGCGTAAAGCCAATTTTCCCTACCACAAAGGAATAAAATTTAATTACTATCATGGTGGTTGTTAAACATTGAGAATGGTTGACAGCATTCTCAATCCCAATTAAGCATCATCATTAAACATAACCCAACAAAAATTAATTTAGAGTAACATGTTGAGATTCACATGAATATCCAAGTACTAGATACTCAAGATGTCCATAACCGGGGACACGGCTAACCAAGATTAGTTTATTACACTCTACAGAGGTTTGCGCACTTTTCCCCACAAGACTCGATCGCCTCCGTTTGGTTTCTCGCACTACATGGTGTTTGAGAAGACGGATGACCGAGACATAGTCTTTCAGAAGCGCTAGCACCTTACGATCGGGTAGACCGTACCACCTACATCCCCTACATCTGCTAGTCTACCACCGTAAGAGTTCGCACAACTTAGTCAACTATCCTAGAGCCCATAATAGCTTGTGGCTGCACACGGAAGTTTCTAGTATGAATAGTCTCATGATCCCTTTGAGCCTGGGTGGCGGTCCAAAAGAAAACAGGCAAGTCCTGGAATACCCAGGTGCCTCAATCCACCCAGATGTGTGTTTAAGTTGCCACCTTAGATAAACCATTAATTAACAATCTCACATCTGTCATGGATATCACTCACCCAATCCACGTCTACTAGCATAGCATGGCATAATAAGCAAACGTAGAAGTAACTCCCAAAGGTTTGATAATAACAGGTAATAGGTATTACCTCATTTACTTCCCATCCCACAATTTAATTAGATCCTAATCATGCAATGTGTGAGGATTGATCTAATGCAATAAAACTGGGTAGTAGAAAAGGTATGATCAAAGTGTTACTTGCCTTGCTGATGATCCGCGAAACCTAACGATTCGAAGTAACAGGCGGCGCATTCCGGGTATTCTATCGCAGACAAACAAACAAGCATACAATAAGCACTCATCTAATGCACAGGTAAAACTCAAATAAGAGATCTAAACAGAAGGTTCAACTTAAGAACTCCGGTTGGCAAAAATAATCAAATCGAACGAAGCAACTAAAGTCAAACGGCGAAAGAAAACAACTTCGTTCTAATAATCTGGATCTAGGGCAAATTTTATAGTAGCAAAATCTTGTTTAAGTTGGTTAAACGGATAGAGGGTTTCGAGACGAATCCCTAGGCGCTTGAATCACCTGATTCCGATAAACGAGCGAAAAGTTAAACTAAAACGAAAATCTAATCAGGAATCGCGATCAGAAAAATGGTGGATTTAATCCAAGAAAAAGAAAAACGACGAACGCCGATTTTTTTTAATTATTCCGCTCAGAAGAAAAATAAAAAGAAATACTAAACGGACTCCAAAAATTCCGAAATAAATTTTCACGGGCTTCTAAAATCAAGCCGCACAAGGTGAACATTTATTTGGGCCCTAAATGCAATTTTGAAAAACGCACTTTTTTCCTAAATTCAAATAAAACACCGAAAAACTCCGAAATAAAATCTTATTTGATTTTTTTATTAATGTAGCGACCAGACCTCAAACAGTCTGATCTCTGTGCTTCGGTGTCATCCCTGGATCAGTAATGCTGACACCACACAGTACACGAAGGATTTATAGCAGAGTAGCAATCACACACTTATTACATCAAGTGTCTCAAAAGAGAACTTATTACAATAAATATGGCTTAAGGCCATCTAATAACGATAACAGCGGAAGGCTTGGAAGATAAGTGAGTCCATCAACTCCAATGGCATCACTGAGTATAGTACCACGACCTAAAAACTCCTTAATCGTCGTCTGAAAAGTCTGCAACATTAACGTTGCAGCCCGAAAACGGGTCAGCACATGGAATATGCTGGCAAGGTAACACATAGAGAGTAATGGAATGCAACAACTATACTATATGCATATTTGGCTGGTGGAAAGCTCTATGGTTACAGTTTTTGCGTAAAGCCAATTTTTTCCTATTTCAAAGGAATAAATTTAATTACTATCATGGTGGTTGTTAAACATTGAGAATGGTTGACAGCATTCTCAATCCTAATTAAAATAACATCATTAAACCCAACAAAATTAACTTTGGAGTAACATGTTGAGATTCACATGAAAATCCAAGTACTAGATACTCAAGATGTCCATAACCGGGGACACGGCTAACCATGATTAGTTTGTTACACTCTGCAGAGGTTTGCGCACTTTTCCCCACAAGACTCGATCGCCTCCGTTTGTTTTCTCGCACTACATGGTGTTTGAGAAGACGGATGACCGAGACATAGTCTTTCAGAAGCGCTAGCACCTTACGATCGGGTAGACAGTACCACCTACATCCCCTACATCTGCTAGTCTACCACTGTAAGAGTTCGCACAACTTAGTCAACTATGCCAGAGCCCATAATGGCTTGTGGCTGCACACGGAAGTTTCTAGTATGAATAGTCTCATGATCCCTTTGAGCCTGGGTGGCGGTCCAAAAGAAAAACAGGCAAGTCCTGGAATACCCAGGTGCCTCAATCCACCCAGATGTGTGTTTAGGTTGCCACCTTAGATAAACCATTAATTAACAATCTCACATCTGTCATGGATATCACTCACCCAATCCACGTCTACTAGCATAGCATGGCATAATAAGCAAATGTAGAAGTAACTCCCAAAGGTTTGATAATAAACAGGTAATAGGTACTACTTCATCTACTTCCCATCCCACAATTTAATTAGATCCTAATCATGCAATGTGTGAGGATTGATCTAATGCAATAAAACTGGGTTGTAGAAAAAGGTATGATCAAAGTGTTACTTGCCTTGCTGATGATCCGCGAAACCTAGAGATTCAAAGTAACAGGCGACGCACTCCGGGTATTCTATCGCAGACAAACAAACAAGCATACAATAAGTACTCATCTAATGCACAGGTAAAACTCAAATAGAAGATCTAACCAGAAAGTTCAACTTAAGAACCCTGGTTTGCAAAAAGAATCAAATCGAACGAAGCAAAAGAAATCAAACGGCGAAAGAAAACAACTTCGTTCTAGTAATCTGGATCTAAGTCAAATTTTACAGTAGCAAAAACTTGTTTAAGTTGATTATTTGGAAATAGGGTTTCGAGACGAAACTCCAGGCGCTTGAATCGCCTGATTCCGATAAACGAGCGAAAAGTTAAACTAAAACGAAAATCAGATTAGGAATCGCGATCAGAAAAATCGCAGATTTAATCCGAGAAAAAGAAAAACGACGAACGCCGATTTTTTTCGGCACAGAAAACGAGGCGCGACGAACCTCGGGCGGCGGGATCGTCGGCGGCGGCGGCTCCGGCGACGCGCGCGGATCGAGGCGGGGCTGATGGGCTGGGGTGGCTCGGGGCGGCGCTATTTAAAGGCTGCCCCCGGGCGATGTCCCGCTCGGGTATGGCCCGAAGTCGGTTCGTTTTTTTAAAATTATTCCGCCCAGAAGAAAAATAAAAAGAAATACTAAACGGACTCCAAAAATTCTGAAATAAATTTTCACCGGCTTCTAAAATCAAGCCGCACAAGGTGAATATTTATTTGGGCCCTAAATGCAATTTTAAAAAACGCACTTTTTTCCTAAATTCAAATAAAACACCGAAAAACTCCGAAATAAAATCTTATTTGATTTTTTATTAAATCCTCAATATTTATTTATTTTGGGAAAGTCATTTTATTCCCTCTCTCATATTTTTGTAGTAGAAATAATTGATGATAAAATAAATAAAATCAAATGATCCTATTCTCAAAATTTGAGAAAACTCAAATATGAAAATAACGAAATCCCCAACTCTCTCCATGGGTCATTGAGTTGCGTAGAATTTCTAGGATCAACCAAAATGCAAAATAAAATATGATATGCATGATGATCTAATGTATAACATTCCAAATTGAAAATTTGGGATGTTACATGCAACATATATGACATCGTCTGCGACACCTCTTACTTCTCCTTCACTCGGACAAATTTCGGAATTTGTGGATGCACTCGAGGAGGAGGCTGATATGTTGGACTATGAGTCTATGCCGGTTCATGAAGGTATGGATATCAATATGGTGTATTACTTACCTGCTGAGTTTCGTGCTGTAGATGAAGAAGGAGAGGTGGCTCAGCTGGATTTTGGCCCTAAAAACACAATATTCGAGAAGCCAAAAGAACCAGTAACGCATCTTAAACCATTATATCTCAGAGGTCATATCAATGGGTCGCCGCTCACTCGGATGCTTGTTGATGGTGGTGCTGTGGTAAATCTTATGCCCTATTCGGTCTTCAAGAAATTGGGTTTGCCTGATGAAGAATTGATCAAGACCAATATGGTGCTCAACGGATTTGAAGGCAAAGAGAAAACTGAAGCCAAAGGTGTGATGTATGTGGAGCTTACAGTCGGAAGCAAAACTTTGGCTTCTGCATTCTTTATCGCTAAGGTGCAAGGTAATTACAATGTCATACTAGGCCGCGATTGGGTTCATGCAAACCAGTGCGTGCCATCCACTATGCACCAGTTTTTGATTCAGTGGGTTGATGATGAAGTGGAAGTTATTCATGCGGATAACTCGGCTTGTGTTGCTTTGGCCGATGCATCGGTGGATTGGCAACATCCCAATGCTACTTGCTTGACGGGACGTGACTTATCAGAATTTGATTTTCTCAGCGCGACCAAGAATGGTTTTGTGCCCGTCTCTTTAAAGCCGAGTGAATGCGATCGGCTCCAAGGTATGATATGTTTAAATGGATCCTAATTTTGAGTGGTTACAAAAACGTCTTGTAAAGTATCGGTCCAATGAGAACGATATGTATGAGTCTATAGAGGAGTTGGATGACATGGATAAACTTGGACAAGGTTTTACATCAACCGATCCGTTAGAAGAGGTAGATATTGGAGATGGTTCAGTCACTCGACCGACATTTATAAACAAAAATTTGAAAGCCGATTGTAAGGCTAAGTTAATCGAGCTATTGAAAGAATATGTTTGTTGCTTTGCATGGGAATATCATGAGATGCCAGGGTTAAGCCGAGAGCTAGTGGAACATCGGTTGCCTATAAAGGCCGGTTTTAGACCTTGTAAACAGTCGGCCAGAAAATTTAATCCGGAAACATATGACTGAATCAAGGAAGAGATCGGTCGACTGCTTGAAGCTAATTTCATTCGACCTTGCAGGTATGCCGAGTGGATTTCTAACATTGTCCCAGTAGAGAAGAAAGGATCTGGCAAGTTGAGGGTGTGCATTGATTTTGGAGATTTGAATAGGGCTACACCCAAAGATGAATATCCTATGCCAATAGCCGATATGCTTATTAATGATGCTTCTGGACATAAGGTTATTAGCTTTCTAGATGGTAATGCCGGATACAATCAAATTTTTATGGCCGAAGAGGACATGTACAAAACGGCTTTCCGATGTCCTGGTTTCCTTGGTTTATTCGAGTGGACAGTGATGACATTTGGATTAAAAAATGCTGGAGCCACGTATCAAAGGGCTATGAATTTAATTTTTCATGATTTACTCAGTGCCATACTTGAAGTTTATATTGATGATATTGTTGTCAAATCAGATGCTTTTGAATCTCACTTGGCCGATTTGCGTTTAGCTTTCGAAAGAATGAAAAAGTATGGACTGAAGATTAATCTTTTAAAGTGTGCATTCGGTGTATCAGGTGGCAAGTTTTTGGGTTTTATTATTCATGAATATGGCATAGAGATTGATCCCGAAAAGATAGAGGCCATACATAAAGTGGAGGCTCCAACATGCAAGAGAGATATGCAAAAGTTTCTTGGCAAGGTCAATTATTTGAGAAGGTTCATAGCTAATCTATCAAGGAAAATTGATGCATTTACTCCTATCTTTTGGTTAAAGAATGATGCTGATTTCACTTGGGGGGCAAAACAGCAAGAAGCATTTGATATGATCAAGAATTATTTGTGCACTCCTCCGGTGATGAAAGCACCCAAGCATAGGGAACCCTTCAGACTTTACATTGCAGCAGAGGAAGGAGTTATTGGTGTTGTTCTAACTCAAGAGACCGAAGGAAAAGAGCATGCCATCACTTATTTGAGCCGCCACCTATTGGACGCAGAGACAAGGTATACATTTATTGAAAAATTATGTCTATGTTTATATTATGCTTGCACAAAATTGAGACATTATTTAGTACCGAGTGCTTGCATAGTAGCTTGTCAGACCGATGTCATTAAATACATGTTGCATAGACCAATTCTTAGTGGTAGAATTGGCAAGTGGGCTTATGCTTTGATTGAATATGATTTGGCCTATGAATCTCTAAAATCCATGAAAGGCCAAATAGTTTCTAATTTTATTGTTGAACATTGGATTGATGACAAGCATGATGTTGATATAAACCTTGTCTCAATAGTACCATGGAGATTATATTTTGATGGTTCAGTTTGTACCAATGGCCAAGGTGTTGGTATTGTTTACATATCTCCTCATGGTGCTGTTTTTGAAGCCTCATGCCGCTTAGAATATTTTTGTACAAACAATCAAGCCGAATATGAAGCATTATTATTCGGCCTAGAGATGTTACTTGCTATAGGTGTTACACACATTGAGGCTTATGGTGATTCGTTACTAGTGGTGCAGCAAATATCCAAAGTCTTTCAGTGTTTGGACGAATCACTTAATGTTTATCTTGATAAATGTCTAGATATAATTTCTACTTTGGATTGCTTTAGCATTGCTCATATATCTAGACATGACAATTGGAAAGCAAATAAATTTGCACAACAAGCATCCGGATATCATGTTGATCATGGCATGTTTCATATCTCTCAAAGACCGATGTCTTGTCTTGCCAATATGGGAGAGGCCGAACCTGAACCCGCTGATTCGGCCATTAACAAAAAGTCTAGTGCAGGTGACAATCTCGACTGGAGGAAGCCCATTGTTGATTACTTGTGCAATCCAAGTGAAAGGGTGGACAGGGCTGTTCGGCGTATGGCTTTCAAGTATACAATGAGAGATGATGGTCTTTATCGCCGAACAGTCGATGATGTTCTTCTAAAGTGTTTGGATGAGGACCAGGCAATAGTTGCTATGGGATAGGTACATGAAAGCATTTGTGGCACTCACTAGTCGGCTCCCAAGATGAAATGGTTATTGTGACGTGCTGGGTTTTATTGGCCGACTATGATTAATGATTGCTTCAGATATTATAAAGGGTGCGAAGCTTATCAAAAATTTGGTGATATTCAATTGGCTCCTGCTGCTATGTTGCATCCTATTAGGAAGTCGTGGCCTTTCAGAGGATGGGGTTTAGACTTTATTGGGCAAATTCATCCATCTTCCTCAAAGGGGCATCGGTTCGTATTGGTGGCAACTGATTATTTCACTAAATGGTCTGAAGCAGTACCTCTCAAGAACATGACACATACAGAGGTAATTCAATTCATAATCGAGCACATTATTAATAGATTCGGTATTCCTCAAACATTAACAACAGATCAAGGTTCATCTTTCATGTCACACCAAGTCAGAGAGTTTGCCGGATCTTATAACATAAAGTTGCTCAATTCCTCTCCATATTATGCCCAAGCTAATGGACAAGCTGAGTCTAGCAATAAAATTTTAATCAAACTCATCAAGAAAAAGATTGAAGATAATCCAAGGAGATCGCATGAGTTGTTGTCTGAAGCTTTGTGGGCATATAGAATTTCAAGGCATGGTGCTACGAAGGTGACCCCATATGAGCTAGTATATGGTCAAGAGGCCGTTTTACCAGTGGAAGTAAATTTGAATGCTTTGAGAATAGCCAAACAAAATGATTTATTGGCAGTAGACTTTTATAACTTGATGATGGACAATATTGACGAGGTTGCCGATAAACGTTGGGTTGCTTTGAAGTCCATAGAGAGAGACAAGTTGAGGGTTGCAAGAGCTTACAATAAGAAAGTTAAGTTGAAGAATTTTCAAGTTGGTGATCTCGTCTGGAAAGTGATTCTGCCGATTGGTTCAAGAGATAGAAAATTCGGGAATTGGCCTCCGAGTTGGGAAGGTCCTTTTAGAATTACAAGAGTTGTTCCCGAAAATTCATATTTGGTGGAATCAATACAAGGGGCATTGTTACCTCGAGCTCTCAATGGCAAATATTTGAAGAAGTACCACCCGAGTGTGTGGCAGGAAGCCTAAGTAGGCAATGGCCGATATACGATTATCTCCCTTAGCACAAACATGGCCGATACATAATTATCGCCCTGAGAAAAATAAATGGCCGATGGAGTGTTGATATCGTCCTTAGAACAAACACTATGCATATTATTTTTCGGCGAGCAAGCTTTGCCGAAAAACAGGGGGGCATGTGTTGACACCTGATTTTGGCAAGATATAGATTGCAATGAAGATGGTCTCGAGTGAACGGGTTTTCAGCATGAAAAGATTCACGTCGCCGAGTGGAACCACTTTGATGTTTTGGTTATATTCATTCGACTTTATCTTATGGACCGAAACTATACTCCGAGTGGCATAATTCAATGTTCTGAGTGGTTTTTGTCCAATCACGTCTTCAATATGACCTCGGATGAAGGAGCACTCTTAAGGAATTGTCTTCGTCTTGTCGAGGCAATCGATTTTGATATATAAATCATCTCAATCCGAGTTCATATGCAAAAGTTAGAGGCAATACACCGCAGACCGAACCTCAACGGAAATATGGCACGAGGTGCCAGACACTTGTCTGATAGGTTGCGCGAGTAATTCGGCCATCAAGACGGCCTTGAATCGAAAAACCTTCAACACGAAAAAGTTTTGTCTCGTCGAGCCAATCGTTTTTCATATAAAATTTGTCTCAATCCGAGGTCGTATGCAACATGGAGAGGCAAATCAAGATCAGGCTGTGTTTTCAGTCGGGAAATCCGAGTGAAAAGTTTACCATCCGAGTGAAAACCTACCGATCGAGTAAAAGGTCGAGTGAAAAACTTATCGATCGAGTAAAAGATTGGCTTCCGAGTGAAAATATAGTAATCCGAGTGAAATTATCATCCGAGTGAAGTTATTCCGAGTGAAAATATAGTAATCCGAGTGAAAAGATTACCATCGGAATGAAAACTTGACGTTCGAGTAAGATATTGCCTTCCGAGCGAAGTCATCCGAGTGAAAGATTGTGTTCCGAGTGAAATTATAGAAATCTGAGTGAAAGATTGTCTTTCGAGTGAAAGACTCTAACATCCGAGTGAAAAGGTCCAGTCGGACGAAAAACTCTAATATCCGAGTGGATGAGCTCGGATCCGAGTGAAACTGAAGATGTGCCCGAAAGGTAATCCAGATGACCTCGGATGGAAAAGTGATCAACACAGAAGTTGTGCGCATCGTCAAAATGGTGAACTTTGGTTTTGGAGTCATTATCATATGAGATAGTATACGGCCTGTAAGTTCACTACGAGACTCGGACAATCCAATCCGTTACATGACCGAGTCCGACTGGATATTAAAGATGGCTTCATAGAATATTCAAGATGGTATTATTTGGAAAAGTGTTCAACATAAGGATTGTTCGTCTCGTCGAGGCGCACAAGTTTCATATTTGGGCCGTCTTGATAGGAGGTCATATGCAAGCTCGGCGGCCCGCGCAAGGAGGAAGACAGAAGGTGGGCCAGATTCAGACTGAATCTGGGTTGGAATAGAACTAGGACTCTAGGACGTGAATTGACATAATTTTTTGTAAGGAAAGCCTAGATGAATCCTTTGCTTGTACGGGAAGTCCAGCCGCCTCTTATATATGTTGGGGGTGATGGCCGATTGAACAACACACAATCAGACAAATCAATATACTACTTTTTCATCTACGTTTTATCTCTCCACCGTTTTTCTATCTCGTTCTTTGCTATTCTTCGTGTTTGAGAGCTGCGAATCCTGAGGCTCTAGGGGCAAGCAAATCGACCTAGGGCAGCCCATAGCCACCGCACTCCTTGACGGGGTCCCTCCCGGGGGTGTGGGGTTTTCGGGTTTGCAAAAGCGACCGTCGACTGTCTTGCGTATCGCGCTGTCGGTCGGGTCTCCTTCGACGTGAGCTACGGTGCATCACCCCCGGCATCGAGGGTACACGTGACGTGTTCATGTGTCAACAAATCCAAGAACTACATACTCAAGATGTCCATAACGGGGGACATGGCTAACCATGATTAGTTTGTACACTCTGCAGAGGTTTGTGCACTTTCCCCCACAAGACCCGATCTCCTCTGTTGGATTTCTCACACTACATGATGTTTGAGAAACGGATGACCGAGACACAGTTTTCCGAAGAGGTCCCCCTAACCGATAGATAGGCCTGTACACCTACAATCCCCTACATCTGCTAGCCCATCATGGAAAGATTTCCCACAACTTACTCAACTATGCCAGAGCCCATAATGGCATATGGCTGCACACGGAAGTTTCTAGCATGAATAATCTTACGATCCCTTTGATCCTGGGTGGCAGTCCATAGGAGAATCACATGGTACCCCGGGATTTCCAAAAAAATACAGGCAGCACTGGGTTCCCCAGGTGCCTCAATCCACCCAGACGTGTATTAAAGTTGCCACCTTAAGTTAACCATTAATTAACAATACTCACATATGTCATGAGTACACTCAAACCCAAACCACGTCTACGAGCATAGCATAGCAACATAAGCAACGTAGAAGTATCTCCCAAAGGTTTGGTAATAAACAGGACAATAGGTACTACCTCATCTACTTCCCATAACCCACATATTAATCAGATCCTAATCATGCAATTGTTTGAGGATTGATCTAATGCAACAAAGTTGGGTAGTAAAGAGGTATGATCAAAGTGTTACTTGCCTTACTGATGATTCGTGAAACCTAGAGACTCGTAGTAGCACGCTCCGCACTCCGGGTACTCTATCGCAAACAAACAAGCATACAATAAGCAATCAAACAAAGATGAACGGGTAAAACTCAAACAAGAAGATCTAACCAGAAAGTTCAACTTAAGAACTCCGGTTTGCAAAAAGAATCAAATCAAACGAAACAACAAAACTCAAACTACGAAAGAAACAAGCTTCGATTACTAATCTGGACTAAAGTCAAATTTTATAGTGGCAAAAACTTGTTTAAGTTGATTAAACAAAAAGAGGGCTTTGAGATGAAACTCTAGTCGCTTGAATCACCTAATTCCGATAAACGAGCGAAAAGATAAACTAAAACGAAAATCGGATAAAAAATCGCGATCGAAAATAATCGCGAAAAAATCCGAGAAAAAGAAAAACTGACGAACAGGCTAACGAACGAACGTTCGCTGTCTGCGGCTAACGGGCGAAAACCGTTCATTAAAACGAACGTACGGATGAACGTCCGCTAAATAACTAAACAAAAAAACAATCTAAAACAATAAAAAAACCGGTCGGTTTTCTCGCAAAAAACCGACGGCGGCAGCGGCTACCTCCAACGGGGTCGGGCGGAGGCGGCGGGGCGGCGTCCGGCGGCGGGGCGGCTCCCGCGACGGTAACGGCAGCAGCAGCGCGCGACGGCGGCGTGGGGGCTAGGGTTAGGGTTTCGGCGGGGTGGGCTGGCGGCGACGACTTGGGCCTCGGGGCGGCTCAGGCTGCGGCTTATAAAGCCCCCGGCCGAAGGAATCCGGCTCGGGCACGGCGCGTAGGTCGGTTGACTTTTTTTAAATTATTCCACGCAGAAAAACAAATAAAAGAAATACTAAACGGACTCCAAAAATCCTAAAATAAATTTTCCCCGTCCTCCAAAAATCTACCGGACAAGGTGAACATTTATTTGGGACTCTAATGCAATTTTCAAAAACGCACATTTTTCCTAATTCAAATAAAATAGCGATAAAACTCCGAATAAAATTCCTATTTGATTTTAATATTAAATCTCCAATATTTCTTTATTTTGAGGAAGTCATTTTATCCTCTCTTTTTTATTTTTATAAAAGAAATATTTGAAGATAAAATAATCAAAATCAAACGATCCTCTTTTCAAAATTCGAGAAATCTCAAATATGAAAATAATGAAATCCCCAACTCTCTCCATGGGTCCTTGAGTTACGTAGAATTTCTAGGATCAAGCCAAAAAAATGCAATAAGCTATGATATGCAATGATGACCTAATGTATAACATTCCAAATTGAAATTTTGGGATGTTACAGATTAACTTTTAACCACAATTCCTGAAGAATTTATTATTTAACAATTTAATCACAATTCTCAAGAATCGCACTTTACTTGACCGATTTTCTCTACCTCCTATAACTTGTATGACATTCACACCTGAGCTGGACATTCCAGTCTTCTTTTCTTCCTGATGACCCACAAGTATATGGGATCAATCGTAGTTCTTTCGATAAGTAAGGTGTTGAACCCAACGAGTAGCAGAAGGAAATGACACATGGTTTTCAACAAGGTATTCTCTGCAAGCACTAAAATTATAAGTAATGAGTACTTTGATAGCAAGATAATTTCTAACGAACAAGTAACGATAGTAGTAACAAAGGTGAAGCAAGGTAGCCCAATCCTTTTGAGGGAAAGGACAGGCCAAAACGGTCTCTTATGATAAGCAAAGTGTTCTTGAGGGTACACGGGAATTTCATCTAGTCACTTTCATCATGTTGGTTCGATTTTTGTTCGCTACTTTGATAATTTGATATGTGGGTGGACCGGTGCTTAGGTGCTGTTCTTACTTGAACACACCTCCTACTTATGATTAACCCCCTCGCAAGCATCCACAACTATGAGAAAAGTATTAAGAATAAATTCTAACCATAGCATTAAACTTTTGGATCCAAATCATTCCCTTACGGAATAGCGCATAAAATAGGGTTTAAGCTTCTGTCACTCTCGCAACCCATCATCTAATAACTACCCCACAATGCATTCCCTTAGGCCCAAATATGGTGAAGTGTCATGTAGTCGACGTTCACATGACACCACTAAGGGAATCACAACATACATACCATCAAAATATCGAACACATATAAAATTCACATGATTACTTGCAACAAGACTTCTCCTGTGACCTCAAGAACAAAAGTAACTACTCACAAATGATAATCATGCTCAAGATCAGAGGGGTATTAAATAGCATATTGGATCTGAACATATAATCTTCCACCAAATAAACCATATAGTAATCAACTATAAGATGTAATCAACACTAGTAGTCACCCACAAGTACCAATATATAGTTTCGGTACAAAGATTGAACAGAAGAGATGAACTAAGGTTTGAGAGGAGATGGTGTTGTTGAAGATGTTGATGGAGATTTCCCTCCCCAAGATGGGAGAGTTGTTGGTGATGATGATGACGGCAATGATTTCCCCCACCTGGAGGGAAGTTGCCCCAGCGGAATCGCTCCACCGGAGGGCAAAAGTGCTCCTGCCCAAGTTCCGCCTCGAGATGGTGGTGCTTCGTCCCGAAAGTCCTCCCCTTGTTTTTTCTAGGTTAAAATGACTTATATACCAGAAGAGGGGCACCGGAGGTGGGCCAAGGAGGGCACAACCCACCAGGGCGCGCCTGGGCTCCCTGGTGCGCCTAGGTGAGTTGTGCCCACCTGGTGGGCCCCTTCTGGTACTTATTGGCTCCAATATTTCTTATATATTCCATAAAAATTCCCCGTAAAGTTTCAGCTCATTTGGAGATATGCAAAATAGGTAGCCTGACGTAGCTTTTTCAGGTCCAGAATTCCAGCTATCGGTATTCTCCCTCTTTGTGTGTACCTTGCATATTATGAGAGAAAATGCATTAGAATTACTCAAAAACATTATTGTGCATAAAAACAATATAAATAATAGTAGGTAAACATGATGCAAAATGGACGTATCAACTCCCCCAAGCTTAGATCTCGCTTGTCCTCAAGCGAAAACCGAAATCGAAAAACATGTCCACATGCTTAGAGATAGAGGTGTTGATAAAAAACAAAATACGGACATAGAAGCATCACATATATTATTATAACAGCAACAAACTTTAACATAAAACTTTTATCATAGAGCTTTCATCATAGACTTCTCATGAATAAGTAACAATTCATCACAACATCAAAGTATAACGCATAAACTCTATTGGAAACCAACAAACTATGTTCTCAGTCAACTTTGCAACTACAATTCATCATCGTTTCAGGAAGGGTCACGTATCGGAGCCTTTAGGCAAGTCCACATACTCAACCATCATATAGTCTTCTATGATTGCTAACACTCACCGCATACACATGAGCAAAATGTTTCAACTGGACACACAGAAAGATAGGGGCTTATAATTTTGCTTCCCAACGTATTCACCTCAAGGTTGATGTCAACAATAATAACACATGCCACCCATATCCAACTAGATATATGTGCCTAGATATTTCCTCACCACATGATGCTTGCCAAAAGAAAAAAAATAAAAAGGAATATAGAGAAATACTTTGACTCTTTGCATAAAAGTAAATACATGAAAGTAAAATATAGGCCCTTCACAGAGGGAAGCAGAGATTGCCATGCGCTTGTTTGTTTGTATGCTCAATCTCTTAGTGCAAAATAATTTCACGTCATATTGCCCCTTATGATAGCAACCTTTATTATGCAGTCTGTCGCTTTTATTCTTTGCCATCCCAAGTTCGTAAAACGCTCAATTTTCTCTTACACTAAATGATCCAACACTTTTAGAAGCAATTTTTATTGCCTTCCTTATTGCACCGATGACAAATTACTTGAAGGATCTTACTCAATCCATAGGTAGGTATGGTGGACTCTCAAAACAAGATTTGGGTTTAAGGGTCTTTGGATGCACAAGTAGTATCTCTAGTTAGTGCGGAATTTTTGTCTATCAAAGATAGGGGCAAGAACCACGTGTTAAAGGATCTATGACAATATAACTTCTATGTGAATATGAATAAACATAAATCATTACATTGTCTTCCTTGTCCAACGTCAACAATTTTGGCATATAATATTTTGGTGGGGGCTCACAATCACAAAAGATGTCCAAGATAGTATATTTGCATGTGAATCTTATCTTCCCTTATTAATTCTTTCATGAATTGCATCATTGACCAATGCTATGTTTGTAAATCTCTAATAAATTTTTCTACTTATACTTTTCCTTATGTGATGTCATTACTTACCATAAGAGTAGCATATGATATGTTCATTTATTTCCTTTCTTTTTATTAAACATAAAAGTAAAGAAAGCAAAACTCAAACTAAACTTTATTATATATCTCGCACACGATTACAAGGATAGATCACTAAGCAAACTCTCAAAAATAAAGGATCGAACTAAACTTTTATTCATCTAAAGCAAAAGATAACTATGGATCGAACTAAGATAAGTAAAGGCAAAAGGTAACGGAGGTGATATGATACCGGGGCACCTCCCCCAAGCTTGGCACAAGCCAAGGGGATTGCCCATACCCGATGCTCAAGTTTCTTTTGGTGATGTAGAAGGAGGTGGTGGTGATGAAGTAGCGATCTTATCCTTCATGATCAAAAGATTCTTCAATCTACAAATAACGCTCCGGAGGGCGATGATATGCTCTTGCAACAGAATATTTCCACGAGTGAGATATTTATTTTGCACACGAACCATTTCAATGATCCTAAAGGGTTCAATCTCAGTAGGGGTAAGATGAGCATAGTAAGGTTTAAGGAAATCTTCTTCTTCCTCCTCGATAGGCAGGGCTTGCTCGACCACCGGTGCTTGATCTCCAATGGCCTCCTTGCTCTTGCCTCCTTCGAGAGGTACTTCGGGCTCCTCTCTCTTCAGCTCGAGCTTCATCAACCAAGCATCCTCTTCTACTTTGTTCGAGGAGGGAGAAGACACGATGCCTAGCTTAACAGATCTGACCGGAAACAGCAAGGAAAACAAAAAACAGGAGATTTCTCTGTGATACAGTGGCAATAGGTTCGGGGGGTATGTAAAGATATTTTTTATCTTGGGAAACAAGCAAACTGAAGAAAAATGGAGTCCGAAAGATACCCGAGGTGTATTCCAAAACTGACAAAAAATATTTTTGCGGATTTTTCGAACTCCGTTTACTTACCGTATCACGTATCTCCTCTTTTTCACGATTCTGGAGTGTTTCCGAAGGTTTCCTTTATGTGTTCTTCCGGTGTCATAGTTTGGATAATATTGCTTTCAACATTAACGGGCGTACCTAAGATATAATGTTTTATTCTTTGCCCATTGACAACCTTCGGGTTGGTACCTTCGGCATTATTAATTTTGATGGCTCCCGATCAATAAACTTCCTCGATAACATAGGGTCCTTCCCATTTGGAGAGGAGTTTCCTGCAAAGAACCTTAAATGAGAGTTGTACAAAAGAACATATTCTCCAACTTTGAACTCACGCTTTTGGATTCTTTTATCATGCCATCTTTTGACTTTTTATTTAAATAACTTGGCATTTTCATAAGCTTGGGTTCTCCATTCATCTAGTGAGCTAATATCAAATAACCTCTTTTCATCGGCAAGTTTGAAATCATAGTTGAGTTCTTTCATTGCCCAATATGCTTTATTTTCCAACTCAAGAGGCAAATGACAAGCTTTTCCATAAACCATTTTATAAGGAGACACACACATAGGATTTTTATATGTTGTTCTATAAGCCCAAAGTGCATCGTCTAATTTCTTAGACCAATTCTTCCGGGAGCAATTGATAGTCCTTTGTAAAATTAATTTTATTTCTCTATTGCTAAGTTCAACTTGACCACTAGACTGAGGATGATAAGGTGATGCAATTATATGGTTAACATCATACTTAGCAAGCATTTTACGGAGAGCACCATGAATAAAATGTGAACCGCCATCAGTCATTAAATATCTAGGGACTCCAAACCTTGGGAAAATAACTTCCTTAAGAATTTTAATAGAGGTGTTGTGATCAGCACTACTAGTTGGAATAGCTTCTACCCACTTAGTAACATAATCAACAACAACCAAAATATGTGTATACCCATTAGAGGATTGAAAAGGTCCCATGTAATCAAATCCCCATACATCAAATGGTTCAACAACAAGAGAATAATTCATAGGCATTTCCTGACACTTACCAATATTACCAATTCTTTGACATTCATCATAATATAAAACAAACTTACGGGCATCCTTGAAGAGAGTAGGCCATTAAAAACCAGATTGCAATACCTTGTGAGCAGTTCTATCTCCTGCATGATGCTCTCCATAAGCTTCATAGTGGCATTTCCATAGGATTTGTCCTTGTTCATGATCAGGTACACAACGTCTAATAATACCATCCACTCCTTCTTTATAAAGATGTGGGTCATCCCAAAAGTAATGTCTTAAAACATAGAAGATTTTTTATTTTGTTGGTATGTGAAGCTAGGTGGTATATATTTAGAAACAATGTAATTAGCATAGTCGGCATACCTAGGAATGTTATGAGAAACATTGCAGCTAATTGTTCATCAGGAAAACTATCATTAATAGGTTGTGGGTCATCAAGAATATTTTCTAGCCTAGACAAGTTATCAGCCACGGGATTCTCAGCTCCCTTTCTATCAATGATATGTAAGTCAAATTCTTGCAACAAGAGAATCCACCTAATGATTATAGGTTTAGCATCTTTCTTTTCCATAAGATATTTTATAACAACATGATCGGTGTGAACAATAACTTTAGAATCAACAACGTAAGATCTGAATTTATCACAAGCAAACACCACTGCTATGAAATCTTTTTTAGTAGTAGCATAATTTCATTGAGCATTGTCTAGAGTTTCACTAGCATAATGAATAATATTTAATTTATTATCAACTCTTTGTCCTATAATAGCACCAACAGCATAGTCACTAGCATCACACATAATTTCAAAAGGTAAGTTGCAATCAGGTGGTTGAATAATAGGTGCGGAAATCAAGGCTTTCTTAAGTGTTTCAAAGGCTTCTACACAATCATCATCAAAAACAAATGGAACATCCTTTTGTAAAAGATTTGTAAGAGGCCTAGATATTTTAGAGAAGTCTTTAATAAACCTCCTATAGAAACTAGCGTGACCAAGGAAACTGGGAATACTTTTGATATCTTTAGGACATGGAATTTTCTCAATTGCATCAACTTCAGTTTTATCCACCTTAATACCTCGTTCAGAAATTTTATGTCCCAAGAAAATACCTTCATTAACCATAAAGTGGCACTTCTCCCAATTCAAGACAAGATTAGTGTGCTCGCATATCTGCAAAACTCGATCAAGGTTACTTAAGCAATCACCAAAAGAAGTTCTGTAAAAGGAAAAACCATCCATGAAAACCTCAACAATCTTTTCACAAAAATCAGAGAATATAGCAGTCATCTATCTTTGAAAGGTTGCAGGTGCATTACATAAACCAAAAGGCATATGTCTATAAGCATAAGTTCCAAAAGGACAAGTAAAGGTGGTTTTATCTTGATCAGGTTGTGTGACAGGTATTTGAGAAAAACCAGAATATCCATCAAGGAAACAAAAATATGTGTGATTTGACAATCTTTCTAGCATTTGATCAATAAAAGGCAGAGGGCAATGATATTTCCTAGTAGCTTTATTTAATTTCCTAAAATCAATTACCATTCTATAGCCAGTGACAATCCTTTGTGGAATAAGTTCATTCTTGTCATTAGGAACAACAGTAATACCTCCCTTCTTAGGGACACAATGAACAAGACTTACCCATCTACTATCAGCTATAGGACAGATTATACCTGCTTCCAGAAGCTTCATTATTTCAGTTCTTACCACTTCTTTCATCTTAGGATTTCAACGTAGTTGGTGATCAACAACGGGTTTAGCATCAGGTTCCATATTAATTTTGTGCTGACAGAGAGTTGGACTAATGCCCTTTAAATCGTCAAGAGTAAACCCAATAGCAGCTCGGTGCTCCTTCAGAACCTTTAATAATCTTTCTTCTTCATGTTGTGAAAGGTTAGCACTAATAATAACAAGATATGTCTTCTTCTCATCAAGATAAGCACATTTGAAAGTGTCTGGCAATTGTTTTAATTCAAACACAGGATCACCTTTAGATGGAGGAGGACCTCCTAGAGTTTCAAAGGCGTTTAAGCAAAGGACGTTGTTCAAAGCAAATCTTATCTATTTCATTTCATTCATGCATATGCATATCATTCTCATGGTCTAGCAAATATTGTTAGGAGGTACAACAATAGAAGGAAGACCAATTATTTCATCCTTACTAGGCAAGGCCAGTTCTTTTGGCAGCTTAAAAAATAAGCCGCCTCCTCCCCAGCTTATCCCACAAGCCGCCTCTCTTATTAATTGAGGCTTCTAAACTAGTTATGGGATAACTAATTTAGAAGTCTCAACAAATTCTATGAGCGGCTTATTTTTTAAGCTGGGGAGAGGCAGCTTATTTTTTAAGCCGCCCAAAAGAACTGGCCCTGATGCTTCATACTAAACTTAGAAAACATAAATTCATGAGACTCATCACCAAAACTAACATCGACAGTTTGTTTCTCACAATCTATTTTAGCATTAACAGTGTTAAGAAAGGTCTACCAAAGATAATGGGACAAAAGTCATCTTGTGGGGAACCAAGAACAAGAAAATCAGTAGGATATTTTATTTTTTTCACACAAGACTTCAACATCTCGTTCAATCCCAAGTGGTGTGATGGTGTCTCTATTAGAAACTTTAATAGTAACATCTATGTATTCTATATCAGCAGCTGCTATATCATTCATAATTTCTTGATATAAGGTAAAAGGAATAGCATTCACGCTAGCACCTATGTCGCATAAACCATGATAACATTGATCTCCTATCTTAACTGAGACAATAGGCATGCAAACAATGGGTTTATGTTTATCCTTTTCATCGAGTTTGGCAATTCTAGCAGCTTCATCACATAAGTAAATAACGTGCCCATCTATATTTTCAACCAGGCGATCCTTAACAATAGCAACACTAGGTTCTACCTTAATTTGTTCAGCTGGTTTAGGTGTTCTAATATAACTTTTATTGACCACAGTTGGAACTTTAGCATGTTCCTTCATCCTAACAGGGAAATGTGGTTTTTCAATATAAGCAGTAGGAACAAGTGGATCAACATTATAGATAATAGTTTCATCTTTAGCTATTACCGGTTCTTTAATTTCTCCTTTAATATGTGGGTGATATTTAAACCACTTCTCCTTAGGAAGATCAACATGAGTAGCAAAAGATTCACAAAAGGAGGTTATTATCTCAGAGTCAAATCCATATTTAGTGCTAAACTTTTGAAAAGCATCGATATTCATAAAAGTTTTAACACAATCATACTTAAGCTTAATACCCGACTCTTTACCTTCGTCGAGTTCCCAATCTTTAGAGTTGCGTTTAATTCTTTCTAAAAGGTCCCACCGAAATTCAATAGTCTTCTTCATAAAGGAATCAGTACAAGAAGTATCGAGCATGGATCGATCATCTGTAACATCCCAATTTTCTATTTGGATGTTAATCATTAGGCCATCATATGCATCCATGGTTCTTGCATTTTGAATTGGTTTTATTTGGACATTTTGATCCAAAAGACCTTAAGCAACTCAAGGACCAATTGAGAGAGTTGGAGGTTTTCATAAAATTTCCATTTTTGAATTTTTCAACATTGGTAAATTGGATCAAGGTGATTTTTATTTGAAATTATTTTTCCAATTATTTTGAAATAAATAAAATAATGAGAGAAGATAATATGACTTCTTCAAAACAGAGGAAATAATGGAAGTATAATTTTAAATAAAAATATATATTTTATTTGATTTTTATTTGAGATTTTATTCAGTTAAATTAGAAAAAAAATTGCATTTTTACCTAGAAAAATGTTCATGTTGTCCTAAATATTAGGAGAGGACCGTGAAAATTATTTTTGGGATTTTTGGGTTTTTATTTTATTTTATTTTGGATTTTTTCTGTGAAATTATTAAAAAAACTCCCGAATTGGGCCGGCCTAGCCGAGCCAGCTCAGCCCGTGCCGCCACCGCCTTCCCTGCTCGAGTCCGGCACGACTCCATCGCTGGAGCCGTGGGAGCTCGGGACTCCCCCGAGGTTTGCCGCCCCCTATATATATAGCGACTCCGGGCCCCCTTGGACCCCGAGTCAGCCGCACAGCCGCCGCCTTTAGTCATCGTCCCCGCCTGCCTCGTAGCCGCGCCGCCGCCGCCGCTGCCATCGCGGCCACCGAGCCACTCGCCGCCGCTCTGCATCGCCCACGCCGCCGCCTCCACTCGCCTGCGTCGCCGCACCCCTCTACCCCGCAGCCCCGCCGACGCGCCGCTCGCCAGAGCCGCCGCCGTTCCCGATCTGCCGCCAGTTTTCGCCAAAAAACCGCCGAACCGGTAAAAACCGATCCGGTTCTTTAGTTCTTTCGGTTTTTCTTTTAGGTCGGTTTTATTTTAGGGTTCGTTAAGTAGCGAATGTTCACCCGATTCGTTTATTTAGCGAACGAATTCGTTCGTTAGTCTCTGTTAGCAGACGTTCGTTCTTAGATTTTTCTTTTTCTGTTTATTTTCGGCCAGGGACCTATCTGCAAATAGTTTCTTTATAGATTAGTCCCTAATCTTCAAACCCTCACTACTGTTTGCTCATTTATCCAAACCCAGTAAAACCAATGCCAAAGTCTTCGTCTTGTTCCACTCTGTCCAGATAATCAACTTGAACATGATTTTAGAAATTTAAAACTTGGTTTCAAGCAGATTTGAATTCGAACTTCTTTTGATCGTAGTTTGAGTTTCGTAACTCTGATTCGATTGATTCTTTTTGCAAATCGAAGCTCTTTAGTTGAACTTTCAATTTAGACTTTTTATTTTGGTTTTACCTTTTCATCTTATGCTTGAGTGCTTATGTATGCTATTTTTTGTTCATGATAGAGTTTCCGGAGTGCGAGGCTTGCTACTTCGAATCTCTAGGGTTTTCCGACCGTTAGCAAGGCAAGTAACACTTTGATCATACTCCCTTTATTACCCAGTTTTTATGCATTAGTTTCAACCCTCAAATATTGCATGAGTAGGAGTTGATAACATGTAGGTATTGGGAAGTAGTTGATGAGGTAGGAACCTATTGTCTTATATTCAACCCTGGGTGTTACTACGTTATGCTTATGCTGCTATGCTATGCTTGTAGATGTGGATTGGTTTGAGAGACTTCATGAAAGATGTGAGAGTTATTATTAACTAAGGGAAACTTAAGGTGGCTACTTTAATACACATCTGGGTGGATTGGTTGTGGGCACCTGGGGATATACTAGTGTTGTCCTAGGAGATCCCGGGGAACCCGTGTGATCATCCTATGGTTCGCCACCCAGGCTCAAAGGGATCATAAGATTATTCATGCTAGAAACTTATTTGTGCAGCCACAAGCCATTATGGGCTCTGGCATAGTTGAGTAAGTTGTCGGAATCCTTTCCATGATGGGCTAGCAGATGTAGGGGATTGTAGGTGTACCGACCTATCTATCGGTTAAGGGGACCTCTTTGGAAAGACTTTTTCTTGATCATCCGTTTCTCAAACATCATGTAGTGGAAGAATATCAAATGGAGGAGATCGAGTCTTGTGGGGAAAAGTGTGTAAACCTCTGCAGAGTGTATAAATTAATCATGGTTAGTCGTGTCCCCGGTTATGGACATCTTGAGTATCTGGTACTTGAATTACTATGTTGATCTCATCACTTAACTTAATTAATTTTTCGGGTTATTAATTTTAATTTTGGGATTGAGTTGGGGTTACCTTCTCAATTATTTCAACAAACTTTGTAGATAAATGAGATATATTCCTTTGTTGTAGGGAAAAACTAGCTTTATGCAAATGATAACCATAGAGCCTCCACCAGCCATACATGCATGTAGTGATAGATGTTATTTTGTTCATTGTGCTATAGTGTTATCTTGCCAGCATATTCCATGTGCTGACCTACACGGCTGCAACGTATCATGTTGCAGAATTTTCAGACGAAGAGTAAGGTGTGCTACGTCGTTGTCATGCACTCAGTATTGCAGTGGAGTTGGATGGACTCATTTATCTTTGATGCTTCCACAGTTATCTTGGTTTAGATGGCCTTCTTCCATATTATTGTAATAAGTACTCTTTATGAGACACTCGATGTAATAAGTCTGTGATTGAACTCTATTATAATTCCTTGAGTACTGTGTACGTGTCAGCAATACCAACCCAGGGATGACACTTAAGCACAAAGACTTGACCGTCTGAGGTCGGGTCGCTACAAGATGGTATCAGAGCACATGCTGATTGTAGGATGCGACCACTAGGATAAGCCATAGGATACTTTTCTCGACTCATTTCTGACTCTTCTCCATTTCTACTCTATAGATGGTGGACCCAAGGAACAAGTTCACTCAATCAGATGACGACACCCCTTTCGGACGACACTTGAAGGAAGTCACTAGGTACCTGAGCATCGGCACACCAAGCTACACCGGAACCTACACTGCCACTTTACCAGAAGAGGAGCGTTGGATGATCCGAGTTCATGTTCCAGGAAGGAAATTCGCACCAGTTACCGAGCCCATCAAGTTTTCCTTTGATGCACCAACCTGGAGTCTAGGAAAGAGCATGGCCGCCCACATTGCCATTGGACACATCGGCAAGGTGTACAACAAGGATCTTAAGGACACCATCTACCAGATATGTGGACGCCGAGATGAGCAATGGGAGATGATTTGCACCAGGAAGGATAAATCCATTGTAGCCTACATACAAGAGTTGAATCAGCACATTCGTCGTCAGGAGAACCAAATGTGCACAAGTACGATAGACATGAAGAAGGTGATGACCCGGAAGATGGAGCTAGAAGAGGAGCTCAAGTCTACGCGCGATGGTTATGAAGAGGAAATTGATGTACTACTTGAGAAGAATGAAGACCTGAAGAAGAAGCTAGGAATATTCATGGGTGATCCTGAACCTAAAGAAGACATCTGTTCTGAAGACTACATCGTACTAGACGACACAGACTCCGACCCCGACAGCGATGATGATTATGAAGACGAAGCTGGAGCAGATATCATGGAGTCTTCCACCGAATAAAATTTCTAGTTGACCACCCTATTACCATTAGTATTCTTCCATGTATATAGGAATAGTCCGAGCATTTTGTAACGATAGCTTAGATCGATTGTATGATCTTGTTTGAATTGAGTGGTGTGAAATGAATGTGTTTGTCTCATGTGCATATGGGTAGTGATCTCTCTATAGACCTCACTCTATTCTGTTCTCACCCCTCTAAACCTATCAGATGCCTCCAAGACGTGACCCCGGATTTGTTTTCCCACCGGAGCTCACTCAGTTGATCCAACAGTAGAATGCCTTCATGCAGTTGCTAGTCCAGAACCAAGGCAACAACAAAAACAACAACAACAACTCACCGCCACCACCTCTAGTGGACAACTTAGCCTGTTTTCTGAGGTTGAATCCGCCGATATTTTCTAGTAGCACCGAATCGATTGTTGCTGATGACTGGCTCCGCATGATTGGAAGGGAGCTGACCACCGTAGGTTGCACAGATGCTGAGAATGTGCACTTTGCCGCACATCAACTGGATGGACCCGCAGCCTCATGGTGGGAGAACTACACTGCCACTTTCCCCGTGGCCAATGTCACTTGGGATCAGTTTCAGCAAGCATTTTGCACTACACATGTTTCAGCTGGAGCCATGAATATGAAGAAGCGTGAGTTTCGCAACTTACGCTAGGGAAATCGTACTGTGGGGCAGTACGTGGATGAGTTCAGCAAGTTAGCACGCTATGCCCCAGATGATGTGGCCACAGATGCCGCAAAGCAGGAGAAGTTTATGGAGGGGCTGAATGATGAGCTGGATATGTAGTTGATGGTGACAACATTCACCAACTACCAGGAGTTGGTAGATAGGGCTCTCATGATTGAAGGCAAGCAGCAGTAGATTGAGAATCGCAAACGGAAGTATGGACATGGGAAGTATAACTCTGGAGCTCACCAGAAGCCTTGTTTTACCCTGAACACGGGAGGACATGCCCATCATAACCAGGGAGGCCATTCCCACAATGGAGGAAGTTCACATAACCACAGTGGCCCTAAGAATGGGAACGGAGGAAAGAACGGTCAGAGCCGTTCCAACCCAGCAACACCCGCCAAGAAGGATCTGAGTCATGTTACCTGTTTCAAGTGCAGGAAGACTATACACTATGCCGATGAATGTCCTGAGATAAAGAATGGGAATGGAAATGGAAGCTCTGGGAAGAAGCCCAATCCTTTCACCAGAGGGCAGGTGAACCACGTCAACATGGAGGAAGTTGAGGAGCAGCCCGATGCAGTTATTGGTAAGTTTTTTATTAAGTCATTTACTGCTCTTGTCCTTTTTGACACTGGTGCATCGCATTCATACATATCAAGGGGATTTGTGGATAAGTTTAAGTTGCCCACCGTAGCCCTTAAGACACCTATGTTAGTAAGCTCACCTGGAGCAGAGTATATGGCTAGCGGAGGATGTTTTTAGTTGCCATTGACCATAGGTAGACATGTTTTCCCCTCAGACCTAATAATTTTGGAGTCACAAGGATTGGATGTGATACTAGGCATGTATTGGCTATCAATGTATGGAGGAAATATTGATTGTGCTAGTAAGTCAATTCTCCTCACCACCCAGAGGGTAAATGGATCAAATATGTGACCAGGCATGCGCCAAGGAGGACCCAAGTAAATTCACTCTCGGGAGTTGTTCAGGAGGAAGTGCTAGTTGTGACGGATTATCTCGATGTGTTCCTAGAGGAATTACCAGGCGTGCCACCAAATCGAGATATAGAATTTTTGATAGAGTTGTTACTAGGCACCGGACCAATATCGAAGAGACTGTATCGGATGCCCGCAAATCATCTGGAGGAAATTAAGAAGCAAATTAAAGAGTTATTGGAGAAATGTTATATCTGACCAAGTTCATCACCGTGGGGAGCCCCAGTGCTCTTAGTTGAGAAGAAGGATGGATCTTTGAGGATGGTTGTTGATTATCGTGCACTGAATGAAGTGACGATCAAGAACAAGTACCCACTACTGATGATCAACGATTTGTTTGACCAGCTGCAGGGATCTAACGTATTCTCCAAGATCCATCTTCGATCAGGATACCACCAACTGAAGATTCGAGAACAGGATATACCTAAGACAGCTTTTACCACAAGGTACGAGCTGTATGAGTACACTGTCATGTCTTTTGGATTGACTAACGCCCCTGCCTATTTTATGAGTATGATGTATAAGGTGTTCATGGAGTTCTTGGATAAGTTTTTTGTGGTGTTCATTGATGATATATTGGTGTACTCGAAGAATGAAGAAGAACACAAGGAACATTTGCGCTTAGTTCTAGAGAAGCTCAGGGAACATTAGCTATACGCCAAGTTCAGCAATGTGAGTTTTGGTTGAAAGAAGTTGGATTTCTCGGACATGTTATATCCAGAGAAGGTATAGCAGTCGATCCTACTAAGGTTCGGTCTATCACAGAGTGGTTGGCACCCACCTCAGTTGGATAAATACACAGTTTTCTTGGACTCACAGGATATTACTGGAGATTCATTGAGAACTTTCCAAGATTGCGAAGCCCATGAAGGAGTTATTAAAGTAGGACACCAAGTTCAAATGGACCGAAGAATGTGAGGCCAGTTTTCAGGAGTTGAAGAAACGTTTAGTTACAGCCCTAGTGCTAATTATTCTGGATATACGCAAGGATTTCCAAGTGTATTGCGATGCTTCTCGCCAGGGACTTGGAGGTGTACTTATGCAAGACAAAAGAGTTGTTTCATATGCCTCACGTCAACTTCGACCTCATGAGTTGAATTATGCCATGCATGATTTGGAGTTAGCAGCCGTAGTGCATGCGCTCAAGACCTGGAGACATTTTCTTATTGGAAACCGTTGTGATGTATACACGGATCATAAGAGTTTGAAGTATATCTTCACGCAGAAGGAGTTGAATCTCAGGCAGAGGAGATGGTTGGAACTCACAAAGGATAATGATATGAAGCTGCATTATCATCCAGGAAAGGCCAATGTTGTAGCAGACGCTTTGAGCCGCAAGAGTTATGTAAATACTCTCGTAACCGGAGGTTTACCGTAGGAGTTAACAGACGATCTCAGAGAACTATGGATGGAGATAGTTTCGAGAGGTTTTGTAGCAGCATTGGAAGTTCAGTCCACGTTGTTGGGAAAGATTCGAGAAGCCCAGAAGACTGATAAGGAGATTGAGGAAATAAAGGAAAGGATGAGTAAAAGAAAGGCCAAAGGTTTTCATGAGGATGAGCACGAAACTTTATGGTTTGAGGATCATATTTATGTGCCCAATGATGCAAAGATCAGAAAGTTAATACTTCAGGAAGCTCATGACTCGCCATACTCGATTCACCCTGGAAACACCAAGATGTATTTGGATTTGAAGGAACATTTCTGTTGGACATGTATGAAGAAGGATATTGCCGAGTATGTAGCAGTATGTGATGTATGTCAGCGAGTTAAGGCGGAACACCAGAAGCCAGCAGGATTACTACAGCCTATGTCGATACCCGAATGGAAGTGGGATAAACTTGGCATGGATTTCATCACCGGATTACCCAGGACACGATCGGGATATGACTCTATTTGGGTAGTAGTTGATCGGTTGACCAAAGTGGCTCACTTTATCCCCGTGAAAACCACTTATACAAGCGCGAAGTTGGCCAAGATAGATATGACTAGGATCGTATGTCTACATGGAGTTCCGAGGACCACCGTATCAGATAGAGGAACACAGTTTATCTTGAAGTTTGGGAATCAGTTGCATTAGACTTTGGCTACCAGGCTAGAGTTCAGTATAGCCTTTCATTCACAGACAGATGGACAGACCGAGAGAGTCATTCAGATTTTGGAGGACATGTTGAGAGCTTGTGCGCTAGATTATGGATCTAGTTGGGATGATAATTTTCCTTACGCAGAGTTCTCGTACAACAACAGCTACCAGACTAGCTTGAAAATGGCCCCTTTCGAAGCTCTGTATGGAAGGAGGTGCAGGACACCATTGATGTGGGATGAAGTTGGAGACCATCAATTGTTTGTACCAGATTTAATCAAAGAGTCTGAAGAGAAGGTTAAGTTTATTCGTGACAGACTGAAGGTAGCTTAGTCCAGGCAGAAGAGCTATGCTGATACTAAACGCAAGGAGGTAGCCTATGAAATTGGAGATAGAGCATATCTTCGTGTGTCACCTCTGCGAGGAGTTAAACGATTTGGAGTCAAAGGAAAGTAAGCACCATGATTTGTAGGACCATACCGGGTTTTGGAACGTATGGGAGAAGTGGCCTACAAGTTGGAGTTACCCAAAGGTTTGTCAGGAGTTCATGATGTGTTTCGCGTTTCCCAATTGAAGAAGTGCCATGCATAGATGGCCGATATTCCTCTAAGAGATACAGTGCCCGTGGAAGCAATTCAGTTGGAGAGTGACCTAACCTACGAGGAGAAACCCTTCAAGATTCTCGAGTTTGCCAGCCGAGTTACACGCAGCAATGTCATCAAGTTTTGCAATGTTCAGTGGAGTCACCATACCGAGGAAGAAGCCACCTAGGAGCGAGAAGAAGACCTACCGAAAGACCACCCGCACCTATTTGCTAGCCAACCCGAATCTCGAGGGCGAGATTCATCTTAAGGGGGGTAGGTTTGTAACATCCCAATTTTTCAATTTGGATGTTAATCATTAGGTCATCATATGCATCCCTGGTTCTTGCATTTTGAATTGGTTTTATTTGGACATTTTGATCCAAAAGACCTTAAGCAACTCAAGGACCAATTAAGAGAGTTGGAGGTTTTCATAAAATTTCCATTTTTGATTTTTTCAAAATTGGTAAATTGGATCAAGGTGATTTTTATTTGAAATTATTTTTCCAATTATTTCGAAATAAATAAAATAATGAGAGAAGATAATATAACTTCTTCAAAACAGAGGAAATAATGGAAGTATCATTTTAAATAAAAATATATTTTATTTGATTTTTATTTGAGATTTTATTCAGTTAAATTAGGAAAAAATTGCATTTTTGCCCATAAAAATGTTCATGTTGTCCTAAATATTAGGAGAGGACCGTGAAAAATTAATTTTGGGATTTTAGGGTTATATTTTATTTATTTATTGGATTTTTTGCGAAATTATTTAAAGAAAACTCCCAAACTGGGCCGGCCCAACCGAGCCAGCCCAGCCCACGCCGCCACCGCCTACCCTGCCCGAGTCCGCCAGGACTCCGTTGCCGGAGCCGTGGGAGCTTGGGACTTCCCCGAGGTTCGCCGCCCCATATATATATAGCAACCCTGGGCCCCCTTGGACCCCCAGTCAGCCGCGCCGCCGCCACCTTTAGTCGTCGTCGCCGCTCCGCCTCGTAGCAGCGCCGCTGTCGCCGCGAAGCTCGTTGCCGCTCTGCACTGCCCGCGCCACCGCCTCCACTTACCCGCGTCGCCGCACCCCTCTACCCCGCAGCCCCGCCGACGCGCCGCTCGCTGGAGCCGCCGCAGCCGCCGCCGTTCTTGATCCGCCGCCGGTTTTCGCCAAAAAACCGCTGAACCGGTAAAAACCGATCAGGTTCTTTAGTTTTTTTCGATTTTTCTTTTAGGTCGGTTTTATTTTTAGGGTTCGTTAAATAGCGAACATTCACCCAATTCATTTTTAGCGAACGAATTCGTTCGTTAGTCTCTGTTAGCGGACGTTCGTTCGTTAGATTTTTCTTTTTCTTTTTATTTTTGGCCAGGAACCTATCCGCGAATAGTTTCTTTACAGATTAGTCCCTGATCTTCAAACCATCACTACTTTTTGCTCGTTTATCCAAATCCAGTGAAACTAACGCCAAAATCTTTGTCTTGTTCCCCTCTGTCTAGATAATCAACTTGAACATGATTTTGGAAATCTAAAACTTGGTTTCAAGCCAATTTGAATTCAAACTTCATTTGATTGTAGTTTGAGTTACGTAACTCCGATTCAATTGATTCTTTTTGCAAATCGAAGCTCTTCACTTGAAATTTCAGTTTAGAACTTTTCTTTTGGTTTTACCTTTGCATCTTATTCTTGAGTGCTTATGTATGCTATTGTTTGTTCACGATAGAGTTTCCGGAGTGCGAGGCTTGCTACTATGAATCTCTAGGGTTTTTTGATCGTCAGCAAGGCAAGTAACACTTTGATCTTACTCCCTTTATTACCCAGTTTTTATGCATTAGTTTCAACCCTCAAACACTGCATGAGTAGGAGTTGATAACATGTGGGTATTGGGAAGTAGTTGCTGAGGTAGGAACCTATTGTCTTATATTCAACCCTGGGTGTTACTACGTTATGCTTATACTGCTATCGTATGCTCGTAGACATGGATTGGTTTGAGAGACTTCATGAAAGATGTGAGAGTTATTATTAACTAAGGGAAACTTAAGGTGGCAACTTTAATACACATCTGGGTGGATTGGTTGTGGGCACCTGGGTATATACCAGTGTTCTCCTAGGAGATCCCGGGGAACCCGTGTGATCATCCTATGGTTAGCCACCCATGCTCAAAGGGATCATAAGATTATTCATGCTAGAAACTTCCGTGTGCATCCACAAGACATTATGGGCTCTGGCATAGTTGAGTAAGTTGTGGGGGTCCTTTCCATGATGGGCTAGCAGATTTAGGGGATTGTAGGTGTACATGCCTATCTATCGGTTAAGGGGACCTCTTCGGAAAGACTGTGTCTTGATCATCCATTTCTCAAACATCATGTAGTGCGAGAATATACAATGGAGGAGATCGAGTCTTGTGGGGAAAAGTGCGCAAACCTCTGCAGAGTGAATAAAGTAATCATGGTTAGCCGTGTCCCCGGTTATGGACATCTTGAGTATCTGGTACTTGAATTACTATGTTGATCTCATCACTTAACTTAATTAATTTGTCGGGTTATTAATTTTAATTTTTGGATTGAGTTGGGGTTACCTTCTCAATTATTTCAACAAACTTTGTAGATAAATGAGATATATTCCTTTATTGTAGGGAAAAACTAGCTTTATGCAAATGATAACCATAGAGCCTCCACCAGCCATACATGCATGTAGTGATAGCAGTTATTTTGTTCATTCTTCTATAGTGTTATCTTGCCAGCATATTCCATGTGTTGACCTACACGGCTGCAACATATCATGTTGCATAATTTTTAGACGAAGAGTAAGGTGCGCTAGGTTGTTGTCATGCACTAAGTATTGCTGTGGAGTTGGATGGACTCGTTTATCTTTGATGCTTCCGCAGTTATCTTGTTTTAGATGGCCTTCAGCCATATTATTGTAATAAGTACTCTTTATGAGACACTCGACATAACAAGTGTGTGATTGAACTCTGTTATAATTCCTCGACTACTGTGTGTCAGCAATACCGATCCAGGGATGACACTTAAGCACAGAGACTTGACCGTCTGAGGTCGGGTCGCTACATCATCATGAGAAAATCGAGCATAAAATTTTTGAATGGCAATTTCTCTTGAGCGCTCATGATTGGGGCATGAATATAACATTGAATTAAGCCCCCCCCCAAGCTAGAGCAATACTTTAACCTTCACGAAGCCAAAAATTATATATGTAATTTCGATCATGATGAACTAGATGCATAGGATAATTTTTTTGGTGGAACTCCAATTTCAATCGATTCCAATTCCGAGATCCTATATCATCGCATAGCCTGTGCCATGCCAATGCTTTTCCCTTCAAAGATAAAGGGAAAAGCTTCTTCTTAGCTTCATCTCCAGGTAAACCAACAAGCTTAAATAATCCACAAATTCCTTCCACATATATCAAGTGCATAACAGGATGTTCGGGTCCATCTCCTGCATAAGGATTAGCTAGCAGTTGTTCTATCATACCCGAAGGAATTTCATAACCAATATTTTCAGTAGGTGCAGTAGGTTGAGGGGTGACTAATTGTGGTTCCTGTTGAGGTGAAGATACCCCAAACAAACCCCTCAAAGGATTGTTTTCCATAGTAACAAGTGACAGTAAATTTTAGCATGTTGTAATAATTTTTCCTTACCAAGAGCGCTTCACTCCCAAGCAAACGGTGCCAGAAAAGGGCCTTGATGACCCACAAGTATATCAGATCAATCATATTCCTTTCGATAAGTAAGAGGGTCGAACCCAACGAGGAGCAGAAGGAAATGACAAGTGGTTTTGAACAAGGTATTCTCTGCAAGCACTGAAATTATAAGTAATGAGTAGTTTGATATCCAAGATAATTTGTAATGATCAAGTAACGATAGTAGTAACAAAGGTGAAGCAAGGTAGCCCAATCCTTTTGAGGCAAAGGACAGGCTAAAATGGTCTCTTATAATAAGCAAAGCGTTCTTGAGGGTACACGGGAATTTCATCTAGTCACTTTCATCATGTTAGTTCGATTTGTGTTCGCTACTTTGATAATTTGATATGTGGGTGGACCAGTGCTTAGGTGTTGTTCTTACTTGAACAAACCTCCAACTTATGATTAACCCCCTCGCAAGCATCCACAACTATGAGAAAAGTATTAAGAATAAATTCTAACCATAACATTAAACTTTTGGATCCAAATCAGCCTCATACGGAATAGCGCATAAACTAGGGTTTAAGCTTCTGTCACTCTCGCAACCCATCACCTAAGAACTACTCCACAATGCATTCCCTTAGGACCAAATATGGTGAAGTGTCATGTAGTCGACATTCACATGACACCACTAAGGGAATCACAACATACATACCATGAAAATATCGAACACATATAAAATTCATATGATTACTTGCAACAAAATTTCTCCCGTGACCTCAAGAACAAAAGTAAGTACTCACAAATGATAATCATGCTCAAGATCAGAGGGGTATTAAATAGCATATTGGATCTGAACATATAATCTTCCACCAAATAAACCATATAGTAATCAACTACAAGATGTAATCAACACTACTAGTCACCCACAAGTACCAATCTATAGTTCCGGTACAAAGATTGAACACAAGAGATGAACTAGGGTTTGAGAGGAGATGGTGTTGTTGAAGATGTTGATGGAGATTGCCCTCCCCAAGATGGGAGAGTTGTTGGTGATAATGATGACGATGATTTTCCCCCTCCGGGAGGGAAGTTCCCCCGGCGGAATCGCTCCGCTGGAGGGAAAAAGTGCTCCTGCCCAAGTTCCCCCTCGAGATGGCGGTGCTTCATCTCGAAAGTTCTCCCCTTGTTTTTTCTAGGTCAAAATGACTTATATACCATAAGAGGGTCATCGGAGGTGGGTCGAGGAGGGCACAACCCACCAGGGCGCGCCTGGGCTCCCTAGCGTGCCAAGGTGGGTTGTGCCCACTTGGTGGGTCCCCTCTAGTACTTATTGGCTCCAATATTTCTTATATATTCCATAAAAATTCCCCATAAAGTTTCAGCTCATTTGGAGTTGTGCAGAATAGGTAGCCTGATGTAGCTTTCTCAGGTCCAGCATTCCAGCTGCCGGTGTTCTCCCTCTTTGTGTGTGCCTCTCATATTATGAGAGAAATGGCATTAGAAATACTCCAAAAAGCATTATTATGCATAAAAACAATATAAATAACAGTAGGTAAACATGATGCAAAATGGACATATCACTTCCCGCATCTAAACTTCCTATAGTTTTACTTTCAATAGTTCTCCCACACAACAGAAGAATCATCTAACTTTTAACAATGACGTGAGCCCCAAACTTCCCTGGGTATGTAAGTCTCATTACATATTTTGGTTTTGTTCATTCTCTTTAAGTTCTCACCATCAACTAATGACTGGTGTTCTTCCGGATCTTACGTATTTTTAGTATCAAACATAGTTGAACGCTTCAGTAGAACTTGCAAACAAAAACACTTCTTTAGATATCATATATCTTTTAACCTTGTTCGTTTCTGAAGACAATTTTTAGTTCCAAGAATATTGCATAAGTATCCCAAACATTTTGAAGCTCAGATTTCTCAGTAGCAAGCAGACCATAATGTAATTCTTAGCCTTTTTGATCGAAAGACGCAAGTCTCATCATCCATAGCATTAGCAGGGGAGCATCGCAAACATGCGGTAGGACCAAATCCTTCTTTGCACTCTTAGAGGACAATCCTCTCAATCGTAAAAGATTCAACCAGACAAATAACAATCAATAAATTTCAACATCATAGTTGGAACAGTGAGCCATAATTCTACAACTATAATGCAAACTACACATAGACATAGTTCATAATTAATTTGCACTAGTGATTAGACTAAATTAATACATAATTGTGCTCCCACTCAAATCAACATCTCTGATAATTGATAGTGAGTGATTCAAGACCCTGATCTCATTCACACCCATGGATGGTGGAATCTCATATGATGTGAATTTCAACTGGTAGGCAATATTTTGCCAAGCATATCACTACATGACTCTTGTTCATCTTTTGATGTTGTGTGCTCCGAGCTTAGAACTTTTCTGCTAGAACTTCAAGACAACTGAGTGTTTCTGCTGTGAAGTCCTACCTCACCCGCCTTACACTTCACTTTTCATTTGTACTCATGGTAGCATGTAGTACTCCGAAAGGACACATGTTATAGATGATTGCAACACTAGGAAGAGCACCTTTTAACTTGATATTTACTGTGAGAGATCACCCTAATAATTGACTACTGCGCAATCAAAGGGTGCAAACAACAAAGGGACAAACATATGAGGTAGTTTCATAAAAGCATGATATGGTATAGCCCTGGGCACCGGGAATCCTCCATGATCATCTTTAATCTTCAGTTGAAGTGTCGTGACGGCCAATATTTCATTGCTGTGGCAAACGTTTTAAAAAGATGTCGTGGCGGAAATTTTAGAAAACATTGGCATGGCGACCATTTCAGAAAATGTTGTCGTGGCACCAAAATCTAAAATTCCACCGTGGCACGAAATTATAGCTCCTCGTCCCGTGCCAAGTACACCTTCTCCTCGTCAGGGTCCTCCGTGTATGTTTGCCATTATAACTTGTAACCTGTAGGCTATCTCTAGGAATTTTACATTAACGTGGCAATCTCCTGGATCCAGCCATCATGTCATGACGTGCAGGCCACTTAACATTACAACATATAACCATCTCATACATAAACTCATTATCATGACTAAGGCTATACCACATCATATGCATACCCTGCAAAACCAAGTTAGACGTCCACTAATCAGTTTTAGAAAAAAAATTAGTTATGTGCTTAACCAGTTTTAACAAGTAATACTAGCTACCTACATCCACAACATAGGCAATGATTCTTTATGCTAGATTAAGTTTCGGGGTGTGTGAAACAAGAGACTTAATTAAAAATCTCTAGCCCCACACAAAAATTTTCAAATACGCGTGACCCCCTAGAAGATCCTCCATCTTCAGCATCCTCTTGTGTACGTGATGGTTCACTATTCTCAACTATAATGAAGCCCAAGGAACTATTAGAAGATCATCTATAGCCAGAGACGATCGATTGTCAGAACCTTGTAACAAAGTGACACCATGTTGTTGATGAATTGAACCAAAGCAACACTCGATGAAAGCATAGCAAGAACATCAACCTCACATGTGATCTAGATCGCAACCTGCATCTAATCATAAAACCGCTCATGATGCCACTTTTGAGAAACATAGTAGAAAAAAATTGTACCTATGATCACCCAAGATCAATATGAAGATGCATAACGGGTTGGGATTACGGTCATTACCATCACAGAGTTACAGCAGAAGAAGAACATGTCGGTGTAGATCATACTTGGAGTTCCTCGATCCGTCGATGAACGATCCCTTGTACCGCCCACGAACAGCCCCTCGAACCGAAGACTGAAAGCACGACCTCTCTACTTGGTGGCAAGCGTGCAGTCCTCATGATCCGGCAGTGCTTCGATGTCCAGAGCTAATCATTCCTGGAGAATTAGATGGAGGAGATTAGAACCACACTGGGTTTCTAATTATGAGGATAAGAGGATTAGTCTAGCTCTAATTAGTCAACTAGGACCAACTAGAACTAGAAGAACTAGAGGCGGATCCAAAACTTGTGTGTCAATTGTGGCCAAAACCTCTAATATATATAGGTTATAGGGGAGAAGGAGGGGCACCACAAGGAGGTAAGGAGTCATCCCTCCTTGGCCGGCCAAGAGGAGGGAGATTCCCCTTCCAATTCGGTCTCCCCTCCCTCCTTTCCATGGAGAGGGAGGCGCCACCCCTATTGGGCCCTTGTGGCTCAAATATCCTTCCACAACTTGGCCTTTCTAGGCCCGTTGATATTTAAATTTAGTATAAAATTTCCACCTATATAATTTATCGGTAATACCCGGTAGTACCCGATACTCACGGAAACCCTTCCGGTCACACCGAAACGCTTCCGAGTCCTCTCGGAACTATTCCAAATATTCATGAAATAATTCCACAAATATGTTATCATCACTCCCATCCTACTAACATTCAGAAGATCATGATTTCCTTAAGCTTCTGATCCCGTAGGTTCAGTAACTCATAGACATGAATGAAACCCCTTCGTTCAATGACTGACAACGGAACCATGGACGTCCATATCGGTCCCTATGAGCACAAGAATGATATTCGAGTGAACCTTTGGTTATCATGTGATGTTCCCTTTGCTTCATGTTACTTTACAAAACCTATATGCATCGATATCCTCCCTAGTCATCACCATGCTCACTGTACCAAAATCCTTATTACCGGTTTTTGTTCTTCTTTCTTGTTATTGTGTTTCCACATCCCCGTGACGTAGTCACTTGTGTGTGGCCAGACGATGATTGATGTCGTCACACTGGGAGGGCCCTAAGAATATTTCTCCATCGCCGTAGGAGCCAATCCCACTCTCGAGCTATCCGGTCACTTGACAAACTTCCCGATGAGCCAATAACTTGTAGTTATGATCATTTTGTTACAGGTGACATTTGAGCAACCCCAAAGTCCATCATCCCGTAAGAAGTGACCATGATACTCTCATATTCTAAGGAGCAATATCACACGTTAACACTCTGTGTTATTACAATTGAATGCATGCAATATTAACGCAATTCATAACAAATAAGTTCGAGTCGATTCAATTTGATCGTTCTTCCAACGTCATAATCTCAATATTGTTTTAGGACTATCGTTACACTTAGCAATATACTAAGATCTAGAAAACGTGATCACTGACAACACTTGATCTAGTCTTAGAGGCGAGACTAGGAACCTTTATTTATAAGTTTATCATTTCACATGTGCATATGAGTTTTCCATTGAATCGCATATTTCAGGACCATAACAGTTATAGCATGAAATATAAACACTTAATTATGAATATGGAAATATAATAATACAAATATTATTGCATCTAGGGCATATTTACAACATAGGTCACAAGCATGATCAGAGAGCTCATTGCCTTCCAATTGGCAATGTTTGAGGCCGACATTTTCATCCACCAAGATCTAATATTTCTCTCGCCAGCCCAAAGGGACAAGTCCAAGGTTGCTAGTCCAAGCTAGGCCTTGACCGGCCTCCATATCCTCGCAATGAGGGACACCCAAACAAGATATGTGCAACCATCTCTTTCACCCTCTTACACAAGTATCAAAGCCCGCAACTTTCCCAACCTCTCTTAGCAGACACTCCGTGGTCCAAACTATGTTCTGTATAGCAAGCAATAAGAAAAATTTGAACTTTGGAGGGGGCCATGCCTTCCAAATAGTCTCGTTTGTTGAAGTTAGTGTGACTCCAAAAAATTGTGCTTTATATGCCGAGTAGACGCCGCTACCATGAACTCCACGAAATGGTGTCCTCCACCCCATCCTCAAGATAGGCATTAGAGAACATACTCCAAAACTCAATGTACCGACGAATGTGAGCCAAAGAGAAATCTACATTAAGCTTAAGTCATCGAATTCAAGCCGTCCACTTTTTCCTGCTGAAGACTGCAAAAACAAGGGGGCAATATTTAATGGCCGCTTGTCATCTAACCATGTCGAGTCACAAAAAGGCGTCTTGGCACCATTGCTAATAAAAATGGTCGTGCAAGCATTGAAAAGCTTCAAGTGAATCCCATTTGTCTTGCTTTTGTAGTAACTGCCCGTGAGAGTGAAGGAAATATGCCCTAGAGGAAATAATAAAGTTGTTATTCATGCTAGAATTGTATTGATAGGAAACCTAAGTACATGTGTGAATACATAAACAAACACCGTGTCCCTTGTGAGACTCTACTTGACTAGCTCGTTGATCAAAGATGGTTAAGGTTTCCTAACCATGGACATGAGTTGTCATTTGATAACGGCATCACATCATTAGGAGAATGATGTGATGGACAAGACCCATCTGTTAGCTTAGCATTATGATCGTTTAGTTTTATTACTATTGCTTTCTTCATGTCAAATACATATTCCTTCGACTATGAGATTATGCAACTCCCGAATATAGGAGGAATGCCTTGCATGCTATCAAACATCACAACATAACTTGGTGATTATTAAGATGCTCTAAAGGTATCTCTAAAGGTGTTTGTTGAGTTGGCATAGATCAAGATTAGGATTTGTCACTCCGAGTATCGGAGAGGTATCTCTGGGCCCTCTCGGTAATACACATCATAAGCTTGCAAGCAAACGACTAAGGAGTTGGCCATGAGGTGATGTATTACGGAACGAGTAAAGAGACTTCTGGTAACGAGATTGCACTAGGTATGAAGATACCGACGATCGAATCTCGGGCAAGTAACATACCGATGGACAAAGGGAATTATGTATGTTATCATAACGGTTCGACCGACAAAGATCTTCGTAAAATATGTAGGAGCCAATATGGCATCCATGTTCCGCTATTGGTTATTGACCAGAGAGGTGTCTCGGTCATGCCTGCATAGTTCTCGAACCCATAGGGTCCGCATGCTTAACGTTCGATGACAATATAGTATTATATGAGTTATGTGATTTGGTGATGGAATATTGTTTGGAGTCCCGGATGAGATCATGGACATGACGAGGAGCCTCTAAATGGTCGAGAGGTAAAGATTGATATATAGGATGATAGTATTCAGACACCGGAAGTGTTTTGGGGGTACCGGATACTTATCAGGTCACCGGAAGGGGTTCCGGGCACCCCCGGCAAAAGATATGGGCCTTATGGGCCAAGAGGGGAAATGCACAAGCCACAAGGGTCTGGTGCGCCCCCCATATGGGTCGGCCAAGGAGGAGAAGGAAAGAGGGGAGGGGAAAGGAAAGAGAGGAATAGGATTCCCCCTCCCTTCCCTCTCCCCCTTTCTTTCCTTCCCCCTCCGACATATATGGTAGGGGGGGCGCGGCTTGGGAGGAGCCCAAGTAGGATTCAGTCCTATTTGGGGTGCCACCTGGCCTCTCCCCTCCCCCTCCCACCTATATGTGGGGGCACCTAGCACACACCAGACAATTGTTTAGCCGTGTGCGGCGCCCCCTCCACCATTTACAACCTCGGTCATATTTTCGTAGTGCTTAGGCGAAGCCCTGCGAGGATCACTTCACCATCACCGTCACCATGCAGTCATGCTGGCGGAACTCGTCTACTACCTCGACATCTTGCTGGATCAAGAAGGCGAGGGACGTCACCAAGCTGAACGTGTGCAAAACGCAGAGGTGTCGTGCGTTCGGTACTTGATCGGTTGAAGCGCGAAGAAGTTCGACTACATCAACCGCATTGATAAACGCTTCCACTTACGGTCTATGAGGGTATGCAGACATAATCTCCTCCTCGTTGCTATGCATCTCCATGGATATATAGATCATTGCGTGTGCATCGATTTTTGTTTTCCATGCAACAATTCCCAACAGTGGCATCATGAGCCGGGTCTATGCGTTGAAGATATGCATGAGTAGAACACAAAGTGTTATGGGCAGTGATAGTCATACTGCTTACCACCAACGTCTTATTCTAATTTGATGGTATTGTGGGATGAAGCGGCTTGGACCAACCTTACTTGTCCACGCACATGAGACCGGTTCCACTGATAGACATGCAACTAGATTTCCATAAAGGTGGCAGGCGGGTGTCTGTTTCTCCTACTTTAGGTGAATCGAATTTGACTACGGCGGGTCGTTGAAGAAGGTTAAAACAACAAACTTGATGAATCACCGTTGTGGTTTTTTTTGCTGTAGGCAATGTTGGGGATATTGCTTATCAGGAACTTATCGGTCGACCCATGATAAGGGGTAAATCGGACCGTTTATTGGCATATCAGCCGATTTATCACCATATCGGCCAATTTATCTTATCGGTCAGACACCGGTAAGCGATAAATCGGCTGATTTATCGGAATATTGGAAGATATCTTGAACAGTGGCTGTAGGTAAGAACGGTTCTTGCTAGAAGCCCGCAGCAGCCACATAAAAACTTGTAACAACAAAGTAGAGGACGTCTAACTTGTTTTTGCAGGGTATGTTGTGATGTGATATGGTCAAGACATGATGTGATACACGTTATTGTATGAGATAATCATGTTTTGTAAGTTATCAGCAACCGGCAGGAGCCTTATGGTTGTCTCTTTATTTTATGAATGCAAACGCCATGTAATTTCTTTACTTTATCACTATGCGTTAGTGATAGTTGTAGAAGCAATAGTTGGCGAGACAACCACGACGCAACGATGGAGATCAAGGTGTCGAGCTGGTGACGACAAAGATCATGATGATGCTTTGGAGATGGAGATCAAAAGCACAAGATGATGATGGCCATTTCATGTCACATATTTTGATTACATGTGATGTTTCTCTTTTATGCATATTATTTTTCTTAGTACGGAGGTAGCATTATAAGATGATTCCTTCACTAAATTTCAAGGTAAAAGTGTTCTCCCAGAGTATGCGCCGTTGCTACAGTAAGTCGTGTTGAGACACCACGTGATGATCGGGTGTGATAGACTCTACGTTCACATACAATGGGTGCAAGACAGTTTTGCACATGCGAAATACTTGGGTTAAACTTGACGAGCCTAGCATGTACAGACATCGCCTCAGAACACTGGAGACCGAAAGGTCAAACGTGAATCATATAGTAGATATGATCAACATAGATATGTTCACCATTGATGACTACTCCATCTCACGTGATGATCGGACATGGGTTAGTTGATTTGGATCACGTATCACTTAAGATGACTTGAGGGATGTCTATTTAAGTGGGAGTTCTTAAGTAATTTGATTAATTGAAATTAATTTATCATGAACTTAGTCCTGATAGTATTTGCATATCAATGTTGTAGATCAATGGCCCATGCTACCGTTCCACTGAATTTTAATGCGTTCCTAGAGAAAGCTAAGTTGAAAGATGATGGCATCAACTAGACATAATGGGTCCATAACTTGAGGATTATCCTCATTGCTGCACAGAAGAATTATGTCCTTGATGCACCGCTAGGTGAAAGTGAAAGTGCAACTATCCCTGGGTGGTTTCGGTAATTCCTAACAACATATAGTTCATTGAACTAATGCTATTTCAAGATGATCATTTCAGAAAGTTCAATGATTGGCATGGCATGGATTAGAAATGTGGACCCCTCAAAATTCTAAGGACACAAATTGGCTCAAGCTCAAGACTCTACATTTTCATTTTTGTGATCCAAGATCACATTGAGTCCATAGGAAAAGCCAATACTATTAAAAGGGGGATGAGGTGTTGCTTAATGGCTTGCTTGCTCAAAATGCTTAGTGATATGCTTTAAAAGCCCTCAACCACTTTCTGATATCCACATATGTCCCAAACCAAAAGTCAAACTCGGCCCCACCGAAATTATCTATCCAGCGCCACCGAGTTCACTTGACATAGCCACTGCCAGAAACCCTGGTCACTTCGGTCTCATCGATAGGGATCTCGGTCTCACCGAGATGGGATTGCAAACTCTCTGTTTCCCTTTGTAACATTTCGGTCCAACCAAGATCAGTGATCGGTCCCACCGAGTTCGCAATGCAAACTCTCTATTTCCCTTTTGTAATATTTTGGTCTTACCGAAATGAGTGATTCGGTCCCACCGAGTTTGCCTGACCAACTCTCTATTTGCCTATTACAGAAATCGGTCCTACTGAGTTTATGTGATCGGTCTCACCGAGATTACGTTATGCCCTAACCCTAATGAAATCGGTCTCACCGAGTTGACATGTCGGTCCCACAGAAAAGCCTAACGTTCACATTTTGAACTAAATCGGTCTAACCGAGTTTTATGATTCGGTCCATCGAATTTGGTAAATTGTGTGTAACGGTTAGATTTTGTGTGGAGGCTATTTATACCCCTCCACACATCCTCCATTTGTGGAGAGAGCCATCAGAACGTGCCTACACTTCTACCATTCATTTTCTGAGAGAGAAGCACCTACTAATGTGTTGAGACCAAGATATTCCATTCCAACCATAAGAATCTTGTTCTCTAGCCTTCCCAAAGTTGCTTTCCACTCAAATCATCTTTCCACCAAATCCAAATCTTTGAGAGAGAGTTGAGTGTTGGGGAGACTATCATTTGAAGCACAAGAGCAAGGAGTTCATCATCAACACACCATCTATTACCTTTTGGAGAGTGGTGTCTCCTAGATTGGTTAGGTGTCACTTGGGAGCCTCCGACAAGATTGTGGAGTTGAACCAAGGAGTTTGTAAGGGTAAGGAGATCGCCTGCTTCGTGAAGATCTACCCAAGTGAGGCAAGTCCTTCGTGTGCGATGGCCATGATGGGATAGACAAGGTTGCTTCTTCATGGACCCTTCGTGGGTGGAGCCCTCCATGGACTCTCGCAGCTGTTATCCTCCGTGGGTTGAAGTCTCCATGAACGTGGATGTATGATAGCACCACCTATCGGAACCACGCCAAAAATCTCTATGTCTGCATTGCGTTTGGTCCCTCCAAACTCCTCCCTTTACCTTCATATGCAAATGTTTTACATTCCACTGCTATACTCTTAGACTTGCATGTGTAGGTTGATTGCTTGACTTGTGCTAAGTTGCTAAAATCTGCCAAGACTTAAAATTGGGAAAATACTAGATTTTTATTTGGTCAAGTAGTCTAATCACCCCCCCCTCTAGACATACTTTCGATCCTACAAGTGATATCAGAGCTTTGGTCTCCATTTGCCTTAATTTCCATAGCTTTTGGTGATCATAGCCTTGGTTTCACAACCTAGGAGAGTATGGCATCTAGCGTGGGAAATTACCACCGTAGAGGTCCTTACTTTGATGGTACTAATTTTGCTAGTTGGAAGCATAAGATGAAATTGCATATTCTTGGACATAACCCCGCCGTCTGGGCTATTCTGTGTATCGGCTTGCAAGGAGAATTATTTGATGGGAGAGAACGGAACCGTGAAGCTAGCGTGGAAGAGTTGAAGATGATGTAATACAACGCTCAAGCTTGCGATATCCTCTTCAACGGATTGTGCCCTGAAGAATTCAACAAAATCAGTCATCTTGAGAATGCAAAGGAAATTTGGGATACTTTGATTGATATGCATGAGGGTACTGACTCCGTCAAGGAATCCAAATTGGATGTGCTTCAAAGTCAACTTGACAAGTTCAAAATGAAGGATGGTGAAGGTGTCACTGAAATGTACTCTAGGCTTGCTCTCATCACAAATGAGATTGCCGGCTTAGGAAGTGAAGAGATGACCGGTAGATTCATCATCAAGAAGATCCTAAGAGCCTTGGACGGAAAATATGATACCATGTGCACATTGATCCAAATGATGCCCAACTACAAAGATCTCAAATAAAATGGAAGTAATTGGAAGAATTGTTGATCATGATATGTCACTCAAGGATAAGGAAGAGATTCACAACAAGACAAGTGGTTCTTACAAAGCCTCATGTGACGCTCCTACATCATCAAGTGAGAAACAAGCATTCAATGAAGAATTGAGCTTAATGGTGAAGAACTTCAACAAGTTCTACAAGAGTAGAAGCAAACAAAGAAGTTCCAAGTCAACGTCCTACAATGACAAAAGATCTTCGAGTCTTGAGCATAATTGCTACAATTGTGGAAGACCCAGACACTATTCCAATGAGTGTACTCCCTCTACAAAAGAAGAGAAGATTCACCCAAAAGGAGAAGTAGAAGATAAGAATCACCTCCAAGAGAGAGAAGGAGTAACGATAATCGTTATGAACAAAGAACATCTCGGAGAAGCAAGGATTCAGAAAGGAAGGACAAGTCATCAAGGAGCTACACAAAACAAAGACATCAATCTCATGTTGTTGAATGGGTATCCGGCTCCGACTCCGACAATCACTCCGAGATATCACTCCAACTCCGAATATACTCAAGATGAAGGTGTTGCCGGTCTAGCACTCATGTCAACCAACTCCTATGACATATTTGACTCACCAAATGAAGGAATTGGAAGATGCTTCATGGCTAAAGGCCCAAAGGTATCACACCCCGAGTATGTTGATTTCAATAGTGATGAAGATGATTTGTTAGGTGATGATGATTTACTTGTTGACAACTCTAGTGATGAAAACTATGATGAAATTTCTATTAATCATGCTAATCAAGATAAAACGAATGATGATGATAAGAAGGATATTGAGTGTCTAACTAAATAACTAAACACTCTTAAGTTAGCTCATGAAACTACCTTAGAAGATCATCGAGAGCTTTTAAAGACTCATGAGAAGCTACGCTTTGAAAAGCTCAACCTTGAGCAAGAGCATGGGTTCTTAAAAGCAATCAATGATGATCTTCGCAAGAAAAGTTCTTCTTATATTTCCAAGCGTTTACTCTTGTCTACTTACATGCCACAAGTAAAATCTAGCAACACGAGTAAGAAAGATTCTTCTTCTAGTAGTAACAATAATCATGTTAAAACCAATGTTGTTGCTTCTAGTAGTTCTCTTGATTCCACTAATAATTCTCTTAGCCAAGTTACACTTGAGCAAGAAAATAGCTTATTAAAGGGAATCATAGAGAAATGTGTTTACAAGAGCCTTGCCGGGAGTAAGAAATTTGAGGAAATTATACGCAAGCAAGGAAGGCGCCGGAAGAATCAAGGTGTTGGTTTTGAGCGAAAGTTCGATGCCAATGGAGTTGGGTGGGAAGAAGATCAATACCCCAAGACGATGTTTGTTCCTCAACAAGAGAAGTATGATCCTACTTCTTTCCAAGGGACACAAGCTCAAGATGATCTTCCACCAAAAGACCACAAGCACAAAGGCAAGGACAAGATTCAAGAGGAGATTGATGCATTTGAAGAAGCTCCTAAGGCCTTGGTCAAGTGGGTTCCCAAGACTACATCAAGTTCTACTTCATCAAGTATGACTACAACTCCAAGGATTCCCATCAACATGATGTGGATCCAGAAGAAGAAGAACTAGAGAGTTCTTGAGGGTGACTCCACCAACATACTTCACTAATATCATTTTGGCGAGGACAAGTGCAAACAACTTCCACATCTTGCACTAGTTCAAGGAGTCACAAACCCTCTTGTTGGTAAGACAAGGGACAAGGTAACTTAATGCTTTCATGGACATCATCTTGTGTGAACATCACTCTATGTCTATGGATATCCTTGTTTGTTCCTTGCGGGACTAACCCGTGTAGGTATTGAAAGTGTAACTCACTCCAATGGATTGCTCCAAATGATATACATCAACATTGAGCATCCACATTTTCAACATTGCTACCTCTTGAGCACTGCGTTGGTTTTCCCTTTAAGAGGAAAGGGTGATGCAGCAAAGTAGCATAAGTATTTCCCTCAATTTTTGAGAACCAAGGTATCACTCCAGTAGGAGGCCACGTGCAAGTCCCTCGTACCTACACAAACAAATAAGAACCTCGCAACCAACGCGATAAAGGGGTTGTCAATCCCTTCACGGTCACTTACGAGAGTGAGATCTGATAGAGATAATAATAATAAGATAAATATTTTGGTGTTTTTATGATATAGATTGATAGTAAAGATTGCAAAGTAAAATAGATTGGAAACTTATATGATGGAAAAATAGACCCGGGGGCCATAGGTTTCACTAGTGGCTTCTCTTAAGATAGCATAAGTATTACGGTGGGTGAACAAATTACTGTCGAGCAATTGATAGAAAAGCGAATAATTATGAGAATATCTAGGCATGATCATGTATATAGGCATCACGTCCGTGACAAGTAGACCGACTCCTGCCTGCATCTACTACTATTACTCCACACATCGACTGCTATCCAGCATGCATCTAGAGTATTAAGTTCATAAGAACAGAGTAACGCATTAGGTAAGATGTCATGATGTAGAGGGATAAACTCAAGCAATATGATGTAAACCCCAACTTTTTATCCTCGATGGCAACAATACAACGTGTCTTTTCCCTTTCTGTCACTGGGATCGAGCACCGCAAGATTGAACCCAAAGCTAAGCACTTCTCCCATTGCAAGAAAGATCAATCTAGTAGGCCAAACCAAACTGATAATTCAAAGAGACTTGCAAAGATAACCAATCATACATAAAAGATTTCAGAGAAGAATCAAATATTGTTCATACATAGACTTGATCATAAACCCACAATTCATCGGATCTCGACAAACACACTGCAAAAAGAGTTACATCAAATAGATCTCCAAGAAGATCGAGGAGAACTTTGTATTGAGATTGAAAGAGAGAGAAGAAGCCATCTAGCTAATAGTTATGGACCCGAAGGTCTGAAGTAAACTACTCACACATCATTGTAGGGGCCATGGAGTTGATGTAGAGGCCCTCCATGATTGATGCCCCCTCCGGCGGAGCTCCGGAAAAGGCCCCAAGATGGGATCTCTTGGGTACAGAAGGTTGAGGCAGTGGAAATAGGGTTTCGTGGTGCTCCTAGATGTTTTCGGGGTATGTGAACATATATAGGAGGAAGAAGTACGTCGGTTGAGCCACGAGGGGCCCACGAGGGGGAGGGCACACCCAGGGGGGTAGGCGCGCCCCCTGCCTCATGGACACCTCGTTCGTTTCTTGACGTCCACTCCAAGTCCTCTGGATCACGTTTGTTCCAAAAATCACGCTCCCGAAGGTTTCATTCCGTTTGGACTCCGTTTGATATTCCTTTTCTGCGAAACACTGAAATAGGCAAAAAACATCAATTTGCACTAGGCCTTGGGTTAATAGGTTAGTCCCAAAAACAATATAAAAGTGTAAAATAAAGCCCATTAACATCCAAAACAGATAGTATAATAGCATGGAACAATCAAAAATTATAGATACATTGGAGACATATCAAGCATCCCCAAGCTTAATTCCTGCTCGTCCTCGAGTAGGTAAATGATAAAAGCATAATTTTTGATGTGGAATGCTTTCTAGCATATTCTTCAATGTATTTTCTCTATTGTGGCATGAATGTTCAAATCCGAAAGATTCAAGATAAAAGTTTATTGTTGACATAAAAATAGTAATATTCCAAGTATTCTAATCAAGCATTTATGTCTTATCAAAATAACATAGCCAAAGAAAACTTATCCCTACAAAATCATATAGTTTGGCCATGCTTCATTTTTGTCACACAAAATGCTCTCATCATGCACAACCCTGATGACAAGCCAGGCAATTGGTTTATACTTAGCCTTTTCAAACTCTTTCAACTTTTACGCAATATATGAGCGCGAGCCATGGACATAGCACTATTGGTGGAATAGAATACGATGATTAAGGTTGTGTGAGAATACAAAAAGGGAGAAAGTCTCACATTGACGCGGCTAATCAATGGGCTATGGAGATGCCCACCGATTGATGTCAATGCAAGGAGTAGGGATTGCCATGCAATGGATGCACTAGAGCTATAAATATATGAAAGCTCATCAAAGAAACTAAGTGGGTATGCATCCAACTTGCTTGCTCACGAAGACCTAGGGCATTTGAGGAAGCCCGGCCATCATTGGAATATACAAGCCAAGTTCTATAATGAAAAGTTCCCACCAGTATATGAAAGTGACAAAAATAAGAGACTCTCTATCATGAAGATCATGGTGCTACTTTGAAGCACAAGTGTGGAAAAGGGATAGTAACATTGTCCCTTCTCTCTTTTTCTCTCCTTTTTTTGTTTGGGCCTTCTTTTCTTTTTTTGCCTCTTTTTTTATCTTTTTTCGTCCGGAGTCTCATCCCAACATGTGGGGGAATCATAGTCTCCATCATCCTTTCCTCACATGGGACAATGCTCTAATGATGATCATCACACTTTTATTTACTTACAACTCAAGAATTACAACTCGATACTTAGAACAAAATTATGACTCTATGTGATTGCCTCCGGCGGTGTACCGGGATTGCGATGAATCAAGAGTGACATGTATGAAAAATTAAGCATGGTGGCTTTGCCACAAATACGATGTCAACTACATGATCATGCAAAGCAATATGACAATGATGATGCGTGTCACAATAAATGGAACAGTGGAAAGTTGCATGGCAATATATCTCGGAATGGCTATGGAAATGCCATAATAGGTAGGTATGGTGGCTGTTTTGAGGAAGATATAAGGAGGCTTATGTGTGATAGAGCGTATCATATCATGGGGTTTGGATGCACCGGCGAAGTTTGCACCAACTCTCAAGGTGAGAAAGGGCAATGCACGGTACCGAAGAGGCTAGCAATGATTGAAGGGTGAGAGTGCGTATAATCCATGGACTCAACATTAGTCATAAAGAACTGACATACTTATTGCAAAAATCTACAAGTCATCAAACCCAAGCACTACGCGCATGCTCCTAGGGGGATAGATTGGTAGGAAAAGACCATCGCTCGTCCCCGACCACCACTCATAAGGAAAGCAATCAAAGAACACCCCATGATTCAAATTTGTCACACAACGTTTACCATATGTGCATGCTACGATACTTGCCAACTTTAACACAAGTATTCATCAATTTCACAATTACTCAACTAGCACACCTGTAATATTACCACATTTATATCTCAAAACAACTATCAAGCATCCAACTTCTCTTAGCATTTAAATTTTATAACCAAAGTAAATTACCATGCTGTTCTAAAATACTCTCAAAATTATATAAGTGAAGCATGAGAGATCAATTATTTCTATAAAATAGAACCACCTCCGTGCTCTAAAAGATATAAGCGAAGCACTAGAGCAAAAAATTACCCAACTCAAAAGATATAAGTGAAGCACATAGAGTATTCTAATAAATTCCAATTCATGTGTGTCTCTCCCAAAAGGTGTGTACAGCAAGTATGATTGTGGTAAACTAAAAAGCAAAGACTCAAATCATACAAGACGCTCCAAGCAAAACACATATCATGTGGTGAATAAAAATATAGCTCCAAGTAAAGTTACCGATGGACGAAGACGAAAGAGGGGATGCCTTCTGGGGCATCCCCAAGCTTAGGCTTTTGGTTGTCCTTAGATTTTACCTTGGGGTGCCTTGGGCATCCCCAAGCTTAGGCTGTTGCCACTCCTTGTTCCATAATCCATCAAATCTTAACCCAAAACTTGAAAACTTCACAACACAAAACTTAAAAGAAAATCTCGTGAGCTCCGTTAGTAAAAGAAAGCAAACCACCACTTCAAGGTACTGTAATGAACTCATTCTTTATTTATATTGGTGTTAAACCTACTGTATTCCAACTTTCTATGGTTCATAAACTCTATTACTAGCCATAGATTCATCAAAATAAGCAGACAACACACGAAAAACAGAATCTGTCAAAAACAGAACAGTCTATAGTAATCTGAAGGTTTTGAATACTTCTGGAACCCCAAAAATTCTAAAATAAATTTATGGACGTGAGGAATTTATCTATTAATCATCTTCAAAAAGAATTAACTAAATAGCACTCTCTAGTAAAAAAAATGGCAGAAAATCTCATGAGCGCTAAAGTTTCTGTTTTTTACAGCAAGATCGCAAAGACTTTCCCCAAGTCTTCCCAAAGGTTCTACTTGGCACAAATACTAATTAAAAGCATAAAACCACATCTAGACAGAGGCTAGATGAATTATTTATTACTAAACAGAATCAAAAAGCAAGAAACAAAGTAAAATTGGGTTACCTCCCAACAAGCGCTATCGTTTAACGCCCCTAGCTAGGCATAAAAGCAAGGATAGATCTAAGTATTGCCATGATAGTGATAAGGTAAGTCATGAAAACTCATCTCATACTCCCTACGTTCAGCAGCAAGCTTTCTTTGGGTAAGAAAAAGTAATCAAAAGGGCTAAATTTAATGGGACAAAACTCCCCAAGATCAAGCTCGGGAGGTATTGGTTCCTCCTTTGGCCCCTCATATTGCACAACCAATTCATCATTATAAGCATTCTTTTGGCAAAAAGTCATGAATCTTTGTTCAAGGGAAAAAACTAACCCATTATTCTGGATAGCAAAATTATCATTAAATTCAGAGGTCCTATCAACAAGAACATCGATAGGAACCTTTTGTCTAAGGTTTCATTAAAAGCAACATGATCTAAAGACCGTAAACGCATAATGTCTTCTTATTAAAAAGGATTGCTTATATGGGAGGATGGACAGCATCCACCCTATAACGCACAGAAATTTCATTGGCCTCTTTTATTATAAATCTGAACTCATGAGCTAAAAAGATGGTCGCTGCTCGCTTAATAGAAGAATGATCAATATTAGAAAATTCTAGGAAAATCCTTTGTATGGAAGGATGAATATGTAAAAATTGTCTTTGAAGTTCAACTATGAGCAAAGATATAGCATCCGCGAGACTACTAGTGGTGGGCAAAGCACCGGCACAAGTAAAGAAATCTTGAATAACTCCCTTCCCAATAATATTACCGCTACCAATCTGAAACCTTTTAGTGTGTAAAACAGTAGGATTTTCAAGAGGATCATCAATAGCATCAAAGCTTTCCATATTATTATCCTTATCAACGATAACCTCCCCAGTTTCATACATGAAGGCAACAATTTGCAAAAAGAACGAGCACATAGAAGGCAGGAAGGAAAATGTAGCGACCAGACCTCAAACAGTCTGATCTCTGTGCTTCAGTATCATCCCTGGATCAGTAATGCTGACACGCACTGTACTTGAAGGATTTATAACAGAGTAGCAATCACACAATTATTACAACGAGTGTCTCAAAAGAGAACTTATTACAAATAATATGGCTTAAGGCCATCTAATAACGATAACAACGGAAGGCTTGGAAGATAAGTGTGTCCATCAACTCCAACGGCATCACAGAGTATAGAACCACGACCTAAAGGCTCCTTACTCGTCGTCTGAAAAGTCCGCAACATGAACGTTGCAGCCCGAAAATGGGTCAGCACATGGAATATGCTGGCAAAGTAACACAGTAGAGCAAGAACAGAATAATGCTATCACTACATGCATATTTGGCTGGTGGAAAGCTCTATGGTTACATATTGCGCAAAGCCAATTTTTCCCTACTGCAAAGGAATAAATTTTATTTAACTATCATGGTAGTTGTTAAACATTGAGAGCGTAAACACCCTCTCAATTCCAATTAAACATCATCATTAAAACCCAACAAAATTAATTAAAGTCACATGATGAGATTCACATGATAATCCAAGTACTAGATACTCAAGACGTCCATAACCGGGGACACGGCTAATCATGATTAGTTTATACACTCTGCAGAGGTTTGCGCACTTTTCCCCACAAGACTCGATCTCCTCCATTGGGATTCGCGCACTACATGGTGTTTGAGAAACGGATGACCGAGACATAGTCTTTCAGAAGCGCTAGCACCTTATGATCGGGTAGACTGTTACACCTACTTTCCCCTACATCTGCTAGTCTACCACTTTAAGAGTTTGCACGACTTAATCAACTATGCTAGAGCCCATAGTAGCTTGTGGCTGCACACAGAAGCTTCTAGCATGAATAATCTCATGATCCCTTTGAGCCTGGGTGGCGGTCCATAAAGAAAAACAGGCAATCGCTGGAATACCCAGGTGCCTCAATCCACCCAGATGTGTATTAAAGTTGCCACCTTAAATAAACTATTAATTAACAATCTCACATCTGTCATGGATACACTCACCCAATCCACGTCTACTAGCATAGCATGGCAATATAAGCAAACGTATAAGTAACTCCCAAGGGTTTGATAATATAACAGGTAATAGGTACTACCTCATCTACTTCCCAACACACAATTTAATTAGATCCCAATCATGCAATGTTTGAGGATTGATCTAATGCAATGAAACTGGGTAGTAAGAGGTATGATCAAAGTGTTACTTGCCTTGCTGATGATCCGCGAAACCTAGAGATTCGACGTAGCAAGCGGCGCACTCAGGGTACTCTACCGCATCAAATAAACAAGCATACAATAAGTACTCATCTAATGCACAGGTAAAACTCAAATAAAAGATCTAACCAGAAAGTTCAACTTAAGAACTCCGGTTTGCAAAAAGAAACAAATCAAACAAAGCAACGAAAGTCAAACGGCGAAAGAAACAAGCTTCGTTTACTAATATGGATCTAAGTCAAATTTTACAGAAGCAAAAACTTGTTTGAGTTGGTTAAACGGAAATAGGGTTTCGAGACGAAACTCTAGGCACTTGAATCGCCTGATTCCGATAAACGAGCGAAAAGTTAAACAAAACGAAAATCGAATCAGAAATCACGATCAGAAATAATCACGGAAAATCCGAGAAAAAGAAAAACTGACGAACAGATTAACGATCGACCGTTCGTTATCTGAAACTAAACGGTGAACTCGTCCGTTAAAACGAATGAACGAGCGAACGCTCGCTAAATAAAAGAACCGATAAAACCGATCTAATAATAAAAAACCTAGGGTTTTCTAAAAAAACCGAATCGGTTTTCTTCCGAAAACCGGCGGCGGGCGGCGGCTACCTCATCGGACTCCGGCGGAACTCGAGGCTTCGGCGGGGTGGGGTGGCATCGGCGACGGGCGGCGCGGCAAGCGGCGGTGGCGGCAGGCGGCGAGCGGCGCGGCAAGCGGCGGCATGCGGCGGCTGCGGGAGGCGGGGCGGGGCGAGGTGGCGGGGTGGGGTGGCGGCGGCGGGTATTTATGGGTGAGGGCGAGGTGGCTTGGGGGAGGGGCCGTCTTGGGAGGTGTGCTCCTCCCGGACTCGGGCGGCGGCGGTGGCTTCGCTCGGGACTCCGGTCCCGAGCCGGTGCGGGAGACGGCGGCGAGCGGGCTTGGCCCGGCTCGGCTGGGCCTTAGGCCCAGTCGGGGGCGTGAACAGTTTTTTTTTAAAAAACAATTCCGCCGAAACTAAGAAAAATTCTAGAAAATAAAATAAAATACTAAAAATGCCAAAATAAATTTTCACCGTCTAAATAAAATATTTAGAACGAGATGAACATTTTCTTGGCCCTAAAATGCAGTTTTGAAAAACGTGCAATTTTTCCTAAATTCAAATAAACAGCGAAAACTCCAAAATAAAATTCTTATTTGATTTTTTTATTAAATCCTCAATATTTCTTTATTTTGGGAAAGTCATTTTATTCCCTCTCTCATATTTCTATAATGGAAATAATTGAAGATAAAATAAATAAAATCAAATGATCCTATTTTCAAAATTTGAGAAAAACTCAAATATGAAAATAACGAAATCCCCAACTCTCTCCGTGGGTCCTTGAGTTGCGTAGAATTTCTGGATCAGGCCAAAAGCAAATAAGAAATATGATATGCAGTGATGATCTAATGTATAACATTCCAAATTGAAAATTTGGGATGTTACAAACCTATCCCCCTTAAGATGAATCTCGCCCTCAAGATTCGGGTTGGCTAGAAAATAGGTGAGGGTGGTCCTTCAGCAGATCTTCCTCTCGCTCCCAGGTTGCTTCATCCTCGGTGTGGTGGCTCCATTAAACTTTGCAAAACTTGATAACCTTACTGCGGGTGACTTGGCTGGCATACTCAAGAATCTTAACTAGTTTCTCCTCATAGGTCAATCACTATCCAACTGAATCACTTCCAGCGGCACTGTATCTCTCAGCGGTATATCCGCCATTTCTGCATGGCACTTCTTCAACTAGGAAACGTGGAACACATTGTGAACTCCCGACAATCCCTCAGGTAATTCTAACTTATAAGCTACTTCTCCCATGCGTTCCAAAACTTTCTATGGTCCCACAAAACGTGGTGCTAACTTTCCCTTAACTCCAAAGCGCTTAACTCCTTGAAGTGGGGATACACGAAGATAAACTCTATCTCTGGCTTCGTAAACTACCTCTTTGCGTTTAGAATCTGCATAGCTCTTCTGCCTGGACTGGGCTACCTTGAGCCTATCGCGAATCAATTTCACCTTCTGTTCAGACTCTTAATCAAATATGGTCCAAACAACTGGCGGTCTCCAACTTCATCCCACGATAATGGTGTTCTGCACCTTCTTCCGTACAAGGCTTCAAAAGGGGCCATCTTCAAACTGGATTGATAACTATTGTTGTAAGAGAACTCCGCATATGGCAAGTTTTCATCCCAACTAGATCCATAATCTAACGCACAAGCTCTCAGCATATCCTCCAAAATCTGATTTACTCTCTCGGTCTATCCATCGGTCTGTGGATGAAAAGTTGTACTGAACTCTAGCCTGGTACCCAAAGTTTCGTGCAACTGATTCCAGAACTTTGAGGTAAACTGGGTTCCTCTATCTGATACAATGCTCCTCGAAACTCCATGCAGACATACGATCCTGGTCATGTATATCTTTGCCAACTTATCACTGGTGTAAGTGGTCTTTACTGGGATGAAATAAGCTACCTTCGTCAAGCGATCGACTACAACCCATATCGAGTCATAGCCTGAGCGGGTCCTGGGTAATCCCGTGATAAAATCCATGCCTAGCTTATCCCACTTCCATTCGGGTATCGGCAATGGCTGTAGCAATCCTACTGGCTTTTGATGCTCTGCCTTTACTCTCTGACATACATCACAAACTGCTACATACTCTGCAATATCCTTCTTCATTCCGGTCCACCAAAAAGTGTCTTTCAAATCCAAATACATCTTGGTATTTCCTGGGTGAATCGAGTACGGCGAATCATGGGCCTCTTGCAAAATTAACTTCCTGTTCTCCAGGTCATTAGGCACATAAATGCGGTCCTTAAACCATAAGGTATCGTGTTCATCCTCACGAAATCCTTTAACTTTTCCTTTGCGCATCTTCTACTTTATGGTGGCAATCTCCTTGTCGGTCTTCTGGGCATTTCTGATCTTATCCATCAGAGTAGACTGAATCTCCAATGCTGCTACATAGCCTCTCGTAACTATCTCCAAACATAGCTCACGAAGATCCTCGGCTAACTCCTTCGGTAACCCTCCAGTCATTAGTGTGTTGACCTGGCTCTTGCGGCTCAATGCGTCAGCTACTATGTTAGCCTTTTCGGGATGATAATGTAATCTCATATCATAATCCTTGATGAGCTCCAACGATCTCCTTTGCCTGAGATTCAACTCCTTCTGCGTGAAGATGTACTTCAAACTCTTGTGATCCATGTACACCTCACAATGGTTTCCGATGAGAAAATGTCTCCACGTCTTTAATGCATGCACTACAACTGCTAACTCCAAGTCGTGTGTAGCATAATTCGACTCATGGGGCTTAAGCTGTCGTGAAGCATAAGAAACAACTCTTCCCTCCTGCATAAGCACTGCTCCAAGTCCTCGACGTGAAGCGTCGCAATACACCTCAGAATCCTTGCGCTGATCTGGCAGAATCAACACTGGTGAGGTAACCAAACGTTTCTTCAACTCCTGGAAACTGGCCTCACATTCCTCAGTCCATTTGAACTTGGTATCCTTCTTCAACAACTCCATCATAGGTTTTGCGATCTTCGAGAAATTTTCAATGAATCTCCGGTAGTATCCCGTGAGTCCAAGAAAACTCCGGATCTCTCCAACTATTGTTGGGGCTTCCCAATTTGTCACAGTGACAACTTTGGTGGGATCTACTGCTATTCCTTCTCTGGATATAACATGTCCGAGGAATCCAACTTCCTTCAACCGAAACTCACATTTGTTGAACTTGGCGTATAACTGATGTTCTCTGAGCTTACCAAGTACCAAACGCAAATGTTCTTTATGTTCTTCTTCATTCTTCGAGTAAACCAGTATATCATCAATGAACACTACGATCAACTTATCCAAAAACTCCATAAACACTTTGTTCATCATGTTCATAAAAAAAGCAGGTGCGTTAGTCAGGCCAAATGACATAACGGTATACTCATACAGCCCATACCTTGTGGTAAAAGCTGTCATAGGTATCTCCTGCTCCAAATCTTCAACTGGTGGTATCCTGATCACAAATCAATCTTGGAAAATACCTTAGCTCCTTGCAATTGGTCAAACAAATCATTGATCATCGGTAGTGGCTACTTATTCTTGATCGTCACCTCATTCAATCCTCGATAATCAACAACCATCCTTAATGATCCATCCTTCTTTTCCACTAGAAGTACTGGTGATCCCCAAGGTGACAAACTTGGACGAATATATCCCTTATCCAGTAACTCCTTAATCTGCTTCTTAATTTCCTCCAAATTCTTTGCAGGCATTCTATACAGTCTCTTAGATATTGGTCCTGTGCCTGGCAAAAGCTCAATCAAAACTCAATGTCTCTATCCGGTGGCATGCCTGGCAACTCTTCTAGAAATACATCCGGAAAATCCTTTACCACAGGTACCTCCTCCTGTACAACTCCTGATAAGGAATTTACTTGAGTCCTATTCAGTACATGCCGTGATACATACTTGATCCTTCTTCCCTCTGGGGTGGTAAGCAAAATCGACTTACTGGCGCAATCGATGTTTCCTCCATACATCGATAGCCAATCCATACCCAAAATTACATCCAAACCTTGTGATTCCAAAATGATTAAATCCGAGGGAAACACATGCCTACCTATACTCAATGGCACTTGAAAACATCCTTTACTGGCCATATACTCCGCTCCTGGTGAGCTTACTAACATAGGTGTTCTAAGAACTTTGGTGGGCAGTTTATACTTATCCACGAACCCCCTTGATATGTATGAATGCGATGCACCAGTATCAAAAAGAACGATTGCAGTAAATGACTTAACCAAAAACTTACCTATTACTGCATCTGGCTGGGCTTCAACCTCCTCCACGTTCACGTGGTTCACATGTCCCTTGTTGAAAGGGTTCGGCTTCTTCCCAGAGCTTCCATTGCCATTCCCATTCTAGGTTTCAGGACATTCATTGGAATAATGTCCGGTCTTCTGACACTTGTAACAAGTGACTTGGCTCAGGTATCTCTTGGCTGGGGTTGACGGGTTGGTATGGTTCTGACCGTTGCTTCCCCCATTCCCATTACCATTCTTGGGGCCATTATGATTATGCGAACTTCCTCCTCCATGGGTATGCTGAAAATGTCCTCCCATTTTCGAGGTAAAGCGTGGCTTCTGCTAAGCTCCTGAATTGTATTTCCCTTGCCCATACTTCCTCTTGTGGTTCTCAATCTGCTGCTGCTTCCCTTCTATCATGAGAGCATGATATACCAACTCCTGGTAGTTGTTAAAAGTTGCTACCATCAACTGCATGCTCAACTCATCACTCAGTCCTTCCAGAAACTTCTCCTGCTTAGTTGCATCCGTAGCAACATCATCCGGGGCATAACATGCTAACTTACTAAAGTCATCCACGTATTGGCCAACTGTCCGTCCTCCTGGGCGCAAGTTGCGAAACTCACGCTTCTTCATGGCCATAGCTCCTGCTGAAACATGGGCTGTACGGAAAGCCTGCTGAAACTGATCCCATGTCACCATGGCTATAGGGTAGGTGACAGTGTAATTCTCCCACCATGATGCTGTTGGTCCATCCAACTGATGTGCGGCAAAACACACCTTCTCAGCGTCAGTACATCCTGTAGTGGTTAACTCCCTTCCAATCTTACGGAGCCAATCATCTGCTACTATAGGCTCGATGCTACTGGAGAACACCGACGGATTCAGTCTAAGGAAACGGGTTAAGTGTTCAACAGGTGGTGGTGGTGATGGGTTGTTGTTGTTGTTGTTCCCCTGATTCTGATTCTGGACTAGCAACTGCATCAACGCATTCTGCTGCTAGATCAACTGAGTGAGCTCCGGTGGGAAAGCAAATCCATTGTCACGTCTCGGAGGCATCTGACGGGTTTAGAGGGGAGAGATTAGAATAGAATGAGGTCTAAAGAGAAAACACTACCCATATGCACATGAGACAAACACAAACATTTCACTCAATCAATCAAACAAGGCATACAATCGGTCTAACTATCGCAAAGGTGCTTGGACTACTCTATTTACATGGTGGAATACTACTACTGATGTGGTGGTCTACTAGAAATACTCCTCGGTTGCAGACTCCATGATATCTGCTCCAGCTTCGTCTTCAAAGTCATCATCGCTCAGGTCAGAGTCGGTGTCGTCGATGATGATGTAGTCTTCCGGGCGAATCTCCTTGGGTTCTTCGTCTTCATCTACTGGTGTGGGGTCTCCCATGAATATTCCGATCTTCTTAATCAGGTCGTCATTCTTCTCCACTAGTACGACAATTTCCTCCTCATAATCTTCACGTGTAGCCTTGAGTTCTTCCTCCAGCTCCGTGATTCTTCAGATCTAACATGCCTGCGCACATCTGGTTCTCCTGACGTCGAATGTGCTGGTTTAATTCCTGGATAAAAGCTGCGATTGATCTATCCTTCTTGGTGCTGATCATTTCCCAGTGCTCATCTCGGCGCCCACAAATCTGGTAGATATTATCCTTGAGATCATTGCGGTAAACTTCTCCAATACGTCCCATGGCGATGTGGGCTGCCATGCTCTTTCCTAGACTCCAGGTTGGTGCATCAAAGGAAAACTCTATGGGGTCGGTGACTGGTGCGAACGTCCTTCCTGGAACTTGAACTTGAATCATCCAGCGCTCCTCCTCGGGTAAAGTGGCGTTGTAGGTCCCGGTGAAGCTTGGTACTCCGATGTTCAGATACTTAGTGACTTCCTTCAGGTGGCGTCCAAAGGGTGTATCTTCATCCGGTTGCGTGAACTTGTTCCTTGCATCCGCCATCCTAAAAGAGTAGAAAAGATGAGGAGTCAGAAATGAGAAGAGTGAGTAGTGATCTAGGGCTTTAGCTTAGTGGTCATGTCCTACAGTCAGCGTGTGCTCTGATACCATCTTGTAGCAACCATACCTCAAACAGTCTGGTCTCTATGCTTCAGTGTCATCCCTGGATCAGTAATGCTGACACGCACAGTACTTGAAGGATTTATAACAGAGTAGCAATCACACACTTATTACAACGAGTGTCTCAAAAGAGAACTTATTACAAATAATAAGGCTTAAGGCCATCTAATAACGATAACAGCGGAAGGGTTGGAAGATAAGTGAGTCCATCAACTCCAACGGCATCACAGAGTATAGAACCACGACCTAAAGGCTCCTTACTCGTCGTCTGAAAATTCTACAACATGAACGTTGCAGCCCGAAAACGGGTCAACACATGGAATATGCTGACAAAGTAACACAGTAGAGCAAGAACAGAATAATGCTATCACTACATGCATATTTGGCTGGTGGAAAGCTCTATGGTTACAGTTTCACGCAAAGCCAATTTTTCCCTACTGCAAAGGAATAAATTTTATTTAACTATCATGGTAGTTGTTAAACATTGAGAGCGTAAACACCCTCTCAATTCCAATTAAACATCATCATTAAAACCCAACAAAATTAATTAAAGTCACATGATGAGATTCACATGATAATCCAAGTACTAGATACTCAAGACGTCCATAACCGGGGACACGGCTAATCATGATTAGTTTATACACTCTGCAGAGGTTTGCGCACTTTTCCCCACAAGACTCGATCTCCTCCATTGGGATTCGCGCACTACATGGTGTTTGAGAAACGGATGACCGAGACATAGTCTTTCAGAAGCGCTAGCACCTTATGATCGGGTAGACTGTTACACCTACTTTCCCCTACATCTGCTAGTCTACCACTTTAAGAGTTCGCACGACTTAATCAACTATGCTAGAGCCCATAGTAGCTTGTGGCTGCACACAGAAGCTTCTAGCATGAATAATCTCATGATCCCTTTGAGCCTGGGTGGCGGTCCATAAAGAAAAACTGGCAATCGCTGGAATACCCAGGTGCCTCAATCCACCCAGATGTGTATTAAAGTTGCCACCTTAAATAAACTATTAATTAACAATCTCACATCTGTCATGGATACACTCACCCAATCCACGTCTACTAGCATAGCATGGCAATATAAGCAAACGTAGAAGTAACTCCCAAGGGTTTGATAATATAACAGGTAATAGGTACTACCTCATCTACTTCCCAACCCACAATTTAATTAGATCCTAATCATGCAATGTTTGAAGATTGATCTAATGCAATAAAACTGGGTAGTAAGAGGTATGATCAAAGTGTTACTTGCCTTGCTGATGATCCGCGAAACCTAGAGATTCGACGTAGCAAGCGGCGCACTCCGGGTACTCTATCGCATCAAACAAATAAGCATACAATAAGTACTCATCTAATGCATAGGTAAAACTCAAATAAAAGATCTAACAAGAAAGTTCAACTTAAGAACTCCGGTTTGCAAAAAGAAACAAATCAAACGAAGCAACAAAAGTCAAACGGCGAAAGAAACAAGCTTCATTTACTAATATGGATCTAAGCCAAATTTTACAGAAGCAAAAACTTGTTTGAGTTGGTTAAACGGAAAGAGGGTTTCGAGACGAAACTCTAGGCGCTTGAATCGCCTGATTCCGATAAACGAGTGAAAAGTTAAACTAAAACGGAAATCGGATCAGAAATCACAATCAGAAATAATCGCGGAAAATCCGAGAAAAAGAAAAACTGATGAACAGATTAACGAACGAACGTTCGTTATCTGAAACTAAATGGTGAACTCGTCCGTTAAAACGAACAAATGAGCGAACGCTCGCTAAATAAAAGAACCGATAAAACTGATCTAATAATTAAAAAACCTAGGGTTTTCTAAAAAAACCGAATCGGTTTTCTTTCAAAAACCGGCGGTGGGCGGCGGCTACCTCGTCGGACTCCGGCGGCACTCGGGGCTCCGGCGGGGTGGGGTGGCGTCGACGACGGGCGGCGCCGCAAGCGGCAGCGGGGGCAGGCGGCGGCGAGCGGCGCGGCAAGCGGCGACTGCGGCGGCTGCGGGAGGCGGGGCAGGGCGAGGTGGCGGGGTGGGGTGGCGGCGGCGGGTATTTATGGGTGGGGGAGAGGTGGCTTGGGGGAGGGGCCGTCTCGGGAGGCGTGCTCCTCCCGGACTCGGGCGGCTGCTGCGGCTTCGCTCGGGACTCCGGTCCCGAGCCGGTGAGGGAGACTGCGGCGAGCGGGCTTGGCCCGGCCTTCGGCCCAGTCGGGCGCCCGAACAGTTTTTTTTTAAAACAATTCCGCCGAAACTAAGAAAAATTGTAGAAAATAAAATAAAATACTAAAAATGCCAAAATAAATTTTCACCATCTAAATAAAATATTTAGAACGAGATGAACATTTTCTTGTCCCTAAAATGCAGTTTTGAAAAACGTGCAATTGTTCATAAATTCAAATAAACAGCGAAAACTCCAAAATAAAAATCTTATTTGATTTTTTATTAAATCCTCAATATTTCTTTATTTTGGGAAAGTCATTTTATTCCCTCTCTCATATTTCTATAATGGAAATAATTGAAGATAAAATAAATAAAATCAAATGATCCTATTTTCAAAATTTGAGAAAAACTCAAATATGAAAATAACGAAATCCCCAACTCTCTCCGTGGGTCCTTGATTTGCGTAGAATTTCTGGATCAGGCCAAAAGCAAATAAGAAATATGATATGCAGTGATGATCTAATGTATAACATTCCAAATTGAAAATTTGGGATGTTACAGAAAAAGAGGCGAACGGAAAAGAGGGCGAATAAAATGGCAAGGGTGAAGTGAGGGAGAGGAAAACGAGAGGCAAATGGCAAATAATGTAATGCGAGGGATGAGAGTTTGTGATGGGTACTTGCTATGTCTTGACTTCTCCGTAGACTCCCCGGCAACGGCGCCAGAAATCCTTCTTGCTACCTCTTGAGCATTGCGTTGGTTTTCCCTTGAAGAGGAAAGGGTGATGCAGCAAAGTAGTGTAAGTATTTCCCTCAGTTTTTGAGAACCAAGGTATCAATCCAGTAGGAGGCCAAGCGCAAGTCCCTCGTACCTACACAAACAAATAAGAACCTCGCAACCAACGCGATAAAGGGGTTGTCAATCCCTTCACGGTCACTTACGAGAGTGAGATCTGATAGAGATAATAATAATAAGATAAATATTTTTGGTATTTTTATGATATAGATTGATAGTAAAGATTGCAAAGTAAAATAGATTGGAAAATTATATGATGGAAAAATAGTCCTGGGAGCCATAGGTTTCACTAGTGGCTTCTCTCAAGATAGCATAAGTATTATGGTGGGTGAACAAATTACTGTCGAGCAATTGATAGAAAAGCGAATAATCATGAGAATATCTAGGCATGATCATGTATATAGGCGTCACGTCCATGACAAGTAGACCGACTCCTGCCTGCATCTACTACTATTACTCCACACATCGACAGCTATCCATCATGCATCTAGAGTATTAAGTTCATAAGAACAGAGTAACACATTAGGTAAGATGACATGATGTAGAGGTGTAAACTCAAACAATATGATGTAAACCCCATCTTTTTATCCTCGATGGCAACAATACAATACGTGTCGTTTCTCTTTCTGTCACTGGGATCGAGCACCGCGAGATTGAACCCAAAGCTAAGCACTTCTCCGATTATAAGAAAGATCAATCTAGTAGGCCAAACCAAACTGATAATTCAAAGAGACTTGCAAAGATAACCAATCAAAAAGATTTCAGAGAAGAATCAAATATTGTTCATAGATAGACTTGATCATAAACCCACAATTCATCGGATCTCGACAAACATACCAAAAAAAGAGTTACATCGAATAGATCTCCAAGAAGATCGAGGAGAACTTTGTATTGAGATTCAAAGAGAGAGAAAAAGCCATCTATCTAATAGCTATGGACCCGAAGGTCTGAAGTAAAATACTCACACATCATCGGAGGGGCCATAGAGTTGATGTAGAGGCCCTCCATGATCGATCCCTCCTCCGGCGGAGCTCCGGAAAAGGCCCCAAGATGGGATCTCTTGGGTACAGAAGGTTGCGGCAGTGAAAATAGGGTTTCGTGGTGCTCTTGGATGTTTTCGGGGTATGTGAACATATATAGGAGGAAGAAGTAGGTCGGTTGAGCCACGAGAGGCCCACGAGGTGGGAGAGCGCGCCCATGGGGGGTAGGCGCGCCCCTGCCTCGTGGACACCTCGTTCATTTCTTGACGTCCACTCCAAGTCCTCTGGATCACGTTTGTTCCAAAAATCACGCTCCCGAAGGTTTCATTCCGTTTGGACACCGTTTAATATTCCTTTTCTGCGAAACACTGAAATAGGCAGAAAAAACAGCAATTTGCACTGGGCCTTGGGTTAATAGGTTAGTCCCAAAAATAATATAAAAGTGTAAAATATAGCCCATTAACATCCAAAACAGATAATATAATAGCATGGAACAATCAAAAATTATAGATACGTTGGAGACGTATCAAACATCTACATGAAGTCATCATCGACAAAACCCAAGGCCCTAAAAATTGAGCTAAAGCAACTCTAATGGTGTGAACACAACAATGCTTTATGTAAAAGTGGTAACCCCACTTGTGCTTAAACGATGAGTATGACCTATGATCAAATGTTCTCATTTGACTCCTAAGTCAATATACTCATATATATATATGACCTAGTCATCGCCAATTGCTTAATAGGTGCTAGAGTGATTGTGCATGCTTTGCCACATATTTCATTTGCCACTTTATTGTGTGAGCATTTTGATTGCATATTTTTACTCATTCAAAGACATCCATTTGTTTCTTTGATTGTTTGGCTCTTTCTCTTTAGCCAAATGGATGGACAAGAATGCCTAAGAACTCCCTGTAGCTATCTATTGTTTTCTCATTTCAAACTCTAGTCATGCTACATCACAAAGTTTGATCAAGTCAAATTCGAATCACTCTGTGTGAGGAGCACTCGGAGTCCCCGATTCATCATAGACTTAAACTTCCAAACCTCTTTGTGCATTTTGGTCTGACCGATCCATCCACTTTGGTCACACCGAGTTCACTGAGTTGATCTAGGTTTTCAATCTCGGTGCAACCGATTTGAACTTTTCAGTCACACCGAGTTGCAGTAACCGCTTCTGATTCTGCATCTCGGTGCCACCAAGTTGTTCCACTCGGTCACACCGACAGGGTGACGATATATATACTGAAGGGTGAGATTTTGGAAATTTCTTCAAAACCCCTCATCCCGCGCATGTCCTGCTCTGCCGCCTCGGGTCTCCGGATCGTCTTCTCATCGCCAGCGACCTCCCGCCGCTAGTTTCCGTCGCCATCAACAGATTTCAACACCGCTGTAGCGAACTCACCACCTAACTAGGGTATGAGTTCGACCTTTTGTGCTAATTCCTTATTCCGATTCTTAGCACAATGCAATGCCATGTTCTTTACCAACTATGAGATCAATCTATCCAGAGAAAACATCCATTAGATTAGGTTTGGTTCAGAAATTTAGGGTTAGGTTCCCACCGAACCCATCTCGGACCGACCGAGTTGTGGAAATCGGTCTCGCCGATTTGGCCTAGGCCATAGCACTTGCACTTTTTGGTCTGACCGGAAGTTGCAAATCGGTGCGACCGAGTTCAACTCTCTGTGAAACCCTAGCAAATCTTGGAGTCAAAAATTTAGTCAAAAAGTTCCCCGACATGTTGGATACTCAGGCAACTTGCCAATATGTCTGGCCAAAGTGATAGCCAGAACAAATCAGAAGAGCAAGTGAACTTGAGTGAGGGCACTAGTCCCTCTAGCAGCTATGATGATGGCAGCAGGAGCACTCCAAGCAACTTGCCCAAGGCAGCTACAAGACAGAGGAAGAAGAGAACCTCAGACTCAGAGGATGAGGACTATGTGGCTGCTGAGGAGGAAGTAAGTTCCAAGAAGAAAGTGCTGAAGAAAGAATATGAAACTGCTACTGCAACAAAACCTAGTATGCACAAGAAGGCCCCTGCCAAGAGGGTGCCAACCTTAAAGGCCAGGGTCTCAACTGTTGAAACTTCTATGCCAACTCAAGAGGCTGCTGGAGAGAGTAAGAAAAGGAAAGAGAGAGTCAAGAAGACCACTGCCAGAGTCATTGGTAGATCCTCTATAATGAGAGATCCAGCTGAGGAAGAGGAAGAGGATGCTGCACCAGCACCCAAGTCCCAAAAGCTGATGGGGGATGCAATTAAGTCTGGGGCTGCCCCTTCTAAGCCCAAGACTGCCCCCAAAGCTTCTGCTCTAGCTCCAAAGCCCAAGAGGAGCACTAGGAACATTCCAGCTGCAGAAAAGAACAAGGCCCCAATGCCTGAGGCTGAGGAAGAAGATGCTGAAGCCCAAGTGCTCAGAAAGCTTAAGCCAAAGATTCTTGATCATAATGACAACCATCCAGTGGTAGAAGACATGAACATTAGGAAGGACGTAGGTCTCAGACTCTGGAGACGGTCTGATCCTTATGCTGTGAGGAGGAAGATTGCAGTGGACTATAGGTTCCACACCAAAGAACAACAAGATTTCTATGAAACCATCCTTCTTGACAAGAAGCCCATAGTTTGTGATATGAAGTGGGTCGATTGGGAATACATCGATGAAAATGAAGATTACTTCCCAAGTGTTCATGAGAGCTTCAAAGGATGTGGTGTTGACAAGTTTGCGGGACATGAGCTTACCAGATGGAATGTTGAGCTCATTATGCAGTTTTATTCTACAACTCATTTTTATCCAGATGGTAGAATTGTATGGATGTCTGAGGGTACAAGGTACCAGTCAACTGTTGAGGAGTGGGCAAAGTTGATAAATGCTCCTGAAGAGCATGAAGATGACTTGGATGTCTATGACAAGAAGAAGAAAGACCATAACTCTATGGCAAATATGTACAAGGAGATCCTAGATAAGGCATTGGAAACACATAAGCTTGGGTCTGTACATTACTTGTTGTCTGGTCTAGCTACTATCAACACAATCTTGAGGCATACATTGTTGCCCAAGTCTGGAGATCACAAGATGATCAGAGGCCATTCAATAAACTTGCTACAGATATTTGATGTGCCTCAGAAATTCAAGGTCATGAGCCTAATTGTTGAAACAATCAAAAGGACAGCTGCAGATCAGAAGAGATCTTGTGGGTATGCTCCACATATTCAGCTGCTCATCAATTCCAAGATGCGCACAAGCACTTATTTGTTGGACAAGGAGCATTTACCTTTGAGACCAGAATTTGAGGACAACACTGTTGTGATGAATGAGGATGATCCTACATCTGTGCAAGCACAAGAAAAGAGAGAGAAGGCAAAGGCTGAGAAGGCTGCAAAGATGCCAAGTGTTGAGGAGGCATCTCAAGTGTTCTTAAAGTAAAAACAAGATCAGATTGCTTATCTGATTCAAGCAACATTGAGGATTGAGAAGGGCTTGGCCACCCTGAACAAGAATCAGGAGAGCTTGGAGAGGGTCATTGAGACCAAATTATCTTGATCTGAAAGTGACTGAGATGCAGACAGCTGTTGGGCAGCTCCATGAGGAAGCAGAGGAGAGGAAAGGGCAGGCTACCATAGATGCCTTTCAAAGAGTGCCAAGAGGTTAGAGATCTGCTGCAGTGCCCATGGCTAACACTAGAGCAACTACTTCAGCACCAGCAGCAACAGCTTCAGTGCTGCCTCCAGTTGCCACTCCACCAGCTCCAACAACGTCTACAGATGCTTTCGTCCTTGGAGTCCTCTCTACACCACCTCCCGAAGACCAAGCCGAGAGACGCATAGTGAGGGAGTCCTGGACTAAGGGGTACTCGGGCATCAGGCCTGTTAGCTATGGGTCGGACTGTTGGGCTGTGAGGATACAAAGACCGAAGATTCTACCTGTGTCCGGATAGGGGCTTTCCTTGGCGTGGAAGGCAAGCGTGGCGACCAAATATGAAGATTTCCTTTATCTGTAACCGACCTTATGTAACCCTGGATCCCTCCTGTGTCTATATAAACTGGAGGGCTAGGTCCGTAGACAGATCTCTCATAATCATAGTCAAGCTAGACTTTTAGGGTTTAGCCATTATGATCTCGTGGTAGATCAACTCTTGTAATACTCATATTCATCAAGATCAATCAAGCAAGAAGTAGGGTATTACCTCCATAGAGAGGGCCCAAACCTGGATAAACATTGTGTCCCCTGTCTCTTGTTACCATCGACCTTAGACGCACAGTTCGGGACACCCTACCCAAGATTCGCCGGTTTTGACACCGACATTGGTGCTTTCATTAAGAGTTCCACTGTGGCATCATCAAAAGGATTGATGGCTCGCCTCATCATCAAGGAAAATATCACCTTCGGAGGAGCCCTGGCCTCAGGCCAAACCCTTCGGTTGGGCGACTTCGTCATGACCGCCTGTTCGGCCTTTAAGCCAACGATGACCTCTCAAGTCATTGAGAATCGTCTCTGCGTTGATACCGAGCAGGCCAAACGGATGGATTCGACAGAGTTATCATCTTTAAACGAACTCCTTGATCACATTGCCGCCTTGGGGTCGCTACAAACTACGGTCGGATTGGCTTAAACCCGACCAGAGAGAAATTAAAACTCCACTGATCACCCACCAGATAGCGGTAGTCGAGGAGCAAGAAAACTCTTCCTCTGTGTTGAGGAGATCTATGTTCGGATCTCCGATCCCGAAGAGCCGGACACTTACCGGCAAAAAGACACGTCTTGTCCTCCGAACATAGAATCGGACGATAAGCTCAAAAAATCAGTTGATATCCTGGAGCCCGGACTGCTAAGTCTGGAAGATCTTCAGACTCCGGATCCAAAATCAGGTCAGGGTTCGGATTTAAATCCACCCACCCTCCCAGACATAAGCGCTCTCTTGAGCATACAGCAGCACTCTTAGGAAACGGACCACCACTTCTGGGCCATATTCCTCCTTGTCAAAAACAAGATTAAAGATTACCGCGACGAAGACGTGATCACAGCGTTTCGCAACAATTGCATGGACGAGGGAATCCTCAACGCCATCAACCACCGTCACATATTACACTTCGCTAACTTGGCAGCTATCGTACAGAAGTACAGCGCAATGGAAAGCGCCTGGAAAACTCAGGCAGCCCGTTGGGAACCATCGGTCCCCACTCAACCCCTCGTTCAGGCGAAAAGGGCGCACCCTCATGGCATGCCCGGACCAATAGTAAAGAAATATAAGCCCTTTACGGGGCGCGGAACCATTCTGGAAAGATTGAGAGTCATCGGGCCCGATGCATTGGTATGTCTGGTCTTCTTGTGAAACCCGGGCTCCTTGGCAAGGGCAATAGCTCCAGTGTTGTCACAGAAGAGAGTCATCAGGCCCGACGCATTGGGAATAACTCCTAGGTCAGTAATGAACTCCTTCGTCCAGATTGCTTCATGTGCTGCCTCCGAGGCTGCCATGTATTCCGCTTCACATGTAGATCCCGCCACGACGCTTTGCTTGCAACTGCACCAGCTGACTGCCCCACCATTCAAAATATACATGTATCCGGTTTGTGACTTGGAGTCATCCAGATATGTGTCGAAGCTAGCATCGGCGTAACCCTTTACGATGAGCTCTTCGTCACCTCCATAAACGAGAAACATATCCTTAGTCCTTTTCAGGTACTTTAGGATATTCTTGACCACTGTCCAGTGTTCCATGCCGGGATTACTTTGGTATCTTCCTACCAAACTTACAGCAAGGTTCACATCAGGTCTGGTACATAGCATGGCATACATAATAGACCCTATGACCGAGGCATAGGGGATGACACTCATCTTTTCTCTATCTTCTGCCGTGGTCGGGCAATGAGCCGTGCTCAATCTCACACCTTGCAATACAGGCAAGAACCCCTTCTTGGACTGATCCATATTGAACTTCTTCAATATCTTGTCAAGGTATGTGCTTTGTGAAAGACCAATGAGGCATATCGATCTATCTCTATAGATCTTGATGCCTAATATGTAAGCAGCTTCTCCAAGGTCCTTCATTGAAAAACACTTATTCAAGTAGGCCTTTATGCTTTCCAAAAAATTTATATCATATCCCATCAATAGTATGTCATCCACATATAATATGAGAAATGCTACAGAGCACCCACTCATTTTCTTGTAAACACAGGCTTCTCCATAAGTCTATGTAAACCCAAACGCTTTGATCATCTCATTAAAGCAAATGTTCTAACTCTGAGATGCTTGCACCAGCCCATAGATTGAGCGCTGGAGCTTGCATACCATGTCAGCATTCTTAGGATCGACAAAACCTTCCGGCTGCATCATATACAATTCTTCCTTGAGGAAACCATTAAGGAATGTCGTTTTGACGTCCATGTGCCATATCTCATAATCATAGAATGCGGTACTAACATGATTCAGACGAACTTCAGCTTTGCTACGGGCGAGAAGATCTCATCGTAGTCAACCCCTTGAACTTGTCGGTAACCCTTAGCGAGTCGAGCCTTATAGATGGTTACATTACCATCCGCACCTGTCTTCTTAAAGATCCATTCATTTTCTATGGCTCGCCGAACATCGGGCAAGTCTGTCAAAGTCCATACTTTGTTTTCATACATGGATCCTATCTCGGATTTCATGGCTTCAAGCCATTTGCTGGAATCCGGGTGCGCCATCGCTTCTTCATAGTTCGAAGGTTCACCATTGTCTAACAACATGATTTCCAGGACAGGGTTGCTGTACCACTCTGGTGCGGAACGTGTCCTTGTGGACCTACGAAGTTCAGTAGCAACTTGATCCAAAGTTTCATGATCATCATCATTAAATTCCTCTCTAGTCAGTTCAGGCACCACAGAAACATCTTCCTGAGCTGCGCCACTCTCCGGTTCAAGAGGCAGTACCTCATCAAGTTCTACTTTCCTCCCACTTACTTCTTTTGAGAGAACTCTTTCTCCAGAATGGATCCATTCTTGGCAACAAAGACCTTGCCTTTGGATCTGAGGTAGAAGGTAGACCCAATAGTTTCCTTAGGGTATCTTATGAAGACACATTTTTCCGATTTGGGTTAGAGATTTTCAGGTTGAAGTTTCTTGACATAAGCATCGCATCCCCAAACTTTCAGAAACGACAGCTTAGGTTTCTTCCCAAACCATAATTCATACGGTGTCGTCTCAACGGATTTCGACGGAGCCCTATTTAAAGTGAATGCGGCAGTCTCTAAAGCATAACCCCAAAATGATAGCGGTAGATCCGTAAGATACATCATAGATCGCACCATATCCAATAGAGTGCGATTACGATGTTCGGACACACCATTACGCTGAGGTGTTCCAGGCGGCGTGAGTTGTGAAACAATTCCACATTTCCTTAAGTGCGTGCCAAATTCGTGACTCAAATATTCTCCCCCATGATCTGATCATAAGAACTTTATTTTCCTGTCATGTTGATTCTCTACCTCATTCTGAAATTCCATGAACTTTTCAAAGGTCTCAGACTTGTGTTTCGTTAAGTAGACATACCCGTATCTACTCAAGTCATCAGTGAGGGTGAGAACATAATGATAGCCACTGCGAGCCTCAACGCTCATTGGACAACACACATCAGTATGTATGATTTCCAATAGGTTGGTTGCTTGCTCCATTGTTCCAAACCGCACTCTTTCAGCATCTGTGCAACCTGCGGTGGTCAACTCCCTTCCAATGCGACATAGCCAATCGTCCGCAACTATGGGCTCGGTGCTACTGGAAAACACCGGTGGTTGTAACCTTAGAAAACGGGCTAGGTTGTCCACAGGCGGCGGGTTGTTGTTGTTGTTATTGTTGTTGTTGCCCTGATTCTGAACTAGCAATTGCATCAAGGTATTCTGCTGTTGGATCAACTAGGTGAGCTCCGGTGGGAAGGCAAAATCAATGTCACGTCTCGGAGGCATCTGAGGGTTTAGATGGAAGAGATTAGAATAGAGAAGGGGGTCTAATGAGAAAACACTACCCATATGCACATGAGACAAACACAATCATTTCACTCAATCAATCAAGCAATGGCATACAAACGATCTAGAACTATCGCACAAGTGCTCAACTACTACTAAATACATGGGGGAATACTAGTGATATATGGTACTCATCTAGAAGTTTTGATTGGTGGAAGACTCCATGACGTCTGCTCCAGCTTCGTCTTCATAGTCATCATCACTAGGATCAGAATCGGTGTCGTCGATGATGATGTAGTCCTCGGGGCATATCTCCTTGGGTTCTTCTTCCTCTATTGGCGCTGGTCCTCCCATGAATACTCCGATCTTCTTAACCAGGTCGTCATTCTTCTCCAGTAGTGTCTTGCTTTCCTCCTCATACCCATCGCGTGTAAACTTGAGTTCTTCCTCCAGCTCGATGATTCTAGTCTTCGCCTTCTTCAAGTCCATCATATCCGCGCACATCTGGTTCTCCTGGCGTCGAATGTGCTGGTTTAACTCCTGAATGAAGGCTGCAATGGATCTATCCTTCCTGGTGCTGATTACTTCCCATTGCTCATCTCAGCACCCACATATTTGGTAAATAGTGTCCTTAAGTTCCCTGTTGTAAACTTCTCCAATGCTTCCAATGGTGATGTGGGCTACCATGCTCTTGCCTAGACTCCAGGTGGGTGCTTCGAAAGAAAACTCTATGGGTTTAGAAGTTGGCGAGAACGTCCTTCCTGGAACTTGTACTTGTATCCTCCAGCGCTCCTCTTCAGGTAAAGTGGCGGTGTACGTCCCGGTGAAACTTGGTATTCCAATGTTCAGGTACCTAGTGACTTCCTTCAAGTGGCGTCCAAAAGGTGTGTCTTCATCCGGTTGGGCAAACTTGTTCTTCATCTCCGCCATCCTAAAGAGTAGAAAATGGAGAGGAGTTAGAAATGAGAAGAGAAGGGTGACCTAGGGTTTATCTTAGTGGTCGTGTCCTAGACTCAGTGTGTGCTCTGATAGCATCTTGTAGCGACCCGACCTTAGATGGTCAAGTCTCTGTGCTTCAGTGTCATCCCTGGATCGGTAATGCTGACACACACAGTACTCGAAGGATTTATAGCAGAGTAGCAATCACACACTTATTACATCAAAAGTCTCCAAAGAGAACTTATTACAAAAAATATGGCTTAAGGCCATCTAATACGATAACAGTGGAAGGCTTGGAAGATAAAGTGAGTCCATCAACTCCAACGGCATAACTGAGCTGCACAGCAACGACCTAACAAACCTTACTCCTCGCCTGAAAAGTATGCAACATAATACGTTGCAGCCCGAAATGGGTCAGCACATGGAATATGCTGGCAAAGTAACACAGTAGAGCAAGAACAGAATAATGCTATCACTACATGCATATTTGGCTGGTGGAAAGCTCTATGGTTACAGTTTTGCGAAAAGCCAATTTTTTCCTACAACAAAGGAATAGATTTTAATTTTACTATCACGGTAGTTGAAACATCATTGAGAAGGTTCCTCCAACTCAATCCCAATTAAGGTGATTAACAACCCAACAATATTAGTTAAACATGATGAGATACTTTTGATAAACCAAGTACTAGATACTCAAGAATTGTCCATAACCGGGGACACGGCTAACCATGATTAGATTGTACACTCTGCAGAGGTTTGCACACTTTTCGCCACAAGACTCGATCGCCTCCGTTGGATTTCTCGCACTACATGGTGTTTGAGAAACGGATGACCGCGACACAGTCTTTTAGAAATATTAACTCTCTACTCCGGGTAGACCATACCAAACCTACAAACCCACTACCTGATGATCTACCTCTTCAAGAGCTTCACGTTACTTACTCAACTATGCTAGAGCCCATAATAGCTTGTGGCTGCACACGGAAGTTTCTAGCATGAATCATCTCAGTTCCCTTTGAGCCTGGGTGGCGGTCCATAGGAAGATCACACGGGTACCCCGGGATTTCCAAAAAAATACAGGCAACACTGGGTACCCCAGGTGCCTCAATCCACCCAGATGTATATTTAAGTTGCCACCTTAAGTTGAACCATTAATTAACATTCTCACATCTGTCATGGATTTCACTCACCCAAACCACGTCTATGAGCATAGCATAGCAATACGTAGAAGTAACTCCCAAGGTTTGAATGTAACAGGGCAATAGGTTCTACCTCATCACTACTTCCCAACCCACAAGTTAATGACATCCTAATCATGCAATGTTTGAGGATTGGAACTAATGCATAAAAACTGGGTGATAAAGAGGTGTGATCAAAGTGTTACTTGCCTTGCTGACGATCTGCGAAACCTAGGGACTCGTAGTAGCACGCTTCGCACTCCAGGTGTTCTATCGCAAGCAAAACAATAGCATATATAAGTAACAAGCAATGATGCACAAGAAAAACTCAAACAAAAAGAGGTTGACCAGAAAGTTCAAATTAAGAACTCCGGTTCGCCAAAAAGAATCAAAACAAACGGAGCAACGAAACTCAAACGGCGAAAGAAAGAAGCTTCGTTTACTAATCTGAAACTAGATCAAATTTTACAGTAGAGAAAACTTGTTTGAGTTGGTTAAGCGGAAAGAGGGTTTCGAGATGAAACTTTAGGTGCTTAAATCGCCTGATTCCGACTAACGAGCGAAAAGAAAAACAGAAACTAAGATCGGATCAAAAATCGCGATCAGAGAAAATCGCGGAATAAATCCGATAAAAGAAAACTGACGAATAGACTAATGAACGAGCATTCGTTGGCTGTTTCTAACGAGCGAAGAACCGTTCTTTAAAACGAACGTTCGGACGAACGTCCGCTAAAAGAAAAACCGAGAAAACCGGCAAATCTGAAAAAAACGGATCTAGGGTTTCTAAAAAAACCGGACGACCTTTATAAGAAAACCGGCGGCGGGGCGCGGTGGCTACCTCCGGCGAGAGGGCTCTGGCGAGGCGGGGCAGCAGCTTGCGAGGGCGGCGGCGCTTGGCGGCGGCAGCGCGAGGCTATGGCGGCTAGCGCAGCGCGGGCGGCGGGGCTAGGCGGCACGGGCGGCGGTGGCTGGTGGTGGCGTTTGGGGCGGGGTGGCGGCATATATAAAGGACGGGGCGGGGCAGCTTGGAGGAGGGGGCAAGCCGCGGCGGTGGAGAGGAGTCCGGCTCGGACTCCTAGTCCGAGTCGGCGGCGGCGGTGCTCGCGGGGAAGGCGGCGGCGGCGTGGCGCGGCGGCCTGGCGCGGCTGGGCCTTAGGCCCAGTCGGTGCGGGAACCTTTTAAAAAAAAATAATTTCGCCGACCGAAATAAAATCCTAGAAAAATAAATAAAAATCTAAAAATGCCAAAATAAATTTTCACCGTCCAAATAAAGTATTTAGAACGAGATGAACATTTTCTTGGCCCTAAAATGCAATTTTGGAAAACGTGCAATTTTTCTAATGCAACCAAAATTGCAATAAAATCCAAATAAAGCAATTATTTGATTTTAATATTTTTCCTCCAATATTTCAATTTTCTTGGAGAAGTCATATTATTTCCTCTCATACATTTTAGTGTGAAATATTTTTGGAGAGAAAATAATTAAAACCAAAAATCCTCGTTTCAAGATTTGATAAAGATCAAATTTGAAAGCCGGGAAATCCCCAACTCTCTCCGAGGGTCCTTGAGTTGCCTAGGATTTCGAGGACCGCGAGACGAAATGCGAATAAAATATGGTATGCATGGATGACTGTGTATAACATTCCAAATTGAAAATTTGGGATGTTACAGGTTGGTTGCTTGCTCCATTGTTCCGGAGAACGGAGTCTTGGTCATTTTGCCCATAAGGCATGGTTCGCACGTGTCAAATGATTCATAATCAAGAGACTCCAGAAGTCCATCTGCATGGAGTTTCTTCATGCGCTTGACACCAATGTGACCAAGGCGGCAGTGCCACAAGTAAGTGGGACTATCATTATCAACCTTACACTTCTTGGCATTCACAATATGAATATGTGTAACATCACGTTCGAGATTAAACAAGAATAAACCATTGACCAGTGGGGCATGACCATAAAACATATCTCTCATATAAATGGAACAACCATTATTCTCGGATTTAAATGAGTAGCCATCTCGCATTAAACGAGATCCAGATACAATGTTCATGCTCAAAGCTAGTACTAAATAACAATTATTGAGGTTTAAAACTAATCCCGTAGGTAAATGTAGAGGTAGCGGGCCGACGGCGATAATATCGACCTTGGAACCATTCCCGACATGCATCGTCACCTCATCCTTCGCCAGTCTCCGCTTATTCCGCAGCTCCTGTTTTGAGTTACAAATATGAGCAACCGCACCAGCATCAAATACCCAAGAGCTACGACGAGTGCTGGTACGGTACACATCAATAACATGTATATCATATATACCTTTGGTATTGTTGGACTTCTTATCCTCTAAGTACTTGGGGCAGTTCCGCTTCCAGTGACCGTTTCCCTTGCAATAAAAGCACTCAGTCTCAGGCTTGGGTCCATGCTTTGGCTTCTTCCCTGCAACTGGCTTACCGGGCGCGGCAACTCCCTTTGTCGTCCTTCTTGAAGTTCTTCTTACCCTTGCCTTTCTTGAAACTAGTGGTTTTATTGACCATCAACACTTGATGTTCCTTTTTGATCTCCACCTCCGCTAATTTCAGCATTGGATATACCTCAGGAATGGTTTCTTCATCCCCTGCATATTGAAATTCATCACAAAGCTCTTGTAGCAGGTGGGAGCGACTAGAGGATTCTATCAACGACCGCGTCATCCGGGAGATTAACTCCCAGCTGGGACAAGCGGTTGTGCAACCCAGACATTTTGAGTATGTGCTCGCTGACAGAACTATTCTCCTCCATCTTACAATTGTAGAACTTGTCGGAGACTTCGTATCTCTCGACCCGGTCATGAGCTTGGAAAACCATTTTCAGCTCTTGGAACATCTCATATGCTCCGTGTTGCTCAAAACGCTTTTGGAGCCCCAGTTCTAAGCTGTAAAGCATGCCGCACTAAACCAGGGAGTAATCATCACTACGCGATCGACAGGCGTTCATAACATCTTGAGTTGCTGGGAAAATGGGTGCTTCACCTAGCGGTGCTTCAAGGAAATATGCCTTCTTGGCAGCTATGAGGATGATCCTCAAGTTATGGACCCAGTCCGTATAGTTGCTACCATCATCTTTCAGCTTGGTTTTCTCTAGGAACGCGTTGAAGCTGAGGGCAACATTAGCGTGGGCCATTTGATCTACAAGACATATTGCAAAGATTTTAGACTATGTTCATGATAATTAAGTTCATCTAATCAAATTATTTAATGAACTCCCACTCAGACAGACACCCCTCTAGTCATTTAAGTGATACATGATCCGAATCGACTAGGTTGTGTCCGATCATCACGTGAGACGAACTAGTCCTCAACGGTGAACATCTCCATGTTGATCGTATCTACTATACGACTCATGTTCGACCTTTCCGTCTCTCGTGTTCTGAGGCCATGTCTGTACATGCTAGGCTCATCAAGTCAACCTAAGTGTTCTGCATGTGTAAATCTGGCTTACACCCATTGTATTCGAATGTTAGAATCAATCACAACCGATCATCATGTGGTGCTTCCAAACAACGATTCACAACAGTGCACAGTTAGGGGGAACACTTTCTTGAAATTTTAGCGAGGGATCATCTTATTTAAGCTACCGTCGGTCTAAGCAAATAAGATGTATAAACATGATAAACATCACATGCAATCAAATAGTGACATGATATGGCCAATATCATTTTGCTCCTTTTGATCTCCATCTTCGGGCGCCATGATCATCATCGTCACCGGCATGACACCATGATCTCCATCATCGTGATCTCCATCATCGTGTCTTCATGAAGTTGTCTTGCTAATTGTTACTTCTACTATTATGGCTAACGGTTAGCAATAAAGTAAAGTAATTACATGGCGTTTTCATTGACATGCAAGTCATACAATAAATTAAGACAACTCCTATGGCTCATGTCGGTTGTCATACTCATCGACATGCAAGTCGTGATTCCTATTACAAGAACATGATCAATCTCATACATCCCATATATCATTCATCACATCCTCTTGGCCATATCACATCACACGGCATATGCTGCAAGAACAAGTTAGACGTCCTCTAATTGTTGTTGCAAGTTTTTACGTTGCTACTATAGGTTTCTAGCAAGAAAGTTTCTTACTATGCCAAAACCACAACGTGATATGCCAATTTCTATTTACCCTTCATAAGGACCCTTTTCATCGAATCCGATCCGACTAACAGACACCCGCTAGCCACCTTATGCAACTAGTGTATGTCAGTCGGTGGAACTAGTCTTATGTAAGTGTACGTGTAAGGTCGGTCCAGGCTGCTTCATCCCACGATGCCGCCGAATCAAGATAAGACCAGTAACGGCAAGTAAATTGACAAAATTGACGCCCACAACATCTTGCGTTCTACTCGTGCATAGAAACTACGCATAGACCTAGCTCATGATGCCATTGTTGGGGATCGTTGCAGATATTAAAAAAATTCTGTCAATCACCAAGATCAATCTATGGAGAGACTAGCAATGAGAGAGAGGGGAATGTATCTTCATACCCTTGAAGATCGCGATGCGGAAGCGTTACAAGTACGCGGTTGGAGGAGTCGTACACGCAGTGATTCAGATCACGGTTGATTCCGATCAAAGCGTCGAACAACGGCGCCTCCGCGTTCAACACACGTGCAACCCAGTGACGTCTCCCGGGCCTTGATCCAGCAAGGAGGAGGGAGAGGTTGGGGAAGACAACTCCAGCAGCAGCATGACGGTGTGGTGGTGGTGGAGCAGCGTGGTTTCCAGCAGGGCTTCGCCAAGCACTATGAAGGATGAGGATGTGGAGAGGTAGGGCTGCGTCGAGGAAGAGAGAGATTCATGTCCTTGGCTGCCCCAAAACCCCCACTATATATAGGAGGAGGGGAGGTGGCTGCACCCCGTCTAGGGTTCCCACCCTAGGGGGTGCGGCAGCCCTAGATGGGATTGGAGGGGCCGCCAAGAGGGGGAGAGGGGGGGCGCGCCCTAGGGTGGGCCTTTAGGCCCATCTGCGCCTGGGGTTTCCCCCTCTCCTCCTAGCTGTGCCTTGGGCCTTGGTGGGAGGCGCACCAGCCCACTCAGGGGCTGGCCCTTCCCACTCTTAGCCCATGCAAGCCTCTGAGGCTGGTGGCCCCTCCCAGTGGACCCCCGGAACCCTTTCGGTGGTCCCGATACATTACCGGTGACACCCGAAATACTTCCGGTGGGCAAAACCTCACTTCCTATATATTATTCTTTACCTCCGAACCATTCCAGAACTCGTCGTGACGTCCAGGATATTATCCGGGACTCCGAACAACATTCGGTAACCATGTACAAACTTTCCCTATAACCCTAGCATCATCGAACCTTGAGTGTGTAGACCCTACGGGTTCGGGAGGCATGTAGACATGACCGAGACATCTCTCCGATCAATAACCAACGGCGGGATCTGCATACCCATGTTGGCTCCCACATGTTCCACAATGATCTCATCGGATGAACCACAATGTCGAGGATTCAATCAATCTTGTATACAATTCCCTTTGTCCATCGGTATGCTACTTGCCCGAGATTCAATCGTCGGTATCCCAATACCTCGTTCAATCTCGTTACCGGCAAGTCACTTTGCTCATTCCGTAATGCATGATCCCATTACTAACTTCTTAGACACATTGAGCTCACTATGATGATGCATTACCGAGTGGGCCCAGAGATACCTCTCCGTCATACGAAGTGACAAATCCCGGTCTCGATTCGTGCCAACCCAACAGACACTTTCGGAGATACCCGTAGTGCACCTTTATAGCCACCCAGTTACGTTGTGACGTTTGGCACACCCAACGCATTCCTACAGTATCTGGAAGTTGCACAATCTCATGGTCTAAGGAAAAGATACTTGACATTAGAAAAGCTTTAGCAGACGAACTACACGATCTTGTGTTATGCTTAGGATTGGGTCTTGTCCATCACATCATTCTCCTAATGATGTGATCTCGTTATCAATAACATCCAATGTCCTTGGTCAGGAAAACATAACCATCTATTGATCAACGAGATAGTCAACTAGAGGCTCACTAGGGAAATGTTGAGGTCTATGTATTCACACATGTATTACGATTTCCAGATAACACAATTATAGCATGAACAATAGACAATTATCATGAACAAGGAAATATAATAATAACTATTTTATTATTGCCTCTAGGGCATATTTCCAACAGTAAATAAAGTAAACAAGGTGTAGCAAGATGGCTCAATCCTTTTTTTAGCAAAGGACAAGCCTGGACAAACTCTTATATAAAGGAAAGCGCTCCCGAGGACACATGGGAATTATCATCAAGCTAGTTTTCATCACGCTCATATGATTCACGTTTGGTACTTTGATAATTTGATATGTGGGTGGACCGGTGCTTGGGTATTGTCCTTCCTTGGACAAGCATCCCACTTATGATTAACCCCTATTGCAAGCATCTGCAACTATAAAAGAAGTATTAAGGTAAACCTAACCATAGCATGAAACGTATGGATCCAAATCAGCCCCTTACGAAGCAACTCATAAACTAGGGTTTAAGCTTCTGTCACTCTAGCAACCCATCATCTACTTATTACTTCCCAATGCCTTCCCCTAGGCCCAAACAATGGTGAAGTGTCATGTAGTCGACATTCACATGACACCACTAAAGGAGAGACAACATACATCTCATCAAAATATCGAACTAATACCAAATTCACATGACTACTTATAGCAAGACTTCTCCCATGTCCTCAGGAACAAACGTAACTACTCACAAATCATATTCATGTTCATAATCAGAGGGGTATTAATATGCATAAAGGATCTGAATATATGATCTTCCACCAAATAAACCAACTAGCATCAACTACAAGGAGTAATCAACACTCCTAGCAACCCACAGGTACCAATCTGAGGCTTTGGGACAAAGATTGGATACAAGAGATGAACTACGGTTTGAGATGAGATGGTGTTGGTGAAGATGTTGATGGAGATTGACCCCCTCCCGATGAGAGGATCGATGGTGATGACGATGGTGGTGATTTCCCCCTCCCGGGGGAAGTTTCCCCGGTAGAACAGCTCCGCCGGAGCCCTAGATTGGTTCCGCCAAGGTTCCGCCTCGTGGCGGCGGAGTTTCATCTCGTAAGCTTGCCTTTGATTTTTTTTTCCAGGAGGAAAGACTCCATATAGCCAAAGATGGGCATCGGAGGGTTTCCAGGGGGCCCACGAGGCAGGGGCGCGCCCAGGGGGTAGGGCGCGCCCCCCACCCCCGTGGATGGTGGGTGGCCCCCCTCTGGTACTTCTTTCACCCAATATTTTTTTATATATTTTGAAACATGCTCCCATGAAATTTCAGGACTTTTGGAGATGTGCAGAATAGGTTTCTAATATTGCTCCTCTTCCAGCCCAGAATTCCAGCTACCGGCATTCTCCCTCTTCATGTAAACCTTGTAAAATAAGAGAGAATAGGCATAAGTATTGTGATATAAGGTGTAATAACAGCCCATAATGTAATAAATATCAATATAAAAGCATGATGCAAAATGGACGTATCAACTCCCCCAAGCTTAGATCTCGCTTGTCCTCAAGCGAAAGCCGATATCGAATAATATGTCCACATGTTTAGAGATAGAGGTGTCGATAAAATAAAACACGGACATGAGGGCATCATAATCATTCTTATAACAACAACATATATATATATTGTCATATGATTTCTTATGCTAAAGTAACAATTCAATCACAATTTCAAGTATGAATCAGAAACTTCATTGAAAACTAACAAACTATAATCTCAGTCATTGAAGCAATTGCAATTTATCATAACATCAGAAAGAATCAATATAAGAGCTTTTCAGCAAGTCCACATACTCAACTATCATTTAGTCTTTCACAATTGCTAACACTCATGCAATATTTATGGGTATGAAGTTTTAATCGGACACAGAGAAAGATAGGGGCTTATAGTTTTGCCTCCCAACCTTTTACCTCAAGGGTAATGTCAACAATAATAGTTCATGAAAACTCACATCCAATTAGCTATATGCATCTGGATCTTTCCAACACATTGTGCTTGCCAAAGGATAAAATGTAAAAAGGAAAGATGAAGATCACCATGACTCTTGTATGAAGTAATAGACAAGAATAAAAGATAGGCCCTTCGCAGAGGGAAGCAGAGGTTGTCATGTGCTTTTATGTTTGGATGCACAAAATCTTAATGCGAAAGAACTTCACTTTATATTGCCACTAGTGATATGGACCTTTATTATGCAGTCCGTCGCTTTTATTTCTTCCACATCACAAGATCGTATAAAGCTTATTTTCTCCACACTAATAAATTATAAATATTTAGAGAGCAATTTTTATTGCTTGCAACGATGAAAACTTACTTGAAGGATCTTACTCAATCCATAGGTAGATATGGTGGACTCTCATGGCAAAACTGGGTTTAAGGATACTTGGAAGCACAAGTAGTATCTCTACTTGGTGCAAAGAATTTGGCTAGCATGAGAGGGAAAGGAAAGCTCAACATATTGAATGATCCATGACAATATAATTTATTTCGGATATAAGAAAACATAAGCCATTAAGTTGTCTTCCTTGTCCAACATCAACTCTTTAGCATGTCATATTTTAATGAGTGCTCACAATCATAAAAGATGTCCAAGATAGTATATTTATATGTGAAAAACTCTCTTTGTTTATTACTTCTTATTAATTGCAACGATGACCAAAACTATGTTTGTCAACTTTCAACAACTTTTACTCATCATACTCTTTATATGTGAAGTCACTACTCTCCATAAGATCCATATGATCTCTTTATTTCTTTTTGTTCTTTCTCTTCTTTTTTATTTCTATTCCCTCAAGATCATAGCAAGATGGCAAAGCCCTTGACTCAACACTAATCTTTATTATGTAACTCACGGACTCGATTACATAGAAGGATCATAAAGCAAAACTCAAAACTAGATCATACTAAAGTTTATTCTACTAGAACAAGATATTACCAAAAGGATCGAACTAAGAAAAATGGTAAAGATAAAAGTGTGATGGTGATACGATACCGGGGCACTCCCCCAAGCTTGGCAGTTGCCAAGGGGAGTGCCCATACCCATGTGTTTATGTCTCCTTCCTCGGAGGTGGTGATGATGGAGTTGTTGATGATGTGGGCTTGTCATCCATCTTCCAAGGCATAGGCTCACCATCATAGAAGGATGATCGAGTCTTCGGGATCCTCAAATATGCAGCCAAACTCATCCTCTTGAATCTATATTCATACTCACAGTTTTGGTTTTGCAGGTCATAGATCTGGGCTTGGAGGCGCTCAATTTTCTTGTGAAGCTTGAAGATGGCCTCCCCAATGTTCTTGTCATCCAACTTGTGTTTGTTGGTGAACTTTGTGATCATTATATGATTGGAGTCGAGTCCATGTTCCACCATCTCCTGGCACTTGAAAACTTGTTGCTTCATTGCCTCGAGCCTTGTCTCCACGCTTCCGGTCCTCCTTGGTCCCTCAACATCGCGGATGTGCAGCAACCCCTCACGCATCTCAATGGTGTGAGGGTGTTGCAGCACCTCCGTGAGGTAGGGGTTGATGACCTTCTCGAAGAACTTGTCCTTGGGGGAGTTTGAAAACGTCATGGCGATCTAGATCTGTCAGAAAAATAGCTCGAAACAAGGACAGAAGATATTTGCATGATACGGTGGTCAAAACTTTCAGGAGATTATATAATGAATTTTTACCGACCAAAAGAAGTATTGTGCAAGAAAACGGAGTCCGGAGGGCACACGAGGTGCCCACGAGGCAGGGGACGCACCCAGGGGGTAGGGCGCGCCCCCCACCCTCGTGGGAGCCTTGTGTCCTTCCCGGACTACTTCTTATTTTCCTAATTTTTTAAATATTCCAAAACGGAGAAAAATTGCTATTAGAACTGTTTTGGAGTCAGTTTACTTACCGTGCCACATACCTCTTCCTTTTCGGAGTCTGAAACATTCTGGAAAGTGTCCCTTATGTATTCCTCCGGGGTTATGGTTTCAATAACATTAGTTTCAACATTTATAGGATTACTTGAGATATAATGTTTGATTCTTTGACCGTTCACCACCCTCGGATTCATGCCTTCGAAGTTGTTGATCTTTATAGCACCGGAACGATAGACCTCCTCAATGACATAAGGGCCTTCCCATTTAGAAAGGAGTTGCCTGCAAAGAATCTTAAACGAGAGTTGTATAACAATACATAATCACCTACATTAAACTCACGTTTTTGTATCCTTTTGTCATGCCATCTTTTAACTTTTTCTTTAAACAGTTTGGCATTCTCACAGGCCTGGGTTCTCCATTCATCAAGTGAGCTAATGTCAAATAACCTCTTCTCACCGGCAAGTTTGAAATCATAATTGAGCTCTTTAATGGCCCAATATGCCTTATGTTCTAGTTCAAGAGGTAAGTGACATGCTTTTCCATAAACCATTTCATATGGAGACATACCCATAGGATTTCTGTATGCAGTTCTATAAGCCCATAATGCATCATCAAGTTTCTTGGACCAATTCTTTCTAGATCTATTAACAGTCTTTTGGAAAAATTAATTTAATATCTCTATTACTCAATTCTACTTGACCACTAGACTGTGGATGATATGGAGATGCAATTCTATGATTAACATCATACTTAGCAATCATTTTACGAAAGGCACCATGAATAAAATGTGAACCACCATCAGTCATTAAGTATCTAGGGACTCCAAACCTCGGAAAAATAACTTCTTTAAGCATCTTAATAGAGGTGTTATGATCAGCACTACTAGTTGGAATATCTTCTACCCACTTAGTAACGTAATCAACAGCAACTAAAATATGTGTGCACCCATTAGAGGAAGGAAACGGTCCCATATAATCAAAGCCCCAAACATCAAATGGTTCGATAATAAGTGAATAATTCATAGGCATTTCTTAATGTCTACTAATATTACCAATTCTTTGACATTCATCACAAGACAAGACAAACTTACGGGCATCCTTGAAGAGAGTAGGCCAATAAAAACCGGATTGCAGTACCTTATGTGCAGTTCTATCTCCCACATGGTGTCCTCCATAAGCCTTGGAGTGACACTTGCGTAGGATCTGTTCCTGCTCATGCTCAGGTACACAACGTCTAATAACACCATCTACTCCTTCTTTATAAAGGTGTGGGTCATCCCAAAAGTAATGTCTTAAGTCATAGAAGAACTTTTTATTTTGCTGGTATGTGAAACTAGGTGGTATAAATTTAGCAACAATATAATTACCATAATCAGCATACCATGGAGCAGTACGAGAAGCATTTATGACAGCCAATTGTTCATCAGGAAAGCTATCATCAATAGGTAGTGGGTCATCAAGAACATCAATAGGTAGTGGGTCATCAAGAACATTCTCTAGCCTAGACAAGTTGTTTGCAACGGGATTCTCAGCTCCCTTTCTATCAATAATATGCAAATCAAATTCTTGAAGCAAGAGAACCCATCTAATAAGTCTAGGTTTAGCATCTTTCTTTTCCATAATATATTTAATAGCAGCATGATCAGTGTGAACAGTTACTTTAGAATCAACAATATAGGGTCTGAACTTATCACAAGCAAATACAACTGCTAAAAATTCCTTTTCAGTAGTAGCATAATTTCTTTGGGCACTGTCTAGAGTCTCACTAGCATATTGGATAACATTTAATTTCTTATCAACCCTTTTTCCTAAAACAGCCCCTACAGCATAATCACTAGCATCACACATAATTTCAAATGGTAATTCCAATCAGGTGGCTGAACAATAGGTGCAGAAATCAAAGCTTTCTTAAGTATTACAAATGCTTCTACACAATCATCATCAAAGACAAAAGGAATATCTTTTTGTAGGAGATTAGTCAGAGGCCTGGAGATTTTAGAGAAGTCCTTGATGAACCTCCTATAAAATCTGGCATGACCAAGGAAACTTCTTATACCTTTGATGTCTTTAGGACACGGCATCTTTTCAATAGCATCAACTTTAGCTTTATCAACTTCAATGCCTCTTTCAGAAATTTTATGTCCCAAGACAATACCTTCATTAACCATAAAGTGGCACTTCTCCCAATTCAAGACAAGATTAGTTTCTTCACATCTCTGCAAAACTCGGTCAAGGTTGCTTAAGCAATCATCAAAAGAAGTTCCATATACGGAGAAATCATCCATGAAAACCTCAACAATCTTTTCACAAGAGTTAGAGAATATAGCAGTCATACATCTTTGAAAGGTAGCAGGTGCATTGCATAAACCAAATGGCATACGTCTATAAGAAAAGGTACCGAAAGGGCAAGTAAAAGTTGTCTTTTCTTGATCCTATTTTGACACAGGTATTTGAGAGAAACCAGAATAACCATCTAGAAAGAAAAAATGTGTATGTTTGGATAATCTTTCTAGCATTTGATCAATAAAAGGTTACGTGTAATGATCCTTTTTAGTAGCTTTATTTAATTTGCGGAAATCAATTACCATTCTATAACCGATAACAATTCTTTGTGGAATCAATTCATGTTTATCATTAGGAACAACAGTAATACCTCCCTTCTTAGGGACACAATGGACATGACTTACCCACTGACTATCTGCAACGGGATAAATTATACCTGCCTCCAGAAGCTTTAGTATTTCTTTTCTTACCACTTCTTTCATCTTTGGATTTAACCGTCGTTGGTGATCAACAACCGGGTTTGAGTCTTTCTCCGATTTTATTTTGTGCTGTCATAGAGTGGGCCTAATGCCTTTAAGATCATCAAGAGTATATCCAATAGCAGCAAGGTGCTTCTTCAGAGTTTTCAATAATTTCTTTTCTTCATGCTCTGAAAGGTTAGCACTAATAATAATAGGATATATCTCGTTCTGATCAAGATAAGCACATTTAAGAGTATCAGGCAAAGGTTTAAGCTCAAACACGGGATCACCCTTGGGTGGAGGAGGATCCCCTAGGATTTCAACAGGCAAGTTGTGCTTCAAAATAGGTCCATGTTTAAAGAATACTTCATCTATTTCCCTTCTTTCATTCATAAACATATCATATTCATGGTCTAGCAAATATTGTTCTAAAGGATCATTAGGAAGCACGTCAATAGAAGCAAGACCAATAATTTCATCTTTACTAGGCAATTCTTTATCATGAGGTTGTCTATCAAATTTAGCAAAGTTAAAATCATGAGACATATCCCCCAAACCAATAGTAACAACATCCTTTTTGTAGTCTATCTTAGCATTAATAGTATTCAAGAAGGGTCTACCAAATATAATGGGACAAAGGTTATCTTGTGGGGAACCAAGAACAAGAAAATCAGCAAGATATTTAACTTTCCCACACAAGACTTCAACATCTCTAACAATCCCAACTGGTCAAATAGTGACTCTATTGGCAAGTTTAATTGTAACATCAATCTCTTCTATCTCAGCAGGTGCAATATCATGCATAATTTCTTTGTATAAGGAATGAGGTATTGCACTTGCACTAGAACCCATATCACATAAGCCATGATAGCAATGATCTCCTATTTTAACAGAAATAACAAGCATGCCTACAACATGTCTATGCTTATTTTTAGTATCAGGTCTAGCAATTCTAGCAGCTTCATCACAGAAGTAAATAACATGCCCATCAATATTATCGGCCAAGAGATCTTTAACCGTAGCAACACTAGGTTCAACTTTAATTTGCTCAGAGGTTGTAGGTGTTCTAGTATTACTCTTTTGAAAAATAGTTGAAGCTTTAGCATGATCCTTTATTCTAACAGGGAAAGGTGGTTTCTCAATATAAGCAGTAGGAACAACAGAATCATTATAAGTGATAGTCTTTTCTTCAACTTTAATAGGTGCAACTACTTTTACTTCAATGGGAGGATTGTATTTAAACCACTTCTCCTTAGGGAGATCAACATGAGTAGCAAAAGATTCATAGAAAGAAGCTACTATCTCAAAGTCAAGTCCATATTTAGTGCTAAATTCACGCAAAGCATCGGTATCCATAAAAGATTTAACACAATCAAACTTAGGTATTATACCTGACTTCTTACCTTTGTCGAGATCCCAATCTTCGGAGTTGCATTTAATTCTTACCAATAAATCCCATTTGAATTCAATAGTCTTCATCATAAAAGAGCCAGTACAAGAAGTATCGAGCATGGAGCGATTATCGAGAGAAAGCCGAGCATAAAAATTTAAATACATTATAACTGAGCACCCTCCCAGCCCTCTCAGACCATCAGTATTTCTAATCGTTGGATCGTCACTTTTAGTCGTTTTTGGCCGTCGGATTCGCTCTTAATAGCACCTAAATCATGCGCACAGTATTCCTGACTAGCGCTGGCCTTCTCGGGCCGCTGCTCCGGTGGTTTTTTCGGAAGATTTGTGTTGATTAGGCCCAATGGGCTGTATCACACCCCCAATCGAGACGCATGATTGGTGGGGGCTCGATACAGAGGATCCAACCGTCGCGGTCGTCAAGGGGATCGAGAGGTGCGCAAGGGAGATCCAGCAGACGAGTGAGACGCGACTGAATTCGACGATGGTGGATTCAATGGGCGGTATGAAGGGGCGTTAATGCGCGGATGTAGAGAGTCGGAGCAGCGGAGTTACAATCAATAATGGCGGTCGAGGCACGTTACTCTCCGGCGCCGACGGTGGATGTGTGTTACAATCCCGCTGCCTCATCCTCCTTAGTTCACGCCCAGATATCCATATATATGCTTTTCTTGCCTAAGTTGATGCTACGTCTTCTTCCATGTTGCAGATATTTTGTACCCCTGCGCTCCTCCTCCCCCATCAATGATGTTGTTTTTCTCTCCAGAATTGTTGCTGGTGTTGTTAGTCAAGTTGTTGGAAGCCCTTCACATCTTTTGTCGCCTCAATCCGCCCATTCAACAGTCAGCAGTCATCGTAGCACTAGGCTTCTTCATCTCCTGCTTGAGTCAGTGGTTCATGTGGAGGATCAGTCGTGTGTAAGTGTCCTGTGTGCCGATCCAAGGTAAGCTGTCTTTCATGTAAGATTATCCAGTGTTGTAAGATCGGTTAGCCTTGATATAAAAACTATATAACATAGTTTAGAAATTAGTCTTTTTCTGGCTATAATATCTTTCTCTATTCAAATAAATATGTGATCTGGATGTTACTGATTACTCATGGAGTGATTTAATGGTGTTTTAGGCAAACATGAGTTGATGAGTATCAAAATGGGCACTGTCTGATCTATACTTTTTGTTACTCCAGGTCCACAAGCGCAATGAAGGATTTTTCTCTCTCTTACAGTCATATGAAAAGGAGTCGCTGACAGATAAATCCTAGGACCATACTCCATGTACTTTCCTCCATTTATCTTTTAGTGAAATCATTTTTTTCACATTGAGGATATGTGCTCCAGCTTCATAATGTGTATACTTATATCAGATCAACATGAGTGTGTTATTACAGGTTGCAGACTTGCACTATGTATGCAAGTGATTTGTAGTTGTCTGGTAACCAGATCCATCTCTTCACTAGCTCTGCAGATATTTACTACAAGTGATTGTTTCAACCTTTTATTATAGTGTGTATTACAGTATAAGAATGGAGTATAAAAAGTTAATTTGTTCTACTGAGCAATAGTTATTTTATTTGCATATTCATGTGACGAGCATGTAACATCTCTTTTTTCTCATGCTTAGGCTCTACATCAGTGAATATATTATATAGCTCGCCAAGAATATGAGAGCCTTGGTTATGTACCGCCAAATTAGGCTTTGGTTAAATAGATATTACTAACTTCGGATTGTTATTCTGCAAAATTCGATGCATTGGCTAGGTTAATATTACGAAGGATCTTAATACCACTGCGGATTTATGAAGAGTCATGAAACAAAAATATCTATATGTTCTGGTTAATTTCGATCTAATCCAGGTCATGTATGGATTGAAACTGAAAATCCAGAGTCATTGTCGAGGAACTAAAGAAGATATGACTTGTCAGGTCAGTTAGGCTCAACTCTCTAGAGTTTCCTTTTTTATTTTTGGTTCGTTTTGTATTTCTCCAGCAAGGGATAAATCACATATCTAGATATAAGGTTGTGGAGCAACTTCTACTTTGCCAGCCATGTTACAATTACTAGGAGATTTTGCTTAGTTGATAGTCAAAACTCATTTTTGTTTTAGTTTCAATCTGAATTAGTTTTACAACTGAGTTTTCCTTGCTATGCGGTCCATGATTAATGGGTGTACTTTTAGTGGGCCAACGACCTGTTTTTTCGCAAATAGCACTTTCTGTGGAGTTTCCTTCAATCATCACATATGTTCTGGTTGGTGCTCTCATGTATTTGCGGAAATTTGAAAATGTATTAATATATTTCACTTTTTGAAGTAGACAATATTTCATTCCATTTCCAGTAAGTGTTGGTGCCAGGCCGAATGACTGTCACGGGGTTCTTTTCCACACTGATGTTATGTAAGTTCTCAATTTGGAAAAGAGGTAATGACAGCAGTTACGCCATCTAGGCACTATTCCAGTGTCATGTCCATGATGTATCAATTGAGAACTTCCTTACTGATCAATTCTAGGGCGATAGTAACAATCAATAAAATCTGCTCATAGGTGTAGATCAAACGGTAGTTTTTCCTTTGAGGGTAGATCAGATGGTTGCTCTACATTACCTATCAATAATATTTAGACTTGTGATTTCATTTTCTCATATTTTGATAGGCGTTCATACATATATGAGTAATGCATTATACGTTAGAACCCTTTTTTGTGGGTATATGTTGGAACCTTAACTTATAAAAACAGTTTTTTAAGTAACTTATTATAGATCCATTTTATAAAGACACATAAAGTTACATGATTAAATTAATTGCTAAGTATTGTTCGTTGTATTGCTATCATGTGCGCAGTGGAGAATTTGGTACATATGGTTCACCTTGTCCCTATAATTCTTACCTTTTTTTTATCAGATATTCCCTTGTACTATACATGCTTTCCATCTTCGGAAGCTACTGGCTAACTATTGCACTCGTTCATTGCCAAACTCCCTCTTCTTTTGTGGTGGCAATCATTTTACAAGTCACCTTAATGTTTTATCTCTCATATATTCATAAATATAGCTACCATTTTATTGGAAAAATAAACGGGTGCAGCAACGCGCGCCGTCATGGGCTAGTTTTGAATAATAATTTCTCTTGAGAGCTCATGATTGGGGCATGAATATAACATTGACTTAAGCCTCCCCCAAGCTTGAGCGATGCTTTCTCCTTCGCGAGGCCAAAAATTATATGTATAATTACGATCACGATGAACAAGATGCATAGGATAAAACTTCTGATGAAATTCCAATTTCAATCGGTTGTTCCATGATCACATATCATCACATAGTCTAAACCATGTCAATGCCTTTCCGTTCAAAGATATAGGGAAGACCTTCTTCTTGATAACATCCTCGGGCATACCTGCAAGCTTAAATAATCCACAAACTTCATCCACATAGATTAGGTGCAAATCGGGATGCAACGTTCCATCTCCTGTAAAAGGATTAGCTAGCAGTTTCTCTATCATACCCGAAGGAATTTCAAAATAAACATTTTTAGTAGGTTCAGTAGGTTGAGGAGCAACTCTTTTCTCTACTGGTCGGGGTGAAGATACCCCAAACAAGCCCCTCAAAGGATTATGTTCCATAGTAACAAGTGACAGTAAATTTCAGCACACTATATAAATTTTTCCTTACCAAATTCCACCTACCAAAGGCGCTTCACTCCCCGGCAACGGCGCCAGAAAAGAGTCTTGATGACCCAAAAGTGTAGGGGATCTATCGTAGTCCTTTCGATAAGTAAGAGTGTCGAACCCAACGAGGAGCAGAAGGAAATGATAAGCAGTTTTCAGTAAGGTATTCTCTGCAAGCACTGAAATTATCGGTAACATATAGTTTTGTGATAAGGTAATTTGTAACGGGTAACAAGTAAATAAAGTAAATAAGGTGCAGCAAGATGGCCCAATCCTTTTTGTAGCAAAGGACAAGCCTGGACAAAAGCTTATATAAAGGAAAGCGCTTCCGAGGACACATGGGAATTATCATCAAGCTAGTTTTCATCACACTCATATGATTCGCGTTCGGTACTTTGATAATTTGATATGTGGGTGGACCAGTGCTTGGGTACTGTCCTTCCTTGGAAAATCATCCCACTTATGATTAACCCCTATTGCAAGCATCCGCAACTACAAAAGAAGTATTAAGGTAAACCTAACCTTAGCATGAAATATATGGATCCAAATTAGCCCCTTACGAAGCAACTCATAAACTAGGGTTTAAGCTTCTGTCACTCTAGCAACCCATAATCTACTTATTACTTCCCAATGCCTTCCCCTAGGCCCAAATAATGGTGAAGTGTCATGTATTCGACGTTCACATGACACCACTAGAGGAGAGACAACATACATCTCATCAAAATATCGAACGAATACCAAATTCACATGACTACTTATAGTAAGACTTCTCCCATGTCCTCGGGAACAAACGTAACTACTCACAAATAATATTCATGTTCATAATTAGAGGGGTATTAATATAAATAAAGGATCTGAACATATGATCTTCCACCGAATAAACCAACTAGCATCAGCTACAAGGAGTAATCAACACTACTAGCAACCCACAGGTACCAATCTGAGGCTTTGGGACAAATATTGGATACAAGAGATGAACTAGGGTTTGAGATGAGATGGTGCTGGTGAAGATGTTGATGGAGATTGACCCCCTCCCGATGAGAGGATCGATGGTGATGATTTCCCCCTCCCAGAGGGAGGTTTCCCCGGCAGAACAGCTCCGCCGGAGCCCTAGATTGGTTCCGCCAAGGTTCCGCCTCGTGGCGGCGGAGTTTCGTCCTGTAAGCTTGCCTTTATTTTTTCCAGGACGAAAGACTCCATATAGCCAAAGATGGGCATCAGAGGGCTGCCAAGGGGCCCACGAGGCAGGGGGCGCGCCTAGGGGGTAGGGCGCACCCCCACCCTCGTGGATGGTGGGTGGCCCTCCTCTGGTACTTCTTTCGCCCAATATTTTTTATATATTCTGAAACGTGCTCCTGTGAAATTTTAGGAGTTTTGGAGATGTGCAGAATAGGTTTATAATATTTGCTCCTCTTCCTGCTTAGAATTCCAGCTGCCGGCATTCCCCCTCTTCATGTAAACCTTGTAAAATAAGAGCGAATAGGCATAAGTATTGTGATATAAGGTGTAATAATAGCCCATTATGTAATAAATATCAATATAAAAGCATGATGCAAAATGGATGTATCAGAAAGCAACTCTTCCCCAGAGGGGGGGAGAAAAGGGCGGCCTCCTAATTTTTGATTGCTCCATGCTATTATATTATCTATTTTGGATGTTAATGGGCTTTATTTTACACTTTTATATCATTTTTTGGGACTAACCTACTAACCGGAGGCCCAGCCCAAATTGCTGTTTTTTGCCTATTTTAGAGTTTCGCCGAAAAGCAATATCAAACGGAGTCCAAACAGAATGAAACCTTCGGGAACGTGATTTTCTCAACAAACGTGATCCGGGAGACTTAGAGTGGGCGTCAAGAAACAATCAAGGAGGCCACGAGGCAGGGGGCGCGCCTACCCCCCTGGGCGCACCCTCCACCCTCGTGGGCCCCTCGTTGCTCCACCGACGTACTTCTTCCTCCTATATATATCCACGTACCCCCCCCAAACATCCAGGAGCACCATAAAAACCTAATTCCACCACCGCAACCTTCTGTACCCAAGAGATCCCATCTTGGGGCCTTTTCTGGAGCTCCGCCGGAGGGGGCATTGATCACGGAGGGCCTCTACATCAACTCCATGGCCTCCCCGGTGATGTGTGAGTAGTTTACTTCAGACCTTCGAGTCCATAGCTAGTAGCTAGATGGCTTCTTCTCTCTCTTTGGATCTCAATACAAAGTTCTCCTCGATTCTCTTGGAGATCTATTCGATGTAATCTTCTTTTGCGGTGTGTTTGTCGAGATCTGATGAATTGTGGGTTTATGATCCAGATTATCTTCTTCTCTGACTTCTTTTATGTATGATTGGTTTATCTTTGCAAGTCTCTTCGAATTATTAGTTTGGTTTGGCCTACTAGATTGATCTTTCTTGCAATGGGAGAAGTATTTAGCTTTGGGTTCAATCTTGCGGTGCTCGATCCCAGTAACAATAGGGGCAGCAAGGCACGTATTGTATTGTTGCCATCGAGGATAAAAAGATGGGGTTTATATAATATTGCATGAGTTTATCCCTCTACATCATGTCATCTTGCTAAAGGCATTACTCTGTTCTTATGAACTTAATACTCTAGATGCATGTTGGATAGTGGTCGATGTGTGGAGTAATAGTAGTAAATGCAGAATCATTTCGGTCTACTTGTCGCGGACGTGATGCCTATATACATGATCATGCCTAGATATTCTCATAATTATTCGCTTTTCTATCAATTGCTCGACAGTAATTTGTTTACCCACCGTAATACTTATGCTATCTTGAGAGAAGCCACTAGTGAAACCTATGGCCCCGGGGTCTATTCTCCATTATACAAGTTTCCAATCTATTTTATTTTGCTACCTTTTAATTTCAATCTATATCATAAAAATACCAAAAATATTTATCTTATTATTATTATCTCTATCAGATCTCACTCTTGCAAGTGGCCGTGAAGGGATTGACAACCCCTTTATTGTGTTGGTTGTGAGGTTCTTATTTGTTTGTGTAGGTATGAGGTGACTCGCACGTGGTCTCCTACTGGATTGATACCTTGGTTCTTAAAAACTGAGGAAAATACTTACGCTGCTTTACTGCATCACCCTTTCCTCTTCAAGGGAAAACCAACGTAGTGCTCAAGAGGTAGCACATCCACGCATCTGGAGGTAGAGGTGTCCAAGAAGGGGAAGGTCTCCCTCACGGATAATTTCGCGTGGGACATCGACAGCAGCTCCGAGTGGCGCCCCAGGGATAAGCCCCTGGCCGAATCGTAAGTACTCAAAGACGCACACATATATCTAGCTCCTTTATTTCATGGTTTTAAAATATTGAATTATGCGCTGCAGTCCAGCTCATTCTGACCTCCAACGATCCTCATCTTCGGGGAATTCGCTAGATCCGAAGGTGATGGACAGCGGGTCCCTTCCGGCGGCCTCTTCTCCCAAGGCCATGGCTGACACCGAGGTGCTATCCCAAAGGATCCCCCCAGGCCAGGGAGAGACGCAGGAGGCCGTCAGGGTGGCGCCAGAGGGTGAATCCTCGGCCGCCGGACACATGGGGGAGCAAATCCCCATGGAGACTGGCGATGGGGGCCATATCCAATCCGGCCCCCAGCCGAATACAATTCTGGAGACCTATATGGCTCCGGAATCCGGCAAGCAGCCTCCTTCAAAAGAAGGAGATGCGCCGATTCCACCGGTGACCTCTGTCCATCCAGAGGACCGGATACTCTACTGGAAGCGCTGCAAAGTGCTTCCATTGTTGAGGAACATCGTACCCTCCTCGGTACGGTGGTTGAGAGGATTCAGTCCGCGAAGAGCGGACTAACCAAAGCCTGCACAAGCCTTCTAACAGTCTTTGAGGTATGGAACGCAATTTGTGTAAAAGAAATGCCATAGTATAGACAGTAGCCCCTGAGACACTGTCCGGTGTTCGGAAAGAAAAGCTGGACACAGGATCAACTAATTTTCGCTGGAGACTAACCATACATGCCTATGTGAACAAGCAGGCGTCTTTGCTAGCTGTGACCTCTCATGTTGCTGAGGTCTCCGGACTGAAGCAGAGTCTGGAGCGGACCGAGGAAGAGCTCGGCTGCATGAAAAAACAGCTGGAGGACCATCAAGGTATGAAATGACCTTGTGTAGATTCAGAAAGGATGAATGGTTTGTGTTGACCATAGTGCCATTATATTTTGTAGGAGCGGCGACCGAGGTGGAGACCCTCAAGAAGGCGCAGGCCGAAGCCCAGGAGAGAGCAGCAAAGGAACAAGCCGCTTGCAAGAAGCACGAGGCCAGGGTTGGTGAGGTCCAGTAGGAGCTCCAGGACGCCGTGAAGAAATGTGAGTCCTTGGAGCGCAATATTGCAGATCAAGAGTCCGAACTTGCCAAGGCCCGCCAAAGTGCACACGATGCCTGAGTTGAAGCCTAGGGCGCCCTCCAGGAAATCCAGGAGGCCAGAAAAATCACGGTGGGTAAGGCCATCATTATGCAGAGCAAGTATGCGAAGAAAAAGTTCCTCTTACTGACCCGGATTTGGAGTTCTCCAGGGGCGTTTGCGGATCTGCCGTGCAGTGTTGCCGATGCTGCGGAATTCTTCCGAGCTGAAGAGGGGAGCTCAACGGAGAAGCTATTCTGGTCGCAATACCTTGCGCCAGAGCATCCGGTGCCCTTTAGCGATCAGCTGAAACAGCTGACCGAACTGCATAGGGTGGCCGAACTGGCCATGAAAGATTTGATAATCCGTCTGTGGCCTGCCGATGCCGTACCCAGCAGCTACTTCGGGCTCGTGAAGCGGCTGGTCGGTGCCTGCCCTCGGCTTGATGCCATCAAGCGGTCGGTCTGCATTGAAGGTGCGCGGGTGGCCTTCCCCCATGTTAAGGTGCAGTGGGCAAAGATGGACGCCGTCAAGCTTGCCACCGAGGGACTGCCCGCGAACAAGGAGCACCGCACGCCCGAGTTGTATTTTGATGATGCCCTGAAGGGATCCCGCATTGTAGAGGACCAGTGTTAAAAAGACGTTATCTTTGAATGAAGTCATTCATGTTATCCCCTCCTATATTATGAAACAAAGTCTTATGTAATATAATGTTTGTTGTTTGAAAATTTTACCTCCTATGCGGCCGTTTTGTTAAATCTGAGAGTTGGCCAGTCATCGGCTTCAGCCCCCACGTAGGTAGTATGGGGGTGTTCGGGATGAATCTAAACACTCTTGATCCAAGAGTTTCATCCTTGAAGGAGGTGTTTAGCGCAACGAACCAGACAATCAGACTATGTGGCTTTATCACCCTCACTTAGCCATAGGAGTTTGACAATAGAAAAGTAGGCGCAGCCCCTAGTGAGTATATAATCTAGACTAGGGTACTGTAGACACCTGATCGGGTAGAGGCCGATTCGTCGCATAATGCGGAAAAAATTGCAAAAGATTTTTAACCTCCGAATAGCTGACCAGCTCTCGCCGCATCATGACAGTCAGTTTTCGGCTTTCTCTACTGAGGTGTTTGCTTGGATAAACCAGAAACACAATCACAGTAGTTCTCCCTTTACTACCCTAGCCGATAGGACGGAACGTAAGGTAGCAAGCACAGGAGCCGTGCAACCCAACTATTGACCAAAGACATGATTTGGAGCCAATGCATATAATGCTAAAATTCGGGGCGCCGAACTGTACTGTAAAAAGTGTTCGGACTTTGTTGCCATAGTATGGAGCACAATGAAGCCCATGATGAATTAAAGCGTATCAAAGTGTACGGGTGCAATCGATAAGAATAACGAAATAAAATGGAGGAGTGAGCTAGTGCCACATAAACTGGGCCGCAAACTATTTCCATTGTAATTTGATGAATACGTCAAAGCGTATTTGTACAAATAGTGCAATAAGCAACCTGGATATTTAACATGCCAAGACTAAGGGGGAGCTGCGTGCGGGTCCCGAAAACAGGTAGAGTGGTCGTCAAGAGGAACATCTAGAGATTCCCCCGCACGTCTTGTACTACTTGATGCCTTGGTGTATCCATCCTTCTAAAGGACCGGTGATCAGGCCGTCGAGAGGGGACTGTGAAAGAAAAGATTAAAAAATGGTAAAAAGGAAAATAAAAAGTATGTGTGGGAGCCGTATGGTGGACCATAATCAAGTTACGCCTCCTTCTATGCAAATGGTATTTTGAGTGCGTAGTTCCTGACGGGCTGGACTGTCCTACTGTAGAGTAGTCCGGACTCGTTTGACAGTGTCCGGAAGCTTGGCCTCCGAATTAAGGTTCTGCTTGATAAGGCCGCTTTGTACTTCTGCTGCTGGGGCCGCGGTGTGCTCCTTAGTACGGAGGGAGCGCTCCGTGTTTCCATTGACTGTTATGACACCGCGTGGTCTGGGCATCTTAAGTTTGAGATAAGCATAGTGTGGCACCACATTGAATTGAGCGAATGCAGTTCGTCCGAGCAGTGCGTGATAGCCACTGCGGAAAGGGGCGATGTCGAAGATCAATTCTTTGCTTCGGAAGTTTTCCGGGGATCCGAAGATCACTTCCAATGTGATTGAACCCATGCAACGGGCCTCTACACCTTATTCCTTTAAAGGTAGTTTTTGTGGGCTTGATCCTTGATGGATCGATGCCCATTTTGCGGACCGTGTCCTGATAGAGCAGGTTGAGGCTGCTGCCACTATCCATGAGGACTCACGTGAGGTGGAATCCATCGATAATTGGGTCAAGGACCAGTGCGGCTGAACCGCCGTAACGGATACTAGCCGGATGGTCCCTGCGATCAAAGGTGATCGGGCAGGATGACCATGGGTTGAATTTTGGGGCGACTGGCTCTATCGCATAGACGTCCCTGAGTGCACGTTTGCGCTCCCTCTTGGGGATATGGGTAACGTATATCATGTTCACCGTTTTAACCTGGGGGGATTTCTTTTGTCCCCTTGTGTTCGATGGACGGGGCTCCTTGTCGTCATTCTCACTTTGCGACCCTTTCTCCTTGTCTTCGGCATTTAACTTGCCGGCATGTTTAAAGACCTAACAACTCCGATGGGTACGATTGGCTGGTTTATCGGGGGTGTCGTGGATCTAACATGGGCGATCGAGTATGCGGTCCAAGCTGGAAGAGCCCGGATTGTTCCTTTTATATGGCTTCTTCCGCTGACCGGACTTGGAGCCACTGAATCTCGCGTTGACCATTGAAAGTGCAATCATGCCCTTATATTATGTTTTGATGTTAATGACAATCTACATGTAGGGGACTAACAATGGTTGTCAAGTGAATCTCAGGTGTTGGTCCCCGGTTCGTCAAATTGTGTGTGGATCAAGAGCATACGAAGTGGGTTATCTCAAGGTTGAAGTGTTAAAATGATGTTACATTTTGTTTCCTTGAGTATAGGATCCCGCACTATTAAGAGGGGATCGATTGGGTTCGTAACAGACTTGCTCGAGTCAAAAAAATACTCCTTTCCATAGTTCTTTTTATCCCCTCTTTACTTCTAATCTTTCTGTCTCTGGGAGTGCCGGATGTCCAGGCCTCGTGTCGGATGTCCGGGCTGCTCCCTGGATATCTGGGCCTCTCGTCGGATATCCGGGCCTAGCCATTCCAGAATGCACTTTTGTGCAGTGTTGCTGTCGGATGTCCGGACCTCTATGCCAGATGTCCGGGCTCCCAGTGCTCGCGGGATGTCCGGGCTCCTTGCCGGATATCCGGGCATAGGTGTCCAGAGGACGTTTTTATGCTGGGCTGCGCGCCGGATGTCCGGCCACCTGCCGGATGTCCGGGACTTCCTGTTATGCCGGATGTCCGGGCTTGACCCCCGGATGTCCGGCCCCTCTGTTTCCTGCTCTGTTTTCTGCCTTGCTCTTTAAGTGGCTTGCCAGGCCGGATGTCCGGCCCCTAGCCCGGATGTCCGGCCTGCCCGTTCACTTGCACTACAACGGCCATATTTGAGCTCACACTATATATAGCCCTTCTCCCCCGTGGGAGAGGGTTGACCATTCACTCTTGAAAAACCCTAAAACACATCTCACTCTCTCTCTCTTACACCTCCACACCAAATCTTAGATCCCCAAGGGATTTGAGAGCATTCGAGAGAAGTTTTCCAATCAAGTGATAGATCCACTCCTTCTCCATCTTTGCACCAAAGCAATTTGTGATTTGAGCAAGTCTTGAGCTTTTCCCCATCGATCTTGTTACTCTTGGAGGTTGGAGACTCCTAGGCGGTAGGAGTCTTTTGGTGAGGAATCAAGCTTTGTGATTACCCCCGAAAAGTTTGTGAGGGTTTGGAGACCATCCCAAGGTCTACCATTAGTGGTTGAGAAACGCCTTCGTGGTGTTGTCTCAAAGGGAGAATAGGGTGAGCCTTCATGGCGTTGGTGTGACTTCATGGTAACATCCACCTCTCTAACGGTGACGTAGCTTCCCTCCAAGGAAGTGAACATCGGCATACATCCTCGTCTCCCGGAGTTGCGGTTATCCCTAACCCTAACTCTCTACTTGTGGTTACTTGTCTCTTAGCACTTACTTCATCACTTTGTATTTGCCTAGTTACTACTTGTGTTACCTGCTTAGTACTTAGTACTTCACTTGCAATTGTTAGGCTCACTTTCACATTCCGCATTATTGCCTAAAAATTGTTAAGTAACAATTAAAATTTGTAGTTGTACCTATTCACCCTCCCCCCTCTAGGTCCATCTCGATCCTTTCAATTGGTATCAGAGCCTCGTGCTCTATTCTTGTGGCTTAACTGCCCTAGAGTGAGATGAACCCCGATGGGACTCCCCTTGTTGTAGATCCGAAGGATAAAGGCGAGGCTTCTTCTGAAGTCAAGACCTTTACTTCTGAGGATCTAGAACGGGCCCTTGCTAAGCAAAAGGAGGAGCATGATGCTTCTGTCGAGGCCTTGGTCCAAATGAGGATAGCCACATTGTCCACGGTGCTTGCACCACTTTCGGGTGGTGCGGCTTCGAGGCCAACTGTGCCTACTCCGTCACTTGGTCAACAACCTCCTAGCAATGAACACTCTAGTGTTCCTTGGCTTTATGCAAGACCCCAAGTTGAGAAACCAAAATATAAATCTCAAGGCAAACCTCCTTTACTTGATGCCACTTCCGATTTTGCTTTGTGGAGAGTTGCTATGCAGGATCATCTTCGATATGGAAACGATGAGATGCTAGAGATCTTGGAGTATGGTTACCATGTGGTTGATCCAAAGAATCCTACACCAAGAGAAATTTATGACAAGAATCTCAATGAAACTGCAATCATGTGTATAAGGAGAGGTATGGTTGAAAAGCAAAGGAGACCTTTCATACACATCACAAGTGCCAAGGAATTATGGGAAAGTATTATAAGATCCAAGACCGGTACCTCCACCCTCCGGAGTGCTCAATATGAAATTGCCAAGGGATAATTGCAAAACTTCTGTATGGAGAAATGTGAAACTCCAAATCAACTCCTTGAGCGTCTCATGACTCTCACCGCTAATATTGAGTCGTGTGAGTGTGACAAGACACAAGATGGATTTAACATGACTAAGCGATTCCTTGTGGACAAGTTGCTCCATGCTCTTGCTCCATATCACCATCAGATGGTATGGGACATAAGACAACACCATGCCTTCAAGGAAATGCCTACATATGACATCATATCCACTTTCCAACTATTTGAAGAGTCAAAGGCAAATGCTACAAAACATCTTGCCATGCATGGTACTCCATCGTCGAAGATCAATCTTGCATTGAAGGCCAAGCATGTATGTGAAGATGAGCAAAGTGAAGAAGAAGATGATGATGAAGAAGAAGATGGTGATGAGGTTGAATCCGATGAGGGCCCTTCATATGAAGACATGGCTCTCTTTGTCAAGAAGTTTAGCGCGGGAAAATTCAAGGGTAGGTTTCAAAAGAAGAAAGTAAGAAAATGCTACAACTATGAAGAAACCAACCACTTCTCCAACGAGTGTCCTTATGAGAAGAGAGAAGATAAACCAAGGTTTCCCAAGACCTTTCCCAAGAAGAAGCTGCCAAATCCTTTGAACTCCAAGCTCAAGAAGAGAGATGGGAAAGCAATGGTTGCTCAAGAAGAATCCGATCCAGATGATGTTAGTGGTGTTGCCGGAGTTGCTCAAGATTCTCAAAACACATTGAGGCTAGTCAACAAGAGTGGTGAAGTTGTCACCTACAACTACATGAAAGATTACAAGGGCAACGCTCACAAGTGCCTCATGGCGAAGGCCGTGGTAGAAGATGGAGAGGACCAACACTCTCTTGATAAGGTCAAGGTAACCCCATGATCAAACCCTCCTCTTTTCACTCCTCCTACTTCTAGTGATGAGTATCTTGATGCGGAGGATAGTTATGAGGATGATGATATAAATGATCCTATGCTTGCTAAATTAAATAAGTTCATGTGCTCCCTTAAAGGAAAGAAGCTCACTATGTTTCGTATGCTTATGGAGATGGTGATTAAGCACACCATTTCCATTAAGGAACTCGAAACCCTCGTCACCGAGGAAAAGGAAAAATATGAAATCCTTGAGCGGAAAGTCTAATATGAGGAAGCACGCAATGATGAACTATGCTTAAAAATTGGTGCAAACATTGATGTTCATACTAGGGATCTTGCCTCCTTGAAAAAGGCTATCAACTCTTGCGAAGAGTTGATGAATGATAAAAGTAAGCTTGTAAAGTCTAATGCTTCTCTCTCTAAGGATTGTGAGCTCCCCGTGTCCCTCAAGACCAAGGAAGAAGAGCTCACCCTCCTTACAAAGAGTTTTGAGACACTCAAGCTTACTTATCTTGAAACTCTAGCCAAGGCTTACTCTTCTCCTATTATCGATGTTGATGCTTGTACTACTAACTCTAGTAGTGATCTAGCGTCTATTCTTGAGGAGAATCGCTTTCTCAAAGCTCAAATTGAGAAAGGACTCATGACATGTGCTCAAGGGCAAAAGAACCTTAATGAGGTGTTGAGCCAACACAATGAGGTGTTTGCCAAAGAGGGACTCGGGTTTGACCCAATCACAAGCAAGAAGAAGACGTCCTCTCAAAAGTGCACCACTCCGTTAAAAGAAACTTTTGTACGAGAAGGGCACAAGGAGAAAGGTAAGGTTGTTAGTGGGAAGGCCACAAGGGGCATGCCTACTCTCAACAAGCCAAAAGTGTTTATGCCTCCATCCTATGTACTTCATAAGACTAAGGATGGAGAAGTTTTTGCTAAATTTGTTGGTCCTCGAAATGCATTTCGGTTTTACGCTATTTGGGTCTCTAAGACCCATGTGACTAACCTGAGAGGTCCCATTGCAAAATGGGTGCCTCTAACCAAGCCATAATTGTGTGTAGGTTGCTTTCTCCGGTGGAGTAAAATGGGTGATTGACAGTGGATGTACCAATCATATGACCGGATATAGCAAGTTGCTCTACGATTTCATGGAAGCTATTCAACCATTTATGAGCATTATGTTTGGTGGGGGTTCAAAAGGACAGGTACTCGGATTGGGCAAAGTGGCCATCACAAATGGCATGTCTCTTGCAAATGTGATGCTTGTCCAATCCCTCAAATACCATTTGCTTTCTGTTCGCCAATTGGCTTCTGTTGGTTATGATACACTCTTTGGACTAACGGATGTGAAAGTCTTTAAGAGAGATACTCTTGAAGTGGCCTTTGTTGGAGAGTTGGATGGCAACCTTTACACGGTTGATTTCTCAAAAGAGAGCACATTCCATGCAACTTGTCTAATGGCCAAGGCCGGCAAGGGGTGGCTATGGCATCGCCGGCTAGCCCATGTCGGCATGAGAAATCTTCAAGATCTCTTAAAGGGTAATCACATCCTTGGACTAACAAATGTCTCTTTTGAGAAAGATCATGTGTGTAGTGCATGCATAGCCGGGAAGCAACATCAATCAAAGCACCCACCCAAGAATATTGTATCTACTTCAAGGCCTTTGGAGCTCCTTCATGTGGATCTCTTTGGGCCTCCTTCGTGGGATAGTCTTGGTGGAAAAAATATGGACTTGTCATTGTGGATGATTACTCAAGGTATACATGGGTCTTCTTCCTCAAATCCAAGGACGAGACGAAGATCACCTTCATTGACTTTGCAAAGCAAGCACAATGCAAGTTTGACAAAGAAATTCTGGCAATAAGAAGTGATAATGGATCCGAGTTCAAGAACTACACCTTGGAAGAGTTCCTTAGTGATGAAGGGATTGAACATCAATATTCAGCTCCATACACTCCCCAACAAAATGGTGTTGCAGAAAGGAAGAATCGCACTCTTGTGGAGATGGCAAGGTCCATGTTGGATGAATACAAGTCGCCACATAGTTTTTGGGCCGAGGCCGTCAACACTGCATGTCATGCATCAAACCGGCTCTTCCTCCGCACGATATTGTAAAAGACTCCATTTGAGCTCCTAACCGGGAACAAGCCTAACGTCAAGTACTTTCGTGTATTTGGGTGTAAATGCTTCATCCTCAACAAAAGAGAGCGGTTAGGAAAATTTCAATCTAAAACCATTGAGGGCATATTTGTTGTCTATGGATCAAACTCTCACGCCTATAGAGTCTAGAACAAATCCAATGGATGTGTTGTAGAAACTTGTGACGTGGTGTTTGATGAATTTAATGGCTCCCGTGGGGAGCAAGTTGATCTAAATGATGTAGGTGAAGAAGATTCTTCTCAACATATCTTGACGATGGGTGTTGGTGCACTTCTTCCAATGGAACAAGAACCTCATGATGATGAATAAGAAGATGAAGGCCTCACACACCATCAAACTACTTCAACACCCATACCACCACAAGCCCCTATTACTCATTCAATGCCCATAGTCCAAGTACAAGATGATGATCAAGCTCCTCTTCATGATAATCATCAAGAACAAGATCTTCCTCAAGGGCAAGAACAAGAAAGTGCAATCATTGACAATGAACCTCAACAAATGCAAGAAGAAGAAGAAGATTTTCCACCACACATTAATGATCCATATGTAGAGGACATGGACGATGGACATGAAGTTGAACCTCGCGAAACCTTAACCTCCATCATGCCTCGAGTGGCCGGTCGTGTTGATGTTGATAAGATCCTCACCGGCATATCGGAAGGTAGAGTCACTCGTAAACAATTGACAAACTTTTGGGCTCACTTCTCTTTTGTGTCTAGTGTTGAGCCTCTCAAGGTACAAGATGTGTTGATAGACAACGATTGGCTCATTGCTATGCAAGAAGAGTTGAATAGTTTTGAGCGCAATCAAGTGTGGTCATTAGTCAAGAGGCCAACTATGGAACACAACGTCATTGGTGCAAAGTGGATTTTCAAGAACAAGCAAGATGATAATGGTGTAATCATCCGCAACAAGGCAAGGTTAGTGGCACAAGGGTACTCACAAGTTGAAGGTTTGGACTTTGGTGAGACCTTTGCCCCTGTTGCCCGTCTTGAATCCATTCGCATCTTACTTGCTTATGCTGCTTTCAATGGCTTTACATTACATCAAATGGATGTGAAGAGTGCTTTTCTTAATGGCCCTCTACAAGAAGAAGTATATGTATCACAACCACCTGGGTTTGTTGACCCCGATCACAAAGACTATGTGTATAAACTTCATAAGGCGTTGTATGGCCTCAAAAAAGCACCTCGTGCTTGGTATGATCATCTTAAGAAGTTTTTACTCAATGATGGATTTGTGAGAGGGGTGATCGATCCCACTCTTTTTACTAAGAGGGACAAAGGTGATTTGATCCTATGCCAAATCTATGTAGATGATATCATTTTTGGTTCTCCTAACATTCATTTATGCAAGAAGTTTGCGGCATCTATGACCAAGAATTTTGAAATGTCACTCAATGCGGATTCGAAGTTCCTCCTCGGATTTCAAATTCAACAATTTAAAGAAGGAATTTTCTTGTCTCAAGCAAAATACCTCAAGGATATCCTAGCAAAATTTGGCATGACTGATGACAGCCCATGTAAGACACCCATGCCAACCAAAATTGTACTCACTGAAGACTCAAACGGTATCCCTTTTGACCCATCTAAATACCGATCTATGATTGGTTCATTGCTTTATCTTCGTGCATCTAGACCAGACATCATGTTTAGTGTATGCATGTGTGCTAGATTTCAAGCTTCCCCTAGGGAAAGCCATCATAAGGCGGTTAAGCATATTCTTAGATACCTTGTTCACACCCCCAAAGTTGGGTCTATGGTACCCCAAGGATGCTAAGTTTGATCTCATTGGGTACACGGATGCGGATTGGGCTGGAGACAAAGTGGATCGTAAGTCCACCTCCGGTGCATGTCAATTTCTTGGACGCTCATTGGTAAGTTGGTCCTCGAAGAAGGAAAATTGTGTTGCCCTCTCCACAGCCGAAGCTGAATATATTGCAACCGCCAGTTGTGCAACTCAGTTATTATGGATGAGGCAAACTTTGAAGGATTACGGTATCACCTATAGACATGTGCCTCTTCTATGTGATAATGAAAGTGCCATTAACATTGCTGAGAACCCCAAAGATCATACCCGCACCAAGCACATTGACATTAGGTACCACTTCTTGAGAGATCATGTGGAGAAGGGTGATATTGACATTGCTCATGTTGGCACAGATATGCAACTTGCAGATATTTTCACCAAGCCATTGGATGAAGCAAGGTTTTGTCAACTTAGGCGTGAACTTGGTATCTTGGAGCTTGACAACATTATGTGAAATCTAGTACCCATTCATACTTAAACTTATGTCTTGTCTTGATGTAGGCATATATTTAGGGGGAGACACTCAATTCATGAGCACTCTCACCTTATATAATGCATAAATAGAACAAACACTCTCAAAGTTATCATAGTTTTCGAACTAGGGTACTTTAACATGATGGAGTCGTGACCATGTGCTCAAAGTTTACATCTTTGCGGTACTATGTTCCATATGCTCAAACATGGTGACCTCGGTCACCGCTTGTACAATGCTTGTATGGACCTTTCTTTCTTAAATAATGTTTGGATTGTTAATGCATCTTAGTATGGCCTTAGATGTCTCAGGTTTCTCCCCTATTAGTCTCATGTAAACTCCTTGGCGGAGTCTATATCAAATTATACCTGTTGGACCCCTCCTTCACATCTTTCCCTTGCCCTGGTCTTCTATCCAGTGGCCGGACATCTGGGCCTCAGCCGGACATCCGGGCCCTGGGAAAAATACCTTGCCACTCAAAAAAAGATCATCAACCAATTACAGTGGCTGGACATCTGGGCCCCAGCCGGACATCCGGGCCCTGTACCCATGATGTCGCTTTCCTCTCGCCGGATATCCGGGGTTACTCCCAGATGTCCGGCCCATTGGCACTGTGTCTTCTGCTCTCTGTTTCCACTTGCCGGATATCCGGGCTTAACCCCGGATGTCCGGCCCGTCGCCCACAGTCGCATATGCTTGGGGAGGGGTGTGGGATTTGGGGGCAGTTCCTCACTTCTTTCGTTCCTCTCCTCATCTCCCCTCACAGCCGCCGCCGCCCGGCCATCACTCCGGTGCTGCCCCGGCCATCTCCACCGACCTCCGACCCCGATCCCCTGCTCACGGACACTTCTCCTCCCGATCTACGATTCTATCCAATCCATTTCTTGGGTTTTTGTGTGAATCCCTCGGGAGGGACCGGTGTATCGTGGGATTCACCGTCGGAGTTCTTCATGGCTCGCACCAAGAACTGTGGTCCCAAGCGTCCCGAGGTGTCTTCTCGGGGTAAGATTGCTATCTCTCTTCTTTTTCCTCTTGCCAGTGACCAAAAATCTGATTAGGGTTACATTAGTCTTCATGTACATCCTGCCATATCTATCCTCTCACGTTTTGGTACTATATACCTAAGGCCACAATCACCTCTATATGTACTCAGCTACTCAACTTAACCATGAGCATGTAAATTTTTTTATCTACCATTTGGACTTGTCCTATGGTCATAATAAAAAAAACCATCCCATGGTTTAATTTGGCGTATCCTTGTTCATATCCTTTGGCTTCTCCTTATTGAAATCTGTTCATTATCCATTCCAGTTGATCGCCGTCAAGGCTCAACCGACTCCGATGAGCATGCTCGGCCTAAGAAGAAGAAGACCACCACCAAGAAGAAGAAGCAGGCACCTTCCACCAGTCCGTCGGCCTCGGATCCCGATGATGCGGACTATGTTGGAGAGGAAGAGGATGTTAGTGCACCAAGACAGTTTGTTGGATAGTCCAAGCCCGGTACTAGTAGGGCGCCGGTGCCTCAAGTTCAAGGTTCTGCTATGCCCATTCCCCATGGTCGTCGCATCTCCATGGAGCTTCCTGAAAGTGGAGGTCGCCCCACTCACGACTTCACAACTGTGGGGGCGGGGCAATATCTTCAGTTCCGTCGAGATGTCAACCAATATGAGATGGTGGCTGATGCCGAAGATCCTCGATTCCGGACTCGTATGCAGCAGGATCTCTATTCCAGTTTTTTCCATGGGCGTGGCCTTGCTCCTCACTCATACTTGGATATCAACTTCCTACGTGATAATCCTGCCATGTTCCCAACGATCCAGTCAAGATCATTGATGACATGACTCTTGGTCCCGCAATGACCTTCAGGTGTGATTGGAGTGATGCTGCCATCCTACAGTTCTATGCCACCTGTTTCTTTGGTCCAGACAACACTCTCACTTGGATGACCGATGGCACCACACTGAGCATCACCTATGACAGGTTTGTTCAGATTTTGGGTCTCTTCGGTATTGGCCATTGCATCCACAGTATGGATCCAAAGTACAAGCCCAAAGGAATTGATGCTTGCTTGCCCCTTGTAAAACCTCCCTCTCAGCTCACTGATTAAGAAAAAGCATATCCAGTCAATGAGGTATCCATCTTTTGTGCTCCTTTCTTCATCCTCTATCAGTGTGTGCTTCACACTCTCTACCCTAAGAAGGGAGATCGATCGAGGGCTCGCAACTATTGCATTGACTTGATGGTTTGTATGCATGAGAAACCCACTGAGCCTCTGGACACAGCCAACTTCATTTGGCATGAGATCCGTCTTTGCAATTTCATTCAGACGCGCCAGTTCCCTCATGCTCCATTTATTCAGGCTCTGATTGATCACACTGCTCCCTTTGAGGTGGTTAAGCCAACTGTGCACTCCATTTGGAAGCCTCCTCCTCATATGTGTGTGGGAGCTTCTGCTTCTCCTCAGCCTAGGAGGTCTGCTGGTGGGTGGACAACTGCTCCTACTTAGCCCACTGGTTCTTCTGTTCCGTCTTCCTCGACCGCTCCTCGTGGCCGGTTTGCATCATTCTTGGGTAAGGCTCAGTCTCCCATCATGAAGGCGATCACTTTCAGCTGCCAGCAGAATCATGATGTTCAGAAGCGTCTAGTCATCTCCAAGAATCGGCTAAAATAGCGCCTCCGTAACCGTGGGAGTCCCATTAGTGATGATGATCCTCTTCCCGCAGCTCCATCCTCATCCACTTTCGGCTTTCCATCTCGTGCTGAGTACCCCGAGTTCTTTGATGATGATGATGACATCCGCCAGGAGTGATTGAGCATGTTTAGTTCTTCGCCCCTTTTTTACTTGTTGCTGTCAAAGGAGGAGAAGTAGTATCTTAGTAATATGGTCATGCTATGAGATGTTATTCCAACTTTATGCTGCTACCTATGGTACTTGTTCATCCGAGACTATGTTATGTTAATGTGTGGCCATGAAATGTTCTCAGTCTATCTGATGAGTTATGATGATTTCATATGTGCTTGTATCTCTTTGTGTTACATATGCTACCATACGAATTTTTGTGTTGGTCATTCTAATATACTCATCGCATGCACACAATGAGGGGGAGCTAAAAGCAAATTGTAACTATTTTGTATCCTTTTTGCTCTCATGATTGCCACTGCTAAGATTATTAATTACATTTATGATACTACATGTATGATTGTCATCAACAAACAAAAAGGGGGAGATTGAAAGTGCAATCATGCCCTTATATTATGTTTTGATGTTAATGACAATCTACATGTAGGGGACTAACAATGGTTGTCAAGTGAATCTCATGTGTTGGTCCCCGGTTCATCAAATTGTGTGTGGATCAAGAGCATACGAAGTGGGTTCTCTCAAGGATGAAGTGTTAAAATGATGTTACATTTTGTTTCCTTGAGTATAGGATCCCGCACTATTAAGAGGGGATCGATTGGGTTCGTAACAGACTTGCTCGAGTCAAAAAAATACTCCTTTCCATAGTTCTTTTTATCCCCTCTTTACTTCTAATCTTTCTGTCTCTGGGAGTGCCGCATGTCCGGGCCTCGTGCCGGATGTCCGGGCTGCTCCCTGGATATCCGGGCCTCTCGCCGGATATCCGGGCCTAGCCATTCCAGAATGCACTTTTGTGTAGTGTTGTTGTCGGATTTCCGGCCCTCTACGCCGGATGTCCGGGCTCCCAGTGCTCGCCGGATGTCCGGGCTCCTTGCCGGATATTCGGGCATAGGTGTCCAGAGGATGTTTTTTATGCTGGGCTACGCGCCGGATGTCCGGCCACCTGCCGAATGTCCGGGCTTGACCCTCGGATGTTCGGCCCCTCTGTTTCCTGCTCTGTTTTCTGCCTTGCTCTTTAAGTGGCTTGCCAGGCCAGATGTCCGGCCCCTACCCCGGATGTTCGGCCTGCCCGTTCACTTGCACTACAACGGCCATATTTGAGCTCACACTATATATAGCCCTTCTCCCCCATGGGAGAGGGTTGAGCATTCACTCTTGAAAAACCCTAGAACACATCTCACTCTCTCTCTTACACCTCCACACCAAATCTTAGATCCCCAAGGGATTTGAGAGCATTCGAGAGAAGTTGTCCAATCAAGTGATAGATCCACTCCTTCTCCAAACTTTGCACCAAAGGAATTTGTGATTTGAGAAAGTCTTGAGCTTTTCCCCATCGATCTTCTTACTCTTGGAGGTTGGAGACTCCTAGGCGGTAGGAATCTTTCGGAGAGGAATCGAGCTTTGTGATTACCCCCGAAAAGTTTGTGAGGGTTTGGAGACCACCCCAAGGTATACCATTAGTGGTTGAGAAACGCCTTCGTGGTGTTGTCTCAAAGGGAGAAGAGGGTGAGACTTCGTGGCGTTGGTGTGCCTTCGTGGTAGCATCCACCTCTCTAACAGTGACATAGCTTCCCTCCAAGGAAGTGAACATCGGCATACATCCTCGTCTCCCGGAGTTGCGGTTATCCCTAACCCTAACTCTCTACTTGTGGTTACTTGTCTCTTAGCACTTACTTCATCACTTTGTATTTGCCTAGTTACTACTTGTGTTACCTGCTTAGTACTTAGTACTTCACTTGCAATTGTTAGGCTCACTTTCACATTCCGCATTATTGCCTAAAAATTGTTATGTAACAATTAAAATTTGTAGTTGTACCTATTCACCCCCCCCCCCACCTCTAGGTCCATATCGATCCTTTCAATCGTGTCATCAGTATTGTCACCATTGTTTCGACGCTTATGCTTGTTGCGTCGGGGCTTGCCGTTGCTATTCTTGGCTTCGGAAGTGCCAGGTTCGCTTGCATTATTATTGCTACGGGCTAGCCAACTATCTTCGCCCGCACAAAAGCGGGTCATAAGTGCCGTGAGGGCCACCATGGACTTCGGATTTTCTTGGCCAAGGTGTCGGGCGAGCCATTCGTCGCGGATGCTATGCTTAAAGACCGTTAGGGCTTCGGCATCCGGGCAGTCGATGATCTGGTTCTTTTTAGTTAAGAACCTTGTCCAGAATTTCCTGGCTGACTCTCTGTGCTGTTGAACTATGTGACTGCTACCTCTTGAGCACTGCGTTGGTTTTCCCCGAAGAGGAAGGGATGATGCAGCAAAGTAGCGTAAGTATTTCCCTCAGTTTTTGAGAACCAATGTATCAATCCAGTAGGAGGCTACGCGCGAGTCCCTCGTACCTGCACAAAACAAATAAATCCTCGCAACCAACGCAAATAGGGGTTGTCAATCCCTATAAGGCCACTTACGAGAGTGAGATCTGATAGACATGATAAGATAATATTTTTGGTATTGTTATGATAAATGATGCAAAGTAAAATAAAGGCAAAGTAAATAGCAAAGGAAATAACTAAGTAGTAGGAGATCAATATGATAAAGGTAGACCCGGGGGCCATAGGTTTCACTAGTGGCTTCTTTCGAGAGCATAAGTATTCTACGGTGGGTGAACAAATTACTGTTGAGCAATTGACATAATTGAGCATAGTTATGAGAATATCTAGGTATGATCATGTATATAGGCATCACGTCCGAGACAAGTAGACCGATTCCTGCCTGCATCTACTACTATTACTCCATTCATCGACCGCTATCCAGCATGCATCTAGAGTATTAAGTTAAAAACAGAGTAACGCCTTAAGCAAGATGACATGATGTAGAGGGATAGACTCATGCAATATGAAGAAAACCCCATCTTGTTATCCTCGATGGCAACAATACAATACATGCCTTGCTGCCCTTACTGTCACCGGGAAAGGACACCGCAAGATTGAACCCAAAGCTAAGCACTTCTCCCATTGCAAGAAAGATCAATCAAGTAGGCCAAAGCAAACTAATAATTCGAAGAGACTTGCAAAGATAACCAATCATACATAAAAGAATTCAGAGAAGATTCAAATATTATTCATAGATAGACTTGATCATAAACCCACAATTCATCGATCTCAACAAACACACCGCAAAAAGAACATTACATCGAATAGTTCTCCACAAAAGAGGGGGAGAACGTTGTATTGAGATCCAAAAAGAGAGAAGAAGCCATCTAGCTACTAACTATGGACCCGTAGGTCTGAGGTAAACTACTCACACTTCATCGGAGAGGCTATGGTGTTGATGTAGAAGCCCTCCGTGATCGATACCCCCTCCGGCGGAGCTCCGGAACAGGCCCCAAGATGGGATCTCGTGGATATAGAAAGTTGTGGCGGTGGAATTAGGGTTTTGGCTCCGTATCTGATCGTTTGGGGGTACGTGGATATATATAGGAGGAAGGAGTACGTCGGTGGAGCAACAGGGGTCCCACGAGGGTGGAGGGCACGCCTGGGGTAGGCAGGCGCCCCCCCTACCTTGTGGCCTCCTGTTTATTTTCTTGACATAGGGTCCAAGTCTCTCTGGTCTTATTCGTTGAGAAAATCACGTTCTCGAAGGTTTCATTCCGTTTGGTCTCCGTTTGATATTCCTTTTCTTCGAAACCCTAAAACAGGCAAAAAACAGCAATTCTGGGCTGGGCCTCCGGTTAATAGGTTAGTCCCAAAAATAATATAAATGTGGATAATAAAGCCCAATAATGTCCAAAACAGTAGATAATATAGCATGGAGCAATCAAAAATTATAGATACGTTGGAGACGTATCAAGCATCCCCAAGCTTAATTCCTGCTCGTCCTCGAGTAGGTAAATGATAAAAACAGAATTTTTAATGCGGAGTGCTACTTGGCATAATTTTAATGTAATTCTTCTTAATTGTGGTATGAATATTGAGATCCGAAAGATTCAAGACAAAAGTTCATATTGACATAAAAATAATAATACTTCAAGCATACTAACAAAGCAATTATGTCTTCTCAAAATAACATGGCTAAAGAAAGTTATCCCTACAAAATCATATAGTCTGGCTATGCTCTATCTTCACCACACAAAATATTTAAATCATGCACAACCCCGATGACAAGCCAAGCAATTGTTTCATACTTTTGACATTCTCAAAACTTTTTCAATCTTCACGCAATACATGAGCATGAGCCACGGATATAGCACTATAGGTGGAATAGAGTGGTGGTTGTGGAGAAGACAAAAAGGGAGAAGATAGTCTCACATCAACTAGGCGTATCAACGGGCTATGGAGATGCCCATCAATAGATATCAATGTGAGTGAGTAGGGATTGCCATGCAATGGATGCACTAGAGCTATAAGTATATGAAAGCTCAAAAAGAAACTAAGTGGGTGTGCGTCCAACTTGCTTGCTCATGAAGACCTAGGGCATTTTGAGGAAGCCCATCATTGGAATATACAAGCCAAGTTCTATAATGAAAGATTCCCACTAGTATATGAAAGTGATAACATGAGAGACTCTCTACTATGAAGATCATGGTGCTACTTTGAAGCACAAGTGTGGTAAAAGGATAGTAACATTGTCCCTTCTCTCTTTTACTCTCATTTTTTCTTTTTCTTTTTCTTTCTCTTTTTTTCATTTGGGCCTTTTCTCTTTTTTTATGGCCTCTTTTCTTTTTCTCTTTTTTTTTAATTTTTCGTCTGGAGTCTCATCCCGACTTGTGGGGGAATCATAGTCTCCATCATCCTTTCCTCACTGGGACAATGCTCTAATAATGATGATCATAACACTTTTATTTTTCTTACAGCTCAACAATTACAACTCGATACTTAGAACAAAATATGACTCTATATGAAAGCCTCCGGCGGCGTACCGGGATATGCAATGCTACATGAGTGACATGTATGAAAGAATTATGAATGGTGGCTTTGCCACAAATATGATGTCAACTACATGATCATGCTAAGCAATATGACAATGATGGAGTGTGTCATAATGAATGGAACGATGGAAAGTTGCATGGCAATATATCTCAGAATGGCTATGGAAATGCCATAATAGGTAGGTATGGTGGCTGTTTTGAGGAAGGTATACGGTGGGTGTATGATACCGGCGAAAGGTGCACGGTATTAGAGAGGCTAGCAAAGGTGGAAGGGTGAGAGTGCATATAATCCATGGACTCAACATTAGTCATAAAGAACTCATATACTTATTGCAAAAATCTACAAGTTATCAAAGCAAAGTATTATGCGCATGCTCCTAGGGGGATAGATTGGTAGGAAAAGACCATCGCTTGTCCCCGACTGCCACTCATAAGGAACGCAATCAAAAAATAAATCATGCTCCGACTTCATCACATAACGGTTCACCATACGTGCATGCTACGGGAATCATAAACTTCAACACAAGTATTTCTTAAATTCACAACTACTCAACTAGAACAACTTTAATATCACTATCTTTATATCTCAAAACAATTATCAAGTATCAAACTTATCATAGTATTCAACACACTCATAAGAAAGTTTTTATTATTAATCTTGTATACCAAGCATATTAGGATTTTAAGCAAATCACCATGCTATTAAGACTCTCAAAATAATCTAAGTGAAGCATGAGAGATCAATAGTTTCTATAAAACAAATCCACCACCGTGCTCTAAAAGATATAATTGAAGTACTAGAGCAAAATTATATAACTCAAAAGGTATAAGCGAAGCACATAGAGTATTCTAACAAATTCTAAATCATGTATGGATCTCTCAAAAGGTGTGTACAGCAAGGATGATTGTGGTAAACTAACAAGCAAAGAATCAAATAATACAAGACGCTCCAAGCAAAACACATATCATGTGGCGAATAAAAATATAGCTCCAAGTAAAGTTACCGATAGAAGTAGACGAAAGAGGGGATGCCTTCCGGGGCATCCCCAAGCTTTGTCTTTTAGGTTTCCTTAGATTATCTTGGGGGTGCCATGGTCATCCCCAAGCTTAGGCTCTTGCCACTCCTTGTTCCATAATCCATCAAATCTTTACCCAAAACTTGAAAACTTCACAAGACAAAACTTAAAGTAGAAAATCTCGTGAGCTCCATTAGCGAAAGAAATTAAAAGACCACTTCAAGGTACTGTAATGAACTCATTCTTTATTTATATTGGTGTTATACCTACTGTATTCCAACTTCTATATTGTTTATAAACTATTTTACTAGCCATAGATTCATCAAAATAAGCAAACAACACATGAAAAACAGAATCTGTCAAAAACAGAACAGTCTGTAGTAATCTGTAGCTAGCGCAAGATCTGTAACCCAAAAAATTCTAAAATAAATTGGTGGACGTGAGTAATTTATCTATTAATAATCTTCAAAAATAATTAACTAAATAGCACTTTCCAAATAAAAATGACAGCAGTTCTCGTGAGCGCTAAAGTTTCTGTTTTTTACAGCAAGTTCAACAAGACTTTCCCCAAGTCTTCCCAACGGTTCTACTTGGCACAAACACTAATTAAAAAAACACAACCAAAACAGAGGCTAGATAAATTATTTATTAATAAACAGGAGCAAAAAGCAAGGAATAAAAATAAAATTGGGTTGCCTCCCAACAAGCGCTATCTTTAACGCCCCTAGCTAGGCATAACAAGAAAGAATAGATCTAGGTATTGCCATCTTTGGTAGGCAATCCATAGGTGGCTCTCATAATAGATTCATAAGGTAATTTATTTTTCTTTCTAGGAAAGTGTTCCATGCCTTTCCTTAATGGAAATTGGAATCTAATATTTCCTTCCTTCATATCAATAATTGCACCAATCGTTCTAAGGAAAGGTCTACCAAGAATAATAGGACATGAAGGATTGCAATCTATGTCAGGAACAATAAAATCTACGGGCACATAGTTCCTCTTTGCAACAATAAGAACATCATTAATTCTTCCCATAAGTTTCTTAATAGTGGAATCCACAAGGTGCAAGTTTAGAGAGCAATCATCAAAATCACGGAAACCTAACAAATCACACCAAGTCTTTGGAATCGTGGAAACACTAGCACCCAAATCACATAAAGCATAGCATTCATGATCTTTAATTTTAATTTTAATAGTTGGTTCCCACTCATCATAAATTTTTCTAGGGATAGAAACTTCCTATTCAAGTTTTTCTTCATAAGATTGCATCAAGGCATCAACGATATGTTTAGTAAACGCTTTATTTTGACTATAAGCATGAGGAGAATTTAGCACGGATTGCAACAAGGAAATACAATCAATCAAAGAGCAATTTTCATAGTTAAATTCCTTGAAATCCATAATAGTAGGTTTAGCAACATCTAGGGTTTTAATTTCTTCAATCGCACTTTTTATCAAATTTAGCATCAAGATCAACAAATTCCGAATTCTTAGAATGCCTTCTAGGTAAAGGTGGATCATATTCAGTCCCATCATTATCAAGATTCATATTGCAAAACAAAGATTTAATAGGGGACACATCAATAACTTTTAGATCTTCATCTTTATTTTCATAGGAACTAGAAGAACACACTACAAAAAAATACACTTCCGTGATGATACGTGTTTGTCACAGTAGGTCGCTTTTTTTGTCATGCATGTACATCCATGACAAATTTATGACAGAACCAAGATAGTCATACCTGTGCTATCGTAGAAGTGTTCCATGACATTACCAAAATTATCATCACGGAAGTGTCCACTTCCATGACGATAAATCGCGCGTCACAGAAGTGCTTTCGTCAAGGGTGACCGGCACGTGGCATCCACCGTAACGGAACGCCGTTAAGCTATCGGGTCGGGTTTTGGATCCGATAACCCGTTAACAGCCCTGACCAATGGGTATTTTCCACGTGTAAAATCATCATTGGCTAGAGGAAACACGTGTCGGCTCATCGTCGGGGCAGATGTCATCCACTCACTGGACAGAAGGAGCCTATGATACGTCAACACGTGGCACGGCCCAACAAGTTTAAATGGGCCGGCCCAACTAGAGGCCCACAAGATTTTGCGGACCATAATGGGCCGGCCCAGCTAAAGGCCCACGAAATTTTGCGAACCATAATGGGCTGGCCTAGCTAAAGGCCCACAAGATTTTGCGGGCCATAATGGGCCGGCCCAGGTAATGGCCCACAAGATTTTTTTTGTGCCATAATGGGCCGGCCCAGGTAAAGGCCCACAAGATTCTTGCGGGTCATAATGGGCCGGCCCAGCTAAAGGCCCACGAGATTTCGCCGACATTAATGGGCCGGCCCAGCTGTAGGCCCACAAGATTTTGAGGACCCTAGTAGGCCGGCCCATTAACTGGCTGCCATGTTTTGGGCCAAATGTTGGCCCATATTTGATCCGGTCCATTAATGGCCTGCCACGCTCCGGGCCTAATAGTGGCCCATATGAGATCTGGCCGTTAAAAGCCTACCACGTTCTGGGCCAAATTACGGCCCAGATCAGGTCCGACCCTTTAAGAGGCTTCGGACTCAATTATGGCCCATATCAGATTCAGCCCGTCAACTGGACACTATGCTTTTGGACCCACTTGCTAAAGGCCCACTTAGTAATTCGGCCTGATATTAGTTTTGGCCTGTTAAGGGCCCGTTTAACATTTTGGCCCTATATTAATTCCGGCCTGTTAAAAGCCCGTCATATAGTTGGGCCTAACTACGGCCCAGTTTGCATCCGGCCTGCTCGCAGCCGATATCTGATTGGGTCAAACAAGGACCCAGACAATTTTGGCCTGTTAAAAGCCCGTGATTTGATTCGCACAATCATGGGCTGGGATTCATTTCGGGCTGCTACCGGCCCGTGAGCTGATCGGCACGTTTCAGGCCCAACCTACATCGTGATTGCATGACGGCCCGATTATGTACCATAATTTTACGGTTTGGCCGGTTTACTGCGAAGACAGGATATATATATACAGTAAAATAACTGCAGCATGGTGAATAAGAAAAAACCTATACTATACAATAAAGAAATTACGGCATATTACATCCACTGGGCATCAAAGTTCGCCACTATGATAATTAAGCACAAGCAGACAGCAGATTACATACACTGGGCATCAAAGATCGCCACCAATGCAAATAAATACGCCGACAAAATAATATACAAAACCGACAGCACTTCAATAGAGTTCAAGAAAGGTTAGCCCTGCTGGGGAGCTGCAGCGCAAGCAGCTGAGCAAGATGATGAGACTGTGCTTGTTCAACACTTATATCTTCCTTACTCTGAAATATAAACAAGCAGACAGATGACAAGTTTTGCACATAAAAGTATCAGTGCTGACAATTCATCACATTTCTTACTGACAAATAAAGTGACACAGTTTAAATTTGCATTAACACAATATGGTATTGTTCAGGTCAAGACATGGCAGGAAATGACATTGTGAAGGAGTTGGCAGCTTCATGACACCACTGGATTACAGATCAAGAACTCATAAGTATCAATGGTTAGTGTGTTGTCAATTTATACCATTTCAGATTGGCAAATAAAGAGACGGTTTAAATAATAGTAGAATGATATGACATTTTTCATAGTTAAGACATTGCAGAATATGACATTGTGCTTTAGTGGGTAGGTTCACCACACCACTGGATTACAGATGAAGAACAGAAGCATACATGCAGTGCAAAAGAAGATCACTTGCTCTGTATAGTTTAATTTACATGGTATGAAGAAGGAACTTGGTTGTACAACTGAAAACTTAAATTGAGAAAGGACGAACTTTTGTTTACGAACTACATATAATAAACTTTAAACAAGCAATTTGATGCAAACACCAAAAATAAACAGCTGTTGCAGTCATGCCTAACCAAATATATACAACAAAGTTTGAAGGCTTGAGATGGACAAACTTACATTATTGGTGAAGACAGGCTCTATAAAGGCCTTGTCCATGCTGATGGGGGGGAAATTCAAGAAGTTTACCATAGAATCTTCTTCAAAAGCATTGCCTTTATTCTACATTTTGTTAAGAGTAAATATAGATGTGATAATATATGAAAAAATGGAGAATATTTAAGATAAGATGAAGAGTGATGCTACATAACCAAGTAGCTATAAATGTAAGTGCAGCGATACAGGCAAAAGGTACAGCCAAGAGCAATGCACAGCTAAACTTCTTCAGTGCCAACCTTATGGTAAGAGTAAATATAGATCTGATGTGTAGAAAATGGAGGGCAAAGGAAAATAAGCTGGAGAGTGATGGTACATGAACAACTACGTGTCATTATAAGTACACTGATAAAGGACAGCATGTGCTTACAAGAACAATGCAGAGCTAAAAAAACATTGGCATTGGATATATTCTACACTAATGTAACCATTCATACAGATCAGATAATTTGGAGCGAACAATTGATAAGCAAGCTATCATGCATACTGCTGTCACATAATGAACCAGGTATGTATGCAAGTACAGTGATACAGGACAACAGGTACTAACAAGAGCAAAGCAGCGGGCAGCATGTTTGAGATATCCTGTCGTTCTTGTCAAACTGGAATTCTTCTTCGAGCAGATTTCCTGCAAAAAAGATCCGTAAGGCACATGCGGAAAAGTAGAAGTTCAAATTGTCATGTGATTTCATAGACAGTACCTCATCCTGGGAACGAGACCAGTGCATAACAAGGTTTTTCCATTTAATGTCTTCTAAATTTAGCATAGGGGACTTCACCAGAAATTCGTTTATAGACTTGCCATCAAAGTGTGATTTCCTCAGGTAACACCGATATTGCTGCAATGCTTCCTTGAAAAGCACAAGCAAGCTTTGCTCGTCATGACTATCCAGATTGATCCTCACCTAGTTACAACAATGTAATGTAAATCATTGATGTGTTCAATCAGCAGAAAACAGGAAAATAATAGCCATGAATAATAGCACTTACACGTAAGTTGGACAGGAAGATGTGAAAATGGTGTTTGTCTTCACAATAATCTTCCCATGATGGGAATATATGCACGTAGTCCCTAACAACATTGAAAGCATTGTCTTTTAAACTGGGAATAAATGGAATGGGGTTCCAATCTGCAGGAATTGGCCGTCTCTGCAGTTGGGATAGGTCTTCGGCCGGTGGACTTGCTGTACTTTTTGCTGGAGTGGGATTTTTCTATGGTACAGCTGGTGCTATGGCAAATGAAATCGGTATACCTTTTGCTGGAGTGCAGGTCCTGTGTGGTGGTGCTAGTGGTGTGGCCAGTGAAGTATGGGTACAGTCTGCTGGAGTCAGTCCTACCGTTTTGTGTCACTGATTGTACAGCCAATATAAGTGGGGTGCTGTCTAATTTCTCTGGCACCACCACGTTTTTCAAGGACTTTGCTGGTGCTCCTTCAGGTTCGACAATCACCCTCTTCCTTTTTGATGTCTGATGCACAAGAACAGCATTTGAGTGGAAAAACATGGTATGATGACAGATGGAATATGTATTGATAATGGATGGGCATGGCATCTCGACATATATGATGAGTAAACTAAGCAGATGGCGGTGCAACAAAGTAGAAGAAATGCAAGACAACATATGCAAGATACCCGCAATCAATAAAACATTGCCAAATTAGAACAGACACCTTGATGGGTGAACAGGACAGGCCATCTGCCTTTGACTCCTCGAGGTTAGAATAGTCATTAGGATGATATTCTGAACAAGAATCAATAGGTGGGGAACGTATGAGTTTCATTGCATCCAGAATGGCACTCAATGCCAATTTTGTAAGTCATTGCAGTGTTTAGCTTCAAGAGTGGACTGCTGCTAGTGTGACACAAAGCAGCTACACAGATCATAGTGTAGATATAATGGGAAAACCTTAAGCATCAGAGTAAAATCAGCAAAGTGGAACTTGCTGGAATATATGTGCTAGTATTGCCGGTACGGCTAGAAAGGCTTCGGATACCGGCTCTCTTCAAGTGAAGGTGCGGTACTGTTAATATCAATGTAACTCTCAAAGGCGACACAGCTCCCCGCATTTCCTTGCTATTCTTATAGGATTCAAGTGGGCAGGCCACTACAAATCCTATTCCTATGTTTACAAGATCCTACGAATCAAAGAGGCTCAAAGTGTCCATCACAACCGACCGTATAGACCTCTACACTGCGAATGTCCCTGCTCATCTTTAGTACAAGGAACATACTGTACTACTATCATACTCCCTCCGTTCCAAAATATAAGTCTTGGTAGAGATTTCCACTATGGATCACATACAGATGTATCCAGGTACATTTTAGAGTGTAGATTCACTCATTTTGCTCCATATGTAGTCCATGGTGGAATCTATACAAAGACTTGTATTTAGGAACGGAGAGAGTACATATTAAAGAAGAACGGAAGAGGAACATGGTAAAGAAGAGCAAGCAGATTTTGGATAATAAAATGTTGGTTGCGCAGTGCCCACACATGATGAACCAGAGCGCATTAAGAATGCAACTCCTAGTTGTCTCTCGACCATTTCAGGCGGTTGGATGAAGATCCTACGTCTCCTAACCCTTCTTCTTCCTCGTCTCTGATTCTTCCCATACAGAACACCGCACGGGCCGTCGGCCGGACCACCGGCCCCCAGCGCCTGTGTTCCTCCGCCACCCCCACCCCCACCCCAACCCCCACCCACGTCGAGTTTTCTTCATTCGGCGAGGCCCCACAACCACCCGAGCCCCTTCGATCGCACCGGCGAATTCCGGCGGGCTCTGAAAAATCGACTGGCCCAATTCTGAAATTTAGTCTACTGTGATTTAACTAGTCTGGAATATAAAAGGGGAAAACCATAAGCATTGCGAGTATGGTGTTAGCATGCCATGGCGGATCTGAAGGTGCAAACCGGACAAAGGCAACTTCACAACCAAGACAAGAAATCAGAGTAAAGCAGTGGCGATCTATTTTCTTGCTGCCATAAATAAGTTGAGCAGATACAAAAGAGTACCACCTCTGGTGCGGCGCCGTGTAGGCATCTACTGAGAATTTGACGGTGCTGCGGTAGCGATGGCTGTCGGCGGCGTGGAAGCAGATCTAGGAGGGTAGACGGTGGCGGCGGGACACGGTGGACGAGATGGTCGTAGGAGCGGCGCCGGCAAGGTGGATGACGGCGGGGATGAAGCGAGAGGACGGGATGCAAGGATCCCGGTCCAAAGCCATGGATGAGAGAGGTCGATCTCTTGTAATGGACGGCGGCATCGGGGTATCAGCTCCGGCATGGTGGAGGAGGACGGCGGTGGATGGAGTGGCGGACGGCGGCGGACGGAGGAGGGTGGGGTGGAGAGGGTGTTTTGGCGCCCACGGAGTACGAATGGGGAAAAGGGAGGTAGAGAGGAAGGGGGGAACCATGTATTCAGGGCGTGCTTGTCTCAAATGCGAGGAAATTTACAAACTTAGCCCCCGTTTCAAATTTCTACTACATCACAGCAACACTAGTCGGTCAGGGATAGGACGATAATCTCGCATACACCGAATATTTGCCGACGAGAGTTTGTTTTTGGCGCCCACCGTGTATGAATATGAATCGGGGAGGGAGTCGATTTTGGCCGAGGACACACTGTGTTTTGGCGCCCACCGTGTATGAATCCGGGTGAGTGGTGGTTACGTCACGTTTGGGTGAAATCACAAACCTACCCCTATCGAAACCTATAGAAATCCAACATATAGGCTTTGCGTGGCAGGGATAGGCAGCAGTGGTTTCCATCTCGCAGATTTTGGTTCTGGGCGGTTACTGCGACTTTCCCCGCTTCGTTCAAATTTTGCAGAGTGCACGTTTACCGTGCCAACTCAATTCGAATCTCGTTTGTATTCTATTTTTTTCCGGGCGGGATCCATTTTCAATTGGAATTACATTCTATATACATCATTTTTTTATATATACTTTCAAAAGCACAACACCATTTATACATAAATATGGTTTACAAATGGCATGATCTCAGATTCATAAGGTTGTATCCATCAATTTGGATTTTCAAATATTTGAAACCACTTTATGTTGAAATCCAATGTATGCATTCCTCGCTAACTGTCTCCAATTAATGTGTGTTTCATGCGGTTTTTTTTACTTCTCAAACATGTATAATGTGTTTCACACACGCAACATATAGTGTAATCCCGTTTAGACATTAATTGCATATAAACCATGCATTGTTTGTAATTGAAGAATCTATGGATCGCCAATATTGATAAACTATATAACATTACACGTGTGCCCAAATTCAAATGAATATGCATGTTTGATACACCAATTTGCGTTATGATATTATCGATGTCGTGATCTCCAGTTTAAATATTTGAATCCCCTTTAATCCAGATATTCGTCTCATATAGCTATCACTCATGCTTATATAGGACTATCTCTCTGGACCTATACGCGTTCATCGTCTCTCAGGTATCTCTCGTGCTACCTGTATGTCGACAATGATCTTTTATCTTCGTAACACACTGACGGTACTCTCTCCCTCGACCTTCATCACTCTATCTCTCTCTAAGTATATCTCGCTCCCTGCTATGTGTCTCTAACTATGATTCTCCATGTGGAATCTCTTTCTCTCACACAAACACAAAACTTTGTCTCCCGGGGTCTCATTTCTCTCTACTATTCCCATGTGTGCCACTCGCACACCCCTCATACAGAGATGTCTTTCGCTCCTTAGATATGAGAACCTACGACTCTTCCTCATCAATATCTCTTTCTCACACACAAACACAAACTCTGTCTCCCAGGGTCTCATATTTCTCCATTGTTCTCTTGTATGTCGCTCACATACACCCTCTCTCCCTGGAGATATCTTGCGTTCCCTCGTATGTCTCTCTAGCTATCACTCTCGTTGTGAAATATCTTTCTCTCTCGCAGACACAAAACTCCGTCTCTCTGGATCTCATTTCTCTCTGATATCTGTTTGTATGTGACTCACACGCACCCTCTCTCTATCTCTCTTACACCCACACACATAACCCAGCCTTCTGATCCACTCGACTCCTATCTCTAACGCACACTAGCTAGCATCTTTATCTTTCTATTTATCTGTTTCTCCATCAACCTTCTTTCTCACCCTCACTCTTGATTCCTATCACGCACACTACATATGTTTCTCTCTACATGCAGTCAAGTGCCCTCTCACACACATATATAACTTCACCCTTTGAACCACCCGACGGTCATCTCCAACACCCAAACTAGCGGATGTCCCTCTAGCTAGCATCTCCATCTCTGTATCTATCTGTAGTTTCTCCGTCAACATTTCTTTCTCGCACGGAGTCTTGCTTCCTATCACCCACACTATATATGTCTCTCCATACATATGCATTTATAGGTTGGTCTCTTTTGCACAATCGTTGCGCCTCACTCCCTCTGCTCGCCATAGATGCATGCTCCAGCCCATGCCACTATCTCTTAAAGACAAAAACACATGCTCAATTGTCGGGACTTCTTCCATGCATTCTCACATGCATGCATATTGCCATACCGATCCGTCTCTCCCATGTCGTTGATCTTATGACTTATGTCTTCTTTCTTTTATCTCGATCATGTGCGTGCGCACACACACACACATCCCATGTATACATGTATACCTCTCACGCATGCACGTTCAAGGTCTCTATGTCTCCATACGTAGTTAATTACCCTCGATCCTAATGCCACATCGAATCGTTCTCCCCTTTTGTGCACATAACTTCCGCCTGGATGGGTAAAACACACACTCACACTTAACAATCTCCTTCTAGCTACCCCCCCCCCCACCTCTCACTCTTCCCCTATATCCCCGAAACCAATAAGACCATCCCTTAATTTAATTCCCGCCTACATGCACCATCGATATCTAGTAGTCTTCCTCGGTGTCTCTCGAACAAACACATTCTCTCGAAGTCGACTCCTCTCACGCGCACACACCTTCTCTCCCCTCTCTACGGGCATTTTCTCTCTCGCACCCCATCGTTGGTGCCTCTGCCATACACATCACCTCTCTATGATGAAAGCCATGCACACTTAAATTATATCCGCCACAGAGGACCCCGCGACACAGACACACACACACGCACGCACGCACGCACCCCCCCCCAACACACACACACTAAGACTCCATCTCTCTCTCTCACACACACACAAACACACGCACACAAGCACGCACGCCCCCCACACACACAAACACTAAGACTCCATCTCTCTCCCTCTCTCACACACACACAAACTAAGACTCCATCTCTCTCTCCTCTCTCTCTCTCTCACACACACACACTAAGACTCCATCACACACACACACATGCTCTAGGCGGAGCATTTGTTCCTACCACCCTTCATCCAACCTTACCCGTATGATAAACAATCACCTTTATTTACTTGCATAACATGGACAAATTCCATTTTACTTTAGTAGTCAGCAAACTTATCATCTGTACCCTTATAAAAAAACGAGTTGGTGGTGATGGTATGCCTGCCATCTTGTGATACAGACCGTATGATCTATATCTGAGGATAGAAAGCAAACTATGATAATTCTACAAAAGATACCGGCACCTCTCTCCACATCATTATCTCTCGCAACCTCATTGCTCAGCAATTAAAAAAGGAATAAGTCTCTGGAACAATCTAGCATGCATGGTGGCCGCTGCCGCCTGCCGGCGCCGTCCATCCCCATACCTCCACCCATTCCGACCACCAGTCACCACCACGCTCCACTCCTCCTCGCCTTCTCTCTCATCTTTCATTTTTTTCGATGACATTCTCGAGATACCAGTTTTCCGATAAAATTCTTGAGATATCACTAGTTTTTACACATGGGATTACTCCTGCATGGGTCAATCACAACAGGTGTTCTGTAAAAAAATGCATATTGATGTTCCGTGAAATGCACGAGAATCTTTCTTGTAATTATATAACGTAAATCATGAGCAGGAAGTGACATTTTTTTGACACAACCACGTTAACATGGCCACGTAAATCACTAGCTAAAGTAAATACCATTATACTTATATCCCGATGCAAAAGGTTGAGTACATGTCCGAAGAGTAGAGTCGCACACACGCACTCTATCTCTCAGAATCTCTCTCACACACACACCAGTTACGTGACGCCCACTTAAGCAGACACGTATGTTACAATTTGTGCACCCGCGGGTACATGTGATGCTGCGCATTTATTTAAGCCGGAAGGTGAACCCAAACAGTAGCTACATTCATTCCCCTCCCGCCGCCTCTTCTCTGGTCGCCGTCGCCCGGTAGCCATGGGCCGGCCGAAGGTAACAACATACGCCATACTCCCGCCGGAGCGGCGCTTTAATATGGAAATTTTAGTGGTCATGCATGCATCTTTTTGTGCTAGCGGTCGCTTCCCGCGGACGTGCGCGGGCGGTGGAAGAGGAAGGATAAGGGAAGCGGGCTGTGGAGTAACGTTTTTTACCACAATTTCTTAGGAAACTGAGTGCAATAATTGAGTAGTTTTGCAAACTACCAGTACTACACCTGAAACGGTTCAAAACCTATACTCCCTTGCCAGCGCGCGCTTCCCGCGTGAAACGGTCAGCGTCCCCCTGGAGCGGCAGTGCCGCATTAATGCCCGGCCAGAGCGGAGGCGACCTCTCACTGGCGCCGGCTTTGAAGTGGCGCGACGACCGAGAGAGCGCCGCTTCCCGGTGCACACGACTGCTCCGCGTCGAGACTGGCCATAGGCCCTGTTTGGATCCATGGGTTAGAGTTAGTTTGAGCTAGTTGGGGCTCAAATAGCCCTAAACTATCCAAGCATGAGGGTTTAAATTGGAGCAAGTTGCACCGAACCCACCAAAAAAACTATCCCACCCAAGAGGTGCTAACTGGAGATAGTTCTCATTGGGACCACTGAAAAATCACTTTTCTCTCTCCATGAAGTGCATTTATTGTCAATCTAACCCTGTCACCCAAACACCTCTTTGGCTACAGTTAGTTCAGGGTTAGTCATGAGTTAGTCTAACCTCTAGCTAAGTTAGAGTATCAAACAGGAGCAGTATAGGACATGCAAGTTGCTCAAAGCATACAGGCAAATTCGTACGTGAAAGGATTTTTTTCTTTTTGAAAACGGAACGTGAAAGGAATTTTTTTTAGAATGCTCTTGGCATGTCGCTAACATGTGATAGTTAACCGACCTCAATAGACGGCAGAAACGCCAGCCCGCCGCACTTTGATAGAGACGAGGAGGGAGAAGCGATACAGGCTGCTGGATTACTAGAGATAGGTGTCGCACGAAGCCAAGAAATATGGTGATAGCGTGGGTTAGCCATGTACTAGTATGATACTACACTGGGCTGCCGTGTTTCGTACTCTTCCAGTCCACTGTGGAGATGATTGGTTAATTTTATATCGTTGAATAATATTAAATATTATGAGTGCAGATTCTCCACCACGAGGTTCCTTGCTCCTTCTCGGTCGTCCGGAATCTATGTTCTTCCACTCTATTTTTTTTACGTGAGCTTTGTTCATCCTTTTGCCAACACGCGAGACATCTAGCATCAAGGTGCACGTGTTATGCAAGGATAGTTCCATCTATATGAAGAACACGTGGGACTGGAACTACGAGACGAACATGTACCCATGAGTGGACGTACGAACCTGAGTAATGTAGCGCAGTAAGTGAAGTAGAAAGGCACAAATGGTATGAACATGTGTGGCATATAGGGTGTGTTTGGTTGCGTTCTCGTCTCGGCATAGTTGTTCCCTCTTCATGCAGGCTCAACTCAACACCCCTCTTCATGCATGCTTCTAGTGTATTTGTGCTAAACTAGTGTGGACTCATGCACCCTCCATACACTCTACCAAACACCCAAAAGTAGGTCGAGAAGGAAACTCTTGGGCGGCATTTGTCTCTTACTACGTACTACCACTAAATGTTGTACGTGCAATGCACGGTGATGTTATGGAGTACGTGCCTAAGTACTCTACTACTACTATATTAGTTGGAGGCACATATTAACTTTTATATTTGTTTACGTGTATGCCCCGAGACCTTCCAACTAGACGTGTCTTTGTCTCCAGGTCGCACTTTGCATCGTTCATACCACTAAGTACTACTACGTGTGGTCTCCGACCCAGAAGTGGAAGAAGTGGAGATGCTCTACCACGCTGTTTTTTTACGCTGGGCTCTACCACGCTGTTCATGTCCCACTCCATTCGCTGACGTGTGGGACATCCAGCACGTGCCGTGTTTGGCACCCTTCGTCGTAAGAGTTGAAACGCTAGCATTCATCAGAAATAAAATATAATTATAAATCGGCAGTGATACTATTTTTTTTGTGAACCAATCAGCAGTGATACTATACCACGCGGTTACCTTGCTCCTTGATATCGGAAAGAATACTTCCGTTCGCCAACATGTGGGACGTCGACCATCCTGGTCCACTTGCCATGCACGCAGAACTCCAAGGGAGTCACCCAGGTTGTCGCGCCGCAGTAACAATGACTAATGAGCTGTCAAATCACAGGCCCACTTCCCACTTTGAAGTTTCTTGGACGAAGGAACCATCATGACTTCGTTGGATTCCGCTTCTTGAAGAAAACTACTGTACCAGCGGTACTTCTAGCTACAGTAGTTACTCCAACAGAGGCCTCCTTTCGTTCATAGGATAGGAATATGAAAATCATAGGAAGTGAGATGACATGCATCTCAATTCCTATAGAGAAAGAGATGCCATTTGATGCTTAGGATAGGAATTTTCCATTTAGTCTAGGCCAATGTACTGGTAATTTGCTCTAAAAACTACAGTAGTAACTAGTAGTACTGGTATATGCTCGTACTCAGACACACACACACACTAACTACTAGTACTACTACTTCTCATATGCTGGCCAGACACCGTCGTTCTCCTTCCCGGCTTTTTCGGTGACACCCCACCGTGCTTGGATCTCCGCCGACCTCTCCGCAGCAGCGCATGCGTCCTTTTCTTTCTTGCGGCGATGGGCCTCTCTTTTCTTGAGTGCTTTCTGACTTTTACGCTCCCTCTGTGCGGCTTTGGCCGCCTCTTGCTCTACCGCACATTCGGCCTTGGCATCTTCAAATTCCTCCCACATAGTTGTGAGGTCGCGAGCGGCGATAAACTCGGCACGGTGGGATGCCATCGCTTCCCTAGCATTTTGTGTGCGGTCGTGCGCGGCGAGGAACTCGGCGCGGCGGGATGCCATCGCTGCCTTACCGGTTAGTGTGCGGCGCGGTGGCATGAACGATGCTTGGTGAGAGCTCTGGGGTAGAGTGGCCGGACAACCGTATAGTGCATTGGTTTGTCAAGAGCTCAAGGACAGAAGACGAAGCAAATTTGGATTCCCCTTCAATCCTGTTCATTTATTACCGAGTAAAATGCATTGACAGTCATCGAACTTGTCTTGATAGCTCACTTTGATCATTGTATACGAGATATGGTGATTATACGGTCACTGGCTCAGCATATAGCTCCATATTTGTTTGGTTGACCAGTCAAACAGTCCGCATGCGCCTCATCAGCTCGTGTTCTTTATCTATCTATGCGGGCCTACCTGTCAATGGATAAAGAAATACTGTAAAAACCAAAATTATGCTAGAGTCTGGACCGCTTCCGAAGCCCGCTCTCACCGCCCTGGCCCCTGTCCAAGAATTTTTTGCTTATGTGGCAAGTAATTAATGAGAGGTGGTAACATAATATGTTACTATAACATAGCGCTTTTCAAGATAAGATGAGTCTACAAGCTAATAAATGAAGCCATCTAAAATACTACTATTATGTTACTTTGCATTATGAAGGTAGTAATTTAGGCTAGTGTCATATGCATGACACTAGTCTAAGTTACTCCCCACTATGACCAGCCTTACGAAAACCAAATAGTCCCAAAACACTTAGGCGCGGTGCATTAACTTCTACCTTGTTTCTTGTTTCTTGACATATCAACCAATAAGAGATGAGAGGTGTGCATGCTTTTAATGACTTGCAATGGCTAGTTCATTGCATGCAATGCTATTAATTAGCAAATAAACATTGGTGACCCCAGGAGGAAACGGTGCTAAGCGCGTGGACCTATGCAGAATGAGTATCAACCAATGGATAATGGAGTTTAATTGTTAAACAATAGCAATTTTGTCTCATGCAAGAGCCTGGCTAGTACTCCAAGGAACCGCACCACGCGAGCGTTCGCAACTGCCACGTTCGGGTTGCGCTTGGCTCTTCGCCTCTTCGAGAAGACGAACAATAATGATTACTCCTACTTCTACAGTATCGAATGCACTGCTGCATGTCCGTCCACCTCATGCAGGAGGGATGGCGAAAGCTTCAACTTACTGCTCCTGCCTTTGCGTCCATGACAGGTGGGCCCAATAGGTGGTTGGCCCTCCTGTCATGCAGCCAAAGGCAGGTGTAGTTAAGGCACCGGAGCTCAGTCCGCGAGGGAGAGGGCGTTGTAGTAATGAAATTTCTCGGTCTTGTACGAGTTGATGAAGATAGGGTTTGCTTGCTTGCTAGGGTTGCTCACTACGTATATATAGGCCGGAGCCTCCGCGCTTGCTTGCTAGGGTTGCTCTATTCACACACTGTCATCCTCTCCAGATTTAAACAAGATAGGGGTAGTAACACCGTCTTTCTCCCTTCAAAAAACACTGGCTTTCTATCCTCACCGCTGGTTACAGATCTGGACGTATCCCCCTCCGCCGGTGAAGGAGAGGAGGGGCAGCGTTTAGGCCGTCGTCAACAGTGAGGGAGGAGACCCACTGTCGGCCGCACCGTTATCTCTGGCCGAGCGCCAGCGCGGGAGGTCCTCCGATCCCTTCGTCGTTGCCTGTGGGCGGATCCGTCCTCCCGCTACCCACCTATCCACATCCCGACGACCTTCAGGTATATCTTCGTTCTAAACCGCCTTAGCTCTACTTCCCTAGCTTGCTACGTCGCTGCATGTGCATCATTTTCTACCTCTCAGCCCCTCTCGATCGGATGGTCCAACGTCACATTTTTTTCTTCTATTGTTAGAGGTAAAGCTACTTCATGGAGTCAAATCTTGTACTCCCTCCGTCCGAAAATACTTGTCATTGAAATGGATGTATCTAGATGTATTTTAGTTCTAGACACATCCATTTTGATGACAAGTAATTCCGGACGGAGGGAGTACTTGGTCAAACAAGAAATAAAGTGGGGGTGGGGGAATTTAGTATGTACATCCAGTGGCGGAGCTAGCACAGGATCATTGGGAGGGGCAATGGCAAAATATGGCTTTATGAAGGGGTAAAAGTCCCTATTTTTCTCAATCTATGCCATCTTAAAAAAATTCTTCACAAAAGCTACCAGGTTTGGGGGGCACAACCCCCTCAGCCATACACATAGCTCCGCCTGTGTGTACATCGGACTTGGTACAAACAGGAAGGAAAGGGGGTGAAAGTAGTACAGACTGGTCATCCAACCGGTCTCTTGGTCGAAAACGGAAATATAGGGGTAACGCTGTACACAGTGGTATGACCAGGACTAGATTTGCTATCCACACATAGGAGTAGGTGGCTAGAGTGAACAAAAATGGGACCAACCCAGATATGTTTCTTGGATGTTTGTTTCTTGGGGCAACAAACTATGAATCACCACTCTATGCCCCTGTTTACGTACATGGTGCTGGACTGCTGGTGCACCCACTGTTATAAGCCATGACAAGTTTAGCAAAATGTTTTTGCTTGTAATTGTTTGAGACTCTGACTGTTTCCTCTGTGCCTTTTTGTGCAAACAGGGATATCCAATTCACCCGGTTGCTTGTTGTGACCTTTTGGTGCACTGCACAAAACTCTTCTTAAAAGAAGTGACTTTTGTGCTGTTTAACTGGAACGTCAGAATGGAACAGTTGGTTCATTTTGGTGGAACTGCACAAAGGGAGATCTGTGTTCCAATCCTCATCATCCATATTGGCGTCATAACCTTCCTTTAGGTAAGAATGATATTTAATGCATGTGTTCATCTCTATTTTCCGACTGCCATGAGAAAATAATGCTGTTTTTACTAGTACACTTGTACTCCCTCACTGACAAAACCAATTCTGAATTAGAAGGCCAATCATGTACTTGGTTTCACCAACTGGTGAGGAGAAAGAGAAACAGAGCATGAAGAGGAAGAAGAAGAAGAATAAGAAGTGCCAAGGCGATCTTGCTGAAGCCAGAGGCCTCAGTCGAGGCCATTCAAGGGCTCCGGCAACAACTACCTTACATGTGAGACGATCCTCCAGGGAGCCCTTCCACTTCTGTTGTCTCACTTAATTAATTAGGAGTACTTAAGTACCACTAATTTATTACTGCCTAATTTTCCTATTAGAGTTAAACAAATCTTTAGTAGGACCCTATGCTGAATCATGTACATGTGTATGTTTGTCTATGGAGGTGAATCATGTGGTGGAGCAGGGAGGGAATATTATTAGTGTCATGACATAATAGTGCTATTGTTTTGCATGTCAAATTTATTGCCATTGGTTCAATGAGGCAATGTTTTGCGTATTGTCCATCATGAATTTGATGTTACTGGTTGAGTAATATGCTAATGTCTTCCTATCCTTTCTCACTAAGCTAATGAAGGTTTCACCTTGTTCCTACTTGTGCAAACAGGGATCATGTTGTGCCAATCATACATTAAATGGAACTACACAAGACAATACAATGAACTGCATCCTAGCCAGTGCTTTAACTCTGCTGGAAGTTCTTGATAATGTTTCGATATAATCTCAGCACTGGTAAACAAGAGTGATTTCAACCATACATTTGAAGTGCACAAAAATATATACTATTGTGTGATTCCAGTGAGTGCTTTATCATCTCTTATGGGACTACATGAATAAGCTTTTTTTCTCAGGTTGGTACGGGCCTAAGGCCTTCATCCATATTAGTTTGCTGTCATCTCTATTTGTATCGTGCTACTTTCATGAGAAACTCCTTTATCTTTGCACGTTAAAGTTTTGCAACCTATGATAAATGGCAATGCTTTGAGTGTTGAGTTGAGCTAATTGGCACTGATTAAATAAACTAATACCTCTCTTTAAGCAAGACTACTATGTTGCTAACTTTACCCATTAAGATAATGAGGGTGCTTCTATTTGTTAGTGTATGTTTCATAAACTAGTCCCACTATTACAGTAATCTCACTCTCTCAATATATGTGCCAACAGGGATGCTCGATTTTGGTGGAACTGCACAAAAACTTTGGGTGCTTCATTGCCTCGACAGCTTCCGTCCTTTCCTGTCAGTTGCTAAACTCCGCGTGCTTTCTTCCTTTGCTGTCAGTCGCTTGGCTTACTCGGCTTCCAGTCAAAGGAAATAGTAATTGATATGCTACCTCACACAGGTTGGTACTGGTCTTTATCCTGATTATTGTGCCTGTCATATGTATTGGTAATTTGGTATTGTGCTACTGTTTGCCGATTTCATAAAGGAGTAATTTGGAGCCTGAACTCGCAGGCAAATCATTACATCGGGTGATTTCAGTAGAACTGCACAAAATGATCAGATGGACAGGTACTTATATTGCTGCTATGTACTCCAAAGTTCACTCAGACAAGCATCGATGTTGACAAGAAGTGCCTATATTCATTCGAGTATCAACCGGCGTCAACCAATTGTCAAACTCCAAGTGTTAGGAGAGTGAACGCCAAAAATATTGCTTGGTGCATAGCCCAGAAAAACGCAGTCAAGTCTTTGGTCCCAACTTGTGCCTTTTGGTTATCGGCACATATGGTAGCGAACTATATGGCATGGAGTCTAAAGATTCCAGACAAGTTGGTTGACGCGTATATTCATCTGGCACTTAATCAGTCTGCACGCCAAGGATGCTCCATTTCAGTTGAACTGCACAAAAAAATTGGGTGGTTCATTTTCTCAACTGCCTCCTTTCTCATCTTCAATATAGAATTTTGGCGAGATACAGGACCAAGATAAACCAGTAAACTGGTTGGATGAAAGTAGTGGCCAAGTTGCTCAAACCTCCCTGGGCACGAGGCCACTATTTGAGGATAAACCTACAAGCAAAGTTCAGATTGTCTGTGCTGCCTCTTATGTACTCGAAAGTTTACTCGTACAAGAACTAATTTTAGCAAGAAGTACCTCCGATTGAACACCATTTACCAGTCTGTACCCTAGGTAATTAAAGTTCGTCCATGGATCATATTGGTTGTGATCTCAATCATTTGGATGCATAAACATACTGAACATGCGTATATCTGAATCTTTTTGTAAATTATGTATGAATATTATCGTGTGATCTATCAATCATTTGGATGCATAGATATGCTGAGTTTGTGTATATATGAATCTTTTGAGTTGTTGATTGTGAATGTTGGCTATGGATATGTACGTGTCCTGTGAACCTGAGTTTGATATGAATGTTTACCTTTTCTGTTATATTTGTGTGTGAACTTGTTAGTATGCCTACTGTGGGTATAAAACGCAGGTCTCTTATAAAAGTAATGTCGTGTCCAATTTATGTTTTCCCTTCTAATCACCGCGGCTGTGCTGCCGCGCACCCGAACCAGTGAAGTTTCCCACTCCTCTCCATCTGCGACTCCACTGCAGTTTCATAAATAGTAACATCTTCGGTTTTAGCCCGGTTTTCCATAGATTAACCAGGCAATTCTCTTCTTCTTAATTAATCGACGAGGCAATTCTTTTGCCTCCGTTTCAAAAAAAAATAGTAACGTCTAACTGAGCCAGTTAGTTAGATGCGTACACTTGGTGTAGTAGCATTTTTATTTAGTTTGATGCATACACTTGTTCTTTTTTGGTAGCCCTTTTGTAATGATGGCTGATGTTTGGTTTGGAAGAGAGAGCTGCGTCTTCACTCTTCTGGCCTGCTTACTGCTTCTGTTGCACCCCCAGCCCTGGTTGCTGCTGCTGCTGTTTTCAATGTACAATCAGTAGTATATTTCGTCTGTTGGTTGAATAAATGTGTTGTTAGAACGACAAACACAATGTTTTGGAAGTCGTTGCACTGTTCGATCCTTTAGTGCCCCATACCGTACGTAGCGCATACTATTTATCGTACGGAACACATTTTTTTTGAAACTCGGAACACATTTTCCACTTGTTGATAACATGCAGCCCACTGATGAAGGCCCAATAGAGAAGCCCATAATTAACTGGAAGGGAGGCTCTCACATGAATCCGGCCCAGGTACATGCTCATGGTCCCCTAAACATAAATAAGTAAATAAATAAAGCTAAATGCTCATGCACCAGTTCTTTGGGAAAATAGGTAGCCCGGTATTTCTTTTTGAAGAATACCCAAGCTAGGCCTATTTTTTTTCTCCGAATTACTGGGCTGCAAATCTTTCAGGACGAGGAGGGATGAATTCCGTCCTGGCTTAAGAGTATGGTCAATGTCTGTTAAAAGTAATATCAAAAGGGGTTGAAAATTCCAAAAAAAATTATAGCAAATGGGATATAAGTTTCTTTTTTTGTTTTTGTTCTTCACTGATATCTTATACGTATTTCATTGGATTTAACATGATATAGTACTAATTTATTTTTAAATTTGTTTTAGTATGGCTATTAATTTTGAATTAAGAATATTTCGTTCCCCAAAAAAATTTGCAAATTTTCAAAATTTCCCACATATTTAGTTAATTTTTCAACCCTGGTACTGACCAGAAAATGGCCAGCAATTCTAAAAAATAGAAAACGGGCTGCAATAAATTCCATATGAATTAGAAAATGAGTAAAAATTATAAAAATAATAGCAAATGGGATGTACACGCCACAGATTTCGAGGCTGACTTGTTTACGCAAGGCTTTGTCAGTGAACACACGATTCTAGCAGCAGTTAGTTTTGGATGTCCATCCAACGGCCGACGTGCTTCTTCAATCTCTGATCTTCCTGCTCCAGCCGCCTAAACTAGCGTCGGCGGGACTGCCTGCTCCCTCCTCTTGTGGCCCGCTATGATGTCGCGCAGGCTTCCCGGGCCCACCCTACTCCCTCTGCTGGCCTGGCCGCACGCAATCAACTGCCTCCTTATTACGCGAAAAAAATGATTCCTCCCACTGACATCTGGGGCGCACCGGTTGGGAGGCTGACCTGTGGGCCTACTAAGTTGACGCGTACGCAGGGCTTGTCAACTTAGTCAACAAACGATTCTAGCAGCAGTAACCGTTGGATTTGAATCAAACGGTCCTGCTGCTTCTTCAATCGCTGCTCTTCTTGCACCAGCCGCCCAAACTAGCGCCGGGGAGACCGCCTGCTCCTGCCTCTAGTGGCCGGCTATGCTGTCGATGAGGCCTCATCGCCCCCTACTACTCCCACCGCTAGCCAGGCCCTGCGGCGACGGCAGCCTCACACCGCAGCCAAACCACTGAACCCTCATACACCTCTCCGCGTGGACATCCACTGCCGCGTCTTCCCCGGCTCCGCATCGTCCCCTTCCTAGGCCTCGCCGTCGTCCACCCCTTGGTGCTCTCGGCGTGGCATGGTCAACGACATTCCATCGGAAGAGTACTGTACGTGGAGAGGCTGACAGCTAGGTCCACGGCCATAACCCAGTTTTTTTGTGATTTGCCAAGTAAGTCGCTTTGTCAGGCCTGTTGGCTGCAAATCTTTCAAGATGAGGAGAGCTTTCATTCGGCTGGCCGAGAAAACGGCCCATCAGTAATGAGAAATGGGTTGTACATTTTTAAAACACATCAAACCGGCAATTAGTTTCAAATATCTTTTCTTCATTTCGAGATTTGAAATTACATTAATTTTTATGCGTGGAGAATTTGTTCGATTTTATATTGATATACATTTTTTTTAAAATCAGTTTGAATGTGAGTCGAAATTTCAGGATTAAAAACAGTTCGGACCGCACCGAAATATGCAAAATTTTGTATAATTTTTTAACCGTGGCCACAATATGGGCTGTAATGCTAACAAAAAGAATATGGGCTCAAAAAAACCTTAATAATTAGCAAATGGGCTGTAAATTGTTATAAATAATGGCAGATGGGTTGTATGTTGTTTTCCACAGATTTGAGGCTTTCCTAAAAAAAGGTTGACGCACAAGCAGTGACTGTTGGATGGTCATCCAACGGCCGTCGTGCTTCTTCAATCTCTGCTCTTCCTGCTCCAGCCGCTCAAACAGGCGCCGGCGGGACTGCCTGCTCCCTCCTCCCCGCGGCCGGCTCTGCTGCCACGCATGCCTCACCGCCCCACCGTACTCCCATCCCTGGCCTAGCCATCCCTCTACTCACCCACACCTGTTGTTATTCTCCGGCGACGGCAAACGAACCAGTAAACCCTCATACAGTCGTACTCCCCTCCGCGTGGGAAACAACTGCCGAGTCTTCCCTGCCTCCGTGTCGTTCCCTTCCTAGGCCTCGCCGTCGTCCACCGCCCTGGTGCTCTCGGCGCGGCCTGGTCAACGTGGTCAACGACCGACATGCATCTGAAGTGGACTGTACGTGGAGAGGCCGACAGCTAGGTCCATGACCGCACGCAAGGAAATGCCTCCTTATTACGCGCAAAATAATGATTCCTCCACCTGACATCAGGGCCCACCGAAAGGGCCTCTGTATTTCGCGAAAGAAACGTTACCGCCGCTGACAGCTCGGACCCACTAGCTATATCTTCGCACGCAAGGAAGTGCCTCCTTATTACGCTCAAAAAATGAATACCCCCTGCTAGCTGGGACCCACCTTGGTGGGAGGCTGACTTGTGGGCCTACTAAGTTGACGGGGACAGAGGGCTTTGTCAACTTAGTCAATATGCACGATTCTAGCTCCAGTGACCGTACGATGTCCATCCAACGGCCGTAGTGCTTCTTCAACCTCTGGTCTTCTTGCTCCAGCCGCCCAAACCAGCGCCGGTCGTGCCTCGTGCTCCTGCCTCCCATGGCCGGCTGCGATGTGGCGGAGGCCTCACCGCCCCCTACTACTCCCACCGCTGGCCAGGCCATCCCTCTACTCACCCACACCCCCTATTATTCTGCGGCGATGGCAGCCTCACACCGCAGCGAACCAGTGAACCCTCATACTCCTCTACGCGTGGGCATCCACTGCCGCGTCTTCCCCGGCTCCACGTCGTCCCCTTCCTAGGCCTCGTCGTCATCCACCGCCCTGGTACTCTCAGCGCGGCGTGGTCAACATGGTCAAGGAACGGCTTCCATCGGACGTGGACTGTACGTGGAGAGGCTGACAGCTGGGTCCATGGCCACAGCAAGGAAGTGCCTCCTTATTACGTGCAAAATAATTATTCCTCCACCTGACAGGTGGACCCACCGGACGGGCCACCGTATTTCGCGAAAAAATGTTTCCCCTGACTGCTGGGACCCACCAGCTACATCTTCGCACGCAAGGAAGTGCGTCCGGGCAAAAAAAAACGATTCGCCACTGACTGCTGGGACCGACCAGCTACATCTTCGCAGGCAAGGAAGTGCCTGACAGTCGGGACCCACCTGGTCGAAGCGTATGTAGCGTTGTCATTCTGGTCGCAAACGTGTACGTACATACTAGTCGATGTAGAGGCGCGCACGTGTCGTAGTAGAGGCGCGCACGTAGCATGTACACGTACGTACAGCAGCCAGGGTGCAAGAAAGAAAATACGGCCACATATGTGTACGTACGGGCGGGGTCTCGAACGCCTACTCGCGCATACGTACGGCCAGGGCTCGTGTACATGGCTGGGTCGGAACGGAGAAACAGCGTCGTCGTCGTGTTCATGGGGAGGCAACGGAATGCGTCGTGTTCATGCGGAGGCAACGGAATGCGTCGTGTTCATCGGGAGGGCTTGGACGGAACAGGCGATGGAAACGAGGCCTGGCGTACCGTAGAACAGAGGAAACGTCCTTGTGTTCGACTGGCCACGTTCGAAAAGGGATCCTGTTCATCAGGAGGGGTCTGGCGTACCACAAAACGGAGGAAACGGACCTCCTACGGTCGAAACGGGGGTCCTGTTGATCGGGAGGGGTGTGGCGTACCGCAAAACGGAGGAAACGGACTTGTGTTGGAGCGCTACGGTCAAAACGGGGGTCCTGTTCATCGGGAGAGGTGTGGCGTACCGCAAAAGAGGACTCCACAGGATACTATTCATCTCCACCGTCGACCCCCTCCAGCCTCCACGAGCTATTGTTCATCCACCGTCGACCTCCTCCAGCCTCCACCTGCGACTGTTCATCCACGGGCTCCTGTTCATCCAGCCTCCACCGCGCGCTACTCCACCGGCTACTGTTCAACCACCCATCCACCGTCTACTGTTCATCCAGCCCTCCACACCATGGGTTCCTGTTCAACCATCCCTCCACGGGCACCCCTCCACCGTCTACTGTTCATCCAGCCCTCCACACCACGGGGTCCTGTTCATCCACCCCTCCACGGGCACCCCTCCACCGTCTACTGTTCATCCAGCCCTCCACCACACCACGGGGTCATGTTCATCCAGAGGCAACGCCACCGCTCACTGTTCATCCAACCCCCCCCCCCCCCCGCAACGCTCACTGTTCATCCCATCGATCGGCTTTAGTTAGCAGCAGTAGCGAAGGAATCGCTCGATCGGGTTCAGTTAACAGCCATCGATCGATCGCTCGGGTTCAGTAACGCGTAGCCTGCAGTGCAATCGCTCGGGTTCAGTTAGAGTCCAACGCCTCGCTCGGGTTCAGTTAGAGCCAACGCCTCGCACACACGCGCGTACGTGTATGAGAGAAATGCGCATCGCTCGGCCCCCGACCTCCCACTGTAACCGGGAACTCCCCGAAATTTTCCTCCCCCTCGCTTCTACCACGGTTTTTTCCGTCATGGACGGCCCAAAGAATGTCATGCAGCTGCGTCTCCGGCCCGCCCAGGACGAAAAGCTCATTTTCTGTCATGATTTTTTGTCATAAAAGTAGGAGCCCACCACATCTATGATGATACCAGGTTTTGTCACAATTATCGTCATAGAAGTGTCATATGTATGACAGAAAAAAATTCGTTCATCCCAAAATGTCACGGATGTGTCTTTTTTTGTAGTGACACGCTCTTATAAAGGCATCTTTCTTAGCACGCATCCTAGTGGTTCTTTCTTTGCACTCATCAATGGAAATTCTCATGGCTTTGAGAGACTCATTGATATCATGCTTAGGTGGAATAGATCTAAGTTTCAAAGAATCAACATCAAGAGAAATTCTATCAACGTTCCTAGCCAAATCATCAATCTTAAGCAATTTTTCTTCAATCATAGCATTAAAATTCTTCTGCGAAGTAATAAATTCTTTAATATTAGATTCAAAATCAGAGGGCATCTTATTATAATTTCCATAAGAATTGTTGTAGGAATCACCATAATTATTAGAGGAATTACTAGGATAAGGCCTAGGTTTGAAATTTCCTCTATACGCGTTGTTACCAAAATTGTTCCTACCAACAAAATTCACATCCATAGATTCATTATTATTCTCAATCAAAGTAGAGAAGGGCATATCATTAGGATAAGAAGAAACACTCTTATTAGCAAATAATTTCATAAGTTCATCCATCTTTCCACTCAAAACATTAATTTCTTCTATCGCATGCACCTTTTTATTAGTAGATCTTTCAGTATGCCATTGAGAATAATTAACCATAATATTATCTAGGAGTTTAGTAGCTTCTCCTAAAGTGATTTCCATAAAAGTGCCTCCCGCGGCCGAATCTAAAAGATTTCTAGAAGCAAAATTCAATCCGGCATAAAAATTTTGTATAATCATCCACAAATTTAAACCATGAGTAGGGCAATTACGTATCATTAATTTCATTCTCTCCCAAGCTTGTGCAACATGTCACTACTAGGGAAAACCTTATACACAGAATCTTAGCAGTAGCGCGGCATAAAAACAGGCGCTGCTGCTAAGTAGTAGCAGCGCAGCTACGGAAAGCTCGCTACTGGTGCAAACTTAGCAGTAGCCCGTGACGCTTAAACCGCGCTGCTACAAAAATCCACCGACAGTACACAACGACATAAGTTTACCAGTAGCGCGGCGCCAGGGAGCGCGCTACTACTAATGCCATAGTAGCAGCGCGCTTTTTTGTCACCTCGCTGCTGCTAATTTTGAAAATGTGCATAGGGTTGGCCCGTTTAGCAGTAGCGCGTGACAGGAAAGCACGTTGTTGCTACGCTCTTAGCAGCAGCGCGCTTTCTCTCCCGCGCTACTGCTAAGACGCAGGACCCACCACCTTTTCCACCTCCCCCTCCCCATCTCCTCTCCTCCCTTTCCCCTACCCTCCCACATCCTCCCTCTCTCACTCTTCTTCTTCCTCAATACTTCTCCCCCCATTACTCTCCCTCTTCTACCTACCTTTCTCTCTCTTCATTACTCCTAGCTATAACTACACCACCTCCATTAATTCATCTCCTTTCTCTTTTTCCTCCTCCCTCCACTAGTTGAAGTTGTCTCCTCCCAAATTAGCTAGCTAGGTAGATGTAGCATTTAGTTAAGTGACCTATTTACCCCCTAACTAGATCTTTCTTTGTCAAGAAGAGCATTGTGCACTTTTGACCTCCCTACATCATCATCTCCACCGTGTGCTCGATCTCGAGATAGAGGTGTGATTAATATTTCATGCTTTTGCAAAATGGAAATATGTTTATGCATGTGTGTGTGATATTTTTATGGAAATTGTGTGTGTGGCATGAGTTGATGCCAAATTGTGCATTTGAGTTGCCTATGTTTTGCCGAAATGTCGATTTATTTCCATTTCGGCAAATTCCGGGCAAACTCTAGATCTATATATGTCCTACTTTTAAGGAAGGTCATGCCGAATTTTTGTATGACTTTGATGAATGCATGCATTTTTATAATCAATTTGTTTATTATTACCATGCAGAGTTCACGATGGTCAGTGGAACGATGGTGGACAAGTGGTTGCGGTCAGCGATGCAGGACATGAAGGAAAATAACCTGACAGAGGTTTTATGTCCGTGTCGAAAATGCAAAGGAATAGTTTGGCTTGACCCCCATGTCGATGGTCGTGTCGAAGCGCACCTGCTCATGACTGGTTTCATGGATGGCTATACTCGGTGGATAACTGAAGATGAGGATGACGATGTTGAGGATGCCGACGGGGCAAGCAATGATGACACGGGGCAAGATGAAGAGATGATCGATAATGGCGGCGGGGAAGAGGCCGGACATGGCGGCGGAGAAGGGGCCGGACATGGCGGCGGAGAGAACGACATGGACTCCACGTAGCAGAGTTCGTCGGTACTAAGTTCAATCGTGCGGGAACCTCATGTTCAAGCATTGCTTCGCAAGGAGACGAGTACTGAGAGAGCTGCTTCTAGAGAGGAGGCTAAGCTGGAGCAACTGGTGGTAGACTCGACCACTCCATTGTATGATGGTTGCAATCCTGAGGTGACCCGCTTGAGTTTCATGCTCCGAGTGCTGAAGATGAAGGCTAAAAACAAATGGACCGACACTAGCCTCGATGAGCATCTCAAGTACCTAAAGGATGTTCTTCCCGAGGGTAATCTATGTCCTAGTAGTGTTGATGAGGCCAAGAAGATCGTGTGCCCTCTTGATCTGCCACACGTTAGATACCATGCATGCATCAACGATTGCATAATTTATCGGAAGGAGCACGCGGAATAAACAAGTTGTCCGGTGTGCAATGCTTCTCGATACAAGAAGGCCGGGAAGAAATGTCCCCAGAAAGTGGTATGGTACTTACCAATCACTCCCCATCTCCAGAGGTATTTTGTAGATCCCAAGGAAGCAAAGCTAATGCGCTGGCACGCGGAGAGGAAGAAGCCCGACGATGGAGATGATCCGAAGCTGAGACACGTCAAGGATGGAAGCCAGTGGAGAGCGTTGAACAGCTTCTATCGGTATTTTGAATGTGATGCAAGGAACATCGTGCTCGGCGCGTGTACCAATGGCATGAATCCGTTTGGCAACCAGAGCACCAACCATAGCACATGGTCAGTGTTTGTATGGATGTACAACCTCCCCCCTGGTTGTGCATGAAATCGAAGTACATTCACATGAGCATGCTTATTCAAGGGCCGAAACAACCAGGAAATAATATTAATTTGTATCTGGGGCTACTTCAGGAGGAGTTAGACACGTTATGGAAAACACCGGCCAAGACATGGGACGCCAGCAAAGGCGAGTATTTCAACATGAGAGTCGCGCTGATCACGACAGTGCACGACTATCTTGGTTACGGATATGTGGCAGGCTAGGTGTGCCATGGATATTGTGGATGCACGCGGTGCATGGATGATACACGTCTCAGTAGCTAACGTCAAGGAAAGATGGTGGGTCTGGGAAAATCGTGTACATGGGGCATCGAAGATGGCTCGAACAGGACGACCCATGGAGAAACCGTGGAGATCTATTCAATGGTCACGCTGAGCATCGAGGACCTCCACGTAAGCGGAGCGGTGCCGAAATCGATGAGCTGTTGAAAAACTGGAAGGAGTGCCCCGCACCGGGAAAGATGATGAGAAAGGCGTCGGAGCCGCTGCTGAAGGTATGGAAGACGAGGTCTGTGTTTTGGGACTTGGAGTACTGGCACAAACTCGATACACCTCATTGCCTTGATCAAATGCATATATGTAAGAATGTCCTTGAGAGCTTGCTCGCAACACTGATGAACATGTCGGATAAGACCAAGGATGGGCCGAAGGCAAGAAAAGACTTGCAAGATTTGGAAATCAGGGAAGATTTGCACATGCCGCCACGTAAAATGTCAAACGAGACAGAGCGGAGACAGAGGCACGGGAGAAGAAGGGCAAGAAAATAAAGAATGAGGATTATTGCCCCCCTTCTTGCTTCACCTTAAGTCAGGCTGAGATCAATCAATTCTTTAAGTGCCTTACCGGAGTCAAAGTTAGTTCCGGTTACTGTGGCAAGATAAGTAGATATCTAGACACGGATAAGAAAAGGTTCAGCGGGATGAAGTCTCATGACTGTCATGTGATGATGACGCAGATATTACCTGTTGCCCTTAGAGGGATAATGGACAAGCACGTCCGTGACACGCTTATTGGTCTCTGCAACTTTTTCGACGTCATCTCTCGAAAGTCAATCAGTGTGAAGCAGCTCCGAAGGCTACAGGAAGAGATCGTTGTGATACTGAATGAGCTTGAGATGTACTTCCCGCCCGCGTTCTTTGACGTGATGGTGCATCTGTGTGTCCATATTGTGGATGACATAATAGACCTGGGGCCGTCATTCCTGCACAACATGATGCCGTTTGAGAGGATGAATGGGATCATCAAAGGATTCGTTCGTAACATGTCCCATCCGGATGGAAGCATCGTCCAGGGCTATTTGACACAAGAGTGCATCTCTTTCTGTGAGAATTTTCTATATGGCGCAGACCAGCCGCCTGGTGTTAGTGTTGGTTTACCCGTTAACAAGCACGATGGGAGGCTCGAAGGAGAAGGTCACTGCAACGGTCGCAGGGAACTACACGTGGCATACTCAGATCGACGCAGCGACTTTGACAGAGCAAACTTGGTAGTGCTACACCACCTAGACGAGGTAGATCCTTTCATGGCACTGCACAAAGAAATTATCGCAAAGAAGTATCGTGACCGGGGGGTATGCAGGACGGACGCCGAAGTTACTAGAGAGCACAACTCCACTTTCCTGCATTGGTTCAAAGAGCATATTATTGCTAATCCCCCGGAGGAGGGCTCTAAGGACGGATTGCTCATATACGCCTTAGCACATGGCCCCCGCCGCGCCCGACCCCAGCGCGCTCGCCCCCGACCCCGCCGCCCCCGACCCAGGCGCGCTCGCCCCCGGCGCCGGCGCTCGCCCCTGACCCGTCGGCCCTCGCCTCCCTCCTCTGCTTCCTCCCCTCCCAACCTCGGCCGTCGTCGGGCCTGCCTCCTCGCCCTGCACCCTCTGTAAACCACCCCCTCTCTCTCTCTCTCTGCTAGCTAGGGTTAATTTACTTAGGTTTTAGTTATGTTAATTAGGTTATCTATTTAGTTATGAATTTAGATAGGTTTCAAAATTTGCTGAATTTATATGCAAATTTGAACTGGACATGTGATATGTGGATATGTCATGTTTTGGACATGTCATGTTTTGGTAAATGATCCGAGTTGCCTATGTTACGCCGGAATGTTGATTCATTTCCGTTCCGGTGAATTTCCGGCGCTCGATATGTCCATTTTTTAGCAAAGGTCATGCCGAAATTTCCCGTGAATAAAGGCATGATTTGTGCTACATAGTTGGCATATCGAGTGCTGGCACATAGATTTCTTTTTTATCTCATTTCTCATTTATTCATACTTTTAGAAATAAATGAGGACACTTAATCATAGGAAACATGTCGAACAACAAAGAAACTGGGCCTTCTGACCAAGATGCAGACGAGATGGATTATGAGGGTGAACAAGACTACCTCGACTTTTTGACTGATAAGCAAGGTTTGCAGGTCCGCCTCGATGATGGTACTGACGCCGACACCGACACCGACGGTGCTGGCACCGATGGCGGCGCCGAGACCGATGGGGAAGGTACCGCCGGGGAAGATACCGGCGCCGATGCCGGTACTGAAAAGAGGCATAAGAAGCAGAGGATACGAAAACCTAACAAACTAGGGATTGGACGACTTGTGATCACAAAGATGGCACCTGGCAAGTTTGAGCCATTAGAGCCGGAAGAACCTCGCAAGTGCTATGGGAACCAAGTAGGATGCATCCTACGGGAATGCGCAAGCATCAATGACGATGACTTAAGGAGTAAAGAACATTTGACGCAGTTGCTCCTAACGAAGTTGCACAAGAGATTCAAGTTCCCCGATCGGGATGATAACATAGAACAACCGTGGGATGATCCGAAGATGAAAAAGATTAACAATCACGCCATGGGCATGTTCAGCAATGATTTGGCCTCCTGGAAATCGAGGGTGAAACGAGCTATTGAGGCTGAGGAACCCCTGTCCAAGATTTTGGAGGAAAATCCGACACTTACGGAAGAGGAGTTCGAAAAGTTCAAGGACACTTGCGCTACCGAGGACGCCAAGGCTAAGGCTGCGAAATTTAAGAGCCTTCAGCAAAGGAACACGGGGAAGCATCGCCTCGGAAGCTGTGGCTACCTCGGTAAAAGGCCCATATGGGATAAGGAGGACGCGGAACGTGAAGCCGCGGGTCTCCCAGACCCCTTCGCGAAGTTCACCAACCCCTTGGAGCATGACTTCATCAGGGCCCGCTACAAGTGGGACAAGGAGAAAAAGGTTTTTTACATGGACAAGATCACGAGGAAATTGATTAGACTACTGGAGAAGCAACACCAGCTTGCAGCCGAAAACCCTACTTCTCCGATGAGGCCCAAGTGGGACACCCCTCTCAACCGGGCCTTGAACGAACTTAAGGGACTCCCTTTGGGCCAGCGGCCGCAATATGGTCGTGTGCACGGCGCTGGAGATGGAGGCACGTGGAAGGTGTTTTACAAGGAGGGCCCGGAGGCCAAGAAGCAGAAAAAGAAGTTTAGTCAGGCGGACATCGACGCAAAGGTGAAGCTTGCGGTCGAGAAAAAAGCAGCTGAGGACGCGAAAAAAGCAGCCGAGGACAAATATGAGTTGCTACAGCAGGCAGTCAATGTAGCTGTAACTGCCTGTAGAAATGATTTTGCTACTAACTTGGTTCCAGTTATCATCAACTGGACGAAGGAAAATCCAGACAAGACGGTACATGATTTCCCGTTGCCTAGTTTCGTCGGGAGCAACTCCATGAACAACAACACCATCGCACCATCACTTGCTCACGCAACTGGGCCTCCTCTCGTAGCCGCTCCCGCTCATAGCAGCCCGTCCTTAGTCTCTGGCGCGCTTGGTGGGCCTTCGTCTTTGGTTGAGCTCGACGCCGTCACGGTAATTACATGTCGCACCAACATATATATATATATAATATTCCATTTTTGTTGCCTTTCGGATGTTTTACGCCACAGACATATGTGTTTGCAGGCGAAAGAAACCCTGTGCACCATACTCTACTTGATCAAAGGCCAGAAGGTGGACGTGGGAAAGGGGATGTAAATGGACCCCTTGCAACCCACGTTCCACAACCAGCCGATCCCTGCTGGGCACTTCAGGGTTAGCTTGTCCAGTGTGAAATCAGGGCACGAGGATTTGCCTCCTCCAGTACAGCATGTGGGAGCAGACGACGAGACCCCGCCGCGGATTGGAAGCTGCAAGGGTTGGGTGTTGCTATGGCCGAAGAATCTTATTCGTCTGGAGCCGGCCAAGAGCACACCAATAACCACACATCAACAAGCATGTGCAGAGACCACCACCCCACCTACGCAATTACCAGCTCCTGTAGTGCCGGGTGAGAGCGGCAGACGACATGATGAAGGGGGTGCAATAGTGCTGGCTGATGTAATTTGTCCTGTAGAACAGAGAATGGATGATGAGACGGAGGTCGGCCCTATGGATTTCCTCAATACAAACGCGTATGACTGTGACATAGAATTGATGAGTCAACCATATGACGAATCGGGCTATCAGCTTGCTAATGAGGATATGGATGATATGCCCGGGCAGGAAGGTCGTAGCAGGGATTGCAAAAAGTCTCTCTTCATGAAATCCTCACAGGACACGCCTGAAGATGCCGCCTCAACACAGGCTCAACTATCCCAGCGCGAGGGTCGTACAGTACTTAGCCCGGGAACACTGGGGCAGGGGTTAAGGAAGGGTCTATAAGGTGTGCCCAAGAAAAAGGAGAGAAAGAGATCGGGGAAGATAGCTGCCTCCAAACAAGCCAGAGCACATAGCAGCCAAACGATGCATTCTGAAGAGCGTGTACCCGTGAAAGGTGCGGCCATGTTCCATCTCATGGGTGAGCCGATGCTACCGCCGAAACCACTGGAGGCACTATCAGGGGATCTCAGGAGACTGCACGACCATGTGTTGTCGACTGAGAAAAGCCTACTAGCCTCAAAGGATCCAGGATATCCGACATACGCGGCTCATGTGCCTGAGGGGAAGTGCTACGTCGAGACACGGCCCGCAGAGGTGTTCTTCCTGCGGTTTGACCATATCTTTGAGATGTTTCTGACAAGGCGGCTCGATTTTACAATCGTCCGCCTTTTTGCGCTACATATGAGCTCTGTCATAAACAGTGAAGAAGTCTCACAAATCTGTGTGGCGGATCCATACTACATGCACGAGTCTTTCTTGAGTCTCGGCGACTTTGAGAGTGAAACTGCTAGGGACTACCTCCAAAACTTCATGGTACAGAATAAGGACCGGGAAATTGTCCTCGTGCCTTATCATCCAAAGTAAGTCAGTTTCGAACAACCCTTTCATACATTTCAATCATTCCTTCTCTCTCTATGGGGAATAATTTGAGGTGTCTTTTCCCCGCAGCAACGGGCGCACCGTCCTTATCGTTCTTTATCCGCAAGTCTCCCACGCCGTGTATTTTGACCCTTCCAGAGACTACGAGAAAAAAGACTACACCCACATAATGAATATTCTAGATGATGCTCTCCAAGGCTTCAGCTTTAGAGGTGGCCACATGCAGATCAGGAAACAAAGGAACAAGAAGATGGGTTTCGCGCATAAAACTAACTTCTCCTGCATCCAAGTCCCAAAACCAAGCAAGAAGGATGGATTGTACATCCTCCATCTCATGAATCAGTTCAACACGGATCACCAAAAGCTTCGCATGAGAAGCAGAAATGATGATCATATCCACAAGTGGCTAGAATCTCATGGAGAAGCGGATTATAAACTTAGAGATGACTTCTTTCGCATCCAAAGCGACATTGCGACGATCATCATGAAAGAAGTCGTCGATGAGAAGGGGATGTTCCACCACGGCCCTATATCGCGAGCTGACGTCCGAACTCGCATAGGCATGCAACGTCTAGACCTCACGCCGTTCAAGAAGCTAGGGTCCATCCTCGATGATATGGAAGGATGGAACTTCTAGTGATTTATGATGCCGATGATGATGATATGTGTCGGTTGAACTTGTATACTATTTGTAGTGATGCAACTTTGTGATGTCCATGATCCCTGCCGAACTTGTGTAACGCTACTTTGTTAGTTTGCGTACGATGACCTGTGTACCTCTAGTTAATTAATTTGCGTACTGTATGTTGCATCTAGTTGCTAACCCTTTCTTTTTCGGTGTTCTCTAGTATATTTTGTTGCATATATATGATTGTACATCCTCTTCATGAACATGCATCTCTAACAGGTACCTAGTTTCTTGATGGCGAGATGGAACTGCTATGTCGTGTACAAAGGGAAGGTTCCTGGGGTGTACAACGAGTGGCATGAGTGTCAGGCGCAAGTGAATGGGTTCTCGGACGCCAGCCATATCAAAAGTAGACAAGAAGGAGAAGCTAGTTACTTGAGGTTCACGCTAGCGCGAGAGAGGACTCGTAACCGCCATCTCATGTACTGCATAGTTCCACTCTCACTCATAGTGATAGCTCTTCCCGCGTATACCTTTGTTTAGATGGATGACGTTGTAGTTGCAAGTATTCGAGACTTGCATGTATCGCTATTTTCGAGATGATGACAAGATACCACTTTGTGTTGGATGATGATTATGACGAGACTATTTGTATGTATATGCTATGATTACATCTGTGGTCTCGCAGGCATTTGTATGTGTATCATGATGACATTTGTATGTGCTAAAGATTCTTCTATAAAGCCTGTTCAAATACAAAACAAATATGCCGAAAAAAAACAAAAAACTACTAAAATTAGCAGTAGCGAGTGCAGAAAAGTTAGCAGCAGCGCGGTTGTAGTAGTAGCGCGCATAGGGGAAGCGCGCTATAGCTATTAGCAGCAGCGAGGTTCCTTTAAGCGCGCTGCTGCAACACTTGTGTAGCAGTAGCGCGGGTGGACCAGCGCTACTGCTATACGTTAGCTGTGGCGCCTTATTGGTAGCGCAGGTACCCGCGCTGCTGATAGGCCTAAAACCCGCGTTGCTGCTAGCCTTTTCCCTAGTAGTGTGTTCATGATCAAGTTGCTTAAAATTCATAATATCGTTTCTAAGAGGGATGATCTTAGCGGAGGAAAATACTTAGATATAAAAGCATCTTTGCACTTGTTCCATGAATCAATACTATTTTTAGGCAAAGACGAAAACCAAGCTTTAGCACGATCTCTAAGCGAAAAAGGAAATAGCTTCAATTTAACAATATCATTATCCACATCTTTCTTCTTTTGCATGTCACACAAATCAACGAAGCTATTTAGATGGGTAGCAGCATCTTCACTAGGAAGGCCGGAAAATGGATCTTTCATAACAAGATTCAGCAAAGTAGTATTAATTTCACAAGATTCAGCATCGGTAAGAGGAGCAATCGGAGTGCTAATAAAATCATTGTTGTTGGTATCGGTGAAGTCACACAATTTAGTATTATCTTGAGCCATCGTGACAAGCAAGCAAACTAACACACAAGCAAACAAAAAGCAAGCGGGCAAAAAGAGGCAAATAAAGAGGGAGGATAGAGAGAGAGGGCGAATAAAACGGCAAGGGTGCAGTGGGGGAGAGGAAAACGAGAGGCAAATGGCAAATAATGTAATGCGGGAGATAAGGGTATGTGATGGGTACTTGGTATGTTGACTTTTGCGTAGACCTCCCCGGCAACGGCGCCAGAAATACTTCTTGCTACCTCTTGAGCACTGCGTTGGTTTTCCCCGAAGAGGAAGGGATGATGCAGCAAAGTAGCGTAAGTATTTCCCTCAGTTTTTGAGAACCAAGGTATCAATCCAGTAGGAGGCTACGCGCGAGTCCCTCGTACCTGCACAAATCAAATAAATCCTCGCAACCAACGCAAATAGGGGTTGTCAATCCCTATAAGGCCACTTACGAGAGTGAGATCTGATAGATATGATAAGATAATATTTTTGGTATTTTTATGATAAAAGATGCAAAGTAAAATAAAGGCAAAGTAAATAGCAAAGGAAATAACTAAGTAGTAGGAGATCAATATGATAAACATAGACCCGGGGGCCATAGGTTTCACTAGTGGCTTCTCTCGAGAGCATAAGTATTCTACGGTGGGTGAACAAATTACTGTTGAGCAATTGACAGAATTGAGCATAGTTATGAGAATATCTAAGTATGATCATGTATATAGGCAGCACGTCCGAGACAAGTAGACCGACTCCTGCCTGCATCTACTACTATTACTCCACTCATCGACCACTATCCAGCATGCATCTAGAGTATTAAGTTAAAAACAGAGTAACGCCTTAAGCAAGATGACATGATGTAGAGGGATAGACTCATGCAATATGAAGAAAACCCCATCTTGTTATCCTCGATGGCAACAATACAATACGTGCCTTGCTACCCTTACTGTCACCGGGAAAGGACACCGCAAGATTGAACCCAAAGCTAAGCACTTCTCCCATTGCAAGAAAGATCAATCTAGTAGGCTAAAGCAAACTGATAATTCGAAGAGACTTGCAAAGATAACCAATCATACATAAAAGAATTCAGAGAAGATTCAAATATTATTCATAGATAGACTTGATCATAAACCCACAATTCATCGATCTCAACAAACACACCGCAAAAAGAAGATTACATCGAATAGTTCTCCATGAGAGAGGGGGAGAACGTTGTATTGAGATCCAAAAAGAGAGAAGAAGCCATCTATCTACTAACTATGAACCCGTAGGTCTGAGGTAAACTACTCACACTTCATCGGAGAGGCTATGGTGTTGATGTAGAAGCCCTCCGTGATCGATGCCCCCTCCGGCGGAGCTCCGGAACAGGCCCCAAGATGGGATCTCGTGGATACATAAAGTTGCGGCAGTGGAATTAGGGTTTTGACTCCGTATCTGATCGTTTGGGGGTACGTGGATATATATATAGAAGGAAGGAGTACGTCGGTGGAGCAACAGGGAGCCCACGAGGGTGGAGGGCGCGCCTGGGGTAGGCAGGCGCGCCCCCCTACCTCGTGGCCTCCTGTTTCTTTTCTTGACGTAGGGTCCAAGTCTCTCTAGTCTTATTCGTTGAGAAAATCACGTTCCCGAAGGTTTCATTCCGTTTGGACTCCATTTGATATTCCTTTTCTTCGAAACCCTAAAACAGGCAAAAAAACAGCAATTCTGGGCTGGGCCTCCGGTTAATAGGTTAGTCCCAAAAATAATATAAAAGTGGATAATAAAGCCCAATAATGTCCAAAACAGTATATAATATAGCATGGAGCAATCAAAAATTATAGATACTTGGAGACGTATCAGTGACTTAAGTCATCGACGTCCGGAGGTCTGACGTATGTGCCTTGGAAGTTGTTGCCAAAGGCGTCTTCCAGGTCCTCCCAGCTGCTAATAGAGTTTTCAGGCAGGCTGTTCAACCAGTGCCGAGCTGGTCCCTTGAGTTTTAGGGGGAGGTATTTGATGGCATGAAGATCATCACCACGGGCCATATGAATATGGAGAAGGAAGTCCTCAATCTATACCGCGGGATATGTTGTTCCATTGTATGATTCGATATTCACAGGTTTGAACCCTTCTGGGAACTCATGTTCCATTACTTCGTCAGTGAAGCAGAGGGGGTGTGCGACGCCTCTATATCGGGCCAGGTCGCGACGTAGTTCGGATGAAGTCCGTCTGTGGCTTTTGGCCCGGACGTGATTATTTTTGTCATGTTCGGCTTGATAGCTGTCGCCGCACGTCGGGCACGCCCCCGTGATCCGTAGATCGATCTGGACGGGCCTGCTTTATTCTTCAGGTCCTGCCGCAGGTCATATGTGTATCTCTGAGTTGTTGTGTCTCTACCTTTACGGCGAGATAGTATGGGCCGGTGTTCGGCTTGAGTTGTTGTTTTGTCCCGGCCACGTGGTGGTCGGTCGGCCGCATTACGCGCCGCTGGTACGGGCTCAAGTGCCTTGTCGTCGAATTGAGGTAGCAGTTTACGCTTCGGGTAACTTTTGGTTGGGTGCACGAGGCCGTACTCCTCGACTGCCAGGACATTAGTCCATCTATCGTTGAGTAGATTTTGATCAGCTTGAAGTTGTTGATGTTTCTTTTTCAGACTCCTTGAAGTGGCTATTAGCCGTTGCTTAAAGCGCTCCTGCTCGAGAGGTTCCTCGGGCACGATAAAGTCTTCGTCGCCAAGGCTCACCTCATCCTCGGAGGGTGGAAGGTAATTACTGTCCTCCGAGTCTTCGTTTGCGGCCTATTCATCAGGGCTAACTTGCCCATCCTCCCGATCGTCTTGTTCAGAGTTTTGCTCGACGGGGTTTTCTTGGTCTTCGGCATTGTCCGGAGTATTGTTGTCTCTCGTGTCGGTATTGTTGTCTTTGCTGCGGCGTGATTTAGAGCAGCGCCGTCGGCGTTTTGGTTGTATCTCGGGAGGTTTATCCTCTACTGGATTTTTCTCATTATCGTTGTCACCCTCCTTGGGTGTATCCACCATGTACACGTCATACGAAGAGGTGGCCGTCCAGCGTCCGGTAAACGGCGGGTTTTCGGCCTGCTCCTCTCCGGCATCGTCGTCCATACCGTCGATGTCTTCGGAGCCGTACTCGAGCATGTCAGTTAAGTCCTCGACGGTGGCTATGAAGTGGGTGGTGGGTGGGACGTAAAATTCCCCGCTCTCAGCCCCTAGTCCGGGCTGGGCGTAGTTCGAACGTTGCTCCTCCGTAATGACGAGGGATCGCATCAAGTCCAGAGCCTCACTTAAAGGCGAGGTTTGGCCGGAGAGAAGAGAATCTGTGGAGTACAGCGGGAAGGGGATTCCTCGGCCGAGCTCACGCGAAGCTGACTTCGAGAGTTCGGAGTCAGTGTCCGGGGAAGAGTCCGGCTTTGTGATGGTTGCCAGCGACGCTGCTTCCTCCGGCTCTCCCGTACTGGGCTTAATGGCCACAGATAGTCCGGCGGGTTTAGAAATCCCGTCTTCGGACCTGGCGATGCGCTCTGGCTCTAAGGCCAGAGCGGAGGTTGGGGTCGTGAATCCTTGGAAGATCAAGTCTCCTCGGATGTCAGCGACATAATTCAAGTTTCCAAAACTAATATGGTGACTTGGGGCGTAGTTGTCGATCTGCTCTAGATGGCCAAGCGAGTTGGCCCGCAGTGCGAAGCCACCGAACACAAAGATCTGACCGGGGAGGAAAATCTCCCCCAGGGCAGCATTGTTGTAGATGATTGATGGAGCCATCGAACCTTCAGGCGACGATGCAGCGGAACTCTCAATGAAAGCACCAATGTCGGTGTCAAAACCGGCGGATCTCGGGTAGGGGGTCCCGAACTATGCGTCTAAGGTCGATGGTAACAGGAAGGAGGGGACACGATGTTTTACTCAGGTTCGCGCTCGTACTCGTCAAGATCGCGGCATTCGAACGATGGCGGCGGCCGGCTCTCGTGGTTGAGCCACCTCCCCCTCCCCCCCCCCCCCCTGTGTGTGGCGTTGAATCTGCGGCGGCACCGGCGCTCCGCGTCATCCCCATCGCTTACGTAACCGTCCATAGGTCGCTAGGCCTTTTTAGGCTTGCCGGCGACGAGAAATTAGGGCGGAGGAGGGAATCACGACGAAGGGCGGATAGGGTTTGACCCGTATCCGAGCAGTGAAACCGCATATATAGTAGTGGGGAGGGACTTTTTCCGGGCCACGGTAAATTTTTTACGGGCCGGGCCCGAGGCCCGAGATGCGATGTCTATTCTGGTCAGAAAAACAGGTTGAATCCGTATACTTGCCGGAACTATACGAGTTCGGCCCTTTTACAGGGTTTACTAGAGATGCTACCATGAAAAAGAAGACGAACTTTAAGGATGAAAAAAATGAAAGAATTTTGGGCGTGCACTGATGCACAGATCAGCAGAGCAGGCTGCTAGCAACAACTTCTTTGCAGACGTCGTTGCATACTTGCACGCACAGGTCCATCCAGAAGCTTAAAAATGCTTACAACAAGAAAATTTAAAACGAGCCCTCATGTCACCCATTTGTCTTTAGTTGTCAGCTATCCATTTGTTTTTTCTTTGCCAACTTGTTCTCAGCCATCCCTCGGTGTTCTTCCGAGCACTTCAGTGCGAGGTTGCCAGGCATTCTTCACACAGGCAGGCAGCTTCTTCTTCTTCTTCTTCTTTTTTACGGTTACGCAGCTTCGTGCTAGTACTTCATTAGCAATAAATAAGCTAGTAGTTTCTTCGTCTGAAAATACTTGTTATTAAAATGGATAAAAAGATGTATTTATTTACGGACGGAGAAAGTATTAGTACTATGATTAGCCGCATGGGACGACTTCTAGAATGATCCCACTAAAAAGTCAAGATGGGGCTGTCATAGCGGAAGCAGATAACAATCCAAAGAGAAATGATGGGCGGAGTAGAGCGATCGAGCTGCCGAGATTTGTCTCCTCCTTTGACCAAACAAAAAAAAACTGGTAAATTATCGCTACGTAGTATCACGAATCACAGGAGCCGTTGACTCGTTCAGGACGACCCGTGTTAGTTTAACCGGCACGATAAGCTTCAGAGAAGCAGCAGCAGCGGAGATCGGTCCACGGCTTGCACAGCAATCAAACCTTACCGCGGCCGGCCGGCGGGTCAGCGGAAACTAGCTCTCGCCCTCGTGAATCACTGTGTACGTAGTGCTTGACATTCTGCTACTAAATCATGAGCAGAGAAAATTCGGCAACCGGCAGGGAAATCACGAGGGCGACCGACGTCGCGACCTCGCGCCGCTGGTGGAATCAATGCGGGCAGCCCGTACGCTGCTCAGGTCATGATCGAGCTAGTTGGAGACGGGCGGAACTAGCTGGAGACTTGGAGTCAATTTATCTGCACAGGCTGATAAACCAACTGTACGAGTAGTATTTATGTGCGAGCTCGACGCGCAACCAACAGGATCGACGGCAAGGAGGTGTCCGGATACGCAGTTACGTACGCATGCACCTCATGGATTACCTGGTGCAGATCCGTACGAAACTATGGTTTTGCTGTTACTTAGAAATCGTTATCGATCCGTCCGTTGATCGAGTTATACGTCACCACTGATACAGTCTCTACAAATCGTGATTATCCGGTTGCCCTTTTTTTATTATTATAAATTAAAAACCGCGGAACGTCGAGCATATAACAATCCGGACAATTCCCCATGCATACAATTCAGCAGAAGACGTACGCTCTGTATAAATTATGGGACGTGTCTGAAGATTCTCACCGTTTTCTTTCTTGTTGTTAACGGCTTAACGCGGACACAGCACTGGAGTAGTATTTCCCATCTCGACACCGGGTCAATCGTGGCAAGCAAGGCATGAAAATTGAATAGTACTATCTGACACCTCCGCGCTTGACCCAGCTCGCGCCAGGACACCGCCCCGCGGCCTTCAAATGATCGAGTCGCCCCCGACTTCCAGATTCCAGTCACCCAGCCCCACAGAGGAACAGCTAAACAAATTACGAGCGACACCGGAGCAAGTTACAGCCAGGTTCAGCTTGGAAGTTAATCCCCTTTATAAGCCGTTCTTGACAGGGAGTGGTAAACGGTATTATGCCGGAAGAAATGGTGCTCTGCGGCACGGCCAGCTTCAAGGACGTTGACAAGGGCGAGCCGACGAGCGGCGGAGGCAAGCAGGCGCAGAGGAAGGAGAAGAAGAAGCCGGGCGCCGGGAAGAAGGAGAACCCGTACGCGTCGCGCGGGCTCGACAAGTTCTCCATGGTGCTCGCGGAGCTCGAGTCCCGGCGGGAGAAGGTCCTGCGCCGCGTCGACGGCGGCGACCACGTCATGGTCCGGTTCGTGCAGTCCGAGACCAAGGGCTGGGTGCCCATCGTCGTCAAGCTGCCCGCGGAAGAGCCCGCCGCCAAGGCCGAGCCCAAGAAGAAGTGCAAGTTCAAGCTGGCCGTCTCGCCCACGCCTCCGCCCACGCAGCCGCCGTCGCCGCGGACGGAGTCCACCAGCCCGAGAGGAGGAGACGACGCCGTCATGCACGTCGCGGCTGCGACGGCGCCGGCTGTCGCCGCGGCGCCGGCGAAGAAGAAGGCTTCGGCCGCCGGGAGGTGGCCGTGGGCGGACAAGGCGATCAGGCCGAGCCAGTACTGGCCGTTCGTGGCGATGCTGCTGCTGGTGAGCCTGGTCGTGTTCGGGAGGATGTTCGCCATCTGCTGCACCTCCATCTGGTGGTACCTCGTGCCCATCTTGAACGGCGAGGATGGAGGACCGAGATCCATGGGCAAGACCGGCAGGCATCTCGGCAAGAAGGCGAGCGACAAGAAGATCGGCGAGAAGATTACTTGGGCGTCATTGCCTCCTTCACATGGCAAGAAGGGCAGCTCCGGCGACCATGAGGTGATCTCGCCTAGAGGATCACATGGCAAGAAGAGCAGCTCCGGCGACCATGAGGTGATCTCGCCCAGATCACATGGCAAGAAAAGTAGTAGCTCCGGCGACCACGACGTGATTTCACCCAGAAGCCATGCACATGGGAAGAAAGGGTAATTCGCACTTAGAAGGTCGTGTTGTAAATAGTCGTCAAACAGAGTGGCCAGAAAGATCAAATTTCAGGTTTTATCTTTCCTACCGTTCTCCGGTTTTTGTTGTTCTTTTTCTAAGGAAAAAAGAGCTGATTGTAGATTTGTAATGCATGGAAGTGTCCATGTACACCAGATCAGCCCCTTCATGTGTGGCTACTCAAACAAAGTGTTCAGAAAATTCGGGCAACATGCGCAACGATTTTAGGCATAAATTCCGTACACTAGGAACTTCTTGGTTCAGGCTGGCCACGTGCGATCCCGATACAGATTTGATCATTGGTGCATGCCAATTGCATATGATTTGGTGCTTGACATCCTCTTGGATGACTGCTGAAAATGCAAAGGCGTTTAGCCATATGACGGAGATAAACATGTGAATCGCTTATTGGCTGTGATGTTTGATGTCATACATTGGTCATTGGTCTACTTTGTTACCGTCACAAAATAGGCTTTCGTCTCGCTTTTTTCTATCTCTACTTCTCTAATACTTTTTACTAATTTTACTTAAAAAATAAGTAATGCAAGCAAAACTCTTTGTCAGTCGGTCCCTCTCTCATCACATCTCCCCATAGATTTATTTCATCCAGACTATTTTTTTCCACCGCATCATATTTGATCGCACCTTCCCAATGCGCCCCTCAATCACATTGATTACTTACCTTTTGAACCAATTTCATCTTAATATACTTACCAAATTTCTCATCAAAATATAAGGTAAATCACCGCACCTTTCTCGTGTGCCGCTTAATCATATTAATTACTTACCCTCTAAACCAATTCCACCTTAATTTACTTACCAAACTTCTCACAAACTATAAAGGCGGGATTTGGTAAACATTTATTTGCACAACCGCATTAATATGGACAGCTAATTCACGAGCTAACATACTAGAATATTCGTATCCCGTTGCAACGCACGAACATGGTTCTACTATAGATATAAAGCAACACGCCAAAGTGCACGATCAAATGACGCAATATGATAAAGAGGCCCTCTTACAAAGCATATCTAAAGATACAGCATGAAGCATAAAACTAGCCTACCACCTTGTCGAGGCCAGATCGATGATGCATGAACTCCACGGCAACATCATAGGAGGGTGACGGTCCAAGCGTTGTCGCTGCCGAGTCTAAGCATACACACAAGGGTTTTCACCCGGGGCCCTAGCATGGCGACGAGACCCATGACAATGTATTCAGGAAGAAAGCGTCACCAACAGGAGTTACCGTTGCAAAAACGCGAAGCTTTCGCTCGGAGACTCGACCGCACCACCAGAGGCACCCCAATCACCGTTGCAATGATGGCCAGACCATTCACACCAGATCTGGGCAATCATTTCTGTAGGAAGAGGACAGGTCCGAGCCTCCCCCCACTACACCCCTAGCCGCCCACACGGCCAAGAGGCGATGTCACCACTGCCACTACGGAGCTTGCCGAAAAGCCAACCGTGTAGCCCATCATCCGGGGTCGCCGCCCGACATCCTCGAACAAAATCATCACCGACGCCATAGCACGTGGACGCCACCCCAACCAATCCTCGAGACTCCGCCTCGACATGGAAAGAGAAGGTCTAAAGCACGCACGAGGAGCAACCAGCCCCCAACTGAGGGACCAAGTCCAGCCCATGCACTGGCGGCCAGCCCACGTCGTCACCCATCTTCTAGACAACACTACCGGGAAGGAGGTTGGGCGTTGCCCCATCATATCTGGTCATTCCGGATCCAAAAGGGGGAGACACCCGTGGCAGCTGGCACCTCTGGCCACCCGGTGACAGCCAGACCTCTGGCCACCAAGCAGTGGTTGTTGGAGATATGCCCTAGAGGCAATCATGTATGATGATATTTCCTATGTGTTTATGAATAAAGATAGTCCTTGAACATTATCAATGATGTGTATCAGCAAGTACGTGACTTGTTTGTGGGACTATGCATTGTATGATGACTGTCTTAAAAGGTCCCTAGTCGAAAGGGTTGTGTGGACGTGTAGCCAACTAGACTAGCATATGACACGGTCAATGGCTTGGTCTCACTAGCCATGGAGCATTGGATGCTAACCAGATAATATGGACTTGGAAGGATCTGGTCGGATTCGACGTAGTCGGATCCGAGTCGAGATAAGGTCCGAGTCGGACAGACCCAACTATGAGACGCAGCGATATGTCATCTGTGAGTCTTGAGTACAACATATGTTCTATGTTCTAAGACCTGAGCTGACGCATGTACTCGGGATGGTGACAGACTTGCTTTGATCCGACCAAACGCTACTCCGTAACTGGGTAGTTATAAAGTTAGGTTTCGGATTTGTCCAGAACCATGCTACGAGACGTGGTCGAGCAAGATAGGATTTGCCCCTCCGATTAGGAGAGATATACTCTGGGCCCCTCGTGTGATCCGACCAGGATAAGCATGGCCATGCGACAAGGATTATGAGATAATCCGGTTTGTGGTCGGCATCACTGGAACGAGAAACAGGTCGGGCTAGCACAAGGATGACAGACTCGTCTTGAGCCCGACAACATATATCGTGTGGCAAAAGAAATGAAAGTATGATGTACAGGTTCGCCTAACCAATTTCATAGTCTGTTTGGCGTTCGGCATGCCTTGCTAGAGGCCGCTACCAACTGTGCAGTTCGGAGGTGATCCGAACTGCGACCAAGCCGGCTTGAACCTAATGGGTCGCGCGCTTAAGGGAAGGAACCTACGAGGTCGGATCTGAGGACACTGGTCGGATGTGATCCGAGCTGTATTCGGATTGTGGCCGAGTAGACTTATGGGCTTTAGGGTCCGTGCAAGGCCCAAGTGTTGAGCCTGCGACGGACGCCTATATAAAGTGGAGGTGCCGCACACTCACGCAATTGATCATTTCGACGCTGTCACTTGGGTTTGCATGTATTGCGAATAGGCACCTCCACTCGCCACCGGTTGTGTGATCGGACCTAGCAGTCCGCCGCACGATGTTCCTCCTGCACGCGCGGATACCGTTGGAGGCGGTGCACTTGCGCCGCTCTGGCGAACCTGTACGTGGGAACCGACTACCAGTTGTACGAGGGGGATCGGACGAGGAGGAGACGATCAACGTGGACGCGCTGCCCCAACTCTTCTTCCGCTGCACGGCACTGCGCGTCTAGTGGTAACGAACTGTGATCCATCTCTCGTAGCATGTTCTTGGTTGTTCTGCGCGTAGGAAAATTTTAATTTGCAGTCAATGCACCCTATCGTAGATCCCAACAGTGGCACCTATGTCCGCGGACTCCTCGTATCTCACTCCGCCACCACCACTCCGCCACCACCGTCCCACTGCCAAGGGTCGCCACTCAAACATGCGTCATCTCGCCGCCACGCGCACATGGGAGAAGAATGGTGTCGCCGACCCATTTGTCGTCGGGCTGGCACCACCGCCAACGCGCCCCTGCCTCCATCGCCCGGAAGCACCTTAGAGGAGGCCGCCAATCACAGTCGTAGCCGCCCAGCCTACAAGGCTAGATCTGGTCGCGTCGTTGCCATAGCCCACTGAAGTGGGCGTCATTGACCCAATGAGCACGCGCCTCCACATCGCGGTCGACATGTTGTCGTCACACCACCGACGCATCCTTGCGCTGCTTCGCCCGGCACCAGTGCCGCATCCCAAAGCGGCCACCCAATACCACATCGAGGCCACCGCGCGAGGTACCCGCTCGTGCTCTGTGGCGACGGTGAGAGGGAGGAGCAAGGTGGAGAGAGCTTCCGGTGACAGCTAGATCACCCTCCTCGTTGCCGCGAGGCGACAAGGGAAGGGGCGTGGGCGTCTACTTGGTTACCCAACCAAACACATCCTAACAGTTTCTAGATTCAAGCTAGCACATCACCATCTGTATCTATCGTACCTTCTTTTTTGGCGGTTAGCATCAGCACCTATCCTAGTGGACAATGAATGAACGCCACCATGTATATACTTCTAGTTGTTTAAAACGGATGAGTGTAAGTCAACCATGTGTCTTCTAGATGCTTGAAAACCTCACCTTTTTCCTGAAGGTGCATAGAAACAGAAACTCGTTGTTGAAAGTTTGCTCTGACAACCGAGGATTTCAAAAAGGAATTTAATTATGCACCTGGCCAACAGCGTCATTTCACGAACGGCTGAAATTCTTGCCACGTGCAAGCATGTGTTACACACCTCACTTCTCACTCAGTTTCAAGATAATCTAATAGTTGTACCCAATATATCTTGAACTAAAATGGGACGTGGTAACTCCATTGTGATTTTTTTGATTGGTCAGATGGGCAGAAATAGAGGTGCTAATGGCAAAAGTCTTACATCAGAAAAAGATAAAGCCAAAACGCACAAGACAGAGTACTAAGAGCTAAGGAAAAACGGAACTCCTTTGTGGACGATAATTCAGGGAAGGATTCTTGAACGACAGCCGATCCAATGGTCCTCCTGTACACAGCGGATATGATGAAAGGCTCCGGCGACACGTCGTCCACAAATCATCCGCGTCTGTGTAGCATTGCTCGGGGAAAACCCTCAGACAATCGAAACAGATACAAGATGCTGAGGAGCACGACTAACAAGACAAGCACAAAGAATTAAAAAAAACTTACACTGCTGAAGCCCTCACTAAAAACAGACTCTAAGCACCGCACGTTATTTTTTTTTGAAAAATTTCCAATCTATTTATCTTCAATCATGATAGTATAACGAACACCAGAAATAAAATTTACATCCAGATCCATAAACCACCTAGCGACGACTACAAGCACCGAAGCGAGCCAAAGGCCCGCCGCCGTCATCACCCCTCCATCGCCAGAGCCGGGCACAACTTGTTGTAGTAGACAGTCGGGAAGTCGTCGTGCTAAGACCTCATAGGACCAGCACCCCAGAACAACAACCTCCGCCGATGAAAAATAACGTAGATCAGAAGGATCCAAACCAAAGACACACGAACGTAGACGAACAACAACGAGATCCGGGCAAACCGCCCGTTACTTCACTCTGAAATACTCCCTCCGTTTCAAAATATTTGTCTTTTCAAAGATTTTAAATGAACTACCACATGCGGATATATATATATATATATATATATATATATATATATATATATATATTCTGATCACAACCTGACCTGCCCCGCTAGTATTACGTTGAACTTCCCTGTGAACTAGGTTGAACTTCCGCCAACATTGCCCAAATGAGGCTTGCGATATACCGTTGGAAAGCTATGGACACCAATATCATGACCCAACTTAAATTTTTGGCAAAATATAAGCGGTTTAAGAGCAGTTTTGAAAACCATTTTTTCTTCGCACAAAAAACGTGAATCATATTTTCGATCGCATTTCTAAACCGTTTATCGGAATGAGGCATATAATATGGCGTTGGAAAGCTGCTGCAAAAACCGCTCCTTCCACATGTTGAAAGTTTTCTCTAATTCCCTATGGTTAAAGAGTAATTTGAAAAAACGTAAAATTTCGTAAACCGAACAGCTGAGTTCGTTTTTTCGATGTCATTTCTAAACGGCTAATCCAATGGAGGCATATGATACGGCGTTGGAAAGCTTATGAAAATGCGCTACTTTTTCATCTTGAAAGTTTTTTTTCTAATTTTGAATGGTTTAAGAGTAATTTAGAAAATGGTCCAAGTCCTACCGAGTTCGTATTTTTGAGCTAATTTTTTAACCGTGCGTCCGTATGCAGCAAATGGTATGGCGTTACAAAGCTTGAACAAATACGAAACTTTTTGGTATGTATTGTTTCTCCCAATTCTTTACGGTTTTAAGTCAGTTTCGAAAATGGAGAAAAACGTATTTTTGCCGTAATTTCTACAAACTTTATCGGAATGGGGCAAATAATATACTGCTGAAAAGCTACGGAAAATGCGAAACTTTTAAATGTTGATGGTTTTCTCTGATTCCTAGCCGTTTTCAAATAATTTCGAAAACGGCGGGATCATGCGTTCTGCCTTTATCGCGAAATAGATTCTTCGAAAATGCACCGCGTGAAGAACCTGAACTTCTCGGCGCGTGTACGTGAACTTCACTCTGTTTTTCACGTGATTTTTTTGCTCGTAGGTCTCTATCCACTGCTCATAACTCTCCATCCATTCACCGGAATTGAGCAGGTGATATACCGATGGAAAGCTGCTGTAAGCACGCAAGTTTCCCGTGTTGATCATCTTTTCATACTCGCGACGATTTTAAAAGTTTTTCATCTAAAATTTATTCAGCGTAGTAGTCGAACTTCCTGCTGTTTTCACGCTAAACTTCTGTGACGTATTTTCATTTGTAATTTTCTCATCCATTTCGTCAGTGTTACACAAATGATATTCTTTTTGTACAGACCTCTCTCACAATATTTTTTCTAACTTTCTCCGACCGAGGACTTGAACTTACACAGATGATATTCCTGTCGTTTTGAGGTAAATTAGAGAAATGGCGAGATCATGATTTCTGCCTTCATTGCGAATGGAAATGCACTGCGTGAAGTAGTTGAACTTCTGGGGCATGTTTGTTTGAACTTCACTCTATTTTTTGACGTGCTGATTTTTGCATCGCGTGAAGTAGTTGAACTTCTGGGACATGTCTGTTTGAACTTCACTCAGTTTCATTTTATTGTATTTTTATTATATGAAATACACACCATGTAGTACGTGAACTTCCGATCGTTATCACTCTGAACTTCTCTCTGGTTTGAGAGAATTATTTTAAAACACAAAAAACAACATATATTTCTTTTGTATTTTTGACATCTAAATACACGGTGAAGCTCTCTCACAAGAATTTTTTTAAACTTTTCCTCGTCGAGCACTTGAACTTCTAGCAACCATTTTTTTCGTATATGAGTTGTTTTTAAAAGTGCAAAAAATGGTGTTTTATTTTTTATTTTTTGAACAGGTAAATCCTAGGCTTTAATAACCTACGAACTTCTCTGTTATTTCAATTTGAACTTCATCTTTTTTATATTTTGAGTAACGAATTGTATTTGATTTTTATACCGAAAAAATTAAACATGAAAATACAAGGTGAACCTTTCTCGCAATAATTTTTGAACTTCTCCGGACAGAGCACTTGAACTTCTTTTAACAAACCTTTTAAGCTTTTATTTTTCTATACTTTTATTCTCACCTGAAATGCATTCCTTGCAGTACTTGAACTTCTCGTCGTTTTCATTATGAACTTCTGTCACATTTTTGTGTATACGTTGAATTACACGCAATTGAAGATCGGACATCATTTTTGCTATTTTTTAAAACATGCAATTGGAGATCGAACGCCCCGCAATATAAATTATGAATCGTGCATGGGGGTGCACGTGAACTTCTTGCAACAAAAATGAGTTTTTATATTCTTCGAAATTCTATGTTATTTCAAATTGAACTTCTTAGTCTTATTGTTAGATAAAAATATGTTTTCAAATAAGCATCAAACATTTTTTTAGAAATGGAAAGAATTTGAGTTTTTCGTAAACATCAAGCTACTCCTTTTATTTTTATTTGAACTTCTTTAATTCTATTCTTTAGTAACATAGAAAACCTATGTTTTTTTTAATATTGAACTTCTTTTTTTATAATTTGGACTTCTTGGTTTGTTTGAAATAGTTTATTTTTTCATTTTTCTGAAATCGTAAAACAATGTTCTTTTTATAAAAAATAAGCATCAAAGTCGTGTGTTATATTAATTTGAACTTCTTGCTTTTCTTTTTAGATACAAAAAAAATTCTGATTTTCTTATCAACCTGCTACGTATCTTAAAGTTGAAGTTCTTGGTTTAGTTTCAGAGACAAAAAAATTGTCTACTGTTTTGTCTTTTAACTTGTAGTCTTTTCGAGCGTTTGTGACCTTTTAGAGTTTATTTTTGTGCAAATTTACACACACACACACACACAGAGACCAAAAGGTTGGGTGGCGCGAGACGCCTGGAGCAGCCGGGTCCGGAGCGATGGAGCACATCTTGGTTTTATTTCTTTTAGTAATGGAAAAAACCTAGTTTTTTTTAATAAACATCGAGCCGCTCCATTTTTAGATTTGAACTTCTAGGAGTTTCTAACGAAGAAGATCTTTTTTATATACATTTGTGTTGAGATGCATTGTGTTTTGTAGCTTGACCTTCTTGGGTTTGTAATAAACATTGGACTTCTTCGTCTTTTAAATTTGAAATTCTAGGTTTTTTCTAGAAACGGGGAAATCCTGCATTTTATAATTTTTGAAATGACTTTTTTTAATTTGAACTTCTAGGTTTTTTAGAAATGGGGAAATACCATTTTTAATTAAAAAAATTGAACTGCTCTTACTTTGATCTTCCTAGGATGTTTTAAATAAATTAAATTATTGGCTTTTTAGTTAAAAACGGAAAATCCATAAAAAAAATTGTACAAACATATTAATGTCACTTCTTTGTTTTGTCATTTTTCCAAACTCTCCAATTTATTAATTTTCAAAGTTAACATTTTTCTTGGTGAGGCAAATTTTCTTCTTGGTAGATAAACATCCAATTGCTATGTTCATTCAATTTGAACCTCTTCATTTAATTCTTATAATAACGGGAAAAATATATGAGTTATTTAGTAAAAGTTGAATAGTCCGACCTTCACGTTTTGTTGTTTTTGAACTTCATTTCTTTTTTTAAAATTGGTTAAATTATATCTTTCCGGTGAAGCTTTTGCTTCTCATTCGAACTTCGCTGGTAATTTTTTTACTTTCGTTGTTATTTGCCGACAATTTTTTTTTGGAAGTTTTTAGTGCTTTTGACCTCCCATCTTTTTGGACATGAACTTCAACTTTTTTGTAGTGTTTTGGTTTTTCCAAACATCCCCATTTCACGTCTCCAAGCAATCTTATTTTTTTATTAAACATCTTTGAAACTATGTTTTCCTGAATGCATGAATTGCCAACAGCATCGTGTGAACTTGTGATTCTATTTTTTCCGAATCATCTTTTCTGTGTGGCTAGTTGGGTTTTGGTACTCCCGTAAGATCGACAACACCCATCAATTGAAAAAAAAGCTAGTGCACTGTCCATATAATGCAAGTAGCACTAGCAGTACCAACATATGTTGTTTTTGAAAACAAATAGTAATAACAAAGCCATGCATGTTTTTACTCCACACCTTTTTGTCCTTATCTCTCCATCTTATCTCCTAGAAGTAACCACCACTACACGTTTTATTCCTTGTTCTCTCTTCTCTCTGTAACTTTTCTCTACTCATTCATACGGAAGCTAGCAACTGGATGCAGCAACCCGAGCTACAAAAGTTTAGGCTCGACTTGGGTTCAGGCGCCCGGCGGACCATTGCCAGACCAGCTCGGGGAGGCTGCACTCGGGAGGAGCATGTACTCCTTTTGCAGCTGGACGCAGCGACCCGACATCTCAGTGACCTGAACACCAAGGTGACCGACCTTGCAAGTGAAATTGAACTTCCACTTGGCAGGCGAGGAGGGCGTGGAGTGGAACGATGATGCAGCGGGGAGATGGCTGTGCAGGACGAGGAGGCCCTTGCTTAGTGAGGCGGTGGCCTGCGTTCCCTCTGGATGGGGACGAATCTCTCAACCTGCTTTTTTTCTTCAGTCTGACCTCCTACTTCTTCATAGTCTGACCTGCTATGCTCGGCTTGGTGGGAGACCTCAACGCCGAGGTTGCTAGCCTCGAACGCAATTGTTGCTGTGTCAGGATGGCCTCGATGCAGATGGACCCGATGGCACCATGATGAAAAAATAATAGCAAGGAGAGATAGATGCCCGCACAGACTTCTCGCACCCTGTTCCGCGCGCGCCCTGTTTGAACTTTTTCAGTTGTACATTGGCATGTATGCATCGGACATGTGCGTTGGCAGTGGCCTATCTTGCAAGCTCGAGGGTGGCTGAGGATGACATGGACGGCAGCTCACTGCTCACAAGAGCTCGTTGCTGTAGACAGAAAGGAAGGTCGGGAGGGAAAGGACAAGGGGTGGAGCCGGCTGTAACTGGTGGCAGTGCATCGCAGCAGGGCACGCGACCAGCTGCAGATCAAGACCTCCTGCAGCTGCAGGTCAAGACCTCCCACAGCTGTAGGTCGAGGCCGGAGGGATGAGGAGGCGGTGGTTGGTCGTGAGACGAGAAAGATGACGAAAGGGAACTGGAGAAGCACTTGGCGGCCGGTGGAAGACGGAGCTGTCGCTGGCTTTATGGAAGAAGGCCGGAGCAGCGTGTTCAAGGGCGGCGCAGGATGCGGGCCGTGAGCCATGGCGTCGCTGAGGTGAGGAGCTTGGCTCCGGATGCAGGCTTGGATTAGCAGTCACGGCTCCGTGGTCGACCAGCGACCCCGGATCCGGTGGCAAAAGGGATTGGGTTCGACGCCTGGATCTGGGAGGAGGGAGAGCTACATCTTGATCTAGCACTGGATGTGGTGGTCTGCGGCGGCGCGCGGAGAACTACGGCGCGGCTACGACGCACGGGACCCAGGGGCGGCGGCGGCGCGGTGGGATCAGGGCGGCGTCGGAGCATGGGGATCGAGCGTGGATGAAGACCCGGTGCTGCGGGAGAGGATCGTGGGCTACGGGTGGTGGGTGGGCTGTTTTTTTAGGGCACACCGATTCGGGAGGATCCCGTCGCCCCTATATAGCTCGCATCGTGATCCAAATAACTATTCTAATCCTGGGATCAGAATAGTGCATCCTGGGATCAGAATAGTGCTACATAAACACTATTCTGATCACGGGATCAGAATAATATTCTGATCACAACCTGACCTACCCCGTTAGTAGTACGTTGAACTTTCCTGTGAACTAGGTTGAACTTCCGCCAACATTGCCCAAATGAGGCTTGTGATATACGTTGGCAAGCTATGGACCCCAATATCATGACCCAACTTAATTTTTGGCAAAATATAAGTGGTTCAAGAGCAGTTTTGAAAACCGTTTTTCTTCGCATAAAAAACGTGAATCGTATTTTCGATCGCATTTCTAAACCGTTTATTGGAATGAGGCATATAATATGGCGTTGAAAAGCTGCTGCAAAACCGCTCCTTCCACATGTTGAAAGTTTTCTCTAATTCCCTATGGTTAAATAGTAATTTGAAAAAACGTAAAATTTCATAAATCGAACAGCTGAGTTCGTTTTTTTGATGTCATTTCTAAACGGCTAATCCAATGGAGGCATATGATACGGCGTTGGAAAGCTTATGAAAATGCGCTACTTTTTCATCTTGAATTTTTTTTCTAATTTTGAATGGTTTAAGAGTAATTTAGAAAATGGTCCAAGTCCTACTGAGTTTGTATTTTCGAGCTAATTTTTAACCGTGCGTCCGAATGCAGCAAATTATATGGCGTTGGAAACCTTGAACAAATGCGAAACTTTCTGGTATGTATTGTTTCTTCCAATTCTTTACGGTTTTAAGTCCGTTTCGAAAATGGTGAAAAACGTATTTTCACCGTAATTTCTACAAACTTTATCGGAATGGAGCAAATAATATACCTCTGAAAAGCTACGGAAAATGCAAAACTTTTTCATGTTGATGGTTTTCTCTGATTCCTAGCCGTTTTTAAGTAATTTTGAAAATGGAGGGATCATGTGTTCTGCCTTTATCGCGAAACAGATTCTTCAAAAATGCACCGCGTGAAGAACCTGAACTTCTCGGCGCGTGCACCTGAACTTCACTCTGTTTTCATGTGATTTTTTTGCTCGTAGGTCTCCATCCACTGCTCGTAACTCTACATCCCCTCACCGGAATTGAGCAAGTGATATACCAGTGGAAAGCTGCTGTAAGCACATAATTTTCCCGTGTTGATCGTTTTTTCATACTCGTGATGATTTTAAAAGTTTTTCATCTGAAATTCATTTAGCTTAGTAGTTGAACTTCATACTGTTTTCACATTGAACTTCTGTGATGTATTTTCGTTTGTAATTTTCTCATCCATTCGTCAGTGTTACACAAATGATATTCTTGTTGTACAAACCTCTCTCACAATAATTTTTTAAATTTCTCCGACAAAGTACTTGAACTTATAACGACAACAAATTTAGCCTTTGCATTTTTATCCTTTTTTAATACAAAATGCACACCGTGTAGAACGTGAACTTCTGGTAGTTTATCAACCTGAACTTCTCTCGGTTACGTGAAAATATCTAAGTTTTTTATAAATATTAATCTGAATTTCTTAATCCTTTTTTGTGAATTTTGAAGCGCTCCATTTTTAAAAGTTGAACTTCTTGTTATTTTATTTTTGAACTTCTTGCTTCCATTTGTTTCATAACGAGGGAAATTTGAGTTTTCTATAATCATCGAACTTCTCCTTCTTTTTAATATGGACTTCCTGGTTTTTTCTTAATCTTTTTATGAATAAAAATATTTTAAGACACCAAAAAAACATTTCTGTGTGTGTTTTTGCATTGGTTTGCACATCAAACCGCGTCATCTTTAGAAATTGAACTTCTTCTTTTATTTTTATTTTCTTTCAACATTGTTTAGCACGTCGAACCACGTCATCTTTAGAAATTGAACTTCTCCTTTCTTTTTGTTTTCTTTCAACATTGGGTTGCACTTTGAACCGCTTCATCTTTAGAAATTGAACTTCTCATTTCCTTTTTCTTTTCTTTCAACATTGGTTTACACGTTGAACCGCGTCATCTTTAGAAATTGAACTTCCCCCTTTTTGTTTTCTTGCATGTTTAAATTTATTTTGAACTTGCTGAGATAACACACTTGACCTTCTCGAACACAACATTTTGACCTTCGAAAAACATAAATTAAAGCCAAACTTTTGACCTAGAGAGCATGTATAATTTTCTCCACTTTTTCAAGAATAAGCGCTGAATCGCCCCATTAGTTTGACTTGAACTTCTGCTGCACATGAATAAGCTTTTGAAAACACGCAACTTTCCTGCTCCGTTAATTAAATTTGAACTTCTAGTTTTTTAAGAAACGGGATTTTTTTAAAACTTTTTTACTTGTTCCTTTTATTCTAATTTGAACTTCTAGTTTTTTATAACGGGGATTTTTTTCATAAATTCTTTTGAAATGTTCCTCTTTTTAATTTGGACTTCTCCGTTTTTTTAAATGATAAAAATCCATTTTTGTAATGGTTTTTGAAGTACTTTTTTATTTGAACTTCTTGCTCAATTTTTTTTGAACTTATTGCGCTGACCGGTCTCCATTTTCCTCGTACTGATGCTCATGTGCACAGCATGCTTGTGCACATAGAAGAATTATAGGCAGCCACACATTGATGTTGCTGGACACCTACTATTGCTTTTTTCCTTCATTTAATATACACATTGAACGATATAGGTTGTTAGGATGAACTTCTGTCTTTCTGCTCTAGAGAAGAGCGGTGCATCGGTGAATAATGCAAACTAGTGGGCGTCATGAGGCCCCAAAATATGGGTACAAAATTTTGACAACAAGTGAATTGCTCGACATAATAGGAAGGGATGCTCTTTTTAAATGAAACTGATGAGATTTTTCATTTTGCAATCAGGTGGTGTCACTGATAAGGACACCGCTGCCTACAGATCCTCTCGAACGACGGAAATTGAAGAAGAGACATTAGCTATAGAAGTTTAGCTATCTGATTCATTACTACAAGACAACAAGTTGATGTCCATCAGCACAAGAGCAGCAGGTTGGCGATACAGCAGTGAACGACATGGGCCTGCATCATTGGACGACCAATGGTGACAAAGATGAACGGCCTGGGATTTGCACATCTCGTAGAAAGGTGTAGAAAAGGTTAGAAAAATACACAAAAACCAGTTTAATACATGTTTTTTTGGCTGCACAAACTTCGTGCATTAAAAAAATAACTCGATTCGAGTAAAATATGCTACTGCACATACATACACATGTCCATTACACTTTGGATAAAATGATTAGATGCTACCACCAATGGACGATTTTGAAACCCTATGTTTTCTCTTCACCACACATCCTCTCCCCATCTTCTCGAGTGCTACAGTGTCCGCTCAACTTGGCACCGTAGATGAACAAAGTATAAAAAATTTCTCTGCTGCAGTTAGATGAACAAACGATTAGAGTTGGTTCCAAATGACCATGTTCTGATTGGTATGGTTCACTCTGGTTTGGCTCTGACCCTTGGTACTTTTCTCTGCTATTGTAATCACAGGAACAGGAGCGTAGAGACAAACTTGTATTATTATGGTTCCAAAACAAGGGGGAACCCATCCAGCATTACTACAAGGCAATAGTAGAACAAGGATTATTTACCAACAATCGCGACAACGCAGCAGGGAAGTTGAAGAACCGCTGCTAGCTCCGAACCGAGGAGTCGAGGATATCACCACACAGGACTAGATAGAGGAGTGCAAGTGAATCAACCTTTCTCTTCAAAAAATTAACAATCCAAACTTCAGAAAATCAACAAACTGAACTTCGAAAAGCAAAACAAATTGAACTTCACAGGGCCCTGCAAAATATACATGGTTATAGTCCAATTTAAAAACTTCAGAAAATCAACAAACTGAACTTCTAGAGGGCCAGATGCTGACCTTTCTATTCGCAGTGTTGTTGCTGACTCGTAATTGAAGATAGAGGATGACGGCCAGCACCTGGACGGGTTCTAGCGGCCGGTGTAGGCCATCGATGGAGGAGGGGCGAGCTAATCTCTCACAGAAAAAACAAGGACAACAACATCAGCTAATCTCTCTCACACACTCAAGCTGAACTACAGCAGCACCATCGAGAGCAAAATGGGTAGGTGAGAACTCATCTATATGCACATGAGTATATTCTTTGATGTACCTGAATGTTCGCAGCTGTTTTACATGAACTTCTTGTGTTATGCCGGACAGAGCACTGAGCATGAGGGGGTGTCTTCGTGCTCGTCGCTGTTTCTGATGGCGATGAACGTCTTAGCGCTGCGTAGTTGAACGGCCGGAGGTGGCAGCGACGAACGACCTGAGCGTGATGGGCCCCACTGGGAGGAGGCTGTGTGCTGTCCAGGATAGAGTCGACCTTCTTCAACAAACCAGATTGAACTTCAAATAAACCAATTCATCAAAACACTTTTTGTGAGCATATCAAACACTCTTGAGAGCACAATTTTTCACTACATTTTTTCACAAACATTTTGCTGCAAAAATGGCATTTTTTGTAAACAACAAGTACCGAATCATCATAACACAAATTGCTAAATGGAACAAATTCCGGAGGAATTTATGGCATTGTTGAACTACATATCATGAAAAAGAAAATGTGCACCCATGTATACACACACGAAGCATCAACCTCCAAATATTCTAACTTCTACCATTGATATTTCTGAACTTTTTGGGCATGCTCCCAGGTTTTCAAATGGAATACAGTCACGTCCATGCACGAACAGCCAACATCGGCCATGGCAATGTCTCTTCTCCAGCAAACTGAAATTCACTCATGTGTACAGAATACATGATTTGAGTCCTCAAAGACCACAAGAGGATCTTAAAATAAAATTTTCAACCCTGATACACACTCATCTCATGGGAAATCTTTTCCAATATTAGATTAGTAGCATCACGTACACAGAAAACTTGGCCATAAAGTCAATTAGTACACAAGAAGATTGCTATATGTTTCAACAAATTGAGAGAGAGAGCATAGGCGTGGGTTCTTGGTGGCATCCATGAATAAATTTTTAAGCGAGTAATGCATGGGACAACCGTTGTACTGACAAGCTCTAGATGAGAGACAGCTTATAAGGGGCAGTGGTCGCGATTAGCATCGGCTAGGCAATACCTGAACTGCAGGTGGGCGTGTTGGTGAGAGGCCGAGGCGGTTGGAGGCCGATTATTCTCATAGCTCGGGCAGCCATCAGCAAGGAACGTCGATGGATCTCTGCAAGAGAAGATGATCCCTATCAGCACGGACCAGCTACAGGTCGAGACCCCCCTGCTGCAGGTCGAGACCACCACCAGTTGCAGGTCGAGGTCAGAGGGATGGGGAGGCGATGGTTGGTCGGGAGACGAGCGGGACGGGGTGGGGAGGCTGTAGTTGGCCGAAGGGCGCGTGCGGCGGGAGGGGAAGCGGTGGTTAGCCGGAGGGCCGCTTGTCAGGGCTCGGTGGCAGCGTGAGTGGAGGTAGGGGCCCGGCGCTGACGCGTTTGGAAGTCGGGCCTCGACAGCGGCGTGGTTGAAGATTGGGCCTGGCTGTAGCACCGGTGGTGGTAGGGGCCAGCAGCGGCGCAGTTGGAGGTGGGGGCGGCACACAGCGCGATTGGAGGAGGGGGCAGCCGAAGGCGCGATTGGAGGAGGGCGGCGGCCTGTGGGGTGGGCCGGTGGGAAACATGGGTGTTGGGGCGGCTGGCGGCGGGAGGCGCGTCGGGGTCGGGGGCGGCGATGGGGCTGGGGTGGCCGGCGGCGAAAGGTGCGCCGGCACCAGGGCGGCGGCGGTTGTGGAGGGGGCGGGGAAGGTGGGGATCGGGTGGGGGATGGGCTGGGGGAGTGGTCGGTGTGGGTGTTTTTCTTTTTCCTTTTCTTTCCATGGTTTTCTGAGTTTGGGAGACCCCTGTCGCGTCCTTATATGGCTGGCTGTGATTCAAATAATTATTCTAATCTTGAATTAGAATAGTGTTGTTATATATACTAGAGTGTAGATTTCCTTATTTTGCTTCGTATGTAGTCACTTGAAATAAAAACAATATTTAGGAACGGAGGGAATACAAGGCACACCCCGCCGACAGCCCACGGACGCCGCCACGCCACCGCCTCAGAGCCCGGCGACGCGTGCCAAAGAAGCGTGACACCGGCGACCACCACCCGAGCCGCCTACTCAATTGGGGCAGATTGCTGCATGCCACGACCCGCCGCTGCCAGATCAAGCTAGGCTTTGCCCGAGGAATCCCATAGGTGGCACGGGAGGGAAGGAGAAGCCGGGGGGAGGAGGTTGCGCGGGGGAGTGGCGCCGCCCGAGCCGCTGTGGGGAGGACGACACGCTGGAGAGGGGAACTCTCTTACCACCCAACCAGTCTGCCAGATACTCGTTGTTGAATGTTTGCTTTGACAACCAAGGGGAAGATTGAGAGTAAGATAATCTTCCGTAAGTTTTACTACAACTTAGGGAGTAAGATAATCGAGCAGTTGGGACTCCGCACATCTAGAACGGAGCGTAACTGCAGTGGGTTTTGTGATTGATCAAATGAGCAGATGTAGAGGTGCTAAAGGCAAAACGAAATTGCTCCACGGACGACATGTGATGGCCGACCTGTGGACGATCAAACAATCCAGCGGCCCTTGCAAAGTCAATCATGCGCATGTGTGGCTGATTTAACCTGTCGCCTTAGAATCGTCCGAAGAAAATCGTGTGTATAGCAAGACTCAAGGCAAAACTCTTACTGAAGCACACACTAACTTCTGTTAAGCTCAAACTTTCGGTACCACCACAATAGCTGTAATATCTTATACTGTGGGACGGAGGGAGTACAAATCAGCGACTCGGACAGAATGATTTTACTGTTAGACTAATGATGAGAAGTAAAAGGTGACAAAAAACAAATAGGGTACATCACAATGGTACAGACCGCACAATACAACCAATTCTCCTCATGACATGTAATTTCACAACCCATCATGTCCTTTGCGCCATCAATCCTGAATCACATTGAGAAGAATAGATGTTAGAAACAGAAATGGTTAAGGAAAAGCATAGTAAGACAGAAAAAGGAATACATTGTACAGAACAGAGGAATGATACAAGACAAGCGCCGGAAAATTCTCGCTACCCATCAGACTAGCCAAGAAAGAAGACATGTTTTTCCAAGAGAGTTCAAAATAAACATATAAATTATGGACAGTTTATAAATCTACCCGAAATAGCAAAAGCCAGAACTTCCGTTATCCTGAAAAATTAATTAGGCCCAGGGGTGGCAATTTTACTCAAACACATGATTAATTCCATATGTTTCTTTAATACAAGGCAAGTGGAGGCAAACTATCTGCATTTTAAACTTCTAAACAGGTATTTGCCTGATACTACCTCGGTTCGCTGATGTAAGACGTTTTGGCAGCTCACGTCTTACATTAGTAACAGAGGTACAGTAGTAGGCCACGGTGTCAAGTTTCCTCATCAATATTGCGCCCCATGATCCTGTTATATTAAATCTCCATGAAGATACATGTATGCATGTGAACTGAAGCACTGCCAAATAATGTTCCTCATATTACACACGTTTCAAATTTGAAGACGAGCCACGTTCTGGTAATATATTTGGCAGGAACCATGCAGGAATGCTTCAGTTGTAATGGAGCATGATGTCACAGACATGCCAAAATCAGAGTTGAAAACTTTTGGCATAAAACTTGACATGGTAACTTACCCTGAATCTCTTCCTATGATCTGATTCGATTCGCGAGGTGTAATGTTTCTTCCTTCCATGTACCGGTGCATCTATTTCTTCTAGTTTGTTATGTGCAGGCTCGTATTGTGTATTACGAAAGAAACCTTCCCTGTCCCAAGTCACATCATAGTTCACTTTCAACCGTGATCCTTCCTTTAAAAACAAAATAAACGAGTCAGCTTTCATTATGCTTTCTAACACAAAATGCAAAGATTTATTAGACGTTAACCTGTATTGTGTAGTGACTAGGGTACAGAGACTAGAAGCCATCAGTTACTAGCCATTGGTCTTGTAAAAATTTCTATCAAAATGTGTGAACCCTTGAGAAAATATTGATGGAGTGAATTCAAAGGAATATGCTCTCTAAATTCTACATCTCTTTTACTTATTTAGTTGATGATCATCATGTCAAAAGTATTTGTAATGCTATTTCCTTCTCTTATTCAATAGAAAATCATGGAACCATGGATAATCCATTTGAATACTACATCATGTCATGTCAGGCAACTAATGTTATATAAAGAAAGAATAAAAACATGAGCAAATATCAAGTGTAAGTCATCACACATTGTAGGTGATCTGCTAACATTTTTTTTTTGAGGGATGATCTGCTAACACTTTGGAGGAAATGTCTTCCATCAGAGCTGAAAACATGTCAGGCATTAGTGCACTAGACACCGCATCAAACCTGACACTAGTGTGCAATCACGGCAGTGAGCAGTAACAATTTCCTTAATGTCTCTACAGGGCACTAGTAGAGCACCCTGTTACAGTTCTCAAGCAGGGCTCACCGCTGCCTTGAAAATTCGTTTTCCCCTAAGAAGCACGGATACGGGAACGGAGACAAGGCGATACGCATACGGGGACACGGGGAGAACTGGGCAGCAGCGTGGTCACTGGAGGCTGGCTCCCTAGTCCCCACCGTCTCAATGCCGAATCTAGGCCGTAACATTTCTTTCTTTTTTAATTCAAAAAAGATGGATTACTCGTGATATGCGTATCCAGCCGTATCCAAGCATATCCCCGTGTCCCCCCGTATCAGGACGGCAAATCGGCAGCTCTGACTGCGTCGGTGCTTCTTAGGTTTTCCCTTATATGGTACATCTTCTACAAGAAGCAATAGGCGTCAAGGTTGTGGCAATGGAATGATGAGCAGCGGTCCTAGAGCACATGTAGAATTGCAATTGTTAGGGTAGTTTACACATGCTGTTGTGGCACAGTTTGGTGATGGTGTCTAGGATTTTCACATGGACGCTGAGCTTCCAACACTGGTAGCACCCTTCGACCGGCTCATCACATTGTCATGCAAAACTGTATAGTCAAAGGAGGGTGTGATATTTGTGACGTTGTTGGGGCATCTTCTGTGATCTTACAAATACTTCAGAAAAAAGGGCCACAACAGCTGCCAATGATGGCAGGGCCTAACAAGAACAAAAACAGGCTGCGGTGCTGCACCTATGGAGGTATGCCTGAAATTGCTACTGCTCGCCAATGTACACAAGGACAGGGCCACCTACTGGGTCAAGTACATTGAGCAGTGGGTTCAAGGTTAACACATTTAAGTTTCTTGTGGATGTTAATGCACTATTACATGACATGTTTTCAGCTCTAAATGCAAGATGTTTCCAGTCATTATGTATTGGAAAGGCCTTCTGTACAAACCACATCTATTTCTTGGAGTTCAATGCACTGGTTGATGACAGGTTTTAGAGCTGTAGAATGCAAGATATTTGCTTTATGTGCGTAATTCAAGTGTGTTGGAGTACTCCTGATTATTGTTATCCCTTCTTTAGACCATAGTTCCCAGCATGACAGATATCAACTGGACCATATCACTATACTACAAAACTCCACTAAAAAAAGGTACTCTACCATACCAACGCAAGGATTTGGCGTGACTTAGCCTATAAGTAATACCATTTCAAGTACTTCTGGCAATGATTAGTAAAATATGTATAATTCACAATGTTATTCCTTGCGGCTCACTCCATCGATCTTTTTTCAAGGGTCACACATTTCAAGAGTAAGAATCTTATAAATTTTGCCAAGCGGTGGCTTTATCTATACACAATTCACATATAAGCAGCTCAACTGGTTTATATTCTTGCACAAACTTAGACGTTATTGGACCATATAAGTTCACCATAGGGTTCGCTAGATGAGACAAGTCACTAGACAAACCACAAATAGGTTAAAAAGTTACAGAAGTAGATAAAAACTGGCACTCTTAGACAAGGTTGTCAGAATCGTGATTCTGAATCGGATCGGAGCTTCGATGGTAGGATCGCAAATCGTAGAATCTTCACTATTAGGATCGTAAAAACGCAGATTCTACAGACCAAAATCATAGAATCACATGGGTTAGTTTGGATCGTAAAGTCGTAGAATCGTACAACAGAATCGCGATTCTGACAACCTTGCTCTTAGAGGTGAAGATGTCACACATGAATAGGAAAGATGTATTCCATACGTCCATATATTACCATTCCAATAGTCAGTTCTAAAATATCAGCTACGCGATGATAAATATGGATTTCTTATAAATAGAGTGAAGTAGATCTTGTCATGTTGTTGTGTTATGCTTCTACTAATAGGCATGAATGGTTAAGACTTAAGAAGCAACAACTGATAGAATATGCAAACTTTACCTTCTCTAATGACCGCCCACATAATGCCTTCATTGCATTGTGGAAGTCATCATAATTCTCAAATTGCACCCACACCTTACAATTGAGTCCAGATATGAGACCCTTATTAGTCTCATCTTTTTTTTCATCTAATTCATCATCATTAGAAATATTTAAGGTCCTGTCAATTGGAGAGAGAAAATGATTGTGTAGCATAAGTTTAGAGAAAGGTAACAGCAGTCAACCAAACATCTAGAGGGCACAAATACTCATGCTACCTTATGAGCTAGTAAGAATTTCCTGAAGCGGTATGGATCAAATATAAAATATCAAATGGACAATATGTTTATTGCAATTCCAGTGACGCAAATCACAGGACAGCAATTAAAAACCCAGATTGTGGCCTCGGGCAAATCCAATTAGCCATGACGAACTTAATGAAGCCCAGAAATTTAACTATGAAATTTCAAAGCAATATCTGGAATGCTATATAGTGCATCATTTCTTAATTTGGTCTAGATTTTTTTCCCACACAAATAATGAAGAAACAATGTCAATCATTGATTTTTTTTTTCATACGGCAACATCTTCCACTTATCTACAGCTAACACACAAGATTCCCAACGGCCAGGATTGCTCAGATTTCCTTCACACGGTAAGCCAGGGACCCGGACCCATGGGCTTCCGCCTAAACGCGTGCAGTTTAGGGACAAATATGAAATCAGCCCATGTAATATTCTTGCATGGCCAGTTGCCACTCCAAAAAAACATAAAGGATTTTCTTTGTAATTAGACTTTTTCTCCGTTGTAACATGTGTGCCAGGAGGTAAAAACTGAACAAAATTATAACACTCACAGCCTGACTAGTCAGAGTGAGTGCAATGAATTTATTATAATACTCCTTACGTTCCATAATGTAGTGCGTATAGATTTTTTCAAGAGTCAAACTTTGATCATATTTAGAGAGAAAAAAGTTTAGATTAAGAATAGTAGTGTATATCATCAGATACATCATGAGTTAAATATTCATATTATATATGTTTGGTATTACAGATATAGATAATTTTCTTCATAAACTTGGTCAAAGTTTGGTAAGTTTGACTTTTCAGAAAATTTATATGCACTACATTATGGAACACAGGGAGTACTAAATAATGTCTGGTTTTCTAATCATGTTTGTGTGGTGTGGATTTCACACGCACAACTGTACAAATGGAAAAGGTTTCCAAAGATGTATTATTTCACATTTTGATTCCCAAAATTGCTTATTATTGCCAAAAAGAAGCTTTTTCAATGAATTCTGAGTAGTTGTTACTGGTTATATGTGCACAAGTTAGTTTGGACTTGGAGACTCGAATCATAATTCTATAATGATCAGATAGAAAGCAAGATGAGAAAATAACGGAGTTTATACATGAACAGCATCATATTAGAAAACATATATTAAGGAATCATCCAGTGTTACTGATTCTCTCTGTTCACAGCTCATAACTATGTGTCCATTTTCGGGACAAAACAAGGCACGTGAGAATAATTAAGTACTCTCCGATCCATATTAATTGACATTGCTTTAGTACAAAGTTGTACAAAAGTAACGTCAATTAATATGGATCGGAGGGAGTACTACAAACAAATCAGAAGCCACTGAGATGAACAAATAGTAGTCCAATGTTTCTATTAATATAGAGGTATAAGGTAGCTTATATACAGTTCATTTAGGTGTCTTTAAGCCTTAGCAGTTTCCAGTTTTGTGGCATTAATCCTTTGGCCTGTATGCTTGTAGGCCATTGCAATAAAAATTGATGGTAGATAATGAACCAAACATGCGTCACGAACACCAGACTGCACCTTATTTTACCAAGAGCTGAGAAGATAGTGTGGGTGACCAATGTGGACGCCTTCGACGATATCCTCGTCTCCGCAAACCACCTGGACGGCACACCTCTCACAAGAATTGTATCTGGTCTTTTTGCTATCTTCCTCACCGGATTCCCTGAAACAATCAAGCATCTATCAAGTCCATCTAGTAGCAAATCCAACCAAGAATAGTCAATACAAGAACCAGCCCATACTAGTACTGAAGAGCTCGGAGGCGTAAAAATCCTCCCATGACTTCTTCATGGCCATGAAGTCATCTGAGGCGGGGATCTCGGCACTCATCCGGTACATAACCCCCTTAAGGTTGAGCTCGATGCCATCGAGCTTCTCGACCAGGGAGCTCCGCCACTGTGAGTACTTCTTCTCCTCCTGCTCTGGGGTCATCTTCTCGGCTTCGTCGTCTCCTGTGCGGTTGCTTGGGCGGAGGAAGGAAAGATCGCGGACGTACAGGATGCCGGAGGCGACGGGATCGTCCCGACGGCGCTTCTGCAGGTCCGGGAGGCGGCTGACGGACAGGTCGGAGTCTTGGAGGAGGGAGAGCGAGAGCGGCGGGTTGCGGAGGAAGGCGAGGAGCGCGGACTTGAGCTGCCACTCGTCGACGGGGCTCACGGAAAGGTCGGCGCGGGAGAAGGAGAGGAGCAGCTTCAGGCGCCGCGCGAGGGATAGGCCGCTCGGGAGAGGGAACGGCTCGGTTGGCCGGAGCGCGGCGGTGGCGGCGGACATAGCGGCGCGGTGGCTAGGGATGGCGTCCGACGGCCTGGGTTTTTTTGACTGGTGGAGAGACTGGAGACGACGGCTCGCAAGAGGGGCCACGGCAAGATCTAAAATCAACGGCTACGATTAGCCCTTGGACGCAAAACTGCTCACTCGATTTACCGTTTAGAATCAAAAAAATCCACCCTGGGCACCATCTTCCCCGTTTAGAATCCCCTTGGTCTTTAGTTCGAGACCCATGTTATGGTAGCGTTGCATCTTTCTACTATAGAACGTATGGGTGAAATCATATAAATATGCGTGTCGTCCTCAGGGGACGCATTGATAAAAACTCTAACCGCCGCCCTGTCCACCACCTTCTCCTCGTCGTCGTCCTCTTTTATTCGCCTCGCCGCCACCGGAAAAACCCGGCAAGTGAAGCTCGTCCGGCCAACAGTGGCGGCAGGGCTGCTCTTCCCATGCAATGAGGGGACGACATGATCATCTGACCAAGGTGGTAGTTTTTAGGGCGACTACACTAGTTCTTGTTGGCAATCAACTGCGAGGGAAGCACAACTATGGCGGCAGCAATGAGTCGTGGTTACTTGGAGTGCGGTAGCGGATAGTTTCTTTTCCATATGGCATCTTCTGTAGCTCGGTGTGACATCCATGATGGCTTGGGAGGTGATATGCTTCCTTGTAAAATAGGGTCTAACATATTGTACATGTACACATATTTGTATACGTATGTAATTGTATTTTGATTATTTATATATTGAGACGTGAGGTTGGATGTTAGCCACTCATGCAAAACCCTAAAGCTACCTCTTAAACTTGGCATCAGATAGCCACCGGGCCGCCGCGCGAACCCTACGCCGCCGCCTAATCCATCCGCCGCCGCCGCCGCGATGTCGTCTGCCGCCCTTTCGCTCTCCAACAGCGTCGGCACCATCACCTCGCCCGCGGCTGCCACTGTTCCCGCACCCCTCGCCGTTCCGGCGATCTCCGTCCACCTTGGCCGCCACAACTTCATGCTGTGGGGAGGCATCGCCGGCACCGTCTTAGTCGGCGCCAACCTCCATGGCTACCTGGACGGCACTACGGCGGCACCCGACAAGACCATCACTGTCGGAACTGGTGATGCCGCGACGACCACCGCTAACCCGGCGTACCACCATTGGTGGACTCAGGATTAGAAGGTCAAGGGCCTCCTTCTCACCTACATGGAGGAGGACATCGCATGTCACCTCATCAGCTGCGAGACGACGTAGGCGGTATGGACGGCCGTTGATACGTCTCCAACCTATAATTTTTTATTGCTCCATGCTATATTATATACTGTTTTGGACATTATTGGACTTTATTATTCACTTTTATATTATTTTTGGGACTAACCTATTAACCGGAGGCCCAGCCCAGAATTGGTGTTTTTTGTTTGTTTTAGGGTTTCGAAGAAAAGGAATATCAAAGGAGTCCAAACGGAATGAAACCTTCGGGAACGTGATTTTCTCAACGAACAAGATCCGGAAGACTTGGACCCTACATCAAGAAAGAAAAGAGGAGGCCATGAGGTAGGGGGCGCGCCTACCCCCCAGGCGCGCCCTCCACCCTTGTGGGCCCCCTGTTGCTCCACCGACGTACTCCTTCCTCCTATATACCTACGTACCCCCAAACGATCAGATACGGAGCCAAAACCCTAATTCCACCACCGTAACTTTCTGTATCCACGAGATCCCATCTTGGGGCCTGTTCCGGAGCTCCGCCGGAGGGGGCATCGATCACAGAGGGCTTCTACATCAACACCATAGCCCCTCCGATGATGTGTGAGTAGTTTACCTCAGACCTACGGGTCCATAGTTAGTAGCTAGATGGCTTCTTCTCTCTTTTTGGATCTCAATACAATGTTCTCTCCTCTTTTGTGGAGAACTATTCGATGTAATCTTCTTTTTGTGGTGTGTTTGTTGAGACCGATGAATTATGGGTTTATGATCAAGTCTATCTATGAATAATATTTGAATCTTCTCTGAATTCTTTTATGTATGATTGGTTATCTTTGCACTAGATTGATCTTTCTTGCAATGGGAGAAGTGCTTAGCTTTGGGTTCGATCTTGCGGTGTCCTTTCCCAGTGACAGTAGGGGCAGCAAGGCACGTATTGTATTGTTGCCATCGAGGATAACAAGATGGGGTTTTCTTCATATTGCATGAGTCTATCCCTCTACATCATGTCATCTTGCTTAAGGCGTTACTCTGTTTTTAACTTAATACTCTAGATGCATGCTGGATAGCGGTCGATGAGTGGAGTAATAGTAGTAGATGCAGGCAGGAGTCGGTCTACTTGTCTCGGACGTGATGCCTATATACATGATCATACCTAGATATTCTCATAACTATACTCAATTCTGTCAATTGCTCAACAGTAATTTGTTCACCCACCGTAGAATACTTATGCTCTCGAGAGAAGCCACTAGTGAAACCTATGACCCCCGGGTCTATCTTTATCATATTAATCTCCTACTACTTAGTTATTTCCTTTGCTATTTACTTTGCCTTTATTTTACTTTGCATCTTTATCATAAAAATACCAAAAATATTATCTTACCATAGCCAAAACCATATTTCCTATATATCAATCTTTACCTCCGGACCATTCCGGAACTCCTCGTGACGTCCGGGATCTCATCCGGGACTCCGAACAACATTCGGTAACCGCATACATACTTTCCCTATAACCCTAGCGTCATCGAACCTTAAGCGTGTAGACCCTACAGGTTCGGGAGTCATGCAGACATGGCCGAGACAACTCTCTGGTCAATAACCAATAGCGGGATCTAGATACCCATGTTGGTTCCCACATGCTCCACGATGATCTCATCGGATGAACCACGATGTCAAGGATTCAATCAATCCCGTATACAATTCTCTTTGTCTATCGGTACGATACTTGCCCAAGATTCAATCGTCGGTATCCCGATACCTTGTTCAATCTCGTTACCGGCAAGTCTCTTTACTCGTTCCGTAACACATCATCCCGTGATCAACTCCTTGGTCACATTGTGCACATTATGATGATGTCCTACCGAATGGGCCCAGAGATACCTCTCCGTTACACGGAGTGACAAATCCCAGTCTCGATTCGTGCCAACCCAACAGACACTTTCGGAGATACCCGTAGTGTACCTTTATAGCCACCTAGTTACGTTATGACGTTTGGCACACCCAAAGCACTCCTACGGTATCCGGGAGTTGCACAATCTCATGGTCTAAGGAAATGATACTTGACGTTAGAAAAGCTTTAGAAAACGAACTACACGGTCTTGTGCTAGGCTTAGGATTGGGTCTTGTCCATCACATCACTCTCCTAATGATGTGATCCCGTTATCAACGACATCCAATGTCCATGATCAGGAAACCATAACCATCTATTGATCAACGAGCTAGTCAACTAGAGGCTTACTAGGGACATGGTGTTGTCTATGTATCCACACATGTATCTGAGTTTCCTATCAATACAATTCTAGCATGGATAATAAACGATTATCATGAACAATGAAATATAATATAATAATAACTAATTTATTATTGCCTCTAGGGCATATTTCCAACAAACAACACTCGCTCCGCCAACTCGGCCTCCACCAACACCGTCGACTATCCTTGGGTACTGGACACCGGGGCTACGGATCACCTGACAAGTGATCTTGAACGTCTCTAGGTTCACGAGCACTATGATGGCAATGACCAGGTTCAAGTGGCTAATGGTGCAGGTTTGTCTATTTCACGCATTGGTCATTCCCGTTTACCCGGTTCATCTCTCAAACTGTGCAACATCCTGCATGTTCCACACATCAGAGATCATCTTCTTTCTGTCTATCACCTTGTTTGTGATAATGACGTGTTTATTGAGTTTCACCGTCGTCTTTTCTTTGTTAAGGACAAAGCAACCAGGCGCGTCATTCTTCAAGGTAGCAGTCGGGGAGGGGTCTACCCGATTCCCTTTGCTCGTGCATCGGCCTCGTCATCTCGCCATGCTTCATCCAGTGTTCGAGTTTCGTCCTCGCAATGGCATCAACTTTAGGTCACCCCACCAATAATGTGGTCACCTCCATTGTTCGGAGCCATGACCTTCCATGTTTTACTTCAAATACTTCACCATTAGTGTGTGATGCATGTCAGCGTGCTAAGAGTCATCAACCACCGTATTCTATGTCTTATCATGTCACTAATGTACCTCTTGAATCAATTCATTCAGATGTTTGGGGTCCCGCTATTGCGTCTTCGGGGGGGTACAAGTATTATGTTAGCTTTGTTGATGACTACACACGCTTCACTTGGATTTATTCGCTTAAACATAAGTCTGATGTTGAGCAAGTCTTCTATAACTTTCAGGCTCATGTCGAACGCCTTTTGGATTGCAAAATCAAGGCCGTTCAGTTCGGCTGGGGTGGTGAATACCACAAGCTCCATCGCTATTTTCAATGCACGGGCATCTCCCATCGTGTGTCATGTCCACATACATCTCAGCAGAACGGTATTGCCGAGCGCAAACACCATCATTTGGTCAAGACCGACCTCACCTTACTAGCGCATTTGTCTCTCCCACTCCGATTTTGGGATGAGGCCTTTCTTACGACATGCTATCTCATCAACCGTATGCCCACTCCGGTTCTCAACAAGGACACACCCTTGTTCCGCCTGTTTCATGTTCAGCCCAATTATTCCTCTCTTAGGATTTTTGGGTGTGCTTGTTGGCCTAGTCTCCGCAAGTATAACGCTCACAAGTTGGAGTTTCGTTCCAATATGTGTGTTTTTCTTGGCTATAGCCCTCTGCATAAGGGCTATAAGTGTCTTGATCGCACCTCGGGTAGGATCTATATCTCTCATGATGTTGTTTTCGACGAGTCAGTTTTCCCTTACTCCAGCCCAGGTGTTTCGGTTGACATTGCTTCTATTGAGAACGCCCTTACTTTTCCATCTAATGAACCGGTTTTGGATGTCCATGTGCAGAAATATGACCTGTCATATTTGTCACCTGACTTGTTTTCTGCAGATGCTGCTCTAATTTCTTCTTAGGAACCCGTCGCCGCACCTGCATCCGCCGGCATGATCGACGTGCATGGCCCCGACGTGCATGCCACGCCTCCCGAGGCGACCTCGTCAGCCTCGACCGCTGGCGCGACCACAAACCTGACTGGGTTGCTCGCTGCATCTCGTGCCTCGCCTGGGTCGGCCTGGCCTGCCTCGCCCGTCGTTGCCGGGTCGCCAGCCGCCTCCCCTGGACTGCCATCTCCGCCTGGCTCTCCGTCGTCGCCTAGTCCGGCTCAGCCCGACGCGTCTCCCCGGCCCGTGTCGCCTACTGCTGACGATCGTTCAGCCGCGACACCACTGGGTCTCCGTCCTCGCTGCCACCATCTACTGATGATGCGGCTCCTGGGCACACTATGGTCACCCGTCACCGCGATCATACGCGTAAGCCCAAGACATACACGGATGGCATGATGTGGTACGACACTCGTTGGCGTGCATTCTTCGCCGCAACCACTTCTCATCGTGATGCTCTTGGTGAACCGGCTTGGCGTGTTGCCATGTCTGAGGAATTTGCTGCCCATTGTCATACGCACACATGGGTGTTGGTGCCTCGGCCTCCTGGTGTTAATGCTGTGGGCTGCAAGTGGATCTTTAAGACCAAGCATAGACCGGATGGTTCTGTTGACAAGCACAAAGCTCGCCTTGTTGCTCGTGGTTTTACTCAACAGCAAGGGATTGACTATGAAGATACTTTCAGCGTGGTGAAGACCGCCACGGTTCGTCTGGTCCTTTCTCTTGCTGTCTCCCGCGGGTGGAGTCTTTGACAGATTGATGTGAGTAATGCTTTTCTCCATGGTTTTTTGGCCGAAGATGTCTACATGTAGCAGCCCCTGGTTTCAAGGATGCTCGTTATCCCTCTCATGTCTGCAAACTCCAGAGGTCTATCTACGGGCTCAAACAGTCGCCGCATGCCTGGTATGCTCGGCTGTATCAGCGTCTCTCACAGCTTAGTTTTGTTCCCTCCAAGGCAGATGCGTCCTTGTTCATCTTTTCACATGGTGCTATCCAGATATACATGTGGGTGTATGTTGATGATATTGTGATTGCTGGTTCTGCACCTACTGTGGTGGATCGCCTTGTGCAGTCCTTGTCTACGAGTTTTCCCATCAAAGACTTGGGCCGACTGGAGTACTTTCTTGGACTGGAAGCGTCCTTTCATTCAGGGGGCATAACATTGACGCAGAAGAAGTATGCACTTGATCTCCTTCATCACATCAACATGGAGAACTGCAAGTCCACTTCCACTCCTCTTGACACATCCGAGAGCCTCTCGCGGTATAGTGGTGCATTGTTGAGTACTGATGATTCTTTCAGGTATCGCAGTGTAGTTGGAGCATTTCAGTATCTGGCACTCACTCGTCCAGACATCTCCTTTGCCGTGAACAAAGTGTGCCAGTTCCTGTCTCAGCCTAGGAGGTTCATTGGGAAGCAGTTAAGCGTATTCTGAGGTATGTCAAAGGTACGCTAGACACGGGACTACGGATTCGTAAGTTCAGATTTACTGGAGTCGGTATATTCACCGATGCAGACTGGGCAGGCTTGTTGATGACAGGCATTCTACTGGCGGCTTTACCGTATTTGTTGGACCCAATCTTATATCTTGGAGTTCCAAGAAGCAGCATACAGTCTCGAGGTTGTGACGCCCCCGATTCAATCGTACACTAATCATACACGCAAACGTGTACGATCAAGATCAGGGACTCACGGGAAGATATCACAACACCACTCTACAAATAAAATAAGTCATACAAGCATCATATTACAAGCCAGAGGGCTCGAATACAAGGGCTCGATCACAGACGAGTCAGCGGAAGCAACAATATCTGAGTACAGACATGAGTTAAACAAGTCTGCCTTAAGAAGGCTAGCACAAACTGGGATACAGATCGAAAGAGGCGCGGGCCTCCTGCCTGGGATCCTCCTAAACTACTCCTGGTCGTCGTCAGCGGGCTGCACGTGGTAGTAGGCACCTCCCGAGTAGTAGTAGTCGTCATCGACAGTGGCGTCTGGCTCCTGGGCTCCATCATCTGGTCGCAGCAATTGAGTATAGAAAAGGGCAAAAGGGGGAGCAAAGCAACCATGAGTACTCATCCAAAGTACTCGCAAGCAAGGAGCTGCACTACACATGCATGCAGTGGTATCAAATGGAAAAAGGATAACATATGTGGACTGAACTGCAGAATGCCGGATTAAGAGGGGGATAGCTAGTCCTATCAAAGACTACGCTTCTAGTAACTTCCATCTTGCAGCAGAAGAAGAGAGTAGATGGTAAATTTTTCACCAAGTAACATCGCATAGCATAATCCTAACCGATGATCCTCCCCTCATCGCCCTGTGAGAGAGCGATGACCGGTTGTATCTGGCACTTGAAAGTGTGTGTTTTATTAAGTATCCGGTTCTAGTTGTCATAAGGTCAAGGTACAACTCCAAGTCGTCCTGTTACCGAAGATCACGACTATTCGAATAGATTAACTTCCCTGCAGGGGTGCACCACATTTCCCAACACGCTCGATCCCCTTTGTCCGGACACACTTATATGGGTCATGCCCGGCCTCGGAAGATCAACACATCGCAGCCCTACCTAGGCATAACAGAGAGGTCAGCGTGCCGGTCTAAATCCTATGCACGCAGGGGTCTAGGCCCATCGCCCATTGCACACCTGCACGTTGCGAGGGCGGCCGGAGAGCAGACCTAGCAACCTCCATTACAAAGGAAGTTGTGTTACGCGGTCCAACCCGGCGCGTGCCGCTCAGTCACCGACGTCACGAAGGCTTCGGCTGATACCACGACGTCGAGTGCCCATAACGGTTCCCGTGTAGTTGATTAGTGCGTATAGGCCAGTAGACAGACTCGGATCAAATACCCAGATCTCGTTAAGCGTGTTATTTTGAAGTAACCGCGAACGCCGACCAAGGCCAGGCCCACCTCTCACCTAGGTGGTCTCCGCCTGCCCTGTCGCTCCGCCTCAAGTAACAGTCGGGGGTCGTTGGAAACCTAGGCCCACCACTACCTAGGTGGAACCACCTGCCCCTTCAGCCCCCAACATCGGAATCACTCGCGGGTACTCAACGAGCCGACCCGACTTTAGTCACCACCTGTATAGTATGTATATATGTATGTATATACCCGTGATCACCTCCCGAGTGATCACGGCCCGATAGTATAGCATGGCAGACGGACTAGAATGTAGGGCCATTGATGAAGTACTAGCAACCTATACTAAGCATGTAGGATTGCAGGTAAGGTATCAACAGTTATAGCAACAATGACAGGCTATGCAACAGAATAGGATTAACGGAAAGCAGTAACATGCTACAGTACTCTGATGCAAGCAGTAGAGAAGAATAGGCGATATCTGGTGATCAGGGGGGGCTTGCCTGGAAGCTCGGCAGAGAGGGATGGGTCGTCGTCGACGTAGTCTTACTCAGGGGCATCAGCGTCAGTCTCGGGCTTTATCGGAGAAGAAAGAGGAGGGAGAAATAAATAAATAACGTGCAAACAAATGTACACAAGCAAGACACAACAATACGCGGTGCTAAGGGTGACCTAATGCAAGGCTACACGTTGCAGACGGAGCAGGAAAGTATCCGGGAATATTTTCCGGGCTCCGGGCATTTATCGGTCAGATGAATCAGAGAGGACGGATCCATGTTCGTTATGCTAGGGACGTGTGGCAGACGAGCGGACTGCATATTCGGATTCTTCTTATTTTTCTGATCGATTTTCATATATAAATTATTTTCATCTAACCTACGGTTTATTTTATATGAATTTTCAAAGTTTAAAATGATTTTTGGAATTTCTGGATTTATATTAATTCAAACTAAAAGCAGGATATAATTTTGTCACCTAGTGCTACTCCAGCACGTGTGTTTGACAGTGGGGCCAGTGGGGTTGGGTTGACCTAGTCAAATTGACTAGTCAACCGGAGGTGTGACCCACATGTAAGTGACACATAGACTAAATATAGGTCAAATTAAAATGAGTGGTCCACGTGTAATACGCTTAGACTAATTAACCCCTAAATTATAGCCTAAACTAATTAGGCCTATCAATTAAGCCGGCCACACGCAGTGGCACAGCCACGCCTCGGCTGTGCTTGCCATGGCCAGCACGCGAGGCACAAGGCCACGGCGGCCATGGCCAGCAACAGCATCAGCAGCGCAGCAGGGAGCAACCATAGCAGCGCAGCAGACAGTAGCGGCGGCAGGCAGAGCAAATAGCAGCGGCAGTAGCCGAGCAGCAACAGCGGCAGTAGCAAGCAGCAGCCGGCGGCAGCGCACGGGCAGCGGCAGGCGACGACGAGGTCACCCACGGGAGCGCGCTCATGAGAGCCCAGGCAGCGGCGCACCGGGCGTGGCCACGGCTCGACCTATGTAAAGCAGGGCACGGATGGCTGCGGGCACACAGAGAGCTTCGGGGGCGGCCATGGCGATCTTAAGACGATGGCTACGGCGACGGATCGAAGGAGAAGATGAGGGGGGTCGGCAGAGGAGCTCACCCCAAGGCTTGTGGACATCTCGGTTGCCGCGGGGACGAACCGGAGCAGCGGCAACCATCAACAAGATGTGGCGGCCGTGGGCGAAGATGACGGCGATGCCGAGCCTACGGGGCGTCCCGGCTCGGTTCCTCGGTGGATACGACCGCGAGGAGGATCCTGAACATCCTCCCGGGCGCCCGGGAGGATATTGGTCGCGGAATCGACGACGTGCGCGGTGATGGCGGCGTCGGCTCTCCTCGGTTGAGTTCCCGAGCTAGAGGAAGAATGAGACGGGGGAGTGAGGTGCTAGGGTTCGTTTGTGGGGCGATGGGGATGGCTTAGTAGGCATCCACGGGGGACGGATAGCCGGCACGTGGCCAGGCACGGCCACGGCGCCATGGATGGCCGCCACGCCTCTGTGCAATGAACAAAGGAAGGGGATAAGGAGGAGCTGGGCTGGGCCTCAACTGTAGTTCAATTAGGCCTAGTAGCACAGTAGGCTTTAGGTCTTTTCTTTGTCTTTTTCTGTTTTCTATTTTATTTTCTGTTTGCACTTTCTTTTAACAACAAATCACTTTTGTAAAATGTGTGGCTGATCTCAATAGTTACTATGCAACATACCTCACTCCCACAGAAAGTTTGGGAGAGACTTGAAGTTGTTTGTATTTTGATTAAAGAAAAATGACTTGAATGGGGCTGTTTTGGGTACTATTTTCATATCCAGGGGCATTTTAAACCTTTACAAAAATGTTTTTTAATGCATGAAAATTATCTAATGAATATTTTCAGCCTAATGAAAATTTTTGTTGGATAGTTCTAAGAATTAATAATTTGACTTGCGATTTAAAAATGAATTTGACTTTGATTTCTATCAAGTGGCAAATTGGCTTAATAGAACATGATGACATGGCACATTAGGGTAAGGTTACTGTAACTTGACACTGGGTGTGTTACAAATCTCCTCCACTACAAGAAATCTCGTCCCGAGATTTAAGAGGGGAAGTAAGATGGAAGGGATTTAGTTACGAAATTCTAACGAGTCTTCTCGCTCTTGGTTGCTCTTCTCAAAGAGGACGATCCATAATGTTGATGTCTTCATACCTCGGCTTCAGGTCATCATGATAAAGTCGTCATCCTTTGATGAGGACATGACTACCTTGGATACGACCAAAAATATTGCATACATGCATATATGTCAGGTGATTTCTAATGCAAACTATTCAATAATCTATTTATGTTATCCAGAACAAAAATATTTCACACACTTTTCTGTTTTGTCTAATTACAGGTGCATGGGACATTTGTACAATTCACATATGAAGATAAGGGAAAAGAAGAAGTTTAGGTTTTGTTCAAAAAGTCCTCTCACGTCACTTTTGGGCCAAGAGAAGATAGAGTCCAAGTCTCTCACGTTTTGGATTCAGATTCGGACTGCACAGACATACCTGATTCAAAACGCCAACAACTTTTTCATACGGACTCCGAATTGGGTGATTCTTTTTTTGTTGGAAACTAGATTCCGTGATCTTTCCAACCCAATTGGATTCACCTTCAAATTCGTCCGGAGCGTTGAGTTATGGACGAAACAATCTGACATTGTAGCAAAATCCGAGTCAAAGTACAAGCCCAAAGGTGTTGCATCACCTCCACTTGGGCCCATGAGCCTTGTACGACCTAGGGTTAGTTTTAGGCCGCCTTGGGACGTCCTCCCACCTCCTTGGCCGCCACCCCTTGCTCCTATATAAGTAGATCCATCTAGTAGCTTTTTCCTTGGGATTTGTTTAGTTAAAAGTTAGCCATTGCAATTTCGTGTACTTCATTTGTGTCCAACAATCAGACCAAGACCGCTTTCGGATCCCCACCATTATCAATACTTCATATATATTCGCAATATTCAGATTGCATTATCATATTCTTGCTTGTTCTTTGATTGCGTGCAGGAATAGACCTTCGTGGTCAGGCTGATCGTGCTTCCAGCATCGTCAGTAACCTCGGGAGATTGGTTTAGCGATTGCTAAGGCGCAACGTCGTGCACGTTTGTAGTCGGATCGTTAAAGTCGTCTCCACCAAATCGATAGTTATCATCTCATCGAAAGATCGGGACACCTTCGCCTCTATCAAGTGGTATCAGTTTTCAGGTTGCTCGGTGAGAATTTCCAGTTTTCCTAGATTAGATTTATTTTCTTACCCATTGTCCAAGGAAAAGGCACAAAAAAGTTATATCTATTCATTCTTTGTCCAAGCCAGTCTGAGCCTTTGCAATTTTCTTTTCATTGCTTGCATAGTTGAATTATCGGTTGCATCGTCGTGTCGAGTTGCTGGTCTTAGTGTCTAGTTCGTTTAGAGTTTCGAGTTCTGTTCACATTAGTCACGCCGCCGCTGCATCGTTATCTCTTCCGTTTTCCACCACCCATCCATCAATTTCCACCATGTGCTACCCATCGTTCATTGTCACAATCATAGTTGAGGTCGTTCACATCTTCGCTAGATCCAATCTGCATCTTATCTAGTTTGTTTTGGAAAGAGGGAGAGAAAAAAAAACAAAGAAAAAAATTAGAGAAAAAAAATTAGAGAAAAAAAAAGAGAGAAATAAAAAGAGAGAAATAAAAAGAAAAAAAGTGTGAGGAAAAAAAAGAAAAAAAGAGAGAAGATTTTTTTCCGGATCTTTCTAGACTCAATCTCGTAGTTGAATTCGGATTGAAATCTGTTTTGTGCACTGTTCAGTAAAACAGACATAACTTCCTCATACGAAGTTCGTTTTGACTCCGCAAGTACTCAAATGAAAGCTAGCGACGAGCCGCTTCTAAATAGTTGCAGAAACTAGTTCAATATTTGGCACCTCAAAATCGGCTTCTAAATAGGTCTTTTTGCCCTCCGAAGTTCACGAACACAACTTATTCCAGTTTTTCAGGACAATTTTAGAATTTTTTTTTGACTCCTCATATCAACTCGGAATTGAGTGATTTCTTTTGCATTTGAAATATTGAGTCAATACCATTCTTGAAAAATTATCAAAAAATTGGCACAAACTTTTCCAGAGGAAAGTTGGAGAGAAAGTTGTTGATATATCCTTCTTGGTTGTTGTTTCATATCATTATCTTTACTGCTATTGTGATCTTCACTTATATCTTGCTGTCGAGAGCTACTTCATATCCTTTACTGATGCTAGTTGTGCTACGCCGTGACCTCATTAGTGTTCTAGGCTCGCGTCTCTAATCCGGTCTAGCCTAGGACCAGCACAGTACCGTCGTTGAGCATTTATTCAACATTGCATCTCTGAATTGATTATTGCTAATCTTTTGCTACTATATATAGCCAACCCAGCTCCAAATATTTCTACATTGTGTATACGTATGTTCCCCTGGCAATCGCTTTACACAATCTTCAAAGTTATTTGACACCGCTGGTTGCCTGTCACCACCTGCTGCATGGTAAAAACTTGTAAGATATTGATATTCGTTATACTGTGAGCGTTTTACCACCATACCCTAGTAGTTCATAGGAACATTATTCTTGAATTTTGTTTCTTGTTTCTACTAATCATGACAGGTTCCAGAGATAGAAGTTCTTGTATGACGGACACATCTTCACCATCAAGAGTTGGGACAACACACACAAGCATATGGTTAGGTTATCTCTTTACCATCATTTGAGGGTAGATTTAATCCTGCTATTTATCTAGCTTGGGAGCTTGAAGTAGAACAAGTTTTTAGTCACCATGATTTTTCTGAACTTGAGAGAGTACGAGCTACCACTAGAGCATTTACTGGTTTTGCTTCTGTTTGGTGGAGTGTACATTGTAAGAAAAATATTGATAACCAACCCACAACTTGGAAAGTTTTGAAAGCTGTAATGAGACAACAATTTTCCCCTCCTTACTATCATCGTGAATTGCTTCACAAATTTGAACAATTTAAACAAGGCAACAACACTGTTCATGCTTACTACCAAGAGTTCAAATCTTATATGCATCATTGTGACATAGAAGAATCTGAGGATGATACAATGAATAGATTTTTTGGTGGTTTGAACCATGATATTCAGGCAAGATTTCAGTATATTCCTCGTTGCATTACTGGTATGTATGTCCGTGCTTGTACCTTTGAGAGACAGATACAGGAGGGTGCATTGGGTGACTACAACAACAACTATTCCAGTTCATGCTCACCACCGCCGATTGGTTACTCCACCATTGCACCTACTAGAGCAGCCCCACCTCGGATTGTGAGCGTGACATCATCTCAAGAGTATGGTACATTGTCAACGTCCGTACCTACATCGGCTACATCTCTACAACCAGGTAACAGTAAGGTATTGATGATATAACTTCACATGAGAATGATGCATGCCTAGTTAACTTGAATGCATCATGTGTTGAGTTACCTGTTGATTTGAGCACACCACCTATTTTAGAGAATCTTGTTACTGTCATGAATGTGTCATGTGATCAAACAACTGAAATATCAACAATTTTGAGTGCACCCATTGAATTAACTGTTGATGCAAAAGAACCAATGTTTAATCATTTTGATATGACCTCTAATCTTGGTGATGATTCTGTGTCCAATGACTTATTGCATGTTTGCTTATTTAAGCATGTTGTAGCATGTAAATTTGATGCAAGTAAGGTTTATTCACCAAAGTTGGGATGGTTTAATGATGAACATTGCCAATCTTTTGAAATAAATAAGATCTTCACTTATATGTGCAAACTGAGTTGCAATATTTTCATGCCTTCTACTTCTTGTGATAATTTTTTGGCTTTAGATTTTATGAACTATGAAAGTTACTCATGCATACATGTGTCATATGTGCAAAATTCAAGGGAAGTTAAAATGGATGACATATACATATACAACATGTACACCTTGTCTCTTTTGTTAGCCACATTTCAGATTAAGCAACACCGAGGACAGCTTTGTTTTCAAGAAGGGGGGATGATGAGGACATGACTACCTTGGATACGACCAAAAATATTGCATACATGCATATTTGTCAGGTGATTTCTAATGCAAACTATTCAATAATCTATTTATGTTATCCAGAATAAAAATATTTCACACACTTTTCTGTTTTGTCTAATTGCAGATGCATGGGACATTTGTACAATCCACATATGAAGATAAGGGAAAAGAAGAAGTTTAGGTTCTGTTCAAAAAGTCCTCTCACGTCACTTTTGGGCCAAGAGAAGATAGACTCCAAGTCTCTCACGTTCTGGATTCAGATTCGGACTGCACAGACATAACTGACTCAAAACGCCAACAACTTTTTCATACGGACTCCGAATTGGGTGATTCTTTTTTTGTTGGAAACTAGATTCCGTGATCTTTCCAACCCAATTGGATTCACCTTCAAATTCGTCCGGAGCGTTGATTTATGGACGATACAATCTGACGTTGTAGCAGAATCGGAGTCAAAGTACAAGCCCAAAGGTGTTGCATCACCTCCACTTGGGCCCATGAGCCTTGTATGACCTAGGGTTAGTTTTAGGCCGCCTTGGGACGTCCTCCCACCTCCTTGGCCGCCACCCCTTGCTCCTATATAAGTAGATCCATCTAGTAGCTTTTTCCTTGGGATTTGTTTAGTTAAAAGTTAGCCATTGCAATTTCGTGTACTTCATTTGTGTCCAACAACCAGACCAAGATCGCTTTCGGATCCCCACCATTATCAATACTTCATATATATTCGCAATATTCATATTGCATTATCATATTCTTGCTTGTTCTTCGATTGCGTGCAGGAATAGACCTTCGTGGTCAGGCTGATCGTGCTTCCAGCATCGTCAGTAACCTCGGGAGATTGGTTTAGCGATTGCTAAGGCGCAACGTCGTGCACGTTTGTAGTCGGATCGTCAAAGTCGTCTCCACCAAATCGATAGTTATCATCTCATCGAAAGATCGGGACACCTTCGCCTCTATCATCCTTTCTTCGGGAACTCCATCGTACTTACATAAAATGATAAGGGGCAATTCGAAGGAACAGAACTATGCACAGTTGCTTAACCGGTAGATAACATTAGGGAAGGTGACTAAATGCAACTCTCAAATTGAAACTTGAGAAATCATCGAGAGCAAAGTAAGAAGGTGCAAAGTAGAAGTTTCAAGTGCATAGGCAAGCGTTTGTTGCTTGATACAGAATGTGAAAGGGGTTCAGAGCAATGGGAATAATTATTGCCTCTGATACCAGAATAAATCCCTAGGAAGGTGTCTCGTGATTTACATACGAAGTCAAGCGCAAGGAATATTTCAGAGTCAAGGTTGTACATGAGAGTCAGGTTTCGATCTATAGGATCGAAAGTATGTCTAGAGGGGGGGTGATTAGACTACTTGACCAAATAAAAACTTAACCTTTTCCCAATTTTAGTTCTTGGCAGATTTTAGCTATTGTAGGACAAGTCAAGCAATCATCACACAATTCAAGCAAGCATGCAAAGAGTATATTGGCAGCGGAAAGTAAAGCATGCAACTTGCAAGAATGTAAAGGGAAGGGTTTGGAGAATTCAAACGCAATTGGAGACATGGATGTTTTTCCCGTGGTTCGGATAGGTGGTGCTATCCTACATCCACGTTGATGGAGACTTCAACCCACGAAGGGTAACGGTTGCGCGAATCCACGGAGGGCTCCACCCACGAAGGGTAACGGTTGCGCGAGTCCACGGAGGGCTCCACCCACGAAGGGTCCACGAAGAAGCAACCACCCACAAAGGATCCACGAAGTAGCAACCTTGTCTATCCCACCATGGCCATCGCCCACGAAGGACTTGCCTCACTAGCGGTAGATCGTCACGAAGTAGGCGATCTCCTTGCCCTTACAAACTCCTTGGTTCAACTCCACAATCTTGTCGGAGGCTCCCAAGTAACACCTAGCCAATCTAGGAGACACCACTCTCCAAGAAGTAACAAATGGTGTGTAGGTAATGAACTCCTTGCTCTTGTGCTTCAAATGATAGTCTCCCCAACACTCAACTCTCTCTCATAGGATTTGGATTTTGTGGAAAGAGGATTTGAGTGGAAAGCAACTTGGGGAAGGCTAGAGATCAAGATTCATATGATATGAATGGAATATCTTGGTCTCAACACATGAGTAGGTGGTTCTCTCTCAGAACATATGAGTTGGAATTGTGTATGTGTTCTGATGGCTCTCTCCATGAATGAAGAGGAGGTGGAGGGGTATATATAGCCTCCACACAAAATCCAACAGTTACACACAGTTTTCCAATCTTGGTGGGACCGAATCAACACACTCAGTCAGACCGAAAAGGTAAACCTAGTGACCGTTAGAGATTTTCGGTGGGACTGACATGCAACTCGGTAGGACCGATATGGTTAGGGTTTGGGCATAACATAATCTCGGTCAGACCGATTACACAAACTCGGTGAGACCGATTTTGGTAATTAGCTAACCAGAGAGTTGGTCAGGCAAACTCGGTGGGACCGATTTGCTCTTTCGGTGAGACCGAAAAGTTACAAAAAGGAAACACTGAATTTACATTGCAATCTCGGTGGGACCGATTCGCTCTTTCGGTGAGACCGAAAAGTTATGAAAGGGAAATAGAGAGTTTGCAATCCCATCTCGGTGAGACCGAGATCCCTATCGGTAGAACCGAATTGCTAGGGTTTGGCAGTGGCTTATGACAAGTGAAACTCGGTGGCGCCGGATAGAAAGAATCGGTAGGACCGAGTTTGGCTTAGGGTTTAGGTCATATGTGGATATGGGAAAGTAGTTGAGGGTTTTGGAGCATATCACTAAGCACATGAAGCAAGAGGCTCATTAAGCAACACCTCATCCCTCCTTGATAGTATTGGCTTTTCCTAAAGACTCAATGTGATCTTGGATCACTAAAATATAAAATGAAGAGTCTTGAGCTTTTGAGCTTGAGCCAATCCTTTGTCCTTAGCATTTTGAGGGTTCCACTTTCACATCCATGCCATGCCAATCATTGAGCTTTCCTGAAATAGTCATCTTGGAATAGCATTAGCTCAATGAGCTATATGTTGTTATGAATTACCAAAACCACCTAGGGATAGTTGCACTTTCAATCTCCCCCTTTTTGGTAATTGATGACAACATATAGATCAAAGCTTCGACAAATGATAATAAGCATGAAATATATCGTTGCTTTGAGAAGTATGTGACAAGTAAGAGCTCCCCCTAAATTTGTGCATATTTAAAATTTGCTTTGGACTGCAAATGCACAAAGAGTTAGAGTCATGGGTTACTCTTCCATGTCACATACATCTTGGTGGAGCGCTTAAAATGATAAGAATGAAATACATGCACTCATCACCAAGAATAGTGAATGATCACATAAGATAGATAAGATAATAGCATTAAGCAAACATTAAGTGTAGCTTATGATCAAACACATGATCATCAATGTCTCATGAGCAATGACATAGTATCTCACACAAAAGCAAACAAAGTTCGAAAAACCACCAAATAAAGCAAGAGAAAAAAGCAACACACACTCTCTCGAAGCCTATGATCTATACATTTTTCTCCCCCTTTGGCAACAAGTTACCAAAAAGTTCCTAGAAAATGCATAGTGCTAGATCGACGCTCAGGCTTGATCTTCAGGTGGTGGTGGAGTCCGGAGCACTCCAAGGACGAAGCCTTCTGTAGACGTGGTCGGAGTCGAGGCTGAAGTAGATGCTGGAACTGGTGGAACTGAGGCTGCAGCTGGTGCAGACGTGGTGGCTCTGGGGTCAGCAACTAGCACTGCAGACGACCTCGGACCTCGTGGCACTCTGGCAAAGGCATCAGTTGTAGTCCTGCCTCTCCTCTCCTGCATGTCATCTTGGAGCCGCTCCACTGCAGTCTAAATCTCTGTCACCTTGACATCCAAGTCATAAAACTTTTGTTCCATGATTCTCTCTAGGCTTGCCTGGTTCTGAGTTAGGGTGGTTAGTCCTTTCTCAATCCGCAGGGTGGATGCAATCAGGTAACCAAGCTGCTCTTGTTTGGTTTCCAAGAAATACTCAGATGCCTCCTCTTGAGTTGGCATCTTGGCAGCTTTCTCCTTCCTTGCCTTCTCATTCTTTGCTTGTGCTTGTGCAGATGATGGTTCATTCTCAGTCATAACAACTTGATTATCTTCAAAATCTGGACGGATGGGCAGGTGTTCCTTGTCCAACAAGTATATGCCTGTGCCCATCTTTGAGTTGATTAACTCCTGAATCTGAGGGGCATAACCACAGCTCCTCTTCTGATCTGCTGCAGTCCTTTTGATAGTTTCTACTATGAGGCTCATGACCTTGAATTTCTGAGGCACATCAAATGCATGAAGCAAATTGATTGCATGGCCTCTGATCATCTTGTGATCACCTGACTTGGGCAACAGAGTGTGCCTAAGGATCCAGTTAATGGTTGGCAGCCCTGACAGAAGATAATGCACAGACCCAAACTTGAAAGTATCAAGTGCCTCGTTTGGAATTTCCTTGTACATATTGGACATAGAGTTGTGGTCCATCTTCTTCTTGGCATAGATATCCAAATCATCCTCATGCTCCTCTGGGGCATTGATGAGCTGTGCCCACTCAGCAACAGTAGATTGGTACCTCGTACCTTCAGACATCCATGTGATCTTTCCATCTGGGTAGAAATGTGCTGTGGAGTAGAATTGCATAATGAGTTCCTCGTTCCACTTTGTGAGCTTCTGCCCAACAAAGTCTGCAACTCCACAAGCACTAAAGCTGTCAATCACACCAGGATAGTGTTCCTCATTTTCCTTCATGTAGGTCCAGTCGGCCCATCTCATGTCACAAACAATGGCCTTCTTATCAAGCAAAACAGTCTCATAGAAATCTTGTTGTTCCTTGGTGTGAAACCTGTAGTCAACTGCAGTCCTTCTCCTTGAAGCATACGGGTCTACTTCTCTCCACTTCCTAAGCCCTGAATCTCTTCTGAGCTTCATGTCCTCAGCCACAGGATGAGCATCGTTGTGGTCTGGGATCTTGGGCTTGAGTTTTCTGAGAATTTTCTCTTCACCATCTTCTGCAGTGTCAGGCACTGGGGCCTTGTTCTTCTCAGCAGCTGGGATGCTTCTTGTATTCCTCTTTGGTTTTGGCTTTGGAGCTGGCTTGGCCTTGGAAGCAGCTGCCCCTGATCTTATAGCATCACCCATAAGCTTAGGTGCCTTAGGTGCTGGTGCAGCTACCTCTTCTTCTTCCTCCTCATATTCCATGATGGAAGCCTTGCCAAGCACTCTGGCTACGGTTTTCTTGACTCTTTCCTTCCTTTTCTTTCCTTTAGCAGCAACTGGCTCTATGGGTGCAGGCTTTTCAGGAATCTGAGTTGAGGCTCTGGCCTTTGGCATAGGCTGCCTACCTGCTGGCCTTTTGATTTTTAAGCCTGGCTTTGTGCCCTGTGCTGGCTCAACTCTCTTGGAAGTTGCTTCCTCTTCTGCCACATAGTCCTCATCCTCTGATTCTGAGGTTCTCTTCTTTCTCTGTCTGGTGGCAGCTTTAGGCAGATTGCTAGGAGTACTTCTGCTGCCATCATCTGAAGAACTTGAGGGACTAGTGCCCTCACTCATCTGCACTTGCTGTTCTGACATGTTCTGGCTGTCACTCTGATCAAACATGTTGCAAACTCTGACTGCTGACCCTGTGAATAGGTTATAGATGAGATAGAGTGGATGAGCATCACAAAATGCAGAGATTTTTGCAAAAGAATGATCCAAAAACTTAGTTTTAGTTTCCCACTGAAATCATCTCGGATCTACCGATTTTTAAACTCGGTGATACCGAAGCAGTTTTGGCACCTAAACTAGTGAACTCGGTCAGACCGAGTCACAGTTCGGTGGCACCGAGACTACTAGGGTTTCACAGAGTTCCAAAATCGGTCACACCGATAAGTAATTCTTGGTCAGACCGAGTCTCACTTGTGCAATGGCATAAGCCAAATCGGTGGGACCGAGTTTTTCAACTCGGTGGGTCCGAGATGGTTTCCGCGGAAACCTAACCCTAAAATTTTCGAATCAAAACTAATCTACGAACGCATTGACTGGATAGGAGTGTTTCAATCGTGGCAAGAATCATGATGATCACAATGTGCTAAGAATAGGATTGGAGAATAGCACAAAGATCGAGTCCATACCCTAGTTTGGCGGAGACTCGCTACGGCGGCAATGGCGGGGTAGAATTCCCGTTGACGGCGACGGAGACCAGCGACTGGAGGCGAGGAGACGATCCGGAGACCAAGTTGGCAGAGCAGGCTATCGCGCGGGCGAAGGGGTTCGGAGAAATTTCCAAATTTTTGCCCGTGACTATATATAGCCCGACCCTGTCGGTGTGACCGAGTGGAACAACTCGGTGGCACCGAGATTCATAACTGCAAGCAGTTACTGAAACTCGGTGTGACCGAAAGGTTCAAATCGGTTGCACCGAGATCGAAAACCTAGATCAACTTAATGATCTCGGTAGGACCGAAAGTGGGGTATCGGTCAGACCAAGAATCATAAAGAGGTTTTGGAAGTTTAAGTCTATGATGAATCGGGGACTCCCAGCGCTCCTCACACAGAGTGGTTCGAATCTGACTTGATCAAATTTTGTGATGTAGCATGAATAGAATTTGAGACGAGAAAAGCATAGATAGCTAGAGGAGGTTCTTAGGCATTCTTGTCCATCCACTTGGCAAAAGGAAATAAAACCAAACAATCAAAACAACAAGTGGATGTCCTCGAATGAGTAAAATATGCAACCAGCATGCTCACACAATAAGATGGCAAATGAAATATGTGACAAGGCATGCACAACCAATTCTAGCATCTATCAAGCAATTTGCGATGACAATGTCATCTATATATGAGTATATTGACTTAGGAGTCAAGTGAGAACACTTGATCATAGGTCATACTCATCGTTTAAGCTCAAGTGGGGTTACCACTTTTACATAAAGCATTGTTGTGTTCACATCTTTACAATTGCTTTAGCTCAAGTCTTAGAGTAAAGCTCCCCCTAGATGTGATATCCCCCCTTAGAGGGATGAAATAACCTCGGGTTTTGTCGATGATGACTTCATGTAGATGTTGAAGATGTGGATGCTCAATGTTGATGTAGATCACTTGGAGCTATCCATTTGAGTGAATTGCACTTTCAATACCTACACGGGTTAGTCCCACAAGGAACAAACAAGGATATCCATAGACATAGAGTGATGCACACACAAGATGATGTCCATGAAAACTTTTAGGTTACCTTGTCCCTTGTCTTACCAACAAGAGGGTTTGTGACTCCTTGAACTAGTGCAAGATGTGGAAGTTGATTGCACTTGTTCTTGCCAAAATGATAAGAGTGAAGTATGTTGGCGGAGTCACCCTCAAGAACTCTCTAGTTCTTCTTCTTTTGGATCCACACCATCTTGATGGGAATCCTTGGAGTTGTAGTCGTACTTGATGAAGTGGAACTTGAAGTAGTCTTGGGAATCCACTTGACTAAGGTCTTAGGAGCTTCTTCAAATGCATCAATTTCCTCTTGAAGCTTGTCCTTGCCTTTTTGCTTGTAGTCTTGTGGTGGAAGATCATCTTGAGCTTGTGTCCCCTTGAAAGAAGTATCATACTTCTCTTGTTGAGGAACAAACTTTGTCTTGGGGTATTGATCTTCTTCCCACTCAACTCCATTGGCATTGAACTTTTGTTCAAAACCAACACCTTGATTCTTCCGGTGCATTCCTTGCTTGCGCACAATTTCCTCGAATTGCTTACTCCCAGCAAGGCTTTTGTACACTCCTTTCTCTATAATTTCCTTCAATAAGCTATTTTCTTGCTCAAGTGTAACTTGGCTAAGAGAATCATTAGTGGAATCAAGAGAACTACTAGAAGCAACAATATTGGATTTAGCATGATCATTGTTACTGCTAGAGGAAGAATCTTTCTTGTTCTTGTTACTAGACTTGACTTGAGGCATGTAAGTGGATAAGAGTAAACGCTTGGCAATGTAAGAAGAACTTTTCTTGCGGAGATCATCATTGATTGCTTTTAAGAACTCATGCTCTTTCTCAAGATTGAGCTTTTCAAAGCGTAATTTCTCATGAGCTCTTAAAAGTTCTCGATGATCTTCGAAGATAGTTTCATGAGCTAACTTAAGAGTGTTTAGTTCTTTAGTTAGAGCCTCAATCTTCTCCTTATCATTGTCATTCGTTTTATCTTGATTAGCATGATTAATTGACGTTTCATCATAGTATTCATCACTAGAGTTGTCAACAAGCAAATCATCACCTAACAAGCCATCTTCATCACTATTGAAATCAACATACTCGGGGTGTGTTACCTTAGGACCTTTGGCCATGAAGCATCTTCCAATTCCTTCATTTGGCGAGTTAAATATGTCGTAGGAGTTGGTTGACACAAGTGCTAGACCGGCAACACCTTCATCTTGAGTATCTTCGGAGTCGGAGTGATAACTTCTCTCGGAGTGGCTGTCAGAGTCGGAGCCGGATACCCATTCACCAACATGAGCTTGATGTCTTCGTTTTGTGTAGCTCCTTGATGATTTTTCCTTCCTTTCCGAATCCTTGCTTCTCCGTGAGTATCTTCGTTCATAACGATCATCTCTACTCCTTCTCTCTCTTGGTGGTGATTCTTTGCTTCTTCTTTTTGGAGAATCTTCTCTTCTCTTGTAGAGAGCCGTACACTCATTGGAATAGTGTCCGGGTCTTCCACAACTGTAGCAGTTTCGCTCTCGACTAGAAGATCTTTTGTCATTGTAGGACCTTGACTTGAAGCTTCTATCTTTGCTTCTACTCTTGTAGAACTTGTTGAAGTTCTTCACCATTAAGCTCAATTCTTCATTGAAGTTTTGTTTCTCACTTGATGATGTAGGGGCTTCACATGAGGCTTTGTAGGCACCACTTGATTTGTTGTGAAGTTCCTCTTTATCCTTAAGTGACATCTCATGAGCAACAATTCTTCCAATCACCTCCGTTGGCTTGAGATCTTTGTAATTGGGCATCATTTGGATCAATGTGCACACGGTATCATATTTTCCATCCAAGGCTCTTAGAATCTTCTTAATGATGAATCTATCGGTCATCTCTTCACTTCCTAAGCCGGCAATCTCATTTGTGATGAGAGCAAGCCTAGAGTACATTTCAGCGACACCTTCACCATCCATCATTTTGAACTTGTCAAGTTGACTTTGAAGCACATCCAACTTGGATTCCTTGACGGAGTCGGTACCTTCGTGCATATCAATCAAAGTGTCCCAAATTTCCTTTGCATTCTCAAGACGGCTGATTTTGTTGAATTCTTCGGGGCACAATCCGTTGAAGAGAATATCACAAGCTTGAGCATTGTATTGCAACATCTTCAACTCATCCGCGGTAGCTTCATGGTTTGGTTCTTTCCCATCAAAGAAGTCACCTTGCAAACCAACACACACAATAGCCCAAACGGCGGGGTTATGTCCAAGAATATGCATTTTCATTTTATGCTTCCAACTAGCAAAATTAGTACCATCAAAGTAAGGACCTCTACGGTGATAATTTCCCTCGCTAGACGCCATACTCTCCTAGGTTGTGAAACCAAGGCTATGACCACCAAAAGCTATGGAAATCAAAGCAAATGGAGACCAAAGCTCTGATACCACTTGTAGGATCGAAAGTATGTCTAGAGGGGGGGTGATTAGACTACTTGACCAAATAAAAACTTAGCCTTTTCCCAATTTTAGTTCTTGGCAGATTTTAGCTATTGTAGGACAAGTCAAGCAATCATCACACAATTCAAGCAAGCATGCAAAGAGTATATTGGCAGCGGAAAGTAAAGCATGCAACTTGCAAGAATGTAAAGGGAAGGGTTTGGAGAATTCAAACGCAATTGGAGACACGGATGTTTTTCCCGTGGTTCGGATAGGTGGTGCTATCCTACATCCACGTTGATGGAGACTTCAACCCACGAAGGGTAACAGTTGCGCGAGTCCACGGAGGGCTCCACCCACGAAAGGTAACGGTTGCGCGAGTACACGGAGGGCTCCACCCACGAAGGGTCCACGAAGAAGCAACCACCCACAAAGGGTCCATGAAGTAGCAACCTTGTCTATCCCACCATGGCCATCGCCCATGAAGGACTTGCCTCACTAGCGGTAGATCTTCACGAAGTAGGCGATCTCCTTGCCCTTAAAAACTCCTTGGTTCAACTCCACAATCTTGTCAGAGGCTCCCAAGTAACACCTAGCCAATCTAGGAGACACCACTCTCCAAGAAGTAACAAATGGTGTGTAGGTAATGAACTCCTTGCTCTTGTGCTTCAAATGATAGTCTCCCCAACACTCAACTCTCTCTCATAGGATTTGGATTTTGTGGAAAGATGATTTGAGTGGAAAGCAACTTAGGGAAGGCTAGAGATCAAGATTCATATGATAGGAATGGAATATCTTGGTCTCAACACATGAGTAGGTGGTTCTCTCTCAGAACATATGAGTTGGAATTGTGTATGTGTTCTGATGGCTCTCTCCACGAATGAAGAGGAGGTGGAGGGGTATATATAGCCTCCACACAAAATCCAACCGTTACACACAGTTTTCCAATCTCGGTGGGACCGAATCAACACACTTGGTCAGACCAAAAAGGTAAACCTAGTGACCGTTAGAGATTTTCGGTGGGACTGACATGCAACTCGGTAGGACCGATATGGTTAGGGTTTGGGCATAACTTAATCTCGGTGAGACCGATTACACAAACTCGGTGAGACCGATTTTGGTAATTAGCTAACCAGAGAGTTGGTCAGGCAAACTCGGTGGGACCGATTTGCTCTTTCGGTGAGACCGAAAAGTTACAAAAAGGAAACACTGAATTTACATTGCAATCTCGGTGGGACCGATTCGCTCTTTCGGTGAGACCGAAAAGTTACGAAAGGGAAACAGAGATTTGCAATCCCATCTCGGTGAGACCGAGATCCCTATCGGTAGAACTGAATTGCTAGGGTTTGGCAGTGGCTTATGACAAGTGAAACTCGGTGGCGCCGGATAGAAAGAATCGGTAGGACCGAGTTTGGCTTAGGGTTTAGGTCATATGTGGATATGGGAAAGTAGTTGAGGGTTTTGGAGCATATCACTAAGCACATGAAGCAAGAGGCTCATTAAGCAACACCTCATCCCTCCTTGATAGTATTGGCTTTTCCTAAAGACTCAATGTGATCTTGGATCACTAAAATATAAAATGAAGAGTCTTGAGCTTTTGAGCTTGAGCCAATCCTTTGTCCTTAGCATTTTGAGGGTTCCACTTTCACATCCATGCCATGCCAATCATTGAGCTTTCCTGAAATAGTCATCTTGGAATAGCATTAGCTCAATGAGCTATATGTTGTTATGAATTACCAAAACCACCTAGGGATAGTTGCACTTTCACGATCCTTGTGGAACTGTGGGTTATGGGCCCACCATGTGAGTTAAAAGTAGAAAGGCGCTAACATTTTACACGACCATGATGGCAGGGCAGGTCAGGGGTTGGCCTGTCAATTATGTTGGCAACAACGTCGGTACCAAGGGCGAGGGACGAAGAGAACCATTTTCCTGCTCGTTAAACGAGGCGGACCAATAAGCAAAGTTCCCGTCCATTGGTGGTTACCGGAATATCATCAACAATAGTAACATGGTTTTACTAACAAAGTTGTATATCGAGGTGTTTACATAAGTACGAGGGTATTACTGCTTAGATCATATAGACCTCAAGAAAGGTTAAACCAAACATTGGAAAGGAAAATGTGATTATCAGATTAAACAGAACAATGGAAAGGAAAATGTGTTTAAACACATAATTCAGGGGTATATCCTTTCCAAAGCTAAGCAGGGCACGATATACGTGTCAGGAGATCAAATGCACGGCCATATAGATAAAAGGGGTAAGAAGAACCGCGATATGTACCCATACAATGGTGTTTGGATAACTGTTCAAGAAACATTTAGCATTGTGCTTCAAATGTTCTTGTTGAAATTGGAGTACCATAGACATGCTTCGAGATAGCATTAACATGGTCATCAGGTGAAGATCAGACTTTGGAAACACAAAGGATCCATCAGGAATAACTTGTAGAATAAGTCTTACAATTTCCTCATGGAAGAATGGATAACCTTACTGAAAAGGAATCTATAACAATAGGGCCTCCGATCAGGTGTGTTAGGCATGATATCACCTTATCGGGTCATATTTAAAGACCAATGTTATTAACTCTTGGAAGTATGTTCCAACCATCATATCTGACCGAGATTCAGATCTGATTAGTGCCAGGATACCTCAGACTCGGGATGCCTGAGAAGAAGAGGTGCAACACAAATTGATGAGATGACAATGTAACGCTCTCAGGAGATGAACTATGGAAGCGAGTTCCAAAACAAGAGGTCATCATTAAACCAAGGAGAGGATGAGGAGGTGGCTGATGGACTCATCGACAATTCATCGGGATTTCCAAAAAGATAGATTTCCACAATTATGTGAACAAGGATATAACATTTGTCGGATCAAATGATATAATGAGGTATGCTCGAGGAAAACACACACTATTAAACATTGGTTGAAAAGCGCACCCGAGATATGGGCTTAGGTAGTACGATCAATGTTAGAATGGTGATTCGATAACCAATGGTCTAAGAATGAAATATCGACCATTAACTTGAAAGCAATAGGGTTGCTAGAAGTTTTGAAATCGCACATCATAGTTCAATTGTCGGTTTTTTGGTTAGAAACAACACGAGGACCAAGGAGGGAACGGATATGGCAAGGAGTATCACTTGTATCAAGAATTCTTAAGAGGTGGTGAAATTCTCACGACATTCTTGACATAAAAGATGGAAATACTCCAAGGTAAAGAACAAATGCTGGGTAGCAAGGATCTCAAGGTATATCACGAAACATGAACAAGTTTGTGTTGAATGGAAGGCAATAAAGTGGTCGATGATAACACAAATCATCGAGGGCAAGGATTGTACTTATCATCATGAATTCAATTGATATCCTGGAAGGGGTCAAAATGTTGATGATGATCATGACACACTTGTCGAGGGGGTTTCATGAGGATATAATCGATCATCGATGACATCAAGCAAAAGGAAGGGTGAAGCGAAAGTTATCAGAACCATGGGTATGAATCAAACTCGAAATCAAGTTTGCTATTCAAGGAGAAATGATATGACAAGGAAGATCGCCGTAAGATTAGCTTACTGTCGAAATTTGTGCTCTGTGAAGAAGGACCATGTAGCACAGTTAAAAATTAGCCCAATAATGGTATAGCCGATCAGGCTAGGAATGACGTGAAGGATTATTAAACTTATAAGCAACGAAAATTAATTAGTATTATCGAACCGGAATGCGGAATCAGTTCACATATCGGTGTTCTCGGTTGACGACAACCCAGAACCCAAAAAAATTGGAATCGGTGAGAAATAAAAGTTAATGAAGAACCCATAAGAAGTTATGCAGTTCCATGAGATTATCAAGATATCATAGTGTAATACTCGACGGTAGATCAAAGTAAAGGTTGGACAGGTGCAATGATCTGCACAAGACAAGTACTTCAACTTGTCCGAGAAATGGTATTAAGGAGAAAATATGGTCGGAACCATGATTGCAAAGGACCAAACATAGATACAGGACGAACTTATAACAAGGGGATTATTATCATTTACAAGAAGCTTCGATGATAAGTTCCACATCGGGTCCATGGGCATGAACGCAAAGGCTCAAGGTTGACTCCCACTTCTTCAATGCATAACCTTTCATTTTACTTCTCGCTTTTGATGAGGCTGTAGTGTAGAAATTTTATCTGGCGAAACAACAGAAGAGTATGACTTGCGAAAACTTTTCGGGTTCATATGGTTTGGGGAAGGCATAGGTTCAACCCATCGAGGCATCTTAGGAGCATATACCACAATTTTAGGAATAAATAACACAAGCTCGATAGCAGAGCATGCTGGAGAAAGCAGAGGATACAATTTACCAAAGGCATTATGTATCTGAGGAAAGGCTCACAAGATTATAGAATATGAAGGACGCTGTCGGAAAAAATCCAACAAAGGATCTGGTGGTCCACAAGGGATCTGATGTGAGCATCGGTACTCAACCAGAGGAAGAAGGAATGTAGATCAGTTTATAGAAACAACTGACTAACTCAAAGTTCAAATGCAAAGGAATTATCAATTCCAAGACAAGGAATCAGAAGCAATGCTCTGATTAGGGATGGATAAGTTGAATAACCTTAGGGGTACAATCGATGGCAAAATTTGATTGGTCGAGATCCAGCTCATGCTTAAAATGACGTCTGAGTCAGAAGGATAAATTCCAGGGAACAACTGATGATTGTGTGCATTCACACACATGTTGAATCAAAAGGATCAGAATGACAATCACAAAGGTTTTTAAAGTAAATTGCTAGACCAATGGAATTAACCGGAATGTAAGTATGCAAGAATTCCCAGAACAACAGGTTGTTCAGGATTTTCGAAAGATCAAATAGTATTTCGAAGTCTTTTGCGGAACACAAGAACAACTGGGAATGAGTGGATACTCGATAAGTGCGAGGAATTATCCGTATGGGTATTTCTGCGGCAAGGAACTACAAGGCAGTGGTACAAGGGATTCTTAAGAGTCGAAGAGCAATTCGATGCATCTTGTAATAACAGGAGAAACTCAGAGTAATTGTATGAACAAGAAGTGTATGTCATTATCCATATGGATATATCGGTAATAGGGAATTGAAAAGGCAGAGGGCACAAGGGTCTCGGGAATGATCGAAGAGTATCTTCAAAATCTTTTGGTGAAGTAGGCGATCATCTGTGATAAGGGGCTCTACGGGAGAAGTAGTTACGAGAACCTAGAGTCAGATTTAGTAAAATCATTTAACCCGAATAGAAGAGAGACCAGAGTCCCAGAGTATAGACGAGGAGTAAAAGATTCTAATACCACCCAATGGCGACGTGGGTTCGTAAGCCGCACAACCATGTTAGTAAAACTTTTTCAATGACTAGACTCAACTTCAGCCAAGGAGTGTGGAAGGGGGATTCCTACAGGCAGTTGGCTCTGATACCAACTTGTGACGCCCCGATTCAATCGTACACTAATCATACACGCAAACATGTACGATCAAGATCAGGGACTCACGGGAAGATATCACAAGACAACTCTACAAATAAAATAAGTCATACAAGCATCATATTACAAGCCAGGGGCCTCGAGGGCTCGAATACAAGGGCTTGATCACAGAAGAGTCAGCGGAAGCAACAATATCTGAGTACAGACATAAGTTAAACAAGTTTGCCTTAAGAAGGTGTGACGCCCCGAGACTGATGCGCCAGGTGTCTTCCAGTTATTCGTTGTTGTTGCCTTGTCTTTTGCTTGCGTGTTGCATTTCATCATGTCATCATGTGCATTGCATTATCATGTTTTCAAAACTTGCATCCGTCCCGGTTCCCCCAGTTCCGTCCGTTGTTCGTTCTGAGCCCACACACACTTGCATGCGCCCACGGCATGTCCAAAATAGTATTTTATAAGTGGCCGGGAAATGTTCTCGGAATGGGTTGAAAGTTGGCGTGCGGTCTTATTATAGTGTAGATAGACCGCCTGTCAAGTTTCATCGCATTCGGAGTTCGTTTGATAGCCCAACCGTTAAACTATAGCGGCATTATAGCCGGTCTTTTCGTCGGACGTTTTCGGTCTCCGGAAACAGATGCCGGGCCCTCTCTCTCTCTCTCTCTTCTCCCCCTCGCAGTCTCGCCATAGCCCGCCTAGTCCATCCTCCTTCCCCTCTTCACTTCCGGAGTTGTCCGATGCGACCGCACGATCCGAAACCCTCTCTGCACAGTGCATCGAACCCCTCACGTGCGTGTCCGAAATTGTCCCGGACCCGACCCGGACAGTCGTCACCGTTGGATCCGGATCATCCCCAAACGTCTACAAAACGTCACCGTTTTCTTATTTGGACTCCCTAGCCTTTTTTCCTGACCGTCCGATTTTGATCGGGTGATCTAAATTTCCCTCCGTTCTCTATTTATAGTCCAACCACATACCTAATCTAGACTAACCCTAAAGCCTAGGAGGTTTGTCCCATCCCTTCGCCGCCGCCACTTGTCCTCGGGATCCTCCCAGATCTCATCGCCCAACCACGCACAGCCAAGGTTCCACCTTCTCGATCCCCATCCAGACTCCACCAATCCACCCAACTGTTTCAGCCCGAGAGCCTCGCTCGACCCCGCGCGCCACCACCGGCCGGCGACCTCGCCGGAGTTCTACAGGAACCACCAGGCCAGCTCCTCGCGGCCCTCTCTTTCCGTTCCCTCGTCCCTGCAAATCTCTCTTCCTAATCCCTCTTCTCTCTGTACCTCAACAAGAGTCCAGCGCCTTGGCCTGAGTTCGGCCTCGAGTCCTCGTCGCCGTCTTCTGCAGCTGTTGCCGCTGGTAGCCTGGCACCCCTCGCCGGATGAGGCCCTGCCGCCGCGCGCCCCATTCTCTGTCTTTTTTTGGCTGCCCTGATCTCCTCTGCTCTCCCTCTTTTCCCTTCAGGCAGGAGCAGGAGCATCCCGCCGCCCCATGAAGCTCGATGCCTGCCGCCGGTCATGATCCTCGCCGGGAACCGCGACCTCCGCCTCGGATCCGTTGGCTTCGTCCCATTCTGGGTCTTCCCCTCCTCAAGCTGCGTCGCCCTCGCCGGAATTACGCCAAGTCCCGCGCCCCTGCTTCCCTGAGACCCACGTCGCCGCCGCCTTGCTCCGTCCCCGCTGTTTACGCCAATGGCCTCCTCTCAAGCCGGCGCCACCAGCTGCTTCCCCGCTGGATCTTGTCGCCTCGCGTGATCCCCGCCTCCTCGCGCCTCCCTGCATCGACGGCGGCAACGGCTACGACTCTGAACCTGAGCCCCGCTCCTGTTTGCTCTGTTTCAGTCGAGCAGAGAGCTTGCTTGCTCGTCCGTGTTGACCTCCACACCGCGCGTGGGCTGCCTTCCCTCGATCACCAGAAGCCCAGCCTGCCTTCCCTTCGCTAGTCCAGCCCCACAGGCCTGGCTCCGGCCAGCCTCTCCACCGAACGGCCCACGAGGCCGAAGGTGAGCAGCCCCTCTCCACTCCCTCTCCTGTACACTACCGGGCCAAGCAGTTTCGGCCCAATGTGTTTTTTCCTTGGCTGCGATTTTTGCTGTTTATCTGAGTAATGCCACTTTTGCAGCAACACCCTTGCACTTCATGCATTTAATAACTTCACAACCGTGCATCGGGTTAAAACAAACTTAATATGATAGTTGCTTAGAATTTTGTCTAGTTTAATAATATGCAACTTTCATCCATGTTTAAAATGTTTAAATTGTTGTTTGTGTAGATTTACTATTATGCCATGTTAAAATGCATTAATTCATATCTAAATAACCGTAGCTCAGTTTCTAACAAACTTTATATGTAAATGGGGTAGAAAAATGCCTAGATTATCATGATGGCTTTACTTTGCATGTTTAACAACTCTAAAATATGGTTTAGGGCAGAACAGTACCAAACCTAATATATGCATATGGGGATTTACTGGAATTTGTTGTTCGTTGTTTCCGGCCTCATTTAACCTTGACTAGATAGGTAGTTTTCATGCTTCACCTCTTGACATGTTTTAACAACATTTAATATTGTTGGGTACATAAACGAGATCGAGCTAAATAACTTGAATGTGGTGTTTCGTCAATATGCAACGGAGTTGCATATTGAGCTCCACTTAATTTGTAGGATTGTTTGTGCACTTTGCCATGCCATGCATATTTAAACCGTACATGCATCATACTTGATTGTGCATCATGCCTTGATTATGTGGTGGTTGTTTACTATGTTGTTTGGTTCTTTCCGGTGTTGCTTCTTCGGGTTGTTTTCGGTAACATCGTGTTGTGAGGATTCGTTCGACTACGTCCGTTTGTCTTCTTCATGGACTCGTTCTTCTTCCTTGCGGGATTTCAGGCAAGATGATCATACCCTCGAAATCACTTCTATCTTTGCTTGCTTAGTTGCTCGCTCTTTTGCTATGCCTATGCTACGATGCCTACCACTTGCTTATCATGCCTCCCATATTGTTGAACCAAGCCTCTAACCCACCTTGTCCTAGCAAACCATTGTTTGGCTATGTTACCGCTTTGCTCAGCCCCTCTTATAGCGTTGTTAGTTGCAGGTGAAGATTGAAGTTTGTTCCTTGTTGGAACATGGAGATGTTGTTCCTTGTTGGAACATGTTTACTTGTTGGGATATCACAATATCTCTTATTTAATTAATGCATCTATATACTTGGTAAAGGGTGGAAGGCTCGGCCTTATGCCTGGTGTTTTGTTCCACTCTTGCCGCCCTAGTTTCCATCATATCGGTGTTATGTTCCTGGATTTTGCGTTCCTTATGCGGTTGGGTAATAATGGGAACCCCTTGACAGTTCGCCTTGAATAAAACTCCTCCAGCAATGCCCAACCTTGGTTTTACCATTTGCCACCTAGCCTTTTCTTTCCCTTGGGTTCTACAGACTCAAGGGTCATCATTATTTTAACCCCCCGGGCCAGTGCTCCTCTGAGTGTTGGTCCAACCTGTCAGCTGCCGGTGGCCACCAGGGGTAACTCTGGGCTGGCCTACCCGTACCTAAGACAATCTGAGTGTGCCCTGAGAAAGAGATATGTGCAGCTCCTATCAGGATTTGTCGTCACATTCGGGCGGTGTTGCTGGTTTAGTTTTACCTTGTCAAAAAGTCTTGTAACCGGGATTCCGAGTCTGATCGGGTCTTCCCGCTAGAAGGAATATCCTTCGTTGACCGTGAGAGCTTGTGATGGGCTAAGTTGGGACACCCCTGCAGGGATTTGAACTTTCGAAAGCCGTGCCCACGGTTATGGGAAGATGGGAATTTGTTAATGTCCAGTTGTAGAAAACTTGACACTTTAAATTAATTAAAATGCATCAACCGCGTGTGTAGCCGTGATGGTCTCTTCTCGGCGGAGTCCGGGAAGTGAACACGGTGTTGGAGTTATGCTTGAACGTAGGTTGTTCTTGGATCACTTCTTGATCATAGATTCTCGACCGTGCTTTGCCTTCTCTTCTCGCTCTCATTTGCGTATGTTAGCCACCATATATGCTAGTCGCTTGCTGCAGCTCCACCTCATACCTTTTACCCTACCTATAAGCTTAAATAGTCTTGATCGTGAGGGTGTGAGATTGCTGAGTCCCCGTGACTCACAGGTTACTTCCAAAACCAGTTTGCAGGTGCCGATGAAACCGTACAGGTGATGCAACCGAGCTCAAGGAGGAGCTCGATGAAGATCGTGTTCGTTATGTTGTTCCGTTTCCAGTTGATCAGTAGTGGAGCCCAGTTGGGATGATCGGGGATCTGTAGCATTTGGGGTAGTCTTCTTTTATTTTGGTTCCGTAGTCGGACCCTGTTTGTATCTGGATGATGTAATGCTTTATTCATGTATTGTGTGAAGTGGCGATTGTAAGCCAACTATGTATCTCTTTCCCTTATGTATTACATGGGTGGTGTGAAGATTACCTCACTTGCGACATTGCTTACAATGCGGTTATGCCTCTAAGTCGTGCTTCGACACGTGGGAGATATAGCCGCATCGTGGGCGTTACAGTCTAGCAACGAGGCAGAGTATCAGGCATTGGCCAATGGCACAGCCGAAGCCATTTTGATAGACACAGTTCTCATAGAACTTGGAGTCACACGGCAGTGCACACCCATATTAGGGGCAACTTAGGGGCAACTAACTGACGGCGAATCCAGTGTTTCATGCTCGGACCAAACACATTGAGATTGATTTCCATTTTGTGAGAGAACGAGTAGCTGTTGGTAAACTGGAAGTCGGGTTCATCTCAACTGATGATCAGCTAGCAGATGTAATTATTAAACCCGCTACTCGACAGATGCTAGACCGCTTTAGAACCAATCTGAATCTTGTATGTAGTTCAGATTGAGGGGGCATGTAAAATAGGGTCTAGCATATTGTACATGTACATGCATTTGTATACGTATGTAATTGCATTCTGATCATCTATATATTGAGACGTGAGGCTGGATGTTAGCCACCCATGCAAAACCATAAACCTACCACTTAAACTTTCCTCTTGTCCCTTCACCTCTAGATGTTGAGGAGGCGGTGGGATTCGGGTGGATCCGAGGTGGCTTGGGCGAAGCGGCCACAACAATGGTGGCAAGAAGCGGTGCAATGGAGGAGCGGGGATGGTATGACTTGCGACAGCCATGGCATTGTATTCGCGCCTCGTCGTCATTGTCAACCTCTACCAAAGTGGATGTGGAGCACGTGTGCGCGAGACATTGAAGATGCCGACGGTGTTCGACTCTCCACTAGTGCGACGATCTATACGCAAGCATGGTTCTGGTCGGGTGGTGGTGTCCACGGCAAAGATGTGCAGGTGAGCGGTTCTCTCTGGGCTTGTTTCCTTGCTTCAAATATTCGTTCTTATAGTTTGTGTCGGTTCAAGGACAATGGATGCTATTGCTACTTGTTTGTTACATGTCGTTTAATGTGCGACTTTCATTGTTTTCCATTCCTCTTCTTTTAACTTTTGGTTGTGTGCACCATCATTGTCTTGATTAGATCTCTGATTTGTTAGTTGCAGGGTCAGGCAAAATTGGTATCATTCAAATATTACCATATTACCCTTTATAAAAAAGATGCAACAAAAAAGATTAAATGGAGAGTAGATTATTGTGGAAATCAGTAGAAACAAAGTGAAAAAATATGTTATGTGGTCATGAATTGAACAAAGAAATCTTACAAAAAAATGTAAGAACGAAATCTTATAGAACACTTTTCCTATGTGCCTTTTGGATTATGGGATTGCCTTTGAAAATTCCTATAAGAATCATTCCTTTCTTTCACATATCAGAGGATTCTAAACATTGGCTCAAATATCTTGTTTCACTCCTTATGTATACTAGATGATGCCCCGTGCGTTGCCACGGGAAACATGATAAACAAATGCATACGTATATGCTAAAAACCAAAAATATTGCATAAACAAATTTAAGATTTCTGTCGATTTATATTTTAAAAACAATAAATCATATGAAGCATTTGACAAAATTATGTATAAAAGTAGAAATTATTGAATTGACGTAAACGGGGTGTCATTTTAAACAAAAATGTGTAACATGATCAACATATATGTGCTCTAAGCGTCCAATGTATATACCGCTTATACCCACACAAAAATTGGTGAAACAATGGGTAGATTAGTGCACAAATTGTAACTTATGACCACATGCATGACTTGATGATCTGTCATGGTTGCATGAAAAGGAAAAAATAAGAACTTATGACCACATGCATGACTTGATGATGTGGCATGGTTGCACGAGGAGGAAAAATAGATAGTGGGTTGCAACAATTTAAGAATAGAAGATTTATCTCTCATCTTTACCCTCCTAATAAACAAACATTTTCATGCAAATCCCAGCTCTCTTTTCCCCTGGCCCACGTGTTGCCCCCCTCTCCGCCGCCACCCGAGGAGTCCGCCAGTTGACGGTGTCCCAGCTAGGGGGATTCTCACCATGTCGGCTCCCGACCTAGTGGGCCAGGCTGAGGACCCGATTCCGACCTAGGCCATATCGGGCGGCACATGGTGATACTTAGGCCTTGTTTGGTTGCCGGGGGAGATGTACTCGGGGTAGAGCTGCCCCGGACTGAAAATTCCTGGCAAAACGAAAAGCCCAGGGAAATTTTGCACCGCCATTTGGGAGGAGCGGGGGAAATTTTGCTCAGATTCATCTTGATGTTGATACGTGTGAAGCAGTCACCAGCACACCAGATCTCGCCGCCGGAGCTAGCAGCCGCAGGAGATGCGGAGCTAGCCCAATGGATGCATCACACCAGATCTCTCCGCCGGAGCTAGCAGCCACCGGAGATGCGGATCCAACCCATTGGATGCAGCGGAGGGGCTTGAGCAGGTCCTCGTCTTCTTTGTGTTGGGGATCGTAGCAATAATTCAAAAAATTTCCTATGTGTCACCAAGATCAATCTAGGAGATACTAGAAACGAGAGAGAGAGAGAGTGCATCTTCATACCCTTGCAGATCGCTAAGCGGAAGCGTTGCAAGAACACGATTGGTGGAGTCGTACACGCAGCGATTCAGATCACGGTCGATTCCGGTCTAAGCGCCGAACAACGACGCCTCCGCGTTCAACACACGTACAGCCCGTTGACGTCTCCCGCTCCTTGATCCAGCAAGGAGAGAGGGAGAGGTTGGGGGAAGACTCCATCCAGCAACAGCACGGCGGCGTGGTGGTGGTGGAGGAGCGCGGTACTCCTGCAGGGCTTCGCCAAGCACTACGAGAGACGAGGAGGGAGAGAGGTAGGGCTGCGCCTTGGGAGAGAGAGACTCGTGTGTTGTGCAGCCCCAAAACCTCCACTATATATAGGGGCAATGGCAAGGGGAGGCGCCCTAGGGTTTCCCCTAGGGGGGCGGCGGCCAGGGCAGATGGGATCTCCCCTTTGGGTGACTTGGCCCCCAAGCTAGGAGGTGGGAACCCTAGATGGGGCGCCCCAAACCCCTGGTCATGTGGTAATAGGTGAGGGGGGCGCACAGCCCCTTAGTGGGCTGGTTTGCCCCCTTCCCTTGGCCCATGAAGCCCCCCAACACTTTGACGGGGCTCCCGAAACACCTTTCGGTCATGCTGGTCATCACCCGGTACCTCCGGAACACTTCCGGACTCCAAAACCCTTCGTCCAATATATCAATCTTCACCTCTAGACCATTCTGGAACTCCTCCTAACGTCCGGGATCTCATCCGGGACTCCGAACAACATTCGGTAACCGCGTACATACTTTCCCTATAACCCTAGCGTCATTGAACCTTAAGTGTGTAGACCCTACGGGCTCGGGAATAATGCACACATGACCGAGACATCTCTCTGGTCAATAACCAACAGCGAGATCTGGATACCCATGTTGGCTCCCACATGTTCCACGATGATCTCATTGGATGAACCACAATGTCAAGGATTCAGTCAATCCCGTATACAATTCCCTTTGTCTACCGGTATAGTACTTGCCCGAGATTCGATCGTCGGTATCCCGATACCTTGTTCAATCTCGTTACCGGCAAGTCTCTTTACTCGTTCCATAACACATCATCCCGTGATCAACTCCTTGGTCATATTGTGCACATTATGATGATGTCCTACCGAGTGGGACCAGAGATACCTCTCTGTTTACACGGAGTGACAAATCCCAGTCTCGATTCGTGCCAACCCAACAGACACTTTCGGAGATACCCGTAGTGCACCTTTATAGCCACCCAGTTACGTTGTGGTGTTTGGTACACCCAAAGCATTCCTACGGTATCCGGGAGTTGCACAATCTCATGGTCTAAGGAAATGATACTTGACATTAGAAAAGCTTTAGCAGACGAATAAATAATGCAGTAACTTCTAACATAATTCCAACAGACTCTTAGCATCGCTACGAGTGAGAAAGTCTCATCGTAGTCAACTCCTTGAACTTGTCGGGAAACATCTTAATGACAAGTCGAGCTTTCTTAATGGTGACACTTACCATCATTGTCTGTCTTCCTTTTAAAATCCATCTGCACCCAATAGCCTTACGACCATCAAGTGGTCTTTCAAAGTCTATACTTTCTTTTATACATGGATCCTATCTCGGATTTTATGGCCTCGAGCCATTCTTCGGAATCTGGGCCCACCATCACTTCTCCATAGCTCGTAGGTTCATTGTTGTCTAGCAACATGACTTCCAAGACAGGATTACGTATCACTCTGAAGTAGTATGCATCCTTGTCGACCTATGAGGTTTGGTAGTGACTTGATTCGAAGTTTCATGATCACTATCATAAGCTTCCACTTCAATTGGTGTAGGTGCCACAGGAACAACTTCATGTGCCCTGCAACACACTAGTTGAAGTGACGGTTCAATAACCTCATCAAGTCTCCACCATCCTCCCACTCAATTCTTTCGAGAGAAACTTTTCCTCGAGAAAGGACCCGTTTCTAGAAACAATCACTTTTGCTTCCGGATATGAAATAGGAGGTATACCCAACTATTTTTGGGTATTCTATGAAGATGCATTTTTCCTCTTTGGTTTCGAGCTTATCAGCCTGAAACTTTTTCACATAAGCATCGCAGCCCCAAACTTTTAAGAAACGACAGCTTAGGTTTCTCTAAACCATAGTTCATACGGTGTCGTCTCAACGGAATTGTGTGGTGCCCTATTTAAAGTGAGTGTGGTTGTCTCTAATGCCTAACCCATAAACGATAGTGGTAATTCGATAAGAGACATCATGGTATGCACCATATCCAATAGGGTGCAATTGTGATGTTCGGACACACCATCACACTATGGTGGTCCAGGCGGTATTAGTTGTGAAATAATTTCCACAATGTCTTAATTGTGTGCCAAACTCATAACTCAGATATTCATCTCTATGATCATATCATAGACATTTTATCATCTTGTCACGACGATCTTCAACTTCACTTTGAAATTACTTAAACCTTTCAATAATTCAGACTTGTGTTTCATCAAGTAAATATACTCAGCATCTACTCAAATCATCTGTGAAGTAAGAACATAACGATATCCACTGCGTGCCTCGGCACTCATTGGACTGCACACATCAAAATGTATTACTTCCAACAAGTTGCTTTCTTGTTCCATCTTACTGAAAACGAGGCCTTTTCAGTCATCTTGCCCATGTGGTATGATTTGCATGTCTCAAGTGATTCAAAATCAAGTGAGTCCAAACGATCCATCTGCATGGAGTTTCTTCATGCATATCTACCAATAGACATGGTTCGCATGTCTCAATCTTTTCAAAAACGAGTGAGTCCAAAGATCCATCAACATGGAGCTTCTTCATGCGTTTTATACCAATGACTCAAATGGTAGTGCCACAAGTACGTGGTACTATCATTACTATCTTATATCTTTTGGCATGAACATATGTATCACTACGATCGAGATCAATAAACCATTCATTTTAGGTGCAAGACCACTGAAGGTATTATTCAAATAAACAGAGTAACCATTATTCTCCTTAAATGAATAACCGTGTGGCGATAAACATAATCCAATCATGTCTAGGCTCAACGCAAACACCAAATAACAATTATTTTGGTTTAACACCAATCCCGATGGTAGAGGGAGTGTGCGATGTTTGATCACATCAACCTTGGAAACACTTCCAACACATATCGTCATCTCACCTTTAGCTAGTCTCCGCAGCCTTTTATTTCGAGTTACTAACACTTAGCAACCGAACCGGTATTTATTACCCTGGTGCTACTAGGAGTACTAGTAAAGTACACAATAATATGACGTATATCCAAAATACTTCTGTCGACCTTGCCAGCCTTCTCATCTACCAAGTATCTTGGGTAGTTCTGCTTCAGTGTCCGTTCCCCTCATTATAGAAGCACTTAGTCTCGGGTTTGGTTCAACCTTGGGTTTCTTCACTAGAGCAGCAACTGATTTGCCGTCTCATGAAGTATCCCTTCTTTCCCTTGCCCTTCTTGAAACTAGTGGTTTAACCATCAACAATTGATGCTCCTACTTGATTTCTACTTACGCGGTGTCAAACATCGCGAGTTGCTCAAGGATCATCATGTCTATCCCTGATATGTTATAGTTCACCACGAAGCTCCAATAGCTTGGTGGCAGTGACTATGGAGAACCATCACTATCTCATCTGGAAGATTAACTCCCACTCGATTCAAGCGATTGCAGTACTCAGACAATCTGAGCACATGCTCAACGATTGATTTTTTCTCCCTTAGTTTGCAGGCTTAAGAAACTTGTCAGAGGTCTCATGCCTCTTAACGTGGGCACTAGTCTGAAATTCCAATTTCAGTCTTTGGAACATCTCATATGTTCTGCGACGTTTCAAAAACGTCTTTGGTGCCACAATTCTAAACCGTTAGTATTACATACTGAACTATCACGTAGTCATCAAAACGTGTATGTCAGATGTTTCCCAACATCTACAGACGATGCTCGAGGTTCAACACACTAAGCGGTGCATTAAGGACATAACCCTTCTGTGGAGCAATGAGGACAATCCTTAGTTCACGGACCCAGTCCGCATAATTGCTACTGTCAACTCTCAACTAAATTTTCTCTAGGAACATATCTAAAACAGTAGAACCAAAGCGTGTGCTACGACATAATTTGCAAAGACCTTTTGACTATGTTCATGATAATTAAGTTCATCTAATCAAATTATTCAATGAACTCCCACTTAGATAGACATCCCTCTAGTCATCTAAGTGATACATGATCCGAGTCAACTAGGCCGTGTCCGATCATCACGTGAGACGGGCTAGTCATCATCGGTGAACATCTTCATGTTGATCGTATCCACTATACGACTCATGTTCGACCTTTCGGTCTTCCGTGTTCCGAGGCCATGTCTGTACATGCTAGGCTCGTCAAGTTAACCTAAGTGTATTGCATGTGTAAATCTGGCTTACACCCATTGTATGCGAACGTTAGAACCTATCACACCCGATCATCACGTGGTGCTTCGAAACAACGGACCTTAGCAACGGTGCACAGTTAGGGGGAACACTTTCTTGAAATTATTGCGAGGGATCATCTTATTTATGCTACCGTCGTTCTAAGAAAATAAGATGTAAACATGACAAACATCACATGCAAATCATAAAGTGACATGACATGGCCAATATCATCTTGCGCCTTTGATCTCCATCTTCGAGGCGCGGCATGAACACCATCATCACCGGCATGACACCATGATCTCCATCATCATGATCTCCATCATCATGTCTTCATGAAGTTGCCTCGCCAACTATTACTTCTAATACTATGGCTAACGGTTAGCAGTAAAGTAAAGTAATTACATGGCGTTTTCATTGACATGCAGGTCATAAATAAATTAAGACAACTCCTATGGCTCCTGCCGGTTGTCATACTCATCGACATGCAAGTTGTGATTCCTATTACAAGAACATGATCAATCTCATACATCACATATATCATTCATCACATCCTTTTTGCCATATCACATCACATAGCATACCCTGCAAAAACAAGTTAGACGTCCTCTAATTGTTGTTGCATGTTTTATGTGGCTGCTATGGGTTTCTAACAAGAACGTTTCTTACCTACGCAAAACCACAACGTGATATGCCAATTGCTATTTACCCTTCATAAGGACCCTTTTCATCGAATCCTATCCGACTAAAGTGGGAGAGACAGACACCCGCCAGCTACCTTATGCATCAAGTGCATGTCAGTCGGTGCAACCTATCTCACGTAAGTGTACGTGTAAGGTCGGTCCGGGCCGCTTCATCCCACAATGACGCCGAATCAAGATAAGACTAGTAACGGCAAGCAAATTGAACAAATCATCGCCCACAACTACTTTGTGTTCTACTCATGCATAGAATCTACGCATAGACCTAGCTCTGATACCACTGTTCGGGATCATAGCAATAATTCAAAAAAATTCCTACATGTCACCAAGATCAATCTAGGAGATACTAGCAATGAGAGAGAGGGAGTGCATCTTCATACCCTTGAAGATCTCTAAGCGGAAGCGTTGCAAGAACGCGGTTGGTGGAGTCGTACACGCAGCGATTCAGATCGTGGTTGATTCCGGTCTAAGCGCCGAATAACGGCGCCTCCGCTTCAACACACGTACAGCCCGGTGATGTCTCCCGCGCCTTGATCCAGCAAGGAGAGAGGTAGAGGTTGGGGAAGACTCCATCCAGCAGCAGCACGATGGCGTGGTGGTGGTGGAGGAGCGCGGTACTCCTGCAGGGCTTCGCCAAGCACTACGAGAGACGAGGAGGGAGAGAGGTAGGGCTGCGCCTTGGGAGAGAGAGACTCGTGTGTTGTGCAGCCCCAAAACCTCCACTATATATAGGGGAAAGGGCAAGGGGAGGCGCCCTAGGGTTTCCCCTAGGGGGGCGGCGGCCAGGGCAGATGGGATCTCCCCTTTGGGTGACTTGGCCCCCAAGCCAGGAGGTGGGGACCCTAGATGGGGCGCCCCAAACCCCCTGGTCATGTGGGAATAGGTGAGGGGGGCGCACAACCCCTTAGTGGGCTGGTTTGCCCCCTTCCCTTGGCCCATGAAGCCCCCCAACACTTGCCGGGGCTCCCGAAACACCTTTCGGTCATGCTGGTCATCACCCGGTACCTCCGGAACACTTCTGGACTCCAAAACCCTTCGTCCGATATATGAATCTTCACCTCCGGACCATTCTGGAACTCCTGATGTCCGGGATCTCATCCGGGACTCCGAACAACATTCGGTAACCGCGTACATACTTTCCCTATAACCCTAGCGTCATCGAACCTTAAGTGTGTAGACCCTACGGGCTCGGGAATAATGCAGACATGACTGATACATCTCTCTGGTCAATAACCAACAGCGGGATCTGGATACCCATGTTGGCTCCCACATGTTCCACGATGATCTCATTGGATGAACCACAATGTCAAGGATTCAGTCAATCCCGTATACAATTCCCTTTGTCTACCGGTATAGTACTTGCCCGAGATTCGATCGTCGGTATCCCGATACCTTGTTCAATCTCGTTACCGGCAAGTCTCTTTACTCGTTCCGTAACACATCATCCCGTGATCAATTCCTTGGTCACATTGTGCACATTATGATGATGTCCTACCGAGTGGGCCCAAAGATACCTCTCTGTTTACACGGAGTGACAAATCCCAGTCTCGATTCGTGCCAACCCAACAGACACTTTCGGAGATACCCGTAGTGCACCTTTATAACTACCCAGTTACGTTGTGGCGTTTGGTACACCCAAAGCATTCCTACGGTATCCGGGAGTTGCACAATCTCATGGTCTAAGGAAATGATACTTGACATTAGAAAAGCTTTAGCAGACGAACTATATGATCTTGTGCTAGGCTTAGGATTGGGTCTTGTCCATCACATCATTCTCCTAATGATGTGATCCCGTTATCAATGACATCCAATGTCCATGGTCAGGAAACCATGACCATCTATTGATCAACGAGCTAGTCAACTAGAGGCTTACTAGGGACATTTTGTGGTCTATGTATTCACACATGTATTACAGTTTCCGGTTAATACAATCATAGCATGAACAATAGACAATTATCATGAACAAGGAAATACAATAATAACCATTTTATTATTGCCTCTAGGGCATATCTCCAACACTTTGTTCCTCGGTGAGGAGAGCTTGGAACAGTGGAGAGAGGAGGGGTCGACCAATCAAGGTGGCCGGCAGGAGGGACAAGGAAAGATCGAGCGAGACGGCGGCGTGCTTTGCGAACAGAGGGAGCGAAAGAAATGAGGGACTTCTCCCATGAGTCGTGACTGGTGTTTTCTCGTCCCCGGGATTCGGCGAGGGAGGGCCAAAGTTTCCCTGACTTGGGCCTCGACCAAATGGCCCTTCAAAATTCCCTAGGAGAGGTTAGCACGTGACTTTCTATCCCTGGGATTGGGCCGGGATACCTGGGTTTTCCCCATGAACCAAACGAGTCCTTAGAAGGATCCAGAAAACTTGATGTATACTCCGAGATGCTGGATTTGTGGAGGGTTCTATCTCTTGATACATAGATAACTAGGATCGTGTAACCCTAGGACTCCCCCACCCCATTATTTGTAAAAACAGATGGCCCTGACTCATAGACAGCAGAAGAAATCTCATGGTAGATTATTTGTACTTTGTACTCACCCTAGCGCAATAAACACAAGCAGGACATAGGGTATTATCAATAAAACCCCGGGTCCTTGTTACCATCACTCCTAGATGTGTATCTTAGGATCCCCTGCCTCGAGATCTGCCGGTTTAGGTTCCTTCAGTGGTGGCCCATACAGGTCTTACTAGGTGATCGTCACGGATCGATGGGAATCAAGATCAACGCTCCGATCGGCGTTGGTGCAGTTTTCATGCTGGGCAGATGTTCGTCTTTGGCGGTGTCACCCTCGTTGCCAACTCGGCTCGCCACCTCGGCCAAGTAGAGTCCTTCGCTCCTAGTCGGACTGTCAGGTTCGGCAGTATAGAGTACACTACGGGTTGTTGCCGAGAGCTGATATTCACAAACTTGGTGCCATGCTAAGATGAGGAGCAGTACGGACCTCTTATCTTGGATCCGATGTCAGAACGAGTACATGATATGCGTGAGAATTCTCTTCCGGGGTCGATCTAAGATTAGATCCCAAAGCCGCATCCCCCGACCCTGTTTTTGGATCATGCTAAGGAGGAACACGCATAATATTTTCCAAGGTTGATGTCACATTAGATCTCGATACCACTCTCCCTGTATTCAGCATCAGACCAGACTCAGGAGGAGCGTGAGAAGCTTCTTCAAGATGAGTTGTTAGATCGTTTGCAACGCCGGATGACCTGATCTCGGTGTATGATCGGATCTAAGAATCCTTGAGAAGAGTCAATTTTTTACGACCCACCCACCACCCATCTTGTTGCTAACAACGAAGATCTAAATGACGTCCTAGAAAGTATCGTAGACAAGACCGAAGACATGGACGAAGAGGGTGGGGAGTCTACCGACAACCCGCCAATGGCCACGACGCCCTCGGGCAATTGGAAGGTACATATGATATCTACATGATCGACATACCACGTGCCAATCACAAACATGAAGCCAACAACTGCGACTGAAATGGCACCAATGGCAACAAAAACGGCCCCCATGCGAAAATGTGGGTGACCCTCAAATTGACCTTAGTTTTGAGGATGAGGATGTACTAAATGAGCCGCTTGACAGTTGGCGCCACCATGCGTTAAGGAGGAGGCGGAGTTCACCGGGACTTCAAGAATGAGCTCTTTCTAGGCTAGGTGGAGTTGAACAAAAGAAAGCAGGGCACATCCAGGACAGCTGCCAAGCACGGCAGAAACCTGCTCATGGACATGGACGCCGCTGCGAGCCACAGTGGGGGTGTCTAAACGAGCTTGGTAAAAGGACCAGGCATAGGAGACCGGCCTCCCTGTCAGGAGGGCCGGTGGTCTAATAAGGGCAAGCATGCTCCCGAGGCAGCGGCACAACGAGGGCAGCTTAGCTACACGAAGTAAGTCCGATACGAACTACCTCCCCAAGGAGAAGCACCTAGCCCCGCCCGAGGATGAGCCTCCTTGGACAATCTATCAATCCAGACGCCACCCAAAGTCTTTTTCCGAGCAAGCATAGCGGTTACATTGGAAGGCCAAGGGTAAGGACTCCTCCAAATATAACATGGGGGGTGAGTTCAACGATGCACGTCGCAAGATTGAGGCAGCACGAGGTCAGGGAGACCCATCGTTGATGTATCTGCCATGTCTCTCTGATCAGGTGATCGCTCATGAGTTCTCACCTGACTTCAAGATGTTAAATGTGATAAGTACGACGGGAACATGCACCCCTCTGTCTAGATCGAGGACTATACCCCCGCGATCCACATAGTAAATGACGATGACTGTACCGAGAGTACAGATGAATTGCCACCAACTCCGGTGCCCTATGATCTTTGAGCTCTATCTCGAGTTGAAAACCTGGACCGGCGTGATGCCGTTCTTGACTTCCCCACTCCTAGTGTTCCTCCCTTCTTCCAATCCCTCCTTCCATGTCTCCAGTCCTTAATCCCCTTCCTCCGTTTCTCTATCTTGATTCTCCACCACCACCCTCAATCCTTCTCCCTCCACCACAAATCCCAAATCTACCGGTGCCATTCATCAATCCTGTAGAAGAATTCGAGATCGACCCATTGCTTTTGTGGGAAATAGCCTATACCATGTCAATGCATCTTCCTTCAAAGATAAGGGGAAGACCTTCTTCTTAATAACATCTTCGGGTACACCTGCAAGCTTAAATAATCCACAAACTTCATCCACATATATTAGGTGCTCATCAGGATGCATTGTTCCGTCTCCTGCAAAAGGATTAGCTAGCAGTTTTTCTAACATACCCGAAGGAATTTCAAAGCAGACATTTTCATTTTTAGTAGGTTCAGTAGGTTGAGGAGCAACTCTTTGCTCTACTGGTCGGGGTGAAGATACCCTGAACAAGCCCCTCGGAGGATTACTTTCCATAGTAACAAGTGACAATAAATTTCAGCACACTATATAAATTTTCCTTACCAAATTCCACCTACCAAAGGCGCTTCACTCCCCGGCAATGGCGCCAGAAAAGAGTCTTGATGACCCACAAGTATAGAGGATCTATCGTAGTCCTTTCTATAAGTAAGAGTGTCGAACCCAACGAGGAGCAGAAGGAAATGATAAGCGGTTTCCAGGAAGGTATTCTCTGCAAGTACTGAAATAAGTGGTAACAGATAGTTTTGTGATAGGATAATTTGTAACGAGCAACAAGTAACAAAAGTAAATAAAGTGCAGCAAGGTGGCCCAAGCCTTTTTGTAGCAAAGTACAATCCTGGACAAACTCTTATATAGAGAAAAGCGCTCCCGAGGACACATGGGAATATCGTCAAGCTAGTTTTCATCACGTTCATATGATTCGCGTTCGATACTTTGATAATTTGGTATGTGGGTGGACCGGTGCTTAGGTACTGTCCTTACTTGGACAAGCATCCCACTTATGATTAACCTCTATTGCAAGCATCCGCAACTACAACAAAAGTATTAAGGTAAACCTAACCATAGCATGAAACATATGGATCCAAATCAGCCCCTTACGAAGCAACACATAAACTAGGGTTTAAGCTTCTGTCACTCTAGAAACCCATCATCTACTTATTACTTCCCAATGCCTCCCTCTAGGCCCAAATAATGGTGAAGTGTTATGTAGTCGACGTTCACATAACACCATGTAATGCCCCGAGACCGATGTGCCAGGTGTCCTCCAGTTATTCGCTGTTGTTGCCTTGTATTTTGCTTGTGTGTCATGCATCTCATATCATGTCATCATGTGCATCGCATTTGCATACATGCTCGTCTCAGGCTTCCGAGCATTTTCCCCGTTGTCCGTTTTGCAATCCGGCGCTCCTATGTCCTCCGGTGTCCCTTTCTACCTCTTTTCGTGTGCGGGTGTTAAACGTTTTCGGATTGGACCGAGACTTGTCATGCGGCCTTGGTTTACTACCGGTAGACCGCCTATCAAGTTTTGTGCCATTTGGACTTCGTTTGATACTCCAATGGTTAACCGAGGAACCGAAAAGGCCTCTGTGTGTTGCAGCCCAACACCCCTCAAAGTGTCCCAAAACCCACCTAAACCTCCTCCATCATCTAGATCGTTCGATCACGATCGCGTCGCCGCAAACCGCACCTCATTTGGAGCTTCCTAGCTCCCTCTACCTCTATAAATAGACCCCTCCATTTCATTCCCGGATCTTCTTCCCCTAACCCTAGAAAATCTCATGCTGCCGCGCTGGACATGTCCGTTCCGGCCGGACGTCCAGCCGCCGCCGCCTCAGACCAATAGAGCGACGCCACCTGTCCCCGCCGACGCCAGGCCCGCGCGACCCAGCGCCGGCCCTCCCCGCGCCTGACCGGGCCGCCGCCTCCTCGTGCCTCCCCGCGCCTGCCTCCTCCCGCACGCCGCTCCTCTCCTTCGACGCCGGCGCCGCCCGCCACCGCACCGAGCCGGCCTCGCCGCCGCAGCGCTCGCCCGCGCCGCCCGCGCCCCGAGGCGGCCACCGGAACCCTGCGTGCACGCGCGCCCATGGAGGAGCACGCCGGCCGCCGCCTCTTCCTCTCTCGCCGGCGCACCTCCTCCGGCCTCCCTCGTCGTCTCTGGCGATGTCCCGCTCCATCTCTGACCAGTGAACCTCGGGAGTCGTGTGCGTGCTACAGTAACCGCAAGATCCAGATCTAGTCCTCGGTTGACTTTTTCCTCCCGAAACCCTAACTTTTTGCATACTTTGATGCATCATAACTTCCTCACCGTGGCTCCGATTCGTGCGTGTAGCATATCAACATGTTTGTCTCGTCGAGTACTTCATTTCATCTCATTGCATCATTTTCATTTGAGCTCATCTTGATGCCCGAAATGCTGTTGGAAGATGGCTATGTGATGTTAGTTTCAGATCCGTATCAGCATATTGCACTTTTGTCATTTTTGCCATGATTAATATGTGCATGATATGATCCTGAGCTCTACATGTGTTTTATAGTATGCCATGCCATATTTAGAGGGGTGTATGCCATGTATTTTTGTGATCTCTGTGGTGACTAGCACAAGCATGCAAAGTAGCTTACTTAATGTTGCTGATTTCACGGACTTAGAAATATTCTAAGTCTTTGTCCTATTATTATTTTTATGCCATGTGTTCATGTTGCTACCGAGAGATCTATGCCTCTTTTGAGCATGATCAATAAGGATGTTTTGTAGATAATATTGTGCTCTATCCATCCATGCACTACTAGGAAAAGGCATGCTAGTCGCGCACCGAATTTGCCTTCTAATGACGCACTACCGGTTCGCCACTAGCATCACGCCATTAGAATTAAATTCTAATGGCGCACCACTGGTGCGCCATTAGTATCTGGTGTTCTACACCACGTAGTGCGCCATTAGTATAGCCTGCAGTGCGCCATTAGAATGCCTCCCAGGAGGCCATATGTACCCATGTGCTTTGGCATTCTAATGGCGCACCAGCAGTTAATGCGCCATTAGTGTGATGATCACAGTGCGCCATTAGTGTCTTGTGTGGTGCGCCATTAGTATGAATATTAGGTTTTTTTTTTGCTTTTCTGATTTTTGCACAGGTTACAAAATATATTATTGGACAGAATATAGACAGCAGCACACAGCAACATCAGATTCATCGAATACAATAGAAGATTAGTCTCCGAATACAATTCATCATATTAGTCTCTGAATTCAAAAGACCGAACAAAGATAAAACATTACAAGTCTCAAGACCACGAGTATCGAGTTTGCCTTCACATTACAAGTCGATATCGATCATCTAAACTACCATCACATAGAAGAGAGCTGTGGTCATCACGATGAGCATCATCGCGATCAAACTGGTCTTCATCCGGTTGCTCCAACGCTCCCTCCTCTCTCCCGCTAGATAGCGGGCGTATCTACATTCGGCCTCCGCCCTAGTGGTGTACCCTTTGTAACTGTTACCGCTGAAATGGTGAACCTGTCTCCGACACTCCTCCCAGTCGTCGTAGACTCCGGGAACCTTACCCTTGTACACGACATACGACGGCATCTCTATGCACAAGCCAAACAACAGACAATACATAAGCAATATGTAAGTATGCAACAAAAGGATCGGAAGAGAAAAGCAAGACATTAATAGCACGATTCATGGTCCTACTAATAAATAGCATCGATTACATCTAAGTTGAACGACTGTCCAAACCAAAGAGACATACGAATTCATTAAAGTATAATTACAGCATGAGCCAATCAATGTTTCAGAACTACACATCACTACTTTCGACTCGACTCATCGGACAGGAACGTGGATGAAGCCGCCGTCTGTCGTGATGGTCATGAAATCGCGGTCGTTGTCACCCTGCATTTGTAGCGTTTCATCTATCTCACTGTTGGACGGTTCATATTTGAGGAATAACTGCCCCGAGGTATGAAGGACATCTTGATGGATGATGTCCGCAAACTCTGACTGGATGCGAAAGAATTCTTGTCTGAGGTCCGCGTCCTGGACTGCCGACAAGCTCGCGGCCCAATCTTTGAGATTATCTGGTAGCAGAAGTTGATGATGGTCCCTTACGATCGCCCGCATGTGATGGATGGCGTAGTAGGCATCCTTCTGACCGCCAGGCGGCTGCTTGACGCAGCAGAACTTCGTATTGTGTGAGAACATGTGCTTGCCATACTTACGAACTGCCCTGGTGAAGGTGCCTCCAGATTTGGTGTAGCCGGGGAGAACATCATCAGGAACTTTCTTGACATTTGTGTAGTCTATGTTGGAGTTACGGTTCGGGTCGAAATACGTGGCCATGGAATATTTCGGGCTTAAGAGGATGAGTGTGCAATGTGTGTCACTGCACAGAACACGGAATGTTAGAAAAAAAAGAACGATCGAAATCTAAGAAATCATATGTTACGGGGCAGTTAAGGGATGACTTACTCGGGAAAGTAAGCCACAAGGAAGTTATCCTTATCTGGGTTTGCCAGAATGACGCCTTCGAGGTGTGAACTCGCAACTTGGCGGTCCCCAGCGCTGCTCAAGTGCTTGGCACGCATGTAGAAGGGGTCGACTATCACGATGTCCGGGGTCTTGTCTCTAATGATCCGCATCTCCATACTCAGCGAAAACAGCCGAACGAAGGTGTAGTGCAGCGGATGAAGGTTAAACATAGCAAAGATGTCATCAAACCGCAGGACGATCGTACCCCCGATGTCGCCATCCACAAAGCCCTTGCCCTCTGGCACCTTGGCCACGAAAACCGGGTATGCCACATCCTTCTCTCTGAGACGCCGCTTCTCCAAAGAAAGAACACTATCGTGCAGACTCCACATAGCACCGGTTGCAGCATTCAGCATATTTGGCGGTAGCATCGCCCTACCCGCCACATGCACCCTCCTAGAGATATCCTTAGGTGAAGGTGGACCGTCCTGAGCATGGATCAAACCCGGTGCCGGCTGGCTCGCACCGGCACCCTTGTTAGTCTTCCGTTTCCGTCCCTTCTTCTTGATCTCCTGTAATGGGACCGAGTTCTGCTCACAGACCGCCTTCTTGAGCGTGTTGGGGCTGATAATATTTCGCACCTCAGCTATCTGAGGCTCGGTGAAGGCGGGAGCTGGAGGCGTGTCCTGAGAACTGAACGCCAGACGACGCCTGTTGCAATTGGAATTCTCCGCTGTACCAGCTAGATCGTGGTGGTCTTGGTTGGGTTCTTGAGACAGAGGCCCGTAGAACTCGTTAGTGTACCCATGTTCGGCAAAGTACTTATCAACGTTGGTAAATGTACCGTCGTCGTTGTCGTCGCCGTCCGGATCCTGTGCCATAGGGCTGTCCGGATCCTGTGCCATAGGGATGTCCGGCAGGTCCGGTAGCGTTGCGGCGTTCTTGCCATGGCTTGGCGCCGGCACGACTGGCGGTCTTGTCTGTGGGGTGGTGTCCCCCGCCCCCAAACGAATCTGGCTCTTCGGCCAAAGCAGGGGCCAGTTTACGCAGGCGCTGAGGGTCATCTCATATTCTTTGTCGGCCCCAGCGGGTCGAATCGGAGGTAACAGCTCGTCGCAGCCCGGCAGCACCCGAACCACTTCAACCCTATACATTGTGGGTGGCATCGGATTACTGTGGAACATGGGGTTGCCCGGTTGAACGATTCTGCCCTTGGCGACATCGACCAACTCGGCGCCCACGAAGTGCAGAAGAGTGCAAGGAACGTCGGCGGTGCCCTGCGAAAACATGTACAGGGCGTCAGGGATGCCCAGTCAAAGGCAAGGAGATGAAGTCATTGGCCTAGAGGCTTAGTTACCGTGATGCCGTCGAGCTCGGCTAATGTCGAGGCATCGCCAACGGCGGGCGTGCAACTGACGGAGGGGGCACTTGTTGGCGAGGTGCCGGCCGGCGTACACCCGGGTGCATTAAGCTCCAATGCCCGTGCCGGCGCCGGAGACACGAATACCGCCTCCACCGGAGACACCAATGGCGCCGCCGGAGACACCAATGGCGCCGCCTGCGCGCTGTGCGAGTTGCTGGCCGTGAAGCTGGGAACCGGGGGAGGCCCCTGTTGGCTACCCGCAATCCACGTCGTCAGCCCATGAATCAACGTAGGCACCATGGCGTTGAGCGTCGTTCCAAGTTGTTGTTGCACTTGCTCTTGGACAAGCTCCGGAATCCGCACCACTTGTGCCTTGAGTTCTTCAACCTCGCGCGTCTGGCTTTCTGAGCTGGTCTTTTTCTCCTTCCGCACACCAGCGGTATAGTATGACCCCCTTTTTGTGGACAAGCCTTTGCCGGCCACACGACCAGCTGACGTCGGCTTAGTGAGCTTATCCTTGTTTTTCATTACGTTCAACGCCCTATTTACGTTCAACGACCCCGCGCTACTGCTTTTAGTGTCTTGCGAAAGGAATGTGAACCATTTAGAAATATTGGGGATTAATTAGAGTGCAACCATATGGAGCTAATTACGCGGGGGTGTATTCCTTGCCAGAAGAAGCTCAAGCGCCCTGGTCTTCGGATCCGTGGTAAGCTCCTTTGTTATCGGGTCCTCCTTGTACCGGGCCCTAACATAGTTCCTGGTCTGCTTGTCACCGCTGTATTTCTTGAAGCGGGGCGGTAGGCCTTGCTCGGCACGCTCCGCGTCCTCCTTGTCCCATATAGGCTCCGCCACTCTGTAACCGCCGGGACCGAGTTTGTGTTCTCCTAAGTTCAACTCCCGCATTTCTTTCCCCCACTGACTTGATTCGGAGGTTGCACTGCTCTCGCACTTGATCTTGAACTCCTTGTACTCATCTTCGCTCATCAAAGGATATTTCGCCTTGATCTTCTCATAACTATCACCTTTATCAATCATTCTCTTCACCGCGCTTGTCCAAGTAGACAGGGCTGTGCTCATCTTCGTGAGGGCGGCACTGTTCACTTTATTCCTTAAGAGGCGTGTGTTTTCAAATTCGGCGGGGAACTTGTATCGTTCGTGCAGCTTCGTGAAGAGGAGGTTGCGCAAATTCCCTCAGTCCTTATGCCTAAGGTTCTCGGTGTTGATCGAGACGGTGCTCCGGAGAATGCACCCGAGCTGAACCGAGTACCCCTTGACTATATGTTTGGGCTCCGTTGGATTCCCGTCGGAGTCCACTTGATTGAATTCCTCCTTGAGGGTGCGGAGCGCATTTGGGCACCGGTCCTTCCTTTGCTTCTTCGGTTGGCTGCCATCTGTGTGTGCGCCGCCATCATCTGTGGTGGCATCCTCAGCGGCACCATCAGTGGTGTCATCCCCGACGCCACTAGGGGTTGTGTAGTCAGGATCGGTGTCTTCCGCGGCGTCCTCATAGCGGTGAGGTTCTTCCTCCATCTCCTGGGACAACTCCTAGAATTGCTTGCCGCCTGAACCGCCGGCCTCATCGTTGTGGGCCATGTTTCGCTCTAAATAGGAAAAAAGTTTGGTCAAAAAGTTGGTTATTGTCAAGGAACAAGATCATGGTCTCATCATTTAGGGTTTGTCGACACCGAGGCAGTCTAGGAAAAAATAAATCCGCAAGTCAATATATCAGGACCCATCACATCTTCATAGACTCGATGGGGCCTCAAATGCCCTTCCTCATCTACAACTAGTTGTCCGCCTCAATCGATGGGTTTTCTCACATTTTTCTGATTCAAACTAGATTTCGATGGCTGTTAGGTTATTCGGAAGCAGTAGCAACTTGTAGAGGGTGCAAACTAGCCAGCATTGGGAAGTTCCAGTCTACTAGTAGAGGGAAAAACATGAGGAGCAGCTTGTAGGTTTGCTTGCTCCGGTGGGACGGGATGGAGGATATAGCTGTAGCACCCCTATATCGTACATAGATTTATTTTTTGCCCTGTTGCTCTTACTAGTTTTAGCTTATCAAAGTGGATGTATGTATCACATGTTTCTAAAACTAGATTTGTATTACTGGTAGGTTATTTTGTGTATGTGATCTAAAATAAATACAAAAATTATTTTTTGCCCTGCTTCTCTTACTAGTTTTAGCTTATCAAAGTGGATGTATGTATCATATTCTTCTGGTGAATGAGAGAGTGAGGGGTAAACCACAAGCTAGACAAGTGAAGGTGGTGGAGTGGTGCTGCATCCCCATCCATCCATCCATCTATCCATCCATCTGCATCATCTCTTTTGACTTGACCACATTGGCTCATAGCTAATCTAGCCAAGCTACCTAGATCCACCTGCTTGCTTGTTGCACATTGTGTGGAGGGAGCAGATCTCGCCACTGCTTAAGTGTAAAGCTAGATAGTGTGTGTGTGAGAGTCCACTTAGCTGAAAATGTTGGGAGACATGATTTATCTGTTCAATCACCATCACACACACTCAGATTAACATTCAACACCTGAACTAGAGTTAACAAATTGGGCATCTTCTAGGTCAAACTATAAATGTTGATTAATTTTTGTTTCATTCAGAATCGGGCACCTTCTAGGTCAAGAAAATTGGGCATGACCTTTGCTAATTTTCTTGACCTAGGAGTGCCCCATTCTCAACCGAAACGGAAATTAATCAACATTTCAGGAGAAAGGGGTCATTTCAAAAGATCACAAGTAGCAGCAGCATCACAAGTTGACAAAATCACAAGTAGCAGCAGCATCACAAGTAGTGCAGCAGCAGCAGCATCACAAGTAGTACATCAGCAGTAGTGAATAAAATTTTTATATGAAGTTTCTGAAATTTATGGAAGTTTCTAGTACACTAAAGGAGAGAAAGGAGAGGAAGTACCCTAGCAATCTATGAAAGTGTCCAGTACACTAAACTCCAACTCCGGTACCAGAGGAAATGGGCAGTAGATGGGCAGCACTAGACCACCTACAACATATGCAACAAATTACTCCAGTTAAGTTAAATTACTCCAACTCCTATTTGCAAGATCACAAGTACAACAAGCAGTACTCTAGTTCTATTTGCAACATCACCAACTGCTCTGGGTACAAGAACAAGCAGTACTAACCAGCCGCTCCTTGGAGTGCAGATGCAGCTCCAGCTCCTTGACGTGCAGATGAGCAAATAGTGAGCAAGGACTGAAAGTCAAACACGTACAAAGATAACTAGTACATGGACTAGTAAACAAGGTGAACACACAATTATACTAGCAGATTACTCAATCACAAAGCAAGATTTCGATGACAGTTATTTCTCATAGCATAAAGATGGAGTAGAAGCAGTAGAGAGCGGCAGCAAGAAGGATTTAGAGAAGTGGAGTAGCAGCACTAGGGGCGAGGGGAGAGGAGCAGCAAGGACGAGGAAAGGAGGCGGCGATAGCAGCATGTAGAGCAGCAGAGCAGCGCGGCGGCGCAGGCGTGCAACCACGACAGAGCAGCGGCAGCAGGGTCGCGCAGGCGGGGTCGGGGCTCAGCCGGCGGTAGGCCGAGCGCGATGCGCGGGGCGAGAGCAGAGGCGGGGTCGGTGCAGGCGGGGCGAGGGCGGGCAGCAGCAGGGCAGGTGCTCATCCAGTGCAGAAATCAGGGGGGATTTTGAGCGGGCATAGGATGCAATAGGGAAGGAAGGAGGGGGAGGGAGGAGGAAGGAGGGGTGGTGGCTACCTGCCTATGCACCGGTCGCCGACGTAGCTTCGGCGGCGGCGTTCCTGGGCGGGGGCGGTTGCTCCGGGGACAGGGAGGGAGGCGCTGTGGTGCCGGAGTCGGGGCCGCGGAGGCTGGGCGCGTGTGGCTGCCCGGCTCGAGGAGGCAGGGCGACGGCGGTGGAGCCCGAGGAGGCAGGGCGGCGACGGTGGAGCGGGCGGTGGAAGGAGGGGGTGCGCGTGAGGGTGTGGCGAGGGGGGAAGTGGATCTGGCGAGGGAGGGACGAAGGGATCGGGCGAATTAGCTAGGGGGGACATTACTAATGGCGCACCCCCTGGCGGTGCGCCATTAGAATGTTTTTTTGATAGCAATGGCGCACCCCCGAGCGGTGCGCCATAAGTAATCTTTTTTTGCAAAGCAATGGCGCACCAGCCAGCGGTGCGCCATAAGTAATTTTTTTATTATTTTTTGTTGCATCTAATAATTTTTTAGAAAATGCATATGAATATGAAACAGTAATAAATTTTTATAAAAACACTAATAATTTTTTAAAAAATATCATCAAATTTGTTATTTGAAAATATCATCAAATTTGTTATTTAAAAATATATCAAATTTGTTTTTTTGGATTTTTAGTTGCATTCATTTGTGACGGTGGAGCGGGGGAGGGTGCGGGTGGGATCGAGATGGAGGGGGATCGAGATCGAGATGGAGGGGGAATCGAGATCGAGATGGAGGGGGATCGAGATCAAGTGTCCTCATGAATTCAAAAAGTGCCCATGAAATTTAAAAATATTCATGATATCAAAAAGTGCCCATGAAATACAATTGAGAAATGAAGACTACGATTTAAATACAATCGATCTTAGCTAGCTATCTGTTCACAATCTTCTTGCCCTTCTTTTTCACAAATGGAGTTCTTCTGTGGAACGGACGTCCTTTAGGTAGGGTGGTCCTGCTTCTTCTTGTGGTGTGTGCTGCTACTTCATCGTCGTCGTCATGTTCGATCTTCGGGTCGCCGTACTTGTCGAAGTCTTGCTCATTGGCTACTCCATCCATTCCGATGATCTTCCTTTTGCCTCTCCTCACGACAACACGACTGGGCTTTGACGGGTCGGTAATGAAGAAGCATTGGTCCACTTGGGAAGCCAGTACCCATGGCTCATTTTTCACGGTGACGTTTGCGCCCGCGGTCTTGGATTTGGCTTCGGGTATAACCATGGTGGTGAAATACCGGTCTTCTTTTAGGATGCTCTTGGCCCATCTGACACGGAACATCGGGACCTTCTATCCAGCGTAGCTCAGCTCCCAGATCTCCTTGATCCTTCCGTAGTATCTGTCCTTGTCGTTACCGGTGTAGGATTCCATCGTTACCCCGAAGTTCTGATAACCATCGCTCTTCATGTCCTTGTCCTCGGTGTAGAATGTGTAGCCGTTGATATCGTACGCCTCATAGGTCATCAGGTTGTGCTCGGCGCCCTGTGACAAGGCGAATATGAGTTGTTCTTCCGCGGAAGAATCCTCATGTAAAGGGTATGACAAAAGCTTCTGCTTGAACCAACGCGTGAAACATGAGTTGTGCTCTTTGAGTATATCTCCGTCCGTCCTCTGTTGGCCTCGGTCATTGTACGTCTTCTCAATAAAGGTTTTGTGCTCTACCACCCAAGGATCGACCACGTCTATGTGTTTTAGCGCGACTAGGTTTGCTCTTTCAAAGTCGGCGAGTCGACCCTCGAAGTCGACATGCATTTCGCGGAGACCCTCACGGTGACCCCATCCAGCGAGCCTGCCGAGGTGCCTGTTGACGGGCAGACCAACGGGGTTCTCGATGCCTAGATAATTCGTGCAGTAGGAGATGCACTCTTCAGTCAGAAAGCCCCTGGCTATACTTCCCTCTGGACGTGACATGTTGCGAACGTATCCTTTGATGACACCATTCATCCTTTTGAACGGCATCATGCTGTGCAGGAACGTCGGCCCGAGTTGGATCATATCCTCCACGATATGGACCGGAAGATGCACCATAACGTCGAAGAATGCGGGCGGGAAGTACTGTAACACCCTCGATGCGACTATATCTCCCACGTGTCGAGGCACGACTTAGAGGCATAATCGCATTGAAGGCATATGTCGCAAGTTAGGCAATCTTCACAACATCCCATGTAATATAGATAATAAAAGGGGAGATAACATAGTTGGCTTACACTCGCCACGTCAATCAAGTACATAAATAACATTACATCATCCAAACACTCATGGCCAGACTACAGCGCCAAAATAAAAGATAACCCAACATGCGACACGGTCCCGATCACCCCCAACTGGGCACCACTACTGATCATCAGGAAAGGAAACATAGTATCGTTGAGAGTCCTCGTCGAACTCCCACTTGAGCTCGAGCGCGTCACCTGGAGCGGAATCATCAGGCCCTGCATCTGGTGTAATATTAATCTGTGAGCCACAGGGACTCAGCAATCTCGCACCCTCGCGATCAAGACTATTTAAGCTTATAGGTAAGGCAAGGTAAACATGTGGAGCTGCAGCAAGCGACTAGCATATATGGTGGCTATCCTGTTCGCAAAAGAGAGCGAGAAGAGGAGGCAAAGCGCGAGCGAGAAACTAGAGAGCAACCTGCGCAAGCATTAATCCAACACCGTGTCCACTTCCCGGACTCCGCCGAGAAGAGGCCATCACGGTAACTCACACGGTTGATTCATTTTAATTAAGTTAAGGTTCAAGTTATCTACAACCGGACATTAACAAATTCCCATCTGCCCATAACCGCGGGCACGACTTTCGAAAGTTCAAATCCCTGCAGGGGAGTCCCAACTTAGCCCATGACAAGCTCTCACGTTCAACGAAAGAATAGACCTCCTCCCGAGACGTTTCGATCAGGCTCGGTACCTCGGTTCGTCAAGACACTTCGACAGGTTAAAACTAATCTAGCAACACTGCCTGAATGTGCCGACAAATCCCGATAGGAGCTGCACATATCTCGTTCTCAGGGCACAATCGGATAAGCAATCCGTACAACTAAAACCAGCCCTCGAGTTTCCCCGAGGTGGCGCTGCAAGGGGATCTAGGGTGGACCAACACTCAGAGGAGCGCTGGCCCAGGGGGTTTAAATAAGATGACCCTCGGGCTCCGGAAACCCAAGGAAAAAAAGGCTAGGTGGCAAATGGTAAAACCAAGGTTGGGCATTGCTGGAAAGGCTTTAATCAAGGCGAACTATCAAGGGGTTCCCATTATAACCCAACCGCATAAGGAACGCAAAATCCGGGAACATAACACCGATATAACGGAAACTAGGGCGGCAAGAGTGGAACAAAACACTAGGCGAGAGGCAGAGCCTTCCATCCTTTACCAAGTATATAGATGCATTAAGATAACATGGCAAGATAATGATATCCCAACAAGTAAATAAAGTTCCAACAAGGAACGGTCTCCAATCTTCACCTGCAACTAGCAACGCTATACGAGGGGCTGAGCAAAGCGGTAACATAGGCAATCAACGGTTTGCTAGGACATGGTGGGTTAGAGGTTTGACTTGGCAATTTGGGAGGCTTGAGAGAAAGTGGTAGGCATCGTAGCATTGGCATAGCAAAAGAGCGAGCAATCTAGCATAGCAAAGATAGTAGTGATTTCGAGGGTATGATCATCTTGCCTGCAAAGTTGTCAGAGTTGACTGGATCCTCAAAAGCAAACTCAACGGGCTCCTCATTAGCGAACTCGTCTCCCGGCTCTACCCAAACAAGACAAACAAACAACAAGGACACAATCAACCACATGCAACGATCAAACAATATGATGCAAGGATGGTATGCTATGCGGGATGCGATGCGGGATGCATATGCAAGATTTGACAAGGGATGCATGAACCTGGACTCAACTTGGAAATCCAAGTGTGCCACTGGAAAGATGGGATGAAATCGCTTGAAAATGATATAAAGAACGCCGGAATCGGAGTTACGGTTTGGAAATGGCAAGCAATTCAAATATGACCACGTTCTGCGATTTACAGCAAGTAGCCATCTAAATGCAAAGAGATGAATAAGCTACAGCACCCAAACATGACAACAAAATACATGGCAGGGATGCATTCATGATGCTTAACAAAAGTCTAGCACTGAGCTACGGCCAAAACATCCATTAACAGGTTCAAACAAGCATGGCAAAAATGCATATGGCAAACCGATTTCAGACTTAGTGAAATTAACACTTGTCTGGAATTTCAGATCAGATAGCACTCTTCGGAGCAGCAAAACTACATGCTACAGGACCTGAATATGGCAAAGTAAAGCATGGAATGGAGCTACTCAAAGAGCTTAACAAAAGTCCCTTAGTGACCTTGAGCCAAAAGGGATCAGAAAATACAATTGCAAGCATGTGAACATGGCAAAAACATAATCAGTTCTCAGACTTGGTGAAAACTGGAGCATGCTGAAAACAGATATCAAGTAGGCATGTTTACGAGCTCGATGCACTCACTACAGAGCAAGTCATGATAATCTAAGCTTACACCCATCAAGAATACACAAAATGCAAGCTAGACATGGCAAGAACAATAACATAGCATGCATAGATCAACTACAACATCATCGGCAAAATCGCTAACAAGTAGACAATCTGCCCAGATTCACGAAGTATCAAAAGTAGAGCTCGATTGACTCAAGTTAGGGTGCTCCATAATTGCAAACAAAGACATGGATGGATAGAGCCCTACAAGATTAACAAAACATCCTTACTGATCATCCTCAAAAGAGGCACGGATCACTAGGAAACAACATGAACATATGGCATCATGAGAAAAACAGCTCAAGGACTTGGTGGAAATGCTAAGTCCCTGAAATCAGCATTACCAAGTGCCTCACTTTGCAAGCTTGTGCTAGTTACCACACACATCACAAAAATACATGGGTTGCACCTCTGGAAAGATGGCAAAACCCTTAACAAAACATATGTAGAGCTCATGGGCAAATCATGCACACAATAATCATGGCAAAAATGACAAATATCTAAATGGAGCAGCAGATCTGGCAATTATCTCAAGTAGCCCTCTTCTAACAGCATTTCGGGCATCAAGATGAACTCAAATGAAAATGATGCAATGGAATGAAATGATGTGCTCTCTGAGACGAACATTTTGATATGCTATATGCCCAAAATAGAGTTACTGATGCAAAGATATAGCATGATGAAAAACGCAAATTATTAGGGTTTGGGACGAAAAAGTCAACCTGAGACGATTTGGATCTGGATCTCACCGGCGCGGAAAACGAGGTTGGCCGAAACTGTAGCTCGCCAAAGTTTGGGGAGGAGCTGCGGCTGGAGTTCATCGTCGGAGAAGAAATCGCGGGACGGGGCGGAGGAGGTCGCCGGCGCCGGAGCTCGCGGTGGTTCCGGCGGGCGGCGGGCGGAGCGCGCCGGCGCCGGACGCGGGGCGGCTAGCGGCGGTCGGCGGCCGTGGCGGGGAGACGGCGGCGGCGGCTCGTCGGCGCTCCCAGGCACGGGGCGGCGATCGGAGCGCGGGGCGCTCGGGGCCTAGGGCGCCTCGGGCGGGCCTCCCGCGGGCCGCGGCGGGCCTCGGCGGCGCCGATGGAGAGGGAGGGAGGCGGGGACAGGTGGCGGCTCCTGGTTGGCCAGGCGCGGCGGCGCGGGGCGTGTCCGGCAGGAGCGGACACGTCCGGCGGCGGAAGAGATGAAAAAATTAGGGTTAGGGTGGTTTTGGATCTGGAATTTTCAGGGAGGAGACCATTTTATAGGTAGAGGGAGCTAGGAGAGTCCAAATGAGGTGCGGTTTTCGGCCACGCGATTGTGATCGAACGCTCTAGCTGATGGAGAGGGTTTTGGTGGGTTTTGGGCCAAATTGGAGGGGTGTTGGGCTGCAACGCACACGAGGCCTTTTCGGTCCCTCGATTAACCGTTGGAGCATCAAACGAAGTCCAAATGGTACGAAACTTGACAGGCGGTTTACCGGTAGTGAACCAAGGCCGCTTGGCAAGTCTCGGTCCAATCCGGGAATGTTTAATCCCCACACACAAAAGAAAGCTAGAAATGACCACCGGGGGTGAACGAAGCGCCGGAATGCAAAACGGACAACGGGGAAAAAGCTCAAATGCATGAGATGAACACGTATGCAAATGCAATGCACATGATGACATGAAATGAGATGCATGACAATGAAAACAACACACGGAGGCGAAAACCCGAACCCGAGAAAATAAAATAACTTAATGCCAGAAACGGCAAGAGTTGGAGTACAAATTGGGTAAGTTACATCCGGGGTGTTACAACACTCCACCATTACGAAAGGATCTCGTCCCGAGATCTAGGACTGAAAGAACGCCGGGTACTCAGAATGGAGGTGATCCTCGCGTTCCCAGGTAGCTTCACGGTCGGAATGGTGTGACCACTTGACTTTGAGGAATTTGATTGACTTGTTGCGAGTCTTGCGTTCAGTCTCTTCAAGAATAGCAACTGGGTGCTCACGGTAAGAGAGATCTTCTTGGAGCTCAATGTCCTCGAAGTTGACGGTGCGGTCAGGAGTCTTGAAGCACTTCTGAAGCTGAGAGACATGGAACACATCATGAACATTTGCAAAGTTTGAAGGAAGCTCGAGTTGATAGGCGAGGTCGCCTCTCTTGCTGACAATCTTGAAAGGTCCCACGTATTTGGGGGCAAGCTTCCCTTTGATACCGAAGCGACGAGTACCTTTCATTGGAGAGACGCGGAGGTAAACATGATCTCCGATCTCGAAAGCCAAATCACGGTGCTTACTATCATAGTAGCTCTTCTGGTGGGATTGGGCTGCTTTGAGGTTATCTTGAATGACTTTGCACATTTCCTCTGCCTCTGTGATTAAGTCATTTCCAAGAAGCTGACGTTCACCGGTTTCAGACCAGTTGAGAGGGGTACGACACTTCCTGTCATACAGAATTTCAAATGGGGCTTTACCCGAACTTGCTTGAAAATTGTTGTTGTAGGAGAATTCAGCATAAGGAAGACAATCCTCCCACTTCATGCCGAAGGAAAACACACAAGCCCTGAGCATATCTTCAAGAATATGATTGACACGCTCGACTTGACCGCTAGTTTGAGGATGGAAAGCTGTCCTAAAGCGGATGTTGGTGCCCATGGCCTTCTGAAAAGAATCCCAAAACTTGGAGGTAAAGATGCTGCCACGGTCTGAAGAGATCACCTGTGGAATACCGTGCAAAGAGACAATTCGAGAGGTATAGAGCTCTGCCAATTGAGCTGCAGTGATTGACTCTTTGATAGGCAGAAAGTGAGCCACTTTGGTGAGTTTGTCGATGACAATGAATATAGCATCATTGCCACGCTTGGACTTTGGAAACCCAGTCACAAAGTCCATCTCAATGTGGTCAAACTTCCATTCTGGAATGGCAAGAGGTTGGAGGAGACCAGCTGGCCTTTGGTGTTCTGCCTTCACTCTTCTGCACACATCACACTCATTTATGAACTGAGCAATCTCGCGCTTCATTCGAGTCCACCAATAAGCCTGCTTGAGGTCCTGATACATCTTCGTGCTCCCAGGGTGGATGGAGAAGAGAGAATTGTGAGCCTCATTCATGATCACTTTACGGAGGTCACCTTTGGGTACAACAATACGATCCTCGAAGAAGAGAGTGTCCTTGTCATCAAGGCGGTAGCACTTGTACTTGGGTTGACTCTTGGCAATCCCAATCTTCACCTTTTTCACCATAGCATCAAGAAGCTGGGCTTGGCGAATTTGGTCTTCCAAGGTGGGAGAGACTTGAAGGTTGGCGAGGAAACCTTGAGGAACAACTTGCAGATTAAGTTTGCGGAAAGCTTCACAAAGCTCGGGTTTATAAGGCTTGAGAATCAGACTATTGCAATAACCCTTTCTGCTCAATGCGTCAGCAATCACATTGGCCTTTCCTGGAGTATACTCGATACTCGGATTATACTCTTGAATCATTTCGACCCATCGAGTTTGCCTGAGGTTGAGATTAGGCTGAGTGAAGATGTACTTGAGACTCTTGTGGTCAGTGAAGATGTCCACTTTTCTTCCCAATAAGAGATGTCTCCAAGTCAAAAGAGCATGCACAACTGCCGCCAACTCGAGATCATGAGTGGGGTAGTTCTTCTCATTGGGCTTCAACTGGCGGGAGGTATAAGCAACAACTTTCTTCTCTTGCATCAACACTGCGCCAAGACCTTGGAGAGAGGCATCACAAAAGACCTCATACGGCTTGGATTCATCAGGCGGAGTCAGAACTGGAGCAGTGATCAATTTCTCTTTCAAAGTGTTGAAAGCAATGTCACACTCCGGAGACCAAACGTACTTGACGTGCTTCTGGAGAAGATTCGAGAGAGGCTTCGCGATCTTGGGGAAGTTTTCAACAAATCTTCGACAATAGCTTGCGAGACCGAGGAACCTACGGAGTTGCTTCACGTTCTGAGGAGGTTCCCAATTCACAATTGCAGACACCTTCTCAGGATTCACCGCAATGCCCTTGGCAGAGATGATATGACCAAGATAAAGAACCTCATCGAGCCAAAATTCGCACTTGGAGAACTTGGCATAGAACTTGTGTTCCCTCAACTTATCGATTACCAAACGCAGGTGCTTGGCATGATCTTCCTTGTTCTTCGAGAAAACCAGAATGTCGTCGAGATAGACCAAAACGAAGTCATTGGTGTAGGCATTGAAAATGAAGTTCATCATGCGAGAGAAAGTCGGAGGAGCGTTGACGAGGCCAAAAGACATGACAGTGTATTCATATGAACCATAGCTTGTCCTGAAAGCCGTCTTGGGAATATCTTGCTCACGGATTCGAATATGATGATAACCCATACGGAGATCAAGCTTGGAGAATACTTGGGCACCTTTGAGTTGTTCGAACAGCTCGTTGATGTTGGGAAGTGGGTATTTGTTCTTGATGGTCTTCTTGTTCAATGAACGATAATCAACACAAAGTCGGTCCGTTCCATCCTTCTTCTTCACAAAAAGAACACCACAACCCCACGGAGAAGAACTAGGCTGGATGAGACCCATTCTTTCTTGAATATCAAGTTGCTTCTTTAGCTCCTTCAACTCTTCAGGTCTGAGCTTGTAAGGACGCTTGCACACTGGTTCCGTGCCAGGCTCAAGATCGATGACGAATTCAACTGGCCGGTGCGGAGGTATTCCTGGAAGCTCTTCTGGAAAGACGTCTTGATATTCGCAAACGACTGGAATCTGCGAGATGGCATCGAGTTCACCCTTCTCATTGAGAGAAAACAGACGGATGGTATCATCACGAGCTGCAAACACAATTACATCCTCAGACGAATGAGTCAATTGAATCTGCCTGGCTACACAATCAAGCTGAGCCTTGTGCTTAGAAAGCCAATCCATTTCGAGAATAAGATCAATATCCGAGTCACCCAGAACATTTGGAGAGGACAAGAACTTATAGTCACCCAAAGTGATTGTAACATCCGGAACGCATACTCGAGATGTCATTTGACGGGCCGGAGAGACAATAGCCAACGGTTTCGGCAACACTTGAGTAACAAAATCATGCTTAGATGCAAAAGGTCTCGAGATGAAACAATGCGATGCACCAGTGTCAAAAAGAACTCTTGCGGGAATATCGTTAACAGGAAGGTTACCCATGATGACATCTGACGAATCCTCTGCCTAAGCTGCATTCATCAAGTTGACCTTGGCGTGCTTGGCGTTATGCTTGACCACAGCTGTACTTGCCGATCTCACAGGAGGAGGAGGAGGGAGGCGCCTCTGATTGAGACACTTGTTGGCATAGTGACCCTTCTGTTGGCACTTGTTGCACGTGACCTCTGAAAGCGGACGGTGGTACGGAGCACTCGATCTTGGAGCTTGAGACGAAGTCTTATTCTGAAAGCCAGGGTTGGGTGGGTGGTAAGATCCACTGCCACCTTTGCTCTTCTGCTGATACGGCTGACGGAACGGAGGAGGAGGAAGCCAATACTTCTGCTGCTTGGCCACTTGAGTAGAGGAAGAAGGAGTAGCATCTCTGACTCGCTTCTTGGAAGCATCACACCTCAGTTGAGCAGCCTCTTGCTTCAATGCCATGTTGTAGAACTCATCGTACCTCAAAGGCTCAAAGAGAACAAGAGCTAGCTGGATTTCTTCTCTGAGACCACCCCTGAACTGGTATATCATGCTCTTCTCATCAGGTACGTCCTGCTTGGCAAAGCGGGTGGGCTTCTGAAACAACTTTTTGTAGTCATAGACAGACAAAGAGCCTTGCTTCAGGTTGCGGAATTCCTCAGCTTGCTTTCAACCATGCTCTGGGGAATATGATGAGCTCGGAAATCTCGACGGAATTCATCCCAAGTGATAACACGTCCACCTCTGGAGTCCTTGTACTGCTGGAACCATTCTGCAGCTTGATCTTTGAGTTGGAAGGAAGCGAACTTGACAAAGTCCTCAGGCCTGACGTTACTGCACTCGAAATGCTTGCACAGATCCACAAGCCAATCGTCAGCATCAGTTGCCTCAACACAATTGTTGAAAGTCTTTGGCCCATTAGCAAGGAACTGGTTGAGTGTAGGAAAGTGATTCTGATTGTTGCCTTGGTTCCCTTGGTTGCCTTGATTGCGCTCTTGGAGAATTTGCATGATCAACTGTGTGTTTGCATTGGTTGCAGCCATCACAGCTTGCCATGCCTCCGGAGGAGGTGGAGGTGGTGGTGGATCAGGATTTGGAGTCGTGCGTGATGGAGGAGCCATCCTGAAGAGGTTGACATCCATTAGCACATTGATAGACAAATATTGAAGCTGAATCCAACGGAATGAAAATTGCAACATATAGTCTTCACATCCGAACAAAATGAATGAATGCATTCATCTTGAAATGGTCACATATCCATAAATTGAGAAGCCACTTAGAATTTAGGTAGGGAAATAAATCAACAAGGTACGGATCAAGAACGAATAATCGGTAAGAAATCCCAATCTCAAACCAACTATCCGTGGAAGAAGAACTAGAGCTACTAGAATTCCCACCTATGAAACTCCCGAACCTTTCCGGTTATGCAATCAGGTGTTGGGGATACAGGGGAAGCATAATATCTCACCCAAATCTAGCAAATCCTACATCCAGCTGTATCCATCCTTCAACACATAACCGAGAAAAACTTCGGAAACCATCTACCTCAACCTTCGAAAAGCATCCGTTATACAAGTTATGGCGATACTCCTGAACTCCCGCCCCAGTACTGGGTGGCGTCGAGGTTATCTCACCAACGAACTGCATAAAAGAGATTTTCGATGTCGGCGTACTAAACTCAGGTATTCCAGAACTGCAATGATCAAATTATGACGACAACACCTCAGAGCTCAACTCCCCGGGACACTTCCACAAAACCCCTGACAGGAGGCACCAAGACAATGTTCTCGTCATAAAACCATCAGAACAATTCCAAGATACCCGCGTGATCCTAATTTTTTTAATGAAATTTGAGAAGAGAAGAGTCAAAACTCTACGTCAGGATGCCTTACCAGAGCGATGAGGAGACTGGGAAGTAAAAAAAATTCCTAAACTCTCTGATATATAATTCCTAAATGACTCAAAACATTTTTCTAGACACAACTCGGCCGCTAATAACGATCAAGCAATGGGGCTCCTAAGGTCGGGGAAGGCTCTGATACCAACTTGTAACACCCTCGATGCAACTATATCTCCCACGTGTCGAGGCACGACTTAGAGGCATAATCGCATTGAAGGCATATGTCGCAAGTTAGGCAATCTTCACAACATCCCATGTAATATAGATAATAAAAGGGGAGATAACATAGTTGGCTTACACTCGGCACGTCAATCAAGTACATAAATAACATTACATCATCCAAACACTCATGGCCCGACTACGGCACCAAAATAAAAGATAACCCAACACGCGACACGGTCCCGATCACCCCCAACTGGGCACCACTACTGATCATCAGGAAAGGAAACATAGTATCGTTGAGAGTCCTCATCGAACTCCCACTTGAGCTCGAGCGCGTCACCTGGAGCGGAATCATCAGGCCCTGCATCTGGTGTAATAGTAATCTGTGAGCCACAGGGACTCAGCAATCTCGCACCCTCGCGATCAAGACTATTTAAGCTTATAGGTAAGGCAAGGTAAATATGTGGAGCTGCAGCAAGCGACTAGCATATATGGTGGCTATCCTGTTCGCAAAAGAGAGCGAGAAGAGGAGGCAAAGCGCGAGCGAGAAACTAGAGAGCAACCTGCGCAAGCATTAATCCAACACCGTGTCCACTTCCCGGACTCCGCCGAGAAGAGGCCATCACGGTAACTCACACGGTTGATTCATTTTAATTAAGTTAAGGTTCAAGTTATCTACAACCGGACATTAACAAATTCCCATCTGCCCATAACCGCGGGCACGGCTTTCGAAAGTTCAAATCCCTGCAGGGGAGTCCCAACTTAGCCCATGACAAGCTCTCACGGTCAACGAAAGAATAGACCTCCTCCCGAGACGTTCCGATCAGGCTCGGTACCTCGGTTCTTCAAGACACTTCGACAGGTTAAAACTAATCCAGCAACACCGCCCAAATGTGCCGACAAATCCCGATAGGAGCTGCACATATCTCGTTCTCAGGGCACAATCGGATAAGCAATCCGTACAACTAAAACCAGCCCTTGAGTTTCCCCGAGGTGGCGCTGCAAGGGGATCTAGGGTGGACCAACACTCAGAGGAGCGCTGGCCCGGGGGGGGGGGGTTTAAATAAGATGACCCTCGGGCTCCGGAAACCCAAGGAAAAAAGAAGGCTAGGTGGCAAATGGTAAAACCAAGGTTGGGCATTGTTGGAAAATCTTTAATCAAGGCGAACTATCAAGGGGTTCCCATTATAACCCAACCGCGTAAGGAACGCAAAATCCAGGAACATAACACCGATATAACGGAAACTAGGGCGGCAAGAGTGGAACAAAACACTAGGCGAGAGGCCGAGCCTTCCACCCTTTACCAAGTATATAGATGCATTATGATAACATGGCAATATAATGATATCCCAACAAGTAAATAAAGTTCCAACAAGGAACGGTCTCCAATCTTCACCTGCAACTAGCAACGCTATACGAGGGGCTGAGCAAAGCGATAACATAGCCAATCAACAGTTTGCTAGGACATGGTGGGTTAGAGGTTTGACATGGCAATTTGGGAGGCTTGAGAGGAAGTGGTAGGCATCGTAGCATTGGCATAGCAAAAGAGCGAGCAATCTAGCATAACAAAGATAGTAGTGATTTCGAGGGTATGATCATCTTGCCTGCAAAGTTGTCAGAGTTGACTGGATCCTCGAAAGCAAACTCAACGGGCTCCTCGTTAGCGAACTCGTCTTCCGGCTCTACCCAAACAAGACAAACAAAAAACAAGGACACAATCAACCATGTGCAAGGATCAAACAATATGATGCAAGGATGGTATGCGATGCGGGATGCATATGCAAGATTTGACAAGGGATGCATGAACCTGGCCTCAAATTGGAAATCCAGGTATGCCACTGGAAAGATGAGATGAAATCGCTTGAAAACAATATAAATAACGCCGGAATCGGAGTTACGGTTTGGAAATGGCAAGCAATTGAAATATGACCACGTTCTGCGATTTACAGCAAGTAGCCATCTAAATGCAAAGAGATGAACAAGCTACATCACCCAGACATGACAACAAAATACATGGGAGGGATGCATTCATGATTCTTAACAAAAGTCTAGCACTGAGCTACGGCCAAAGCATCCATTAACAGGTTCAAACAAGCATGGCAAAAATGCATATGGCAAACTGATTTCAGACTTAGTGAAATTAACACTTGTCTGGAATTTCAGATCAGATAGCACTCTTTGGAGCAGCAAAATTACATGCTACAGGACCTGAACATGGCAAAGTAAAGCATGGCATGAAGCTACTCAAAGAGCTTAACAAAAGTCCCTTAGTGACCTTGAGCCAAAAGGGATCAGAAAATACAGTTGCAAGCATGTGAACATGGCAAAAACATAATCAGTTCTCAGACTTGGTGAAAACTGGAGCATGGTGAAAACAGATATCAAGTAGGCATGTTTACGAGCTCGATACACTCACTACAGAGCAAGTCATGATAATATAAGCTTACACCCATCAAGAATACACAAAATGCAAGCTAGACATGGCAAGAACAATAACATAGCATGCACGGATCAACTACAACATCATCGGCAAAATCGCTAACAAGTAGACAATCTGCCCAGATTCACGAAGTATAAAAAGTAGAGCTCGGTTGACTCAAGCTAGGGTGCTCCATAATTGCAAACAAAGACATGGATGGATAGAGCACTACAATATTAACAAAACATCCTTACTGATCATCCTTAAAAGAGGCACGGATCACTAGGAAACAACATGAACATATGGCATCATGAGAAAAATAGCTCAAGGACTTGGTGGAAATGCTAAGTCCCTGAAATCAGCATTACCAAGTGCCTCACTTTGCAAGCTTGTGCTAGTTACCACACACATCACAAAAATACATGAGTTGCACCTCTGGAAAGATGGCGAAACCCTTAACAAAACATATGTAGAGCTCATGGGCATATCATGCACACAATAATCATGGCAAAAATGACATATCTAAATGGAGCAGCAGATCTGGCAATTATCTCAAGTAGCCCTCTTCTAACAGAATTTCGGGCGTCAAGATGAACTCAAATGAAAATGATGCAATGGAATGAAATGATGTGCTCTCTGAGACGAACATTTTGATATGCTATATGCCCAAAACGGAGTTACTGATGCAAAGATATAGCATGATGAAAAACACAAATTATTAGGGTTTGGGACGAAAAAGTCAACCCGAGACGATTTGGATCTGGATCTGGATCTCGCCGGCGCGGAAAACAAGGTTGGCCGGCACTGTAGCTCGCCGAAGTTTGGGGAGGAGCTGCGGCTGGAGTTCGTCGCCGGAGAAGAAATCGCGGGACGGGGCGGAGGAGGTCGCCGACGCCGGAGCTCGCGGTGGTTCCGGCGGGTGGCGGGCGGAGCGCGCCGGCGCCGGACGCGGGGCGGCTAGCGGCGGTCGGCGGCCGTGGCGGGGAAACGGCGTCGGCGGCTCGTCGGCGCTCCCAGGCGCGGGGCGGCGATCGGAGCGCGGGGCGCTCGGGGCCCAGGGCGCCTCGTGCGGGCCTCCCGCGGGCCGCGGCGGGCCTCGGCGGCGCCGGTGGAGAGAGAGGGAGGCGGGGACAGGTGGCGGCTCCCGGTTGGCCGGGCGCGGCGGCGCGGGGCGTGTCCGGCGGGAGCGGGCACGTCCGGCGGCGGAAGAGATGAAAAAATTAGGGTTAGGGTGGTTTTGGATCCGGAATTTTCGGGGAGGAGACCATTTTATAGGTAGAGGGAGCTAGGAGAGTCCAAATGAGGTGCGGTTTTTGACCACGCGATCTTGATCGAACGCTCTAGATGATGGAGAGGGTTTTGGTGGGTTTTGGGCCAAATTGGAGGGGTGTTGGGCTGCAACACACACGAGGCCTTTTCGGTCCCTCGGTTAACCGTTGGAGCATCAAACGAAGTCCAAATGGTACGAAACTTGATAGGCGGTCTACCGGTAGTGAACCAAGGCCGCTTGGCAAGTCTCGGTCCAATCCGGGAATGTTTAATCCCCACACACAAAAGAAAGCTAGAAATGACCACCGGAGGAGAACGAAGGGCCGGAATGCAAAACGGACAACGGGGAAAAAGCTCGAATGCATGAGATGAACACGTATGCAAATGCAATGCACATGATGACATGAAAAGAGATGCATGACAATGAAAACAACACACGGAGGCGAAAACCCAAACCCGAGAAAATAAAATAACTTAACGCCGGAAACGACAGGAGTTGGAGTACAAATTGGGTAAGTTACATCCGGGGTGTTACAAGTACATCTCAAGCTCGCATAGTATAACCACGATCTCTTCCTGTAGCCTTCTGAGTTGCCTCACGCCAATCGACTTCCGAGAGATGACGTCGAAAAAGTTGCATAGGCCAAATAGCGTTTCACGGACGTGCGCGTCCATGATCCCATGGATTGCAAATGGAAGTATCTGCGTCATCAGCACGTGACAGTCGTGAGACTTCATCCCGGTGAACTTCTGCTTCACTGGGTCTAGGTATCTGCTTATCTTCCCCGCGTAACCGTAAGGAAGTTTTACTCCTAGAAGGCAGGTGAAAAACTGCTCGATCTCCTCCTGACTTAGAGTGAAGCACGCGGGAGGGTATTCATTTCTGGTCTTCTTGGCCTTTTTGCCTTTGCGATGACTTTCTGTGTCCTGCTTCGCCTTATCATCATCATCATCATCATCATCATCATCATTATCATCATCATTAGCGTGAAGCTCCTGCCTGATGCCCATTGATTTCAAGTCTGCCCTTGCTTTCGGCCCATCTTTGGTCCTCTCTGGCATGTTGAGCAGGGTACCAAGCAGACTCTCGCACACGTTCTTCGTGATATGCATGACATCAAGGCTGTGAGGCACACGGTGGATCTTCCAGTACGGCAAGTCCCAGAAAACAGACCTCGTTTTCCATACCTTCAGCAGCGGTTCTGGCGCCTTTCGCTTCTTTCCCGGCTCTGGCACCTTTTGCTTTTTTCCCGGCAGTGGGAAGTCTTTCCAATTTTTCAACAGCTCGTCTATTTCCTCGCCGCTCCTCGTACATGGGCATTTTCGGGGTTCGGTTTCACCATCGAACAGATCCTTGCGTTTCCTCCACGGGTCATCGTCGCGAAGCCACCTTCGATGTCCCATGAACATGGTTTTCGAAGACCCGGGATCTCTATCTAGCTGGCGATACGTTGTGTCATCCATGCACCTTACGCATCCAGAAAATCCGTGGACTACCTGCCCCGCGAGATATCCATAACCGAGATTGTCGTGCACCGTCGTGAGCAGTGCGGCTCTCATAGGGAAATATTCTTTCTCTACGGCGTCCCACGTATTGGCTGGCGTTTTCCACAGCGTGTCTAGCTCCTCCTTCAGCAGCCCCAGATACAGATTGATGTCGTTCCCTGGTTGTTTCGGCCCTTCAATTAGCATACTCATGTGAATGTACTTCCTCTTCATGCACAACCAGGGGGAAGGTTGTACATCCACACAAACACAGGCCAGGTGCTATGTGTGCTTCTCTGGCTGCCAAACGGATTGACTCCATCGGTGCTCGCGCCCAGCACGATGTTCCTTGGATCCTTCCCAAATTCTGGGTATTCGAAGTTCAACGCTTGCCACTGGCTCGCATCCTTAGGGTGACTCATCATCTTGTCTTTTTTATTTATCTTCGGATCATTTCCATCATCTTCCCGCTTCTTCTCCTCCCTATCCGCGTGCCAACGCAGGAGCTTTGCTACCTTAGGGTCCGCGAAATACCGCTGCAGACGAGGAGTGATCGGAAACTACCACACCCATTTTCGAGCATGCACACATGGTATTTAACGTGCGGTAAATCCAGAGGACACACGATTTTCTTCGCCTCCTCGAAACTGGTCGGGCACTTGTTCCCCTTGGGAAGACGTTCGTGCCAGAATGACATGTTCTCGTCGAAGCATGCGTCGGTCATTTTGTGTTTTACCTTCATCTCCAGAGCCATGAGCGTTACTTTCAGGCGGGTATCCTCGGGCCTGCATCCTTCATACAATGGAGTAACCGCGTCTATCTCCAGTTGATCCAGCTTGGCTTTCTCTCGGGCGGCAGCTCTTGCGTTATCCGTCTGCTTGAGAAGCAGCTCTTGAATATGAGGGTCCTGCACCTAGCCTCCATCATCGTCTGCTCCGGCATCTTCATCTTCATGATCATGCCCTTCGTCTTGATCTTCCTCATCATCATGTACGACATCTTCTACATGATGACTGTGTACAGCATCATCGTCGTGATCATGTCCTGGAGATTCTTTGTCTTCTCGCCCGCCCTCGCCGTGGTGGTACTTGTCTTGTTGCCCTTCCTCATTTCTTGCCCGGCCCCCATGGACGACTTCATAGTCATCTTCATCACCTTGCCACCGATAGCCATCCATGAAACCACGCAAGAGCAGGTGGTCCCGCACCTGCCCGGAATCCGGGTCCGCAATAAGGCTCTTCAGCTTGCATCTTCGACACGGACATCTTATCTCCGTCTCATTCTTTTGAAGCATCTCGGCCTTCGCGGAGCTCAAAAACCTATTCACGATGCCTTCAGTCATCGTGCGGACCATGGTCGCCTGTGGGGTAGAGCAAAACGATATTTTAGAACCAAGAAAAAATTTGGCATGACCTTCCCTAAAAATAGGACCAAAAAGAATGCATAGTGCCAAAATTCTCGCCGAAACGGAAATGAATCAAAACATTCCGGCAAAATATTGGCAACTATCGTATTTCAAATACCGGTACCTTCAAACACAAACATATATGCAACACCACAAACACATGCAACACCACAAACATACATAGATCTAGTTAGGCCACAAAAAGTGCATGTGCACGTTGTTGGAGCGAGCTAGGGAGAAAAAAGTAGATCTACATCATGAAGATAGCTTTCCCCTTACTTACCTATCAAAAAAAGGTAATTTCACCACTTAATTTTGATGAATCTATGGTGGAAATGAGGTGAGGAGGAGGAGGCAGCCGAAAGCTTGGAGAAGGAGGTGGAGGGAATGAAGTGGGGAAAGTGAGTGGGTAGGTGTGGGGCTGTCCAAAATATCTTGTTGGGGTCCCAGGTTACTAATGGCGCATCACCAGCAAATGCGCCATTAGTAACCCTGGTTACTAATGGCGCACCTGCAGGTGGTGCGCCATTAGTAGTTTTGCAAAAAAGTAAAAAAAAAATATACTAATGGCGCACCGGGTAATAGTGCGCCATTACTAGTTTAAACTAGTAATAGCGCACTGTGAAACGGTGCGCCATTAGTAGTTTTGCAAAAAAAGAATAAAAAAATTACAGTAATGGCGCACTGTCTGCCTGGTGCGCCATTACTAGTTAGAACTAGTAATGGCGCACTTCGACCTGATGCGCCATTAGTTTGTATGGAAAAATGGAAAAAAAAATTAATACTAGTGGCGCACCCTGTTTCTGGTCCGCCATTAGTGTCTTCCACATTAATGGCGCATCACCAACCGGTGCGCCATTAGTATATAGTAGTGGCGCACTGCTTCCATGGTGCGCCATTAGTATCAATCCTATCTATAGCCCTTTTCCTAGTAGTGATGTCTTTGTTTGCAATTATGGAGCACCCTAGCTTGAGTCAATCGAGCTTTACTTTTGCTATATTATGTTCCTGGCAGATTGTTAACATGTTTAGCAATTTTCCGAGCTTGTTGTTATTGATCCGTGCATGATATGTTGTTCTTGCCATGTTTAGCTTCTATGCGATGTATACTTGCTGGGTGTATGCTTAGTTTGTCATGTCTTGCCTTGTGGTGAGTGCATCGAGCTCGTAAACATGCCTACTCGTTATCTGTTTTGCATGCTCCAGTTTTTCACTAAGTCTGAATCTGTTAACGATAATTGCTATGTTTATGTAGTTGCAATTGTATTTTCTGGTCCCTTTTGGCTTATGGTCGGTAAGGGACTTTTGTTGTATGCTTTGAGTAGGTTCATGCCATGCTTTGCTTTGCCATGATATGTTCCTGTAGCATATAATTATCGTGCTCTAAACATTGCTTCCTGATGATAAATTCCTAACTTGTGGTTAATTTCACTAAGTCTGTAACCTGATATCTTTTGCACTTTTGCCATGCTTGTTTGAGCCTGCTATTGAGTGAATTAGCTGTAGCTCAGTGTTCATCTTTTGTCAAGCATCTTGAGTGGATCCCTGCCATGTATTTTGTTGCTATGTTAGAGTGTTGTAGCTTGTTGTTCTTGATGCATTTAGATGGTCTCGTGTTGTTAATCGCAGTTCGGTGCCATATTTGTTTTGCTTGTCATTTCCAAACCATGCATCCGATTCCGGTGATCTTTATATCGCTTTCGACCGAAATCAACTCCTCTTTCCAGTGGCACTCTTGGTTTTCCAAGTTGAGGCCAGGTTCAATCATTCCTTTCCAAATCATGCATATGCATCACATATCACATCCCGCATATCATAACATGTTTGCATCATATTGTTTGAGCATTGCACGTGGTTGATTGTGTTCCTTTTTGCTTGTTGTTCTTGCTTGGATAGAGCTGGGAGACGAGTTCGTGTTCGAGGAGCCCGTTGAGTACGCTTACGAGGATCAAGTCAACTCGGAGAACTTTGCAGGCAAGATGACCATACCCTCGAAATCACTTCTATCTTTGCTTGCTAGATGCTCGCTCTTTTGCTATGCCTATGCTACGATACGTACCACTTGCTTATAATGCCTCCCATATTGTTAAGCCAAGCCTCTAACCCACCTTGTCCTATCAAACTGTTGTTTGGCTATGTTACAGCTTTGCTCAGCCCCTCTCATAGCGTTGTTATTTGCAGGTGAAGATTGGAGTTTGTTCCTTGTTGGAACATGGATATTTGTTGGGATATCACAATATCTCTTATTTATATTAATGCATCTATATACTTGGTAAAGGGTGGAAGGCTCGGCCTTATGCCTAGTGTTTTGTTCCACTCTTGCCGCCCTAGTTTCCGTCATATCGGTGTTATGTTCCCGGATTTTGCGTTCCTTACACGGTTGGGTTATAATGGGAACCCCTTGACAGTTCGCCTTGAATAAAACTCCTCTAGCAATGCCCAACATTGGTTTTACCATTTTCCACCTAGCCTCTTTTTCCCTTGGGTTCCGCGGACTCAAGGGTCATCTTTATTTAAAAAACCCCTAGGCCAGTGCTCCTCTGAGTGTTGGTCTGACCGAGTAGACTGTGGGGCCCCCTCGGGGCAACTTGAGGGTTGGTTTTACTCGTAGGATGTCTCATCTGAGTGTGCCCTGAGAACGAGATATGTGCAGCTCCTATCAGGATTTGTCGGCACATTCAGGCGGTGTTGCTGGACTTGTTTTACCATTGTCGAGTTGTCTTGTAACCGGGATGCCGAGTCTGATCGAATTGTATTGGGAGAAGGAATATCCTTCGTTGACCGTGAGAGCTTGTGATGGGCTAAGTTGGGACTCCCCTGCAAGGATTTGATCTTTCGAAAGCTGTGCCCGCGGTTATGGGCAGATGGGAATTTGTTAATGTCCGGTTGTAGAAAACCTGAAACCTTAACTTAATTAAAATGCATCAACCGCGTGTGTAACCGTGATGGTCTCTTCTCGGCGGAGTCCGGGAAGTGAACACGGTGTTGGAGTTATGCTTGACGTAGGTTGTTCTAGGATCACTTCTTGATCATAGTTTCTCGACCATGCTTTGCCTTCTCTTCTCGCTCTCATTTGCGTATGTTAGCCACCATATATGCTAGTCGCTTGCTGCAGCTCCACCTCATACCTTTTACCCTACCCATAAGCTTAAATAGTCTTGATCGCGAGGGTGTGAGATTGCTGAGTCGCCGTGACTCATAGATACTTCCAAAACCAGTTTGCAGGTGCCGATGATATCGTGCAGGTGACGAAACCGAGCTAAGGAGGAGCTCGATGAAGATCGTGTTAGTTATGTTGTTCTGTTTCTAGTTGATCAGTAGTGGAGCCCAGTTGGGACGATCGGGGATCTGTGTAGCATTTGGGGTAGTCTTCTTTTATTTTGGTTCCGTAGTCGGACCTTGATTGTATCTAGATGATGTAATGCTTTATTCATGTATTGTGTGAAGTGGTGATTGTAAGCCAACTATGTATCTTTTTCCCTTATGTATTACATGGGTTGTGTGAAGATTACCTCACTTGCGACATTTCTTACAATGCGGTTATGCCTCTAAGTCGTTCTTCGACACGTGGGAGATATAGCCGCAGCGTGGGCGTTACACACCACTAGAGGGGAGACAACATACATCTCATCAAAATATCGAACGAATACCAAATTCACATGACTACTAATAGCAAGACTTCTCCCATGTCCTCAGGAACAAACGTAACTACTCACAAAGCATATTCATGTTCATAATAAGAGGGGTATTAATATGCATAAAGGATCTAAACATATGATCTTCCACTAAATAAACCAACTAGCATCAACTACAAGGAGTAATTAACACTACTAGCAACCTACTAGTACCAATCCCGGACTTGGAGACAAGAATTGGATACAAGAGATGAACTAGGGTTTTGAGAGGAGATGGTGCTGGTGAAGATGTTGATGGAGATTGCCCTCTCCCGATGAGAGGAGCGTTGATGATGATGATGATGGTGATGATTTCCCCCTCCCGGAGGGAAGTTTCCCCGGCAGAATAGCTCCGCCAGAGCCCTAGATTGGTTCCGCCAAGGTTCCGCCTCGTGGCGGCGGAGTTTCGTCTGAGAAGATGGCTTATGATTTTTTTTCTCATCGAAAGGCTTCATATAGCAGAAGATGGCCATCGGAGGGCCACCAGGGGGCCCACGAGGTAGGGGGCGCGCCCAGGGGGGTAGGGCGCGCCCCCACCCTCGTGGGCAGGGTGTGCCCCCCTGGTGAACTTCTTGCGCTCAGTATTTTTTATATATTTTGAAAACGTCTTTCGTGAGGTTTCAGGACTTTTGGAGCTATGCAGAATAGGTCTCTAATATTTGCTCCTTTTCCAGCCCAGAATCCCAGCTGCCGGCATTCGCCCTCTTTATGTAAACCTTGTAAAATAAGAGAGATTAGGCATAAGTATTGTGACATAATGTGTAATAATAGCCCATAATGCAATAAATATCGATATAAAAGCATGATGCAAAATGGACGTATCACTCACCTACCTTAGGATTCTCTAGATCCCACTTATCTCATCCCAGATAAGAATGAAGTTTTGCATATTTTGAAGGATATGAAGTTAAATGCCTCTCCAGGACTAGATGGATCTAATGTTGAATTTTATCTAGCTGCTTGGGAATGGACAGGTGAGGAATTTACTCACTTGGTGGTCGATTTTTACAAAATGGGTATTTTACCACCTCACATTAGTGATACTAACATTGCATTCATTCCAAAAAAGCTTGTTCCCCATGTCCCGATGGATTATCGTCCCATTAGTCTTTGAAATGTTATTTATAAAGTCATTGCTAAATCCTTAGCCAATCGTCTTAAGCCGCATCTTCTTGATTATATTGACCCTGCTCAACAGGCCTTTATTGAGGGTAGAAGAATTAGTGACAATATCATTATTGCACAGGAAATCACTCACTCTTTTGCCCTTAAATCTTGGAACAATCATGCCTTCATGCTTAAAATTGATCTTGCTAAAGCTTTCAATCATTTGGAATGGGACTTCATGTTGGGAATCGTTGCATGGAAAAACAAAAAAAATCTACGCACACGCAATGATCTATTCATGGATATGCATAGAAACGAAGGGGAGAGTGTGTCTACGTACCCTCATAGACCGTATGCGGAAGCGTTTATCAACGCGATTGATGTAGTCGAACTTCTTCGCGCTTCAACCGATTAAGTACCGAACGCACGGCACCTCCGCATTCTGCACACGTTCAGCTCGTGACGTCCCTCGCCTTCTTGATCCAGCAAGACGTCGAGGTAGTAGATGAGTTCCGTCAGTATGACAGCATGGTAACGGTGATGATGAAGTGATCCTCGCATGACTTCGCCTAAGCACTATGAAAATATGACCGGGGTTCTAAACGGTGGAGAGGGGGCGCCGCACACGGCTAAAAAATTGTCTGGGGTGTGCTAGGCGCCCCCCGTATATATAGGTGGGAGGGGGAGGGGAGAGGCCAGGAGGCACCCCAAGTAGGACTGAATCCTACTTGGGCTCCTCCCTAGCCGTGCGCCCCCCTGCCATATCTATCGGAGGGGGAAGGAAAGAGGGGGGGGAGGGGGAAAGGAAGGGGGATCCTATTCCCTTTCTTTCCTTTCATCCTCCCCCTTTCCTTCTCAACCTTTTTTAACACAGTACATACGCAAGCGCTCATATACACGCGCATACACTCACCCCTATGAACACACACATGCACACCCTACCCCTCCGAAAGACTGAGCCGGCATATCATATTGAAATTTATGAAGTCACTGTAGGCACCTCATCATCAACGGGAACGTCTCCTCCCACTAAATGCGCATCGCCGGAAATCCTGAAATAAATCCAGGAATAAATGCGAGCACCAGGATTTGAACCCTGGTGGGCTGGGGATACCACAGTCCCTCTAACCATCCAACCACAGGTTGGTTCACCCTTTCCTTATCCACCTTGGCCGGCCCATATGGGGGGCGCACCAGCCCCTTGTGGCTGGTGCGTTTCCCCTCTTGGCCCATAAGGCCCATATATTTTGCCGGGGGTGCCTGGAACCCCTTCCGATGACCCGATAAGTACCCAGTACCCCCGAGACACTTACGGTGTCCGAATACCATCGTCCTATATATCAATATTTACATCTCTACCATTTCGAGACTCCTCGTCATGTACGTGATCTCATCTGGGACTCCGAACAACGTTCAGTCACCAAATCACATAACTCATATAATACTATATCGTCATCAAATGTTAAGCGTGCAGACCCTACGAGTTCGAGAACTATGTAGACATGACCAAGACACCTCTCTAGTCAGTAACCAATAGAGGAACCTGGATGCCCATATTTGCTCCTACATATTCTATGAAGATCTTTATCGGTCGAATCGTTATGACAAGTAATTCACTTTGTCCATCGGTATGTTACTTTCCCGAGATTCGATCATCGGTATCTTCATACCTAGTTCACTCTCATTACCGGCAAGTCTCTTTACTCGTTCCATAATAAATCACCTCATGACTAACTCCTTAGTCATTTTCTTTCAAGCTTATGATGTGTATTACTGAGAGGACCAAGAGATACCTCTCCGATACTCGGAGTGACAAATCCTAATCTCGATCTATGCCAACTCAACAAACACCATCGGAGATACCTGTAGAGCATCTTTATAATCACCCAATTATGTTGTGAAGTTTGATAGCACACAAGGCATTCCTCTGGTATCCAGGAGTTGCATAATCTCATAGTCGAAGGAATATTTATTTGACATGAAGAAAGCAATAGCAATAAAGTTGAACGATTATTATGCTAAGCTAACATATGGGTCTTGTCCATCAAATCATTCTCCCAATGACGTGAACCCAGTTATCAAATGAAAACTCATGTCCATGGTTAGGAAACCTTAACCATCTTTGATTAATGAGCTAGTCTAGTAGATGCTCAGTAGGGACATGGTGTTTCTTTATGTATTCACACATGTATTAAGGTTTCCGATCAATACAATTCTAGCATGAATAATAATCCTTTATCATGAATAAGTAAATATAAAATAACAACTTTATTATTGCATCTACGGCATATTTCATTCACTTTATTGTTTCTACTCGGGCACGTAAAGGGTTGCATGATCATTTCATAAATTTGATCTACGTGTGTATTTCTTCTCCTACTTTATCTATGGTCATTAATGGTCAACCTTCGCACAAATTTAGAATTTCTAGAGGTATTCATCAAGGTTGTCCTATGTCCCCTTATTTGTTTGTGATTGCCAATTTGCCATTAATGAGTTGTCTCTTTCTCTCAGTGAGGCTCTTGCTACTAACAATTTGCAGGGAATTTCACTTGGACCAAATTTCCCCCTATTCACTCTCTGTTGTTTGCAGATGACCTGCTTGTTTGTGGGCAAGCTACTGATGTCTACTACACAACCTTCTTCTTGTAGACTCATGTTGGGCCTCCAAGCGTAGAGTTTTGTAGGACAGTAGCAAATTTCCCTCAAGTGGATGACCTAAGGTTTATCAATCCGTGGGAGGCGTAGGATGAAGATGATCTCTCTCAAACAACCCTGCAACTAAATAACAAAGAGTCTCTTGTGTCCTCAACACACCCAATACAATGGTAAATTGTATAGGTGCACTAGTTCGGCGAAGAGATGGTGATACAAGTGCAATATGGATGGTTGATATAGGTTTTTGTAATCTGAAAATATAAAAACAGCAAGGTAGCAAGTGGTAAAAGTGAGCGAAAATGGTATTGCAATGCTAAGAAACAAGGCCTAGGGTTCATACTTTCACTAGTGCAAGTTCTCTCAACAATGACAACATAATTAGATCATATAACAATCCCTCAACATGCAACAAAGAGTCACTCCAAAGTCACTAATAGCGGAGAATAACCGAAGAGATTATTGTAGGGTACGAAACAACCTCAAAGTTATTCTTTCTGATCGATCTATTGGGCTATTCCTATAAGTGTCACAAACAGCCCCAGAGTTCGTACTAAAATAACACCTTAAGATACACATCAACCAAAACCCTAATGTCATCTAGATACTCCAATGTCACCACAAGTATCCGTGGGTTTGATTATACGATATGAATCACACAATCTTAGATTAGTCTATTCAAACCAACACAAAGAACTTCATAGAGTGCCCTAAAGTTTCTATCAGAGAGTCAAGACGAAAACATGTGCCAATCCCTATGCATAAGTTCACAAGGTCACAGAACTCGCAAGTTGATCACCAAAACATACATCAAGTAGATCACGTGAATATCCCATTGTCACCACAGATAAGCACATGCAAGACATACATCAAGTGTTCTCAAATCCTTAAAGGCTCAATCTGATAAGATAACTTCAAAGGGAAAAATCAATCCATTACAAGAAGGTAGAGGGGGAGAAACATCATAAAATCCAACTATAATAGCAAAGCTCGTGGTACATCAAGATCATGCCAAATCATGAACACGAGAGAGAGAGAGAGATCAAACACATAGCTACTGGTACATACCCTCAGCCCCGAGGGTGAACTACTCCCTCCTCATCATGGAGGGTGCCGGGATGATGAAGATGGCCACCGGTGATGATTTCCCCCTCCGGTAGGGTGCCGGAACAGGGTCCCGATTGGTTTTTGATGGCTACAGAGGCTTGCGGCGACAGAACTCCTGATCTAGGTTCTGTTCTGGAGCTTTGGGGATTTATAAGAGGCGTTGGCGTGGGGAACAAGTCAGGGGGGCCCACGAGGAGACCACAAGGATGGAGGGCACGCCCTAGGGGGGTGGGCGCCCTCCACCCTTGTGGATGCCTCGTGGCTCTTCTCCAATATCTTTTTGTTCCAGTATTTTTTATATTTTCCAAAAATAATCTCCGTCAATTTTCAGATCAATTGGACTCCATTTGATATTCCTTTTCTGCGAAACTCATAAACAAGGAAAAACAAAAACTAGCACTGGGTTCTAGGTTAATAGGTTAGTCCCAAAAATCATATAAAATAGCATATAAATGCATATAAAACATCCAAAACAGATAATATAATAGCATGGAACAATCAAAAATTATAGATATGTTGGAGACGTATCAGCTACTGTTCAGGAAGCTACCTCAATGGCCCAACTCATCCACCATTTCCGCTCCATTTCAGGTCAAACACCAAACTGGACCAAATATGCCATAATGTTTAGTTCTCATGTTAGTTCAGCTGTCATTCAGGAGTTAAAGTAGATTTTCCCTGTTCCTAATATTGACAACAATTTTCCCACCTTGGTCATCCATTATTCTCCCGGCTAATAATAGAACTCCAGCTTATAATTTTGTTCTGGATAAATTTGTAAACAAGTTGCCTACTTACAAGGCCAACATGCTCTCTCATGCGGCTAGGCTTGAACCGATTCAGTATGTTTTCTCTGCTATTCCTGTGTACTATATGACCAATATCTTGTTTTCTAAGAAATTTTTAGCCAAACTCATTGCTATTATTAGAAATTTTTGGTGGACAGGTGTTAGGGACAATATTTCTAGCAGGAGTCTTTGTCTTAGGGCTTGGAAGGATATTTGTAACTCAAAGCAAGAAGGTGGACTTGGTGTTAGAAATTTGCAGGTTATTAATGAAGGTCTGATCATCGCGGCTGCTTGACGCCTGGCAAAAGCCCCTTTTCCCCATCTTCATCTTGTTCTCAAGTCCAAGTATTTTTCTGATGCTTCCATCTGGACTGCTAGTTCTACCACTCCAAAGTCAGCCTTTTGGTCTTCCATCCTTAGGATGATGCCTAAGCTCAAAGCTCATTCATTTTACTAGTTGACACAAGGTAATGTCTCTATTTGGAGTACCCCTTGGTGCCCTCTTTGGACTTCTGTTTATGATCAGCTCATCATTCAGCCTCATGGATATGTTTACCCTTCTCTGGTTAAGGATCTTTGGCTACTTGATCACAAACTTTGGAATGTTAATCTCATCAACAATCTCTTCCAGCAGCCTTTAGCTTCTACTATTATTCAAACTGATATTATTCATGAGGACTGTCCAGATATTCTTTGTTGGGATCTAACTCCTAATGGTCTTTGTACTTCAAAATCTACTTACAAACTTTGTCTGCAGATATTCATGCCAACCAGAGACATATTCCTTCACAAGTTCCTTTGCAGGTGAAAAATCTTCTCAAAATGATTTGGAAGCAAAATATGATGATTCCAAGGGTCCAAACATTCGCTTGGAGACTCCTCAGGAAAGCTCTGCCTACATGTTTGAGGACTAGTCGTTTCTCTATTCACATTTCTCAATTTTGCAGTATATGTGGCCAGTAAGAAGATGGAATGCACATGTTCTTCTTTTGTAATTTTGCGAGAGTTGCTTGGTTTTCTCACCCGTGGTTCATTAGAACATATGTGTTAGTTCAGAGTTTTTCCAGTATGGATAGCATTATCCTTGCTTTGCTAAATATGAATCATCCTCATGCTTCTGTCCCCAATATCCTCAATTTTATGTGGTGTCTTTGGAAAGCTAGGAACGACAATCTTTTTGACAGGAAAAAGGTTTTCCCTTACCATGTCCATATTGCTGCTACTGCTCTGTATAATGATGCAAATGATCTTGTCCAACATACTCATTTACAGCCTCAAAATCCTACCCCTACCTGTACCTCAATTCCTACTAATCACATGCCTTTGGAGGGAAGAACAATAAGTCTGACCTTCTAATAGCAGGGACAAAAGTATATTTTGATGCAGCTTTCCAGTGCAAAAAAATCCCAGGTTTACCACAAGGTGCTGCTGCTACTGGTATTGGTCTTTACCTCTCCTTGCCGCAGGATCAGATGAAGGTTAATGTACAAATTCAAGCCTCTGCTAATATCACAAGTTCTCCTTTGCAAGCTAAAGCTTTGGCCCTTCTTTTAGCAGCTCAAGTGGCCAAAAGGCTATGTATTTCTCAGCCCACTTTCCTTATTGAAAATCTATCTTTGGAGTCATGGGTGGCTAGCTGAAAGATTAAGGAATCTACTACTCCATGGACTAGAAAAGTTCTGGCTGATTTCTTTTGCTACTTCTCAGATCTTCAGTCCCAGGTGTTTCACATCTCCAGGGAGATCAATGGTGTTGCTCACAATGTAGCTCACCAGGTTCTAAGATCAGTGGTAGAACCTGACATATGTTGTTTCGCTTCAGCTCATCGGAATATGACTTGCCCTGTAGTTTGTCTTCTCTCTAATTTCTAATTTCAGGGCTTTGTAATTCATGTTGTGCGTTGTTACTGAGCTGAAATGAAAAGGTTTGATGCCTCGTACGCCTTCTGTTGTTAAAAAAAGTTGAGGTTAAGGCCGAAAGTTTGCAGAGAGAAGCCCATGGCTGCAGAATGCAAACTGAACAAGAGTCCAGGAATTACCTATTGCGTTGTGTTTCTTCTTTGAGAACTTTTACATACTCGCATAGCCATTGAAGCGAACTCCCACCGTTCACTCGTCCATCATGAACGAACGCCGTACTCACCTCAAAGGTTCAAACCACAAGAAAAAACAAAACCACGTATACAAGACTGCCAAGTGCAAATATGTCACATGCCTTACCGGTAATAATATCTACCAAACACTTATAGACTGTCTCAGCCTCTCAGGACAAGACACGTGCATTGTGTTGCCCTTCCCTGTGATGCATCCATGTTCCCGCTTTTCCTCAATCGCAAAATGAAGCTGGTACTGTCCAATAAATGATGTAGATGTAAAAATAACTAACTTTTACATTTTTAAGGCTTTAAAATCCATTTTCAACAGATGATGTAGATGTAAAAAATATTACATCCCTGAAGGAGATGTAAAATACAACACTCAAGATGCAAATATACACCTCCATCCACAGGAAATGCAAAATGGTTGGTCGCGCGTCAATCGCCAACCGCTGTTTTACTTTCTTTCCCCAACCTCATCTTCTTCCTCTCGTCTTCCCGCCGCATTACCGCCGCGCCCGCCCGCCCGCCGCACGACGCCAGATCCGCCCACTCCACCACCCCCACCGCCAGTTCCGCCGCGTTTCGCCCTCCGCCAGAAGCCACGAATCAGCCGTTTTTCCGCCGCCCTGCGGTCACCGCCCGATTCGTCGTCGCTGTCGTGTCTGCCATCGCCACAGCCAGCACCCGACCGCCAAGCACCCGCATAGCCACCACTGCACAGTCGCCCCGCCCGCATCCTCGCGAATCGGCCGTATTTGCCGTTCCACCACTGCCTCCCGGTTCTCGCCGCCACCATGTTCGCCGTCGCTGCAGCCAGCACTCGACCGCCAAGCACCACCCCGCCCGTAGGCCTGCAAATCAGCCGTATTTCGTTCGCCATCGCCTAGTTCGTCCACCACCACCCGCCGCCGCCATGCTGTCGAAGAAGCTCCCAAAGAGCAAGACGGGGTTCTTCGGCGTGCGGGTGAATCCGTCCGCCCACTTTGGCGTCGAATTCACCAACATCGACCGTCGCTTATGGATCGACACGTACCCCATGGCTGACAAGGCCGCTCGTGCCTACGACATGGCAGTGTGGCGTGCTGGGAGGCCGAAGACGGACCCGAACTTCCCAGAGATCGAGACTTGGGCAGATGCGGAGTTTCTCGTGCCAGAGGGCATTCAGATGGAGAAGATACCGAAGAAGAAGACAAAGAAGAGGCCAGCCATTATCGTTGGTCTTGGCGATAGCGACGAGGCGGCGATGGCGAGGTTCGCGCGGGAGCATCCGGAGTATGTCCAGGCCGACCAGGAGTTCTTTTGGAAGTGCGACGCCGAGCAGAAGAAGAAGGAGGAGGTGAAGAAGGAGGACGAGGCCGACCCCTCGACGGTGATCCGCGTCGAGTCGTCGGGGGAGGACGACAAGGGGTTCAAGGGGGGCTCCGATAAGGACGACTACGGGATGCCCTAGGACGATGAGTACTTTGGATTAGTTATATTAGTCATTTAATTATGTTTAAACTATGCATGAATTATGGTTGAACTATGTATTAATAAAGTAGTGGTTCAAGTTTCTAGTTTTTACCTCCCTACTTTGCATCATCTATTGGAGTTGCTCTTTTATATCTCCAATATACATCATCTGTTGGAGTTGCCTCAGTTTCCAAGACGTAAAATGCACTTTTTAAAGATGTAAAATTTTACATCTCCTGTTTTAGATCTCCAAATTAAGATGTAGATGAAAAATACCTAACTTTTGCATCTCCGAGGATCAAAAACACCTCTCCAACAGACGGTGTAGATGCAAAACAAATTACATCTCCGCGACGCTACAACACCTCGCGATGCAAATTTGCATCTCCAACTACAGGAGATGTAAAAAGAGCAGCCGCATGCCAACCGCCTGTCATTTCAGTTCTCCTCCCCCATCTTCATCCTCCCGCCACCCACCGCCGCCCCACCGCTCGGCCGCCGCCCAAATCAGCGCGCCGCCGCTGCCCCGCCGCGGATCCACCTCCGCCTCCCTGTCCGCCTCCGATTCCACCTAGTTTCGGCCGCCACCCGCCATCGTACGGCCCGAATCGGCCCGCCGCCGCTCCACTCCGCCCTGACCCCGCCGGGCTGCCCCGCTCCGCCCAAGCTCCACCCCGACCCCTTCCCCTCCAGCTCGACACCGCCGCCTCCGCCCCGACCATATCGCCTCTGCACCAGCTCCGTCGCGCACTACCTCGATCCCACCGCCTCCGCTCCGACACCGCCTCTATCCCGTCGTCTCCGCAGCGCCCCACACCGTCGCTGCACCGCACCGCCCTGCCCCGCCCCGCCCCGCCCCATCGTCGCCATGCCGTCGAGGAAGACCTCGAGGGGCAAAACGAGGGTTCTTCTACGTGAGGCCGAAGCCCTCCGGCAACTTCGGGGTGGAGTTCAGGGACGCCGGCCGCCGCTTTTGGCTAGGCACCTACCCCACCGTCCACGAGGCCGCGCGTGCCTATGACGTGGCGGTGTGGCGTGCCGGGAGACCGAAGAAGGACCTCAACTTCCCGGAGATCGAGACCAAGTCGGATGCGGAGTTGCTCGTGCCGAGGGGCATTCGCATGGAGGAGATCACAACAAAGAAGACGACGACGATGACGAAGAGGCCCGCCATGTCGTCAGTCCCGACGACAGCGACGAGGCGGCGATGGCGAGGTTCGCGCGTGAGCATCCGGGGTGTGTGCAGGCCGAGCAAGAGTTCTTCTCGAAGCACGTCGTCAAGGGGAAGGAGGAGGACGAGACCGCCCCCTTGACGGTGATCCCCATCGAGTCCTCGGAGGAGGAGGACGAGGGTTGTGACGACCCGTACAAGGATGAGTTCTGGGAGCAGTTCAAGAGCTCCGATGACGAGTAGTTTTATCTTCGGTGTAGTTCAAGTAGTAGTAGTTCGAACTAGTAGTGGTTGAGTTTGCTGTGCTTTTTATTAATTAGAATTATGTTTAATTATGTTTGAAATGAAATAATAGTTGAATTTGCTATGTTTGAAGTATAGGTTTCAAATGAAAGTAATTGAAGTATAGTTTTACATCTTCATTTGCAACTTCTATTGGAGTTGCTTTTTTACATCTCCAATATACATCTTTTGGTAGAGTTGACACCTTTGGAGATGCAAAAGACACTTTTCGAAGATGTAAATTTTTACATCTCCAAATTTGCATCTTCTGTCGGAGATGCTCTTACAGAGAAAGTAGCAGCAGCAGCGGCACGGCCCACCTGACCAACGACCCGCCTGCAGTTCACTGCCCTTTGCTCCGGCAAGCCTGCCTCAGGGGCATGGGCGGGTCTGAGAGCCCGCCGCCGACGATCTGATCAAAGACGAACTTGTTCGCCGCCTCGGTGAAGTGGACGCCGTCCCAGCTCACTCTCCTGGCCGGGTCGTCGCAGGATTTTCCCAGCACCACCCACTTCCCCTTCACCAGCACCTTCCCGCCACAACCAACCTTCGGGTCGAAGTTGTACGGGCCAGCGTCGTGCCCGCAGCAGGTGAGCAGAGGGTCGTCGAAGCCTGCAGACCAGAACGCCCAGCCTCAGATTTCTCCAGGACACTACGTACGCAAGCAGCAGCTACACGTATGCATTGTTCATCCAGCCATGGGCCATGGCGCATTACCTAGCTTGCTGGCTTGGCTGATCAGCTTGTACTTGGCGGCGTAGACATCGACGTAGGTGAACGCGGCGTCAGGGTAGGTTTTCCGAAGATGAGCCACTGTTTCCTTGAGCCTCTGGTTGAAGAGTTGTGCGACCTTGTTGTAGGTGACAGAGCAGCCAACATTGTCCTTGACCGCGGCGATGTCGGGCCGGCGAATGAGGGCGTAAGGCAGGCAGCCGATAGGCCCCGTGCTGTGGATCCAGAAGTTCCTTCCACCGAGCACATGCACGCTCTGCAGATCAATTCTTCAGTCAGTCAGTTGTCGAGCCAGCCTACTAGCTTGGTCATGTGATGGTGATCTTCATAAGACGTACCTGGATTATTGAGGTGAGCCTCTCCATGAGCTCAGGAATGAACGCTACGACTTGTTCACTCGTCATGTTCGCGAAGTAGCCCGCGGTGATGTCGTTTTGGCCGATGTCGAAGGTGTACAGCGCCTGGGAGAAGTACTCGGCCTTTGGCAGGAGCTCCCTGTAGATGCCACCTACATACATGGGAGTAAGATAAACAGAATGGATCTTCAGTTCTGTGTACTAAAACTTCGTACTAAGATAGGCCAAATTTGGTCTAGTTGTTACCACCTTTGTTGTTGTAAACGAACTGGCTTCTGTTGATGAACTGTTCGAATTCCCAGGACTGCACGTCCAAGGAGATGGGGCTGAACCCGGAGAGGAACAGGGATGTGTTCTGTCGGCTGATTGTCGAGCCGGCTGTCGCGAAATTGGCCCCCTGCGAGAAGTTGCTCCCTATTGAGTTGAGGTACGCACTTAGGTAAGGTATTCCCAGGTTTTCAGCTGCAGCATCAGCGGAAAAAAGATAAAGTAGATCATTAGCACATTGCAATGTGGCAATAGATTGTGATGAGTTCTAATTTCTGTTTCTACCCGTCCACTGAGCATTTCGCTTTTCTCAGCTAGCCTAAAAATAGCACCAAACACTGGCATGTTTTGCCTCCAACATTTCTTGTTTCTAGTGTCCTGGTTCTGAATTCTTTCAGACCAGTTTTGGCAACAAATAGCTCGATTTAGCCTTTTTGCTGAAAAATAGTCGTGCCATCGTCTTCCTAAAGCAACTTGTAGTGCAGGATCAAGCTAGTGGCCCATTGCCCTCCACTAAGAATATATTTAAAGCAAAGCATCCACACATGCTCTGACACTGCAGCAAAAATCTCTCCCGCCAATAATTAATGTACGGTGTCTCTTTATATAATACGATCACGCTGCTCACGTTTGTTCGTCGTTCCATTTTTCTAGCCACCTATCCAACCACCTCAAGCTTTCCTGACACTTAAGACCAGCCAAATTATTTATTTTTTCATACGACCTGTACTGGCCGGGTTCCACTATCAGAAGATAACGGAACATAAGTGATCTAGGTCTTACTTAGGAAAGTAGAATGCAAGGTCTCTAACTAGCCAACTAGGTGTCACCTAATGCTAACGCCAGCAGAAAGTAAAAATGAAGTGTTGCAGGATTATTAGTCTTGCACACTAGCCTTGTTTCTTGAGAAGCACAATAGCCCTCTTGGAATTACTTCTGAGTTATTTTGTTTGTTTGATTAAACAATATGAAAAACGTAAAATTCTAAGAGGTTTGAGTTGATGATAACTTTCTAGTATGAAATAGAGTGTAAATGGATCCTCGGGGAAAATTCCGACCTACGAATCTGGAAAACACGCATCGAAAAGATTTCAGTTCTGCCAAATTCTCTGGAACTGTCGTTAACCAAAGGAACAATTATTAAATCAAAGAGGCATTAACCTAACGTTTCTTTCTGTCCCTCTCAAATCAGCATCCCATTGTCAGAAAGGAAAACCAGCATCCCGAAAGCCAGAAGAGTACTGGTGCACGATAGTACTACTCTCCAGCTGCAACCCAACACAAAATCTTCCCGTGACGATGGCATGGCAGTGGCATCGTTCGAGTGATGTTCCGCACATGCAGCTGACTAGCCTTTCTGTTGGATTGCACAGGACGGTGTCGGTAGGCAGCTGACTGGCTGGCGATCGATGGCGTGCCGGGTCCCGGATGGGCGCATGGGCGTGGCATCATTGCCACGGCACGGGCGCTCGCACGCGCGTGGCGGCGGGGCCAAAGTGCAGCTTGCTTCGGCCATGCTCCGGCGGCGCGTAGTCCAAGGCCGCCGCTTTCCGGCGATGAACTGATGCCCGGCTGTGGCCGGACAACAACCGCAACTTATTCAAGGCAGGATGTGAAATGAAATGGGCTTTCAGATCTTCTTGAGCAACAAAAGGTGGTATGTAGGGTAGAAAAGTCTTGTTCTGCTTGGCCCTTTCAGGAGACATCCCTTCTTTTTTACTGTACTACTCTATACTATTCCAGGAGTACTTCCAGGATCCAACGGACTAGGCATGTACAATGCATAACCTCGCATGCCATGTATGATCGGATATGACGTAAAGTAGGTTCGGATAGGGAAGCGGGATCCTCTTCAGGAGGCAGGTGCTTGAAGAGAAAAAGTATGATCCGGTGACAAAAACTGAAAAGATTGGAGTGAAAATAGAGATGCATGTGTACTAGAGTCTTTATTTTCTATTTCTTAATGAGGACCACTAATGATAGCTTGCATTGGAAAGAAAAAATAAATATAGATGCCTCAAATTATTTTTTATCATGGGGCATATGTATCCATATGCCACCATTGTACATGCCCTCAGTAATGCACAACAGGGGTGACAGACTGACAGTGACACGAAGTCACAAAGTAACGCAAACAACATCCTACTCCAGCTCTTAGCATTTTATTACTCCAAGAGAAGTTGTTAATTAACTTTTTACAAGTTAATTTTACTGTACTCCTACAGGTTACTGCGTGTCTGCCAACTTTTATTCTCCTTCAGAACTCTTAGAAAGCGTATAACTACGCTGTAGTACTACGACGTTGGCTTTCAAAATTGCCTTCGCAGCTGCACCGCTACACATGGAACGAATTAAGGCTATATTTATTGGCTCCTGCAAGTGAAGGCGGTAGGTTTCGGCCTTATCAACCCGTGGGCCCTACGTGCAGCCGTGCAGAAGAACCGAGGGATAGATCGAACGGGTGAAAAGTAATAAGAAAAGTATCCTTGAAAAAGTAATAAGAAAAAAAAAATTCACAGTAGTAATACTACAGCGACTTTGAAGAGCTCCTGACAGTACTGAGAGTTTGAGACATTTTTTTTTGTTGCGAATACTGAGAGTTTGAGACTGAAGGCGCTCCCAGCGAGCGAAGACGTACGTACCGATGAAGTCGATGACGAGGCGGCCGTCGCAGTAGCGGCCGGCGGGCATGCCGAAGAAGGTCCTGCCGTTGGGCGGCGGCGCGGCGCCGAAGGCGGCCGACAGCCCGCCCGTGTCCGAGTTGGAGTCCCCGAAGTTGAACACGGCCGGGAAATGGCAGTCGGCGCCCGCGCCCGCGCCCGCGGAGACCTGCAGCAGCAAGAACAGCAGCGGCAGCAGCGCCGCGGTTCCGGCCGTGGCGGTGCGGCCAGAGGCACCGGACGTCATTCCGTGGGTCAGGTGAGTGTGGCCGCACTGAGGGACGGGGGTGAAGGACGAGTGCGCGCGGGCGGGGAGGACGGGGCGCCGGTTGCAGCGGGATGGTGGGGTTTTGAGGGGGTCGCGGGATGGGGGGATGGGTGGATCGGCGGATAGAGATGGGCGAGTGTGAGATGAGCACAAATGCGGGGCGCAGGATTTCGGGCCGATAGCGATAGGGGGCGTGGCGTGGTGGGGGTGAACGGTGCGATGACGGCGCCGATGCCCTCCCTGCCTTTGGAACGATGCGTCCGTGGCGTGCGCGCGGGCGGGCGGTGTTCCGTTGGACTTTGGTGGATCACGTTACGCAAAGTCCGCAAAAATAAATAAAAATGTTATTCTTATCTAAATGATAAATGTCACACGTGTGTCGCAAAGCAACATAGCTCAAAAGTCTTCATTATCATCCGTTTTGCCATATCAAAACAGATGACATTAAAGAAAATCTTTTTGGTTTTACGAATTAAAAATGTTTTATCTTCTAAATAAAAAATCTGATTAAAAATCCGTCTTCATTATTAAATCCGTCTTGACAAGATCTTTAAAACTAGATTCCAAGTTAATATTTTTAATGATTTTCTTTTTGCCAAAAGTTGCCATAAAGTTTACACTAAAGTTGCCATGACATGCTTCATCTAGTTTTTTATTCTAGATTTAAAGCTATCATTGTATTTCATCTATTTTTTAGGGCAAATTTTATTAATTGACCATGGAATTTTTTTAGTATTTAACCACGGCAAATTTAATTCATGGATCATGGCATTTTTTAGTAATTCAACATGGCAATTTCAGTTTATAGATCATGACAATTTTAGTATTTTGGCTATGTCAATTCTAGTATTTTGACCATGGCAAATTTTAGTGCATGTATCATGGGAAATTTAAGTAATTCACCATGGCAATTTTATTTTATGGTTCATGGCAAATTTAGTCATTGATCATGCATTTTTAAAGTAATTGACAACAGATTTCTTTTTAATTATGAACCATGTCAAAATTATTTAATGGATCATGAGAATTTTCTGGGATTCACCATGGTAAGTTTAGTTTCTTAATTCCCTTTTAATAATATGTCAAAATTTATATAAACGTAGAAGAAAGGGTAACTCAAACATATCATGGCAACTTCAATCTAAACACCATAGCAATTTATGTGCAATAGACATGGCAATTTTAAACCCAAAAAAAGCCGTCGGAACATATCGGTATGAGATATAATTTTGACTCGTCGCAACAGATTTAATGGTGAAAACGGATTTTCTATCGGATTTTTCATTTAAGAGATAAACATTTTTAAAAACTGAAAATCCAAAAAAATTCCTACATAAATGCATGCGGTGACGTGGCAATCCATTTGCTATAGAGACGTGCGATGCGCCTCCGTCTCTGCCACACGTGTGGCATCACTTCTTCTTCATCTATTTCTTCATTGGGCACTATTTCACCAGTGCCCATTAGCTTGATAGATTCCTCAGGAGGCATTTCATCTAGCACAGCAGGCAGGTGTTCTCTTTGTGAGTTGTTAGTTTCATCGAACCACACATCTACAGTTTGAACAACCTTGTTGCGATAGGTGTTGAAGACTCTGTAGGCATGCGAGTCATTTCCGTAACCAATCATAAAACCCTCATGTGCTTTCAGTGCAAATTTGGAATTGTGATGTGAATCTCTAATCCAACATTTAGCACCGAAGACTTTGAAATAACTTACAATGAGTTTTTGGTCAGTGAGGAGCTCATATGAAGTTTTCTTGAGGAATTTGTGAAGATATACCCGATTAATGATATGACAAGCAGTATCAATTGCTTTAGGCCACCATCGATGAGGTGTCTTGTATTCAACATGCATAGTGCGGGCCATCTCAATGAGTATCATGTTCTTGCGTACAACAATTTTATTCTGCTGAGTATAAGGAGCAGATAGTTCATGAGTAATACCAAGTTCGTCAAGATAGTCATCAAGGCCTGTGTTCTTGAACTCGGTGCCACTGTCGTTTCTGATATGCTTGATCTTAATGCCATAATTCTAAAAGAAATATGCCCTAGAGGCAATAATAAAGTTGTTATTTTTATATTTCCTCATTCATGATAAAGATTTATTATTCATGCTAGAATCGTATTGATCAGAAACCTAAATACATGAGTGAATACATAAACAAATACTGTGTCCCTAGTGAGCCTCTACTAGAGTAGCTCGTTGATCAAAGATGGTTAAGGTTTCCTAACCATGGACATGTGTTGTCATTTGATAACGGGATCACATCATTAGGATAATGATATGATGGACAAGACCCATTCGTTAGCTTAGCATATTGATCGTTTAGTTTATTGTTATTGCTTTCTTCATGTCAAATACATATTTCTTCGACTATGAGATTATGCAACTCCCGGATACCGAAGGAATACCTTGTGTCCTATCAAACGTCACAACGTAACTGGGTGATCATAAAGATGATCTACAGGTATCTCCGAAGGTGTTTGTTGAGTTGATATAGATCGAGATTAGGATTTGTTCCTCCGAGTATCGGAGAGGTATCTCTGGGCCATCTCAGCAATACACATCATAAGCTTGCAAGCAAATGACTAAGAAGTTAGTCACAAGGTGATGTATTACAGAATGAGTAAAGAGACTTGCGGTAACAAGATTGAACTAGGTATGAAGATACCGACGATCGAATCTCGGGCAAGTAACATACCGATGGACAAAGGGAATTACGTATGTTGTCATAACGGTTCGACCGATACAGATCTTTGTAGAATATGTAGGAGCCAATATGGGCATCTAGGTTCCGCTATTAGTTATTGACTAGAGAGGTGTCTCGGTCATGTCTACGTAGTTCTCGAACCTGTAGGGTTCGTACGCTTAACGTTCTTTGATGATATAGTGTTATATGAGTTAAATGATTTGGTGACCGAATGTTGTTCGAAGTCCTAGATGAGATCACAGACATGACAAGGAATCTCGAAATGGTCGAGAGGTAACGATTTATATATAGGACAGTGGTATTTGGACACCGAAAGTGTTTCGGGATGTACCAGAAAAAAATCGAGTCATCGGAAGGGGTTCCGGGCACCCCCCCCCCGGCAAGATATGGGCCTTATGGGCCAAACGAGGGGACAGACCAGCCCACAAGGGGGCTGGTGCGCCCCCTCCCTTGTTTGGCCATCCCTAGGGAAGGAAAAGGGGGAGGGCTAGCCCCTCCCGCCTTTCCCTCTCATGGTAGAAAGGAAGGGGGGCGCCACCCTCCCCTGCCTTTCCCCGCACTCCAAATAAGGAAAGGGGGCGCAACTTGGGAGGGACCCTAAGGAGGATTCCTCCCACTTGGGCACCTCCTTTGGCTGCTCCTCCCTCCCTCTCACCTATATATATGTGGGAGGGGGCTCCTAGCACACAAGAGACAATTGCCTAGTCGTGTGCGGCGCCCCCCTCCACCGTTCACACCCCGGTCATATTTTCGTAGTGCTTAGGCAAAGCCCTGCGGAGATCACTTCACCATCACCGTCACCATGCCATCGTGCTGTCGGAAATCATCTACTACATCGCCGTCTTGCTAGATCAAGAAGGCGGAGGACGTCACCGAGTTGAATGTGTGCAGAACGCGGAGGTGTCGTACATTTGGTGCTTGATCCGTTGGAGCGCGAAGAAGTTCAACTACATCAACCGCGTTGTTAAACGCTTCCACGTACAGTCTATGAGGGTACGTAGACACAATCTCCCCTCTCGTTGCTATGCATCTCCATGGATAGATCTTTCGCATGCGTAGAATTTTTTTTGTTTTCCATGCAACGTTTCCTAATAGTGGCATCCGAGCCAGGTCTATGCGTAGATGATATGCACGAGTAGAACACAAAGAGTTGTGGGAGGTGATAGTCATACTCCTTACCACCAACGTCTTATTTTGATTCGGCGGTATTGTGGGATGAAGCCGCCCGGACCAACCTTACATGTCCACGCACATGATACCAGTTCCACTGACTGACATGCAACTAGTTTTGCATAAAAGGTGGCTGGCGGGTGTCTGTTTCTCTTAGTTTAGTTGAATCGAATTTGACTATGGCCGATCCTTGAAGAAGGTTAAAACAGCAAATTTGATGAATCACCGTTGTGGTTTTATGCATAGGTAAGAACGGTTCTTGCTAGAAGCCCATAGCAGCCACGTAAAACTTGCAACGACAAAGTAGAGGACATCTAACTTATTTTTGCAGGGCATGTTGTGAAGTGATATGGTCAAGATATGATGTGATATATGCTAATGTATGAGATGATCATGTTTTGTAATATTGAGAACCGGCAGGAGCCTTAGGGTTGTCGATTTATTGTATGAAGTGCAAGCGCCATGCAATTGCTTTACTTTATCACTATGTGTTAGCGATAGTTGTAAAAGCAATAGTTGGCTTGACGACCTTGATGCAATGACGCTACGATGGAGATCATGGTGTCAAGCCAGTGACGATGGAGATCATGACAATTCTTTGGGGATGGAGATAAAAAGCACAAGATGATGGCCATCTCATGTCACATATTTTGATTGCATGTGATGTTTATCTTTTATGCATCTTATTTTGCTTAGAACGACAGTAGCATTATAAGATGATCCCTTCACTTAATTTCAAGATAAAAGTGTTCTCCCTGAGTATGCACTGCTGCTACATGATACGTCTCCAACGTATCTATAATTTTTGGATTGTTCCATGTTATTATATTACCTGTTTTTGATGTTTAATGGGATTTAATATACCTTTTTATATTATTTTTTGGACTAACCTACTAACCAAAGGCCCAGTGCAAATTGCTGTTTTTTCGCCTATTTCAGTGTTTCGCAGAAAAGGAATATCAAACGGAATCCAAACGGAATGAAACCTTCGGGAGAGTTATTTTTGGAACAAACTTGATCCAGGAGACTTGGAGTGGACTTCAAGAAAGAAGCGAGGAGGACACAAGGCAGGAGGGCGCGCCTCCCACCATCGTGGGCCCCTCGCAGCTCCACTGACCTACTTCTTCCTCCTATATATACCCATATACCCTAAAAACATCTGGGAGCACCACGAAACCCTACTTCCACCGCCGCAACCTTCTGTACCCGTGAGATCCCATCTTGGAGCCTTTTTCGGCACTCCGTTGGAGGGGGAATCGGTCACGGAGGGCTTCTATATAAACACCATAGCCTCTCCGATGATGTGTGAGTAGTTTACCACCGACCTTCGGGTCCATAGTTATTAGCTAGATGGCTTCTTCTCTCCCTTTGGATCTCAATACAAAGTTCTCCTTGATTCTCTTGGAGATCTATTCGATGTAATTCTTTTTGCAGTGTGTTTGTCGAGATCCGATGAATTGTGGGTTTATGATCAAGATTATCTATGAACAATATTTGATTCTTCTCTAAAATCTTTTATGCATGATTTAATATCTTTGCAAGTCTCTTCGAATTATCAGTTTGGTTTGGCCTACTAGATTGGTCTTTCTTGCAATGGGACAAGTGCTTAGCTTTGGGTTCAATCTTGTAGTGTCCTTTCCCAGTGATAGCAGGGGAAGCAAGGCACGTATTTTATTGTTGCCATTGAGGATAAAAAGATGGGGTTTATATCATATTGCTTGAGTTTATCCCTCTACATCACGTCATCTTGCCTAATGCGTTACTCTATTCTTATGAACTTAATACTCTAGATGCATGCTGGATAGCGGGCGATGTGTGGACTAATAGTAGTAGATGCAGAATCATTTTGGTCTACTTGTCGTGGACGTGATGCCTATATACATGATCATGCCTAGATATTCTCATAACTATCCGCTTTTCTATCAATTGCTCGACAGTAATCTGTTCACCCACCGTAGAATTTCTATCTTGAGAGAAGCCACTAGTGAAACCTATGGCCCCCGGGTCTATCTTCCATCATATTATTTTCCTATCAACTTGCTATTTCTATCGTTGTTTATTTTGCTATCTTTACTTTCCAATCTATATCATAAAAATACCAAAAATATTTATCTTATTATCTCTATCAGATCTCACTTTCGTAAGTGACTGTGAAGGGATTGACAACCCCTTTATCGCGTTGCTTGTGAGGTTCTTGTTTGTTTGTGCAGGTACTAGGCGACTTGCGTGTTATCTCCTACTGGATTGATACCTTGGTTCTCAAAAACTGAGGGAAATACTTATGCTACTTTGCTGCATCACCCTTTCCTCTTCAAGGGAAAACCAACGCATGCTCAAGAGGTAGCAAGAAGGATTTCTGGCGCCGTTGCCGGGAGGTTGCACCAAGTCAAGTCAAGACATACCAAGTACCCATCACAAACTCTTATCCCTCGCATTACATTATTTGCCATTTGCCTCTCGTTTTCCTCTCCCCCACTTCACACTTGCCGTTTTATTTGCCCTCTTTTACGTTCGCCTCTTTTTGCTTGCTTCTTGTTTGCTTGTGTGTTGGATTGATTGTTTGTGACGATGGCTCAAGACAATACTAAACTGTGTGACTTTTCCAATACAAACAATAATGATTTTATTAGCACTCTGATTGCTCCTCTTACCAATGCTGAATCTTGTGAAATTAATATTGTTTTGCTGAATCTTGTCATGAAAGATCCGTTTTCTGGCCTTCCTAGTGAAGATGCCGCTACCCATCTAAACAACTTTGTTGATCTATGTGATATGCAAAAGAAGAAAGATGTGGATAATGATATTGTTAAATTGACGCTATTTCCATTTTCTCTTAGAGATTGTGCTCAAACTTGGTTTTCCTCTTTGCCTAAAAATATTATTGATTCATGGAATAAGTGCAAAGATGCCTTTATCTCTAAGTATTTTCCTCCTGCTAAGATCATCTCTCTTAGAAACGATATTATGAATTTTAAGCAACTTGATCATGAACATGTTGCACAAGCTTGGGAGAGAATGAAATTAATGATACGTAATTGCCCTACTCATGGATTAAATTTATGGATGATCATACAAATTTTTTATGCTGGATTGAATTTTGCTTCTAGAAATCTTTTAGATTCGGCCGCGGGAGGCACTTTTATGGAAATCACTTTAGGAGAAACTACTAAACTCCTAGATAATATTATGGTTAATTATTCTCAATGGCACACCGAAAGATCTACTAGTAAAAAGGTTCATGCTATAGAAGAAATTAATGTTTTAAGTGGAAAGATAGATGAACTTATGATTTTTTTTGCTAATAAGAGTGTTTCTTCTGATCCTATTGATATGCATTTGTCTACTTTGATTGAGAATAATAATGAATCTATGGATGTGAATTTTGTTGGTAGGAACAATTTTGGTAACAACGCATATAGAGGAAATTTGAATCCTAGGCCGTTTCCTAGTAATTCCTCTAATAATTATGGTAATTCCTACAACAACTCTTATGGAAATTTTAATAAGATGCCCTCTGATTTTGAGACTAGTGTTAAACAATTTATGATTTCGCAAAAGAATTTCAATGCTTTGCTTGAAGAAAAATTGCCTAAGATTGATGAGTTGGCTAGGAACGTGGATAGAATTTCTCTTGATGTTGATTCTCTGAAACTTAGATCTATTCCACCTAAGCATGATATCAATGAGTCTCTCAAATCTATTAGAATTTCCATTGACGAGTGCAAACAAAGAACCGCTAGGATGCGTGCTAAAAAAGATTGCTTTGTAAAAGCGTGTTCTTCTAGTTTTCACGATAATAAGGATGAAGATCTAAAAGTGATTGATGTGTCTCCTATTAAATATTTGTTTTGAAATATGAATCTTGATATTGATGGGACTGTAGATGAGTCAACTTTAGTTACAAGGCGTCCCAATGATTCAAAGTTTTTAGATTTTGATGCAAAAATTGGTAAAAGTGGAATTGAAGAGGTCAAAACTTTACATAGCAATGAACCCACTATTTTGGATTTCAAGGAATTTAATTATGATAATTGATATTTGATAGATTGTATTTCTTTATTGCAATCCGTGCTAAATTCTCCTCATGCTTATGATCAAAATAAAGCTTTTACCAAACATATCGTTGATGTCTTAATGCAATCCTATGAAGAAAAGCTTGAATTAGAAGTTTCTATCCCTAGAAAACTTTATGATGACTGGGAACCTACTATTAAAATTAAAATTAAAGATCATGAATGCTATGCTTTATGTGATTTGGGTGCTACTGTTTCCACGATTCCAAAACTTTGTGTGATGTGTTAGGTTTCCATGAATTTGATGATTGTTCTTTAAATTTGCATCTTGCGGATTCCACCATTAAGAAACCTATGGGAAGGATTAATTATGTTATTATTGTTGCAACTAGGAATTATGTTCCCATAGATTTCATTGTTCTTGATATAGATTGCAATCCTACTTGTCCTATTATTCTTGGTAGACCTTTTCTTAGAACGATTGGTGCAATTATTGATATGAAAGAAGGAAATATTAGATTCCAATTTCCATTAAGGAAAGGCATGGAACACTTTCATAGAAATAAAATTAAATTACTTTATGAATCTATTATGAGGGCCACTTATGAATTGCATACCAAAGATGACACTACCTAGATCTATTCTTGTTTTTATGCCTAGCTAGGGGCGTAAAACGATAGCGCTTGTTGGGAGGCAACCCAATTTTATTTTTGTTTCTTGTTTTTGTTTCTATTTAGTAATAAATAATTCATCTAGCCTCTGTTTAGATGTAATTTTATGTTTTTAATTAGTGTTTGTGCCAAGTAGAATCTTTGGGAAGACTTTGGGGAAGTCTTTGCGATCTTGCTGTAAAAAACAGAAACTTTAGCGCTCACGAGATTTGCTGCCATTTTTTACTGGAGAGTTCAATTAGGTTGATTATTTTTTTAGATTATTAATAGACAAATTCCTCACGTCCACCAATTTATTTCAGAATTTTTGGGGTTACAGAAGTATTTGAAACCTATAGATTACTACAGACTGTACTGTTTTGACAGATTCTGTATTTCGTGTGTCGTTTGCTTATTTGGATGAATCTATGGCTAGTATCGGGGGGTATGAACCATAGAGAAGTTGGAATACAGTAGGTTTAACACCAATATAAATAAATAATGAGTTCATTACAGTATCTTGAAGTGGTGGTTTGTTTTCTTATAGTAACGGAGCTCATGAGATTTTCTGTTGAGTTTTGTGTTGTGAAGTTTTCAAGTTTTGGATAAAGATTTGATGGATTTTGGAATAAGGAGTGGCAAGAACCTAATATTGGGGATGCCCAAGGCACCCCAAGGTAAAATTAAAGGACAACCAAAAGCCTAAGCTTGGGGATGCCCCGGATGGCATCCCCTCTTTCGTCTTCGTCTATCGGTAACTTTACTTGAGGCTATATTTTTATTCACCACATGATATGTGTTTTGCTTGGAGCGTCTTGTATGATTTGAGTCTTTGATTTTTAGTTTACCACAATCATCCTTGCCGTACACACCTTTTTGAGAGACACACATGAATCGGAATTTATTAGAATACTCTATGTGCTTCACTTATATCTTTTGAGCTAGATAATTTTGCTCTAGTGCTTCACTTATATCCTTTTAGAGCACGGTGGTGGTTTTATTTTATAGAAATTATTGATCTCTCATGCTTCATTTATATTATTTTGAGAGTCTTTTAGAACAGCATGTTAATTTACGTTGGTTATAAAATTAGTCCTAATATGATAGGCATCCAAGATGGGTATAATAAAAACTTTCATAAAAAGTGCATTGAATACTATGAGAAGTTTGATACTTGATGATTGTTTTGAGATATAAAGATGGTGATATTAGAGTCATGCTAGTTGAGTAGTTGTGAATTTGAGAAATACTTGTTCTAAAGTTTGTGATTCCCGTAGCATGCACGTATGGTGAACCGTTATGTGATGAAGTCGGAGCATGATTTATTTATTGATTATCTTCCTTATGAGCGGCGGTCGGGGACGAGTGATGGTCTTTTCCTACCAATCTATCCCCCTAGGAGCATGTGCGTAGTACTTTGTTTCGATAACTAATAGATTTTTGCAATAAGTATGTGAGTTCTTTATGACTAATGTTGAGTCCATGGATTATACGCACTCTCACCCTTCCACCATTGCTAGCCTCTCTAATACCGCGCACCTTTCGCCGGTATCATACACCCACCATATACCTTCCTCAAAACAGCCACCATACCTACCTATTATGGCATTTCCATAGCCATTCCGAGATATATTGCCATGCAACTTACCACCGTTTCATTTGTTATAACACATTACATCATTGTCATATTGCTTTGCATGATCATGTAGTTGACATCATATTTTTGGCAAAGCCACCTTTATAATTCTTTCATACATGTCACTCTTGATTCATTACATATCCCGGTACACCGCCGGAGGCATTCACATAGAGTCATATTTTTTTCTAGTATCGAGTTGTAATTTTTGAGTTGTAAGTAAATAAAAGTGTGATGATCATCATTATTAGAGCATTGTCCCATGTGAGGAAAGGATGATGGAGACTATGATCCCCCCCACAAGTTGGGATGAGACTCTGGACAAAAAAAAGAGAAAAAGAAGGAGGCCAAAAAAAGGCCCAAATAAAAAAATGAGAGGAAAAGAGCGAAGGGACAATGTTACTATCCTTTTACCACACTTGTGCTTTAAAGTAGCACCATGATCTTCATGATAGAGAGTCTCCTATGTTGTCACTTTCATATACTAGTGGGAATTTTACATTATAGAACTTGGCTTGTATATTCCAATGATGGGCTTCCTCAACATGCCATAGGTCTTCGTGAGCAAGCGAGTTGGATGCACACCCACTTAGTTTCTTTTGTTGAGCTTTCATACACTTATAGCTCTAGTGCATCTGTTGCATTGCAGTCCCTACTAACTCACATTGATATCTATTGATGGGCATCTCCATAACCCGTTGATACGCCTAGTTGATGTGAGACCATCTTCTCCCTTTTGTCTTCTCCACAACCACCATTCTATTCCACTTATAGTGCTATGTCCATGGCTCACGCTCATATATTGCGTGAAGATTGAGAAAGTTTGAGAACATCAAAAGTATGAAACAATTGCTTGGCTTGTCATCGGGGTTGTGCATGATTAAATACTTGGTGTGATGAAGATAGAGCATAGCCAGACTATATGATTTTGTAGGGATAACTTTCTTTGGCCATGTTGTTTTGAGAAGACATGATTGCTTTGTTAGTATGCTTGAAGTATTATTATTTTTATGTCAATATTAAACTTTTGTCTTGAATATTTCGGATCTGAACATTCATGCTACAATAAAGAAAATTACATTCAGAATTATGCTAGGTAGCATTCCACATCAAAAATTCTGTTTTTATCATTTACGTACTCGAGGACGAGCAGGAATTAAGCTTGGGGATGCTTGATACATCTCCAACGTATCTATAATTTTTTATTGTTCCATGCTATTATATTACCTGTTTTGGATGTTTAATGGGCTTTAATATACCTTTTTATTTTATTTTTGGGACTAACCTACTAACCAAAGGCCCAGTGCAAATTGCAGTTTTTTTGCCTATTTCAGTGTTTCGCAGAAAAGGAATATCAAACGGAATCCAAATGGAATGAAACCTCCGGGGGAGTTATTTTTGGAACAAACGTGATCCAGGAGACTTGAAGTGGACGTCAAGAAAGAAGCGAGGAGGCCACGAGGCAGGAGGGCGCGCCCCCACCCTCATGGGCCCCTCGCAGCTCCATCGACCTACTTCTTCCTCCTATATATACCCATATACCCTGAAAACATCCGGGAGCACCACGAAACCCTATTTCCACCGCCGCAACCTTCTGTACCCATGAGATCCCATCTTGGGGCCTTTTTCGGCGCTCCATCGGAGGGGGAATCGATCACGGAGGGCTTCTACATCAACACCATAGCCTCTCCGATGATGTGTGAGTAGTTTACCACAGACCTTCGAGTCCATAGTTATTAGCTAGATGGCTTCTTCTCTCTCTTTGGATCTTAAGACAAAGTTCTCCTCGATTCTCTTGGAGATCTATTCGATGTAATTCTTTTTGCGGTGTGTTTGTAGAGATCCGATGAATTGTGGGTTTATTATCAAGATTATCTATGAACAATATTTGATTCTTCTCTGAAATCTTTTATGCATGAATTGATATCTTTGCAAGTCTCTTTGAATTATAAGTTTGGTTTGGCCTACTAGATTGAGCTTTCTTGCAATGGGAGAAGTGCTTAGCTTTGGGTTCAATCTTGCGGTGTCCTTTCCTAGTGACAGCAGGGGCAGCAAGGCACGTATTGTATTGTTGCCATCGAGGATAAAAAGATGGGGTTTATATCATATTGCTTGAGTTTATCCCTCTACAACATGTCATCTTGCCTAATGCGTTACTCTGTTGTTATGAACTTAATACTCTAGATGCATGCTGGATAGCGGTCGATGTGTGGAGTAATAATAGTAGATGCAGAATCATTTCGGTCTACTTGTCACGGACGTGATGCCTATATACATGATCATGCCTAGATATTCTCATAACTATGCGCTTTTCTATCAATTGCTCGACAGTAGTCTGTTCACCCACCGTAGAATTTGTTATCTTGAGAGAAGCCACTAGTGAAACCTATGGCCCCCGGGTCTATCTTCCATCATGTTATTTTCCTATCAACTTGCTATTTCTATCGTTGTTTATTTTGCTATCTTTACTTTCCAACCTATATCATAAAAATACCAAAAATATTTATCTTATTATCTCTATTAGATCTCACTTTCGTAAGTGACCGTGAAGGGATTGACAACCCCTTTATCGCGTTGGTTGCGAGGTTCTTGTTTGTTTGTGCAGGTACTAGGTGACTTGTGTGTTATCTCCTACTGGATTGATACCTTGGTTCTCAAAAACTAAGGGAAATACTTACTCTACTTTGCTGCATCACCCTTTCCTCTTCAAGGGAAAACCAACGCATGCTCAAGAGGTAGCAAGAAGGATTTCTGGCGCCGTTTCATCGTTTCGAGACACCACGTGATGGTCGGGTGTGATAGACTCTACGTTCACATACAACGGGTCTAAGATAGTTTTGCACATGCAGAATACTTGGGTTAAACTTGACGAGCCTAGCATGTACATACATGGTCTCGAAACACTGGAGACCGAAAGGTCGAACATGAGTCATATAGTAGATATGATCAACATAAATATGTTCACCATTGATGACTACCCCATCTCACGTGATGATCAGACATGGGTTAGTTGATTTCGATCATGCATCACTTAGATAACTTGAGGGATGTTTATTTAAGTGGGAGTTCTTAAGTAATTTGATTAACTGAACTTAATTTATTGTGAACTTAGTCTTATAGTTTTGCATATCTATGTTGTAGATCAATAGCTCGCGATATAGCTCCCCTATTTTTGATATGTTCCTAGAGAAAACTAAGTTGAAAGATGATGGTAGCAATAAAGCGGACTAGGTACGTGATCTGGGGATTATCCTCATTGCTGCAGAGAAGAATTATGTCCTTGATGCACCGCTTGGTGACAAACCTGTTGGAGGAGCAGATGCAGACGTTATGAATGTTTTGCAAGCTCGATATGATGACTACTTGATAGTTTAGTGCGCCATGCTTTACGGCTTAGAACCGAGACTTCAAGAAACATTTTGAATGCCATGGAGCATATGAGATGTTCGAAGAGCTGAAAATTGGTATTTCAGATTCATGTCTGTGTCAAGAGGTATGAGACCTCTGACAAGTACTTTGCCTACAAGATGGAGGAGAATAGCTCAGCCAGTGAGCATGCACTCAGAATGTCTGGGTACTAATCGCTTGAATTAAGTGGTAGTTAATCTTCCAGATAAGATAGTGATTGATAGAGTTCTCTAGTCACTATCACCAAGCTACTAGAACTTCATGATGAACTATAATATGCAAGGGATGACAAAAATGATTCCCAAGCTCTTCGCGATGCTGAAATCGGCGAAGGTAAAAATCAAGAAAGAGCATCAAGTGTTGATGGTTAACAAGACCACTAGTTTTCAAGAAAAAGAGTGAGGGAAAGAAAGGAAACTTAAAGAAGAATGGCAAGCAAGTTGCCACTCCCGTGAAGAAGCCCAAAGTTAGACCCAAGCCTGAAATTGAGTGCTTGTACTGCGAAGGAAATGATCACTGGAAGTGGAACTGCCCCAAATACTTGGCGAATAAGAAGGATGGCAAAGTGAACAAAGGTATATTTGATATACATGTTATTGATGTGTATTTTACTAGTGTTCGTAGTAACCCCTAGGTATTTGATACCGGTTCAGTTGCTAAGATTGGTAACTCGAAACAGGAGTTGCAGAGACTAGTTAAAAGCGAGGTGACGATGTGTGTTGGAAATGATTCCAAGGTTGATATGATCACCATCGCACACTCCATCTACCTTCGAGATTAGTGTTGAACCTAACTAAATGTTATTTGGTGTTTGCGTTGAGCATGAATATGATTAGATCATGTATATTGGAATATGTTTATTCATTTAAGTTAGAGAATAATTGTTGTTCTGTTTACATGAATAAAACCTTCTATGGTCATACACCCAATGTGAATGGTTTATTGAATCTCGATCGTAGTGATACACGTATTCATAATATTGATGCCAAAAGATGCAAAGCTGATAATGATAGTGCAACATACTTGTGCCACTGCCGTTTAGGTCATATTGGTGTAAAGCGCATGAAGAAACTCCATGCCATGGACTTTTGGAATCACTTGATTATGAATCATTTGATATTTGTGAACCATGCCTCATGGGAAAGATGACTAAAACTCCGTTATCCGGAATAATGGGGCGAGCTAACGACTTATTGGAAATAATACATACCGATGGATGTGGTCCGATGAGTGTTGAAGCATGCAGCGGGTATCGTTATTTTCTGACCTTCACAGATGATTTGAGTAGGTATGGGTATATCTATTCGATGAAACACAAGTCTGAAACATTTGAAAAGTTCAAAGAATTTCAAAGTGAAGTGGAGAATCATCGTAAAAAGAAAATAAAGTTTCAACGATCTGATCGCGGAGGCGAATGTTTGTGTTATGAGTTTGGCCTTCATTTAAAACAATGTTTCACAACTCACGCCACCTGGAACACCATAACATAATGGTGTATCCGAACGTCACCGTAACCTTACTTTATTGGAAATGGTGCATTCTATGATGTCTCTTATCGATTTACCACTATCATTTTGGGGTTATGCATTAGAGACAGCCGCATTCACGTTAAATAGGACACCATCTAAATCCATTGAGACGACACCGTATGAACTATGGTTTGGCAAGAAACATAAGCTGTCGTTTCTTAAAGTTTGGGGTTGCGACACTTATATCAAAAGACTTCAGCCTGATAAGCTCGAACCAAAATCGGAGACGTGTGTCTTCATAGGATACCCTAAGGAAACAATTGGGTACACCTTCTACCACAGATCCAAAGACAAGATCTTCGTTTCCAAGAATGGAACATTTCTAGAGGAGTTTCTCTTGAAAGAAGTGAGTGGGAGGAAAGTAGAACTTGATGAGGTAATTATACCTTCTCTCAATTTGGAAAGTAGCAAATCAGAGAAATCCGTTCCCGTGATGCCTACACCAGCTAGAGAGGAAGCTAACGATGATGATCATGAAACTTCAGATCAAGTTACTACTGGACCTCATAAGTTGAACAGAGCACGTTCCGCACCAGAGTGGTATGGTAATCCTGTCCTGGAAGTCATGTTACTAGACCATGGCGAACCTACGATCTATGAAGAAGCTATGATGAGCCCAAATTCCGATAGATGGCTTCAGGCCATGAAATCTGAGATAGGATCCATGTATGAGAACAAAGTGTGGACTTTGGCGGACTTGCCCGATGATCGGCAAGCCATTGGGAATAAACAGTTTTTCAAGAAGAAGACAAATGCTGATGGTAATGTCACCATCTACAAAGCTTGACTTGTCGCGAAATGTTTTTGACAAGTTCAAGGAGTTGACTATGGTGAGACCTTCTCACCCGTAGCGATGCTTAAGTCAGTCCGAATCATGTTAGCAATTGCCACATTTTATAATTATGAAATTTGGCAAATGGATGCCAAAAGTGCATTCCTTAATGGATTTATTAAAGAAGAGTTGTATATGATGCAACCAGAAGGTTTTGTCGATCCTAAAGGTGCTAACAAAGTGTGCAAGCTCCAGTGATCCATCTATGGACTGGTGCAAGCATCTCGGAGTTGGAACATACGCTTTGATGAGGTGATCAAAGCATATGGTTTTATACAGACTTATGGTGAAGCCTGTATTTACAAGAAAGTGAGTGGGAGCTCTATAGAATTTCTAATATTATATGTAGATGACATATTATTGATTGGAAATGATATAGAATTTCTGGATAGCATAAAAAGGATACTTGAATAAGATTTTTTCAATGAAAGACGTCGGTGAAGCTACTTATATATTGGGCATCAAGATCTATAGGGATAGATCGAGACGCTTAATAGAACTTTCACAAAGCACATACCCTGACAAGATTTTGAAGAAGTTAAAAATGGATCAGTCAAAGAAAGGGTTCTTACCTGTGTTGCAAGGTGTGAATTTGAGTAAGACTCCAAACCTGACCACATCACAAGATAGAGCGAGAATGAAAGTCATTCCCTATGCCTCAGCCATAGGTTCTATAAAGTATGCCATGCTATATACCAGACATGCTGTGTGCCTTTCCATGAGTTTGGCAAGGGGGTACAATAGTGATCCAGGAGTAGATCACCAGACAGCGGTCAAAATTATCCTTAGTTACCTAATAGGATTAAGGAGATATTTCTTGATTATGGAGGTAATAAAGAGTTAGTTGTAAAGGTTTACGTTGATGCAAGCTTTGACGCCGATTCAGATGACTCTGGGTCTCAATCTGGATACATGTTGAAAGTGGGAGAAATTAGCTAGAGTAGCTCCATACAGAGCTTTGTAGAAATAGAAATTTGTAAAATACATACGGATGTGAATGTACCAAACCCGTTGACTAAACTTCTCTCACAAGCAAAACATGATCACTCCTTAGTACTCTTTGGGTGTTAATCACATGGTGATGTGAACTAGATTATTGACTCTAGTAAACTCTTTGGGTGTTGGTCACATGGCGGTGTGAACTATGGGTGTTAAATCACATGGTGATGTGAACTAGATTACTGACTAGTGCAAGTGGGAGACTGAAGGAAACATGCCGTAGAGGCAATAATAAAGTTGTTATTTTTATATTTCCTTATTCATGATAAAGGTTTATTATTCATGCTATAATTGTATTGATCAGAAAACTAAATACATGTGTGAATACATAAACAAATACCGTGTCCCTAGTGAGCCTCTACTAGACTAACTCGTCGATCAAAGATGGTTAAGGTTTCCTAACCATGGACATGTGTTGTCATTTGATAACGGGATCACATCATTAGGAGAATGATGTGATGGACAAGACCCATCCGTTAGCTTAGCATATTTATCTTCCATTTTATTTCTATTGCTTTCTTCATGTCAAATACATATTTCTTCGACTATGAGATTATGCAACTCCTGGATACCGGAGGATTGCCTTTGTTGGGGAACGTAGTAATTAAAAAAAATTCCTATGCACACGCAAGATCATGGTGATGCACAGCAACGAGAGGGGAGAGTGTTGTCCACGTACCCTCGTAGACCGAAAGCGGAAGTGTTAGCACAACGCGGTTGATGTAGTCGTACGTCTTCATGATCCGACCGATCAAGTACCGAACGCACAACACCTCCGAGTGCAGCACACGTTCAGCCCGATGACGTCCCTTGAACTCCGATCCAGCCGAGTGTTGAGGGAGAGTTTCATCAGCACGACGGCGTGGTGACGATGTTGATGTTCTACCGACGCAGGGCTTCGCCTAAGCACCGCTACAGTATTATCGAGGTGGACTATGGTGGAGGGGGGCACCGCACACGGCTAAAAGAACAACTTGATCAATTGTTGTGTCTATGGGGTGCCCCTGCCCCCGTATATAAAGGAGCAAGGGGTGGTGGGGCCGGCCAGGGAGGAGGCGGGCCAGGAGGAGTCCTACTCCCACCGGGAGTAGGACTCCCTCCCTTTCCTAGTTGGAATAGGATTCGGGAGGGGGAAAGAGAAGGGAGAGAAGGAAAGGGGGGGGGCGCCGCCCCCCTCTCCTTGTCCTATTTGGACTAGGGGGGAGGGGCGTGCGGCCCAGCCCTGGCCGCCTCTCCTCTTCTCTGTAAAGGCCCACTAAGGCCCATTTACCTCCCGGTACTCTGGTAAAATCCCGATTTCACCCGGAACACTTCCGATATTCAAACATAGGCTTCCAATATATCAATATTCATGTCTCAACCGTTTTGAGACTCCTCGTCATGTCCGTGATCACATCCGGGACTCCGAACAACCTTCAGTACATCAAAACATATAAACTCATAATATAACTGTCATCGTAACGTTAAGCGTGCGGACCCTACGGGTTCGAGAACTATGTAGACATGACCGAGACACGTCTCCGGTCAATAGCCAATAGTGGAACCTGGATGCTCATATTGGCTCCTACATATTCTACGAAGATCTTTATCGGTCAAACCGCATAACAACATACGTTGTTCCCTTTGTCATCGGTATGTTACTTGGCCTAGATTCGATCGTGGGTATCTCAATACCTAGTTCAATCTCGTTACCGGCAAGTCTCTTTACTCGTTCTGTAATACATCATCCCGCAACTAACTCATTAGTTGCAATTCTTGCAAGGCTTAAGTGATGTGCATTACCGAGAGGGCCCAGAGATACCTCTCTGACAATCAGAGTGACAAATCCTATTCTCGAAATACACCAACGCAACAAGTACCTTTGGAGACACCTGTAGAGCACCTTTATAATCACCCAGTTACGTTGTGACGTTTGGTAGCACAGAAAGTGTTCCTCTGGTAAACGGGAGTTGCATAATCTCATAGTCATAGGAACATGTGTAAGTCATGAAGAAAGCAATATCAACATACTAAACGATCAGGTGCTAAGCTAATGGAATGGGTCATGTCAATCACATCATTCTCCTAATGATGTGACCCTGTTAATCAAATGACAACTTATGTCTATGGTTAGGAAACATAACCATCTTTGATCAACGAGCTAGTCAAGTAGAGGCATACTAGTGACAATCTGTTTGTCTATGTATTCACACATGTATTATGTTTCCGGTTAATACAATTCTAGCATGAATAATAAACATTTATCATGATATAAGGAAATAAATAATAACTTTATTATTGCCTCTAGGGCATATTTCCTTCAGTCTCCCACTTGCACTAGAGTCAATAATCTAGATTACACAGTAATGATTCTAACACCCATGGAGCCTTGGTGCTGATCATGTTTTGCTCGTGGAAGAGGCTTAGTTAACGGGTCTGCAACATTTAGATCCGTATGTATCTTGAAAATTTCTATGTCTCCCACCTGGACTAAATCCCGGATGGAATTGAAGTGTCTCTTGATGTGCTTGGTTCTCTTGTGAAATCTGGATTCCTTCGCCAAGGCAATTGCACCAGTATTGTCACAAAATATTTTCATTGGACCCGATGCACTAGGTATGACACCTAGATCGGATATGAACTCCTTCATCCAGACTCCTTCATTTGCTGCTTCCGAAGCAGCTATGTACTCCGCTTCACAAGTAGATCCCGCCACAACGCTTTGTTTAGAACTGCACCAACTGACAACTCCACCGTTCAATATAAACACGTATCTAGTTTGCGATTTAGAATCGTTTGGATCAGTGTCAAAGCTTGCATCAACGTAACCATTTACGATGAGCTCTTTGTCACCTCCATATACGAGAAACATATTGAGGGAGTCCTGGATTAGGGGGTGTTCGGGTAGCCGGACTATACCTTCAGCCGGGCTCCAGGACTATGAAGATACAAGATTGAAGACTTCGTCCCGTGTCCGGATGGGACTTTCCTTGGCGCAGAAGGCAAGTTTGGCGATGCGGATATTCAAGATCTCCTACCATTGTAACCGACTCTATGTAACCCTAACCCTATCCGGTGTCTATGTAAACCGGAGGGTTGTAGTCCGTAGGCAATCAACTCCATATACAACAATCATACCATAGGCTAGCTTCTAGGGTTTAGCCTCCTTGATCTCGTGGTAGATCTACTCTTGTATTACCCATATCATCAATATTAATCAAGCAGGACGTAGGGTTTTACCTCCATCAAGAGGGCCCGAACCTGGGTAAAACATCGTGTTCCCTGCCTCCTGTTACCATCCAGCCTAGACGCACAGTTCGGGACCCCCTACCCGAGATCCGCCGGTTTTGACACCGACATTGGTGCTTTCATTGAGAGTTCCTCTGTGCCGTCGCAATCAGGAAGGATGCCTCCTCCCGTCTTTAAAGATGGCACCGTTGCTAAGGGAGCCTTGGCTGTCGGCCAAACTCTCCGGCTAGGTGGTTTCCTCATGACCGCATATTCGGCTGTTGCGCCGACGGTGACCTCTCGGGTCATCAAAAGCAACCTACACGTCGGCTCAGAGCTCATCGAGCAGCTAGATCCAATGGAGCTCTCTTTCGTAAACGAGCTCTTGGATCGCATCGCCGGCCTGGGGGTCGCTACGGATTATGACCAGGTTGGGCTTAAACCCGATCTAAGAGAAATTAACTCTCCCCAAGTCACCCACCACGTTGCCGTGGTAGAGGCGCAGTGCGGCGACCCTTCATCTATTTTAAGGACTAGCTACGTCCGAATTCCCGACTCCTCCAAGCCGGATACCTGTGGAGAGGAGGATGTAACTCAAGACCTGAGCTTAGGATCAGGCAACGGGCTAGATTCGTTGGACAACATCCAAGAATCCGAACTTCAGAGTTCGGAAACTCTTCGGCCTCTGAATCTTGGATTGGGTGAGGTTTCAGATTCAATGACACCCGCCCACCCGAACATAAGCGATCTCTCCCAAATCAGGCAGAGGCCCGAGGAAACAGTACATTATTACTAGGCCAGATTCCTCCTGGTTATGAACAGGATAAAGGATTGCCGTGAGGGAGACGCAATCTCAATTTTCTGCAGTAATTGCACGGACGAGGGAATCCTTAACGCCGTAAGTCGTCGTGATATTACACGCTTCGCTGACTTGGCGTCCATAGTACAAAAATACTGTGCGATGGAAAGCGCCTGGAAAACCGAAATAAAATTTTGGGATAATCCGGCCTTGAATAGTAATCCCGTCCGAACTAAGAGGGTGCATCATCATAGGACACCCGGGATAAACACCAAAAAGCCAAAACCCTCTACAGGGCATGGAACCGTACTGGAAAGGTGGCTTGATGGACCCTATAGAATCCACAGTACAGAGGACGCCACACCAACTCACAGCCTTAGAGCATGTTGGATACTCTGGCAGGTGGCCAAAATTGGTGAGGACCTCTTAATTCTGGAGGCCGCAGAAAGCCAGCCCGAGGACACCAGTACCGTTCTCACAGTCTTCGAGACTTTCGCATCAAACAGTATGCGAAAAAGAACACTCCGCAGCCTCGCCAAAGTCTATCAAGTTGCAACAATAAATCCATGGAGCGACACTGCTATTACCTTCAACGCAAGTGATGAACCTAGATTCCGAACAGCCCGAGCACCAGCCGCATTGGTCCTCAGTCCCATAGTGGACGACTTTCGCCTCACCAAGGTGCTCATGGATGGAGGCAGCAGACTGAACCTCATTTATGAGGAAACCCTTCAAAAAATGGAAATAGACTGGAACCGCATCAAGCGAAGCAGCACAACCTTTAGAGGAATAATACCCAGTCAGGAAGCGCGCTGCACAGGAAAAATCACACTAGATGTGGTGTTCGGCACGCCGGATTATTACAGGTCCGAAGAAGTCACGTTTCAGGTGGCCCCGTTCAAAAGCGGATATCACGCTTTACTGGGACGGGAAGCATTCTCAATCTTCCAAGCAATACCCCATTACGGGTACATGAAGCTTAAGATGCCCGGGCCGAACGGAATTATCACTCTAGCTAGTGATCCGGACGTAGCACTCTGCGCTGAAAACAAGACGGCCGCATTAGCCCTTGAGGCACTATCCGAAGCCTTAGCGGCCGAGGAACTGACCGCGCTGCGCTCCACGGTTAACAGGGATGATGTGATACTCGATAAGAGATCCAAATCCACATCCTTCAAGCCAGCTGACGAAATAGTCAAATTCCAGGTCCATCCAACGGACCCCAATAAAACAGCTTCCATCGGGGCACGACTGAACCCTGATGTAGACGCCGCACTGCGAGAGTTCCTACGAGAGAACTGGGACATTTTCGCCTGGCACCCTTCAGACATGCCAGGGATCCCACGCAGGCTGGCCGAACACAGCTTAAATATCCTAAAAGGATTCAAACCTGTCAAACAAGCCCTTCGGCATTTTTCCGAACCCAAGAGACAGGCTATGGGAGAGGAGCTAGCCAAGCTATTGGAGGCCGGATTCTTTAGAGACATAAAACATCTGGACTGGCTAGCAAACTTGGTGATGGTACCAAAGAAGGACAAATCCTGGCACCTGTGTGTCAATTTTAAAGACCTCAACAAGGCTTGCCCAAGGGATCCCTTCCCCCCTCCCCCGTATCGATCAAATTATCGATGCCACCGCAGGACACGACTCGTTGTGTTTCCTCGACGCATACTCCGGATACCATCAAATCAAGATGGCAGAATCAGACCAAGCCGCAACAACATTCATCACACCATACGGCCCATTCTGCTTCAACACAATGCCCTTCGGGCTGAAAAATGCCGGCGCAACATATCAGCGCATGATCCAGACATGTCTGGCAAATCAGATCGGCAAAACAGTGGAGGCGTATGTTGATGATGTGGTCGTCAAATCAAGACATGTCGAATCTCTAGTAGACGACTTGAGGCTTACATTCGATAACCTCCGAAAATATGACATCAAGCTCAACCCGGAAAAATGCGTGTTAGGCGTTCCAGCCGGAAAGCTCTTGGGCTTCATTGTATCCGGTAGAGGAATTGAAGCAAATCTAGCCAAGATCCGAGCTTTGTCACAATTGGATATCCCAAAGGACCTCAAACAAATAGAAAAATTAACCGGATGTGTGGCGGCTTTAAGCCGCTTCATCTCCCGCTTGGGAGAAAAGGCACTACCCCTCTATCGCCTCCTTTGGCGCACCGAACACTTCGAGTGGACGGAGGCCGCCACGGCCGGACTTGATGAAATAAAAGCCATATTGGCAACAAACCCAGTCCTGGCCGCGCCGAACAGCGGTGAACCAATGTTATTGTACATTGCAGCAACACATCAAGTTGTCAGCGCAGTGCTCGTTGTCGAGCGGGAAACGGATGGACACAAATTCCCCCTTCAAAGGCCGGTCTACTACGTATCCACTGTCCTCACTCCATGCAAATCACGGTACCCGCATTATCAAAAGATTGCATACGCGGTATTCATGGCATCCCGGAAGCTACGACACTACTTTCAAGAGTGTTCCATAACAATAGCCTCGGAAGTACCACTCAACGATATTATCAACAACCGCGACGCAACGGGCCGGATTGCAAAATGGGCCATCGAGCTTCTCCCGTTCGATATAACCTATAAGCCACGGCGAGCTATTAAATCGCAAGTTTTGGCCGACTTCGTCGCAGAATGGACGGAGGCCGAGCTCCCTAAAGAGTACGGCACATATTCAAACTGGATTATGCATTTCGACGGCTCCAAAATGTTGGCCGGACTGGGGGCTGGCGTCGTCCTGACGTCCCCCACAGGAGACACAGTCCAATATGTGCTCCAAATCATGTACATGGATTCCAACAATGCAGCCGAATATGAGGCCCTCCTACATGGTCTCCGGATAGCAGTATCCATGGGTATCCAGCGCCTAGAGGTACGCGGGGATTCAAACCTCGCGATATCCCAAATAAATGGAGACTTCGACGCCAAGGACCCAAAAATGGCAGCTTACCGCAACGCCGTCCTAAAAATGTCAGCTCGGTTCGAAGGGCTGGAGTTTCACCATATAGCCCGAGAAAACAATCAAGCAGCGGACGTCCTGGCACGCATCGGAGCAAAACGCGATGCAGTCCCCCCAACATCTTTTTGGAAAGATTGTTCAAGCCATCCGTAGCATGGGAGGGGGAACCCGCAAATAACAGCCCGGACCCAGCCGCACCACTCGACGCCGAACAATCTGACACAATTGGAGGCTCTGCCAATGAAATTACACCTTCAGCCCACGTAATAATGGCGGTCATCGCCCCGTGGACAGAACCATTCCTAGCCTACCTTACTAGGCAGGAACTCCCGGAGGACCAAAACGAGGCCCGCTGCATAGTGCGGTGATCTAAAGCCTATAGAGTCCATGAGGGAGAGCTTTATAAGAAAAGCACTACCGGAGTCCTTCAAAGGTGAATCTCCGAAGAGGAAGGGCGGAACCTTCTGGCTGAAATTCATGCCGGACTCGGTGGTCACCACGCCACTGCTCGGTCCCTTGTTAGCAAGGCTTTCCGTACAGGCTTTTATTGGCCGATGGCCCGGGCAGACGCTCAGGACCTAGTCCAACGATGCGCTGGTTGCCAACTTTTTGCCAACCAAAGCCATATGCCACCCACCGCACTCCAAACTATACCCATCACCTGGCCTTTTGCGGTCTGGGGGCTTGACATGGTCGGACCCCTTAAAGGCGGGACCGATAGGAAAAAATACTTACTGGTCATGGTGGATAAATTCACCAAATGGATAGAAGCCAAGCCTGTTAAAACGGCCGAATCCGGACCTGTGGTAGACTTCATATCCGGGGTTGTACACCGTTATGGAGTCCCCCACAGCATCATAACCGATAACGGGACAAACTTTACCGCTGACGAGGTAAAACTCTGGTGCAAAAACATGGGCATCAAGCTCGATTATGCTTCCGTCTATCACCCAAAAACCAACGGCCAGGTCGAACGTGCAAATGGTCTTATCATGAGCGGTATTAAACCCAGACTGGTGCGGTCCCTCAAGGAATCTAACACGCACTGGGTAGAGGAGCTCGACTCCGTGCTATGGGGGTTGCGGACCACGCCAAATCGCACCACCGGATACACACCATTTTTTATGGTGTACGGCGCAGAGGCAGTTCTGCCCTGCGACATAATTCATGACTCACCTAGAGTGCGCATGTACGAAGAAAGAGAAGCCGAGCTCGATCGGCAGGACAACTTGGACGCCCTGGAGGAGGAGCGTGACGTGGCAAAAGCCCGTTCCGCATTTTATCAACAACAGGCCCGAAGATATCAAAGCAGAGAAGTACGGGCCAAAAATTACAATGTTGGCGAACTAGTTCTACGCCTGCCGGATAAGAAAAAGGACAAACTCAAGCCCAAGTGGGAAGGTCCATTCATAATCGACCAAGTCCTAACTGGCGGGGCGTACCGCCTGCGAGATGCTTCGGATAACCGACTCGAGCCGAACCCGTGGAACGCCACCCGTCTCCGAAGATTCTATGCCTAGCGCCGGACTCTGTGTTCATCTCCTTCCTCTGTCCATTTTTTGCATTTTTCTGTCTTACATTTCTCTCCTTCCCCTCTTTTCTTTTATAGCCCTTAAAGGCTCATCTAGTGACACGCCACTCGCGCTCATTAAACCTGGGGGCTTCTTTAACAGAAGCTTATTTATACGGGCTTCACGCCCAACACATGCGTCAAACTTCCGCATGTACCTTTTTCTTCACCATTATATGCATCGATATGACTTAAGTTTTGGCCAAGCTGGGTTGCCTGGCTCCTGTGCTTACCCCTACGTTCCCGATTGTTCGGCTAGGCGGTAAAGGGAGCACCTCTACGATTGTTACTGCCGGGTCAGCCGGATGTGTACCTCAGACTGGGTGAAGCCGAAAGCTAGCGTTCTTAAGGGAATATTCGGTCGGTGAGATAAAAGATGATCTTTTTACTCATTTTATGCGTCCCCAGATGCTTTTTCTGCGTCTTTTTACGCAGTCTGGACATGCACTTTAGGGCATGCCTCCCAGCGAAAGGAACCCCTAACGGAACTATTCTCTCTTGAAGATGTTTCTTACTAACCATGTAATATAACATAACTAGTTGGGCACTTGTCTGATAAAGCACTAATGACCCCTACGCCTGGTCTCCACGCATACCACGGTTCTTATATAACCGCTATGGTATTCGGACACACTCCGGACCGTCAGGTCCCGAGGTTGAAGCGAAAAGGTCGACAACGACAAACGATCTACAATCCGGCTAGAAGGCATTACACATGTCAATTCAAAATTACATAGTCATTCTGACTGATTGTATTCCTCTTCTATACCATCTAACAGGCTGTCTAATTTACAGTCCTGCTGGGAATACTTCGCGGCCAACTCTACTTGGCCGTATACTAAGCTCACAGGGATCTCCTTCCCGTCAGGACCCACTGGTCCGACCTCAGCCATGTGGTTTGGGTCAGACTTCGTAAAACGGGTCTTCACCATGGCCCATGCTTCCCTAGCGCCCTGTCGGCAGGCCAATATCTTCCACAACCGGAAGCGCCGCCGAGCTCCCTTCAGCTTCTCCGCAAGCTCTCCAAGGACCTCGGGCATGGAGTGGGCAGGCCATAAGGCTTGGGCAACACCTCGCATCGCCTGTCGAATTCGCTCGTGCAGTTGCATGAGTTCAGGAAGAAGGTCACCCGTAGAACCGGGCATCTCCTCTGCAGGACGACCTGTGAGCATACCTACAGACATTACTTTGTTAGTCGACTTCCTCGCCGAACTCTTTTTTTTTCAAAGTTCGTTCAAGCACTTACTGAATATGCCGCGTCGAAGCCGCTGATTCTCCCTCGTGGAGTCCGACAGCTGGCCACGAACATCTTTAAGTTCGACGACCAGCCTGGTGTTGGCATCCTGAAGATCATTCTTCTCTCGCCTCACCTTTGTCAACGTACTCTCACCGGCCTTTAGCCGGCGTAAGAGTTGTTGCTTTTCCGGATCGAGTCCGGCGCCATCTGCAACATGACTTGTCAGATTTGCACCCACACTGCACAATACTAATCTTTCGAAGCGTATCTTACTTGAGGGGGTCTCTTTGGGCTCCCCTGCTGCGGCTAGTGCGGCCTCTAGTTGGGCCTTGCACTTTTCCAGCTCCTGGGACAGTACGGTATTCTTCTCTGTAAGAACCTGCTTATTAAATGATCCTTAAATCAGTTGCTCTAATTGTTTCAAGTCTCGGGGGCTACTGGTATATCTATATTTGACCAAAATTTCCTTACCCGTATGTCTTTTACATACTGCTCCGTGGCTCTGGCTAAACCATTTTGAGCGGCACGGAGGTACGCATCTCCTGAATTAAAGGCATCTAAAGCCTCTTGGGAGAAACAAGCGTCGCGTAGAACTGTCCGGCGACGCCTGTGGTTCATGGCACTCTCCACTTCAGAATTTGTGGCAGACAGCCTGTCCGCATCCTCTGTCGGAGGAGCGTCCGGTGCGCGCCTTGTGCTCTCCTCCGCTTCCTGGCCAGACGTTGGAGCCTGGCTGGTGGGGGCGCGATTGGCAACCTCTCCGGATGTAGTCCGGCGAGGTCTCTTCGTTCTGAAGATAGCACGAACATTAATATGCCCTGACAGAATAACACCAGGGAAACAGAGGGTGCGCTATACCTTTGCGCCGGCATCTCAGTCCGGACTGCATTCCTTTTTGCCCCACGGGGTCCTGCGGCCCCTCGTTGGCTAGCCGCCGCAGGTTCGGCCTCCTGCCTCGGAAATCTCCCCTGCAAAACACGGTTGTCGTCAGAAACACCGGAATACATGAGAGTGGAATCTCTTTCAAGGGAACAAGACCCCGGTTTCTGTCACCTGGGAGGCCGGGATTAACCCTGGGTAATCCGCCGTAATGGCTACCAAGGTATTGTCCTTGCTTTGCTGATGGAACACCCCGTCGATAAGCTCCACCAATATGTCCGGATCCTCTTCGGAGTCCGGATTGAGGGACCGTTCTGGGTCCTCGGGCTGTGGAGGGCGGCTGCTTATATCCTTTACCTCCTGTCGCAGTTCCTGCATTGAAGTCGTTAGACTACCTATCTAACCATGGGAGTATAAAACAAACGGGCAAGCGCAATTGTTCACTTACCCAACTTGGAGGATCGTACATACTAAATCCGGCCCGCGGGTTGACGCGGAGGAATTCCTCCTTTTCTCCCTTGTACAAAGAGGATAAGATCTTTACTAAGGCGGCGACTGAGGTTGGCCCCTTACGACCGTAACATGTGGCGTCATCCTCCCCGTTGAAATCCCACATGGGGTGGCCTCTATATTGAAGCGGCTGCACCCCCCGCATAATGCATGCGGCCATGACTCCAATCATGGTTAGTCCGGAATGAGCCAATAGTCTTATCCGACCCATCAGGTAAAGGACGTCTCTGTCGCTTTCTCTCTAAGAGCTCCGCGGACGCCAGCTCAAGCGTTTCTTCAATGGAGCACTGTTGAACTCAGGGAGACCGACCCGGATATGGTCCGGTAGCGGGACGTCATCTATATAAAACCATTCCGAAGGCCAGTCCTCGGACGCCTTCTTTGGGGTTCCGGATAGGTATCCGGTCCCGGCGATGCGCCATACTTCGGCTCCGCCCACTTGGTATATAGACCCCTTTTGAGAACGGGGCACCAGGCAGAATAACCTCTTCCACAGCGTGAAATGAGCCTCAACGCCTAAAAATAGCTCGCAAAGGGCGACGAAACCCGCAATATGCAATACGGAGTTGGGCATGAGATTGTGCAGCTGGAGGCCGTAGAACTCCAGAAGCCCGCGGAGAAATGGATGAATTGGAAATCCCAGTCCCCTTATTAGATAGGGGACGAGGCACACCCGCTCTCCTTTAGAAGGATTGGGGGTGCTCTCCGCTTGTTTTCCGCCATTGTAGGTGGCGAGACCGGCTCGGACCGGGACCATGTATGCCTGAGGGAGAAATCCCTTGGCCTGAAGCGACACTAACTCGCTATGCGGGATGGTGCAACTCTCCCAGTCCCCGGGCTTGGGACCAGAGGGGCGAGGGGAGGAGCTGCGACGGCTGGTCATGTTGGAATGGACCTTTGCTGGAAGCGCTCTGATGATAACTCGCGGAAAGGAGAAGATGTGGTTTGGACCTAAATCCCCATCCCGTTAAATAGGCGGCTCGTTTATACGGCTAGGGGTGTGGATGTAAAAACGCCCCAGCTTTTCGCATTCGTTTGACACGTGGAAGACGACCATTATTGGGCGTGGAAGCCGACGAACACTACATTACAAAAATCGGACATTATTCCTACAGGTACACAAGATTTGGAGAAGAACCCGCCTTGCAATGCCGAACAATCTGCGCGCCGGACTCGTCGTCATTGAAGCCTAGTTTGGGGGCTACTGAGGGAGTCCTGGATTAGGGGGTGTTCGGGTAGCCGGACTATACCTTCAGCCGGACTCCAGGACTATGAAGATACAAGATTGAAGACTTCGTCCCGTGTCCGGATGGGACTTTCCTTGGTGCGGAAGGCAAGTTTGGCGATGCGGATATTCAAGATCTCCTACCATTGTAACCGACTCTATGTAACCCTAACCCTATCCGGTGTCTATATAAACCAGAGGGTTGTAGTCCGTAGGCAATCAACTCCATATACAACAATCATACCATAGGCTAGCTTCTAGGGTTTAGCCTCCTTGATCTCGTGGTAGATCTACTCTTGTACTACCCATATCATCAATATTAATCAAGCAGGACGTAGGGTTTTACCTCCATCAAGAGGGCCGAACCTGGGTAAAACATCGTGTTCCCTGCCTCCTGTTACCATCCGGCCTGGACGCACAGTTCGGGACCCCCTACCCGAGATCCGCCGGTTTTGACACCGACACATATCCTTAGTCCTTTTCAGGTATTTCAGGATGTTCTTGACCGCTGTCCAGTGATCCACTCCTGGATTACTTTGGTACCTCCCTGCTAGACTTATAGAAAGGCACACATCAGGTCTGGTACACAGCATTGCATACATGATAGAGCCTATGGCTGAAGCATAGGGAACATCTTTCATTTTCTCTCTATCTTCTGCAGTGGTCGGGCATTGAGTCTTACTCAACTTCACAACTTGTAACACAGGCAAGAACCCTTTCTTTGCTTGATCCATTTTGAACTTCTTCAAAACTTTGTCAAGGTATGTGCTTTGTGAAAGTCCAATTAAGTGTCTTGATCTATCTCTATAGATCTTGATGCCAATATATAAGCAGCTTCACCGAGGTCTTTCATTGAAAAACTCTTATTCAAGTATCCCTTTATGCTCCAGAAATTCTATATCATTTCCAATCAACAATATGTCATCCACATATAATTAGAAATACTACAGAGCTCCCACTCACTTTCTTGTAAATACAGGCTTCTCCAAAAGTCTGTATAAAACCAAATGCTTTGATCACACTGTCAAAGCGTTTATTCCAACTCTGAGAGGCTTGCACCAGTCCATGAATGGATCGCTGGAGCTTGCACACTTTGTTAGCTCCCTTTGGATCGACAAAACCTTCTGGTTGCATCATATACAACTCTTCTTCCAGAAATCCATTCAGGAATGCAGTTTTTACAACCATTTGCCAAATTTCATAATCATAAAATGCGACAATTGCTAACATGATTCAGACAGACTTAAGCATCACTACGGGTGAGAAAGTCTCATCGTAGTCATCCCTTGAACTTGTCGAAAACCTTTCGCAACAAGTCGAGCTTTGTAGATAGTAACATTACCATCAGCGTCAGTCTTCTTCTTGAAGATCCATTTATTCTCAATTGCTTGCCGATCATCGGGAAAGTTAACCAAAGTCCACACTTTGTTCTCATACATGGATCCCATCTCAGATTTCATGGCTTCAAGCCATTTTGCGGAATCTGGGCTCACCATCGCTTCTTCATAGTTCGTAGGTTCATCATGATCTAGTAGCATGACTTCCAGAACAGGATTACCGTACCACTCTGGTGCAGATCTTACTCGGGTTGATCTATGTGGTTCAGTAGTAACTTGATCTGAAGTTCCATGATCATCATCATCAACTTCCTCACTAATTGGTGTAGACGTCACAAGAACTGGTTTCTGTGATGAACTACTTTCCAATAGAGGAGCAGGTATAGTTACCTCATCAAGTTCCACTTTCCTCCCACTCACTTCTTTCGAGAGAAACTCCTTCTCTAGAAAGGATCCATTCTTAGCAACGAATGTCTTGCCTTCAGATCTGTGATAGAAGGTGTACCCAACAGTTTCCTTTGGGTATCCTATGAAGACACATTTCTTCGGTTCGGGTTCGAGCTTATCAGGTTGAAGCTTTTTCACATAAGCATCGCAGCCCCAAACTTTCAGAAACGACAACTTTGGTTTCTTGCCAAACCACAATTCATAAGGCGTCGTCTCAACGGATTTCGATGGTGCCCTATTTAACGTGAATGCGGCCGTCTCTAAAGCATATCCCCAAAATGATAGCGGTAAATCTGTAAGAGACATCATAGATCATACCATATCTAGTAAAGTATGATTATGACGTTCAGACACACCATTACGCTGTGGTGTTCTGGGTGGCGTGAGTTGCGAAACTATTCCGCATTGTTTCAAATATAGACCAAACTCGTAACTCAAATATTCTCCTCCACGATCAGATCGTAGAAACTTTATTTGAAACTTTATTTTCTTGTTACGATGATTTTCAACTTCACTCTGAAATTCTTTGAACCTTTCAAATGTTTCAGACTTATGCTTCATCAAGTAGATATACCCATATCTGCTTAAATCATCTGTGAAGGTGAGAAAATAACGATATCCGCCATGAGCCTCAACATTCATCGAACCACATACATCTGTATGTATGATTTCCAACAAATCTGTTGCTCTCTCCATAGTTCCGGAGAACGGCGTTTTAGTCATCTTGCCCATGAGGCACCGTTCGCAATTACCAAGTGATTCATAATCAAGTGGTTCCAAAAGTCCATCAGTATGGAGTTTCTTCATGCGCTTTACACCGATATGACCTAAACGGCAGTGCCACAAATAAGTTGCACTATCATTATCAACTCTGGATATTTTGGCTTCAACATTATGAATATGTGTATCACTACTATCGAGATTCATCAAAAATAGACCACTCTTCAAGGGTGCATGACCATAAAAGATATTACTCATATAAATAGAACAACCATTATTCTCTGATTTAAATGAATAACCGTCTCGCATCAAACAAGATCCAGATATAATGTTCATGCTCAACACTGGCACAAAATAACAATTATTTAGGTCTAATACTAATCCTGAAGGTAGATGTAGAGGTAGCGTGCCGACCGCGATCACATCGACTTTGGAAGCATTTCCCACATGCATCGTCACCTCGTCCTTTGCTAGTGTTTGCTTAATCCGTAGTCCCTGTTTCGAGTTGCAAATATTAGCAACAGAACCAGTATCAAATACCCAGGCGCTACTGCGAGCTCTAGTAAGGTACACATCAATAACATGTATATCACATATACCTTTGTTTACCTTGCCATCCTTCTTATCCGCCAAATACTTGGGACAGTTCCGCTTCCAATGACCAGTCTGCTTGCAGTAGAAGCACTCAGTCTCAGGCTTAGGTCCAGACTTGGGTTTCTTCTCCTGAGCAGCAACTTGCTTGTTGTTCTTCTTGAAGTTCCCCTTCCTTTTCCCTTTGCCCTTCTTGAAACTGGTGGTCTTACTGACCATCAACACTTGATGTTCCTTCTTGATTTCTACCTCCGCGGCTTTTAGCATTGCGAAGAGCTCGGGAATTGTCTTATTCATCCCTTGCATATTATAGTTCATCACGAAGCTCTTGTAGCTTGGTGGTAGTGATTGAAGAACTCTGTCAATGACACTATCAACCGGAAGATTAACTCCCAGCTGTGTCAAGTGATTATGGTACCCAGACATTCTGAGTATATGTTCACTGACAGAACTGTTCTCCTCCATCTTGCAGCTGTAGAACTTATTGGAGACTTCATATCTCTCAATCCGGGCATTTGCTTGAAATATTAACTTCAACTCCTGGAACATCTCATATGCTCCATGACGTTCAAAACATCTTTGAAGTCCCGGTTCTAAGCTGTAAAGCATGGCACATTGAACTATCGAGTAGTCATCAGCTTTGCTCTGCCAGACGTTCTTAACGTCGTCAGTTGCATCAACAGCAGGCCTGGCACTCAGCGGTGCTTCCAGGTCGTAATTCTTCTGGGCAGCAATGAGGATAATCCTTAAGTTACGGACACAGTCCGTGTAATTTCTACCATCATCTTTCAACTTTGCTTTCTCAAGGAGCGCATTAAAATTCAACAGAACAATAGCACGGGCCATCTATCTACAATTAACATAGACAAGCAAGATACTATCAGGTACTAAGTTCATGATAAATTTAAGTTAAATTAATCATATTACTTAAGAACTCCCACTTAGAAAGACATCCCTCTAATCTTCTAAGTGATCACGTGATCCAAATCAACTAAACCATAACTGATCATCACGTGAAATGGAGTAGTTTTCAATGGTGAACATCACTATGTTGATCATATATACTATATGATTCACGCTCGACCTTTCGGTTTCAGTGTTCCGAGGCCATATCTGCTTATGCTAGGCTCGTCAAGTTTAACCCGAGTATTCTGCGTGTGCAAAACTGGCTTGCACCCGTTGTAGATGGACGTAGAGCTTATCACACCCGATCATCACGTGGTGTCTGGCATGACAAACTTTGGCAACGGTGCATACTCAGGGAGAACACTATTATCTTGAAATTTAGTGAGAGATCATCTTATAATGCTACTGTCAATCAAAGCAAGATAAGATGCATAAAAGATAAACATCACATGCAATCAATATAAGTGATATGATATGGCCATCATCATCTTGTGCTGGTGATCTCCATATCCGAAGCACCGTCATGATCACCATCGTCACCGGCGCGACACCTTGATCTCCATCGTAGCATCGTTGTCGTCTCGCCAAACTTATGCTTCCACGACTATCGCTACCGCTTAGTGATAAAGTAAAGCATTACAGGGCGATTGCATTGCATACAATAAAGCGACAACCATATGGCTCCTGCCAGTTGTCGATAACTCGGTTACAAAACATGATCATCTCATACAATAAAATTTAGCATCATGTCTTGACCATATCACATCACAACATGCCCTGCAAAAACAAGTTAGACGTTCTCTACTTTGTTGTTGCAAGTTTTACGTGGCTGCTACGGGCTTAACAAGAACCGTTCTTACCAACGCATCAAAACCACAACGATAGTTTGTAAATTTGATGCTGTTTTAACCTTCGCAAGGACCGGGCGTAGCCACACTCGGTTCAACTAAAGTTGGAGAAACTGACACCCGCCAGCCACCTGTGTGTAAAGCACGTCGGTAGAACCAGTCTCGCGTAAGCGTACGTGTAATGTCGGTCCGGGCCGCTTCATCCAACAATACCGCCGAACCAAAGTATGCCATGCTGGTAAGCAGTATGACTTATATCACCCACAACTCACTTGTGTTCTACTCGTGCGTATGACATCTACGCATAAAACCTGGCTCTGATACCACTATTGGGGAACGTAGTAGTTTCAAAAAAAATTCCTACGCACACGCAAGATCATGGTGATGCACAGCAACGAGAGGGGAGAGTGTTGTCCACGTACCCTCGTAGACCAAAAGCGGAAGCGTTAGCACAACGCGGTTGATGTAGTCGTACGTCTTCACGATCCGACCGATCAAGTACCGAACACACGGCACCTCCGAGTTCAGCACACGTTTAGCCCGGTGATGTCCCTTGAACTCTGATCCAGCCGAGTGTTGAGGGAGAGTTTCGTCAGCACGACAGCGTGGTGACGATGTTGATGTTCTACCGACGTAGGGCTTCGCCTAAGCACCGCTACAGTATTATCGAGGTGGACTATGGTGGAGGGGGGCACTGCACATGGCTAAAAGATCAACTTGATCAATTGTTGTGTCTATGGGGTGCCCCCTGCGCCCATATATAAAGGAGCAAGGGGTGGTGCGGCCGGCCAGGGAGGAGGCACGCCAGGAGGAGTCCTACTCCCTCCCTCCCTTTCCTAGTTGGAATAGGATTCGGGAGGGGGAAAGAGAAGGGAGAGAAGGAAAGGGGGGGCACCGCCCCCTCTCCTTGTCCTATTCGGACTAGGGGGGAGGGGCGCGCGGACCAATCCTGGCCGCCTCTCCTCTTCTCCGTAAAGGCCCACTAAGGCCCATTTACCTCCCTGTGGGTTCAGGTAACCTCCCGGTACTCCGGTAAAATCTCGATTTCACCCGGAACACTTCCGATATCCAAACATAGGCTTCCAATATATCAATATTCATGTCTCAACCATTTTGAGACTCCTTGTCATGTCCGTGATCACATCCGGGACTCTGAACAACCTTCAGTACATCAAAACATATAAACTCATAATATAACCGTCATCGTAACGTTAAGCGTGCGGACCCTACGGGTTCGAGAACTATGTAGACATGACCGAGACAGGTCTCCGGTCAATAGCCAATAGAGGAACCTGGATGCTCATATTGGCTCCTACATATTCTACAAATATCTTTATCGGTCAAACCGCATAACAACATACGTTATTCCCGTTGTCATCGGTATGTTACTTGCCCGAGATTCGATCGTCGATATCTCAATACCTAGTTCAATCTCGTTACCGACAAGTCTCTTTACTCGTTCTGTAATACATCATCCCGCAACTAACTCATTAGTTGCAATGCTTGCAAGGCTTAAGTGATGTGCATTACCGAGAGGGCCCAGAGATACCTCTCCGACAATCGGAGTGACAAATCCTATTCTCGAAATATGCCAACCCAACAAGTACCTTTGGAGACACCTGTAGAACACCTTTATAATCACCCAATTACATTGTGAAGTTTGGTAGCACACAGAGTGTTCCTCCGGAAAACGGGAGTTGCATAATCTCATAGTCATAGGAACATGTATAAGTCATGAAGAAAGCAATAACAACATATTAAACGATCGGGTGCTAAGCTAACGGAATGGGTCATGTCAATCACATCATTCTCCTAATGATGTGACCCTGTTAATCAAATGACAACTCATGTCTATGGTTAGGAAACATAACCCTCTTTGATCAATGAGCTAGTCAAGTAGAGGCATACTAGTGACAATCTGTTTGTCTATGTATTCATACATGTATTATGTTTCTGGTTAACACAATTCTAGCATGAATAATAAACATTTATCATGATATAAGGAAATAAATAATAACTTTATTATTGCCTCTAGGGCATATTTCCTTCAACCTTGTGTTCTATCAAACGTCCCAACGTAACTGGGTGATCATAAAGATGCTCTACAGGTATCTCCGAAGGTGTTTGTTGAGTTGACATAGATCGAGATTAGGATTTGTCACTCAGAGTATCGGAGAGGTATCTCTAGGCCCTCTCGGTAATACACATCATAAGATTTCAAGAAAATGAATAAGGAGTTAGTCACGAGGTGATGTATTACGGAACGAGTAAAGAGACTTGCCGGTAACGAGATTGAACTAGGTATGAAGACACCGATGATCTAATCTCGGGCAAGTAACATACCGATGGACAAAGGGAATTATGTATGTTGTAATAACGGTTCGGCCTTTAAAGATCTTCGTAGAATATGTAGGAGCCAATATGGGCATTGAGGTTCCGTTATTGGTTATTGACTGGAGAGGTGTGTCGGTCATGTCTACATAGTTCTCGAACCCGAAGGGTCCACACGCTTAACGTTCGTTGACGGTATAGTGTTATATGAGTTAAATGATTTGGTGACCTAGTGTTGTTCGGAGTCACGGATGAGATCACGGACATGACGAGGAGTCTCGAAATGGTCGAGAGGTAAAGATTGATATATAGGACGATGGTATTTGGACACCGGAAGTGTTTTGGGATGTACCGGAAAGAAATCGAGTCACCGGAAGGGGTTCCGGGCACCCCCCCGACAAGATAAGGGCCTTATGGGCCAAAGGAGGGGACATACCAGCCCACAAGGGGGCTGGTGCACCCCCTCCCTTTTTTTGATAGCCCTAGGGAAGGAAAAGGGGGAGGGCTAGCCCCTCCCGCCTTTCCCTCTCATGGGAGAAAGGAGGGGGGGGGGCGCCACCCTCCCCTGCCCTTCCCCGCACTCCAAATAAGGAAATGGGGCGCAACTTGGGAGGGACTCCAAGTAGGATTCCTCCTACTTGGTTGTCTCCTTTGGCTGCTCCTCCCTCCCTCTCACCTTGATATGTCTCCAACGTATCTATAATTTTTGATTGTTCCATGGTATTATATTATCTATCTTGGATGTTTTGTATGCATTTATATGCTATTTTATATGATTTTTTGGGAGTAACCTATTAACCTAGAGCCTAGTGTCAGTTTCTGTTTTTTCCTTGTTTTTGAGTTTCGCAGGAAAGGAATATCAAATAGAGTCCAATTGACCTGAAACTTTACGAGGATCTTTTGTGGACCAAAAGAAGCCCACGGAGTACGAGAGATGCATCAGAGGAGTCCCGAGGCCACCACAAGGGTGGGGGTGATAAACCACAAGTATAGGGGATCGCAACAGCTTTCGAGGGTAGAGTATTCAACCCAAATTTATTGATTCGACACAAGGGGAGTCAAAGAATATTCTCAAGTATTAGCAGCTGAGTTGTCAATTCAACCACACCTGGAAACTTAGTATCTGCAGCAAAGTGTTTAGTAGCAAAGTAATATGATAGTGGTGGTAGCAGCAACAAAAGTAAAGACAACAAAAGTAATGTTTTTGGTATTTTGTAGTGATTGTAACAGTAGCAGGGGGAAAGTAAATAAGCATAAACCAGTATATGGAAAACTCGTAGGCACCGGATCAATGATGGATAATTATGCCAGATGCGGTTCATCATGTAACAGTCATAACATAGGGTGACACAGAACTAGCTCCAATTCATCAATGTAATGTAGGCATGTATTCCGTATATAGTCATACGTGCTTATGGAAAAGAACTTGCATGACATCTTTTGTCCTACCCTCCCGTGGCAGCGGGGTCCTATTGGAAACTAAGGGATATTAAGGCCTCCTTTTAATAGAGAACCGGAACAAAGCATTAGCACATAGTGAATACATGAACTCCTCAAACTATGGTCATCACCGGGAGTGATCCCGATTATTGTCACTTCGGGGTTGCCGAATCATAACACATAGTAGGTGACTATAGACTTGCAAGATAGGATCAAGAACTCACATATATTCATGAAAACATAATAGGTTCAAATCTGAAATCATGGCACTCGGGCCCTAGTGACAAGCATTAAGCATAGCAAAGTCATAGCAACATCAATCTCAGAACATAATGGATACTAGGGATCAAACCCTAACAAAACTAACTCGATTACATGATAAATCTCATCCAACCCATCACCGTCCAGCAAGCCTACGATGGAATTACTCACGCACGGCGGTGAACATCATGAAATTGGTGATGGAGGATGGTTGATGATGACGACGGCGACGAATCCCCCTCTCTGGAGCCCCGAACGGACTCCAGATCAGCCCTGCCGAGAGGTTTTAGGGCTTGGCGGCGGCTCTGTATCGTAAAACGCGATGATTTCTTCTCTCTTATTTTTTCTCTCCAAAAGCAAATATATAGAGTTGGAGTTGGCGTCGGAGGGTCTCCAGGGGGCCCACGAGGTAGGGGGCGCGCCCTAGGGGGGGGGCGGCCCCCACCCTCGTGAGAAGGGTGTGGGCCCCCTGGTCTTCATATTTGGCGAGGATTTTTCATTATTTTTTCTAAGACCTCTCGTGGAGTTTCAGGTCATTCCGACAATATTTGTTTTCTGCACATAAAACAACATCATGGTAATTCTGCTGAAAACAGCGTCAGTCCTGGTTAGTTCCATTCAAATCATACAAGTTAGAGTCCAAAACAAGGGCAACAGTGTTTGGAAAAGTAGATACGACGGAGACGTATCAACTCCCCCAAGCTTAAACCCTTGCTTGTCCTCAAGCAATTCAGTTGACAAACTGAAAGAAAGAAAAACTTTTACAAACTCTGTTTGCTCTTGTTGTTGTAACTATGTGAAGCCAGCATTCAAGTTTTCAGCATAAATCATAACTAACCACATTTGCAATAATTCTCAGGTCTCACAATTACTCGTATCAATAGCATAATCAACTAGCAAGTCATAATAATAAATCTCGGATGACAACACTTCCTCAAAACAATCATAATATGATATAACCAGATGGTATCTCGCTAGCCCTTTCTGAGACCGCAAAACATAAATTCAGAGCACCATTAAAGATCAAGCACTGACTATACATTGTAATTCATGGTAAAAGAGATCCAATCATAGTCACACCCAATATAAATGTAACGCCCCGAGACCGATGTGCCAGGTGTCCTTCAGTTATTCGCTGTTGTTGCCTTGTCTTTGCTTGCGTGTCATGCATCTCATATCATGTCATCATGTGCATTTCATTTTCATACATGTTCGTCTCATGCATCCGAGCATTTTTCCCGTTGTCCGTTTTGCAATCCGGCGCTCCTATGTCACCCGGCGTCCGTTTATACCTCTTTTCGTGTGCGGGTGTTAAACGTTTTCAGATTGGACCGAGACTTGTCATGCGGCCTTGGTTTACTACCGGTAGACCGCCTTTCAAGTTTCGTGCCATTTGGACTTCGTTTGGTACTCCAACGGTTAATCGAGGGACCGAGAAGGCCTCGTGTGTATTGCAGCCCAACACCCCTCCAAAGTGGCCCCAATCCCACCTAAGACCACTCCATCATCTCGGTCGTTCGATCACGATCGCGTGGCCGAAAACCGCACCTCATTTGGACTCTCCTAGCTCCCTCTACCTATATATTTGTGTCTCCCTCCGAAATTCGCGGTCTAACCCTAGTCTACCTTCTCCACCGCGCATCCGGACACATCCTCGCCGCGACGGACATGTCCACCGCGCCCGGCCAATCAGCGGCCGCCACATCAGCTCACGCCGCCGCCCCGGGCCACTCACAGCGCGCCACATCAGCCCGCGCGCCGCTCCACTTCGCCGCGGCCCGTGGAGCCCATCGCGGGCCCACGAAGGCCCGCGCGCCGCCGCCGCTCGCCCGCTGCAGCCCGGATCCCATGCCGCCCGACTCTCCTCTTCGCCGCCACTGCGCCACTGCATGCCTCGTCGCTGGCCACCATCTTCGGTGAGCTTTCGCCGGAGCCCTTCCGCCGCGTCGACCCTGCCGCTCCTCCGCCGAGCACCTCGCGCCTCGGACCGCCCTGCGCCGCCGCCTCGCGACGCCACCGTCGAACGCCGCCGCGGCTCCAGGTCCCCGCCGGCGTCGCGTCTCCTTTTTCCTCCGTCCTTCCTCACTTCTCTCTCCCTCGCCCTGCAGGATCGGCCATGGCCGCCCAACGCCGAAGTTCCTCTCATCATCGCCGCTCACCTCTTGGGCGGCGTCTCCACCGGATCTGGATCCCCCCTCGCCGGATCTGTCCATTTCCGCCGTCCCGGCCTCCTTCCGGCGACCGGCGCCGCCGCCTTCCACTCCCAGAGCGCCGGCGATGTCTCCCTGCGGGAGGAGAACGATGACCCACGAGTGGGCCGCCCCTCCGTTCATGGGCCCTACACGGTCCAGCCGGCCCGATCGACTTCCTCCTCTGCTGGACTTGGCCCGTGGTGAGCGCCCTCTATACCCCGCCCTGAGCATGCTTTAGTTATCCAGCGCCCACCTATTTTTTTTCAAATCGACCAAGTCCTGAGATTTCCTGATTCATATACCTCTTTTCATCGCATCATAACTCATCACCCGTTGCTCCGATTCGTGCGTGTAGCATATCAAAATATTCGTCTCGACGAGTACACCATTTCATCTCATTGCATCATTTTCATTTGAGCTCATCTTGATGCCCGAAATGCTATTGGAAGAGGGCTATGTGATGAATTTGTCAGATCTGTTTCAACAAATGGCATTTTGTCATTTTTGCCATGATTAATGTGTGCATGCCATGATGTTGAGCTCTACATGTGTTTTGGTATATGCCATGCCATCTTTACAGGGGTGCTTGCCATGTATTTTTGTGATATTTGTGGTGACTAGCACAAGCTTGCAAAGTAGCGTAATCGGTAATGCTGATTTCAGGGACTTAGAATTTCACTAAGTCCTTGTCCTATTATTGTTGTTATGCCATATGTTCATGTTGTTCCCTAGTGATCCGTGCCTCTTTTGAGGATGATTGGTAAGGATGTTTTGTTAACATTGTGGTGCTCTATCCATCCATTTATTTGTTTGCATTTATGGAGCACCCTAGCTTTAGTCAATCGAGCTCTACTTTTGCTATAAAATGATCCTGGCAGATTGTTGACATGTTTAGCGATTTTGCCGAGCATGATGCTATTGATCCATGCATGCTATGTTGTTGTTCTTGCCATGTATAGCTTCTATGCCATGTGTTCTTGATGGGTGTATGCTTAGTTTGTCATTCCATGCTTTGTAGTGAGTGCATCGAGCTCGTAAACATGCCTACTCGTTAACTGTTTCGCATGCTCCAGTTTTTCACTAAGTCTGAATCTGTTTATGTTTTTGCCATGTTCACATGCTTGCAATTGTATTTTCTGATCCCTTTTGGCTCAAGGTCACTAAGGGACTTTTGTTAAGTGCTTTGAGTAGCTTCATGCCACGCCTTGCTCTGCCATGTTAAGTTCCTGTAGCTTGTAGTTTTCATGCTCTAAAGTGTGCTTCCTAATGATAAATTCCAGACTTGTGTTAATTTCACTAAGTCTGAAACCTGTTATCATTTGCACTTTTGCCATGCTTGTTTGAACCTGTTATTGGATGAATTAGCCGTAGCTCAGTGCTCATCTTTTGTCAAGATTCATTAGTGGATCCCTGCCATGTATTTTGTTGTCCTGTTTGAGTTTTGTAGCATATTTATCTTGATGCATTTAGATGGCTACTTGCTGTTTATCGCAGACCGGCGCCATATTTGTTTTGCTTGCCATTTCCAAACCATGTATCCAATTCCGGTGATCTTTATATCAATTTCAACCGTAATCACCTCACCTTTCCAGTGGCACTCTTAGATTTCCAAGTTGAGGCCAGGTTCAATCATTCCTTTCCAAATCTTGCATATGCATCACATACCGCATCCCGCATATCATACCATGTTCATGTGTTGGTTGTTTACTATGTTGTGTGCTTCTTTCTGGTGTTGCTTCTTCGGGTTGGTTCCGATAACGCCGCGTTTGTGAGGACCTGTTTGACTATGTCCGTTTGTCTTCTTCATGGACTCGTTCTTCTTCCTTGCGGGATTTCAGGCAAGATGACCATACCCTCGAAATCACTTCTATCTTTGCTCGCTAGTTGCTCGCTCTTTTGCTATGCCTATGCTGTGATACGTACCACTTGCTTATCATGCCTCCCATATTGTTAAGCCAAGCCTCTAACCCACCTTGTCCTAGCATAGCATTGTTTGGCTATGTTACCGCTTTGCTCAGCCCCTCTTATAGCGTTGTTGGTTGCAGGTGAAGATTGGAGCTTGTTCCATGTTGGAACATGGATATTTTGTTGGGATATCACAATATCTCTTATTTAATTAATGCATCTATATACTTGGTAAAGGGTGGAAGGCTCGGCCTTATGCCTGTTGTTTTGTTCCACTCTTGCCGCCCTAGTTTCCGTCATATCGGTGTTATGTTCCCGGATTTTGCGTCCCTTACGCGGTTGGGTTATAATGGGAACCCCTTGACAATTCTCCTTGAATAAAACTCTTCCAGCAAGGCCCAACATTGGTTTTACCATTCGCCACCTAGCCTTTTCTTTCCCTTGGGTAGGCCTGCCCAAGGGTCATCTTTATTAAACCCCCGGGCCAGTGCTCCTCTGAGTGTTGGTCCAACCTGTCAGCTGCCGGTGGCCACCAGGGGCAACTCTGGGCTGGCCTACCGGAACCTTGGACAATCCGGAGTGCCCTGAGAAAGAGATATGTGCAGCTCCTATCGGTATTTGTCGGCACATTCGGGTGGCTTTGCTGGTCTTGTTTTACCATTGTCAAAATGTCTTGTAACCGGGATTCCGAGTCTGATCAGGTCTTCCCGCTAGAAGGAATATCCTTCGTTGACCGTGAGAGCTTGTGATGGGCTAAGTTGGGACACCCCTGCAGGGATTTGAACTTTTGAAAGACGTGCCCGTGGTTATGGGCAGATGGGAATTTGTTAATGTCCGGTTGTTGAAAACCTGAAGTTGATCTTAATTAAAATGCACCAACCGCGTGTGTAACCGTGATGGTCTCTTCTCGGCGGAGTCCGGGAAGTGAACATGGTGTTGGAGTTATGCTTGACGTAGGTTGTTCTAGGATCACTTCTTGATCATAGTTGTTCGACCGTGCTTTTGCCTTCTCTTCTCGCTCTCATTTGTGTATGTTAGCCACCATATATGCTAGTCGCTTGCTGCAGCTCCACCTCTTACCTTTTACCTTACCTATAAGCTTAAATAGTCTTGATCGCGAGGGTGTGAGATTGCTGAGTCCCCGTGACTCACAGATACTTCCAAAACCAGCTTGCAGGTGCCGTTGAACCATGCAGATGACGCAACCAAGCTCAAGGAGGAGCTCGATGAAGATCTTGTCCTTTGTGTTGTTTCGTTCTAGTTGATCAATAGTGGAGCCCAGTTGGGGTCGATCGGGGATCTGTGTAGCTTTTGGGGTAGTCTTCTTTTATTTTGGTTCCGTAGCCGGACCTTGATTGTATCTGGGTGATGTAATGTTTTATTCATGTAATTGTGTGAAGTGGCGATTGTAAGCCAACTATGTATATCTTTCCCTTATGTATTACATGGGTTGTGAGAAGATTACCTCACTTGTGACATTGCTTTCAATGCGGTTATGCCTCTAAGTCGTGCTTCGACACGTGGGAGATATAGCCGCATCGAGGGCATTACAAGTTGGTATCAGAGCCTTCCCCGACCTTAGGAGCCCCCCTGCTTGATCGAATCACTGGCGTTATTGAGTCTAGAAATGTTTTGAGTCATTTAGGAATTATATATATCGGAGGGTTAGGACTTCTTTTTACTCCTCAGTCCCTTCATCGCTCTCGTAAGGCATCCTGACGTAGAGTTTTGACTCTTCTCTTCTCAAATTTCACTAATTTTTTTTAGGATCACGCGTGTATCTTGGAATCGTTTCGATGGTTTTGTGACGAGAACATTGTTCTTGGTGCCTCCTGTCATTTAGGGGTTGTGGCAGTGTCCCGGGGAGTTGAGCTCCGAGGTGTTGTCATCACAATTTTATCGTTGCAGTTCTGGAATACCTGAGTTTAGTTTCGCCGACATCGAAAATCTCTTTTATGAAGTTGTTGGTGAGATAACCTCGACGCCACCTAGTACTGGGGCGGGAGTTCGGGAGTATTGCCATAACTCGTATAACGGATGCTTTTCGAAGGTTGAGGTAGACGATTTCCGAAGGTTTCTTGGTTATGTGTTGAAGGATGGATACAGCTGGATGTAGGATTTGCTAGTTTTGGGTGAGATATTATGCTTCCCCTGTATCCCCAACACCTGATTGCATAACCGGAAAATTTCGGGAGTTTATAAGTGGGAATTCAAGTAGCTCTTAGGATATCTTTCCGACAGATGTATGATATGAAATTGGGGTTCGACGTCTAGTGGTCCGCCTATTCACGGTTGGTTTTACAATGGTATAGTTGCGTCTTAAAGAGTCCTTGGCTATGCCGACTTGGGGACGCTTCTTATGTCTTGTGCACTGCCTTGTACATGATGGTGCTGTACAATCGAGCCCGTGTAGGCTCCACCACGAAAACTTCAGACTAAATCTCTATCATATGTTTGTTCCGGCTTATTTTGCAAGCCAATCCTTTGTTTTGTTTTTGAGTTGTGGTATTCGAGTTGCTTCAATGTCAAATGTTGATTCCATACCTTCCCCAAATGGTGTTCTCATACTCCTATGTGAATACCAAACCTTCATGATAATCGAGACTGTCATGTCAATCCTTTTCAACCGGGTTGCTTCTCTTCAAGTGGATCCGATCATTTCAATATCAGCAAGATCTATTACTAGTTCTTCTCAACGGCGTTTGTTTCATCCGTTCCAAGTTGTCTTTGTTTTTCCCACCCTCCCACCCTTGTTTGCCTTGAAGGATTCAGATTTCTTAATCACTATCCATTTTATTGATGGAAGTCTCTCCATTCTTTTTCCTTCATGTTTTTACCCGGTGTTTCTCATGAAGATTCTAACGGAGTTTCAAGTTCGTCACTTTTCACTCGTTTTCTTCTCCGGTGGATTCAAATAAAGCTTTGGTGTTGATCATATCCTTTTTCCTCGTTTCAAATACCTTCTCATGCCGGTGCTCCTCATATTCATTCATTTCTCGCTATTCTATTGTTTCGGAGAGCTAACGATATCTCGAAGATTCATGTTTCCACTCTGCTTTCGTTCAAGATCTTTCGAGGATGTCACCTCATTCAAGCCATTTAATTCAACTGGTGGAATCTCTCTTTTCAAGAAATCATTCCAACGGTGTTTCTTTTGAGTGGGCCCTAACCCACAGGTCTTTTCCAGGATCTTACCCGACTCTTCTTATTTTATCGGAGCTTCTCAAATTCTCTCCAAAGTTTGACGTAAGAATGAACTGTCATCAGTCAAATGTTTTTCTCCAAAATCTTTCAAATTCTTTTCATCATTGGATCAACCTTTCTATTTTTCATTCCGGAGTGCCTCAACAATTCTTGGTGATGTTTCTCGTTGTCATTCTCAGATTTTGAAGACCGAAGAAGAGTTTTTCGTCCATATCTTATCCGTTCTCTCAAAGATTCGTCATTCTAGCTTGTTGCCTTCCTCTCATAATTGTTTCGATTGTGAGAATTCTTTTCACCCATCCGAATCATTTCAGGAACCTTTGCCAGTTTGATTCTCTGAAGGCCATCATCTCAGAATTATTCATTTTCAGATTTCAGCTAATGTTCTCCAAATCTTACCGGTGCATCAGTCAAGTATTCTCTAATTAGTTCATGAACTATTCGTCCTCTTGTATCTAAATTCTCTCAAGTATCTTCGTTCATTTCATAATTCTTCCTGGTGTTCCTTTATCTTTTCTTTGGCCATTTTAATTCTTACGGTGGTTCATTCAGGATTCTCTTCCTTCGTTTATCATATCAATTCATTCGTTCATTCAATCCTACCGGTGGTTCATGGAAGACATTCTCAAGTTTATGTTATATCTCTCTTAATCTTTTCTATGAGAATAAGTAGTATGCCAAATCCGTTGATTGTCATCAATTTAATTGGTGAAGATTAAGCATAATGTAATTCTTATTCTTGTTTTCATCCATATGTTAATCTTTTCTTCCGGAGTTGTTCACGATGATTAAATTCTTGGTTTCAAGTGCTCATTTTTTTCCCGGAGTTCCAAGCTCTAATTATCACGGAGATCCATCTAAATCATTACAAGGTTTCACCTTGTGTTTCCAACTTCTCTTTATTTTCGTAATTCTTTTGTTTACCGGAGTTCTTCATGAAGGTTCTACATGATGGTTCATCAAGGATTTATATTCCTTCTCGAAGTGTTCATCGAGATTCTTTTCTAAGGAGCTCAAGCATTCTTCATCTTGCATCCAGAGTGCAATTCTTTCTACCTTATCATTGGAGGTGGTATTATGTCATTCTTGATAATTTGAGTTCATGTTTCATGATTCACATGTTATTAAGAATGAGGTATTTTAAATCCACCAACCAACTAGTTGGAGCTATCTTGTGTCATGTTTCACCTAAAGCCTTCCCTAAGGATTGTTGCTATCTATGGTGCTCATAAGTGACCCAAGTTCTTCTTTTATCCTCCCGGTGAAATAGCTTTCTTGTCTCCTTGTTGATATAAATCCAATTCTTTTCCTGTAAGTGGCTAGTTGTCACCTCATAATTTTGAGATGTCCTCTATAAGTCCATATCAAGCTAATCCTTTTCATTGTTGATAATCCAACAATTCCGTTCTAGCATTTGTTGTAAGCGTGCTCTCTCAAGATCGTGTTTCCCTTCGTTCACTCCATTCCATTCTTACTTTTGTTCCGGAGGCATTATGATGTTGCTATATTCAACCCTTCTTCTTGTTCTTGTCAGGACCTTGTTCTTTTCTTGCTTATCCATTTAACCAGAGAGTTGTGCCTTTTGCTCAAGTTCTTTTCTTCGTATCAAGTCTTGCATAACTTCTCAATCAGAGTGCTGCCCGAAGTTGTTCTCCCTTGTTCCTCTTTTCTAACGGAGTGTTTTCAGCTTCGTTCATCTCCGTTGTATTCTTTTCTCGAAATGGCTTAACCTTTTCAAGATTCGTTGGTTTCACTCATTTGTCAAAGGAGCAACTTAGTTTTACCTCTTCTTTATCTCCTCCGTTTTTCCTCCGGTGCCATTCTAGATCTCGGGACGAGATCCTCTCGTAGTGGTGGAGTGTTGTAATCCCCCGAGACCGATGTGCCAGGTGTCCTTCAGTTATTCGCTGTTGTTGCCTTGCCTTTGCTTGCGTGTCATGCATCTCATATCATGTCATCATGTGCATTTCATTTTCATACATGTTCGTCTCATGCATCCGAGCATTTTTCCCGTTGTCCGTTTTGCAATCCGGCGCTCCTATGTCACCCGGTGTCTGTTTGTACCTCTTTTCATGTGCGGGTGTTAAACGTTTTCGGATTGGACCGAGACTTGTCATGCGGCCTTGGTTTACTACCGGTAGACCGCCTTTCAAGTTTTGTGCCATTTGGACTTCGTTTGGTACTCCAACGGTTAACCGAGGGACCGAAAAGGCCTTGTGTGTATTGCAGCCCAACACCCCTCCAAAGTGGCCCCAATCCCACCTAATACCACTCCATCATCTCGGTCATTCGATCACGATCGCGTGGACGAAAACCGCACCTCATTTGGACTCTCCTAGCTCCCTCTACCTATATATTTGTGTCTCCCTCCGAAATTCGCGGTCTAACCCTAGTCTACCTTCTCCACCGCGCATCCGGACACATCCTCGCCGCGACGGACATGTCCACCGCGCCCTCCACGTCGCCCGACCAATCAGCGGCCGCCATGTCAGCTCACGCCGCCGCCCCGGGCCACTCACAGCGTGCCACATCAGCCCGCGCGCCGCCCCACTTCGCCGCGGCCCGTGGAGCCCATCGCGGGCCCGCGCAGGCCCGCGCGCTGCCGCCGCTCGCCCGCTGCGGCCCGGATCCCGCGCCGCCCGACTCTCCTCTCCGCTGCCACCGCGCCACCGCATGCCTCGTCACCGGCCACCGTCTCAGATGAGCTTTCGCCGGAGCCCTTCCGCCGCGTCGACCCTGCCGCTCCTCCGCCGAGCACCTCGCGCCCCGGACCACCCTGTGCCGCCGCCTCGCGACGCCACCGTCGAACGCTGCCGCGGCTCCAGGTCCCCGCCGGCGTCGCGTCTCCTTTTCCCTCCGTCCTTCCTCACTTCTCTCTCCCTCACCCTGCAGGATCGGCCATGGCCGCCCAACGCCGAAGTTCCTCTCATCATCGCCGCCCACCTCTTGGGCGGCGTCTCCACCGGATCTGGATCCCCCCTCGCTGGATCTGTCCATTTCCACCGTCCCGGCCTCCTTCCGGCGACCGGCGCCACCGCCTTCCACTCCCGGAGCGCCGGCGATGTCTCCCTGCGGGAGGAGAACGACGACCCACGAGTGGGCCGCCCCTCCGTTCATGGGCCCTACACGGTCCAGCCGGCCCGATCGACTTCCTCCTCTGCTGGACTTGGCCCGTGGTGAGCGCCCTCTATACCCCGCCCTGAGCATGCTTTAGTTATCCAGCGCCCACCTGTTTTTTTTTCAAATCGACCAAGTCCTGAGATTTCCTGATTCATATGCCTCTTTTCATCGCATCATAACGCATCACCCGTTGCTCTGATTCGTGCATGTAGCATATCAAAATGTTCGTCTCGACGAGTAAACCATTTGAGCTCATCTTGATGCCCAAAATGCTGTTGGAAGAGGGCTATGTGATGAATTTGTCAGATCTGTTTCAGCAAATGGCATTTTGTCATTTTTGCCATGATTAATGTGTGCGTGCTATGATGTTGAGCTCTACATGTGTTTTGTTATATGCCATGCCGTCTTTACAGGGGTGCTTGCCATGTATTTTTGTGATATTTGTGGTGACTAGCACAAGCTTGCAAAGTAGCGTAATCGGTAATGCTGATTTCAGGGACTTAGAATTTCACTAAGTCCTTGTCCTATTATTGTTGTTATGCCATATGTTCATGTTGTTCCCTAGTGATCCGTGCCTCTTTTGAGGATGATTGGTAAGGATGTTTTGTTAACATTTTGGTGCTCTATCCATCCGTTTATTTGTTTGCATTTATGGAGCACCCTAGCTTTAGTCAATCGAGCTCTACTTTTGCTATAAAATGATCCTGGCAGATTGTTGACATGTTTAGCGATTTTGCCGAGCATGATGCTATTGATCCATGCATGCTATGTTGTTGTTCTTGCCATGTATAGCTTCTATGCCATGTGTTCTTGATGGGTGTATGCTTAGTTTGTCATTCCATGCTTTGTAGTGAGTGCATCGAGCTCGTAAACATGCCTACTATTTAACTGTTTCGCATGCTCCAGTTTTTCACTAAGTCTGAATCTGTTTATGTTTTTGCCATGTTCACATGCTTGCAATTGTATTTTCTGATCCCTTTTGGCTCAAGGTCACTAAGGGACTTTTGTTAAGTGCTTTGAGTAGCTTCATGCCACGCCTTGCTCTGCCATGTTAAGTTCCTGTAGCTTGTAGTTTTCATGCTCTAAAGTGTGCTTCCTGATGATAAATTCCAGACTTGTGTTAATTTCACTAAGTCTGAAACCTGTTATCATTTGCACTTTTGCCATGCTTGTTTGAACCTGTTATTGGATGAATTAGCCGTATCTCAGTGTTCATCTTTTGTCAAGCTTCATGAGTGGATCCCTGCCATGTATTTTGTTGTCATTTTTGAGTTTTGTAGCATATTTATCTTGATGCATTTAGATGGCTACTTGCTGTTTATCGCAGACCGACGCCATATTTGTTTTGCTTGCCATTTCCAAACCGTGCATCCGATTCCAGTAATCTTTATATCGATTTCAACCGAAATCACCTCACCTTTCCAGTGGCACTCTTAGATTTCCAAGTTGAGTCCAGGTTCAATCATTCCTTTCCAAATCTTGCATATGCATCACATACCGCATCCCGCATATCATACCATGTTCATGTGTTGGTTGTTTACTATGTTGTGTGCTTCTTTCCGGTGTTGCTTCTTCGGGTTGGTTCCGATAACGTCGCGTTTGTGAGGACCCATTCGACTATGTCCGTTTGTCTTCTTCATGGACTCGTTCTTCTTCCTTGCGGGATTTCAGGCAAGATGACCATACCCTCGAAATCACTTCTATCTTTGCTTGCTAGTTGCTCGCTCTTTTTCTATGTCTATGCTGCGATACCTACCACTTGCTTATCATGCCTCCCATATTGTTAAGCCAAGCCTCTAACCCACCTTGTCCTAGCATAGCGTTGTTTGGCTATGTTACCGCTTTGCTCAGCCCCTCTTATAGCGTTGTTTGTTGCAGGTGAAGATTGGAGCTTGTTCCATGTTGGAACATGGATATTTTGTTGGGATATCACAATATCTCTTATTTAATTAATGCATCTATATACTTGGTAAAGGGTGGAAGGCTCGGCCTTATGCCTGGTGTTTTGTTCCACTCTTGCCGCCCTAGTTTCCGTCATATCGATGTTATGTTCCCGGATTTTGCATTCCTTACGCGGTTAGGTTATAATGGGAACCCCTTGACAGTTCGCCTTGAATAAAACTCTTCCAGCAAGGCCCAACATTGGTTTTACCACTCGCCACCTAGCTTTTCTTTCCCTTGGGTAGGCCTGCCCAAGGGTCATCTTTATTAAACCCCCGGTCCAGTGCTCCTCTGAGTGTTGGTCCAACCTGTCAGCTGCCGGTGGCCACCAGGGGCAACTCTGGGCTGGCCTACCGGAACCTTGGACAATCCGGAGTGCCCTGAGAAAGAGATATGTGCAGCTCCTATCGGTATTTGTCGGCACATTCGGGTGGCTTTGCTGGTCTTGTTTTACCATTGTCAAAATGTCTTGTAACCGGGATTCCGAGTCTGATCGGGTCTTCCCGCTAGAAGGAATATCCTTCGTTGACCGTGAGAGCTTGTGATGGGCTAAGTTGGGACACCCCTGCAGGGATTTGAACTTTTGAAAGACGTGCCCGTGGTTATGGGCAGATGGGAATTTGTTAATGTCCGGTTGTTGAAAACCTGAAGTTGATCTTAATTAAAATGCACCAACCGCGTGTGTAACCGTGATGGTCTCTTCTCGGCGGAGTCCGGGAAGTGAACATGGTGTTGGAGTTATGCTTGACGTAGGTTGTTCTAGGATCACTTCTTGATCATAGTTGTTCGACCGTGCTTTTGCCTTCTCTTCTCACTCTCATTTGCGTATGTTAGCCACCATATATGCTAGTCGCTTGCTGCAGCTCCACCTCTTACCTTTTACCTTACCTATAAGCTTAAATAGTCTTGATCGCGAGGGTGTGAGATTGCTGAGTCCCCGTGACTCACAGATACTTCCAAAACCAGCTTGCAGGTGCCGTTGAACCATGCAGATGACGCAACCAAGCTCAAGGAGGAGCTCGATGAAGATCTTGTCCTTTGTGTTGTTTCGTTCTAGTTGATCAGTAGTGGAGCCCAGTTGGGGTTGATCGGGGATCTGTGTAGCTTTTGGGGTAGTCTTTTTTATTTTGGTTCCGTAGCCGGACCTTGGTTGTATCTGGGTGATGTAATGTTTTATTCATGTAATTGTGTGAAGTGGCGATTGTAAGCCAACTATGTATCTCTTTCCCTTATGTATTACATGGGTTGTGTGAAGATTACCTCACTTGCGACATTGCTTTCAATGCGGTTATGCCTCTAAGTCGTGCTTCGACACGTGGGAGATATAGCCGCATCGAGGGCGTTACAATAAATTAACATCGATGAATGCAAATGACGGCTGTGCTCTCCAGCTAGTGCTTTTTAATAAGAGGGTGATGACTCAGCATAAAAGTAAATGGATAGGCCCTTCGCAGAGGGAAGCAGGGATTTCTAGAGGTGCCAGAGCTCGATTTTGAAATAGAGATAAATTGTATTTTGAGCGGTATACTTTCATTGTCAATGTAACAACTAAGAGATGGCGATATCTTCCATGCTAAACACATTATAGGTGGTTCCCAAACAGAATGGTAAAGTTTATACTCCCCCTCCACCAACAAGCATCAATCCATGGCTTGCTCAAAACAACGAGTGCCTCCAACATACATCAGGTCCCAGGGGGAGTTTTGTTTGTAATTAATTTTGATTTAGTTTGCATAAAGCATGGGACTGGGCATCCCGGTGACCAGCCATTTTCTCGTGAGTGAGGAGCGGAGTCCACTCCTCTTGAGAATAACCCGCCTAACACGGAAGATAAGGACAACCTTTGTTGATACATGAGCTATTCGAGCATTCAAAACAGAATATTTATTTGAAGGTTTAGACTTTGGCACATACAAATTTACTTGGAACGGCAGGTAGATACCGCATATAGGAAGGTATGGTGGACTCATCTGGAATAACTTTGGGGTTTAAGGGTTTGGATGCACAAGCAGTATGTGAGAACCTAGAATAAACTTCCAGACCCTCCTATGTATATTTGTTAACCCCAGGATCATTGTTGACAACACAGTGAAATGATATCATTGCACAATACATAAAAGGTATTACAATTTTAAATATATCTTGCCACAAGGCATGCCTAGATAAATGTCTCATGACACTTATTACATTCAGAAAACAACGGAAAGTACAATGCGTAGCGACTCCATCTCAGCCACAGGCAGTTGATGTAGTCCACGTGACCTCACTCCTACGGATCGCCATAGTAGTCGTAGTCATCACCTTCATCTTCATGCAACTCTATTGTCAACAAAATTATTGCCATGAGTACATTACGTACTCAACATGCCTCCCTCGGGGAAGGACCTAATAGCTACATGTGGCTTCAAAGGAAGGCTCTATGGCTCATTTGCATAAAGCTAATTTTGTTTGTCAAATAAAGTAGTTGGATAAAAGCAGTTTTGGATGAAAACATGTTTTATTTCCAGAACAACTTTCATCAAGTGAGGATCCTCGATCAACTCACGTCCTTCATAGGTTTCAAGCATAGGGGCAAAGAGGGAATAAGTAAGACAGGTCCTGTACGTCAAGAAAGATTCATGTGCTGTCCTTGACCGTGGACACGACTATTCGAATAGTTTTACACTCTATAGACGTTGTACACTTTACCCACACGACACAATCCCGACTTGTTGCCACTAGCCGTCGCTAGCGTAGTACACCATTTGGTATACCGGCAGGGAGATTGTGACGAGGTCTTTCATTAGACCAAACTTACTGTGCCAAGACCACTAGGTTTCAACACGGAAGTAACCGCAGTTTACAGTCCGGGCCCCCCTTTTGTGCCGAGGATACTCCTCGCAGGCAGCTATCCCATCTGCGGTACGGCGATGACTACAATAAGAGTGAACTAACTAATTAACCAAGCCAGTGCCCATATAGCATGTGGTTGTACTATTATCACAATCTTCAAATCCAAGACTTATTAGGCCTCATGCGGCACGGATGACTGATTGCCCCCTTCAACCTGTGAAGGGCAGCCAATCGCTCCTTCAATCCTTGATTCAGCTGTCGCCCGCGCCAGTATTCAGATGGTAAGTTTCACCCAGAGTAGAAGAGAGTAGAGGAGATCAACAAGGGCCAATCGGCCTAGCTCACCGATAAGTTTCAAGTGTCAATGACTCAAAGGTCATTCAACAATGCACCTATAGGGTAATAAGCATGGCTGAGCATTTCTACTCTACCAGAATACTATAATTCTACTAAGGTGTCAATTGAATAGGCGACAAGCGGATCAAGGTAATGTGCCAATCGACATGCTAGCTACAAGAATTAAAATAGCATGCATATAGTAACCATAAAACAGAATGCAATTTTGTAAACATAGGATAAATATGATCAAAGAAGGAGGCATGCCTTCATTGTTGAGTCCTTCTTCGGTAACCTGTTTCTGTCCATGTGCAACATCGTCGTCACTCCCTACTCATCGTAATGATAGCAAAAGACAAACAATAAATACCAAAGCAAAAGTAAATCCAAATAACATCCAAAACAAATTAAGAGTGGATTGATAGCAAGATACTGATCAAGATGGAGATTCCAAAAGGAGATAACACGACTGGAAGGTAAGTAGAGGACTCGATGAATTGACATGGTTTAGTTGATGATGGATAATCAAGGCTTGCCAACAGTACTAATGTTTTAATATGAACTATGATACTAACCACTAGTAGTACCCACTACACATCACACCTAACTACATAACAAAAGCAATGGCATCAACACATGAAAAGGAACTGTCCTATGCATTTAACTACACAAACACAACATGACATGATAAACTTAAAAGTTAGCCATAAATAAATATTTAGATAAAATATGATCACTCCATTGTACCAAACCATTTTCATTTGTCAAACAATTAACAAGAAACTATATAACACATGGAACGGATGGATGAACAACTATCCTAGACATGGTATGGTTAAGCGTAATAATCGACCACACATAAATATTTGGATGAATCCAAATATGTGTAATGGTTAACAACAAGCAAGTACTAAACCCCAATCATAACTGCTATTGGTAAGCATTTATATAACAAAAGATAAACCAATAACTATGGTACAAACTGATTACACATCTCACCCACGGCATGTGAGTATAGGATCATAAAGATGTATTTACTAATAACACAAGCATTCAACATACAAGTGCTCATGAGAAGATACAAAACTATTACATGGTCTTAATAATAAAGAATAACTCATATCAATAACCACTAGCAATGATATTATCACCACATGCTTACAATAACAAAGCATGATGCACACACTGAGTGTGTGACCAAAGGACAACTTACTCACATGACATATGACTCATCCTAAGTATATGAGTCATAGCAACAAGTATTAAAACACTCATAATACTAAGATGTAATGAAGTTAAACATCTATAAGGAAGAACTAAACTAAGCAACTATAACACACGCAACATCATAAGACATGAAAGATTACTTGCATGAAATATGTCTAGGCATATCATAATGCAATAGAAAGGTAAACAAAATATATCAAATGCTAGGCATACAACAATGCAATAACAAGATACAAATGTATAATGCTAAGTATGAATGATCATCACACGGAATGCCAAAGTATGAAACCAATAGAATACAACTCACAACAATAAGATAACTTAGTTGATATCAACTAACATGAATATCAAGAATGGCAAGATCACATAATCTTACATACTAGTTATGACAAATAAGCACACCGAGTAAGCAATTAACATGTAAGCAAGTGAACATCTATGCCATGGCATCAACAACATCAAGCAATGAGATATCATAGCAGGAATAACAAAGATGACTTGCATTACCTATCTAGTACCACTTACACTTGCAACGACATAGGATACAGAACTACGCGATATCATCAAACTACTATCATGTATACCTACCAAGTAAGCTATAACCAAAAGCATGAATATAAGATAAAAACTAGCAACCGTATATCACATGGTAGGCATATAATCAAAAATATGCATTCTACTTTGAGTAAGTACTAACATGGCATCTCAATCAACTAAGTATGAACAACTATCATTCTAGGTAATTAAACACCTAGGATAATTAACAACCAATGGTAAAGTAAAACATAAATTTGAGAATATCAACATAACACCAATTTAAGAAATGCAACATTTATCTATATTGGATTCCAAACATCTATAAAATAAGAGGAACACTATGCAATAATGTGTGACTCTCATATCATACAAAAATAATAATTCCACGACAAGCAATTCACCACAAGCATGGCAATGTTCTAAGTTAATATACCAATTTATGACTACTAGTGTAAACGACTAGATACCACACAATTAAAATAAACATCATATCCTACAACATGGCATGATTTAAAACCAACATGTGACATGGATGAAAATGAATATGTAAACCATATCTATGATAACGCCATGCTAAACAAAATTAAATAGTCGAGACATTAAGTATTTCACAATTAAAGAAATCAGGCAAAGACAATAATTCTACCATGTTCTATGCATGGAGATATCACCAAAAATGTGTACCCATTCTCAATATAGAACAATAAACAACACCAAATACTACTAATATAATAAATAAAATATTTCACTAATAATGATCTAAATCTAATTAAAATAATAACACCCACCAAGCACGTATGGACAATGATAATTAAATACACCAATCAACTTCTACGCGTGGTAAACATTCACAAAAACTTGTACACTCGCATAACACATGACTACAAAATTATATGATGTTTAGTAACTCAAAATCAATCTATATTAAAAACACAAAATACTACACATGACTATAATTCATAAATATTAGTACGCATGCACAAAAGGGAAATACATACTACCACACAATATCGAGCCGAAATGATGTACAACTATTTTAGCAATTTAAATAAGAGTAAACTAAATATAGTAAACCATATGACACACACAAATTATGAGATAGCTAGCACACACTCCTACTCGTATCAAGAAGACAAGAAAATAACATATAAATAAACAGTTCGATCAACAACCAAAAATCTATAATAAAACTCGATTAACTAAACAAGTAATCTAACTCCACTATGGGATTGCTACAACCATATAAAACATTTCCTCTATTGTGGTCAAGATCAAACGATGAACAAAAGCGATGGAAATATGACCATGACCTACGGTTTATGCGACAGATAGCATCAACGCGACCACCGTTAAAAATAGGAGGAACCATGATGTCTAGGAGATAACTTGAGTGATATTTTAAAGGTGCACAAAAGGAATTGGATAGAAGCTCACCAAGCGCGACGAATCAATCCGACGAACTCGATGAACAGTGTAGACGAACATGCTGAATTCTTTGTGTGTTGTCTACGGGACGCGTTCGTTCTTCTTTGAATGGATTCGTGGTGTGGAGATGGACCTTGGGGCGCAAGGGTGCTGATGGAGATGGTCTACGTCACCGGGAACGAGCACCGGCGTCCATGGAGCACCATTCTTTGAAGAGAGAGTTTCTGTAGAGAAAGAGAAGGGAGAGGGCATGACAAGTGGTGGGATTGGAAGAGTAGATCAAGACACACTTCTACATATCTTGAGAACTTGAAACGGTTGAGAGTTGAAGGAATTGGAGGAGGGGTGTGTGTGGTGGCTGTAGGTTTTCTCTTATGTTCTGTAGGTTGAGAACGAACGTACAAAGGGAAGAGGAAGGAGAGGAGGTTTCGCTCGATGGAGATGGGGCAGTTTATTTATCTTTGAAAACGGTAGCAATTAAAGGGATTTAGTGGGTGGCTTTCTTCATGATGTAAGTTTCCTTTCTTTCTGTAGTGGGAGCGTACAGAAAAGATGAGGATGAGAGGATAGTGGGAACGTCCAGAGAAGCTGAGGAGAGGTGTCCCTTGGGGTAATGGACCAGATCGGCCAGGCCCAAGTGGAATACTGGGAAGAGAGAAGAAAAAAACAGAGACGGGCTTGGCCAGTTCGGTTTGGAAGAAAAATGTGGATGCACCCTAGAAGAGAGAGAGAGAGAGAGAGAGAGAGAGAGAATATAACAAAAGAAATAGATGGATTAGCCTATGCGATGGACAAAAGAAAATAAGATACACACAGAATGGAGATATATGGATTGAGACTTGGAATTTCTGTTCGGAGTTTGATAGATAGAAAATAAGTGGAGTCCCTTTTAGGGAAACCCGAAAATAAATAACACTCAATCAAAGCCAAATGAATATAAAAAAACACCAAAGAAAATCAAAGGCGCACATTTTAATATGCCGCTGAAAAGAAAATAAAGCCCGACTAAAAGAGAAGAGGTAAAATCAAATTTTAATTTAGGTTGGCATTAGTTCAAATTAAATCCTCCAAATTAGAAAAAGTCCAATTTAAGCTTCGTTAACAAATAGAACAAATGAAATTTTCTCGCCCTAATTTTTGGAGAACTTTTTCTTAAACATTCCGAGAATCGGGATGTTACACAGTATTCCCGCTTAGTACAGGTGAAGGCTAGCAAAAGACTAGGAAGTGACCAACTAGAGAGCGACAACAGCCATGTACATGCATTAAAATTAATAAACATTGGATGCAAGCATGAGTAGGATATAATCCACCATGAACATAAATATCGTGAAGGCTATGTTGATTTTATTTCAACTACATGCGTGAACATGTGCCAAGTCAAGTGACTTAAATCATTCAAAGGAGGATACCACCCCATCATACCACATCATAATCATCTCAATAGCATGTTGGCATACATGGTAAACCATTATAAATCATAGCTAATCAAGCATGGCACAAGCAACTATGATCTCTAATTGTCATTGCAAACATGTTTATTCATAATAAGCTGAATCAAGAACGACGGGCTTATCATATTTACAAAAACAAAAGAGGTCGAGTTCATACCAGCTTTTCTGATCTCAGTCAGTCCATCATATATCATTATAATTGCCTTTCACTTGCACGACCGAACGGTGTGAATAATAATAAGAGTGCACGTGCATTGGACTAAGCTGGAATCTGCGAGCATTCAATAAACAGGAGAAGACAAGGCAATATGGGCTCTTTGGTTAATTTAACAATAATGCATATAAGAGCCACTTCAGCAATTTAATTATGGTCTTCTCCTACTAACCCCCAAATAAAAGAAATAAAACTATTTACACGGGAAAGCTCCCAACAGGCAGAAGAAGAACGGGAAATATTTTTGGGTTTTCTTTTTAATTATTACTACTGCAGCAGAAAAATAAACTACTACTAATTTTTTTGGTTTTTCTTAAGGTTTAACAAACACACAAGAAGAAAGCAGGAAAAAGAACATAAACTAGCATGGATATTACAGTGAAAAAGTATGAGCACCGACATCTAGTAATGAGTGTGTGTGAACATAAATGTAATGTCGATGAGAAATATGTACTCCCCAAGCTTAGGCTTTTGGCCTAAGTTGGTCTATGGCCACGGCTGGCCTGGCGGATATCCATAATAATAGTTGTTGGGGTCATACTGTGATGAAGAGGAAGACTCTGACTGCCACTGGCTGACAGTCATCTTTGGATCCCAAGAATAAACAGATTTTCGTAGAGGCTCATCTTGTGGTTCCTGTTCTGGCTCCTCGACTGGTGCAGGGTTCCGGTAGGCGTGAATAGCCATCAACGGAACAAGGTACGTGCCTACAGTCAAATTAAACAAAGAAGGAGCAGGCAAGGTAATAGTCTCAGGATGATGTTTATTGAAGAACAATTGATATCTAAGCTCCCCTGCCCTATTTTTAACAATAAAATCATGTGCCACCATACTTTTATGATCTAGATAAACACAGGGTAGCACTTTTTCTTCCTTCTCAGCATGCCTAATAGGTATGTTAAAATGTGCTGCTAGGCGTGTGGCATAAATGCCTCCAAAGATGGGGCCCTTAGTATGGTTCATATTTAACCGTCTAGCAATAATACCGCCCAAACTAAAAGTGTTATCACTATATAAACCTTGGAGCAGAATAATTAAATCAGGGATACTAAGGTTTCCAGAATTTCTGCGTCCAATTAAACAACGACTAGCAAATAATGCAAAGTAACGCAAAACATGAAAATGTATGCTAGTGATTCGTTCATCGGAAACCTTCCTGGTTTCTCCTACAGTGATATTATCAATAAACCTAGCCACATCATCATGATGTGGTTCTTCTGTCTTGCCCTCAAAAGGGACTAAAAAAATCCAACAGAAATCATAAAGTGACATCTCCTTAGGCTCATCGTATAAATGAAATTCCACCGTAGGTGGTGAGTTCCTAGGATGAAAATAAAAGTTCTGCACAAAGGTATTTGTGAGTAAGAGATACTGATCGCATTGGTCGTGGAGGAAAGCGGTGAGGCCTGCATTGTGAGCCAATTCATGAAAATCTTCATAGATACCGACTGCTCTCAAGAAATCTTCAGAAGGCCATTCACACGCCCGAATCTCCGCGGTGTGTGGCAAATTATACTTAGGCTTAGGTGCCTTTTCCTTTGAGCTTTGGCTTGATGAGCCCCTCAATAATCTCCTCATCATTTTTTTGAAACAATCTGAAATTTTTAGTAACTTCAAAATAAAAGTAAACCAAATTCAATAAAACTGGTAGCAACTACTCCTACAAGTGCCTAGAGCCTATATCAAGCATTAGAACTACTTGGAACCATATAAATTTGACATTCAAGCTCAAGAACATGGTCACCTATGCAGCACAAATTTGACTGGAACTCGTGCTTGAGTTGGTTTTTCGGGTTTGTGTGAGATAGAGGAAGAAGATGGGTGCTGTGATAAGTGGAGGAGGGCCACCGTGGGCCCACGAGGTAGGGGCGCGCCCTAGAGGGGGGGGGGGGGCGCCCACCACCCTCGTGGCCAGGTGACAGCTCCTTCCGCGGTAATTTTTGCACACTAAATCCTCAAATATTCCCGAAAAAATCATATTAAATTGGCATGGCATTCTGAGGACTTTTATTTTCGGGATATTTTTATATTGCACGGATAAGTTAGGAAACAGACAGAAAAATACTATTTTTACTTTATTTCTACTAATTAACAGAAAATATAGAGAGGGTACAGAAGGTTGTGCTTCTAGTTTCATCCATCTCATGCTCATCAAAAAGAATCCACTAACAAGGTTGATCGAGTCTTGTTAACAAACTCATTCCGATAATCATGAAACCGGAGAAATTTCGAATAACACTAAGTTACCTCAACAGGGATATGCACATCCCCTATAATAAGCATATCATATTTCTTCTTGATAGTAGGAATAGGAAATTCAAAACCTCCAAATATAATCGATGGAATTTTTCCAATAGAGTTGATACTATGAACTTGAGGTTGTTTCCTCAGAAAGTGTACCGTATGCTCATTACCATTAACATGAAAAGTGACATTGCCTTTGTTGCAATCAACAACAGCCCCTGCAGTATTAATAAAAGGTCTTCCAAGAATAATAGACATACTATCATCCTCGGGAATATCAAGAATAACAAAGTCCGTTAAAATAGTAATGTTTGCAACCACAACAGGCACATCCTCACAAATACCGACAGGTATAGCAGTTGATTTATCAGCCATTCGCAAAGATATTTCAGTAGGTGTCAACTTATTCAAGTCAAGTCTACGATATAAAGAGTGAGGCATAACACTAACACCAACTCCAAGATCACATAAAGCAGTTTTAATATAATTTCTTTTGATGGAGCAAGGTATAGTAGGTACTCCGGGGTCTCCAAGTTTCTTTGGTATTCCACCCTTAAAAGTATAATTAGCAAGCATGGTGGAAATCTCAGCTTCCGGTATCTTTCTTTTATTAGTAATGATATCCTTCATATATTTAGCATAAGGATTTGTTTTGAGCACATCAGTTAATCTCATACGCAAAAAGATAGGCCTAATCATTTCAGCAAAGCGCTCAAAGTCCTCATCATCCTTTTTCTTGGATGGTTTCGGAGGAAAAGGCATGGGTTTCTGAATCCAAGGTTCCCTTTCTTTACCATGTTTCCTAGCAACAAAGTCTCTTTTATCATAATGTTGATTCTTTGATTGTGGGTTATCAAGATCAACAGCAGGTTCAATTTCTACATCATTGTCATTACTAGGTTGAGCATCATCATGAACATCACCATTAATATTTTTACTAGGTTCATGTTCATTACTATATTGTGTTTCAGCATCAGACATAGAAATATCATTTGGATTATCAGGTGGTTCAACAATAGGTTCACTAGAAGTTTGCATAGTTCTATCATTTTTCTTCTTCTTCTTTTTAGAAGAACTATGAACATCAATATTATTTCTTTGAGAATCTTGCTCGATTCTCTTAGGGTGGCCTTCAGGATACAAAGGTTCCTGGGTCATTCTACCAGTTCTAGTAGCCACTCTAACAGCATAATCATTTTTCTTACTATTCATTTCATCAAGCACTTCCTTTTGAGCTTTAAGTACTTGTTCTACTTGAGTGGTAACCATAGAAGCATGTTTGCTAACAAGTTTAAGTTCACCTTTAATATCAACCATATAATCACCCAAGCGTCTAATCATATAAGCATTTTCTTTTAATTGTCTACCAAAATAAGCATTGAAGTTGTCTTGCTTAAACATAAAGTTATCAAACTCATCCAAGCACTGACTAGCAATTTTAGTAAGAGGGACTTCAACTTTATCATATCTATAGAGAGAATTTACCTTTACTACCTATGTCGGGATATCGGGATCAGGAGGTTCTTCAGTAAATAAATAATTAAGATCATATGTTTCTTCAACAGGTGGTGAATTAAGACCATGTATTTCTTCAATAGGAGGTAAATTCTTAACATCTTCAGCTTGAATAGATTTCTTTGCCTCTTGCATATCTTCAGGACTGAGAAATAAAATACCTCTCTTCTTCGGAGTTGGTTTAGGAATAGGCTCAGTAATTGGAGTGGGAGCTGGCTCAGGAGGTGCCCAATTATTTTCATTTGTCAACATATTATTCAATAGAATTTCAGCTTCATCCGGTGTTCTTTCCCTGAAAAGAGAACCAGCACAACTATCCAGGTAATCTCTGGAAGCATCGGTTAGTCCATTATAAAAGATATCAAGTATTTCAGGTTTCTTAAGAGGATGATCAGGCAAAGCATTAAGTAACTTGAGAAGCCTCCCCCAAGCTTGTGGGAGGCTCTCTTCTTTAATTTGCACGAAGTTGTATATTTCCCTCAAAGCAGCTTGTTTCTTATGAGCAGGGAAATATTTAGCAGAGAAGTAATAAATCATATCCTGGGGACTACGCACACAACCAGGATCAAGAGAATTAAACCATATCTTAGCATCACCCTTTAATGAGAACGGAAATATTTTGAGTAAATAGAGGTAACATGATCTCTCATTAATAGTGAACAGGGCAGCTATATCATTTAACTTAGTAAGATGTGCCACAATAGTTTCAGATTCATAGCCATAAAACGGATCAGATTCAACCAAAGTAATTATATCAGGATCAACAGAGAATTCATAATCCTTATCAGGAACACATATAGGTGAAGTAGCAAAAGCATGATCGGGTTTCATTTTATCTCTAAGTGATTCTTTGTTCCATTTAATCAATAACCTCTTAAGCTCATATCTATCTTTGCAAGCAAAAATAGTGGCAGAAGATTCCCTATCAAAAAGATAACCTTTAGGAATAACAGGCATATTTTCATCATCACTATCATCATCATATTCAGATTCAATAATTTGTTTTTCTCTAGCCCTAGCAATTTTTTCATCAAGAAATTCACTAAGGGGCACAATAGTATCAGGCATAGAAGCAGTTTCATCATGAGTATCATGCATAGCAGAAGTGGCATCATCAATAACATGCGACATATCAGAACAAATAGCAGAAGCAGGTGTAGGTGTCGCAAACATACTCATAACAGAAGGTGAATCAAGTGCAGAGCTAGATGGCAGTTCCTTACCTCCCCTCGTAGTTGAGGGATAGATCTTGGTTTTTGGATCTCTCAAGTTCTTCATAGTGTCCAGCAGATATAAATCCCAAGTGACTCAAAGAATAGAGCTATGCTCCCCGGCAACGGCGCCAGAAAAAGGTCTTGATAACCCACAAGTATAGGGGATCGCAACATCTTTCGAGGGTAGAGTATTCAACCCAAATTTATTGATTCGACACAAGGGGAGCCAAAGAATATTCTCAAGTATTAGCAGCTGAGTTGTCAATTCAACCACACCTGGAAACTTAGTATCTGCAGCAAAGTGTTTAGTAGCAAAGTAATATGATAGTGGTGGTAGCAGCAACAAATGTAAAGACAGCAAAAGTAATGTTTTTGGTATTTTGTAGTGATTGTAACAGTAGCAGCGGGAAAGTAAATAAGCGTAAACCAGTATATGGAAAACTCGTAGGCATCGGATCAGTGATGGATAATTATGCTGGATGCGTTTCATCATGTAACAGTCATAACATAGGGTGACACGGAACTAGCTCCAATTCATCAATGTAATGTAGGCATGTATTCCGTATATAGTCATACGTGCTTATGGAAAAGAACTTGCATGACATCTTTTGTCCTACCCTCCCGTGGCAGCGGGGTCCTATTGGAAACTGAGGTATATTAAGGCCTCCTTTTAATAGAGAACCGGAACAAAGCATTAGCACATAGTGAATACATGAAATCCTCAAACTATGCTCATCACCGGGAGTGGTCCCGATTATTGTCACTTCGGGGTTGCCGGACCATAACACATAGTAGGTGACTATAGACTTGCAAGATAGGATCAAGAACTCACATATATTCATGAAAACATAATAGGTTTAGATCTGAAATCATGGCACTCGGGCCCTAGTGACAAGCATTAAGCATAGCAAAGTCATAGCAACATCAATCTTAGAACATAATGGATACTAGGGATCAAACCCTAACAAAACTAACTCGATTACATGATAAATCTCATCCAACCCATCACTGTCCAGCAAGCCTATGATGGAATTACTCACGCACGACAGTGAGCATCATGAAATTGGTGATGGAGGATGGTTGATGATGACGCCGGCGACGAATCCCCCTCTCCGGAGCCCCAAACGGACTCCAGATCAGCCCTCCCGAGAGGTTTTAGGGCTTGGCGGCGGCTCCATTTCGTAAAACGCGATGATTTCTTCTTTCTTATTTTTTTCTCTCCGAAAGCAAATATATAGAGTTGGAGTTGGCGTCGGAGGGTCTCCAGGGGGCCCACGAGGTAGGGGGGCGCGCCCTAGGGGGAGGCGCCCCCACCCTCGTGAGAAGGGTGTGGGCCCCCTGGTCTTCATATTTGGCGAGGATTTTTCATTATTTTTTCTAAGACCTCCCTGGAGTTTCAGGTCATTCTGAGAATATTTGTTTTCTGCACATAAAACAACATCATGGTAATTCTGCTGAAAACAGCGTCAGTCCTGGTTAGTTCCATTCAAATCATACAAGTTAGAGTCCAAAACAAGGGCAAAAGTATTTGGAAAAGTAGATACGATGGAGGCGTATCAGGGGGGCACACCCCCTAGGGCGCGCCCCCCGACCTTGTGGGCCCCTCTTGGAATCCCCGGAGTTGTTCTCGACGCCAACACCTCTTATATATCCCCAAACATCCAGAACAGAACCTAGATCGGGAGTTCCGCCGCAGCAAGCCTCTATAGCCACCAAAAACCAATCGGGGCCCTGTCCCGGCACCCTGCCGGAGGGGGAAATCATCACCGGTGGCCGTTGATATGTCTCCGTCGTATCTATAATTTTTTATTGTTCCATGCCAATATTCTACAACTTTCATGTACTTTTGGCAACTTTTTATACTATTTTTGGGACTAACATATTGATCCAGTGCCCAGTGCCAGTTCCTGTTTGTTGCATGTTTTTTGTTTCGTAGAATATCCATATCAAACAGAGTCCAAACGGGATAAAAACTGACGGAGATTTTTTTGGAAGAAAAAATCCACGCGAGACGGTGCCCGAGGGGGCCACGAGGCAGGGGGCGCGCCCCTGACCCTCGTGGCCACCCCATAAGGCGGTTGGTGCCCTTCTTTCGCCGCAAGAAAGCTAATATCCAGATAGAGATCGTGTTAAAATTTCAGCCCAATCGGAGTTACGGATCTCCGGGAATATAAGAAACGGTGAAAGGGTAGAATCTGGGAACGCAGAAATAGAGAGAGACAGATCCAATCTCGGAGGGGCTCTCGCCCCTCCCACACCATGGAGGCCATGGACCAGAGGGGAAACCCTTCTCCCATCTAGGGAGGAGTTCAAGGAAGAAGAAGAAGGAGCGAGGCTCTCTCCCCCTCGCTTCCGGTGGCACCGGAGTGCCACCGGGGGCCATCATCATCACCGCAATCTTCACCAACAACTTTACCGCCATCATGACCAACTCTTCCCCCCTCTATGCAGCGGTGTAACCTCTCTCTTGCCCACTGTAATCTCTACTTAAACATGGTGCTCAACGCTATATATTATTTCCCAATGATGTATGGCTATCCTATGATGTTTGAGTAGATCTGTTTTGTCCTATGGGCTATTTGATGATCAAGATTGGTTTGAGTTGCATGTTTTGTTATTGGTGCTGTCCTATGGTGCTCTCCATGTCGCGCAAGCGTGAGGGATCCCCGCTGTAGGGTGTTGCAATACGTTCATGATTCACTTATAGTGGGTTGCGTGAGTGACTGAAACACAAACCCGAGTAAGGGGGTTGTTGCGTATGGGATAAAGAGGACTTGGTACTTTAATGCTATGGTTGGGTTTTACCTTGATGATCTTTAGTAGTTGCGGATGCTTTCTAGAGTTCCAATCATAAGTGCATATGATCCAAGTAGAGAAAGTATGTTAGCTTATGCATCTCCCTCATATGAAACTGCAATAATGATTACCGGTCTAGTTTTCGATTGCCTAGGGACAAATAAATTTCTCGTAACAAAAAGCTCTTTACTAAAACTAATTTAGTTGTGTCTTTATCTAAACAGCCCCTACTTTTTATTTACGTAATCTTTATTATCTTGCAAACCTATCCAACAACACCTACAAAGTACTTCTAGTTTCATACTTGTTCTAGGTAAAGCGAACGTCAAGCGTGCGTAGAGTTGTATCGGTGGTTGATAGAACTTGGGGGAATATTTGTTCTTCCTTTAGCTCCTCGTGGGTTCGACACTCTTACTTATCGAAAACTGTTGCGATCCCCTATACTTGTGGGTTATCAAGACCTTTTTCCGGCGCCGTTGCCGGGGAGCAATAGCGTGGGGTGAATATTTTCATGTGTGCTTGTTTGCTTTATCACTAAGTAATTTTTATTTGCTATTCTTAGTTTTTCTCTATCTTTAGTTATGGATATGGAACACGAAATACCAAAAAAATTAGGTGTACTTGCTACTCATGGAGATGAGGAACCTCCTAAAACCCTCGATGCTGGTTATGTGAAAGATATTATGTACTACTTTAATAATCCTGAGAAAACCCCATTCAATTATGTAATGGGAGTAATGTTGGATCAACGCGAATACTTTAGGGATTATCACTTGACACAAAAAGGGAAACTATTATGGGATCAAATTCATATATTGAATTGGTATGCTAGGCAACTATGCTTGAGATATGATTATACTTGTTGCTCTAGGATGAAGGCTCCACACCTTCCCTTTTTATGCGAATTTAATGATAATAAAACCTTAGCTTCTTATGCTAATGGTATATATGATTACTATGATGTGGAACAAATAGAAGAATTTGTTGCTTTTATGAGTGCTTATGAAATTGAATCTATGTTTAAAGAGTTTGAAGATTTTGATGATTTGGTTTATAGACCTGAAAATTTAGCTATCCTTAAATATTGCTATGAGAATTATGAATACAATTTCGATATTAATGCACTTATTGAGAAAATCTCCTCTGTCCAAGAAGAGACTAATATTTTGCAGGAATCTATGGAAGAAGAAGTTGATGAAACTATGAGCTCATTGGATGAAAAAGATGAGGAGGAGAGTGAAGAACAAAAGGAGGAAGAGCGGATTGATAACCCGTGCCCACCTTCTAATGAGAGTAACTCTTCAACTCATACATTGTTTAATTTCCCTTCGTGCTTACCGAAGGATGAATGCTATGATAATTTCTATGATCCCGTTGATTCTTTTGAAATATCCCTTTTTGATGATGCTTGCTATGCTTGTGGCCAAGATGCCAATATGAATCATGCTTATGGAGATGAACTTGCTATAGTTCCTTATGTTAAACATGAAATTGTTGCTATTGCACCCACGCACGATAGTCCTATTATCTTTTTGAATTCTCCCAACTACACTATATCAGAGAAGTTTACCCTTATTAAGGATTATATTGATGGGTTGTGTTTTACTATTACACATGATGATTTTGATAGATATAATATGCATGTGCTTGCTGCTCCTACTTGCCATTATTATGAGAGAGGAACTATATCTCCACCTCTCTATGTCTCCCACATGATAAAATTGCAAGAAACTGTTCATACTATGCATCGGCCTTTACTTTGTATGCCATGCCGATGCATAGGAAGAGAGTTAGACTTCGTTGTTATATGATATGTGTTACTTTGTGCTCACTACTAAATTACAAATCATTGTTAATTAAAATTGGCTTTGATATACCTTAGGATCCGGGTGGATCCATTACTTGAGCACTATATGCCTAGCTTAATGGCTTTAAAGAAAGCGCTGCCAGGGAGACAACCCGGAAGTTTTAGAGAGTCATTTATTTATGTGGAGTGCTTTCATATAGTTTAAAAACAACAAAAATAAAGAGGGGAACCTAAAACTTTTTCAAAAAGGAAAGTGAAAGTGAGAAAGACAAGCATTGTTGAAGTGGGAGAGCTCCTTGAACTTTGTTCATGCTCACGGCAACTTTGTGAATCTTGATTACAGAAACTTTTCAACAAAAATAATTATCCCCTTGTATTATAAAAATAATGTGCCAAGGTTTGCCTTTAGGATGTTTACATTTGCTTGATGGTTTGTACGGTGTAGGACAGAAACTTTGGCTGTAGTGCGCGATTTTACATTTTTATATGGGACGTCAAATGGTTCTGATTCTTTTTGCACTGTCTTTATATACAAATTGTTTATTTTTCATAATTTTTGTAGAATTGTTCAAGTATCAGAAGTATGGTGAATATTCAGATTATTACAGACTGTTCTGTTTTGGACAGATTCTGTTTTTGATGCATAGTTTGCTTGTTTTGATGAAACTATCGATTTGTATCAGTGGATTAAGCCATGAAAAAGTTATACTAAATTAGACACAATGCAAAAACAAAATATGAATTGGTTTGCAACAGTACTTAGAGTAGTGATTTGCTTTACTATACTAACGGATCTTACCGAGTTTTCTGTTGAAGTTTTGTGTGGATGAAGTGTTGAATGATTGAGAATGTCTCGATGTGAGAAGAAGGAAGAGAGGCAAGATCTCAAGCTTGGGGATGCCCGAGGCACCCCAAGTAAATATTCAAGGATACTCAAGCGTCTAATCTTGGGGATGCCCCGGAAGGCATCCCCTCTTTCTTCAACAAGTATCGGTATGTTTTTGGATTCGTTTCGTTCATACGATATGTGCAATCTTGGAGCGTCTTTTGCATTTATTTTTCATTTTTATTTTATGCACCATGCTGGTATGAGATAGTCCTTGGTTTATTTATAGAATGCTCTATGCACTTCACTTATATCTTGTGAGTATGGCTTTATAGAATGCTTCATGTGCTTCGCTTATATCATTTGAAGTTTGGATTGCCTGTTTCTCTTTACATAGAAAACCGCCATTTGTAGAATGCTCTTTTGCTTCACTTATATTTGTTAGAGCACGGGCATATCTTTTGTAGAAAGAATTGAACTCTCTTGCTTCACTTATATCTATTTAGAGAGATGACAGGAATTGGTCATTCACATGGTTAGTCATAAAATCCTACATAAAACTTGTAGATCACTGAATATGATATGTTTGATTCCTTGCAATAGTTTTGCGATATAAAGATGGTGATATTAGAGTCATGCTAGTGGGTAGTTGTGGATTAGTATAAATACTTGTGTTGAGGTTTGTGATTCCCGTAGCATGCACGTATGGTGAACCATTATGTAACGAAGTCGGAGGATGATTTATTTATTGATTGTCTTCCTTATGAGTGGCGGTCGGGGACGAGCGATGGTCTTTTCCTACCAATCTTTCCCCTAGGAGCATGCGCGCAGTACTTTGTTTCTATAGCTAATAGACTTTTGCAATAAGTATGTGAGTTCTTTATGACTAATGTTGAGTCCATGGATTATACGCACTCTCACCCTTCCACCATTGCTAGCCTCTCTAGTACCGTGCAACTTTCGCCGGTACCATAAACCCACCATATACCTTCCTCAAAACAGCCACCATACCTACCTATCATGGCATTTCCATAGCCATTCCAAGATATATTGCCATGCAACTTCCATCATCATATACATGACTTGAGCATTCATTTTCATATTGCTTTGCATGATCGTAAGATAGCTAGCATGATGTTTTCATGGCTTGTCCTTTTTTGATGTCATTGCTACGCTAGATCATTGCACATCCCGGTACACTGCCGGAGGCATTCATATAGAGTCATATCTTTGTTCTTGTATCGAGTTGTAAGTAAATTAAAGTGTGATGATCATCATTATTAGAGCATTGCCCCAGTGAGGAAAGGATGATGGAGACTATGATTCCCCCACAAGTCGGGATGAGACTCCGGATGAAAAAATAAAATAAAAAATTATTAAAAAAAGAGAAAGGCCAAAAAAGAGAAGGCCCAAAAAAATAAAAAAATAAAAAAATGAGAGAAAAAGAGAGAAGGGGCAATGTTACTATCCTTTTACCACACTTGTGATTCAAAGTAGCACCATGTTCTTCATATAGAGAGTCTCTTGAGTTATCACTTTCATATACTAGTGGGAATTTTCGTTATAGAACTTGGCTTGTATATTCCGATGATGGGCTTCCTCAAATACCCGAGGTCATCATGAGCAAGCAAGTTGGATGCACACCCACTTAGTTTCAGTTTGAGCTTTCATACACTTATAGCTCTAGTGCATCCGTTGCATGGCAATCCCTACTCACTCACATTGATATCTATTGATGGGCATTTCCATAGCCCGTTGATACGCCTAGTTGATGTAAGACTATCTTCTCCTTTTTGTCTTCTCCACATCCACCATTCTATTCCACCTATAGTGCTATGTCCATTGCGTGAAAGTTGAAAAGGTTTGAGAACGTCAAAAGTATGAAATAATTGCTTGGCTTGTCATCGGGGTTGTGCATGATGTGAATATTTTGTGTGGTGAAGATGGAGCATAGCCAGACTATATGATTTTGTAGGGATAACTTTCTTTGGCCATGTTATTTTGAAAAGACATGATTGCTTTTTTAGTAGGCTTGAAGTATTATTGTTTTTATGTCAAATGATAGACTATTTATTTGAATCACTCGTGTCTTAATATTCATGCCATGATTAGATATGTGATCAAGATTATGCTAGGTAGCATTCCACATCAAAAATTATCTTTTTTATCATTTACCTACTCGAGGACGAGCAGGAATTAAGCTTGGGGATGCTGATACATCTTCATCGTATCTATAATTTTTGATTGTTCCATGCCAATATTCTACAACTTTCATATACTTTTGGCAACTTTTTATACTATTTTTGGGACTAACATATTGATCCAGTGCCCAGTGCCAGTTCCTGTTTGTTGCATGTTTTTTGTTTCACAGAATATCCATATCAAACGGAGTCCAAACGGGATAAAAACTGACAGAGATTTTTTTCGAATATATATGATTTTTTGGAAGAAAAATCCACGCGAGACGGTGCCCGAGGGGGCCACGAGGCAGGGGGCATGCCCCAGGGTGGCAGGCGTGCCCCTGACCCTCGTGGCCACCCTGTAATGCAGTTGGTTCCCTTCTTTCGCTACAAGAAAGCTAATATCTGGATAGAGATCGTGTTAAAATTTCAGCCCAATCGGAGTTACGGATCTCCGGGAATATAAGAAACGGTGAAAGGGTAGAATCTGGGAACGTAGAAACAGAGAGACAGAGAGACAGATCCAATCTCGGAGGGGCTCTCACCCCTCCCACGCCATGGAGGCCATGGACCAGAGGGGAAACCCTTCTCCCATCTAGGGAGGAGGTGAAGGAAGAAGAATAAGGAGGGAGGCTCTCTCCCCCTCTCTTCCGGTGCCACTGGAGTGCCACCGGGAGCCATCATCATCACCGCAATCTTCACCAACAACTTCACCGCCATCATCACCAACTCTCCCCCCTCTATGCAGCAATGTAACCTCTATCTTACCCACTGTAATCTCTACTTAAACATGGTGCTCAACGCTATATATTATTTCCCAATGATGTATGGCTATCCTATGATGTTTGAGTAGATCTGGTTTGTCCTATGGGCTATTTGATGATCAAGATTGGTTTGAGTTGCATGTTTTGTTATTGGTGCTATCCTATGGTGCTCTTCGTGTCGTGCAAGTGTGAGGGATCCCCGCTGTAGGGTGTTGCAATACGTTCATGATTCACTTATAGTGGGTTGCGTGAGTGACTGAAACACAAACCCGAGTAAGGGGGTTGTTGCGTATGGGATAAAGAGGACTTGATACTTTAATGCTATGGTTGGGTTTTACCTTGATGATCTTTAGTAGTTGCGGATGCTTGCTAGAGTTCCAATCATAAGTGCATATGATCCAAGTAGAGAAAGTATGTTAGCTTATGCCTCTCCCTCATATGAAACTACAATAATGATTACCGGTCTAGTTATCGATTGCCTAGGGATAGATAACTTTCTCGTAACAAAAAGCTCTTTACTAAAACTAATTTAGTTGTGTCTTTATCTAAACAGCCCCTACTTTTTATTTACGTAATCTTTATTATCTTGCAAACCTATCCAACAACACCTACAAAGTACTTCTAGTTTCATACTTGTTCTAGGTAAAGTGAACGTCAAGCGTGCGTAGAGTTGTATCGGTGGTCGATAGAACTTGAGGGAATATTTGTTCTGCCTTTAGCTCCTCGTTGGGTTCGACACTCTTACTTATCAAAAACTGTTGCGGTCCCCTATACTTGTGGGTTATCAGCCGTCTTCATCATCCCGACGCTCTGCATGACAAGAAGGGAGTAGTTCACCCTCGGGGCTGAGGGTATGTACTAGTAGCTATGTGTTTGATCTCTCTCTCTCATGTTCTTGATTTGGTACGATCTTGATGTACCGTGAGCTTTGCTATCATAGTTGGATCTTATGATGTTTCTCCCCCTCTACCTTCTTGTAATGGATTGACTTTTCCCTTTGAAGTTATCTTATCGGATTGAGTCTTTATGGATTTGAGAACACTTGATGTATGTCTTGCATGTGCTTATCTGTGGTGACAATGGGATATTCACGTGATCTACTTGATGTATGTTTTGGTGATCAACTTGCGGGTTCTGTGACCTTGTGAACTTATGCATAGGGGTTGGCACATGTTTTTGTCTTGACTCTCCTGTAGAAACTTTGGGGCACTCTTGGAAGTTCTTTGTGTTGGTTTGAATAGATGAATCCGAGATTTTGTGATGCATATCGTATAATCAAACCCGCGGATACTTGCGGTGACATTGGAGTATCTAGGTGACATTAGGATTTTGGTTGATGTGTGTCTTAAGGTGTTATTTTAGTACGAACTCTAGGACTGTTTGTAACACTTATAGGAATAGCCCAATAGATCGACCAGAAAGAATAACTTTGAGGTGGTTTCGTACCCTACAATAATATCTACATTTTTTCTCCGCTATTAGTGACTTTGGAGTGGCTCTTTGTTGCACGTTGAGGGATTGTTATATGATATAATTATGTTATCATTGTTGAGAGAACTTGCACTAGTGAAAGTATGAACCCTGGGCCTTGTTTCGAAGCATTGGAATACCATTTGCGCCCACTTTTACCACTTGCTACCTTGCTATTTTTATTTTTTCAGGTTACAAAAACCTATATCTACCATCCATATTACACTTGTATTACCATCTCTTCGCTGAACTAGTGCACCTATACAATTTACCATTGTATTCGGTGTGTTGGGGACACAAGAGACTCTTTGTTATTTGGTTGCAGTGTTGTTTGAGAGAGACCATATTAATCTTACGCCTCCCACGCATTGATAAACCTCAGGTCATCCACTTGAGGGAAAATTTCTACTGTCCTACAAACCTCTGCACTTGGAGGCCCAACAATGTCTACAAGAAGAAGGTTGCATAGTAGACATCAAGCTCTTTTCTGGCTCCGTTGCTTGGGAGGTGAGTGCTTGAAGGTATATCTTTAGATCTTGCAATCAAATATTTTAGTTTCTTGTTTTATCACTAGTTTAGTCTATAAAAGAAAACTAAAAAATGAAATTGAGGTTGCCTCATATGCTTCATCTTTTTAATGTCTTTCGTGAAAATAAGGATTCCGATAATTGTGCCAAAGTGTTAGAAGAAGAACACATTAAAATGTTTGGTACTAAATCTTTGAATGATAAGCATGATTACAATGTTGTTAGTATGAATTTTTTGAATATCCATAGTACTAATGATGATTGCACTAGTCATGATAAAAAAGTTTCTTATAAGCATTTCAATTTTTGTGGAGTGCATAGAGTTTGCTGTTACATACCAAAAAGGGAAGATAGATTTTGCAAGAGGCATAAGTATTTAGAAACTAAATGCTTGCAAGAGAGGATAGATGTTTATGCTGAAAAATTTAATATTTTTAGCCATCTTTGTGAACTATGCAATGAACATGGTCATTTAAATCTCCAATGCAAATTGTTTCATGATCGCGTCATGTCCAAAAATTGTGATGACTTGATTTCCCTTGTGCATCATAATGAACTTAGTTTGCTTTTGAGATATGAAGAAATGAAACGTACAACTAAGGGTATTCTGAAATATTATTTTGAGAGAGTTCTTGATTTTGATCTAGAGGAAATTTATATGTATTGTGTGGTGAATTGCATTGATAATCCTTATATTGCCAATTACTTAAAGACAAGAAAACAAATAGAAGATGAAGAGAATACTAATGAAGGGAGAGAGAGGTTTCCCAATATCCTCCTATTTTCTCTTATGATGAATCAGGTAACGAGGAGGAGCTTTTTAGTCAACCAATCTCATCAATAAGGAGCTCCAAAAGGGTGATAAAACCCACACATGATGTGAAGAAGAAAAAGAAAAGACGGAGAAGCAAAGGTAAAAAGGTATCCCTCCCAAATGATGTTGCTCCTATTATTGTTATGCCTATTACTCGTTATGGTGATTATGTTTGGGAAAGTAATGATACTTTTTATAATCTTGAAAATCTTTTTGGCACCAACTTAGAAAGTTGTGATAATAATTGCTATACTATTGGTGCTATTCATATTATTAATGATGAGAGTGATTATGCTTGTGATATGCAAAGGCCTATGCTAGGGGATGCTATGTTTGATGAAAATGACATGTTTGAGAATTTATTTGCTGCAATTAATGTTTGTCCCAAGCTTGGGGATACTATGTTTAATGAATATGATATTCTTAGTCCTCCAAGTTTTGATGAGCAAATTTATTATGATGATATCATGCCTCCTATTTATGATGATTGCAATATTTATGGAAGTAGGTTTGGAAGAGTGTCAAATTTAGGAAGTAGTGATCCCACTACTTTGGAGGGTGTTGAATCTTATTATAATTATAAAAGTGGATTTGGAGAGGTCATTACTTTATTTAGTAATGATTCCACTATCTTGGAATAGGTTTCAATTGATTATGATGAGAACGAAGTTGCTACTTATGATGATTATTCCGATGATACTTATGTTATAAAAAGTAGTGATGATTATATTTATAAAACTTTTCATAATTATGATTACCCTTTTTCTGAACATTATTCTTTTAATGTGGAAACAATTTATAGTATTCGAGTTTCTTATGATTCTCCCTCTACTATTGATGAGAATAGATTTGCTTATGTGGAGAGTAATAAAATTTCTAAGCTTGTAGATCATGAAAAGAATGCTTTGTGTGATGGTTATATTGTTGAATTCATTCATGATTCTACTGAAAATTATCATGAGAGAGGAACATATGTGCCGGGGTTGCTAATCCACGGGCACCTATGGGACCAGCGGACCGGGTCCCTTTTGGTTCGGCGGGGGGCGGAGGTCGCGCAAAGAGCAGATCGAGGCGAAGCACGCGGGCGATTTACCCAGGTTCGGGCCGCACGGATGCGTAAAACCCTACTCCTGCTTTGTGGATTGGTATTGATTTCTAGCTCGGGAGCGCGGAGTGCTACAGTACACACCAGCGACGAGCAGGACCGAGCGTGAGTGTGTGGAATTGCTGAACCTACGAGGCTCTCAAAATGGCCGCCCCCCTCTACGTTGCACACGGGCCTCCTTTTATACTCAAGGGGTTACCGACATAGAGCAATGGGGGCCAAGGGCAAAAATGGAAAGGGTGCCGTGGGTGGGCACAGCTAGGTGCTGTAGTAGGCACAACTAGCTGCTACAGTGTTATCATACCTAACCCTGACGGCAGGGGACAAGGGCATTAAATGTCCGTCTGTGTCGCCTAGACAGCACCGAAAGGGACCGCTAGGGATGCCACCGTCTTGCCATGATGGTTGTCTTGTCAGCGCCTGCGTGCCACCGCACGCCCCTAGCTGCACAGCCTCCTGCCACGTGCGCTTGGGAGGGGCCCCGGAGCGACACGTGGGTGGATGTGCTGGAGCGCGGACGTGGAGTGGGGGCTTGCCGCGGCAAGCGCCTTGCCGCGGCCGTTGACTTGTCGCTTCCGAGATCTTGTCACTCACCGGGCCTTGTCGGGGCGCGTAGCGCGCCGCGGCAAGTTCCTTGGAATGCCTTGGATGGCCTTCCCGGCAAGCGCCTCTTGCCGGGGCCTTGGGACGCTTCTGATGGCCTTCCCGGCAAGCTCCTCTTGCCGGGGTCTTGCCTTCTTCCCGGCAAGCTCCTCTTGCCGGGGTCTTGTCTTGAGTACTTTGTTCTTGAATGGTCTTCAGAGGAACCTTAGAAGGTCTTGGCGGCCACCCGGCAAGCCTTGCCGCGAGATGCTGCGACTGCCCATGCACAAGTTCGGGGTACTAAGGGTACCCCTACTTTAGTACACCGACAGGAGCCCCCGGGCCTGGGCCAGACACGGTGCCGAGCGCTGTTGGGCCAGGCCCAGAACAGTGCACGGGCACGCGCGGCCTGGGTCACGCCGTATATCTCTCCGCTTCCATCGCGCATGCCCGGAACGGCACGCGTCAAACGCGGCGTCGTGGGTGACATGGGCGACGCACGCGGGGCTAAGCCCCGCGAGCATGCGTCAAGCCATGATGAAGGGGAACAGCCCACGCCCTCTTCTCCAAACGGAGGTAGGCGTGGGGGCGTGGCGCATTTACTGGACGGGGCCGGTGCGCGGTTTTCGAAGCGCCCACTCCCCGAGATTACGGGGTAGGGCGAGGTCGCCCCATCCGTCGCCTCAGTTCTGCATCCCCGCCACGCGGCTCCCACGCACTTGGGATCGTGGACGGTGGGAGCGGGAACCTGGGCCGTTGCGAGCAGAGGTGGCGGGTCGGCCCGCCTCCCTGCTCTTCCCGTGCCTTGATTCGCTGAGCGAGGCGGCTGGGCTCCCACTCCGCTCCTTTATAAGGAGCGGGAAGGGAGCACCGAAGCCTGCACTCTCTCGTCTCCTCCTTTCTTCAGCTTCTGCTCCCCTTTCTCTCATTCGCCATGGAGAAAGGGAATCCTGGGCCTTCATCGGTGGCGGCGAGGGTCGCCGCCAGACAGCGCACCCTCCCCTCTTCCTCGCTCGTGGTGGCAGAGCCAGCCATAAGGGGAAGAGGGAGGGGGCGAGGTCGTGGACGAGGTCGAGGACGAGGTCGAGGCGCTCGGGGAAGAGGCGGACGGGGCGACGCGCCAGCTTCGCCCCCGCCGGCGGCTCCTCCCCCCGCGGCGGTCCATATAGGGGACAACCCTTGCGAGTTCTTCGTCAAGCTGCGCCGGGCGCCTCGTCGTCGCCTCCGGCTTCCAGCTCCGTTCGCGAGCGCGATGGAGTCGGACCCGCCCAAAACTCTGAGATTACACATGAGGGGCTGTGGGATCAGCGGCACGCGAGTCCGCGTGGTGTTCCCAGCCCCTAGTGTGATGTATCTCGATCGAGGGTGGAAGGCGTTCGCCCGCATCCACAGCCTGATGGAGGGGTTCACCCTCCATTTTAAGCTGGTGGAGGGCGATCTCCTCTCCGTCAAGGTCTTCGGGTGCTTCGGCACCCGGGTGAAGTGCTGCGTGGACAGCTCCTCCGATAGCGAAGGCTCCTCCTTGAGCGAGAGTGACGAGGAGGAGAGCGGCAGTGATGGTGAGGGTGGCAGGCGGCAGGATGGCGGCTTCGACTAGGTGTCGGGCGCCGTCTCGTGCGGCACCGGCGACCCCATCATCCGCGCTGCCGGCTTCTTGAACTCCCCGGGGGCGTCTCCTTGGGCGGCTGGCGTAGGGAGGCCGCGGAAGGGGAAGAGGGCTGGCGACAAGGCCGTCAGGTCGGAGTACGAGGGCGTGGTGCCCTCGACAGCGCGCTGGCGTCCTGCCGCCCCTCCTTCGCACCCTTCTCCCGGCGTCGCCATCACCGTCCGGCCCCCGGGGTGTTCTCTTGGTGTCTTCTGGCACCTGTAGCTCGCCTTGGCGCCCCTTTCCCCTTTTCGCCTCCTTGACCTACCTCCTGAAGAGAGGGACAGGAAAGGGATTACGGGCACCTTATCTTTTTAATTGTAAGCCTTCGGGCCTTAGTTGTATCTAGAACTTGTAATCCTCTCTTCATGTTTTTCATCCTCTATGGACTGTACCTGTATGGGATGTTTTTTAATGAAAAGGGGATGTTTGCCAGGTTATTTTCCTCGCGGGTTGAACCCACGCCAAGGAACAAATCCTTGGTATCTCTCGGACAGGCATTCCGTCTCCCGGCAACAGGCCCTGCCGCCTTCCCACGCCGCTCGACCTTTCTCACGCCTTTGACGGAGGCGGGAACGAGGTGGGCGCGGCCTCCTCGTTTCATCCCTTCGCTGCCGCGACTACGACCAAACTTGGCCCCGGGAACGCGCTCCAGGGCCTAGAGTCGGGGGGGCACGGCAGTTTTTGGGAAGAAACGCGGTTTCACATTCCCCAGTCCATAGGAGGATGCATGATGAGGGACGAAAGACTTATCTGATATTGCAGCCCCCGGCAACTCTGGCTTGCCGGGGGTGACATCTTGGCATTCGCAGCCCCCGGCGTTCTTGCCGGGGCCCAGGTGCCGGCGCGCCCTTCTTCTCCTTTTCGTCTCCAGGTGGTCTGGCCAGGACGTGCGAGCCCTGCGAACGAAGGAAAAGCAAAGGGACGGACACTCGACCTCTAAGCTAGGGGTTAGCCGCTGTTAGGGACTATCGACCCTAACCAAGGACGAGACTCAACCTAGCATGCATGCTATAACCCCGGGGTATGCAGTGCTTCATTCTCTGGTGCTCAGGGTCTGCGCCTGGCTCTGTACAAAGGATTACATGCAACAGCGGCAAGACTTGTACAGAAAGGTGGTTGCTGGGCAGGGCCCGACAACCGCGCCTTACGGGTAAAACTTACGAAGATGCTCGATGTTCCAGGAGTTGCTCACTGGGATGCCATCTTCGGTCTCAAGGTGGACAGCGCCAGGCCTTGTGACTCGTTTCACCCGGTAAGGGCCTTCCCACTTCAGCGTCAACTTGTTGGAATTCTTGGCCGACTGAACATGCCAAAGAACAAGGTCGCCTTCCTCGAGACTCCTGGCACTGACTCTGCGGCTGTGGTAGCGGCGCAGAGCTTGCTGGTAGCGAGCAGCTCGCACAGCAGCCTGGAGACGATCTTCCTCAAGGAGCAGTGCGTCATCTTGCCGCAGCTGCTCTTGCTCAAGCTCATTGTAAGCGAGCACTCGAGGTGACCCGTATACGAGTTCCGTGGGGGTAACTGCCTCTGCTCCATAGACTAGAGCAAAGGGTGTCTGTCCAGTGGCTCGATTTGGCGTCGTTCTGATCGACCAAAGAACCACCGGTAGCTCCTCGATCCAGTTTCTTCCGCACTCGGGCAGCTTGTCGAAAGTTCTGGTCTTGAGCCCGCGCAGCACCTCGGCGTTTACCCTCTCCGCTTGACCGTTGCTTTTCGGGTGAGCAACAGAAGCGAAGCAGACCTTGGTGCCGAGATCTTGGACGTACTGCATGAAGGCGTGGCTCGTAAATTGTGTGCCGTTGTCGGTGATTATCCGGTTAGGGATCCCGAAGCGGCAAACAATCGACCTGAAGAACTTGACGGCTGACTGTGCGGTCACCTTCCTCACTGGTTCCACTTCCGGCCACTTTGTGAACTTGTCGATTGCGACGTACAAGTACTCAAAGCCCCCGACAGCTCGGGGGAAGGGGCCGAGGATGTCGAGCCCCCAGACCGAAAATGGCCAGGATAAAGGGATCGTCTGGAGAGCTTGAGCTGGCTGGTGTATCTGCTTGGAATGGAACTGGCACGCTTCACACTTGGTTACTTGTGCAGTTGCATCCTGGAGGGCTGTTGGCCAGAAGAATCCTTGCCGGAATGCTTTGCCGACAAGTGCTCTCGCGCCAATGTGGTGGCCACATATGCCTCCGTGTATCTCTGCCAACAGCTTTTGTCCATCTTCCCAGGGAATACACCTCAATTTCACACCGTTGAATCTTCTTCTGTACAGTGTCTTGTCGACGAACTGGTACATACTTGACTGCCGGGTTACTCTTTCGGCTTCTTCTGGCTCTTCGGGAAGTTCTCCTGTCTGAAGGAAACGGACAATCTGCTGCGCCCACGTTGGAGCCTGTGGCTCGACAACGAGGACTAAAGGCAACTCTGCTGCCGCGGGAACATCCGCTTCTACGGCGAGAAGCTGTGTCTCTGCCGGAGCTTGACGTTCCCCGACAAGTTTGCCGGGAGCTTCAGCTTCAACGGAACAAACCCTGGGGCTTGCCGGAGCATCTTGCTCCCCGGCGCTCTTGGCGTTGATCTTGGGGGTTGCTGCGGGAATATCCGCTTCTACGGCGAGAAGCTGTGTCTCTGCCGGAGCGTGACATTCCGCGACAAGCCTGCCGGGAGCTTCTGCTTCAACGGAACAAGCCCTAGGGCTTGCCGGAGCAGACTGCTCCTCAGCGCCTTCGGTGTTGATCTTGGGGACCTTCTTGGCGGCGGCTTCGGGAAGCTCTGCCGGCAGGTAGTCACCAAGAATCAACTTCCTCTTCTTGCTTTGTCCAGTTGATGGTGTTACGGACGGTTGAGTCAGCTTGAGCATAAAGGTCCCTGGTTCCACAGGTAACTTAAGTGCGGCGCACTTCGACAGGCCATCTGCAATGGCGTTCTGAGTTCTCGGAACGTGCTCCATTTGTAGGCCGTCAAAGCGCTCTTCTAGCTTTCTCACTTCGTTGACGTAAGCTTCCATCAACGGACTCTGATAATTCTTGTTTACTTGGCGGACGACAAGCTGTGAGTCACCCCTGACAAGGAGCTTCTTGATCCCAAGGTCTGCCACGATCCGGAGACCGGCAAGCAAGCCTTCGTACTCTGCAGTATTGTTTGTTGCTTGCTCCTTGGGAAAGTGCATCTGGACTATGTACTTGAGGTGCTCTCCGGTGGGTGTGATAAGCAGCACACCAGCGCCGGCGCCTTGCAGCGAGAAGGCACCATCAAAGTACATCAGCCACTCTTTGCTTGCCTCCTTGTCGGGGATGCTCGTTTCTGGAATTTCTTCATCTGGTGTTGGCGTCCATTCTGCTATAAATTCTGCCAATGCTCTGCTCTGGATAGTTGAAGTGCTTTCAAACTTGAGACCAAAGCTTGACAGTTCCAGTTCCCACTCAGCAATCCTGCCTGTCGCTTCTGGATTCTGCAGTATCCTCTTCAGCGGAAAGCGAGTGACCACTGTGATCTCATGTTCTTGGAAGTAATGGCGCCGCTTTCTCGAGGCCATGAGAAGGCCGAAAAGCAGTTTCTGCACACCGGAGTACCTTGACCTAGCCCCCTGCAAGAGGGAACTGACAAAGTAAACTGGGCGCTGCACCATTTTCTTCCGTATCTCCTCGTGTATCAGCGCGGGTTCATCTTTGTCGGGACCAGAGCTTGTCGGGGAAGCCCTCTGCTTGTCGCTGGATGCGCTTGCCGCGGTTGCTGGCTTATCATCCGCCTCCCTCTCTGCCACTAATGCAGCACTAACCACTTGATTGGTTGCCGCTATGTATAGCAGCAACTTCTCTCGCGGTTTAGGTGCGACAAGTATTGGAGGGGAGGACAGGTATCTCTTCAGGTCTTGCAGCGCAGCCTCCTCTTCCGGAGTCCATTTCATTGGACCTACCTTTTTCAATGATTTGAAAAATGGCAGGGCGCGCTCAGCAGACCGAGAGATGAACCTGCTGCGAGCAGCCACGCAACCGGCAAGTTTCTGTACATCCTTGACGCGCTTCGGTGCTTCAATCTGCTCAATGGCCTTGATCTTGTCGGGACTGGCTTCAATCCCCCGTTGAGACACGAAGAACCCGAGAAGCTTGCCGGAGGGAACTCCAAACACACACTTCTCTGGGTTGAGCTTGAGGCTGATCTTGCGCAGATTTGCAAAAGTCTCGTCCAAGTCTTGGATCAGGGTTGCTTTGTCCTTGCTCTTGACCACTATATCATCCATGTAGGCTTCCACATTTCTATGTATTTGTGGCTCAAGGGCAATATGGACTACTCTTGCAAATGTCGAACCAGCATTCTTTAATCCGAAAGGCATCCGTACAAAACAGTACGTGCCACATGGAGTAATAAATGCGGTCTTCTCTTCATCCTCCTCTGCCATGAAGATCTGGTGATACCCAGAGTATGCATCAAGAAATGAAAGCAAATCACATCCAGCTGTGGAGTCAACAATCTGGTCAATGCGCGGCAAAGGAAATGGGTCTTTGGGACAAGCTTTGTTAACATCGGTGAAATCGATGCAAAGCCTCCATTTCCCGTTTGCCTTGCGCACGACTACAGGACTGGCCAACCACGTGGGATGGAGCACTCCTCTGACAAGGCCTGCTGCTTCCAGTTTCTTGATTTCCTCCGCAATGAATTCTTGGCGCTCCACCGCCTGCTTCTGGACTTTCTGCTTGACGGGCCGCGCATGAGGACAAACGGCAAGGTGGTGCTCAATCACTTTCCTGGGGACACCGGGGATGTCAGACGGTTGCCATGCAAACACATCGACATTCGCCCGCAGGAAAGCAACGAGCGCGCCTTCCTATTTAGGATCAAGCGTGGCACTGATGGTGAAGGTACCACCAGTGCCATCCTCCTTGGCGGACACCTTCTTCGTCTCTGGCGGAGCTGCCATCATCTTCTTGTGCTTGCCGGTGGAGCTCGATGGTGCGTCCTCGACGGCAGCGCAGCACTCCGAAGAGGCGCGCTTGCTGGAGTGGGCATCAGAGCTTTTGCCGGACTTGGTCTTCTTGCCGGTGGAGCTCGATGGTGCGTCCTCGACGGCAGCGCAGCACTCCGAAGAGGTGCGCTTGCCGGAGTGGGCATCAGAGCTCTTGCCGGACTTGGTCTTCTTGCCGGTGGAGCTCGATGGTGCGTCCTCGACGGCAGCGCAGCACTTCGAAGAGGTGCGCTTGCCGGAGTGGGCATCAGAGCTCTTGCCGGACTTGGTCTTCTTGCCCCCGGGAGCTTCAGCGGCAAGTGGACGGCGATCTGCCGTGGCTGCTGCTTCCCGGTAGATCTTGTCGGCACAGATAAGCGCATCCTTCCTGTCGCCAGGGACAGAGATGACGCTTATCGGGCCTGGCATCTTCAGTATGTTGTATGCGTAATGAGAGGCCGCCATGAACTTGGCGAGTGCTGGACGGCCAAGTATCCCGTTGTAAGGCAACGGGATATCGGCAACGTCGAACGTGACCCTCTCAGTCCTGAAGTTCAGCTCGCTGCCAAATGTTACCGGCAGCGTGACCTTCCCCTTCGGCTTGCTCCTTCCCGGATTGATCCCTTGGAATGTGCCGGTCTCTTCGAGCTCGCTGTCGGGGATCTGGAGTTTTTGGAGCACAGCGGAGGAGATCAGATTCAAGCCGGCCCCGCCGTCAACTAGCATCTTGGTGACTTTGAGGTTGCGGATAGTTGGTGATACCAACATCGGCAAGCACCCGACTGCGGTTGTGCGATCGGGGTGATCCTCAATGTCGAAGATGATAGGTGTGCTGGACCACTTCAGAAGCTTGCGTGATTCGATAGGTGGTTCTACTGCATTAACCTCCCGCACCCACTGTTTGAGTCGGCGGCGCGAGGTATGCAGAGAAGCACCACCGTCAACACACAAGACCTCTGTGGCTTTCTGAAACTCCTGCTCGCTGGTCTCGACATCATCCAGGTCTTCGTCGCTGTCGTCGTCGTCTTCATCCTTGTCGCGACCGCGGGGAGGCCTGTCTCCTTGCCGCTGCTTGGCCTTGCCGCGGCGTTCTCCCTGGACGGTGCGCTTCTGGCCGGATTTCTCGGCACGCCCTTGGGCTCTCTCCTTGTCGTGCCGCTCATACTCAGCCCTCTGTTGCTGGACGAGCTGCTCGACTTTCTTGCAGCTCTGGAGGTCATGGCCCTTGGTGCGGTGAATCTTGCAGTATTGCTTGTCGGAGCCGTCCTGCTTGTCGGCGGCGGCCATGGCCTGGCAGTTGGTGCATGCGGCAACCTCCTTGCCGGAGCTACCAACTGTAGCCTTCTTGGCGCCACCTTCGCTGCCGGACTGCTCAACGACTAGCAGCTCTTTGTTCTGCTTCTTCCTGTTGTTGCGCCGCCGGCTTTTCTTTGCTGGGGCAACATCTTCACTGTCAGATCCTTCCGCTCCAGTCTTCTCTCGGGGAGTCTCCTCCCTTCTTTAGCACTTGCACATTTGTCGGCCAGGGCGTACAGCTCGCTGACGTCCCTAATCCGGCACATCGCCATCTCCTCCCGCATCCTGCGGTTACGCACGTTCTGATGGAACGCGCTGATGACCGCGGCGGGGTGGACATCTGGGATGTTGTACTGTACACGGCTGAATCTTTGGATGTACTTGCGCAGGGGCTCCCCTTCCTTCTGGACGAGCAGATGGAGATCACTCTCTTGGCCATGAGGTTTGTGACCGCCTGTAAAGGCGCCGACAAACTGATGGCACAGCTCAGCCCAGGAGGATATGGAGTTGTCCGGCAAGTGCATGAGCCAGGACCTGACGTTGGGCTTGAGTACCAACGGGAAGTAGTTGGCAAGGATCTTGTCGTCCCGCCCCCCAGCAGCCTGCACCGCGATGGTGTAGATGCTGAGGAACTCCGACGGATGCGACTTGCCGTCGTACTTCTCCGGCACATCCGGCTTGAAGCTCTTCGTACTGGGCCACTGGACTTGCCGCAGCTCACGAGTGATCGCAGGGCAACCTACCGTGTACGGCAAGTCGCCTGGTTCCCCCGGCGCATGCATGTCAACAGAGGGCCCAGCGCGCTGGTCTGACTGACGTCGCGCCTCTCTTCGACGCTCGATGCGAGTGCGAGCGTCTTCCTGCTGTCGTTCTTGAAGAACCTGGCGTTGATCGCGATGAGCTCGCGGATCCGACGACGCGGTGGAGTCGCTGTCGAGGTGGATCCGGCGGGTTGGCGATCTTGGCCTTCGGGGTGGGGAGTGCACAGAGGTTGCACCCCCACCGGTCTTGTCGTCACCGGTTCGTGCCCGGCTGACTCACTGCGGCTGCGACGTGGTCGGCTGCCGAGGAGTGTCGCCGTCGGCGAAGCCGATGAGACTCTGGATAGTGGCCCTCCAGTCGTCGATCTTGTCCGGCGCTGGAGGGTAGTTTAGGAGCAGCTGAGCTCGCGCCAGAGCTTCGGCTACGGTGGCAGGCGGCGGTAGCGAACGGTGCGAGGAGCGGGATAAGCTCGGACTTCTAACTATGTTAGAAGGAGCAGTATCTCGTCCAGGCGACCGCGTCTCGCTCGCGCCGGCTTGTTGACGCGCATGGTGGTCCTGGGCGCTCCGGGATCCACCAGGTCGATCTTGATCCAGCGAGCGCATGGTACCGTGAGTACCATGACGTTGCCGGTCCCGCGCCTCCTGAGATGGGCGCGGTGCATGCACGGACGCCGAGGTCTTGGAGTGCGCCCGGTCGTTGTGGGAGCCGGCCACGCCGCCGATGGGCAGCGCAGCCTTGCCCTGGGACCTAGCAGCACCGTGAGTTCCCTCGTCGATGCGTGCCCTTCCGCCGGCGCCTGCCCCACCATCCGTTTGCTCCGGCGGTGGGTGGCTCGGCGCGGACGGAGCAGCTGCCTCCGAAACTTTCTTCTTCGGCGGCATGTTGATGAAGGCGGTGAAGATCGATGAAGAAGATGAAGATCTAGCCCGCGAGAACGCCGGATCTGATTCACACAACTTCGACGCCCCCTACCTGGCGCGCCAGAGATGCCGGGGTTGCTGATCCACGGGCACCTATGGGACCGGCGGACCGGGTCCCTTTTGGTTCGGCGGGGGGCGGAGGTCGCGCAAAGAGCAGATCGAGGCGAAGCACGCGGGCGATTTACCCAGGTTTGGGCCGCACGGATGCGTAAAACCCTACTCCTGCTTTGTGGATTGGTATTGATTTCTAGCTCGGGAGCGCGGAGTGCTACAGTACACACCGGCGACGAGCAGGACCGAGCGTGAGTGTGTGGAATTGCTAAACCTACGAGGCTCTCAAAATGGCCGCCCCCCTCTACGTTGCACACGGGCCTCCTTTTATACTCAAGGGGTTACCGATATGAGCAACGGGGGCCAAGGGCAAAAATGGAAAGGGTGCCATGGGTGGGCACAGCTAGGTGCTATAGTAGGCACAGCTAGCTGCTACAGTGTCATCATACCTAACCCTGACGGCAGGGGACAAGGGCATTAAATGTCCGTCTGTGTCGCCTAGACAGCACCGAAAGGGACCGCTAGGGACGCCACCGTCTTGCCATGATGGTTGTCTTGTCAGCGCCTGCGTGCCACCGCACGCCCCTAGCTGCACAGCCTCCTGCCACGTGCGCTTGGGAGGGGCCCCGGAGCGACACGTGGGTGGATGTGCTGGAGCGCGGGCGTGGAGTGGGGGCTTGCCGCGGCAAGCGCCTTGCCGCGGCCGTCGACTTGTCGCTTCCGAGAGCTTGTCGCTCACCGGGCCTTGTCGGGGCGCGTAGCGCGCCGCGGCAAGTTCCTTGGAATGCCTTGGATGGCCTTCCCGGCAAGCGCCTCTTGCCGGGGCCTTGGGACGCTTCTGATGGCCTTCCCGGCAAGCTCCTCTTGCCGGGGTCTTGTCTTGAGTACTTTGTTCTTGAATGGTCTTCAGAGGAACCTCGGAAGGTCTTGGCGGCCACCCGGCAAGCCTTGCCGCGAGATGCTGCGACTGCCCGTGCACAAGTTCGGGGTACTAAGGGTACCCCTACTTTAGTACACCGACAATATGCTTCTACATATTGCAATAGTATCAAGTTTCCTCTCTACATGTTGAAAATCTTGAAGTTTTGCTTGCTTTACCTTCCTATGCAAGTTGATTCTTGTTCCCATAAGTTGTTTGCTTACAAAATCCCTATGCAGAGTAAGTGGGTTAGGCTTAAATGTGCTAGTGATATGCTTCATGATGCCCTCATTATGTTTCAATTCCTATCTTTTATATGAGCATCATTGAAATCACCATGCCTAGCTAGAAAGGCATTAAAGAAAAGCGCTTGTCGGGAGACAACCCAACATTTACCCCTTCTGTTTTTGTCTGTTCACATGATTATGCTATTTTATTAATCATGTTTTATAGCTTTTGTTTCAATAAAGTGCCAAGTAAGACCTTTGGGATGATCTATGGTGATAGCTGATTTGATCTTGCTGAAAAAACAGAAACTTTTGTGCTCAGGAAAACAATTCTATTTTTTAACAGAAGCAGGATAAAATACTGATTATTTTTGCACAAGATTAATAAACAAATTGCTCAGGTTGTCCTAATTTTCCATAATTTTTGGAGTTACAAAAGTATTCGAGAGTTACAGATTACTACAGATTGTCCTGTTTTTTGACAAATTCTGTTTTTGATGCATTGTTTGCTTGTTTTCTAGTTTCTATGGCTTATATTGCTTAATATAAATTGTAGAAATGATAGGGTACAGTAGTCGTAATGTGAGAAAAATTATGAATCTTGTCTTGACAGTACCTAAGTGGTGATTTTCTTTATTATGCTAACGGAGCTTACGAGTTTTCTGTTAAGTTTTCTGTTGTGAAGTTTTCAAGTTTTGGGTGAAGTTTTGATGGACTATGGAATAAGGAGTAGCAAGAGCCTAAGCTTGGGGATGCCCCATATGGCATCCCCTCTTTCGTCTTCATTCATTGGTAACCTTACTTGGAGCTATAATTTTATTAACCACATGATATGTGTTTTGCTTGGAGTGTCATTTTATTTTATTAGGATTTGCTTGCTATTTGAATAAAGCACTTAAGATCTGAAATTTTATTTATTAGAAGGCGTCTTCACATAGTTACATAATTATTCAACTACTCATTGTGCTTCGCTTATATCTTTTGGAGTAGTTTGTCATTTGCTCTAGTGCTTCACTTATATCTTTTAGAGCATGGCGGTAGTTTTATTTCAAAGAAATTGATGAACTCTCATGCTTCACTTATATTATTTTGAGAGTCCTTAAACAACACGGTAATTTGCTTAGGTTGTGAATTTAGTCCTAATATGATAGACATCCAAGAGGGGTATAATAAAAACTTTCATATAAAGTGAGTTGAATGCTATGAGAAGTTTGATTCCTTATGATTATTTTGAGGTATAAAGATGGTGATATGAGAGTCATGCTAGTGAGTAATTTTGGATTGTAGAAATTATTGTGTTAAAGTTTGTGATTCTAGTAGCATGCACGTACGGTGAACCATTATGTGATGAAGTCAGAGCATGATTTATTTATTGATTGTCTTCCTTATGAGTGGCGGTCAGGGATGAGCGATGGTATTTTCCTACCAATCTACCCCCCTAGGAGCATGTGCATAGTACTTCGTTTCGATAACTAATATATTTTTGCAATAAGTATGTGAGTTCTTTATGACTAATGTTGAGTCCATGGATTATACACACTCTCACCCTTCCACCATTGCTAGCCTCTCTAGTGCCGCGCAACCTTCGCTGATACCATACATCCACCATATATCTTCCTCAAAACAGCCACCATACCTACCTATTGTGGCATTTCCATAGCCATTCTGAGATACATTGCCATGCAACTTTCCACTGTTCCGATTTATTATGACTTTCCACCGTTCCGATTTAGTGTGTTGTGACGCCCCGAGACCGATGTGCCAGGTGTCCTCCAGTTATTCGCTGTTGTTGCCTTGTCTTTTGCTTGCGTGTTGCATCTTGCCATGTCATCATCCGCATTGCATCATCATGTTTTAAAAACTTGCATCCGTCCCGGTCTCCTCGTTCCTTAAGTTGTCCGTTCTGAGCCCAGACACACTTGCACGCGCCCGCGGCATGTCCGAAATAGTATTTTATAAGTGGCTGGAAAATGTTCTCGGAATGGGATGAGAGTTGACGTGTGGTCTTATTATAGTGTAGATAGACCGCCTGTCAAGTTTCATCGCATTCGGAGATCGTTTGATGCCCCAACGGATAACTATAGCGGCAGTATAGCCGGTCTAATGTCGGACGTTTTCGGTCACCGGAAACCGTGCCGGGCTGCATCTGTCCCCTCTTCTCTCAGACCAACCCGCTCTTCACAATCCACCAGGCCCAACCTAACCTCTCTCGTTAGCCCGCGGCCCTCCTCGCGCGCGCGTCCGAAAGTTGTCCTGGACCCGAACCGGACTTTCGTAACCGTTGGATCCGGATCATCTCCAAACATCTACAAGACGTCTCCGTTTTCTTATTTGGACTCCCTAACTATTTTATTCGCGACCGTCCGATTGCGATCGTTGGGACGTGATAGTCTCTACCCTAAATCACTTTGCAATATAAATAGTGGGCAACCCTAAAACCTAGGGATCTGTCCCATCCATCCCGTGTCCGCCGCCGCCGCTCCAAAAATCTTCCTCGGGATCCCAGCAGAGCCCAGCCTTCTCGATCTAAAACAGGAGAGGAGCTCCCGATCGAGTCCCTCGTCGTTGGCCGGCCTCGCTGGAGACCACCCCTGCCAGGCTCCATCGCCCTCCTCCTCTCCTTTTCATGTCTCCCTTTTCTCTCGTTCTCTCATGATCTCTCTCTCTCATCTTCATAGGAGCTCCACCTGACTCCGTGGCCGACGGCCTCCTCAAGCCCTGCGCCACCATGAACCTCCCTGGACCGAATCCGGTCGGCCTGCGAAGCCTCCATCCATTCCGGTCGCCCCCATCTTCCCGGAGCCCTCGCCGCGTCTGCACGAGTTCCGTTGTCGCCAAGTTCCCCATCGCTGCTCCATCCCCGTCCAAGCCCCTATTGCCGCCGCTGCTTCCCTGCCCAAGGGTCCTCAGTTAGCCTCCTCGGGCCACCTCCCCGTCACGCTGCTCTTCGTCGGAGTCCCAGGCCGCGGCATCCGCTACAAGTCCGGCCGCCTCCTCTGCATCGAACCGGGCTGCCCCAACGCCCGCTGCCTCCTCCAGCAAGGCCGGCCCAGCACCAGCGACTGATGACTGCGCCTAGGCCAGCAGCCTCCAAGGCCCAGCCGCAAGCCCCGCGGCCCAGCTTCCTCCTCCACCCACCGGGCCAGAGCCCGTGGGTGAGAAGCCCCAGCGCCTCATGTTGTTTTTTTCCTTTTCCCCGCTGTTGGGCTTGTCCCAGATTTGGCCCATGCCATGTTTTTTTTTCCGTTCTGCTAATTTGCCCATTTATCCAGAGACTGCAGTTTTTTAGAAAACCCCTTTAGGTTCATGCATATAATAACTCCACAACCGTGCATCGGATCTAAATAAATTATATATGAAAGTTGCTTAGAATTTTGTCTAGTTTAATAATATGCATTTTCATCCATGTTTAAAATGTTTAAAATGATGTTTGAGTAAATTTGCTTAAATGCCATGTTAATATGCTTTATTTCATAACTAAATAAACGTAACTCTGCATTTAATAAATTTTATATGTAAATGGGGTAGAAAATTGCCTAGTTTAACATGGTGGCTTTTCTTTGCATGTTTAACAACCCTAAAATTGTGTTTAGGGAAGAACAGTACCAAATCTATAGGTAGTATACTTTGCTTCACCCTTGCCATGTTAAGAACATTTAATATTGTTGGGGTACATAAATGAGAGAGAACTAAATAAGTCATGTGGTGTTTTCTTCAATATGCAACTCCGTTGCCTAATGAGCTCCACTTAATTTGTAGGATTGTTTGTGCTCTATGCCATGTCATGCTTCATTAAACCGGACATGCATCATACTTGGTTGTGCATCATGCCATGCTTAAGTCGTGGTTGTTTACTATGTTGTTTGCTTCTTTCAGGTGCTGCTTCTTCGGGTTGTTTCCAATAACGTCGTGTTGTGAGGATTCGTTCGACTTCGTCCATTTATCTTCTTCATGGATTCGTTCTTCTTCCTTGCGGGATTTCAGGCAAGATGACCATACCCTCGAAATCACTTCTATCTTTGCTTGCTAGTTGCTCGCTCTTTTGCTATGCCTATGCTGCGATACCTACCACTTGCTTATCATGCCTCCCATATTGTTGAACCAAGCCTCTAACCCACCTTGTCCTAGCAAACCGTTGTTTGGCTATGTTACCGCTTTGCTCAGCCCCTCTTATAGCGTTGTTAGTTGCAGGTGAAGATTGGAGCTTGTTCCATGTTGGAACATTGATATTTTTTTGGGATATCACAATATCTCTTATTTAATTAATGCATCTATATACTTGCTAAAGGGTGGAAGGCTCGGCCTTATGCCTGGTGTTTTGTTCCACTCTTGCCGCCCTAGTTTCCGTCTTATCGGTGTTATGTTCCCGGATTTTGTGTTCCTTACGCGGTTGGGTAATAATGGGAACCCCTTGACAGTTCACCTTGAATAAAACTCTTCCAGCAATGCCCAACTTTGGTTTTACCATTCGCCACCTAGCCTTTTTCTTTTCCCTTGGGAGTCACGCTCCTGAGGGTCATCATTATTTTACCCCCCCACGGGCCAGTGCTCCTCTGAGTGTTGGTCCAACCTGTCAGCTGCCGGTGGCCACCAGGGGCAACTCTGGGCTGGCCTACCCGTACCATGGACAATCCGGTGTGCCCTGAGAACGAGATATGTGCAGCTCCTATCGGGATTTGTCGGCACATTCTAGCGGTGTTGCTGGACTTGTTTTATCTTTGTCGAAGTTGTCTTGTAGAACCGGGATGCCGAGTCTGATCGGAATGTCTCGGGAGAAGGTATATCCTTCATTGACCGTGAGAGCTTGTGATGGGCTAAGTTGGGACACCCCTACAGGGATTTGAACTTTCGAAAGCCGTGCCCGCGGTTATGGGCAGATGGGAATTTGTTAATGTCCGGTTGTAGAAAACCTGAAGTTGACTTTAATTAAAATGCATCAACCGCGTGTGTAACCGTGATGGTCTCTTCTCGGCGGAGTCCGGGAAGTGAACACGGTGTTGGAGTTATGCTTGACGTAGGTTGTTCTAGGATCACTTCTTGATCATAGTTGTTCGACCGTGCTTTTGCCTTCTCTTCTCGCTCTCATTTGCGTATATTTAGCCACCATATATGCTAGTCGCTTGCTGCAGCTCCACCTCATACCTTTACCTTACCCATAAGCTTAAATAGTCTTGATCGCGAGGGTGTAAGGTTGCTGAGTCCCCGTGACTCACAGATACTTCCAAAACCAGCTTGCAGGTGCCGTTGAACTGTGCAGATGGCGCAACCAAGCTCAAGGAGGAGCTCGATGAAGATCTTGTCCTTTATGTTGTTTCGTTCTAGTTGATCAGTAGTGGAGCCCAGTTGGGGTCGACCGGGGATCTGTGTAGCATGTGGGGTAGTCTTCTTTTATTTTGATTCCGTAGTCGGACCGTGATTGTATCTGGATGATGTAATGCTTTATTCATGTAATTGTGTGAAGTGGCGATTGTAAGCCAACTATGTATCTTTTCCCTTATTGTATTACATGGGTTGTCTGCAAAGATTACCTCACTTGCGACATTGCTTTCAATGCGGTTATGCCTCTAAGTCATGCTTCGACACGTGGGAGATATAGCCGCATCGAGGGCGTTACAAGTTGGTATCAGAGCCTTCCCCGACCTTAGGAGCCCCACTGCTTGATCGAATTAGCGGATGAGTTGAGTCTAGAAAAAATGTTTTGAGTCATTTAGGAATTATTTATCGGAGAGTTTAGGAATTCTTTTTAATCCCTAGTCCCTTCATCGCTCTGGTAAGGCATCCTGACGTAGAGTTTTGTCTCTTCTCTTCTCAAATTTCACTAAAAAATTTAGGATCACGCGGGTATCTTGGAATTGTTCCGATCGATTTGTGACGAGAACATTGTTCTTGGTGCCTCCTGTCATTTAGGGGTTGTGGCAGTATCCCGGGGAGTTGAGCTCTGAGCTGTTGTCGTCACAATTTTATCGTTGCAATTCTGGAATACCTGAGTTTAGTTTCGCCGACATCGAAAATCTCTTTTATGCAATTGTTGGTGAGGTAACCTCGACGCCACCCAGTACAGGGGCGGGAGTTCGGGAGTATTGCCATAACTCGTATAACGGATGCTTTTCGAAGGTTGAGGTAGATGATTTCCGAAGGTTTCTTGGTTATGTGTTGAAGGATGGATACAGCTGGATGTAGGATTTGTTAGTTTGGGTGAGATATTATGCTTCCCCTGTATCCCCAACACCTGATTGCATAACCGGAAAAATTTCAGGAGTTGATAAGTGGGAATTCGAATAGCTCTTAGGATATCTTTCTGACAAATGTATGATATGAAATTGGGGTTCGACGTCTAGTGGTCCGCATATTCACGGTTGGTTTTACAGTGGTCTCGTTGTGTCTTAAAGAGTCCTTGGCTATGCCGACTCGGGGACGCTTCGTATGTCATGTGCACTGCCTTGTACATGATGGTGCTATACGACCGAGCCCGTGTAGGCCCCACCACGAAAACTTCGGACGAAATCTCTATCATATGTTTGTTCCGGCTTATTTTTCAAGCCAATCCTTGTTTTGTTTTGAGTTGTGGTATTCGAGTTGCTTCGAAGTCAAATGTTGATTCCATACCTTTCCCAAGTGGTGTTCTCATACTCTGATGTGAATACTAATCCTTCTTGATCATCGAGATTGTGTTGTCAATCCTTTTCAACCGGCGTGTTTCTCTTCAAGTGGATCCGATCATTTCAACATCAGCAAGATCAATTATCATTTCTTCTCAACGGTGTTTGTTTCATCCATCCCAAGTTGTCTTTGTTTTCCCACCCTCCCTCCCTTTGTTTCTTCAAGGACTCAGATTTCTTCATGATGTATCCATTTTATTGATGGGAAGTCTCTCCATGTTTTCCGTCAATGTTCTTATCCGGTGATTCTCATGAAGATTCTAATGGAGCTTCAAGTTCATCATTCTTCGTTCTTTTTCTTCTCCAGTGGTTTCAAGTCAACCTTTGTTGATCATACCCTTTCCTCATTTCAATGCTTTCTCATGCCGGTGCAATTCTTAATCGTTCACCTCTCGCTATTCTATTGTTCCGGAGTGCTGAAGATATCTCAAGGATTCGTGTTTCCACTTTGCTTTCATTCAAACTTTTTTCGAAAATGTTATCTCATTCAAGTCATTTAACTCAACCAGCGCAATCTATCTTTTGAATCATTAAACGGTGTTTCTTTTCAGTGGGCCCTAACCCACAGGTCTTTTCCCAGGATCTTACCTGACTCTTCTAATTCTCCCGGAGCTATCCTCAAAAAAATTCTTGTCGAAGTTTGACGTAAGAATGAATTGTCATCAGTCAAATGTCTTTATCCAATATCAGTTAAATTCTTTTCATCGTTGGCTCAACTTTTCCATTCTTCATTCCGGTGTGCCTCAATATTTCTTGGTGGTGTTTCTCGTCGTCATTTGAAGACCGAAGAAGAGTTTTACCTCCATATCTTATCCGTTCTCTCAAAGATTCGTGGTTCTAGATTAATGACATCCTCTCATAATTGTTTTGATTGTGAGTATTCTTTTCACCTATCCGGAGCTTTTCATGAGTTGTTCCCATTTTTTTCCCTCCGAAGGCCATCTTTTCAAATATTATTCATTCTCACCTTTCAGATATCATTCTCCAAATCTTACTGGTGCATCATTCAAATATTCTCTAATCAATTCATGATCTCTTCGTTCTCTCATATATAAATTCTCTCAAGCATCTTCTTTCATTTGCTAATTCTTCCCAGTGTTTCTTTATCTTTACTTCGTTCATTTCCAATTCTTACGGTGGTTCATTCAAGATTCTCTTCCATGGTTATCATATTAATTCATTCGTTGTTCAAATTCATAACGGTGATTCGTTGAAGACCTTCCCAAGTTTATGTTATATCTCTCTTAATATTTTCTACGAGAATAAGTAGTGTGCCAAATCCATTGTTTATCATCAATTTAATTGATGAAGTACAAGCATAACATAATTCTTATTCTTATTCATCCAAGTGATTAATTCCTTATTCCGGAGGTTCATTGAAAAATTCTTGGTTTCTTTTTCTCATCTTTTCTTTTCCCGGAGTTCCTAGCTCTCGCAATTACATCACCACGGAGATTCATTTAAATCATTGCAAGGCTTCAACCTTATACTTTTCATCCTCCATTTCGATTGATCATTTCTTTTATTTCCGGAGTTCTCATGAAGGTTCTACATGATGGTTCATCAAGGATTTATATTCCTTCTCGAAGTGTTCATCGAGATTCTTTTCTAAGGAGCTCAAGCATTCTTCATCTTGCATCCGGAGTGCAATTCTTTCTTCCGTATCATTGGAGGTGGTATTATGTCATTCTTGATAATTTGAATTCATGTTTCATGATTCACATGTTGTCATGAATGAGATATTTTAAATCCATCAATCTCGTCATTGGAGTTATCTTAGGTTATATTTTCACCTAAAGCCTCTCTAAGGTTTGTTGCTATTATGGTGCTTATAAATGACCCAAGTTCTTCATTTATCCTCCCGGTGAAATAGTTTCTCGTCGCCTTGTTCATACCAATCCAATTCTTTTTTCCATGAGTGCCAGGTTGTCACCTCATAATTTGAGACGTATTCCATAATACCATATCAAGTTATTCTTTTCGTTGTAGATTTCCCAACAACTCTGTTCAATCTTTCTTTTTAAAGATGCTCTCTCAAATTCATTTCAGGCAGAACTTGTTGCCTTATTCTCTGTTCTTTTGGGTCCATTCTTACATTTCTTCCGGAGGCTTTGTGATGTTGCTCTTTTCAACCCATCGTCTTGTTTGGCAAACATCATGTTCTTTTCGTGCTTATCCTTTTAACCGGAGTGTTGTGTCCTGTGTTCAAGTTCTTTCATTATATCAAGCCTTGCACATCTTTCCAACCGGAGTGCGGTTCGAATTTGTTCTTCCTTGTTTCCTTTTCCTAACGGAGAGTTTTCTAATTCGTTCATCTCCGTTGTATTCTTTTCGCAAAATGGTTTAACCTTTTCAGGGTTGTTTGGTTTCACTCGTTTGTCAAAGAAGCAACTTAATTTTACCTCTTCTTTTTCTCTCTCGTTTTCCCTCCGATGCTATTCTAGATCTCGGGACGAGATCCTCTCGTAGTGGTAGAGTGTTGTGATGCCCCGAGACCGATGTGCCAGGTGTCCTCCAGTTATTCGCTGTGGTTGCCTTGTCTTTTGCTTGTGTGTTGCATCTTGCCATGTCATCATCCGCATTGCATCATCATGTTTTCAAAACTTGCATCCGTCCCGGTCTCCTCGTTCCTTCTGTTGTCCATTCTGAGCCCAGACACACTTGCACGCTCACGCGGCATGTCCGAAATAGTATTTTATAAGTGGCCAGAAAATGTTCTCGGAATGGGATGAGAGTTGACATGTGGTCTTATTATAGTGTAGATAGACCGCCTGTCAAGTTTCATCGCATTCGGAGATCGTTTGATGCCCCAACGGATAACTATAGTGGCAGTATGCCGGTCTAACGTCGGACGTTTTCGGTCTCTGGAAACCGTGCCGGGCTGCATGTCTCCCCTCTTCTCTCAGACCAAACCGCTCTTCACAATCCGCCAGGCCCATCCTAACCTCTCTCGTTAGCCCGCGCGTCCGAAAGTTGTCCCGGACCCGAACCGGACTTTCGTCACCGTTGGATCTGGATCATCTCCAAACATCTACAAAACATCTCCGTTTTCTTATTTGGACTCCCTAACTATTTTATTCGCGACTGTCCGATTGCGATCGTAGGGACGTGATAGTCTCTACCCTAAATCACTTTGCAATATAAATAGTGGGCAACCCTAAAACCTAGGGATCTGTCCCATCCATCCCGTGTCCGCCGCCGCCGCTCCAAAAATCTTCCTCGGGATCCCACCAGAGCCCAGCCTTCTTGATCTAAAACAGGAGAGGAGCTCCCGATCGAGTCCCTCATCGTTGGCCGGCCTCGCCGGAGACCACCCCTGCCAGGCCCCATCGCCCTCCTCCTCTCCTTTTCATGTCTCCCTTTTCTCTCGTTCTCTCATGATCTCTCTCTCTCTCATCTTCACAGGAGCTCCACCTGACTCCGTGGCCGACGGCCTCCTCAAGCCCTGCGCCACCATGCACCTCCCTGGACCGAATCCGGTCGGCCTGCGTCGCCTCCATCCATTCCGGTCGCCCCCATCTTCCCGGAGCCCTCGCCGCGTCTGCACGAGTTCCATTGTCGCCAAGTTCCCCGTCGCTGCTCCATCCCCGTCCAAGCCCCTGTTGCCGCCGCTGCTTCCCTGCCCAAGGGTCCTCTGTCAGCCTCCTCGGGCCACCTCCCCGTCACGCTGCTCTTCGTCGGAGTCCCAGGCCGCGGCATCCGCTACAAGTCCGGTCGCCTCCTCTGCATCGAACCGGGCTGCCCCAACGCCCGCTGCCTCCTCCAGCAAGGCCGTCCCAGCACCAGCGCCTAATGACTGCGCCTAGGCCAGCAGCCTCCAAGGCTCAGCCGCAAGCCCCGCGGCCCAGCTTCCTCCTCCACCCACCGGGCTAGAGCCCGTGGGTGAGAAGCCCCAGCGCCTCATGTTGTTTTTTTCCTTTTCCCCGCTGTTGGGCTTGTCCCAGATTCGGCCCACGCCATGTTTTTTTTCCGTTCTGCTAATTTACCCATTTATCCAGAGACTGCAGTTTTTCAGAAAACCCCTTTAGGTTCATGCATATAATAACTCCACAACTGTGCATCGGATCTAAATAAATTATATATGAAAGTTGCTTAGAATTTTGTCTAGTTTAATAATATGCATTTTTCATCCATGTTTGAAATGTTTCAAATGCTGTTTGAGTAAATTTGCTTAAATGCCATGTTAATATGCTTTATTTCATAACTAAATAACCGTAACTCCGAATTTAATAAATTTTATATGTAAATGGGGTAGAAAATTGCCTAGTTTAACATGGTGGCTTTTCTTTGCATGTTTAACAACCCTAAAATTGTGTTTAGGGAAGAATAGTACCAAATCAATAATATGTTCATGAGGAGTTTCCGGAATTGTTGTTCGTTGCTTCCGGCCTCATTTAAATTTGACTAGATAGGTAGCTTACTTTGCTTCTCCCTTGCCATGTTAAGAACATTTAATATTGTTGGGGTACATAAACGAGAGAGAACTAAATAAGTCATGTGGTGTTTTCTTAAATATGCAACTCCGTTGCATAATGAGCTCCACTTAATTTGTAGGATTGTTTGTGCTCTTTGCCATGTCATGCTTTATTAAACTGGACATGCATCATACTTGGTTGTGCATCATGCCATGCTTATGTCATGGTTGTTTACTATGTTGTTTGCTTCTTTTCGGTGCTGCTTCTTCGGGTTGTTTCCAATAACATCGTGTTGTGATGATTCATTCGACTTCGTCCGTTTATCTTCTTCATGGATTAGTTCTTCTTCCTTGCGGGATTTCAGGAAAGATGATCATACCCTCAAAATCACTTCTATCTTTGCTTGCTAGTTGCTCGCTCTTTTGCTATGCCTATGCTGCGATACCTACCACTTGCTTATCATGCCTCCCATATTGTTGAACCAAGCCTCTAACCCACCTTTTCCTAGCAAACCGTTGTTTGGCTATGTTGCCGCTTTGCTTAGCCCCTCTTATAGCGTCGTTAGTTGCAGGTGAAGATTGGAGCTCGTTCCATGTTGGAACATGGATATTTTGTTGGGATATCACAATATCTCTTATTTAATTAATGCATCTATATACTTGGTAAAGGGTGGAAGGCTCGGCCTTATGCCTGGTGTTTTGTTCCACTCTTGCCGCCCTAGTTTCCGTCATATCGGTGTTATGTTCCCGGATTTTGCGTTCCTTACGCGGTTGGGTAATAATGGGAACCCCTTGACAGTTCGCCTTGAATAAAACTCTTCCAGCAATGCCCAACTTTGGTTTTACCATTCGCCACCTAACCTTTTTATTTTCCCTTGGGAGTCGTGCTCCTGAGGGTCATCATTATTTTACCCCCCCGGGCCAGTGCTCCTCTGAGTGTTGGTCCAACCGGTCAGCTGCCGGTGGCCACCAGGGGCAACTCTGGGCTGGCCTACCCATACCTTGGACAATCCGGTGTGCCCTGAGAACGAGATATGTGCAGCTCCTATTGGGATTTGTCGGCACATTCGGGTGGTGTTGCTGGACTTGTTTTATCTTTGTCGAAGTTGTCTTGTAAAACCGGGATGCCGAGTCTGATCGGAATGTCTCGGGAGAAGGTATATCCTTCGTTGACCATGAGATCTTATGATGGGCTAAGTTGGGACACCCCTGCAGGGATTTGAACTTTCGAAAGCCGTGCCCGCGGTTATGGGCAGATGGGAATTTGTTAATGTCTGGTTGTAGAAAACCTGAAGTTGACTTTAATTAAAATGCATCAACCGCGTGTGTAACTGTGATGGTCACTTCTCGGTGGAGTCCGGGAAGTGAACACGGTGTTGGAGTTATGCTTGACGTAGGTTGTTCTAGGATCACTTCTTGGTCATAGTTGTTTGACCGTGCTTTTGCCTTCTCTTCTCGCTCTCATTTGCGTATATTTAGCCACCATATATGCTAGTTGCTTGCTGCAGCTCCACCTCATACCTTTACCTTACCCATAAGCTTCAATAGTCTTGATCGCGAGGGTGTGAGATTGCTGAGTCCCCGTGACTCACAGATACTTCCAAATCCAGCTTGCAGGTGCCGTTGAACTGTGCAGATGACGCAACCAAGCTCAAGGAGGAGCTCGATGAAGATCTTGTCCTTTATGTTGTTTCGTTCTAGTTGATCAGTAGTGGAGCCCAGTTGGGGTCGATCGGGGATCTGTGTAGCATGTGGGGTAGTCTTCTTTTATTTTGGTTCCGTAGTCGGACCTTGATTGTATCTGGATGATGTAATGCTTTATTCATGTAATTGTGTGAAGTGGCGATTGTAAGCTAACTATGTATCTTTTCCCTTATTGTATTACATGGGTTGTTTGCGAAGATTACCTCACTTGCGACATTGCTTTCAATGCGGTTATGCCTCTAAGTCGTGCTTCGACACGTGGGAGATATAGCCGCATCGAGGGCGTTACAAGTTGGTATCAGAGCCTTCCCCGACCTTAGGAGCCCCACTGCTTGATCGAATTAGCGGACGAGTTGAGTCTAGAAAAAATGTTTTGAGTCATTTAGGAATTATATATCGGAGAGTTTAGGAATTCTTTTTACTCCCCTGTCCCTTCATCGCTCTGGTAAGGAATCCTGACGTAGAGTTTTGTCTCTTCTCTTCTCAAATTTCACTAAAAAAATTTAGGATCACGCGGGTATCTTGGAATCGTTCCGATCGATTTGTGACGAGAACATTGTTCTTGGTGCCTCCTGTCATTTAGGGGTGGTGGCAGTGTCCCAGGGAGTTGAGCTCTGAGGTGTTGTCGTCACAATTTTATCGTTGCAGTTCTGGAATACCTGAGTTTAGTTTCGCCGACATCGAAAATCTCTTTTATGCAATTGTTGGTGAGATAACCTCGACGCCACCCAGTACTGGGGGCGGGAGTTCGGGAGTATTGCCATAACTCGTATAACGGATGCTTTTCGAAGGTTGAGGTAGATGATTTCTGAAGGTTTCTTGGTTATGTGTTGAAGGATGGATACAGCTGGATGTAGGATTTGTTAGTTTGGGTGAGATATTATGCTTCCCCTGTATCCCCAACACCTGATTGCATAACCGGAAAAATTTCGGGAGTTGATAAGTGGGAATTCAAATAGCTCTTAGGATATCTTACCGACAGATGTATGATATGAAATTGGGGTTCGACGTCTAGTGGTCCGCCTATTCACGGTTGCTTTTACAGTGGTCTCGTTGTGTCTTAAAGAGTCCTTGGCTATGCCGACTCGGGGACGCTTCGTATGTCATGTGCACTGCCTTGTACATGATAGTGCTGTACGATCGAGCCTGTGTAGGCCCCACCATGAAAACTTCGGACGAAATCTCTATCATATGTTTGTTCCGGCTTATTTTTCAAGCCAATCCTTGTTTTGTTTTGAGTTGTGGTATTCGAGTTGCTTCGAAGTCAAATGTTGATTCCATACCTTTCCCAAGTGGTTTTCTCATACTCCGATGTGAATACTAATCCTTCTTGATCATCGAGATTGTGTTGTCAATCCTTTTCAACCGGCGTGTTTCTCTTCAGGTGGATCCGATCATTTCAACATCAGCAAGATCAATTAGCATTTCTTCTCAACGGTGTTTGTTTCATCCATCCCAAGTTGTCTTTGTTTTCCCACTCTCCCTCCCTTTGTTTCTTCAAGGACTCAGATTTCTTCATCAAGTATCCATTTTATTGATGGGAAGTCTCTCCATGTTTTCCGTCAATGTTCTTATCCGGTGATTCTCATGAAGATTCTAATGGAGCTTCAATTTCATCATTCTTCGTTCTTTTTCTTCTCCAGTGGTTTCAAGTCAACCTTTGTTGATCATACCCTTTCCTCATTTCAATGCTTTCTCATGCCGGTGCAATTCTTAATCGTTCACCTCTCACTATTCTATTGTTCTGGAGTGCTGAAGATATCTCGAAGATTCGTGTTTCAACTCTGCTTTCGTTCAAACTTTTTCGAGAATGTTATCTCATTCAAGTCATTTAACTCAACCGGCGCAATCTATCTTTTAAATCATTAAATGGTGTTTCTTTTCAGTGGGCCCTAACCCACAGGTATTTTCCCAGGATCTTACCTGTCTCTTCTAATTCTCCCGGAGCTATCCTCAAAAAAATTCTTTTCGAAGTTTGACGTAAGAATGAATTGTCATTAGTCAAATGTCTTTCTCCAATATCGGTTAAATTCTTTTCATCGTTGGCTCAACTTTTCCATTCTTCATTCCGGTGTGCCTCAATAATTCTTGGTGGTGTTTCTCGTCGTCATTTGAAGACCGAAGAAGAGTTTTACCTCCATATCTTATCCGTTCTCTCAAAGATTCATGGTTCTAGATTAATGCCATCCTCTCATAATTGTTTTGATTGTGAGTATTCTTTTCACCTATCCGGAGCTTTTCATGAGTTGTTCCCATTTTTTTTCCTCCGAAGGCCATCTTTTCAAATATTATTCATTCTCACCTTTCAGATATCATTCTCCAAATCTTACCGGTGCATCATTCAAATATTCTCTAGTCAATTCATGATCTCTTCGTTCTCTCATATATAAATTCTCTCAAGCATCTTCTTTCATTTGCTAATTCTTCCCAGTGTTTCTTTATCTTTACTTCGTTCATTTCCAATTCTTACGGTGGTTCGTTCAAGATTCTCTTCCATGGTTATCATATTAATTCATTCGTTGTTCAAATTCATAATGGTGATTCGTTGAAGACCTTCCCAAGTTTATGTTATATCTCTCTTAATATTTCCTACGAGAATAAGTAGTGTGCCAAATCCATTGTTTATCATCAATTTAATTGATGAAGGACAAGCATAACATAATTCTTATTCTTGTTCATCCAAGTGATTAATTCCTTATTCCGGAGGTTCATTGAAAAATTCTTGGTTTCTTTTGCTCATATTTTCTTTTCCCAGAGTTCCTAGCTCTCGCAATTACATCACCACGGAGATTCATTTAAATCATTGCAAGGCTTCAACCTTATTCTTCTCATCCTCCATTTCGATTGATCATTTCTTTTATTTCCGGAGTTCTCATGAAGGTTCTACATGATGGTTCATCAAGGATTTATATTCCTTCTCGAAGTGTTCATCGAGATTCTTTTCTAAGGAGCTCAAGCATTCTTCATCTTGCATCCGGAGTGCAATTCTTTCTTCCGTATCATTGGAGGTGTTATTATGTCATTCCTGATAATTTGAATTCATGTTTCATGATTCACATGTTGTCATGAATGAGATATTTTAAATCCATCAATCTCGTCATTGGAGTTATCTTGGGTTATATTTTCACCTAAAGCCTTCTCTACGGTTTGTTGCTATTATGGTGCTTATAAATGACCCAAGTTCTTCATTTATCCTCCCGGTGAAATAGTTTCTCGTCGCCTTGGTCATACCAATCCAATTCTTTTTTCCGTGAGTGGCAGGTTGTCACCTCATAATTTGAGACGTATTCCATAAGACCATATCAAGTTTATTCTTTTCGTTGTTGATTTCCCAACAACTCCGTTCAATCTTTCTTTTTAAAGATGCTCTCTCAAATTCATTTCAGGCAGAACTTGTTGCCTTCTTCTCTGTTCTTTTGGGTCCATTCTTACATTTCTTCCGGAGGCTTTGTGATGTTGCTCTTTTCAACCCATCGTCTCGTTTGGAAAAGATCATGTTCTTTTCGTGCTTATCCGTTAAACCGGAGTGTTGTGTGCTCTTTTCAAGTTCTTTCATTATATCAAGCCTTGCACATCTTTCCAACCGGAGTGCGGTTCGAATTTTTTCTTCCTTGTTTCCTTTTCCTAACGGAGTGTTTTCTACTTCGTTCAACTCCGTTGTATTCTTTTCGCGAAATGGTTTAACCTTTTCAGGGTTGTTTGGTTTCACTCGTTTGTCAAAGAAGCAACTTAGTTTTACCTCTTCTTTTTCTCTCTTGTTTTCCCTCCGGTGCCATTCTAGATCTCGGGACGAGATCCTCTCGTAGTGGTGGAGTGTTGTGACGCCCATAGACCGATGTGCCAGGTGTCCTCCAGTTATTCACTGTTGTTGCCTTGTCTTTTGCTTGCGTGTTGCATCTTGCCATGTCATCATCCGCATTGCATCATCATGTTTTCAAAACTTGCATCCGTCCCGGTCTCCTCGTTCCTTCTGTTGTCCGTTATGAGCCCAGACACACTTGCACGCGCCCGCGGCATCTCCGAAATAGTATTTTATAAGTGGCCGGAAAATGTTCTCAGAACGGGATGAGAGTTGACGTGTGGTCTTATTATAGTGTAGATAGACCGCCTGTCAAGTTTCATCGCATTCGGAGATCGTTTGATGCCCCAATGGATAACTATAGCGGCAGTATAGCCGGTATAACGTTGGACGTTTTCGGTCTCCGGAAACCGTGCCGGGCTGCATCTCTCCCCTCTTCTCTCAGACCAACCCGCTCTTCACAATCCGCCAGGCCCAACCTAACCTCTCTCGTTAGCCCGTGGCCCTCCTCGCGCGCGCGTCCGAAAGTTGTCCCGGACCCGAACCAGACTTTCGTCACCATTGGATCCGGATCATCTCCAAACATCTACAAAATGTCTCCGTTTTCTTATTTGGACTCCCTAACTATTTTATTCGCGACCGTCCGATTGCGATCGTAGGTACATGATAGACTCCACCCTAAATCACTTTGCAATATAAATAGTGGGCAACCCTAAAACCTTGGGATCTGTCCCATCCATCCCGTGTCCGCCGCCGCCGCTCCAAAAATCTTCATCGGGATCCCAGCAGAGCCCAGCCTTCTCGATCTAAAACAGGAGAGGAGCTCCCGATCGAGTCCCTCGTCGTTGGCCGGCCTCGCCGGAGACCACCCCTGCCAGGCCCCATCGCCCTCCTCCTCTCCTTTTCATGTCTCCCTTTTCTCTCGTTCTCTCATGATCTCTCTCTCTCATCTTCACAGGAGCTCCACCTGACTCCGTGGCCGACGGCCTCCTCAAGCCTTGCGCCACCATGCACCTCCCTGGACCGAATCCGGTCGGCCTGCGTCGCCTCCATCCATTCCGGTCGCCCCCATCTTCCCGGAGCCCTCGCCGCGTCTGCACGAGTTCCGTTGTCGCCAAGTTCCCCGTCACTGCTCCATCCCCGTCCAAGCCCCTGTTGCCGCCGCTGCTTCCCTGCCCAAGGGTCCTCAGTCAGCCTCCTCGGGCCACCTCCCCGTCACGCTGCTCTTCATCGGAGTCCCAGGCCGCGGCATCCGCTACAAGTCCGGTCGCCTCCTCTGCATCGAACCGGGCTGCCCCAACGCCCGCTGCCTCCTCCAGCAAGGCCGGCCCAGCACCAGCGCCTGATGACTGCGCCTAGGCCAGCAGCCTCCAAGGCCCAGCCGCAAGCCCCGCGGCCCAGCTTCCTCCTCCACCCACCGGGCTAGAGCCCGTGGGTGAGAAGCCCCAGCGCCTCATGTTGTTTTTTTCCTTTTCCCCGCTGTTGGGCTTGTCCCGGATGCGGCCCACGCCAGTTTTTTTTTCCATTCTGCTAATTTACCCATTTATCCAGAGACTGCAGTTTTTCAGAAAACCCCTTTAGGTTCATGCATATAATAACTCCACAACCGTGCATCGGATCTAAATAAATTATATATGAAAGTTGCTTAGAATTTTGTCTAGTTTAATAATATGCATTTTTCATCCATGTTTAAAATGTTTGAAATGCTTTTTGAGTAAATTTGCTTAAATGCCATGTTAATATGCTTTATTTCATAACTAAATAACCGTAACTCCGAATTTAATAAATTTTATATGTAAATGGGGTAGAAAATTGCCTATTTTAACATGGTGGATTTTATTTGCATGTTTAACAACCCTAAAATTGTCTTTAGGGAAGAACAATACCAAATCTATAATATGCTCATGAGGAGTTTCCGGAATTGTTGTTCGTTGCTTCCGGCCTCATTTAAACTTGACTAGATAGGTAGTTTACTTTGCTTCACCCTTGCCATGTTAAGAACATTTAATATTGTTGGGGTACATAAACGAGAGAGAACTAAATAAGTCATGTGGTGTTTTCTTCAATATGCAACTCCGTTGCATAATGAGCTCCACTTAATTTTTAGGATTGTTTGTGCTCTTTGCCATGTCATGCTTCATTAAACCGGACATGCATCATACTTGGTTGTGCATCATGCCATGCTTATGTCATGGTTGTTTACTATGTTGTTTGCTTCTTTCCGGTGTTGCTTCTTCGGGTTGTTTCCAATAACATCGTGTTGTGATGATTCATTCGACTTCGTCCGTTTATCTTCTTCATGGATTCTTTCTTCTTCCTTGCGCGATTTCAGGCAAGATGACCATACCCTCAAAATCACTTCTATCTTTGCTTGCTAGTTGCTCGCTCTTTTGCTATGCCTATGCTGCGATACCTACCACTTGCTTATCATGCCTCCCATATTGTTGAACCAAGCCTCTAACCCACCTTGTCCTAGCAAACCGTTGTTTGGCTATGTTACCGCTTTGCTCAGCCCCTCTTATAGCGTCGTTAGTTGCAGGTGAAGATTGGAGATTGTTCCATGTTGGAACATGGATATTTTGTTGGGATATCACAATATCTCTTATTTAATTAATGCATCTATATACTTGGTAAAGGGTGGAAGGCTCGGCCTTATGCCTGGTGTTTTGTTCCACTCTTGCCGCCCTAGTTTCCGTCTTATCGGTGTTATGTTTTCGGATTTTGCGTTCCTTACGCGGTTGGGTAATAATGGGAACCCCTTGACAGTTCGCCTTGAATAAAACTCTTCCAGCAATGCCCAACTTTGGTTTTACCATTCGCCACCTAGCCTTTTTCTTTTCCCTTGGGAGTCGTGCTCCTGAGGGTCATCATTATTTTACCCCCCCCGGGCCAGTGCTCCTCTGAGTGTTGGTCCAACCGGTCAGCTGCCGGTGGCCACCAGGGGCAACTCTGGGCTGGCCTACCCATACCTTGGACAATCCGATGTGCCCTGAGAACGAGATATGTGCAGCTCCTATCGGGATTTGTCGGCACATTCGGGTGGTGTTGCTGGACTTGTTTTATCTTTGTCGAAGTTGTCTTGTAAAACCGGGATGCCGAGTCTGATCGGAATGTCTCGGGAGAAGGTATATCCTTCGTTGACCATGAGAGCTTATGATGGGCTAAGTTGGGACACCCCTGCAGGGATTTGAACTTTCGAAAGCCGTGCCCGCGGTTATGGGCAGATGGGAATTTGTTAATGTCTGGTTGTAGAAAACCTGAAGTTGACTTTAATTAAAATGCATCAACCGCGTGTGTAACTGTGATGGTCACTTCTCGGTGGAGTCCGGGAAGTGAACACGGTGTTGGAGTTATGCTTGACGTAGGTTGTTCTAGGATCACTTCTTGGTCATAGTTGTTTGACCGTGCTTTTGCCTTCTCTTCTCGCTCTCATTTGCATATATTTAGCCACCATATATGCTAGTTGCTTGCTGCAGCTCCACCTCATACCTTTACCTTACCCATAAGCTTCAATAGTCTTGATCGCGAGGGTGTGAGATTGCTGAGTCCCCGTGACTCACAGATACTTCCAAATCCAGCTTGCAGGTGCCGTTGAACTGTGCAGATGACGCAACCAAGCTCAAGGAGGAGCTCGATGAAGATCTTGTCCTTTATGTTGTTTCGTTCTAGTTGATCAGTAGTGGAGCCCAGTTGGGGTCGATCAGGGATCTGTGTAGCATGTGGGGTAGTCTTCTTTTATTTTGGTTCCGTAGTCGGACCTTGATTGTATCTGGATGATGTAATGCTTTATTCATGTAATTGTGTGAAGTGGCGATTGTAAGCTAACTATGTATCTTTTCCCTTATTGTATTACATGGGTTGTTTGCGAAGATTACCCCACTTGCGACATTGCTTTCAATGCGGTTATGCCTCTAAGTCGTGCTTCGACACGTGGGAGATATAGCCGCATCAAGGGCGTTACAGTTCTTTATGACTAATGTTGAGTCCATGGATTATACACACTCTCACCCTTTCACCATTTCTAGCCTCTCTAGTGCCGCGCAACCTTCGCTGATACCATACATCCACCATATATCTTCCTCAAAACAGCCACCATACCTAGCTATTGTGGCATTTCCATAGCCATTCTGAGATATATTGCCATGCAACTTTCCACCGTTCCGATTTATTATGACATGCTCCATCATTGTCATATTGCTTTGCATGATCATGTAGTTGACATCGTATTTGTGGCAAAGCCACCTTCCATAATTCTTTCATACATGTCACTCTTGATTCATTGCACATCCCGGTACACCGCTGGAGGCATTCATATAGAGTCATATTTTGTTCTAAGTATCGAGTTGTAATTCTTGAGTTGTAAGTAAATAAAAGTGTGATGATCTTCATTATTAGAGCATTGTCCCATGTGAGGAAATTAAAAAAAAAGAGAAGGCCCAAAAAATGAGAGAAAAAGAGAGAAGGGGCAATGCTACTATCCTTTTACCACACTTGTGCTTCAAAGTAGCACCATGATCTTCATGATAGAGAGTCTCCTATGTTGTCACTTTCATATACTAGTGGGAATTTTTCATTATAGAACTTGGCTTGTATATTCCAACGATGGGCTTCCTCAAATTGTCCTAGGTCTTCATGAGCAAGCAAGTTGGATGCACACCCACTTAGTTTCTTTTTGAGCTTTCATAAACTTATAACTCTAGTGCATCCATTGCATGTCAATCCCTACTCACTCACATTGATATCTATTGATGGGAATCTCCATAGCCTGTTGATATGCCTAGTTGATGTGAGACTACCTCCCTCTTTTGTCTTCTCCACAACCACCATACTCTATTCCACCTATAGTGCTATGTCCATGGCTCACGCTCATGTATTGCGTGAAAGTTGAAAAAGTTTGAGAACATCAAAAGTTTGAAACAATTGCTTGGCTTGTCCTCGGGGTTGTGCATGATTTGAATATTTTGTGTGATGAAGATGGAGCATAGCCAAATTATATGATTTTGTAGGGATAAGCTTCCTTTGGCCATGTTATTTCGAGAAGACATAATTTCCTTGTTAGTATGCTTGAAGTATTATTGCTTTTATGTCGATATTAAACTTTTGTTTTGAATCTTATGGATCTGAATATTCTTGCCACAATAAATAAAATTACATGGATAAATATGTTAGGTAGCATTCCACATAAAAAATTCTGTTTTTATCATTTACCTACTCGAGGACGAGCAGGAATTAAGCTTGGGGATGCTTGATACGTCGCCAACGTATCTATAATTTTTGATTGTTCCATGCTATTATATTATATATCTTGGATGTTTTATATGCATTTATATCCTATTTTATATGATTTTGGGACTAACCTATTAACCTAGAGCCCAGTGCCAGTTTCTATTTTTTCCTTGTTTTTGAGTTTTGCAGGAAAGGAATATCAAACGGAGTCCAATTGACCTGAAACTTTACGATGATCTTTTATGGACCAAAAGAAGCCCACGGAGTACCGGAGATGCACCAGAGGAATCCGGAGGCCACCACACGGGTGGGGCCCCCCTAGGGCGCGCCCCGACCTTATGGGCCCCTCTTGGACTCCCCTGACTTGTTCTCGACGCCAACACCTCTTATATATCCCCAAACCTCCAGAACAGAACCTATATCGGGAGTTCCGCCGTTGCAAGCCTCTATAGCCACCAAAAACCAATTAGGACCATGTTCCGGCACCCTGCCGGAGGGGGAAATCATCACCAGTGGCCATCTTCATCATCCCGCGCTCTCCATGACGAGGAGGGAGTAGTTCACCCTCGGGGCTGAGGGTATGTACTAGTAGCTATGTGTTTGATCTCTATCATTATGGGCCGGAAGGAGTTTAGTGCATTCTTACAAATTATCGGCTGATTAGCTGATGTTGTATCCATGGGTTACAGTTAGTTTGAGCTAGTTCGGGCTCAAATAGCCCTAAAGTATATCTAAACATGAGGGCTAGTTTGAGCTAGTTGCATCTATAACCCACCCAAAAAAACTATCCAACCCAAGAGGTGCTAATTGGAGCTAGTTCTTCTAGTGCATTTATTGTCAATCTAACCCTGCCATACAAACAAATCTTTGGATGGGGTTAGTTCAGGGTTAGTCATGAGCTAGAAACTAACTCTAACCTCTAGCTAAGTTGAGTATCCAAATAGGGCTGTGTTGTTGTTGTTGTTGTTGTTGTTGCTGCTGCTGCTGCTCTTCTATGTATATCTAGACATCATTAGAACATTAATGTAACACTCTTCCTTGTTGCTATGTAGCCTAGGATTGCTTATTTAGAAATTAAGTACAGTGCATGTTGCTATGTAGCCTCAGATATATTACATATGGCCCTAGTTAACCTAACGATAAATGGGTTGTAGATATATTCAGTTAAAAGTCCGATTCACCGATTAGTCCCTTATCAGCCACCGGCCTATATGGTACCAGTGACCGATATCCTGAGCAGTGAGCAGATATAAGCCATGGGATGAAACTAACCTCGATGGAAAACAACAATCGTTCCCAAAATTGTCCTGTGTAGGTACATCGAGAAGCATGTTAAGCACAATAGGCTAAACATCAACCAAAAGTATCCATGGCAGACAAAATAATCTCCAAAAGATAGATTTAGTGTGCAGGTTTAAGCACACTAGTAAAGCAAAACAAGTGGAAAGGTGTGCTAACTGCAACAGACCTAACATTTAACAACAAGCAAACATAGTCATTCAAACTGGTATTGTGCCGGTCTAAGTACACTGGTTATTGTTAAATAAAAATGGAAAGGCGTGTTAACTACAAGATGCAGCAACCAAATGTAGTCATTCATAGTGGTATTGTTGAAACTGGTACTGATGAAATTGAACTGCATAGTTCATACTTGCACATATAGAACATCACATTGTGAGTAACTGGAATAAACAAGGCATACTACGAACAACCAAAGATAGCATTTGAAACTGGACATATGCTAACTACAAAGAACCGAACAATCAAAAAACTTTGAAAGAGGCATATGCTAGCTATAACAGGCTTAACAACAAGCAAATATATGCATTCCTATCGGTATGTTTAAAACTGGATTGATGAAGTGTACTGCATAGTAAATAATTGCACATATAGAGCATCACATTGTGAACAACTAAAATAAACCAGGTATACTACAAACAACCAGATATAGCAATTAAAACTGGACATATTCTCACTACACTACAAAAGGGACTCGACAAAACAAATCATGGGTTTCCCCCTGTGAAGAGGCACGGCAAAACAAATCATGGGTTTTCTCACTTGTCATAGATGGGCTCGTTCTTGTGGGAAGAGCACGGAACCTGGGTGCGCTCCATGTTTTCGCAGATGGGCTCCTTCCCCTTGGAAGAGCACGGTTGTAGGGTGCCCTCCCTGATGTCGCAGACGGGGGCTTTCCCCTTGGAAGAGCCGAAGAGGGTGCCCTCCTCGTGGTCATCGTCGATGAGGTCTGACTTGGAAGCTGTGGATCCCAAGCCAGCGTCGCAGAACGTGTCCTTTAGAAATGACAAAAGGGGCTCGATGGCGATGTAAAATGGAAAATTGTTGACAGCTAGCTACAGGAGATCAGCGGCGGGGCCATGGATGAGATCGACGGTGGTTGAACCCTAGGGGTTGGGGGTGGGCCACTTAACCTGTGACATAGCCCGCCTCAGGCCGTCGTTGTTGATGACCTCGATGTCGTAGGCGGTGGCCGAGACATGCCCGCATACTCTAGCCCACTGCTTGAGTGCCTGCCACCAGTAATGGTCGTCAGCTTCCTTGGTGACATCGGGCGAAGAGACTGCTATACACCTATTTTGGGCTAGTTGCTCCTCGAGCTCCACGGGAAGCATAGCCGGGCTTAGGCTGTGACGCTCTGGAGTGGGGGTGGGGATGGGGATGGGGATCTGTAGGAAAGGCGGCGTTTGGCAGGCGTCATCTAAGAAACTCAAGGTGGCCTGGGTATGGAGATCGGTGGGTAAGTGTCGGTGTCAAAACCGGCGGATCTCGGGTAGGGGGTCCCGAACTATGCGTCTAAAGTCAATGGTAACAGGAGACAGGGAACACGATGTTTACCCAGGTTCAGGCCCTCTCTATGGAGGTAATACCCTACTTCCTGCTTGATTGTCTTGATGAATATGAGTATTACAAGAGTTGATCTACCACGAGATCGTAATGGCTAAACCCTAGAAGTCTAGCCTGTATGACTAGGGTAATGAGTATCTGCCTTTCCGGACTAAGTCCCCTGGTTTATATAGACACCGGGTGGATCTAGGGTTACACAAGGTCGGTTACAAAGAATGGAATCTACATATATGGTCGCCAAGCTTGCCTTCCACGCCAAGGAGAGTCCCATCCGGATACGGGTGCAGTCTTCGATCTTCGTATCCTCAGAGCCCATCAGTCCGGCCCATGCTAACAGGCCGGACGCCCGAGGAACCCTTAGTCCAGGACTCCCTCAGTAGCCCCCGAACCAGGCTTCAATGACGAGGTGTTCGGTGCGTAGATTGTCTTTGGCATTGCAAGGAGGGTTCCTCCTCTGACGACTTCCATGTCATCTATTCGGCTTATAATTCAATGCCGCACCCCTCGGCTTCTGTGCATCTATGACTTCAGTTTCCACGTGTCGGGCGAATGCGGACGACCAGGGTATTTTTTTGCAAATAACACCCCAGCCATGCAATAAAGAGCGTCTATTTAAAGAGATTGGGTCTCAGATCCATTCGGCACCACGTGGAGAAAATCCTCAGAGATTGCAAGGAAAGACCATTCCAACATGGCTAATATTCCCAGCTCCTCCTCCCGTTCCGACCCAGAGAAAGGTGAGTGGGAGAGGTGCTCTGTGTCCCACAATTAATTGGAGAAGTTGCAAATGCAGGGGTTTCTCCCACCTGCAGATCTGGTCCCTGTTCGAGCGGGGTTGGCCTCCTTCAACGGCAAAACCCAGGCGGAGGATTTCCCCAATCCATCTGCGGGAGAACGAGTGTGCCTCGTCCCCTATTTGCTAAGGGGCATGGGATTTCCAATTCACCCATTCCTCCCAGGGCTTCTGGAATATTATGGCCTCCAGCTGCACAATTTTACCCCAGCCTCCATCCTGCATATCGCAGGCTACGTCGCCTTATGCGAACTATTCCTGGGTTGTGAGGCCCATTTTGATCTGTGGGGAAGGTTATTTTGTCTTGTCCCGTGCAACCACGAGGGATCGATTATTGAAGTGGGCGGAGCCGAAATATGGCATATTGCTGAGACCAGATACCTATCCGGCACGCCGAAGAAAGCTTCCGAAGAGTGGACCTCTGAATGGTTTTACATCGAGGATGTGGTACTTCCAGATCCAGTCGGGAGGGTTCTCCCCAAGTTTGCAAGTGTTCCTCCGAAGAAACGCCACAGCTGGTGCCCTAAGAGCCTCGAGGAGGAAGATAGTGCGGAAGTCCGCCAACTCCTGAGCAAGATCAGGACGCTTGCCCAGTCCGGATACACGATAGTCGAAGTGATTGCGACCTCCATAGTGCGGGGGGTCCAGCCACTTCAATACAGAGGACTTCCCATGTGGAACTACAATTGGGAAGATGACGCCTCCCGCTGCGGCAGGAAAGGTCCGGACACCCCTGCCGTCCTAGCCAAAATATTGGCCGAACTGTTCAAGGGTGAGGAAGAGGAGTTCCTACGCATCACGCATAGAGAAGGATATTCCATATACAGTCCTCCTAGATGGGTAAGCCCCCAACTCTTCTGCTCTACTCACCCCACTCCTTGAGCTTTGCTCTAATGAATATTAACCCGTCCATTTGTAACAGCATTGGCGAAAGATTTCTGAGGGGCTTCATAGCCCAGCCCCGCAGCCCGAGGGCCACAATCGAGACCTTGACCCTGGATTGGAAGAGGATCCAGATATATTCGTGGTGCTCGAGAATAGCGTGTTTTATCAGGCGAGCTACGACGGCACCGAAGTGCCCATCATCGCCGATTACCCTGATCTTCTCCCCGCTTTGCACGTAAGTAGTCAGGTGACATCTCCCCCGAAAGGGTTCCCTCGTTCCGCCTCACCCACCGCACTGTCTCATGATTTGAAGGTGAGGCGTTCTACATACCGTGTTACTCCAGGAGTGACTCCAAAGAGAGCGGCCCCTGCACCGGGCAAGCCTTCGAAGAGGAAGGCAAATGAAGACACCGTCGAGCCCTCGTCAAAGAGGTATGGGTTTGCAAATATGTTTTCTTAATAGTTGCGTCCAACCGTGACTTTCATGTTCGTCCTGTATCAGAAAAAGAGTCCCCGGACTGTGTCCGTGGGTCGGGTCAGTAATACTCCCAACAGCCAGGATCCAGCCTCAGCCGAGGGGACGAGGGTCAATATGGGAGTGACGCCGGACTATCCTTCAGCTGAGGGCTCAAAAAATATGTCCATTACCAACTCGGAAGTGGAGAGCGCCATGAATCATCGGTGCCGGAGGGCCATTTTACGAGACCCCCGCTTTTCGGAAGAGGCGTTTGATGCCTTCAGCTCGGCCGATGCATACATCCGAGCTGCTTGAGATGGGCTTAACAGAGCCACAAAGCAGCATTTAAAAGATGTGCAGGTAAGTTTATTGTGTCTCAGTATGATAACCGTATGCCAGTAGCCCCCGAGCCTTAAAGTAGTTGGGACAAGTGATTTGAGGATCGCTGCATGACCAGGTTATGTCAGAGAAGAATGACGTGCTAGCCCAAGAGCTAGAAAAGTGTCGGACGTAGTTAAACGCAGTGACCGCTGAACTAGAAGAATCCAAAGTGGCGTCTTCTGGTGATATTTCCCTCCATCGAGAAACAATTATTGCATAGCGACCGTGTTAACACTGCCTCATAACAGGATCATCGGATCAATTGGAGGAAAAAGAGTCGAAAAGACTGCATGCCGCAGGTGAGCGGGTTTTGACCCGTGTCAGACAGGAGAAAAACAAACTCCAAGATGCAAACACTCGGCTGGGCGAAGAGCTGAAGGATGTGCGGGCCCAGCTAGCCGACTACGTGAAGGAGAACAAAAAACTACAAGGCGGCATATTCAGTATGTGGCCGTATTTACCTTCTAACAGTTTGGAAAGTAAAAGTAGTTGATATAGCTGTGATTGCAGGTATATTGACGGGCCGTCCCGAAGAGGAGGTGTCCGGATCATCAAGTGATCTTCTGCAAGGGCTATCGCAGTTGCACGAGCAAGCTCAGCAGGCAATGCGGAGTATAGCCAAGGCCTTATGGCCATCCGACTCCCCTCCAGGGAGTATGGAGAAGCTTGTAGAGCTGTTCAAGGGAGCGCGGCGGCCTATCCGCACGATCACGATCGCGTGGCCGAAAACCGCACCTCATTTGGACTCTCCTAGCTCCCTCTACCTATTTATATGTGTGCCTCCCGGATTTTTCGCGTAGCTGAAACCCTAGCCCCGCTCCTCCACGCCGCCGGACATGTCCACGCCCGCCGAACGCGTCCAGCCTCCACCTCACTTCGACCAATGGCGCGCCGCCACATCACCGTCGCCGCCGCCCTCGGCCTATCAGCTTGCGCCACATCATCCCGTGCCTCTCTCTCCTCCTGCCGCGGTCCGTGGGGCCCAGGGCAGGCCCGCCAGGGCCCAGAGCCGCCCGTCGCCGCACTCGCGTGCCCCAGGCCGCGTCGGACCTCCTCGCCGGGCCGTGCCCAAGGCCGCTACCGCCCGTCATACTTTGCCGCCACCGGTGCGCCTTCGCCGCCTCCCACGCCGGCGCCCGCCGCGCGACGCCGCCTTGCCGACCACTCCCGTCGTCCGCGCCGTACGCCGTGCATCCGGCCGGAGCCTCGCCGCCCTCCACCGTTCGGTCCTCTCCGGCGAGCGCCTCGCCGAGCCGCGCCTCCACCGCCTCTTCCCTCGTCGCCGGCGTCCTCCCCATCCTCTTCTTCGGCGAGCCCGCGCCGCTGACCTCGGTTCACGCGCCGGCTGCTACAGTGCTGCCGGCCAGATCTAGATCTGGATCGTCTAAGGGTTGACTTCTTCCCCTACAAACCCTAATTTTTTGGCAATTTTCATCATGTCGTAACTCTGTCATCGTAGCTCCGATTCGTGCGTGTAGCATATCAAAATGTTCGCCTCGGTGAGTACATCATTTCATCTCATTGCATCATTTTCATTTGAGCTCATCTTGATGCCCTAAATGCTGTTGGAAGAGGGCCATGTGATGAATTTGGCAGATCTGTTTCAGCAAATGGCATTTTGTCATTTTTGATGCCCTAAATGCTGTTGGAAGAGGGCTATGTGATGAATTTGTGTGCATGCTATGATCCTAAGCTCTACATGTGTTTGGTCATATGCCATGCCAACTTTACAGAGGTGCTTGCCATGTATTTTTGTGATCTATGTGGGGTCTAGCACAAGATTGCAAAGTAGCGTAATCGGTAATGCTGATTTCAGGGACTTAGAATTTCACTAAGTCCTTGTTCTGTTTTTGTTGTTATGCCATATGTTCATGTTGTTTCCTAGTGATCCGTGCATCTTTTGAGGATGATCAGTAAGGATGTTTTGTTAACATTATGGTGCTCTATCCATCCATGTCTTTGTTTGCATTTATGGAGCACCCTAGCTTGAGTCAATCGAGCTCTACTTTTGCTATAAAATGATCCCGGCAGATTGTTGACATGTTTAGCGATTTTGCCGAGGATGTTGCTATTGATCTGTGCATGCTATGTTATTGTTCTTGCCATGTCTAGCTTCTATGCCATGTTTTCTTGATGGGTGTATGATTAGTTTGTCATGCAATGCTCTATAGTGAGTGCATCGAGCTCGTAAACATGCCTACTCGTTAACTATTTTGCATGCTCCAGTTTTTCACTAAGTCTGAATCTGTTTATGTTTTTGCCATGTTCACATGCTTGCAATTGTATTTTCTGATCCCTTTTGGCTCAAGGTCACTAAGGGACTTTTGTTAAGTGCTTTGAGTATCTTCATGCCATGGCTTGCTTTGCCATGTTAAGTTCCTGTAGCTTGTAGTTTTCATGCTCTAAAGTGTGCTTCCCGATGATAAATTCCAGACTTGTGTTAATTTCACTAAGTCTGAAACCTGTTATCATTTGCTCTTTTGCCATGCTTGTTTGAACCTGTTAATGGATGAATTAGCCGTAGCTCAGTGTTCATATTTTGTCAAGCATCATGAGTGTATCCCTGCCATGTATTTTGTTGCCATGTTTGAGTGCTGTAGCATATTTATCTTGATGCATCTATTTGGTCACTTGCTATTTATCGCAAACCGGTGCCATATTTGTTTTGCTTGCCTTTTCCAAACCGTGCATCCGATTCCGGTGATCTTTATATCGATTTCAACCGAAATCACCTCACCTTTCCAGTGGAACTCCTGGTTTTCCATGTTGAGGCTAGGTTCAATCATTCCTTTCCAAATCATGCATATGCATCACATACCGCATCCCGCATATCATACCATGTACATGTGTTGTGTGTTCACCTTGTTGTGTGCTTTTTTCCGGTGTTGCTTCTTCGGGTTGGTTCCGATTACGTCGCGTTTGTGAGGACCCGTTCGACTACGTTCGTTGGTCTTCTTCATGGACTCATTTTTCTTCCTTGCGGGATTTCAGGCAAGATGACCATACCCTCGAAATCACTTCTATGTTTGCTTGCTAGTTGCTCGCTCTTTTGCTATGCTTATGCTACGATACCTACCACTTGCTTATCATGCCTCCCATATTGTTAAGCCAAGCCTCTAACCCACCTTATCCTAGCAAACCGTTGTTTGGCTATGTTACCGCTTTGCTCAGCCCCTCTTATAGCGTTGTTAGTTGCAGGTGAAGATTGAAGCTTGTTCTTTGTTGCAACATGGAGATGTTGTTCCTTGTTGGAACATGTTTACTTGTTGGAATATCACAATATCTCTTATGTAATTAATGCATCTATAAACTTGGTAAAGGGTGGAAGGCTCGGCCTTATGCCTGGTGTTTTGTTCCACTCTTGCCGCCCTAGTTTCCATCATATCGGTGTTATGTTCCCGGATTTTGCGTTCCTTACTCGGTTGGGTTATAATGGGAACCCCTTGACAGTTCGCCTTGAATAAAACTCCTCCAGCAAGGCCCAACCTTGGTTTTACCATTCGCCACCTAGCCTTTTCTCTCCCTTGGGTCGGCCAGCCCAAGGGTCATCTTTATTTAAACCCCCAGGCCAGTGCTTCTCTAAGTGTTGGTCCAACCCAGAGCACCGCGCGGGGCCGTCCCTTGGCAACTTGGGTTACGTTGGCTCCCGTACGCTTAGCTTATCCGGTGTGCCCTGAGAACGAGATATGTGCAACTCCTATCGGGATTTTTCGGCACAGCGGGTGGTCTTGCTGGACTTGTTTTACCATTGTCGAGGATGTCTTGTAACCGAGATTCCGAGTCCGATCGGGTCTTCCCGCTAGAAGGAATATCCTTCATTGACCATGAGAGCTTATGATGGGCTAAGTTGGGACACCCCTGCAGGGTTTTGAACTTTCAAAAGACGTTCCCGCGGTTATGGGCAGACGGGTATTTGTTAATGTCCGGTTGTAGAAAACCTGAAGTTGACCTTAATTAAAATACATCAATCGTGTGTGTAACCGTGATGGTCTCTTCTCGGCGGAGCCCGGGAAGTGAACACGGTGTTGGAGTTATGCTTGACGTAGGTTGTTCTAGGATCACTTCTTGATCATAGTTGTTCGTCCGTGCTTTTGCCTTCTCTTCTCGCTCTCATTTGCGTATATGTTAGCCACCAAATATGCTAGTCGCTTGCTGCAGCTCCAGCTCATACCTTTTACCTTACCCATAAGCTTAAATAGTCTTGATCGCGAGGGTGTGAGATTGCTAAGTCCCCATGACTCACAAATACTCTCAAAACCAGCTTGCAGGTGCCGTTGAACCGAGCAGGTGACGCAACCAAGCTCAAGGAGGAGCTCGATGAAGATCTTTTCCTTTGTGTTGTTTCGTTCTAGTTGATCAGTAGTGGAGCCCAGTTGGGGTCGATCGGGAATCTGTGTCGCTTTTGGGGTAGTCTTCTTTTATTTTGGTTCCGTAGTCGGACCTTGATTGTATCTGGTTGATGTAATGCTTTATTCATGTAATTGTGTGAAGTGGCGATTGTAAGCCAACTATGTATCTCTTTCCCTTATGTATTACATGGGTTGTGAGAAGATTACCTCACTTGCGACATTGCTTACAATGCAGTTATGCCTCTAAGTCGTGCTCCGACACGTGGGAGATATAGCCACATCATGGGCATTACACGGACCACTAGGGTAAAATGGGGAAGGAATTCCCGTTAGTTTAGTATATGGCCACATAGAGGTGGCTGCTAGATACTCCCAACAGGATTGTAAATTAGACCGCCTGTTTGACGGTATAGAGGAGGAAATTTTTAAGTCCTAAGTGACTATGTATTTTCCTTCTAGCTGGATTGTAAAACGATTGTCATGGCTGACCTTTTCACTTCGATCTCTCGACCCGAAGGTGTGGAGTGTTTCCGAATACCTGAGCGGCAAAATAAACCGGCGTATGCGTGGAAACCAGGCGTAGGGGTCATAGGTTCTTGAACAGACAAGTTGTATCTGGCTAGTTATGTTATATTACATTGAAATTGTAAGGAACATCTTCTAGAGAGAATAGTTCCATTAAGGGTTCCTTTCCCTGAGTGTGCATGCATCTATGTGCATGTCCGGACTGTGATGAAAAAATCACAGTGTGTATAACTTCTGGGGGGTCATAATGGAGCGAGTGCAAAACATCTTTAGTTCATCGACCGAATATTCCCTTAAGAATGCTAGCTTTCGGCTTCACCCAGTCTGAGGTACACATCCAGATGACCCGGTAGTAACAATCACAGAGGTGCTCCCTTTATGCCCTAGCCGAACTAATGGGAACGTAGGGCATAAGCACAGGAGCCAGGCAACCCAGCTTGGCCAAAACTTAAGTCATATCAATGCATACAATGGCAAAGAAAAGGTACATATGGGAGAAAACGCATATGTGATGAGCTTTATGCTCGGAAAATAGAAATAGCAAGCTTCTGTCCAAGAAGCCCCCAGGTATTATAGACGTACATACTTGAAGATGTATGCGTCGGGGGTGCACAGTCTAACCGCACGAAATCCTTTAAGGCTAAAGAGAAAAAACGAAAAGAGAGAAAAAATGATAAAACAATAAGAGGAAGGAGACGAGCAAAGGGTTCGGCGCTAGGCATAGAATCTTTGGAGTCTGGCCGCATTCCAGGGATTCGGCTCTAGTCGATTGTCCGACGCATCACGCAAGCGGTACGCTCCTCCGATGAGAACTTCGTCGATCATGAAGGGACCCTCCCACTTGGGCTTGAGTTTGTCCTTTTTCTTCTCCAGCAGGCGTAGAATGAGTTCGCCGATGTTGTAAGTTTTGGCCCACACTTCTCTGCTTTGATACCTGCGAGCCTACTATTGATAAAATGCGGAACGGGCTTTTGCGACGTTGCGCTCCTTCTCCAGGGCGTCTAAGCTGTCCTGCCGATCGAGCTCGGCCTCTCTCTCTTCGTACATGCGCACTTGAGGTGAGTCATGAATAATGTCGCAGGGCAATACTGCCTCTGCGTCGTACACCATGAAAAAGGGGGTGTATCCGGTAGTGCGCTTGGGCGTTGTCCGCAGCCCCCAGTGTACGGAGTCGAGCTCCTCAACCCAGTGCTTGTCTGATTCCTTCAAAGACCACACTGATAACCCACATGTATAGGGGATCGCAACAGCTTTCGAGGGTAGAGTATTCAACCCAAATTTATTGATTCGACACAAGGGGAGCCAAAGAATATTCTCAAGTATTAGCAGCTGAGTTGTCAATTCAACCACACCTGGAAACTTAGTATCTGCAGCAAAGTGTTTAGTAGCAAAGTAATATGATAGTGATGGTAACGGTAACAAAAGAGTAATGAAAGCAAAGTAATGTTTTTGGTATTTTGTAGTGATTGTAACAATAGCAACGAGAAAGTAAATAAGCGTAAACCAGTATATGGAAAGCTCGTAGGCATTGGATCAATGATGGATAATTATGCCAAATGCAGTTCATCATGTAACCGTCATAACATAGGGTGACACAGAACTAGCTCCAATTCGTCAATGTAATGTAGGCATGTATTCCGAATATAGTCATATGTGCTTATGGAAAAGAACTTGCATGACATCTTTTGTCCTACCCTCTCGTGGCAGCGGGGTCCTAATGGAAACTAAGGGATATTAAGGCCTCCTTTTAATAGAGAACCGGAACAAAGCTTTAGCACATAGTGAATACATGAACTCCTCAAACTACGGTCATTACCGGTAAGTATCCCGATTATTGTCACTTCGGGGTTAACGGATCATAACACATAATATGTGACTATAGACTTGCAAGATAGGATCAAGAACTCTCATATATTGATGAAAACATAATAGGTTCAGATCTGAAATCATGGCACTCGGGCCCTAGTGACAAGCATTAGGCACAGCAAAGTCATAGCAACATCAATCTCAAAACATAGTGGATACTAGGGATCGAACCCTAACAAAACTAACTCGATCACATGGTAAATCTCATCCAACCCATCACCGTCCAGCAAGCCTTGATGGAATTACTCATGCACGGCGGTGAGCATCATGAAATTGGTGATGGAGGATGGTTGATGATGACGACGACGACGAATCCCCCTCTCCGGAGCCCCGAACGGACTCCAGATCAGCCCTCCTGAGAAGTTTTAGGGCTTGGCAGAGGCTCCATATCGTAAAACGCGATGATTTCTTCTCTCCTATTTTTTCTCCCCAAAAGCAGTTATATAGAGTTCGAGTTGGAGTCGGGAGGTCTCCAGGGGGCCCACGAGGTAGGGGGCGCGCCCTGGGGGGGCGCCCCCCACCCTCGTGGCAAGGGTGTGGGCCCCCTGGTCTTCATCTTTGGCGAGGATTTTTTATTATTTATTGTAAGATATTCCGTGGAGTTTCAGGTCATTCCGAGAACTTTTGTTTTCTGCACATAAAACAACATCATGGCAATTCTGCTGAAAATAGCGTCAGTCCGGGTTAGTTCCATTCAAATCATACAAGTTAGAGTCCAAAACAAGGCAAAAGTGTTTGGAAAAGTAGATACGACAGAGACGTATCAACTCCCCCAAGCTTAAACCCTTGCTTGTCCTCAAGCAATTCAGTTGACAAACTGAAAGAAATAAAGAAAAACTTTTACAAACTCTGTTTGCTCTTGTTGTTGTAAATATGTCAAGCTAGCATTCAAGTTTTCAGCGAAGATTATAATTAACCACATTTGCAATAATTCTCAGGTCTCATGATTACCCATATCAATAGCATAATCAACTAGCAAGCCATAATAATAAATCTCGGATGACAACACTTTCTCAAAACAATCATAATATGATATAACAAGATGGTATCTCGCTAGCCCTTTCTGAGACCACAAAACATAAATGCAGAGCACCTTTAAATATCAAGGACTGACTAGACATTGTAATTCATGGTAAAAGAGATCCAATCATAGTCACACCCAATGTAAACTAACAATAATGAATGCAAATGACAGCGGTGCTCTCCAACTGGTGCTTTTAATAAGAGGGTAATGACTCAACATAAAAGTAAATAGATAGGCCCTTCACAGAGGGAAGCAGGGATTTGTAGAGGTGCCAGAGCTCGGTTTTGAAATAGAGGTAAATAATATTTTTAGCGGTATACTTTCATTGTCAACATAACAACCAAGAGATGGTGATATCTTCCATGCTACACACATTATAGGCGGTTCCCAAACAGAATGGTAAAGTTTATAATCCCCCTCCACCAACAAACATCAATCCATGGCTTGCTCGAAACAACGAGTGCCTCCAACATACATCAGTTCCCAGGGGGAGTTTTGTTTGCAATTATTTTGATTTAGTTTGCATAAAGCATGGGACTGGGCATCCCGGTGACCAGCCATTTATCTTGTGAGTGAGGAGCGGAGTCCACTCCTCTTGAGAATAACCCGCCTAACATGGACGATACAGACAGCCCTAGTTGATACATGAGCTATTCGAGCATACAAAACAGGATGATTATTTGAAGGTTTAGAGTTTGGCACATACAAATTTACTTGGAACAGCAGGTAGATACCGCATATAGGAAGGTATAATGGACTCATCTTGAATAACTTTGGGGTTTAAGGGATTGGATGCACAAGCAGTATTCCCACTTAGTACAAGTGAAGGCTAGCAAAAGACTGGGAAGCGACCAACTAGAGAGCGACAACAACCATGTACATGCATTAAAATTAATAAACATTGGATGCAAGGATGAGTAGGATATAATCCACCATGAACATAAATATCGTGAAGGCTATGTTGATTTGTTTCAACTACATGCGTGAACATCTGCCAAGTCAAGTCACTTAAATCATTCAGAGGAGGATACCACCCTATCATACCACATCATAACCATTTTAATAGCATGTTGGCACGCAAGGTAAACCATTATAACTCATAGCTAATCAAGCATGGCACAAGCAACTATGATCTCTAATTGTCATTGCAAACATGTTTATTCATAATAAGCTGAATCAAGAACGACGGGCTTATCATATTTACAAAAACAAAAGAGGTCGATTTCATACCAGCTTTCCTTATCTCAGTCAGTCTATCATATATCATCATAATTGCCTTTCACTTGCACGACCGAACGATGTGAATAATAATAAGAGTGCACGTGCATTGGACTAAGCTGGAATTTGCGAGCATTCAATAAACAGGAGAAGACAAAGCAATATAGGCTCTTGGTTAAATCAACAATAAAGCATATAAGAGCCACTTCAACAATTTAATCATGGTCTTCTCCTACTGACCCCCAAAGAAAAGAAATAAAACTATTTACACGGGAAAGCTCCAAACAAGCAAAAGAAGAACAGGAAATATTTTTGGGTTTTCTTTTTAATTACTACTACAAGCATGGAAAGTAAATTAATTAAAAGCTACAACTAATTTTTTGGTTTTTTCTTAAGGTTTGTTAAACACACAAGAAGAAAGCATAAAAGGAAATAAACTAGCATGGATGATACAATGAAAAAGTATGAGCACCGACATCTAGCAATGAGTGTGTGTGAACATAAATGTAATGTCAGTGAGAAATACATACTCCCCAAGCTTAGGCTTTTGGCCTAAGTTGGTCTATGGCCACGGCTGGCCTGGCTGATATCCATAATAATAGTTGGGGTCATACTGCGATGAGGAAGAAGAAGGCTTCGATTGCCACTGGCTGGCAATCATCTCCAGATCCCACTGATAGTTAGACTGTCGTGAAGGATCAAATTGTGGTTCCGGTTCTGGCTCCTCGGCTGGTGCAGGGTTCCGGTTGGCGTGGATAGCTGTCAATGGAACAAGGTACGTGCCTACAGTCAAATCAAACAAAGAAGGAGCAGGCAAGGTAATAGTCTCAGGATGATGTTTATTAAAGAACAATTGATATTTAAGCTCTCCTACCCTATTCTTAACAATAAAATCATGTGCCACCATACTTTTATAATCTAAATAAACACGAGGCAGCACCTTTTCTTCCTTCTCAGCATGCCTAATAGGTATGTTAAAATGTGCAGCTAGGCGTGTAGCATAGATGCCTCCAAAGATGGGACCCTTAGTACGGTTCATGCTTAACCGTCTAGCAATAATGCCGCCCATACTACAAGTATCACTGTATAAACCTTGGAGCAAAATAATAATATCAGGGATACTAAGGTTCCCATAGTTTCCGCGACCAATTAAGCAACTACTAGCAAATAATGCAAAGTAATGTAAGACAGGAAAATGTATGCTAGTGATTCGTGCATCAGAAACTTCCTAGTTTCCCCTACAGTGATAGTATTAATAAATCCCTCCACATCATCACGATGTGGTTCTTATGTCTTGCCCTCAAAAGGGACTAAACAAATCCGACAAAAATCATAAAGTGACATCTCCTTATGATCATCATATAAATGAAACTCCACCGTAGGTGGTGAGTTCCTAGAATGAAAATGAAAGTTTTGCACAAAGGTATTTGTGAGTAAGAGATACCGATCGCATTGGTCATGGAGGAAAGCAGTGAGGCCTGCATTATGAGCCAAGTCATGAAAATCTTCATAAATCCCGGCTGCTCTTAAGAAATCCTCGGAAGGCCATTCACACGCCCGAACCTCCGCGGTGCGCGACAAATTATACTTAGGCTTCGGTGCCTTTTCCTTCGAGCTTTGGCTCGATGAGCTCCTCAATAATCTCCTCATCATTTTCTGAAAAATTCTGAAATTTTTAGTAACTTCAAAATAAAAGTAAATCAAACTCAATAATATTGATAGCAACTACTCCTACAAGTGCCTAGAGCCTATATAATGCATCAAAACTACTTTTGACCATATAAATTTGACATGCAAGCTCAAGAACAGGGTCACCTAAGCAGCAAAAATTTGCAATGAATAAAGCACTAGAACAAAAACTAATTGGACCAATGGAGGAGTCACATACCAAGGAACAATCTCCCCAAGCAGTTTTGTGAGAGGTGCTTTGAGCAAGGAGATGGAAAATGGCAGCAAAGAGGGCTGGAACTCGTGCTTGAGCTGGTTTTTCGTGTTTGTGGGAGGAAGATGAAGTGTGTGGGTGCAGGAATAAGTGGAGGAGCGCCACCGTGGTCCCACGAGGCAGGGGGAGCGCCTTCCACCCTCGTGGCAAGGTGGTTGGCCCCCCTGGTGTGTTCTTTGTTCCATAAATCCTCAAATATTCTAGAAAAATTCATATTTAATTTTCAGGGCATTTGGAGAACTTTTATTTTTGAGGTATTTTTATATTGCACGGATAATCAGATAACAGACAGAAAATTATTTATTTTTACTTTATTTAATATAAATAATAGAAAGTATAGAGAGGGTATAGAAGGTTGTGCTTCTAGTTTCATCCATCTCATGCTCGTCAAAAGGAATCCACTAACAAGGTTGATCAAGTCTTGTTAACAAACTCATTCCGATTAACATGAAACCGGAGAAATTTCGAATAACACTAGGTTACCTCAACGGGGATATGCACATCCCCAATAATAAGTATATCATATTTCTTCTTGACAGTAGGAAGAGGAAATTCAAAACCTCCAAATATAATTGATGGAATTTTTCCGATAGAATTGATACTATGAACTTGAGGTTGTTTCCTCGGAAAGTATACCGTATGCTCATTACAATTAACATGAAAAGTGACATTGCCTTTGTTGCAATCAATAACAGCCCCTGCAGAATTAAGAAAAGGTCTTCCAAGAATAATAGACATACTATCGTCCTCGAGAATATCAAGAATAACAAAGTCCGTTAAAATAGTAATGTTTGCAACCACAACAGGCACGTCCTCACAAATACCGACAGGTATAGCAGTTCATTTATCAGCCATTTGCAAAGATATTTCAGTAGGTGTCAACTTATTCAAATCAAGTCTACGATATAAAGAGAGAGGCATCACACTAACACCGGCTCCAAGATCACATAAAGCAGTTTTAACATAGTTTCTTTTAATGGAGCATGGTATAGTAGGTACTCCTGGATCTCCAAGTTTCTTTGGTATTTCACCCTCAAAAGTATAATTAGCAAGCATGGTGGAAATTTCAGATTCCGGTATCTTTCTTTTATTTGTAACAATATCTTTCATGTACTTAGCATAAGGATTCATTTTGAGCATATCGGTCAATCGCATACGCAAAAATATAGGTCTAATCATTTTAGCAAAGCGCTCAAAATCCTCATCATCCTTTTTCTTGGATGGTTTGGGAGGAAAAGGCATGGGTTTATGAACCCAAGGCTCTCTTTCTTTACCATGTTTCCTAGCAACAAAGTCTTTCTTATCATAACATCGATTCTTTGATTGTGGGTTATCAAGATCAACAGCAGGTTCAATTTCTACATCATTATCATTACTAGGTTGAGCATCATTATGAACATCATCATTAACATTTTCATTAGGTTCATGTTCATTGCCAGATTGTGTTTCAGCATCAAACATAGATATACCCTTTGGATTATCAGGTGGTTCAGCAATAGGTTCACTAGAAGTTTGCACAGTTCTATCATTTTTCTTTTTTTTCTTTTTAGAAGAACTAGGTGCATCAATATTATTTCTTTGAGAATCTTGCTCAATTCTCTTAGGGTGGCCTTCAGGATACAAAGGTTCCTGATTCATTCTACCAGTTCTAGTAGCCACTTTAACAGCATAATCATTTTTCTTACTATTCATCTCATTGAGCAATTCTTTTTGAGCTTTAAGTACTTGTTCTACTTGAGTGGTAACCATAGAAGTATGTTTGCTAACAAGTTTAAGTTCACCTCTAATATTAGCCATATAGTCACCCAAGTATTTAATCATATCAGCATCTTGTTTCAATTGTCTACCAAAATAAGCATTGAAGTCTTCTTGCTTAAACATAAAATTATCAAACTCATCCAAGCATTGACTAGCAATTTTAGCAGGAGGGATTTCAGCTTTGTCATATCTATAGAGAGAATTTACCTTTACTACCTGTGTCGGGTTATCGGGGTCTGGAGGTTCTTCAATAAATAAAGGATTAAGATCATATGTTTCTTCAATAGGAGGTAAATTAAGACCATGTATTTCTTCAATAGGAGATAAATTCTTAACATCTTCTGCTTTAATACCTTTTTCTTTCATAGATTTCTTTGTCTCTTGCATATCTTCGGACTGAGAAATAGAACACCTCTCTTCTTCGGAGTTGGTTTAGGAATAGGATCATTAATTGGAGCAGGAGCTGGCTCAGGAGGTGCCCAATTATTTTCATTTCTCAACATATTATTCAATAAGATTTCAGCTTCATCCGGTGTTCTTTCCCTGAAAAGAGAACCAGCACAACTATCCAGGTAATCTCTGGAAGCATCGGTTAGTCCATTATAAAAGATATCAAGTATTTCATTTTTCTTAAGAGGATGATCAGGCAAAGCATTAAGTAACTTGAGAAGCCTCCCCCAAGCCTGTGGGAGACTCTCTTCTTTAATTTGCACAAAGTTGTATATTTCCTTTAAAGCTGCTTGTTTCTTATGAGCAGGGAAATATTCAGCAGAGAAGTAATAAATCATATCCTGGGGACTATGCACACAACCAGGATCAAGAGAATTAAACCATATTTTAGCATCACCCTTTAATGAGAACGGAAATATTTTAAGGATATAAAAGTAGAGAGATCTCTCATCATTAGTGAACAGGGTAGCTATATCATTTAATTTAGTAAGATGTGCCACAACAGTTTCAGATTCATAGCCATGAAAAGGATCAGATTCAACCAAAGTAATTATATCGGGATCAACAGAGAATTCATAATCCTTATCAGCAACACAGATAGGTGAAGTAGCAAAAGCAGGGTCAGGTCTCATCCTAGCATTTAGAGATTGCTTATTCCATTTAGCTAATAACCTTTTGAGTTCATATCTATCTTTGCAAGCTAAAATAGCTAAAGAAGCTTCTTGATCAAATAAATAACCCTCAGGAATAATAAGTGATTCTTCATCATCACTTTCATCATCATAATCAGATTCGATATTTTCAATCTCTCTAGCCCTAGCAAGTCGTTCCTCGAGAAAATCACTAAGTGGCATAGTAGTATCAGGCATAGAGGTAGTTTCATCATAAGTATCATGTATAGCAGAAGTAGCATCATCAATAACATGCAACATATCAGAACGAATAGCAGAAGCAGGTTTAGGTGTCGCAAGCTTACTCATAACAGAAGGTGAATCAAGTGCAGAGCTAGATGGCAGTTCCTTACCTCCCCTCATAGTTGAGGGATAAATTGTTGTTTTAGTGTCTTTCAAATTCATCATAGTGTCCAGAAGATATAAATCCCAAGTGAATCAAAGAATAGAGCTATGCTCCCCGGCAACGGCGCCAGAAATTAGTCTTGATAACCCACAAGTATAGGGGATCACAACAACTTTCGAGGGTAGAGTATTCAACCCAAATTTATTGATTCGACACAAGGGGAGCCAAAGAATATTCTCAAGTATTAGTAGGTGAGTTATCAATTCAACCACACCTGGAAACTTAGTATCTGCAGGAAAGTGTTTAGTAGCGAAGTAATATGATAGTGATGGTAACGGTAACAAAAGAGTAACGAAAGCAAAGTAATGTTTTTGGTATTTTGTAGTGATTGTAACAATAGCAACGAGAAAGTAAATAAGCGTAAACCAGTATATGGAAAGCTCGTAGGCATTGAATCAATGATGGATAATTATGCCGGATGTGGTTCACCATGTAACAGTCATAACATAGGGTGACACCGAACTAGCTCCAATTCGTCAATGTAATGTAGGCATGTATTCCGAATATAGTCATACGTGCTTATGGAAAAGAACTTGCATGACATCTTTTGTCCTACCCTCCGGTGGCAGCGGGGTCCTAATGGAAACTAAGGGATATTAAGGCCTCCTTTTAATAGAGAACCGGAACAAAGCATTAGCACATAGTGAATACATGAACTCCTCAAACTACGGTCATCACCGGTAAGTATCCCGATTATTGTCACTTCGGGGTTAACGGATCATAACACATAATAGGTGACTATAGACTTGCAAGATAGGATCAAGAACTCTCATATATTGATGAAAACATAATAGGTTCAGATCTGAAATCATGGCGCTCGGGCCCTAGTGACAAGCATTAAGCATAGCAAAGTCATAGCAACATCAATCTCAGAACATAGTGGATAATAGGGATCAAACCCTAACAAAACTAACTCGATCACATGGTAAATCTCATCCAACCCATCACCGTCCAGCAAGCCTACGATGGAATTACTCACGCACGGCGGTGAGCATCATGAAATTGGTGATGGAGGATGGTTGATGATGACGACGGGGACGAATACCCCTCTCCGGAGCCCGAACGGACTCCAGATCAGCCCTCCTGAGAGGTTTTAGGGCTTGGCAGCGGCTCCATATCGTAAAACGCGATGATTTCTTCTCTCCTATTTTTTTCTCCCCGAAAGCAGTTATATAGAGTTCGAGTTGGAGTCGGGAGGTCTCCAGGGGGCCCACAAGGTAGGGGGCGCGCCCTAGGGGGGGCCACCCTCGTGGCAAGGGTGTGGGCCCCCTGGTCTTCATCTTTGGCGAGGATTTTTTATTATTTATTGTAAGATATTCCGTGGAGTTTCAGGTCATTCTGAGAACTTTTGTTTTCTGCACATAAAACAACATCATGGCAATTCTGCTGAAAACAACGTCAGTCCGGGTTAGTTCCATTCAAATAATAAAAGTTAGAGTCCAAAACAAGGGCAAAAGTGTTTGGAAAAGTAGATACGACGAAGACGTATCACGCACTAGTCTGGGTTTAATGCCGGTCATAATAAGACCATTGGCTCGTTCGACTTGGCCGTTTGTCTATGGATGATAGACAGAGGCGTAATCGAGCTTGATGCCTAGATTAGCGCACCACGTTTTCACTTTTCGGCTACGAAATTGGAGCCGTTATTGGCGATGATGCTGTGCGAAACACCATAACGGTGTACGACGCCGGATATAAAGTCTATTACTAGCCCGGACTCGGCCGTTTTAACTAGTTTGGCCTCTATCCACTTGGTGAATTTATCCACTGTGACTAGCAAATATTTTTTCTTATGGATTCATCCTTTAAGGGGTCCAACCATATCCAGTCCCCAGACCGCAAAAGGCCAAGTGATGGGGATTGTTTGTAGGGCGATGGGGGCATATGGCTTTGGTTGGCGAAGATTTGGCATCCAACGCAATGTTGGACAAGGTCTTATGCATCCGCTCGGGCCGTCGGCCAATAGAACCCTGTACGGAAGGCATTGATAACAAGGGCCCGAGCTGCGGCGTGGTGCCTGCCGAGACCGGCATGAATCTCAGCTAGGAGCTACCGCCCCTCCTCCTCGGAGATACATCTTTGAAGGACTCCGGTAGCGCTTTTCTTATAGAGCTCTCCGTCATGAACCTTGTAGGCCTTCGAACGCCGGACAATGCGGTGGGCCTCATTCTGGTCCTTAGGAAGCTCATTCCTGTTAAGGTAGGCCAGGAAGGGTTCGGTCCATGGGGCAATGACTGCCATGATGAAATGCGCCGACGGTGTTATTTCGGTGGCTGACCCTCCGATGATGTCGGTGTTTTCGGAATCTGGGGTTATGTTTGGATCCAGACCAGTGTTGCTGTTTTCCCCCTGCCACACCACAGATGGCTTAAAAAGCCTTTCCAGAAAGATATTGGGTGGGACGGGGTCGCGCTTAGCACCGATACGAGCAAGAACGTCCGCCGCTTGATTACTTTCTCGAGCCACATGATGGAACTCGAGCCCCTCGAACCAGGCCAACATTTTTATGACGGAATTATGATAAGCTGCCATCTTTGAATCTTTGGCGTCGAAGTCCCCATTTATTTGAGATATTGCAAGGTTTGAGTCCCCGCACACTTCTAGGCGTTGTATGCCCATGGAGACAGCCATCCGGAGACCATGCAATAAGGCCTCGTATTCAGCTGCATTGTTGGAGTCTGTGTATAGTATTTGGAGTACGTATTGAACGACGTCTCCAATAGGTGATGTTAAAACGACGCCCGCCCCTAGCCCTGCCAGCATTTTGGAGCCATCGAAATACATAACCCAATTGGAATATGTGCCGTATTCTTTGGGGAGTTCGGCCTCTGTCCATTCGGCGACGAAGTCAGCCAGTACTTGGGATTTAATAGCTCGACGTGGTTTGTATGTAATATCAAATGGAAGGAGCTTAATGGCCCATTTGGCAATCCGGCCCGTGGCATCGCGGTTGTTTATAATGTCATTGAGTGGTACTTCGGAAGCCACTGTGATCGAACACTCCTGGAAGTAGTGACAGAGCTTTCGGGATGCCATGAAGACCGCGTATGCTATCTTTTGATAATGGGGGTACCGGGATTTGCATGGTGTAAGGACAGTGGATACATAGTATACTGGCTTCTGAAGCGGGAATTTGTGTCCGTCCTATTCACGTTCAACGACGAGCACGGCGCTCACCACCTGATGTGTTGTCGATATGTATAATAACATTGGTTCGCCGACGTTTGGCGCGGCCAGGATTGGGTTGCTCGCAAGAAGGGTTTTTATTTCCTCCAGTCCGGCTGTTGCCGCGTCCGTCCACTCGAAGTGATCGGTTCGCCGTAGAAGGTGATAGAGTGCCAGTGCCTTTTCTCCCAATCAGGAGATAAAGCGGCTTAGAGCTGCCACGCAACCCGCGAGCTTTTGGACTTGTTTAAGATTTGTTGGCGTAGCCAATTGTGACAGAGCTCAGATTTTGGCTGGATTTGCTTCAATTCCTCTATTGGAAACGATGAAGCCCAATAGTTTTCCAGCGGGGATGCCAAAAACTCTCTTTTCAGGATTGAGCTTAATGTCATACGCGCGGAGGTTATCAAACATGAGACGTAAATCGTCTATTAGTGTTTCAACGCACCTAGTTTTGATGACGATGTCGTCCACATAAGCTTCAACTGTCTTACCGATCTGCTTCTCCAAGCATGTTGGAATCATGCGTTGGTATGTGGCGCCGGCGTTCTTGAGCCCGAAGGGCATGGTGTTGAAGCAGAATGGTCCATATGGGGTGATGAATGCTGTTGCAGCTTGATCGGACTCCTTCATTTTGATTTGATGGTATCCGGAATATGCATAGGAAACACAGTGAGTCGTGTTCTGCGGTAGCATCAATGATTTGATCAATGCGGGGAGGGGAAGGGATCCTTAGGACAGGCCTTATTGAGGTCTTTAAAATCGATGCACAACCACTAGGATTTGTCCTTTGGTACCATCACCAGGTTTGCCAGCCAGTCCAGATGTTTTATTTCTCTGATGAATCCGGCCTTACTTAGCTTGGCCAACTCCTCCCCCATAACTTGGCGTTTGGGCTCGGAAAAGCACGACAGTGCTTGTTTGACTGGTTTGTATCCCTTTAAGATATTAAGGCCATGTTCGGCCAGCTCACGTGGGATTCCTGGCATGTCAGAAGGGTGCCAGGAGAATATATCCCAGTTTTCACGAAGGAAATCCCTTAGTGCGGCGTCGACCATTGGGTCTAGTTGTGCTCCAATAGATGCTGTCTTCTTGGGGTCCATTGGGTGGACCTGGAATTTGACTATTTCTTCTGTCAGTTTGAAGGAGGTGGATTTGGGTCGTTTGTCTAAGATCACATCGTCCCTATCCACCGTGGAGTGCAGTGCGGTTAATTCTTCGGCCGCGAGGGCTTCAGATAATGCCTCAAGGGCTAGGGATGCGGTTTTGTTTTCGGCGCGGAGTGCTATGTCCATATCACTGACAAGAGTGATTATGCCGTTTGGTCCGGGCATTTTGAGCTTCATATGCCCGTAATGAGGTATAGCTTGAAGCGTGTAAAAGCATCCCGCCCCAACAGTGCGTGGTATCCGCTGCTGAAAGGAGCCACTTGGAAGGTGATTTCTTCAAACCGATAATTCTCCGGCATGCTGAATACCACGTCAAGTGTGATTTTTCCCGCACACTGCGCCTCCCGACTGGGAATGATTCCTCTGAAGGTCGTGCTGCTTTGCTTGATGCGGCTCCTGTCTATTTCCATTTTGTGGAGTGTATCCTCATCGATGAGGTTTAGTCCACTGCCACCGTCCATGAGGACCTTGGTGAGTCGAAAGCCGTCCATGATGGGATTGAGGACTAAAGCGGCTGGTTCTCGTACTGTCCTGTATTTTGGTTCGTCATCGACATTAAAGGTTATAGTCGTGTCGTTCCAAGGGTTTACTGTGGCAATTTGACAGACTTCGGCAAGGCCGCGAAGTGCCCTTTTGCGCTTATTGTTTGAAGCGAATGTCTCAAAGACTGTTAGTACTTTGGGGTCGTCGACTTCTGGAGGGTGTTGCTCTAGGTTTTTTTGGTAAGGATGTCCTCACCGCTTTTGGCTACCTGCCAGAGTATCCAGCATGCTCTAAGGATGTGGGTTGGTATGGTATCCGGTGTTGTGTGTATTTTGCATGGGCCATCGAGCCATCCCTCCAGAACGGTTCCGCGCCGCGTAATTGGTTTTTATTTCTTGGCTATTGGACTGGGCGCGTCACGGGGATGCGCCCTTTTCGCCTGGACCAGTGATTGAGTTGGGACCGATGGCTCCCAACAAGCTACCTGATCCCTCCAGGCGCTTTCCATTGCACTGTACTTCTGTATGATAGTTGCCAAGTCAGCAAAGTGTGGTATGAGGCGGTGATTAATGGCGTTGAGGATTCCTTCGTTTGTGCAATTGTTGCGGAACGCTGATATCGTGTCCTCGTCGCGGCAATCTTTAACCTTGTCCTTGAGAAGGAGGAATTTGGCCCAGAAGTGGTGGACCGTTTCCTGAGACTGCTATTGTATGCTCGTGAGAGCACCTATGTCTGGGTGGGTGGGTGGAATTGGATCTGGACCCTGACCCGATCGATGATCCAGAGTCTGAAGTTTTTCCAGACTTAACAGTCCGAGATCCAGAGTATCTTCTGGTTGCCTTTGCCCGCCATCCGATTCCATGTTCGGAAGGTCGGTCACCTCCTTTTGTGGGTGGGTATCCGGCTCTATAGGGTCGGCGATCCGGACGTAGTCCGTCTTCAGTATAGGGGAAGAGTCGCCATCTTGCTCCTCGACTACCGTTGTCTGGTGGGTGATCAGTGGAGATTTGCTTTCTCTTTGGTCGGGTTTGAGCCCGATCTGATCATAATCTGTGGCGATTCCCAGGGTGGCGATACGATCAAGGAGTTCGTTTAAAGACGAAAACTCCACCGGATCCATCTGCTTGGAGTGTTTGGGGTCAATACAAAGAGGATTTTCGATGGCCCGACAGGTCATCTGGCTTAACGGCCAAACGGGCAGTCATGGTAAAGTTGCCCAACCGGCGGGTTTGGCCTGGGGCCAGTTCTCTGCCGGTAGTGATATTGTCTTTAAGGACGAGGCGAGTCATCGATCCTGCTGTCGAAGACACAGTGGAACTCTCAATGAAAGCACCAATGTCGGTGTCAAAACCAGCGGATCTTGGGTAGGGGGTCCCGAACTGTGCGTCTAAGGTCGATGGTAACAGGAGACAGGGAACACGATGTTTACCCAGGTTCGGGCCCTCTCTATGGAGGTAATACCCTACTTCCTGCTTGATTGATCTTGATGAATATGAGTATTACATGATTTGCTCTACCACGAGATCGTAATGGCTAAACCCTAGAAGTCTATCCTGTATGACTAGGGTAATGAGTATCTGCCTTTTTGGACTAAGTCCCCTGGTTTATATAGACACCGGGAGGATCTAGGGTTACACAAGGTCGGTTACAAAGAAAGGAATCTACATATCCGGTCGCCAAGCTTGCCTTCCATGACAAGGAGAGTCCCATCCGGACATGGGGCAGTCTTTGGTCTTCGTATCCTCATAGCCCATCAGCCTGGCCCATGGCTAACAGGCCAGACACCCGAGGACCCCTTAGTCCAGGACTCCTTCAGTAAGCTACACGGGCAAACCGGCAGATGTTGACAATGGAGGCCTTGCGGCGACGGCAACGAAAGCGGGGACCTTGCTAGGGTTTCGAGCGAGGGAGGGTGTGTCTATGTGTGCGCGCACACCCGAGGAGGTTTTGGTGTGTGTGTGTGTGTGTGTTGTGTGTGTGGAGGGGGCGGGGGGTCGATACGTCTCCGTCGTATCTACTTTTCCAAACACTTTTGCCCTTGTTTTGGACTATAACTTGCATGATTTGAATGGAACTAACTCGGACTAATGCTGTTTTCAGCAGAATTACCATGGTGTTATTTATGTGCAGAAAAAAACGTTCTCGGAATGACCTGAAACTTCACGGAGCAACTTTTTGGAAAATATAAAAAATACCTGCAAAAGATGAAGGCCAGGGGGCCCACCACCTGTCCACGAGGGTGGGGGGCGCGCCGCCCTACCTCGTGGGCCCCCTGAAGCTCCTCCGACTCCAACTCCAACTCTATATATTGTGTTTCGGGGAGAAAAAAAATCAGAGAGAAGAATTCATCGTGTTTTACGATACGGAGCCGCCGCCAAGCCCTAAAACCTTTCGGGAGGGCTGATCTGGAGTCCGTTCGGGGCTCGGGAGAGGGGAATCCGTCGCCATCGCCATCATCAACCATCGTCCATCACCAATTTCATGATGCTCACCGCCATGCGTGAGTAATTCCATCGTAGGCTTGCTGGACGATGATGGGTTGGATGGGATCTATCATGTAATCGAGTTAGTTTTGTGAGGGTTTGATCCCTAGTATCCACTATGTTCTGAGATTGATGTTGCTATGACTTTGCTATGCTTAATGCTTGTCACTAGGGCCCGAGTGCCATGATTTCAGATCTGAACCTATTATGTTTTCATCAATATATGAGTGTTCTTGATCCTATCTTGCAAGTCTATAGTCACCTATTATGTGTTATGATCCGTTAACCCCGAAGTGACAATAATCGGGATACTTACTGGTGATGACCGTAGTTCGAGGAGTTCATGTATTCATTATGTGTTAATGCTTTGTTCCGGTACTCTATTAAAAGGAGGCCTTAATATCCCTCAGTTTCCATAAGGACGGACAAAAGATGTCATGCAAGTTCTTTTCCATAAGCACGTATGACTATATTCGGAATAGATGCCTACATTACATTGATGAACTGGAGCTAGTTTTGTGTCGCCCTAGGTTATGACTGTTACATGATGAACCGCATCCGGCATAATTCTCCATCACCGATCCATTGCCTACGAGCTTTCCATATATTGTTCTTCGCTTATTTACTTTCCCGTTACTACTGCTATCATCACTATAAAATACCAAAAACATTACTTTTACTATTGTTACCTTTTGCTACCGTTACCACTACTATCATATTACTTTGCTACTAAATACTTTGCTGCAGATACTAAGTTTCCAGGTGTGGTTGAATTGACAACTCAGCTTCTAATACTTGAGAATATTCTTTGGCTCCCCTTGTGTCGAATCAATAAATTTGGGTTGAATACTCTACCCTCGAAAACAATTGCGATCCCCTATACTTGTGGGTTATCAAGACTATTTTCTAGCGCCGTTGCCGGGGAGCATAGCTCTATTCTTTGAGTCACTTGGGATTTATATCTGCTTATCATTATAAAGAACTTGAAAGATCCAAGAACAAAGATCTATCCCTCAACTACGAGGGGAGGTAAGGAACTGCCATCTAGCTCTGCACTTGATTCACCTTCTGTTTTGAGTAAGCTTGCGACACCTAAACCTACTTCTGCTATTCGGTCTGATATGTCGCACGGTATTGATGATGCCACTTCTGCTATACATGATACTTATGATGAAACTACTTCTATGCTTGATACTACTGTGCCACTTGGTGAATTTCTTGATGAACAACTTGCTAGGGCAAGAGAGATTGAAAATATTGAATCTGATAATACTGATGAAATTGATGATGAAGACTTGCCTGTTATTCCTGAGGGTTATATTTTTGATAAAGAAGCTTCTTTAGCTATTTTAGCTTGCAAGGATAGACACGAACTTAAGAGGTTATTAGATAAATGGAATAAGCAATCTCTAAATGCTAGGATGAAACCTGACCCTGCATTTGCTACTTCACCTATCTGTGTTACTGATAAGGATTATGAATTCTCTGTTGATCCTGATATAATAACTTTGGTTGAATCTGATCCTTTTCATGGCTATGAATCTGAAACTGTTGTGGCACATCTTACTGAACTAAATGATATAGCCACCCTATTCACTACTGATGAGAGAACTCGTTACTTTTATATCCTTAAAATATTTCCGTTCTCATTAAAGGGTGATGCTAATATGTGGTTTAATTTCCTTGATCCTGGTTGTGTGCATGATACGTCCATTTTGCATCATGCTTTTATATCAATATTTATTGCATTATGGGCTATTATTACACATTATGTCACAATACTTATGTCTGTTCTCTCTTATTTTACAAGGTTTACATAAAGAGGGAGAATGCCGGCACCTAGGATTCTGGCTGGAAAAGGAGCAAATATTAGAGACCTATTCTGCACAGCTCCAAAAGTCCTGAAACTTCACAGATGATGTTTTCCAAATATATAAAATACATTGAGTGCAAGAACTTCACCAGGGGGGCCACACCCTGCCCACGAGGGTGTGGGGCGCGCCCTACCCCCTTGGGCGCGCCCCCTACCTCGTGGGCCCCCTGGTGGCCCTTCGGTGACCATTTTCTGCTATATGGACTCTTTCGATGGAAAAATAATCATAAGCCATCTTCTCGGACGAAACTCCACCGCCACGAGGCGGAACCTTGGTGGAACCAATCTAGGGTTCTGGCGGGGCTGTTTTGCCGGGGAAACTTCCTTCACGGAGGGGGAAATCATCGCCATCGTCATCACCAACGCTCCTCTCATCGGGAGAGGGCAATCTCCATCAACATCTTCATCAGCACCATCTCATCTCAAAACCCTAGTTCATCTCGTGTACCCAATTCTTGTCTCCAAGTCCGGGATTGGTGCTAGTAGGTTGCTAGTAGTGTTAATTACTCCTTGTAGTTGATGCTAGTTGGTTTAATTGGTGGAAGATCATATGTTCAGATCCTATATGCACATTAATACCCCTCTGATTATGAACATGTTTATGCTTTGTGAGTAGTTACTTTTGTTCCTGAGGACATGGGAGAAGTCTTGCTATTAGTAGTCGTGTGAATTTGGTATTCGTTCGATATTTTGATGAGATGTATGTTGTCTCTCCTCTAGTGGTGTTATGTGAACGTCGACTACATGACACTTCACCATTGTTTGGGCCTAGAGGAAGGCATTGGGAAGTAATGAGTAGATGATGGGTTGCTAGAGTGACAGAAGCTTAAACCCTAGTTTATGCGTTGCTTCGTAAGGGGCTGATTTGGATCCATATGTTTCATGCTATGGTTAGGTTTACCTTAATACTTTTGTTGTATTTGCAGATGCTTGAAATAGATGTTAATCATAAGTGGGATGCTTGTCCAAGTAAGGGCAGCACCCAAGCACCGGTCCACCCACATACCAAATTATCAAAGTACCGAACGTGAATCATATGAGCGTGATGAAAACTAGCTTGGTGATATTCCCATGTGTCCTCGGGAGCACTTTACATCATATAAGAGTTTGTCCAGGCTTGTCCTTTGCTACAAAAAGGATTGGGCCACCTTGCTGCACCTTATTTAGTTTTGTCACTTGTTTCTCATTACAAATTATCTTATCACAAAACTATCTGTTACCACTTATTTCAGTACTTATAGAGAATACCTTGCTGGAAACTGCTTATCATTTCCTTCTGCTCCTCGTTGGGTTCAACACTCTTACTTATCGAAAGGACTACAATAGATCCCCTATACTTGTGGGTCATCAAGACTCTTTTCTGGCGCTGTTGCCGGGGAGTGAAGCGCCTTTGGTAGGTGGAATTTGGTAAGGAAAAATTTATATAGTGTGCTGAAATTTACTGTCACTTGTTACTATGTAAAGTAATCCTCTAAGGGGATTGTTCGGGGTATCTTCACCCCGACCAGTAGAGCAAAGAGTTGCTCCTCAACCTACTGAACCTACTGAAAATGAAAACGCTTGCTTTGAAATTCCTTTGGGTATGGTAGAAAAACTGCTAGCTAATCCATTTTAGGAGATTGAACAAAACATCCTGATGAGCATCTAATATATGTGGATGAAGTTTGTGGATTATTTAAGCTTGCAGGTGTACCCGGAGATGTTGTTAAGAAGAAGGTCTTCCCTTTATCTTTGAGGGGAGATGCATCGACATGGTATAGGCTATGTGATGATATGGAGTCTTGGAACTACAAACAATTGAAATTGGAATTTCATCAAAAGTTTTATCCTATGCATCTTGTTCATCGTGATCGCAATTATATATATAATTTTTGGGCTCGCGAAGGAGAAAGCATCGCTCAAGCTTGGGGGAGGCTTAAACCAATGTTATATTCATGCCCCAATCATGAGCTCTCAAGAGAAATGATTATTCAAAAAATTTATGCTCGGCTTTCGTGTAACAATCGCACCATGCTTGATACTTCTTGTGCTGGCTCTTTTATGATGAAGACTATTGAATTCAAATGGGATTTATTGGAAAGAATTAAACGCAACTCCGAAGATTGGGACCTCGACAATGGTAAGGAGTCAGGTATGACACCTAGTTTTGATTGTGTTAAATCTTTTATGGATACCGATATTTTTCGTAAATTTAGCACTAAATATGGACTTGACTCTGAGATAGTAGCTTCTTTCTGTGAATCTTTTGCTGCTTATGTTGATCTCCCCAAGGAGAAGTGGTTTAAATATCATCCTCCCATAGAAGTAAAAGTAGTTGCACCTATTAAAGTTGAGGAAAAGACTATTACTTATAATGATCCTATTGTTCCTACTTCTTATGTTGAGAAACTGCCTTTCCCTGTTAGGATAAAGGATCATGCTAAAGCTTCAACTGTGGTTCATAAAAGAAATATTAAAACATATACACCTCATGAGCAAGTTAAAGTTGAACCTAATATTGCTATTGTTAAAGATCTCTTGTCTGATAATATAGATGGGCATGTTATTTATTTCTGTAATGAAACTGCTAGAATTGCTAAACCCCGTGATACAGATAAACCTAGATCTGTGGTAGGCATGCCTGTTATTTCTGTTAAAATAGGAGATCATTGTTATCATGGCTGGTGTGATATGGGTGCTAGTGCTAGTGCAATACCTATTGAGTTATACAAATAAATTATGCATGACATTGCACCCGCTGAGTTAGAAGATATTGATGTCACAATTAAACTTGCTAATAGAGATACTATTTCACCAATGGGAATTGTTAGAGATGTTGAAGTCTTGTGTGGGAAAACTAAATATCCTGCTAATTTTTTTGTTCTTGGTTCCCCACAAGATAGTTTTTGTCCCATTATGTTTGGTAGACCCTTCTTAAATACTGTTAATGCTACCATAGATTGCAAAAGGGATGCTGTTACTGTCGGTTTAGATGATATGACTCATGAATTTAATTTTTCTAAATTTAGTAGACAACACCGTGAAGAAGAATTATCTAGTAAGGATGAAACTATTGGTCTTGCTTCTATTGCCGTACCTCCTAGTGATCCCTTTGAACAATATTTGCTAGACCATGAAAATGATTTTTTATGAATGAAAGAAGGGAATTAGATGAAGTATTCTTTAAATAGGAACCTATGCTGAAAAACAATTTACCTGCTGAAATCCTAGGGGATCCTCCTCCACCCAAGGGTGATCCCGTGTTTGAGCTTAAACCGTTACCTGATACTCTTAAATATGCTTATCTTGATGAGAAAAAGATATACCCTGTTATTATTAGTGCTAACCTTTCAGAACATGAAGAAGAGAGATTATTAAAAACTCTGAAGAAGCATCGTGCTGCTATTGGGTATACTCTTGATGATCTTAAGGGCATTAGTACCACTCTATGTCAACATAAAATTAATTTGGAAGAAGATGCTAAACCAGTTCGTGATCATCAACGCGGTCTGAATCCTAAAATGAAAGAAGTGGTAAGAAAGGAGATACTAAAGCTCCTTGAGGCAGGTATAATTTATCCCGTTGCTGATAGTAAGTGGGTAAGTCATGTCCATTGTGTCCCTAAGAAGGGAGGTATTACTATTGTTCCTAATGATAAAGATGAATTGATCCCTCAAAGAATTATCAATGGTTATAGGATGGTAATTGATTTCCGCAAGTTAAATAAGGCTACTAAAAAGGATCATTACCCCTTACCTTTTATCGATCAAATGCTAGAAAGATTGTCTAAACATACTCATTTTTTCTTTCTAGATGGTTATTCTGGTTTCTCTCAAATACCTGTGTCAGCCAAAGATCAATCAAAGACTACTTTTACATGCCCTTTTGGTAGTTTTGCTTATAGACGTATGCCTTTTGGTTTATGTAATGCACCTGCTACCTTTCAAAGATGCATGATGGCTATATTCTGTGACTTTTGTGAAAAGATTTGTGAGGTTTTCATGGACGACTTTTCCGTCTATGGATCTTCTTTTGATGATTGCTTGAGCAACCTTGCTCGAGTTTTGCAGAGATGTGAAGAAACTAATCTTGTCTTGAATTGGGAAAAGTGCCACTTTATGGTTAATGAAGGTATTGTCTTGGGGCATAAAGTTTCTGAAAGAGGTATTGAAGTTGATAAAGCCAAGGTTGATGCTATTGAAAAGATGCCATGTCCCAAGGACATCAAAGGTATAAGAAGTTTCCTTGGTCATGCCGGTTTTTATAGGAGGTTCATCAAGGACTTCTCAAAAATCTCTCGACCTCTGACTAATTTATTACAAAAAGATATACCATTTGTCTTTGATGATGATTGTGCAGAAGCATTTGAAATACTTAAGAAAGCATTGATCTCTTCACCTATTGTTCAGCCACCTGATTGGAATTTACCCTTTGAAATTATGTGTGATGCTAGTGATTATGCTGTAGGTGTTGTTCTAGGATAAAGAGTTGATAAGAAACTAAATGTTATTCAATATGCTAGTAAAACTCTAGACAATGCTCAAAGAAATTATGCTACTACTGAAAAAGAATTATTAGCAGTTGTATTTGCCTATGATAAGTTTAGACCTTATATTGTTGATTCTAAAGTAACTATTCACACTGATCATGCTGCTATTAAATATCTTATGGAAAAGAAAGATGCTAAACCTAGACTTATTAGATGGGTTCTCTTGCTACAAGAATTTGATTTACATATTGTTGATAGAAAAGGAGCTGAGAATCTTGTTGCAGACAACTTGTCTAGGTTAGAAAATGTGCTTGATGACCCACTACTATTGATGATAGCTTTCCTGATGAGCAACTAAGTGTCATAAATACTTCTCCTACTGCTCCATGGTATGCTGATTATGCTAATTACATTGTTGCTAAGTTTATACCACCTAGTTTCACATACCAGCAAAAGAAAAAGTTCTTTTATGATTTGAGGCATTACTTTTGGGATGACCCACATCTTTATAAAGGAGTATATGGTGTTATTAGACGTTGTGTACCTGAGCATGAACAGGAATGAATCCTAGGCAAGTGTCATTCCGAAGCTTATGGAGGACACCAAGCTGGAGATAGAACTGCACATAAGGTACTGCAATTTGGTTTTTATTGGCCTACTCTCTTCAAGGATGCCCGTAAGTTTGTCTTATCTTGTGATGAATGTCAAAGAATTGGTAATATTAGTAGACGTCAAGAAATGCCTATGAATTATTCACTTATTATTGAACCATTTGATGTTTGGGGCTTTGACTATATGGGACCTTTTCCTTCCTCTAATGGTTATACACATATTTTAGTTGTTGTTGATTACGTTACTAAGTGGGTAGAAGCTATTCCAACTAGTAGTGCTGATCATAACACTTCTATTAAAATGCTTAAAGAAGTTATTTTTCCAAGGTTTGGAGTCCCTAGATATTTAATGGCTGATGGTGGTTCACATTTTATTCATGGTGCTTTCCGTAAAATGCTTGCTAAATATGATGTTAATCATAGAATTGCATCTCCTTATCACCCTCAGTCTAGTGGTCAAGTAGAATTGAGTAATAGAGAACTCAAATTAATTTTGCAAAAGACTGTTAATAGGTCCAGAAAGAATTGGTCCAAGAAACTTGATGATGCATTATGGGCTATAGAACTGCATATAAAAATCCTATGGGTATGTCTCCATACAAAATGGTCTATGGAAAAGCATGTCACTTACCTCTCGAACTAGAACACAAGGCTTATTGGGCTATTAAAGAACTTAATTATGATTTTAAACTTGCCGGTGAGAAGAGGTTATTTGATATTAGCTCACTTGATGAATGGAGAACCAAAGCCTACGAAAATGCCAAGTTGTTTAAAGAAAAAGTTAAAAGGTGGCATGATAATGTCTCCATACAATATGGTCTATGGAAAAGCATGTCACTTACCTCTCGAACTAGAACACAAGGCTTATTGGGCTATTAAAGAACTTAATTATGATTTTAAACTTGCCGGTGAGAAGAGGTTATTTGATATTAGCTCACTTGATGAATGGAGAACCAAAGCCTACGAAAATGCCAAGTTGTTTAAAGAAAAAGTTAAAAGGTGGCATGATAAAAGAATACAAAAGCGTGAGTTTAATGTAGGTGATTATGTATTGCTATACAACTCTCGTTTAAGATTTTTTGCATTAAAACTTCTCTCTAAATGGGAGGCTCCTTACGTTATCGAGGAGGTCTACCGTTCCGGTGCCATAAAAATCAACAACTTCGAAGGCACAAATCCAAAGGTGGTGAACGGTCAAAGAATCAAACACTATATCTCAGGTAATCCTATAAATGTTGAAACCAATGTTATTGAAACCGTAACCTCGGAGGAGTACATAAAGGACACTTTCCGGAACGTTTCAGACTCCGAAAAGGAATAGGTATATGGAACGGTAAGTAAACCGACTCCAAAACAGTTTTTAAGGCAATATTTCTCCGTTTTGGAATATTTAGAAAAATAGAAAAATAAGCAGCAGTCCGGGAAGGACACGAGGGCTCCACGAGGGTGGAGGGTGCGCCCCCCTACCTCGTGTGCTCTCCGGACTCCGTTTTCATACACGACACGTATTTTGGTCGGTAAAAATTCATTATATAATCTCCCGGGGGTTTTGACTCCCGTATCACGCAAATATCTCTTGTCTTTGTTTTGAGTTGTCCTGCTGCAGATAGAGCAACATGTCGTCCCAGGATTCGGAAGGAGAAAGCTATGTGGATGATTACCTCGCAGATCCTAAGGTCTATGGGGATGTGGAGCACTGTGGTTGGACTACGGAAGAAGAAGATTACTATGAACCCAAGGGAAAGGAGGAGACGAGCTCAGATGAAGATGAAGTCCCACTACCTCAACCTGGGGACATGCATGTGGAGTTCAAAAAGTCAAGCTTCCCGGATAGGGTAAAGAAACCTAAGATCGAGTTTATCCCTTTTCGCCTCTTGCAGGAGAACAGGCAGGAACTATGCAAAAAGATACTGAGCTTGGAGCAGGAGATCGAGGACCTAAGGGACCAAAATTCTGTCCTCAAACGCAAATTAAGGAAGAAGCCCATGCCATCAACAAAATCACCACCGTCTCCACCAACAAAGAAGAATTGAGTATCTGGTATGGGCACTCCACTTGGCAACTGCCAAGCTTGGGGGAGTGCTCCGGTATCGTATCACCATCACTTTTATCTTTACTGTTTTTCTTAGTTCGATCCTTTTGGTAATATCTTGATCTAGCACTACAGGAATCAGCTACTTTGCCATCTGCCACGGCAGACGGCAAAGGCATGGATGGCTGACGGCAAAGGTCTTTGCCGTCCGCCGTGGACGGCAAAAGGTGACGGCAAAGTAAGGTTCGACAAAGAGGTACTTTGCCGTCTGCTTCGGGCGGCTGACGGCAAAGGAGCCTTTGCCATCAGCAGCGGACGGCAAAGAGTGCAGACGGCAATAAATGCGCTGTTACTCCGTTAGGTTGTTAACGGCAGGCCTTTGCCGTCCGCCGCTGACGGCAAACTTCGGAAGGCCTTTGCCGTCCGCCGAGTGATGTCAGCCGACATCACTACACGGCAGGCCTTTGCCGTCCGCCACTGTAGGCAAAGTTTTTAATCTTTGTCGTCCGCCGCCGACGGCAAAGCCTTTGTCGTCAGCCACTGTAGGCAAACTGACCAAATTGGTTAGCCTCCCAAGAAGCACAGTTGCCTGCCATGTGACCTCTTTGCCGTCCGCTGCTGATGGCAAAGAGCCCTTTGCCATCGGTGGCAGACGGCAAAGAGCCTGCATATTGTCCCTTTTTTGTGTTTTTTCTTAATCCAACAATTTTCACAGCAAATATATATGACATATATAGATATATTTAACAGCAAACATTTCACATATCCAGCACATAATTCCATATACATATGACATAGCAAAGTTTCATCAACATAGCAAGTTCCATCAAGTTCCATCCATACACATTGTTCCATATACATATTACATAGCAAAGTTTCATCAACATAGCAAGTTTTATCATAGCAAGCTAGATACAATGCAAAGTTTTAGCAAAGAAAAAGCAAGCACTCCATCATAGCAAGCTAGCTTCCATGAAGTGAGTGAAATCTGCAAAATGGTAAATAAGAAAGTTATAAATAGGTGAATAGAACAAGAAGAAGACTAGAACAAGAAGTATATGTCATTTATGACCTAACTTAGGTGGAATGGATCATTTATGAGCTAACTTAGGTGGAATGGATCATTTATGAGCTAACTAAGTTGAAATGGGTTGTTTATGAGCTAACTTAGTTGAAATAGATCATTTATGAGCTAACTTAGTTGAAATGGGACGTTTATGAGCTAACTAAGGTGAAGGGCATCGTTTTTGAGCTAACTAAGGTGAAATGGATCGTTTTTTAGCTAACTAAGGTGAAATGGATCGTTTTTGAGCTAACTAAGGTGAAATGGATCGTTTTTGAGCTAACTTAGTTGAAATGGGTCGTTTATGAGCTAACAAAGGTGAAATGCCACGTTTTTGAGCTAACTAAGGTGAAATGGATCGTTTTTGAGCTAACTTAGGTGAAATGGATCATTTAAGAGCTAATTTAGGTGAAATGGATCGTTTTAGCTAACTTAGGTGAAATGGATCGTTTAGGAGCTACTCTAGGTAAATTGGGTCATTTTAGAGCTAACTTGGATAAACTGGATCATTTATAAGCTAACCTAGGTAAGATGGGTCATTTTGGAGCTAACCTAGGTGAAATGGGTCATTTTGGAGCTAACCTAGGTGAAATGGGTCATTTTAAAGCTAATGTAGGTAAAATGGATCATTTAGGAGCTAATCTACGTAAAATGGGTCATTTTAGAGCTAACTTGGATAAATTGGATCACTTATAAGCTAACTAAGGTAAAATGAGTCATTTTAGAGCTAACTTAGGTAAAATGGATCGTTTATGAGCTAACTAAGTTAATTATGCAATTTTTGACATAAGTAAGCTAAGTACATATCGTTTTAGAGCTAACTTAGGTAAAATGGATGGTTTAGGAGCTAATCTACATAAAATGGGTCATTTTAGAGCTAACTTGGATAAATGGGATCACTTGTAAGCTAACTAAGGTAAAATGAGTCATTTTAGAGCTAACTTAGGTAGAATGGATGGTTTATGAGGTCAGTAAGCTTATTAAGTCATTTTGGAGGAAAAGAAGCTAACTCTAGGTCATTATGGTAAGCATATTGGAGGAAATAAAGCTAAGTCTAGGTCTTTATGCATTTGTTAAGCAAAACACTAGAGAAACTTACCGTGATCACGGAGATGTAGGAGCGGGCTGGCTCGCGCCGGTAGCTGGAGAAGGATCGTGCGATGCGTTTCTGGAGTTAAGCTGCACCAAAGATCATTTCCAATGTCTCATTAGCATTATGACACTCAAATGTTAAGACTAGCAAGTAATGTCCATTCAAATTGAACTCACCGTGCTCCCAGGAGCAATCACTGGCATCGGTGGAGCGGTCTGACCGGACTTCTCGCACACAGACTGCACATTTGGTTTTGACAAAACAGTCATACTAGTTAGTAATGAGACTCAAATGTTAAGACAAGCAAGTAATCTGCAGAAGAAACTTACCACAAGGAGCTCGTACATGGCCCTTGCCTGCATGTCATTCCGTGCCCTCTCCTCCTCCAACATCTTTGTCGTCCTCTCGTCCAACTCCCGCTGCCTCTCCGCCGCCTCCGCCAGAAGTTTCTCCATTCTATCTCTCTCACTCTGTATAGCAACCTGCAACACCACTCACATGACCATTTGTAATCATTGATGGAAGCGCACAAAATGTAATGGAGAAAGATAGCTGAGTACGTATAACTAACCTTGAAGGCGAGTTGGACTGGCCGTTCACGAGGCCTTATCTCAGGAGCGGAGCTCGACTGGCGCGCCTTGATCTCCGGGAGAGTGCTAGGACAACGGATAAGTCCATCTCCCATGGCTATGGAGCCATGGGACCTCCCGCCACCAGATATCATCAGCAGCTCTGTATCAATGGGACCCTGGCTCGGGTTAAAGTCCTCCCCTTTCCTCGCCTTCCCCTGATCTCTATATTGCACGAGCTTGTCGTGGGCGGAGATGTTGGTGAAGTTCTTTGGATCATCGAGGTCAGACGCAGAGAATGCCTTGACTTTCTTGTAAGGGCCAGTGTGGGCCATGGCATACAGGTCGTACAACTCTGGCACCTTATCCGCCTTATTGTAGCGTGCCTGAAAGAGAGAAACGTAGTAAATTAGTAATTAAAGGGCTAAAGCTAGCATGATGAATGAATTGCATGAATCATGAAGCAAACCACATACCCAGTTCCGCCCGTACTGAAATAAGTTGGAGCTGCCTTGGTGGTGTGGCACACCTTCCATTTGGGCACGTTTGTCCTTGGCATCTTTGTGGGTGGCCAGCCAATCTTTTGAGCACCACACATTGACCACCACCTCCCAACAATCCATCCGATCCGCACACCATCTCGGAGGGGCCTAAGTTAGCAAATAGAAACTTGAGCGCTACGGCTATGAATTACTAAATGAAGGAAGTAAGTACAAGGCCTTAAGAAATACCTTCATGTACTTCTCCTTACTCAAGAACTTATCGCGGCACTCCTGCTTGGGCTTCTTGATACCACGCCCGGCGTAGTAGTCTCGAACAGCCTGCACCCGAACCTCATGCCGTAAGTTCTGAAGTAGGCGCTTGCACTCCTTGTGGATAACATGATCCGCCTCCTCCTCGTATCCCTCCTCACACCTATAGAATGTCTGCCATCAAATGAGACAATATTGATTAGTACAATTAATAACTAGCTAGTTGAAGATTTTTAATTGTGTAAAGGAGCAATTACCTAGAACTTTCTGATCACGACGTCTGCCCTCGTCTTGCACAAGACACCATCGATAATCTCACCCGGCGGGGCCGGGGCAGCCAAGTAGTGCTCCCAAGTCAATCCAACCTCTGGAAGCCGACCCTCACCAGGCAACGTGACAAACCCCGGGAAGTTTTGCCGAATCGAAACTCCAAGGACGGAGTTGGGCCGGTGGACACTTTCATGGTGGTCCCAACCCCTGCAGCATGACAAGGCCAACACATCAGTTATTTGAAGAAACGTGAATGCAGAAGGTACAAAAAGATTAAATGCACTTACCTCTCCCCATCAGGGAAAATCAACCACCTCTGCTCGCGGGTCGCCGGCACGGACGGGAGCCATGTAGCACCATGCTGGTAGACGTTGCCCCCCTCCTCCCCTCCTCATCAGTCGGCTCCCAGCCATCATCAGCATGGCCACTCGGCTCCCCGCCATCATCAGCGTGGCCACTCGGCTCCTCAGGCTGACCCGACCAGGTACCCCATCCAGACGTGTGCTCCTCCGGGGTCTCGTGGGCCCAAGTCTCGTGGGTCGAAGGCCCGTCGACCCGAGGCTCGTGGGCCGAAGACCCGTGGACCGGAGGCTCGTGGACCGGAGTCCGTGCAACCTCCTCCTCAGACGAGTCCACCCTAGCAGTCACGTGCTCGGGTGAAACAGCTGGGGGCGGCAGCGAGGAAGGCGCCGTAAGAGTCACCCTACCTCCTCTCCCGCGACCACGTGCTCCACCTCCTCTCTTCTTCTTACCTCGTCCCCTGCTGGGCACCGCGGTCGACGAAGAAGGGCCCGGCGGTGTCGCCATATTGTCCAGCAACACTCGACGGAGAGGTGCGTGTGGAATGGAAGACCTCGCATCACGCGCCGACGAAGAAGGGGCCTCGGCGCGCTCCCGACTAGCGCCCACCATCTTTCAACACCTGCCATGACAAAGAATAAACGAAATTAGTACAACATAAAAAAAAGTACCGACATGAATAATAATATGTATATCACTTAAGTGTATCATCATCAAGTACAACATAAAAAAATTGAATACCTGACACTACTAATAATCTCGATCAGTATCATCAATAAATGCATAATCATCATCATCACTATAATCAACGATGGGCTCATAGGGTTCATTGGCATCAACATGTGCAAGGCCACCTTGACGTAATCGGTCAAGCATTGACAGGTCATCCACAGCAGTAACCTCTTCTTTTTCCGACTCTTCTTGTTCCTCCTCTGGGGTGATGTCGGATTCATTATCGCTGTCTACTTCAATGTTTTGGGGTGAAGTATAGCGGTTCTTGAAACGCTATTTGGAAAGACGTGTCTCTTGGAAGAATTCTCCTTCATATGTGTCTGGGTTAATGTGAGGTTCATAATCCTCTTCCTTTGGGGGAGAAAGTCTAGCACGTGGCGGCACTTCATAAACGACATCCCAACCTTTCAGATTTGGATTAGTTTGGCAGGCCCACGGTAGATAGAATACTTGGGTCGCCTGTTAAGCCGTAATATAGACATCAGGAACATCTAAATGGGTGCTTTGGTTGATTTCAACTAGCCCTATATGTTCATGAGTCCTTCTAGTCTCCTTCGGCTGAAACCAATAACATTTGAAGACTACGACATTCGGTGGGTTTTCACCATAGAACAGAAGTTCATAAATTGCTTCAACTCTCCCATAATACTCGGTACCTCCTCCGCCGATAGAAGATACACAACAATTTGTAGAATTTCGGTCGGCCATAGATAGCTCTTTGCCATAGGTACGAAAGCGATACCCGTTGATGTCGTACTTGTCAAATGAATGGACCTTATAGTCAAAACCATTAGCGACTTGTCTCAATTCGGCATCCATAGACTCTGAATTAGCCTACAAGTTTAATATGAAAGGATTGTTGCATTATGCACAAATTAGCGAATGAAATGAAATTGTCTAATAGAAATTACCGTTTGTTTGAACCAAGAGATGAAACCGGGATAGCCGCCTCCTTGCTTTGCGAGAAGCTCACACTCTTCGACGGAATCCTTTTGGATCTCCGCTCGATACGAGAATATGGCGACATATCGACTGTATGACATATGCAGGAATAAGAGCAGTTCAAAGGAAATAGAAGTTGCGAAACAATGTACCGAGAACTTACTCGATGTACGGCCGCACTTCTATCAGGTTGTTGAAGATATACAACGAAATGGTCCACCATTCTTCGTTATCCAAAGATACTGGATGTGAAACACTAGCTGGTGCGAGATTCCCTTTGAATAGGCTGAGGTTGGATCCACTCTTTTTAGGCTCGTCAGCATTGTACCGAGGCTTCGGATTATGCAAATGACGATTTTTGGCTTCGTAGTGCGCTGTTACGAAGTTTGCCGCCTCCTCTGTGATGAATGCCTCAGCCATTGATGCTTCACTTCTACGTTTATTTTTACATTTTTCTCGAAGCGTCTTCTGCATCCTCTCAGTTGGGTAGCACCAACGATTTTGCACGGGCCCCCCCAATCTTGCCTCGGTCGGGAGATGCAAAATCAAATGCTGCATTGGATTAAAGAAGCCCGGTGGAAAGGTCTTCTCTAACTTGCAGATCAACTCCGGCGCCAACTCTTCCATTTCTTCTAGCACGCCAGGCGATAGTTCTTTCGCACAAAGAACACGGAAGAAATAGCTGAGTTCTGCCAGTACTAGCCATTCATCCTTAGGGATGAAGCCACGCAACATCACCAGCATTACCCGCTCAATCCATATGTGCCAATCATGACTCTTCAGACCAAATATCTTCAGTTTATCAAGATTCGCTCCCCTCTTTAGATTCGCTGCATACCCATTGGGGAACATCAACTGCTGTTGCACCCACAAGAGAATTTCCCTCATAGCTGGCCTTCCAAGATTGAACCATGCCTTTGGCTTCGTCCAGTTCTGCTTTCCTTTCAGTTCTTTCATGTTTTGTAACGGCCTATCACATAGCGCCTCCAGATCGACTCTAGCCTTAGTATTATCCTTTGACTTCCCATCTATGCCGAACAATGTACCAAAAAGTGCCTCGGCGATATTCTTCTCAGTGTGCATCACGTCGATGTTGTGTGGGCAAAGGAGGTCTTTGAAGTAAGGCAGATCCCATAAGCATGTTTTGTGAGTCCACGCGTGCTTAGTATTATACCCCTTGAAGTACCCTGGACATTGTGGATCTGGCTCGAGAGCGTTTAACTGATCCAGGGTCTGTTGGCCGGTCAATGCAGGTGGTGCAGAGTTTTTGACAACTCTACCCCTGATGAAGTTCTTCTTGTCTTTCCTGAACTTATGGCGAGGATCCAGGAACTGTCTATGCATGTCGAAGCAAGAAAACTTGCGACCGGCCTGAAGCCAACGAAACTCAAGAGCTCCCTTGCATGTGGGGCACGGGAACCTTCCATGCACACACCAGCCAACGAATAGCGCATACGCCGGCAAGTCATGCGTCGAGTACATGTACCAGACACGCATTATGAAGTTCCGTTTGCTAAAAGCGTCGTATGTCTTGAACCCATTATCCCAGGCTTCTTGCAATTCGTCCTTAAGCGGCTACATGTACACATTCATATTTTTCCCCGGGTAGTTGGGTCCTGGAATTATCAACGTCAGGAAAATGTTCTTTCCTTGCATAATCTGTCCGGGGGGGAGATTGAGTGGAAAGACAAATACGAGCCAACAACTGTATTGGGCTGCCGTCATACCAAACACACCGAACCCATCCGTGCTGATGCCGACTCGAGGATGCCTCGGATCTGCCGCTTTGTCAGCATATAATTCATCAAACTTTTTCCACGCAACACCATCCGATGTGTGTACCATCATCAGATTCCCATCTGCATCTAGTTCGGTTCTTTTGCCTGTTTTGTGCCATGTCATCTGTCTGGCCGTCTCTTCGACCATGAGAAGACGTTGAAGTCTTGGTACGATTGGCATATACCGAAGAACACTAACGGGGATTTTGGTCTGTGTCTTCTCACCCATACCGTTGTCTACCACAATATACCTGGAAGACTTGCAAATGGGACAATAGTTCAAGTCCGCATAGTCAAGCCTAAATAAGGCACATCCTTTCTCACAGGCATGTATCTTCTCATAGGGCATCTTCAGTGCACGGAGGATTTTGTCCGACTGGTACAGGTTTGCAGGCATTACATGGCCTTTGGGTAGAAAACGTTCAAATACTGTCCTAATTGCGTCATAGCATTCTCTGCCCAAGTTGAACTGAGCCTTCAGAGCCATTACTTGTGAGATGGCATCCAACTGACAAAGCTCAGTGTGCTCGTGGAGCGGACGTTTTGAAGACTCCAACATTTCATTGAAGGCCATTGCAGATTCCTCCATCTCCTCGTCCGAATCCCGAGCATCATCATAGTCTTGCACCATGTTTTCCATCCCGGTACCATGCTCATCGGTGCGACGACGATCCACCTCAGCTCGGTCACGTTGGGCAGACTCACCATGAAATGTCCACACCGTATAATCGGGCGTAAAACCACTCTTATGCAGGTGTTTGCCCATTTTAGCCTCTGTCTTATTTTCCCAACTGCCGCACCGGAAACAGGGGCACCAGGTTTTCTTTTGGCCATTTGCAAATGCGGCTTGCACAAACCCCTTGGTTTTTGTGAACCATTAGCGCTCCATTTGTTCTGACCAGTGTGACCGGTATACATCCATGCACGGTCACTCATCTTGACTTTCAGAGCTACTGGACACACAATAATTATATATGTAATTCACCATGTATATATTCATCAGTTGATCTACTTTGTCAATTTTATTACGTCCATGCAACCTACACTCTAATAGGTAATGATAGGTCCTAATCCCACCCGTGTATGTGTAGATTGGGTTCATTTTCCCATGCTATGCTCCCGATCCGACGCAAAATTTCGGCAGCAACTCCCCGCTGTTCTCCTGATACACGTCTCTGCAATAAACAGAGAGGATGTGTACCCGGAGAACAACAGGGGAGGCACTGACGAAATTTATGCGTCGAATCCGGAGCAAAGCATATGGGAAAACGAACCCAATCTACACATACTCAGGCTGTCCATGGATAGCGTTGGACAATTCGAAAGAATCAAGGTTATAAATATGCAAATGCATGCATATTTATAACTATGACGCTTTTGAACGGGAGACACATATTGGTTACGCATACTGATGATTCAAGACACATATATAGCTAGCTATCAAGTTTCATCGGAATAGAGCAAATAATTAATGGGGGAGGAGGACATGTCATTTGTGCTCACCCACTAATGAAGGGGCAGAGCTCGTCAGACGCACGGCGAGGTCGTCGAACACCAAACCTCACAGTGATGAAACAACTGCACATTTAAAACTACCCGGTCAACACAATTATATATGATGTTTTTCATAACAAAATCGAAGAATATATGACCTAACTAATAATTCACAAATATGTGCCCCCGTGGGCCTCTGGAAGGCCAAAGAACACCTTTTCGGGAGGTGTCGGGGGTCGGGGTGCCGTGTCGGTGTCGGGGTGCCGTGTCGGGGTCGGGGTGCTGTTTCGGGGTCGGGGGGTTGGGGTGTCGTGTCGAGGTCGGGGTGTCGGGGTCAGGGGGTCGGTTGTCGGGGTGTGGTGTCGGGGTCGGGGTGTCGGGGTGTGGTGTCGGGGTTGGGGGCTCAGGGGGTCAGGTGTCGGGGGGTCGGGGTCGGGGTCGGGTGTCGGGGTGTCGTGTCGGGGTCGGGGTGTGGTGTCAGGGTGTCGGGGATCGGGGTCGGGGTGTCGGGGTGGCGTGTCGGGGTCGGGGTGTCGGGGGTCGGGGTCGGGGTGTCGGGGGTTGGGGTCGGGGTGTCAGGCCGGGGTGTCGGGGTGGCGTGTCGGGATCGGGGTGTCGGGGGTCGGTGTCAGGGTCGGGGGTCAGGGGTCGGGGTCGGGGTGTCGGGCCCGGGTGTCGGGGGTGGCGTGTCGCAGTCGGGGTGTCGGTGGTCGGGGGTCGGGGTCGGGCTGTCGTGCCGGGGTGTCGGGGTGCCGTGTCGGGGTCTTCTTCTTCTTCTTCTTCTACTTCTTCTTCTACTTCTTTTCTTCTTCTTCTTCTTTTTTCATCCTTTTCCTACTTCTTTTCTTTTCTTCCTTTCTTCTTCTTCTACTTCTTTTCTTTTCTTCTTCTTCTACTTCTTCTACTACTTCTACTTCTTCTAAGTCTTTTCTAACACTAACACTAACACAATCTAGCACTAACAATTAAATAGCAAAAAAAATGAAAAAACAGAAGAAAAAAAGAAGTAGTCCCTCACCGGAGCAATGGGACGGGCGGCGGGGGCGGTGACAGGGGGGCGCCGGGCGGCGGGAGCAGTGGCGGGGGCGGCGCCGTGCGGCGGGTGGGGGGCGGGTGCGAGGGCGGCGCCTGGCGGCGGGGCGGGGGCGGCGGCGGGGGCAGGGGCGGCACCGGGCGGCGGGGGCGGCGGTGGGTGCGGGGCGTCGGGGAGGAGAGATGGAGAGAACAGAGAGTAACGGGCAGGGGGATGGGGCCATTAGTTAGGCCCTTCTTTGCCGTCCGCCTATCTTTGTCGTCCGCCATTATCTCCCTTTGCCGTCCGCTAGCGGACGGCAAAGAGGTGGGGCGTTAAGTTTTTCTAAACGGGCGGGGGGTGGGGGCCACCTCTCTCTTTGCCGTCAGCCAGCGGACGGCAAAGTTTCTTTGCCGTCTGCTGGCTGACGGCAAAGAGCCGGCTGATGGCAAAGGCCTGTTTTACCATCTGCCATTTCTTTGCCGTCCGCTTTTCGGTAGCTGATGGCAAAGAGCTTCTTTGTCGTCTGCTAGCCGACGACAAAGAGCTGGCAGATGGCAAAGTAGCTGATTCCAGTAGTGTAGTAGAATAAAAGTTCTTAGTATGATCTAGTTGTGAGTTTTGCTTTATTACCCCTCTATGTAATCGAGTCCGTGAGATATATAATAAAGATTAGTGTTGAGTCAAGGGCTTGATTATTTTGCCATGATCCTAAGTGAATAAAAGAAAAGAGAAAGAAACAAAAAGAAACAAAAATATCATGTGAGTCTTATGGAGAGTAATGAGCTCACATAGAAATAGTATGATGAATAAAAGTTGTTGAGAGTTGACAAACATAGTTTTGGTCATCGTTGCAATTAATAGGAAGTAATAAAGAAAGAGAGTTCTTCACATATAAATATACTATCTTGGACATCTTTTATGATTGTGAGCACTCATTAAAATATGACATGCTAAAGAGTTGACATTGGACAAGGAAGACAATGTAATGGGTTATGCTTTCTTACATCTGAGATAAATTATATTGTCTTGGATCCTCCAACATGTTGAGCTTGCCTTTCCCCCTCATGCTAGCCAAATTCATTGCACCAAGTAGAGATACTACTTGTGCTTCCAAACACCCTTAAACCAGTTTCGTCATGAGAGTCCACCATACCTACCTATGGGTTGAGTAGGATCCATCAAGTAAGTTGTCATCGATGCAAGCAATAAAAATTGCTCTCTAAATATGTATGATTGATTGGTGTGATAGAAATAATAAAAGCGACAGACTGCATAATAAAGGTCCATATCACAAGTGGCAATATAAAGTGACATTCTTTCGCATTAGGATTTTGTGCATCCAACCATAAAAGCGCATGACAACCTCTGCTTCCCTCTGCGAAGGGCCTATCTTTTACTTTTATCTCCCACACTGCAAAAGAGTCATGGTGATCTTCACCCTTCCTTTTTACATTTTATCCTTCGGCAAGCACAATATGTTGGAAAGATCCTGGTATATATGGCTAATTGGATGTGGGTTTTCATGAACTATTACTATTGACATTACCCTTGAGGTAAAACGTTGGGAGGCAAAACTATAATCCCCTAACTTTCTCTGTGTCCGATTAAAACTCCATGCCCATAAGTATTGCGTGAGTGTCAGCAATTGTGAAAGACTATATGATAGTTGAGTATGTGGACTTGCTGAAAAGCTCTTATACATTGACTCTTTCCTATGTTATGATAAATTGCAATTGCCTCAGTGACTGAGATTATAGTTTGTCAGTTTTCAATGAAGTTTACGATTCATACTTGATATTGTGATTGAATTATTACTCTAACATAAGATATCATATGACAAGAATTATATAAGTTGCTGCTCTAAGAATGATCATGATGCCCTCATGTCCGTATTTTATTTTTATCGACACCTTCATCTCTAAACATGTGGACATATTTTCCGATTTCGGCTTTTCGCTTGAGAACAAGCAGGTCTAAGCTTGGGGGAGTTGATACGTCCATTTTGCATCATGCTTTTATATCAATATTTATTGCATTATGGGCTGTTATTACACATTATGTCACAATACTTATGCCTATTCTCTCTTATTTTAGAAGGTTTACATAAAGAGGGAGAATGCCGGCAGCTGGGATTCTAGCTGGAAAAGGAGCAAATATTAGAGACGTATTCTGCACAGCTCCAAAAGTCCTGAAACTCACGGATGATGTTTTCCAAATATATAAAAAACATTGAGCGCAAGAACTTCACCAGGGGGGCCACACCCTGCCACGAGGGTGGGGGGCACGCCCTACCCCCTTGGGCGCGCCCCCTACCTCGTGGGCCCCCTAGTGGCCCTCCGGTGACCATCTTCTACTATATGGACTCTTTCGATGGAAAAATAATCATAAGCCATCTTCTCGGACGAAACTCCGCCACCACGAGGCGGAACCTTGGCGGAATCAATCTAGGGTTCTCGCGAGACTGTTCTACCGGGGAAACTTCCCTCCTGGAGGGGGAAATCATCGCCATCGTCATCACCAACGCTCTTCTCATTGTGAGAGGGCAATCTCCATCAACATCTTCATCACCACCATCTCATCTCAAAACCCTAGTTCTTCTCTTGTACCCAATTCTTGTCTCCAAGTCTGGGATTGGTGCTAGTAGGTTGCTAGTAGTGTTAATTACTCCTTGTAGTTGATGCTAGTTGGTTTAATTGGTGGAAGATCATATGTTCAGATCCTATATGCACATTAATACCCCTCTGATTATGAACATGTTTATGCTTTGTGAGTAGTTAGTTTTGTTCCTGAGGACATGGGAGAAGTCTTGCTATTAGTAGTCATGTGAATTTGGTATTCGTTCGATATTTTGATGAGATGTATGTTGTCTCTCCTCTAGTGGTGTTATGTGAACATTGACTACATGACACTTAACCATTGTTTGGGCCTAGAGGAAGGCATTGGGAAGTAATAAGTAGATGATGGGTTGCTAGAGTGACAGAAGCTTAAACCCTAGTTTATGCGTTGCTTCGTAAGGGGCTGATTTGGATCCATATGTTTCATGCTATGGTTAGGTTTACCTTAATACTTTTGTTGTATTTGCGGATGCTTGCAATAGAGGTTAATCATAAGTGGGATGCTTGTCCAAGTAAGAGCAGCACCCAAGCACCGGTCCACCCACATACCAAATTATCAAAGTACCGAACACAAATCATATGAGCGTGATGAAAACTAGCTTGCCGATATTCCCATGTGTCCTCGGGAGCGCTTTACATCATATAAGAGTTTGTCCAGGCTTGTCCTTTGCTACAAAAAGGATTGGGACACCTTGCTGCACCGTATTTACTTTTGTCACTTGTTGCTCATTACAAATTATCTTATCACAAAACTATCTGTTACCACTTATTTCAGTACTTGCAGAGAATACCTTGCTGGAAACCGCTTATCATTTCCTTCTGCTCCTCGTTGGGTTCGACACTCTTACTTATTGAAAGGACTACGATAGATCCCCTATACTTGTGGGTCATCAGCGCGTAGTCCCCAGGATATAATTTATTACTTCTCTGCTAAATATTTCCCTGCTCATATGAAACAAGCTGCTTTAAGGGATATATATAATTTTGTGCAAATTGAAGAAGAGAGTCTCCCACAAGCTTGGGGGAGGCTTCTCCAATTACTTAATGCTTTGCCTGATCATCCTCTTAAGAAAAATGAATACTTGATATCTTTTATAATGGACTAACCGATGCCTCCAGAGATTACCTGGATAGTTGTGCTGGTTCTGTTTTCAGGGAAAGAACACCGGATGAAGCTGAAATTCTATTGAATAATATGTTGACAAATGAAAATAATTGGACACCTCCGGAGCCAATTCCTGAGCCTATTCCTAAACCAACTCCGAAGAAGAGGGGTATTCTATTTCTCAGTCTTGAGGATATGCAAGAGGCAAAGAAATCTATGAAAGAAAAAGGTATTAAAGCTGAAGATGTCAAGAATTTACCTCCCATTGAAGAAATACATGGTCTTAATTTACCGCATGTTGAAGAAACATATGATCTTAATCCATTACCTATTGAAGAAACTCATGGTCTTGATAACCCGACACAGGTAGTAAAGGTAAATTCTCTCTATAGATATGATAAAGCTGAAATCCCATTTACTAAATTTGCTAGCCCATGCTTAGATGAGTTTGATAAATTTATGGCTAAGCAAGAAGATTTTAATGCTTACTTTGGTAGAAAATTGAAATACAATTCAAATATGCTTGAGCACTTGGGTGATTATATGCCTAATGTCAAAGGTGAACTTAAACTTATTAGTAAACATGCTTCTATGGTTACCACTCAAGTAGAACAAGTACTTAAAGCTCAAAATGATTTGCTCAATGAATTGAATAGTAAGAATAATGATAATGCTGTTGGAGTTATGACTAGAGGTGGTAAAATGACTCATGAACCTTTGTATCCTGAAGGCCATCCTAGGAGAATTGAGAAAGATTCTCAGAGAAATAATATAGATGCACCTAGTCCTTCTAAAAGGAAGAAAAAGAAAAATGATAGGACTTTGCATGCTTCTAGTGAATCTATTACTGAAACACCTGAGAATCCAAATGATATTTCTATTTCTGATGCTGAAACTCAATCTGGTAATGAACCTGAAACTAGTGATAATGTTAATGATAATGTTCATGATGATGCGCAACCTAGTAATGATAATGATATAGAAATTGAACATGTTGTTGATCTTGATAACCCACAATCAAAGAATCAACGTTATGATAAGAAAGACTTTGTTGCTCGGAAACATGGTAAAGAAAGAGAACCATGGGTTCAGAAACCCATGCCTTTTCCTCCCAAACCATCCAAGAAAAAGGATGATGAGGATTTTGAGCGCTTTGTTGAAATGATTAGGCCTATCTTTTTGCGTATGCGATTAACTGATATGCTAAAAATGAATCCTTATGCTAAGTATATGAAAGATATTTGTCGGCGTTCTAGGAACAGGGGTCCCCAGACTGCGGCCTGCGGCGTGGCTCAAAGGGGGCCCCATCACGGCCCATCTTCACCAACACAAACTCAAGACCCTCGTGAGGGGCCAAGCCTCGCGGGGCGGACGACACGGAGCTTCCTCAGGCACGGCCTCGTCAGGCTGGGTCACGAGGAGGCGGAGAGATCAAGGCGGGGTACCTCGTGAGGTGCCCGTGACGCAAGCCATGACGACTCAGGGCGCCAGGCGGGTGCCAGCCCGCGCAGCGTCCTCCTTTCCTCTTTGGTGCAAAGGGGGCAAGCGCAGCCGCGGAGTACTGAGGCATCAGGCAAAGGGTGCCATTTCGGTGCAACGAGACCAAGACCAGGAGGACTACAAGACGGAGGTCACCATGGAGCCCAAGACGGCGTCATCACCAGAGCTTTGCGCAGACAAAGACCACTTTTGTCAGGATAGCTGATACTTGCTGTCCCCTTTCAAATTAGCCCGCCATTGTTGGCTCCCTTGCCGCTCAATATTTGGGAAGAGGACCAGGCCTCTATAAATAGGACCAGCCACCCACATGGCAAAGGATCGACCAGTTGGAAGGAGAGAGAGAGAGAGAGAGAGAAAGGTGGCTGAACAACTCCCAGCAGTTCATCACCCCAGCCAAGAACAGACCCTCGCGAGGCTGTTCTTCCTTGTATTGTTCATCATCATCAGCCCAAGAGGCAATCCACACACCACACACTGGAGTAGGGTATTACACCACAACGGTGGCCCGAACCAGTATAAACCCTATGTCCCTTGTGTTGTTCTTTTCATAGCTTTGATCCTAGCGTGGCGGAGGGGTGCAGGTAGATAGGAGGCGAAATCTCCACGCGCACCCCAGTGTTCGAACCTCAAGGGTCTGCCGGAACCCGAAATCCGACATTTGGCGCGCCAGGTAGGGGTGCGCCGGAATTCGTCTACCACCGCCCCGCTCTCCTCCGACCATCACGCTCATGTCTGACGCACGTCGGGCCCGCGCGGAGCGCCGGGCTGCCCTCGCTTCCCGCGTCGCCCAGACAGCCCCTGTCGGCGGGCGTCCTCGCCGTTCCCCGTCACCTGCCGTTAACGCCGCCACCGGCCCGGCGGGGGATGAGCAGCAAGCATCGTCTCAGCATCCATCCGTGCGCCAAGACGGCCGCACCGCAACTCCCTCGCTCTCCCTAGCTGGATCTTCGTCCCGCGCGCTCCGCGCGCCCATGGAGGCTCGGGCTGCACTCATCGCGGCGAACGAGCTCCTGCGCTACCGTCCCATGGATGACGTCTACGAAGAATGGCTTGGCCGCGTCACCGAGCTTGTCCGCGCTGCAGGGGGTTCTTCCGCGCTGTCTGTTCCGTTGCACCGCACCCCGCCCCGCGCGGGCGACGAGGCTCCGGCGGCGCCCCAGCTGCCTCCTCCCCAAGAAGAGGCCATGGCTCCAAGGCGCGTGGCCCCTGGGCGGAACCCGCTCCGTCAGGTGCCAGCGCGGCAAGAGCAGAGCTGCCAAGAAGTCCCTCGCCCGCCAGAAGCTGCCCGGGCGCTCCCTGCTCCAGCACGTCGTGACCATCCTCCTGCTCCGGCGCGTGGGGACATGCAAGACCAGGCTCCCCATCACCCAAGGCCTCCCGTGGCCACAGCAGGCTGCCGCGCCTACACCACCGAGCTGCGCAGCGTCGCGTGGCCAGGCAAGTTCAAGCCGGACCTGCCTCCTTGCTACGACGGCACGGCCGACCCTGCGGAGTTCCTCCAGCTCTACGAGCTGGGCATCGAAGCTGCCAACGGAGACGAGAAGGTCATGGCGAACTGGTTTCCCATGGCGCTCAAGGACGGGGCCCGCACCTGGCTCCTGAACCTGGCTCCAGGCACAATCTCCTCCTGGGAGGAGATGCGCACCCGCTTCATCACCAACTTCCAAGGTACTCGCGACCGGCCACCCGCCGTGAGCGACATGCGCCGCATCAAGCAACAACCCAGGGAGACCCTGCAGAAGTACATCCAGCGCTTCAACAACGCATGCCTCAAGATTCCCAAGGTGACTGAAGAGGCCATCATCTCAGCCTTCTCTGACGGCGTGCGCGACGTCAAGATGAAGGAGGAGCTGGCGATGCATGAAGACCTGTGCACTTCTCTGGAGCTGTTCAACTTGGCAAACAAGTGCGCCAGGGCTAAGGAAGGGCGTCTCTCCCTCCTTGAGCTGCCTGCCGCAGACCCAGAAGAGAAGAAGCTCAAGGCCAAGGAAGTGAAGTGCAAGGGGGCTGCCGTGCTCACGGCAGAACCAGACACCAAGCGGGGCAGAGATCAGCCCGAACCTCCCAAGGGCAGCCGGTACTGCGTGTACCACGACCTCCACACCCACAACACCAGTGAATGCCAAGAACTCTGAGCCGTGCGTGAAGGAAGGATCGGCCGTCGCCCTGAACATGGTGACCTGGGATACGGCCGAGGAGGAGGAAGGAACGCAGGGCGCTGGGAAGACCGTGGCCCGTGCCAGGGGTGGCGCGGCCAACCTCATGAGGATCGCTGGCAAGACCCACCTCGCGAGGGAGGCTGGAGGGATCAGCCTTGCGAGGATCGCCCGCAAGGCAACGCAGGCCTCCCACTGGTGCCGCCACAGCCAAGGAGAAACGAGGACCACCACCAGGACAAGGAGGCTGGGGGCTTCCAGGAGCCGCGCGCGATCGCCTGCATCCTGGGCGGAGCTCAGGCCCCAACTTCTCAGTGCATCTTCAAGCAGTTCGCCCGCGAAGTGAATGCAGCCCTCCCCAGGCTCGAAGCCACGCACCCTCTCAGGTGGTCGGCGTGCGCCATCACCTTTAGCTTAGTAGATCAACTCACGTGTGCGGCTACGGCCGGAGTCCTCCCGATGCTTTGTTCCCCAATCATCAGCAACGTGGTGGTCACCAAGACCCTCATCGATGGCGGGGCAGGGCTCAACGTCCTGTCTGTAGAGACATTCAACAACCTCCAAGTGCCCCACAGCCAGCTTCAGCCAACCAAGCCCTTCTCCGGTATCACCGACGGCTCCACGGTCCCGATCGGGCAGGTCCGCCTCCCCGTCACCTTCGGGACATGCGACAACTACCGCACCGAGCTCATCGACTTCGACGTCGCTCACACCCGCCAGCCGTACAACGCCATCCTCAGGTACCCGGCGCTGGCCAAGTTCATGGCCGTGACTCACCACGGCTAGAACGTCCTCAAGATGCCAGGAAGCGGCGGAGTCATCACGGTGCCCTGTGAAGAGAAGGACGCAGTGTGTTCCCTGGAGCGAGCCTTTCAGGCCGCATCACTGGAAGACCCAGATCGCGGAAGCAGGAGGCTTCCCGAGGCCGCCCCCCAAGAAGAAGAAGACATCGTCCGGCCTGGCCCCTCAGGAGGTAGGCCCCTCTGGGCCCAGGCCTGCCCAGGGGGAACCTCCTTCCATCGCATAGGAAAGCGCGCTCGGCGCCCTCCTTAGGCAGGGCTCGGGGGCTCTCCCCTGGAGGGCCAACGACCTAGCAAGGGTCACGAGGGAGGCGCTAGGGCACCACATGGAGGCGTGTTTCGAAGCACGTTTCCCTCAAGAAGGTGCAGGTGTAGGATCGAAAGTATGTCTAGAGGGGGGTGATTAGACTACTTGACCAAATAAAAACTTAACCTTTTCCCAATTTTAGTTCTTGGCAGATTTTAGCTATTGTAGGACAAGTCAAGCAATCATCACACAATTCAAGCAAGCATGCAAAGAGTATATTGGCAGCGGAAAGTAAAGCATGCAACTTGCAAGAATGTAAAGGGAAGGGTTTGGAGAATTCAAACGCAATTGGAGACACGGATGTTTTTCCCGTGGTTCGGATAGGTGGTGCTATCCTACATCCACATTGATGGAGACTTCAACCCACGAAGGGTAACGGTTGCGCGAGTCCACGGAGGGCTCCACCCACAAAGGGTAACGGTTGCGCGAGTCCACGGAGGGCTCCACCCACGAAGGGTCCACGAAGAAGCAACCACCCACAAAGGGTCCACGAAGTAGCAACCTTGTCTATCCCACCATGGCCATCGCCCACGAAGGACTTGCCTCACTAGCGGTAGATCTTCACGAAGTAGGCGATCTCCTTGCCCTTACAAAATCCTTGGTTCAACTCCATAATCTTGTCGGAGGCTCCCAAGTGACACCTAGCCAATCTAGGAGACACCACTCTCCAAGAAGTAACAAATGGTGTGTAGGTAATGAACTCCCTGCTCTTGTGCTTCAAATGATAGTCTCCCCAACACTCAACTCTCTCACATAGGATTTGGATTTTGTGGAAAGAAGATTTGAGTGGAAAGCAACTTGGGGAAGGCTAGAGATCAAGATTCATATGGTAGGAATGGAATATCTTGGTCTCAACACATGAGTAGGTGGTTCTCTCTCAGAACATATGAGTTGGAATTGTGTATGTGTTCTGATGGCTCTCTCCACGAATGAAGAGGAGGTGGAGGGGTATATATAGCCTCCACACAAAATCCAACCGTTACACACAGTTTTCCAATCTCGGTGGGACCGAATCAACAAACTCGGTCGGACCGAAAAGGTAAACCTAGTGACCGTTAGAGATTTTCGGTGGGACTGTCATGCAACTCGGTAGGACCGATATGGTTAGGGTTTGGGCATAACGTAATCTCGGTGAGACCGATTACACAAACTCGGTGAGACTGATTTTGGTAATTAGCTAACCAGAGAGTTGGTCAGGCAAACTCGGTGGGACCGATTTGCTCTTTCGGTGAGACCGAAAAGTTACAAAAAGGAAACACTGAATTTACATTGCAATCTCGGTGGGACCGATTCGCTCTTTCGGTGAGACTGAAAAGTTACGAAAGGGAAACAGAGAGTTTGCAATCCCATCTCGGTGAGACCGAGATCCCTATCGGTAGAACCGAATTGCTAGGGTTTGGCAGTGGCTTATGACAAGTGAAACTCGGTGGCGCCGGATAGAAAGAATCGGTAGGACCGAGTTTGGCTTAGGGTTTAGGTCATATGTGAATATGGGAAAGTAGTTGAGGGTTTTGGAGCACATCACTAAGCACATGAAGCAAGAGGCTCATTAAGCAACACCTCATCCCTCCTTGATAGTATTGGCTTTTCCTAAAGACTCAATGTGATCTTGGATCACTAAAATATAAAATGAAGAGTCTTGAGCTTTTGAGCTTGAGCCAATCCTTTGTCCTTAGCATTTTGAGGGTTACACTTTCACATCCATGCCATGCCAATCATTGAGCTTTCCTGAAATAGTCATCTTGGAATAGCATTAGCTCAATGAGCTATATGTTGTTATGAATTACCAAAACCACCTAGGGATAGTTGCACTTTCAGCAGGGCATGGAGATCTAGACCCACAGGAGTTCGTCAGCAAGGCCATTCAGGAGCTACAGGAGTCCAGAGTCATGAGAGGCGCCCACCGCCTACCAGCAGTGGCTCCCCATCCAAGCGAGGATGGCGGGCTGCGCGTCTGCGTCGACGTACCAGGGCTCAACCAAGTCGCCTCCCTGGAGCGCCTCTGGCCCTCGCGAGTGGGGCACTGCGGAGGTCCACCCCACAGCTATGTTCGCATGCCTTACGGCTTGCCGAGCGCGGCTGATGCGTACCAGCGCCTCATGAGGGGCATCACGGAGGCACAAGAGGCCAGGTGCTCCGCAGCCCTGAGGGAGATGAAGATGGCCCGCGAGGAACCGCCAGCGCCTCCGAAGCCTCCCGAGGCCCCTGGGCCTGGGGGCTCATGAGGATCGGCTTCCGCAGCCCACTGAGCCGGCTACACCAACACCCCTTCGTCTTCAGCGTCATCAGGTGACATCTTTCAAGTTTCACTTTCGGCTGGGAGCGCCCCCAGGGCTGCGTTATTCCCAGGCCGCGTGGGTCCGTCCCTGCGGCGTGTACCCCTTTTATTTCATGTCGTTAGCTTACCTTGTTGGGGGCGCCCCTCGGGCTGCATGATCCCCAAGCCGCTCGGGCCAGGCTCAGCGGTATGTACCCCATTTGCGTTCATTTCCGGTTATGCATTAGAACCGCCATGCTTGATTATTTGATGACGGTCCGCGGCGCCTCTTCTTCTCCATGTTGACCACTTGCACGTTAAATGGGGGGGGGGTACCTGAGCATCGTGACTCAAGGCTCTTACTGGCTCTCTAGCCCTCACCCTCTGGCTTTGACCACGGCATCGCGACCTGGCATACCAGCGACGGCTGAGACCAGCTCGAGGGCTGGGACCCGAGGACGTAGAGTGCAGGCATCTAACCAAACTTGCAGGGACACAACACAAGATAAGGCCCAGTGCCAGGCGCAACCCGCCTAGAGGTATGGCCCCGTGAGTCCCGCACTAGCTCACGGGTGCCCAGATACACCTCGCTAGGCCCTACCGTGCCAGCCACGTGTCAGGGCGGGGCTGTACACGCCCCGGGGGCTCCTCCTAGAGGGGGTCCCCCTCCCACGCACCAGTGGAAGCACCATGCTCCGCGCTGGCTGACGACACTGCCGAGGAGCGGCTATGCCCGTACTCATACGGAAGCGCAATGCTCCGCGCTGGTGATAAACAACTGAGGGTGGCCTCCGGGCCGCATCAACCTCAGGGAGCCCAGTGCTCAGTGTCTAGCCTCATCGCAACGCCTCCCCTCGGGAGTGCCGCGCGAGGGGGATGGGCACGGGGGCTGCGCCAGGGTCACGCCCAGGCGCACGCCGCCCTGCCAAGTCCCCACGGGCCTGGTTCGTCGTGCGCCTCTCCCCGAGCGGAGCCAAGGTATGAAGGCCGTTTGAGCATCAAGGGGGACTCCTGAGCATCGCGACTTAGGAGCCTAACTGGTCACGTAGCCCCTCACTCCTTTGGTCCCGTCCTGGTTTCCGGTCGGGGCTATTGCTGGGTGAGGTACGCGCGGGGCCGGGCTCTGCAGACGTAGAACGGTGGATCCACCCACATCACACCTCCCTACTTGCTGTTCGTGCGCCAAGGGGGACTCCTGAGCATCGTGACTCAGGAGCCTAACTTGTCACGTAGCCCCTCACTCCTTGGTCCCGGCCTGGTTTCCGGTCGGGGCTATTGCTGGGTGAGGTACGCGCGGGGCCGGGCTCTGCCGGCGTAGAACATAAGCAAGTAGGAAGGAAAAGCACAAATTTCAAAGGAATTCGAAAGCAAATATTACAGTCCACACTGTTATCCCAATATCAGGCGCAAGTTTAAACGCCTCCCCGAGGCATGATACATGTGCAGGAATTAAAAGAAGGACAGGAGCTACGATGGAGTCACTTGGCGGCGGGGGAGCAGCGCGGTGTGGGTTCGCCTCACAGAGCAGCGGGGTCGGCAACGCCTTGCTCCGGCTTGGTGCTGAAGGCCCGGAACTTCCCCAGCAGAGCCTCTGCGCGACCCTTCACGGCCTCGGCAGCAGCCGCCGCACGCTTGCCGCTCACGGGCTCCAGCAGGCTGTCGAGGTCGAACCCGGGATCGTGAAGGTGGATGTGGGTGAGAACCCGCGTCAGTGCTGCAGAAGACAGAACACGCGCCTCGGCCTTGGCCGTGGGGCCGAGGCCAAGGGCAACATCTTCAAGAGCGTGGACCAAGAAGGGAAGCAGCTTGGCGGGTCCGTCCTTGGCGCCGGCCAGCGGGCTCTGTAGGCCGCTGTCGTAAAGCGTCCTCAGCGAGGAGCGAGCCTTCTCCTCCAGCTCCGTGAAGGCCGCGCGGTCTTCGGCAAGGACCAGGGCCTTGCCGTCCAGCTCGGCCTTCCTCGCCCCCAATTCCTGCTCCAGCGCGCCTAGGCGGTCGCGGCGTTTCTTGAGCTTGGCCTCCCGGCCCTCGACGGCCACCTTGCGAGCCTTCACGCCTTCCTCCTGCTCTTGGCGAAGGCGAACCTCTTTCGCAAGCTGATCCCGCAAGCCCTGCAGCTCGTCCTTCAGCGCCTTGCAGCGACCACGGACGTCAACCACCTCTCCCAAGGCTGCATCGCGAGCAGCCTTCGCCTCAAGGACGGCCTGCTTCTCCTCGTCGCATGCCGTCGAGGCCTGGACCAGCGCCGCCCGAATCGAAGCGTCGGAGCGAACCAATCCAGTAACCAGCTCCAAGCGCCCGGCCACCAGGCGAGGGTCGGCGCCGAGAAGATCCTGCCTCAGCCAGTCCAGCTCAGCAACAGCACGGTCCAAAACGGCGGAAGGAGTCGGGGAGATAGCAGCCGATGGAGTAGGAGGAGAAGGCGGCAGCACGGCCGCAGCATCCTGAGGCGGAGTCTGCCGCGCCTCGACAGCTGTAGCAGCGGAGGCAGACGGGGAACCTCGGGAGCCACTTGGGCTGTGGGGGCTGAGCTCGCCCCAGCCGGCTCAGTCAGGCCCCGCGAGGACGACGGGGCGGTAGAAGCTTGTGCGTCGCGGTCACCTTCCTTCAGGGGCGCTGTCACGAATGGAACCTCAGGAGCCCCCTTTGACTTCTTTGCTGCGGGCGCCAACCTATCCAAAGATGTGGACATCAAGCCTCAGAAGTAGAGCAAGAGATAAAGACAAGAATCGAATGCTTACGGGTCATCACCAGTGAGCTCAAGCGGCCTCCGGCCAAATTTGAAGCCTGAAAGCCGGCTGGAAGGGTCAACCTCGGGAAGCTTGGAGGCGGAAGGTTCGTCTGCGGTTTGCCCCGGGGCCGGGGGAGACCCGCGGGAGATTAGCCTGGTCCTGTCCTTCTTCGGGATCGGGGGCGAGCTCCTGCCATCCTGCTCGTCGTCGTCTTCATCGTCATCCTCGTCGTCATCGTTCGGAGAGAGGCGGAGAACGCGGGACCTGCGCCGGGGGAGGGGAGCCCTCGACTCTCCGTCAGTCGCCTCGGAGTCAGGCCCTTTTCCGCGCTCCCCTCCTTCTTCCTCTTCGCTAGAGTCACCGGAGGGCACATCCACCGGTCCCTCCGGAGCCTCCAGGGGCACGGGCCCTTCCTCGTTGAAGACGGGCATGGACTTCACTACCCGCTCCCAGTCGTCGCGGAGGAACAAGGGCGTAGGAGCGCCCTCCAACCTCGCCACATTGCCCCCGACCAGAGATTGGAGAACCGCAGCCAAGTCTCCGTCGGCCCAGGCCGCGGGGCTCGGACGGGGCCTCCACATTGGAAGCGAGTACTGCCGAAGCGGAGCCAGCTGGTGCTCCAGGAACTCCCTCAGCAACAACGCGCCGGTCAGCTTTGCCGCCGCCATGTCGGCCGGCCTTAGATCCGCGTCCATCTTCTCCAACACCATCTTCACGCGGGGATCCATGAGCTCCGCTCGATCCCAGTTGCTAGAGCTCGTGGGCTGCTCGGTGGGCAAGATCAGCCGAGGGTGGATGCGCTCAGCGTCCACCAAGACCCACTTGCTCCTGAAGCCCTCAATCCTCTTCCCAGAGTTCGAGATGGCAATGGCGCCACCGTACGCGACGAAGCTCGCGCACGCAGAAGCAGGACCGCGAGAGGTCCAGAGGGAGAAGTAGTGGCGCAGCAAGGCCACTGAGGGCTGCACCCCAATGTGGGCCTCACAATAATAAGCAAAGATCGCGAGGAGAAGGACGGAGTTGGGATGGAGATGCAGAGCCTGCAGCTTGTAATGGCGGAGGACAGAGAAGAAGAACTCGGAGAAGGGAGGCACCAGGCCAGCAACAATGGCACTTACGAAGAGTGGATAGAAGGTGCTCCTCTGACCCTTAGGGGTGGCGGAGCCGGCCTTGAACACCTTCGCCTCGTCGATGCCTCGTGCCGTCGCTATCCGGCGCAACCGGGCAAGGCCCGCCTCCGACACGTTCGGCGGGTCCAGGGCAGACGAGTACCAAGCTGCGGCCGGGGGCTGGCGAGGCGCCATGGCTTCCTGGGTCGCACGGTCAGAGGAGATCTGGAGATTTCGGAGGAAGGAAGGAGAAGCGCAGGAAAGGGGATCTGAACAGCAACCAGGGAAAGCAAGAAGAAGGGCCTAGGCGGACGCCACTCCCTTATCAACTCGCGCGGCTGCTGAGGCGCCCACGTCCAGTCAACCGCCACGCGGCGCCCAAGGCCGCAGGCTGTTAGGGCCCGCGGCACTGTGCTCTTGCCCTTCCGTCTCCTTGCACGGCCAAGTCCGGGCGTGCCTTGGGCCCGGGGGCTACTGTCGGCGTTCTGGGTACGGGGGTCCCCAGACTTGCCTGCCTGCGGCCTGCGGCGTGGCTCAAAGGGGGGCCCAGCACGGCCCATCTTCACCAACACAAACTCAAGAACCTCGCGAGGGGCCAAGCCTCGCGGGGGGGGGGGGGGGGGGACGACACAGAGCTTCCTCAGGCACGGCCTCGTCAGGCTGGCTCACGAGGAGGCGGAGAGATCAAGGCGGGGTACCTCGCGAGGTGCCCGTGATGCAAGCCATGATGACTCAGGGCGCCAGGCGGGTGCCAGCCCACGCAGCGTCCTCCTTTCCTCTTTGGTGCAAAGAGGGCAAGCGCAGCCGCGGAGTACCGAGGCATCAGGCAAAGGTTGCCATTTCGGTGCAATGAGACCAAGACCAGGAGGACTATGAGACGGAGGTCACCATGGAGCCCAAGACGGTGTCATCACTAGAGCTTTGCGCAGACGAAGACCACTTTTGTTAGGATAGCTGATACTTGCTGTCCCCTTTCAAATTAGCCCGCCATTGTTGGCTCCCTTCCCACTCAATATTTGGGAAGAGGACCAGGGCCTCTATAAATAGGACCAGCCACCCACATGGCAAAGGATCGACCAGTTGGAAGGAGAGAGAGAGAGAAAGGTGGCTGAACTCCTCCCAGCAGTTCATCGCCCCAGCCAAGAACAGACCCTCGCGAGGCTGTTCTTCCTTGTATTGTTCATCATCATCATCCCAAGAGGCAATCAACACACCACACACTGGAGTAGGGTATTACACCACAACGGTGGCCCGAACCAGTATAAACCCTGTGTCCCTTGTGTTGTTCTTTTCATAGCTTTGATCCTAGCGTGGCGGAGGGGTGCAGGTAGATAGTAGGCGAAATCTCCACACGCACCCCAGTGTTCGAACCTCAAGGGTCTGCCGGAACCCGAAATCCGACAATATTGTTACTAATAAAGGAAAGATACCAGAAGCTAAAATTTCCACCATGCTTGCTAATTATACTTTTAAGGGTGGAATACCAAAGAAACTTGGAGATCCAGGAGTACCCACTATACCATGCTCCATTAAAGGAAACTATGTTAAAACTGCTTTATGTGATCTTGGAGCCGGTGTTAGTGTTATGCCTCTCTCTCTTTATATTGTAGACTAGATTTGAATAAGTTGACACCTACTGAAACATCTTTGCAAATGGCTGATAAATCAACTGCTATACATGTCGGTATTTGTGAGGATGTGCCTGTTGTAGTTGCAAACGTTACTATTTTAACGGACTTTGTAATTTTTGATATTCCCAAGGACGATAGTATGTCTATTATTCTTGGAAGACCTTTTTTGAACACTGCAGGGGCTGTTATTTATTGCAGTAAAGGCAATGTCACTTTTCATGTTAATGGTAATGAGCATACGATACACTTTCTGAGGAAACAACCTCATGTTCATAGCATCAACTCTATTGGAAAAAATTCCATCGATTATATTTGGAGGTTTTGAATTTCCTCTTCCTACTGTCAAGAAGAAATATGATATTCTTATTATTGGGGATGTGCATATCCCCGTTGAGGTAACATAGTGTTATTCGAAATTTCTCTGGTTCCATGTTATTCGGAATGAGTTCGTTAACAAGACCTGATCAACCTTGTTAGTGGATTCTTTTTGATGATCATGAGATGGATGAAACTAGAAGGCACAACCTTCTGTACCCCACTTTTACTTTCTGTTATTTATATTAAATAAAATAAAAATAAATATTTTTCTGTCTGTTATCTGATTATCCGTGCAATATAAAAATACCCCAAAAATAAAAGTTCTCCAAATGCCCTGAAATTTAAATACGATTTTTTCTGGAATATTTGAGAATATTTGGCACTGAGAACACAACAGGGTGGTCAACCACCTGCCCACGAGGGTGGAGGGCGCGCCTTACCCCCTTGGGCGCCCCCCTGCCTCGTGGGCCCACAGTGGCCCTCCTCCACTTATCCTTTCACCCACAAACTCCTTCTTCCTCCCCCAAACACGAATAACCAGCTCAAACCCGAGTCCAAGCTCGTTTTGCTGCCATTTTTGATCTCCTTGCTCAAAGCACCTCTCACAAAACTGTTTGGGGAGATTGTTCCTTGGTATGTGACTCCTCCATTGGTCCAATTAGTTTTTTTTCTAGTGCTTTATTCATTGCAAATTTTTGCTGCCTAGGTGACCATGTTCTTGAGATTGCATGCCAAATTTGTATGGTTCCAAGTAGTTTTAATGCATGATATAGGCCCTAGGCACTTGTAGGAGTAGTTGCTGAAGGAAATATGCCCTAGAGGCAATAATAAAGTTATTATTTATTTCCTTATATCATGATAAATGTTTATTATTCATGCTAGAATTGTATTAACTGGAAACATAATATATGTGTGAATACATAGACAAACAGAGTGTCACTAGTATGCCTCTACTTGACTAGCTCGTTGATCAAAGATGGTTATATTTCCTAACCATAGACATGAGTTGTCATTTGATTAACGGGATCACATCATTAGGAGAATGATGTGATTGACTTGACCGATACCGTTAGCATAGCACTTGATCGTTTAGTTTGTTGCTATTGCTTTCTTCATGACTTATACATGTTCCTATGACTATGAGATTATGCAACTCCCATTTACTGGAGGAACACTTTGTGTGCTACCAAACGTCACAACGTAACTGGGTGATTATAAAGGTGCTCTACAGGTGTCTCCGAAGGTACTTGTTGGGTTGGCGTATTTCGAGATTAGGAATTGTCACTCCGATTGTCGGAGAGGTATCTCTGGGCCCACTCGGTAATGCACATCACTATAAGCCTTGCAAGCATTGCAACTAATAAGTTAGTTGTGGGATGATGTGTTACGGAACGAGTAAAGAGACTTGCCGTAACGAGATTGAACTAGGTATTGAGATACTGACGATCGAATCTCGGGCAAGTAGCATACCAATGACAAAGGGAACAACGTATGTTGTTATGCGGTTTGACCGATAAAGATCTTTGTAGAATATGTAGGAGCCAATATGAGCATCCAGGTTCCGCTATTGGTTATTGACAGGAGAGTGTCTCGGTCATGTCTACATAGTTCTCGAACCCGTAGGGTCCGCACGCTTAAAGTTCGATAACGGTTATATTATGAGTTTATGTGTTTTGATTTACCGAAGGAGTTTGGAGTCCCGGATGAGAGCGAGGACATGACGAGGAGTCTTGAAATGGTCAAGACATAAAGATCGATATATTGGACGACTATATTCGTACATCGGAAAGGTTCCGAGTGATTCGGGTATTTTCGGGAGTACCGGGGAGTTACGGGAATTCGTATTGGGCCTTAATGGGACATACGGGAAAGGAGAGAAAGGCCTCAAAGGGTGGCCACACCCCTCCCCATGGGCTGGTCCAAATTGGACTAGGGAGGGGGGCGCCCCCTTCCTTCCTTCTCCTTTTCCCTTCCCTTTCCTTCCCTCCAACTCCTACTACATGGAAGGGCTCCTAGTTCTACTAGGAAAGGGGGAATCCTACTCCCGGTGGGAGTAGGACTCCCTTAGGGCGCGCCATAGAGAGGGCCGGCCCTCCCCTCCTCCACTCCTTTATATACGGGGGCAGGGGGCACCCCAAAGACAACAAGTTGATCAAGTTGATCGTCTCTTAGCCGTGTGTGGTGCCCCCCTCCACCATAATCCACCTCGATCATATCATAGCGGTGCTTAGGCGAAGCCCTGCGTCGGTAGAACATCATCATCGTCACCACGTCGTCGTGCTGATGGAACTCTCCCTCAAAGCTTGGCTGGATCGGAGTTCGAGGACGTCATCGAGTTGAACATGTGCAGAACTCGGAGGTGCCGTGTGTTCGGTACTTGATCGGTCGGATCGTGAAGACGTACGACTACATCAACCGCGTTGTGCTAACGATTCCGTTTCCGGTCTACGAGGGTACATAGACAACACTCTCCCCTCTCGTTGCTATGCATCACCATGATCTTGCGTGTGCGTAGGAATTTTTTTGAAATTACTACGTTCCCCAACAGTGGCATCCGAGCCTAGGTTTTATGCGTTGATGTTATTTGCACGAGTAGAACACAAGTGAGTTGTGGGCGATATAAGTCATACTGCTTACCATCATGTCATACTTTGGTTCGGCGGTATTGTTGGATGAAGCAGCTCGGACTGACATTACGCGTACGCTTACGCGAGACTGGTTCTACCGACGTGCTTTGCACACAGGTGGCTGGCGGGTGTCAGTTTCTCCAACTTTAGTTGAACCGAGTGTGGCTACGCCCGGTCCTTGCGAAGGTTAAAACAACACCAACTTGACAAACTATCATTGTGGTTTTGATGCATAGGTAAGAATGGTTCTTGCTAAGCCCGTAGCAGCCACGTAAAACTTGCAACAACAAAGTAGAGGACGTCTAACTTTTTTTTGCATGGCATGTTGTGATGTGATATGGTCAAGACATGATGCTAAATTTTATTGTATGAGATGATCATGTTTTCTAACCGAGTTATCGGCAACTGGCAGGAGCCATATGGTTCTCGCTTTATTGTATGCAATGCAATTGCGCTATAGTGCTTTACTTTATCACTAAGCGGTAGCGATAGTCATGGAAGCATAAGATTGGTGAGACGACAATGATGCTACGATGGTGATCAAGGTGTCACGCCGGTGACGATGGTGATCATGACGGTGCTTCAGAGATGGAGATCACAAGCACAAGACGATGATGGCCATATCATATCACTTATATTTATTGCATGTGATGTTTATCTTTTATGCATCTTATCTTTCTTTGATTGACGGTAGCATTATAAGATGATCTCTCACTAAATTTCAAGATAAAAGTGTTCTCCCTGAGTATGCACCGTTGCCAAAGTTCGTCGTGCCCAAACACCACGTGATGATCGGGTGTGATAAGCTCTACGTCCATCTACAATGGGTGCAAGCCAATTTTGCACACGCAGAATACTCAGGTTAAACTTGACGAGCCTAGCATATGCAGATATGGCCTCAGAACACTGAGACCGAAAGGTCGAGCGTGAATCATATAGTAGATATGATCAACATATTGATGTTCACCATTGAAAGCTACTCCATTTCACGTGATGATCGGTTATGGTTTAATTGATTTGGATCACGTGATCACTTAGAAGATTAGAGGGATGTCTTTCTAAGGGGGAGTTCTTAAGTAATATGATTAATTGAACTTAAATTTATCATGAACTTAATCCTGGTAGTATTAGCATATCTATGTTGTAGATCAATAGCTCGTGTTTAGCTCCCCTGTTTTATTTTTGATATGTTTGAAAGCACAAGTGCTCCCTAGGTGGTTTTGATAATTGATGACAACATATCTCTTGTTGGACTAACATTTCTATCTAGCATGTTTCAGATAAGTTCAACAATGGAGTGGCATGGACTAAAGGTTGTGGGAACTCCTTCAAGATGCTAAGGACAAAGGATTGGCTAAAGCTTCAAGCTCAAGACTCTTCATTTTACATTTTAGTGATCCAAGATCACATTGAGTCCATAGGAAAAGCCAATACTATCAAGGAGGGATGAGGTGTTGCTTAATGAGCCTCTTGCTTGATGTGCTTAATGATATGCTCCAAAATCCTCAGCTACTTTCCCACTTCCACATATGACCTAAACCCAAAGCCAAACTCGGACCTACCGATTATTCCTATCCGGCGCCACCGAGTTTCACTTGTCATAAGCCACTGCCAAACCCTAGCAATTCGGTTCTACCGATAGGGATCTCGGTCTCACCGAGATGGGATTGCAAACTCTCTGTTTCCCTTTCGTAACTTTTCGGTCTCACCGAAAAAGCGAATCGGTCCCACCGAGATTGCAATGTAAATTCAGTGTTTCCTTTTTGTAACTTTTCGGTCTCACCGAAAGAGCAAATCGGTCCCACCGAGTTTGCCTGACCAACTCTCTGGTTAGCTAATTACCAAAATCGGTCTCACCGAGTTTGTGTAATCAGTCTCACCGAGATTACGTTATGCCCAAACCCTAACCATATTGGTCCTACCGAGTTGCATGTCAGTCCCACCGAAAATCTCTAACGGTCACTAGGTTTACCTTTTCGGTCCGACCGAGTTTGTTGATTCGGTCCCACCGAGATTGGAAAACTGTGTGTAACGGTTGGATATTGTGTGGAGGCTATATATACCCCTCCACCTCCTCTTCATTCATGGAGAGAGCCATCAGAACACATACACAATTCCAACTCATATGTTCTGAGAGAGAACCACCTACTCATGTGTTGAGACCAAGATATTCCATTCCTACCATATGAATCTTGATCTCTAGCCTTCCCAAGTTGCTTTCCACTCAAATCTTCTTTCCACAAAATCCGAATCCTATGAGAGAGAGTTGAGTGTTGGGGAGACTATCATTTGAAGCACAAGAGCAAGGAGTTCATTAACTACACACCATTTGTTACTTCTTGGAGAGTGGTGTCTCCTAGATTGGCTAGGTGTTACTTGGGAGCCTCCGACAAGATTGTGGAGTTGAACCAAGGAGTTTGTAAGGGCAAGGAGATCGCCTACTTCGTGAAGATCTACCGCTAGTGAGGCAAGTCCTTCGTGGGCGATGGCCATGGTGGGATAGACAAGGTTGCTTCTTTGTGGACCCTTTGTGGGTGGTTGCTTCTTCGTGGACCCTTCGTGGGTGGAGCCCTCCGTGGACTCGCGCAACCGTTACCCTTCGTGGGTGGAGCCCTCCGTGGACTCGCGCAACTATTACCCTTCGTGGGTTGAAGTCTCCATCAACGTGGATGTAGGATAGCACCACCTATCCGAACCACGGGAAAAACATCCGTGTCTCCAATTGCGTTCGAATTCTCCAAACCCTTCCCCTTACATTCTTGCAAGTTGCATGCTTTACATTCCGCTGCTCATATACTCTTTGCATGCTTGCTTGATATGTATTGTGTATGTTGAAATTGTGCCTAAAACTCCACTCAAACCAAAAAGGCCTAAAAATTGCAACTTTAGCACTAAGTGTCTAATCACCCCCCTCTAGACACATCTACTTCTAGATCCTACAATGTTCCTAGGGAAAACTAAGTTGAAAGATGTTAGTAGCAATGATGCGGATTGGATCCGTGATCTGAGGTTTATCCTCATTGCTGCACGGAAGAATTATGTCCGTGATGCACCACTAGGTGACAGACCTATTGCAGGAGCAGATACAGACGTTATGAATGTTTGGCTAGCTCAATATGATGACTACTTGATAGTTTAGTGCACCATGCTTAACAGCTTAGAATCGGGACTTCAAAGACGTTTTGAACGTCATGTGTCGGATTTCGGGTTCCGGCAGACCCTTGAGGTTCGAACACTGGGGTGCGCGCGGAGATTTCGCCTCCTACCTGCCTGCACCCCTCCGCCTTGCTAGGATCTAAATTAAGGAAAGAACAACACAAGAGACACAGGATTTATACTGGTTCGAGCCACCATTGTGGTGTAATACCCTACTCCAGTGTGTGGTGTGGTGGATTGCCTCCTGGGCTGATGATGATGAACAATACAAGGAAGAACAGCCTCGCGAGGGTCTGTTCTTGGCTGGGGTGATGAACTGCTGGGAGGAGCTCAGTCACCTTTCTCTCTCTCTCTCTCTCTCTTTCTCCGTCTGTCCTCTCTGTCTGTCCTCTCTGTGTCTTCTCTCCTGTCTAGCGGGTGGCTGGTCCTATTTATAGGGGCCCTGGTCCTCTTCCCAAATATCGAGCGGGAAGGGAGCCAACAATGGCGGGCTAATTTGAAGGGGGACAACTAGTACTAGCTACCCTGACAAAACTAGTCTTCACCTGCGCAAAGCTCTGGTGATGACGCCGTCTTGGGCTCCATGGTGACCTCCGTCTCGTAGTCCTCCTGGTCTTGGTCTTGTTGCACCGAAATGGCAACCGTTGCCTGATGCCTCGGTACTCCACGGCTGCGCTTGCCCCCCTTGCACCAAAGAGGGAAGGAGGACACTGCACGGCTGGCACCCGCCTGGCGCCCTCGGTCGTCATGGGTTGCGTCACGGGCACCTCGTGAGGTACCCCGCCTTGATCTCTCCGCCTCCTCGTGAGCCAGCCTGACGAGGCCATGCCAGAGGAAGCTCCGCGTCGTCCGCCCCGCGAGGCTTGGCCCCTCGCGAGGGTCTTGGGTTTGTGTTGGTGAAGATGGGCCGCGCTGGGCCCCCCTTTGAGCCACACCACAGGCCGCAGGCAGGCAAGTCTGGGGACCCCCGTTCCCAGAACGCCGACAGTAGCCCCCGGGCCCAAGGCGTGCCCGGACTTGGCCGTGCAGGGAGGCGGAAGGGCAAGAGCGAAGCGCCGCGGGCCCTAACAGTCTGCGGCCTTGGGCGCCGCATGGCAGTTGATTGGACGTGGGCGACTCCACTTCCCCATGGCGCCTTGGCAACCGCACGGATTGGACAAGTCCCTGCATGCAAAGTGGGTCATGATTACCTGCAATCGTGGAGGTAGGCAGTTGGCCTTCGCCGGCCGTAAGTACGGAACAGCGCACGCCCTTCCAGTCCATCCCTCCTTGCCGAGAGGAACCAGACCCACTCCCGCCGAAGAAACGGCTCGCCCCCCGTGGCCCGGACGAGGGGGCCCTTCAGGTGGTGTCGAGGCCTTTGTGCGAGCGGGCGCCGCTGGGGTTCCCGCTTCCATTGTACGCCCACGTCGAGGGCCCTGAAGGAGCTGATGCTGACCGCCACGGGCGGCGCCGCCATCGGCGCCGACGGGTCACGAAGGTGTGGATCGTCCCCTCTGGGGTCCACACCGAGGGCTGCTCCCGAGAGTTCGTGCTTCACGTTGCCATTCCTCTCCAGTCTTGGATCCGCCTTCCTCCCTTCTGCGCCTCCATCGTCCCGCAGGGGGAGCCCCTGGACCTCTGGCTGCAGCACGCCGGCTGCAGCACCCTCGCGACCGAGGCAGAGGTCGCGGTCATTTCCCCGGGCGATGTCTACATGACTCGAGGCTGGAGAGAGATCGCCCGGGTTTGCAGGGTAAGGGGCGTCTTCGTGGTCCACTCGGATTACGATGGTGCTTCGGTGATGCTCTTCAAGGTCTTCGATGCGAGCGGGCGCCGGCTGGAGTGCTGCCCCGGGGAAGGTGGCCAGGACCCTGTCGCGACAAGGACTGGGCCCGCCAACCGCTCCCTTGGTGGCTCCTCAGGTGGTGGAGGCGTCGGAGGTTCCAGCGACTTCGGCGAGCTCTTCGCGACTCCGGAGACGAGCGACGATAGCTACGAGCCCCCGAGCCGGCGCTGCTCCAGGAGCAGGGCGGGCTCGTCAAGCCGCCGCCGACTCTGATCTGGATGGGGTTGGCGTCGGTGCTTGACGGCCCACTGTTGATGATGGCGTCTTTTGTAGGGACGCGCGTAGTTTGTGTCCCTTTAGGATCTGTTCCCTGCGAGGAATCAAAAATGCCTCCCGTGGGGGCTTGTAAGGTGCCTCTGATCCTGTTTTGTTAATATAACCCCTGTCGTAGAATTGTGCGAGTTGCTCATTCTGTCTTAGCTCAGTCCTCCCTTTCGAACCTCACGAGGGCTTGGTGCTCTGCGCCGACAGGTCCCAGTCCCAAGGCGGCTTCAGCCGTCGCTAGTATGCCAGGTCGCGATGCCGTGGTCAAGGCTAGGAGGTGAGCGACCCGGAGTCCGGTAAGAGCCCCTGAGTCGCGATGCTCAGGAGGTCCCCTTTGCCGCCCAAGCAGCCGTCGTTTGGTGAGAAAGGAGAGCGGCGTCGCTAACACGGGATAGAATTAGGTGCGGGGATGGTGCCACGATAGCTGGCGCTTCCGGGTGATGACATATCTCGAGGATCAGGGGCTGCCCTCTGGTGTGTCGCTGGGTCCGTGCGTCGGCAGGCGCGAGGTTGCTCGGCGAGGTCCTCGTGTGTCTCTCCGCCCTTGCCTTTGCTCCCTTTCTGCTCTACGTCCTCGGGTCCCGGCCCTCGAGGGAGTCTCAGCCGTCGCTGGTATGCCAGGTCGCGATGCCATGGTCAAGGCCAGAGGGTGAGGGCTGGAGAGCCAGTAGGAGCCCTGAGTCGCGATGCTCAGGCACCCCCCTCTAACGTGCAAGCGGTTCACGCGGACGAGAACAAAGGAGACACCGCAAGGGCCTCGCCTGACGCAGCCCCTTCAGGAGGTCCTGCAGGTCCATCATAGAAAAAACAAGGGGTTGCCATGACAATTGACAGTCAGCCGTTGGTTGCTTCCGAGGGGTAGTGAGGCACTGAAGGCTTGACGAGGTGACGCTATGCGGGGCTGCCGCGGCCAGAGCTCAGCCATCCAGGTTTGTCGGCGTTGCAGTGACGGACCCATGCGCAAGTGTCGTGCCATTTGGGAGCAGCTCCGTTAGTTGGCGTCAGCTGAGCAGGCAACTAGGTAAAACACATTAGCCGTGAGGGAGTGGATTCGTTCAAATAGATATTGGGAATGCGGACATCACTGGGTCAGGCCCGAGCGACTTGGGGATCATGCAGCCTGAGGGGCACCCCCAACAAGGTAAGCTAACAACATGGAATAAAAAAGGGATACATGCCGCAGGGACGGATCCACGCGACCTGGGAATAATGCAACCCTGGGGGGGGTGCTCCTAGCTGGAAGTAAAACTAGAAAGGTGTTACCCGATGATGTTGAGGACGAAGGAGCGTTGATGTAGCAGGCTCGGTGGCCTGCGGGAGCCGATCCTCATGAGCCCCCAGGCCCAGGGGCCTCGGGAGGCTCCGGAGGGGCTGGCGGCTCCTCGCGGGCCATCTCCATCCCTGCCAGGGCAGCGGAACGCCTGGCCTCTCGTGCCTCCGTGATGCTCCTCATGAGGCGCTGGTACGCGCCTGCTGTGCTCGGCAAGCCGTAAGGCATGCGAACATAGTTGTGGGGTGGGCCTCCGCAGCGCCTCACTCGCGAGGGCCAGAGGCGCTCCAGAGAGGCGACTCGGTTGAGCCCTGGTATGTCGATGCAGACGCGCAGCCCACCATCCTCGCCTGGATGGGGAGCCACTGCTGGTAGCCGACGGCCGCCTTTCATGACCCTTGACTCCTGTAGCTCCTGAATGGCCTTGCTGATGAACTCCTGAGGGTCTGGATCTCCTTGCCTTGCTCCTTCTTGAGCTAAACGTGCTTCGAAACACGCCTCCATGTGGTGCCCAAGCGCCTCCCTCGTGACCCTAGCTAGGTCGGTGGCCCTCCAGGGCAGAGCCCCGAGCCCTGCCTGAGGAGGGCGCCGGGCGCGCTTTCCTATGCGATGGAAGGAGGTTCCCCCTGAGCAGGCACGGGCCCAGAGGGGCCTGCCTCCTGAGTGGTCAGGCCAGATGATGTCTTCTTCTTCTTAGGGGCTGTCTCGGGAGGCCTCCTGCTTCCACGATCCGTGTCTTCCAGTGACACGGCCTGAAAGGCTCGTTCCAGGGAACACACCGCGTCCTTCTCTTCACAGGGCACCGTGATGACTCCGTCGCTTCTTGGCATCTTGAGGACGTTGTAGCCGTGGTGAGTTACGGCCATGAACTTGGCCAGCGCTGGGTACCCAAGGATGGTGTTGTACGGCAGGCGAATGTGGGCGACGTCGAAGTCGATGAGCTCGGTGCGGTAGTTGTCGCGTGCCCCGAAGGTGACAGGGAGGCGGACCTGCCCAATCGGGACCGTGGAGCCGTCGGTGATACCGGAGAAAGGCTTGGTTGGCTGAAGCTGGCTGTAGGGCACCTGGAGGTTGTTGAATGTTTCCACGGATAGGACGTTGAGCCCTGCCCCGCCATCGATGAGGGTCTTGGTGACCACCACGTTGCTGATGATTGGGGAACAAAGCATCGGGAGGACTCCGGCTGCAGCCGCACACTTGAGATGATCTGCCGAGCTGAACGTGATGGCGCACGCCGACCACCTGAGAGGGCGCGTGGCTTCGAGCCTGGGGAGGACTGCGTTCACTTCGCGGGCGAACTGCTTGAAGATGCGCTGAGAGGCTGGGGCTTGCGCCCCGCCCAGGATGCAGGCGATCACGCGCGGCTCCTGGAAGCCCCCAGCCCCCTCATCCCGGTGGTGGTCTTCGTTTCTTCTTGGCTGCGGCGGCAGCGGTGGGAGGCCTGTATTGCCATGCGGGCGATCCTCGCGAGGCTGATCCCTCCAGTCCCCCTCGCGAGGGTGATCCCTCCAGTCCCCCTCGCGAGGGTGATCCCTCCAGCCTCCCTCGCGAGGCGGGTCTTGCCAGCGATCCTCGTGAGGTTGGTCGCGCCACCCTTGGCACGGGCCACAGTCTTCCCAGCGTCCTGCGTTCCTTCCTCCTCCTCCTCGGCCGTAGCCTCGGTCACTGCGGATAGGGCGACGGCCGATCCTTCCTTCTCGCACGGCTCGGAGCTCTTGACATTCGTTGGTGTTGTGGGTGTGGAGGTCGTGGTACACACAGTACCGGCTGCCCTTGGAAGGTTCGGGCTGATCTTTGCCTCGCTTGGTGTCTGGTTCTGCCACGAGCACGGTAGCCCCCTTGCGCTTCACATCCTTGGCCTTGGGCTTCTTCTCTTCTGGGTCTGCGGCAGGCAGCTCGAGGAGGGAGAGACGCCCTTCCTCGGCCTTGGCGCACTTGGTTGCCAGGTTGAACAGCTCCAAGGAGGTGCACAAGTCTTCATGCATCGCCAGCTCCTCCTTCATCTTGACGTCGCGCACGCCGTCGGAGAAGGCCGAGATGATGGCCTCCTGGGTCACCTTGGAGATCTTGAGCCGTGCGTTGTTGAAGCGCTGGATGTACTTCTGCAGGGTCTCCCCGGGCTGTTGCTTGATGCGGCGCATGTCGCTTACGGCGGGTGGCCGGTCGCGAGTGCCTTGGAAGTTGGCGATGAAGCGGGTGCGCATCTCGTCCCAGGAGGAGATTGTGCCTGGAGCCAGGTTCAGGAGCCAGGGGCGGGCCCCGTCCTTGAGTGCCATGGGGAACCAGTTCGCCATGACCTTCTCTTCTCCGTTGGCAACTTCGATGCCCAGCTCGTAGAGCTGGAGGAACTCCGCAGGGTCAGCCATGCCGTCGTAGCGAGGAGGCAAGTCCGGCTTGAACTTGCCGGGCCACGCGATGCCGCGTAGCTCGACGGTGAAGGCGCCGCAGCCTGCTGTGGCCACGGGAGGTCTTGGATGCTGGGGAGCTTGGTCTTGCATGTCCCCATGCGCTGCAGCCGGGAGCAGCGCGGGGTCTTGACGCGCGGGAGCAGGAACATGGTCGCGACGTGCTGCAGCAGGGAGCGCCCGGGCAGCTTCTTGCGAGCGAGGGACTTCTTGACAGCTCTGCTCTTGCCGCGCTGGCACCTGACGGAGCGGGTTCCGCCCAGGGGCCACGCGCCTTGGAGCCATGGCGCCTTCCTGAGGAGGAGGCGGCCGGGGCGCCACCGGAGCTTCATTGCCCGCGCGGGGCGGGGTGCGGTGCAGCGGAATGGACGGCGCAGGAGAGCCCCCTGCGGCGCGGACGAGCTCGGCGACGCGGTCAAGCCATTCTTCATAGACGTCGTCGACGGGACGGTAGCGCCGGAGCTCGTTCGCCGCGATGAGTGCAGCCCGAGCCTCCAAGGGCGTGCGGAGCGCGCGGGACGAAGAACCAGCTGGGGTGAGCGAGGGAGTTGCTGTGCGGCCGTCTTGCCGCATGGACGGATGCCGGGACGATGCTTGCTGCTCGTCCCCCGCCGGGCCGGTGCCGTCGTTGACGGCAGGTGACGGGGAACGGCGAGGATGCCTGCCGACAGGGGTCGTCTGGGCGACGCGAGAAGCGAGCGCGGCCCGGCGCTCGGCGCGGGCCCGACGAGCGTCAGACATGGGCGTGATGGTCGGAGGAGAACGGGGTGGTGGAAGACGAATCCCGGCGCACCCCTACCTGGCGCGCCAAATGTCGGATTTCGGGTTCCAGCAGACCCTTGAGGTTCGAACACTGGGGTGCGCACAGAGATTTCGCCTCCTACCTACCTGCGCCCCTCCACCTCGCTAAGATCTAAGCTATGGAAAGAACAACACAAGAGACACAGGGTTTATACTGGTTCGGGCCACCGTTGTGGTGTAATACCCTACTCCAGTGTGTGGTGTGGTGGATTGCCTCTTGGGCTGATGATGATGAACAATACAAGGAAGAATAGCCTCGTGAGGGTCTGTTCTTGGCTGGGGCGATGAACTGCTGGGAGGAGCTTAGTCACCTTTCTCTCTCTCTCTCTCTCTCTCTCTCTCTCTCTCTCTCTCTCTCTCTTTCTCCGTCTGTCCTCTCTGTCTGTCCTCTCTGTGTCTTCTCTCCTGTCTAGCGGGTGGCTGATCCTATTTATAGGGGCCCTGGTCCTCTTCCCAAATATCGAGCGGGAAGGGAGCCAACAATGGCGGGCTAATTTGAAGGGGGACAGCTAGTACTAGCTACCCTGACAAAAGTAGTCTTCGCCTGCGCAAAGCTCTGGTGATGACGCCGTCTTGGGCTCCACGGTGACCTCCGTCTCGTAGTCCTCCTGGTCTTGGTCTCGTTGCACCAAAATGGCAACCTTTGCCTGATGCCTCGGTACTCCACGGCTGTGCTTTCCCCCCTTGCACCAAAGAGGGAAGGAGGACACTGCGCGGGCTGGCACCCGCCTGGCGCCCTCGGTCTTCATGGCTTGCGTCATGGGCACCTCGTGAGGTACCCCGCCTTGATCTCTCCGCCTCCTCATGAGCCAGCCTGACGAGGCCGTGCCTGAGGAAGCTCCGCGTCATCCGCCACGCGAGGCTTGGCCCCTCGCGAGGGTCTTGGGTTTGTGTTGGTGAAGATGGGCCGCGCTGGGCCCCCCTTTGAGCCACGCCGCAGGCCGCAGGCAGGCAAGTCTGGGGACCCCCGTTCCTAGAACACTGACATCATGGATCATATGGATGTTCCAGGAGTTGAAGTTAATATTTCAAGCAAATACCCGAGTTGAGAGATATGAAGTCGCCAACAAGTTCTATAGCTAAAAGATGGAGGAGAATAGCTCAAGCAGTGAGCATGTGTTCAGATTGTCTGGGTACTTCAATCGCTTGAATCAAGTGGGAGTTAATCTTCCAGATGAAATAGTGATTGACAGAATTCTCTAGTCACCATCACCAAGTTAGTAGAACTTCATGATGAACTATAGTATGCAAGGGATGATGAAAACGATTCCCGAGCTTTTCATGATGATGAAATCGGTGAAGGTAGAAATCAAGAAAGAGCATCAAGTGTTGATGATTAACAAGACCACTAGTTTCAAGAAAAGGGCAAAGGGAACTTCAATAAGAACGGCAAGCAAGTTGCTGCTCAAGTGAAGAAGCCCAAGTCTGGTCCTAAGCCTAAGACTAAGTGCTTCTACTGCAAAGGGACTGGTCACTGGAAGCGGAACTGCCCCAAGTATTTGGCGGATAAGAAGGATGGCAAAGTGAACAAAGGTATATTTGATATACAGATTATTGATGTGTATTTTACTAGTGTTCGTAGCAACCCCTCGGTATTTGATACTGGTTCAGTTGCTAAGAGTTGTAACTCGAAACGGGAGTTGCACAATGAACAGAAACTAGTTAAGGGTGAAGTGACGATGTGTGTTAGAAGTGGTTCCAAGATAGATATGATCATCATCGCACACTCCCTATACTTTCAGGATTAGTGTTGAACCTAAATAAGTGTTATTTGGTGTTTGCGTTGAGCATGAATATGATTTGATCATGTTTATTGCAATACGGTTATTCATTTAAGCAAGAGAATAAATTGTTGTTCTGTTTACATGAATAAAACCTTCTATGGTCATACACCCAATGAAAATGGTTTGTTGGATCTCAATTGTGATGATACACATTCTCATAATATTGAAGCCAAAAGATGCAAAGTTAATAATGATAGTGCAACTTATTTGTGGCACTGCCGTTTAGGTCATATTGATGTAAAGCGCATGAAGAAAATCCATGCTGATGGGCTTTTGGAATCACTTGATTATGAATCAGTTGATGCTTGCGAACCGTGCCTCATGGGCAAGATGACTAAGACTCCGTTCTCCGGAACAATGGAGCAATCAACTGACTTATTGGAAATAATACATACTGATGTATGCAGTCCGATGAATGTTGAGGCTCGTGGCGAGTATCGTTATTTTCTGACCTTCACAGATGATTTGAGAAGATATGGGTATATCTACTTGATGAAACATAAGTCTGAAACATTTGAAAAGTTCAAAAAACTTCAGAGTGAAGTGGAAAATCATCGTGACAAGAAAATAAAGTTTCTACAATCTGATCACAGAGACAAATATTTGAGTTACGAATTTGGCCTTCAGTTAAAACAATGTGAAATAGTTTCACTACTCACGCCACCTGGAACACCACAGTGTAATGGTGTGTCCGAACATCATAACCGTACTTTATTAGATATGGTGCGATCTATGATGTCTCTTACCGATCTACCACTATCATTTTGGGGTTATGCATTAGAGACAGCTACATTCACGTTAAATAGGGCACCATCTAAATCCGTTGAGACGACACCGTATGAACTATGGTTTGGCAAGAAACCTAAGATGTTGTTTCTTAAAGTTTGAGGTTGCAATGCTTATGTGAAAAAGTTTCAACCTAATAAGCTCAAACCGAAATTGGAGAAGTGTGTCTTCATAGGATACCCGAAAGAAAATGTTGGGTACACTTTCTATCACAGATCTGAAGGCAAGATATTCATTGCTGAGAATGGATCCTTTCTAGAGAAGGAGTTTCTCTCGAAAGAAGTGAGTGGGAGGAAAGTAGAACTTGATGAGGTAACTGTACCTGCTCCCTTATTGGAAAGTAGTTCATCACAGAAATCTGTTCCTGTGACTACTACACCTATTAGTGAGGAAGCTAATGATGATGATCATGTAACTTCAGATCAAGTTACTACCAAAACCTCGTAGGTAAAACAGAGTGAGATCCGCACCAGAGTGGTACGGTAATCCTGTTCTGGAGGTCATGTTACTTGACCATGACGAGCCTACGAACTATGAGGAAGCAATGATGAGCCCAGATTCCGCGAAATGGCTTGAGGCCATGAAATCTGAGTTGAGATCCATGTATGAGAACAAAGTATGGACTTTGATTGACTTGCCCAATGATCGGCGAGCCATTGAGATTAAATGGATCTTCAAGAGGAAGACGGACACTGATAGTAGTGTTACTATCTACAAAGCTAGAATTGTCGCAAAAAGGTTTTTAACAAGTTCAAGGTGTTGACTACGATGAGAGTTTCTCAATCGTATCTATGCTTAAGTCTGTCCGAATCATGTTAGCAATTGCCGCATTTTATGAAATCTGGCAAATGGGGAGATTGTAAACTTCAACTAGTTTGTCATCAATCACCAAAAAGGGGGAGATTGTAAGTGCATCTAGTGCCACCCCTAGTTGGTTTTGGAGTATTGACGACAAACTTAGTTGAGGGACTAATGTGTTTGTGAGAATTGCAGGACAACACAGGTAGAAGTCCCTCATTGATTCGGTTTTCCTACCAGAGATGACCCCTAAAAATGTATGAAGACATTGATGTCAAAGGTGGTATATGAAGATATTCACATTGAAGACTATGACAAGAGAAGACATCGCATGAAGCCTATGGAGCTCGAAGACTTAGATCTTTCGTAGTTCTTTTTCTTCTTTGATTGGGTCATAGGAACCACCGTATTGTTAAGTGGGGTCCAAGTGAACCAGTCAGAATGACTGAAGTGATGCTTAACCAAAACCTATGTCTTCGAGTGAAGACTATGAGAGCGAATCTTGTCCAGAGTCGGACAAGTCAGCTTTGCTTGTAGCCAAGTAAAGTTACCATGTGAGTTTGAAATCTGACCGTTGGAACACGTGTCAGTTCCTTAGTGACCCAGGGTCATTTCGGACAAATCAGGTCGGGTTGCCTAGTGGCTATAAATAGCCCACCCCCTACAACCATAAACAGTTAGCTGCTCTGAGTTAGAGTACGGCTTTTGTCGTTTGAGAGCAACCCACTTCAAAACCTTTGAGAGAGAATTCCTTGCGAGGATAAAGCCCTAACCACCCAGAGCCAAAGAGTGTTAGGCATCACTTAAGTCTTCTTGTCTGTGTGATCTGAAGACTTATTACACTTGAGGACTATGAATCCTCCAGCCGGTTAGGCGTCGCGTTCTGAGCATCCAAGAGAAATTGTGGATTGCCAGTGAACGAAGTCTGTGAAGGTTTGGGAGTCTACCTTGAAGACTTACCAGAGTGATTGGGCGAGGTCTGTGTGACCTTAGCTTAAGGGGAATACGGTGAGGACTGGGTGTCCTGAGCTGCGTGTTCAGGACTGGGTGTCCGGGACTGTGTGTCCTAAGGTTTAAATACCTAGCCGCCCCAGCCAGACATACAGTTGCCACAGCAACTGGAACTGGTCCAACAAATCATTGTCTTCAACGAGTCACTGGTTTCATCCTTCCCTTCCCTTTACTTACTATTGGTCCTTGTGAAGTCATCGTATGATTGCACTATCTTTTGTCTTCACTGAGTGACTGCGTGTTCTGTTTGGCTTCATAATATCTTCCTACCTGATCCTTACTACATTGCTGCTATTAGTCATTATGCTTTCACTCCATTGAATACTTGACTATGGTTTGCCTAGTGTAGTCTACCTTCCGCTGCATGGTAATAGGTTTATTTCTATCGTTTGTCTTCATAACTTCCATGTTTTGAAGACTTCCATAAAAATCGCCTATTCACCCCCTCTAGTCGATATAACACACTTTCAATTGGTATCAGAGCAAGGTACTCCCTTGTTCTGTGTGATTCGGTTTAACCACCTAGAGTTTTAGCTATGTCGACTGCAGGGATAATTAAAGTCTCCGCTGCGTGCCCTATCTTCGATGGAACTGAATATCCCTACTGGAAGAATAAGATGCGCATGCATCTTGAAGCCATTGACGTCGACCTATGGTATGTCGTCAAGAATGGCGTTCCCAAGGCTGAAGAAGGTGTCACTGCTGCTGATGTCAAGAAGTTCATTCAACTGGACTCTACTGCCAAGAATATCATCTGTGGTCATCTGACCAAAGAACAGTATGGCCGCGGGAGTGCATTGGAAACATCTAAGCTAGTCTGGGACTGGCTCTCCAAGGTCAACGAAGGCGTCTCAACCCAGAGAGATCAGAGAATCAGTGTCCTTCGCAACCTCTTCAACCGCTTCAGGAGAAATGACAATGAGAATGTCCAGCTCACGTTTGATCGACTCACTGACATCACAAATGAGCTTCAAGCCCTTGGCGCTACTGAGATCACCAAGCATGAAGTCGTCAAGACACTACTGAGATCACTTGACAGTTCGTTTGACACCCTAGCCCTGATGATTCAAGAACGTCCTGATTTCAAGACACTCGATCCGTCTGACATACTTGAGAGGCTCAACACACATGAGTTTCAACTTTCAGAGAAAAGAGATATCTATGGTCCAAACTATGGGCGAACTCGTGCCTTGAAGGCAAAAGCTGTCTCCTCATCTGAAGAAGAATCTGACAGCAGTTCTGATGATCCTGAAGACATTGGAAGGGAACTTGCTATGCTTGTGAAGAAGTTCCAAAAATTCACCAAGAAGAAAGGTTTCAGAAAGTCTTCACGATCAAGCTCAAGGAGTGATGAAGCTTCTGCTCATGACTACAAGAAGAAAACATGTCACAAGTGCAAGAAACCTGGCCACTTCATCTCTGAGTGTCCGCAGTGGGACAATTAGAACAAAAGGAAGAAGAAGAGCAAATGACTCTGACGACAAGAAGAAGAAGAAATACTCAAAGTCTTCTTCCAAGTGTTCCTCAAAGTCTTCATCACACAAGAAGAGCTCATCTGGCAAGGCACGTGCATTTGTTGGCAAGGAAGTGGATTCAGAGGAGGAGTCCGCTTCTGAGGAGGCGGAGGTGGAGTCTGAGGAGGAGTCCGATTCTGGAGTTGCAAGTCTGGCTACAGCATACGTTGCCAAGTCCATCTTCAACACTGAAGACAATGACTTCATCACCGACACCGATGCAAATGACAAGGACTACTCCGCTCCTACCTACTGCTTCATGGCACGTGGTGCCAAGGTAAACACACGCAGTACTCACTATCAAACATCTAGTGAAGATGACTCTGATTGTGGTTCAAGACCCAGCTACAAAACACTTGCTAAAATTGCAACTGAACAATAGAAAGCTATGGAACATATTCAAAAACGGTTAGACAAAAGCGATGATCTGTTAGGCGCTGAAATGACTCGATCTGAGTCCTTAATTGAAGACATAAAAAATCTTCACATTAAGTATGAGGAACTTGAAAGTCGTCATGAAACGCTCTCAACAACTCATGAAAAGCTTTCCTATGATTATCTTCAAAGGAAGCAAAATCTTGAGAAATTGCGAGCGGCTCATGAAGATCTTCAAAACTAAAATGAGTCACTTCGCGCCGAACAGATCAGTTCCGCTCAGGAAGGATTTGAACCACCATGCCTTAAATGCATTGAGCGTGATAATGCTACTTCTGTTGCGGAATGTTCTACTGCTGCTACTGTTGCAATATCTTCAATTGTTGATGTGGGAACTAACCCCTCTGCTGAGGATACCACTGCTATTGCTGATGAGAATGTTAGGTTGAAGACATTGCTTGAAACAGGGATGTACAAAAGTCTTAAAGGGCATCAGACACTATGTGATGTCCTCAAAAGGCAGATCCTGAGCTGAAACCCGAGGAAAGAGGGTGTTGGGTTCATAAGGAAAATGAATGCCGATGGCTCTTACTGGAAACCTGAGCAGTACCCCAAAACCACATGGTTGCTGCAAAGGAACCTTCAGCAGATCCATCCAATCTATCTGGCTTCACTTGTGCTAACCCCATTGTCATTGATGAATCATTTGATGCAAACTATAAACTGTTTAAGAATCAGAATGGTGAAGTGTTTGCCAGGTACATTGGTACTAACTGCAGGAATGGACCGCCTATGAAGAAGATCTGGGTGCCGAAAAGGTGTTTGGAAAATCTTCCTGTGAATGTCATCATGACACCACAGATGAAGAAGACAAACCCCAGACCACAGGTTTCATACGGTCCAAAGGCTTCATACAGACAGAGGACTCACCCGAGTCGCACTAACGCAAATGTTTTGCAGGGAAACCATACTCAGGCCTATGAATATGAGCGCGGTTCATCAAACCGCCATGTTCATAAGACCAAGAACTATTCTGCTTATTCTTATGAGTACTATTGTCCACCTGCAAGACTGTTTGCTAGGGCTCCAAAGCCAAAGTTGTCAGCAGGACCACATCTTGCCGTATGTCTTCTAGCAAAAGCTTCAGAATGCTGGCTCTGGCATCGGAGACTAGGGCATGCTGGCATTAGGAACCTCCACACCCTTGCAAAGAAGAAGCATGTCATAGGCATCGAGGGCGTCAAGTTCAAGAAAGATCACTTATGCTGTGCCTGTGAAGCAGGAAAGATGACGAGGGCCAAACATCCCTCGAAGACAATCATGACAACCACTCGACCATTCGAACTACTCCACATGGATCTTTTCGGTCCCACTCATTACTCAACTCTTACTACTGCTGCTTGTCTCTATGGCTTTGTCATTGTTGATGATTATTCTAGATATACTTGGGTGCACATAATCCTCTACAAGACTGAAGTGCAGGATGTCTTCAGACGCTTCGCCAATCGAGCAATGAACAACTATGGCGCCAAGATAAAGCACATCAGAAGTGACAATGGCACTGAATTCAAGAACACTGGCCTTGATACATATCTTGATACTTTGGGCATCACACATGAATTCTCAGCTACGTACATGCCACAGCAGAATGGCGTCGTTGAACGCAAGAATAGAACACTCATTTAAATGGCCCGAATGATGCTAGATGAATACAAGACTCCAAGAAAATTCTGGCCTGAAGCCATTGATACTGCGTGCCATACAATCAATCGTGTTTATCTTCACAAGCTTCTGAACAAGACATCTTATGAGCTCCTTACTGACAAGAAGCCAAATGTCAGTTACTTCAGAGTATTTGGTGCCAGGTGCTGGATCAAGGATCCACATCACAGTTCAAAATTTGCACCAAAAGAACATGAGGATTTTATGCTTGGATATGGAAAGGATTCGCACTCCTACAGAGTCTTCAATCTGTTTCATTATAAAGTGGCTGAAACAGTGGATGTGCGATTTGATGAGACTAACGGTTCACAAAGAGAGCACCTGCCAAATGTGCTAGATGAAGTTCCATCCAGCGAATCAATCAAGCTAATGGGAACTGGAGAAATCATACCCTCTAAAGCTCAACCTGAAGAGGAACTTATCATCTCCGCACGTGATCAACCTGAAGACAATGCTCAGCCTGAAGACAATCCCACTAACAATAACAATGATCAGCAAGAGCAAAATCTTCGCCCTGTACATCCTCGTGTTGCCAATGAAGTGCAGATTCAGAGAATAATTGATAGCATCAATGCACCTGGTCCCCTCACTCATTCAAGGGCAACTCAGCTAGCAAATTTCTGTGGGCACTTCGCATTCATCTCAATAACAGAACCCAAGAAAGTTGAAGAAGCCTTCATGGAGCCTGAATGGGTTCAAGCTATGCAAGAAGAGCTTCAACAGTTTGAGCTGAATAATGTATGGGAACTGGTTAAGCGTCCTGATCCTCGGAAGCATAACATAATAGGCACCAAATGGATATACCGCAACAAGCAAGATGAGCACGGTCAAGTTGTCAGAAACGAAGCTCGTCTTGTTGCTCAAGGATATACTCAAGTGGAAGGCATTAACTTCGATGAAACATTTGCTCCTGTGGCTAGACTTGAAGCCATACGCATACTGCTGGCCTATGCAAATGATCATAACATACTTCTATATCAAATGGATGTGAAGAGCGCCTTTCTCAATGGCAAGATTGAAGAAGAAGTGTATGTTGCACAACCGCCTGGCTTCGAAGATCCAAAACATCCTGACATGGTATATGTCAGAGTAAATAGCCATGGGTAGCCTAGCCGGCTTCCCCTGGCCCTTCTGAAAAAATTATGAGCCCGTCCGGCTCGCAAGAACCCAAGACATGGGGCCGCCTTCCCCTTGCTGGCTGTCATCCAGGCCGGCTTTCGGAAGGCGGTCCGTCTTTAGCCATCATGAAGAAAGCCATGAGAGGGCCGACTTCGGGATGCCGGCCGTGAGGAGGCCGACTCCAAGAAGCCGGCTCCCATAAAGCGGTCGAGACCGTACCCTCAAAGTTTGCATCCACCTAGCGGCGATGCGACGGGGCGTGGCTACAGTGGAGCCTGCCACCCCCAAATCCCGGAGCACGCCTGGCACAGTGCGCCGTACAGAGTAGGCATGACCCGTCCGGCGCAGCACTGTTGCCATGCTGACCCTGGTGTCACCCATGACGGGCCGCCAGCGCAGCCCACAGACGGTGGGCCCCTTCGGGCAGAGAGACACCTGAAGGCGGCCACGCCTCCCCCCAGTCGGCCCAAGATAGAGCCGGCTCCCCGCAGCCGGCTTACCACCTCCCTCAAAGGAGACGCCCCATTAAGGAGACAAGACGCGGTGAGGCTACAGCGGTCGTCCGACGGGCGGCGGCACTGTAGCCGCGCCTACCACGACGAAGCCCACGTCACCAAGATAGATTAATAGTAACCAGCCGTCGACCAGGCCCTAGACAGTGGGGCCTCCCTGTCGACCAAGGGGCCGGCAGCCGGCGGGACCCACCAGTCGGCGGGCCCCAGCAGCCGGCGCGGAAGCCGGCGAGCGCATTCACAGACGGCTGGGCCCCGCGCCCAGTCGGATTATCATTGTACCCCCGGGGGGTAGGCCTATATAAACCCCCCGGGGCACCCATGCAAAGGGTTCGACACCCCCTGCTAGTCCTAGACACCACACAAGGAGAAGAAGCAGGCTAGCCGTGCCCTTCTTCCTCCTCCCACCAAACAGCTCAAGGAGCATTGTGTAGCTACTTGTCCATCTAGTGATCATGCGGAGACCCCGCAGAGCACCAGTAGGGGTGTTATCTCCACGGAGAGCCCCGAAGCTGGGTAAGATCCGCCGGCGTGCATGTCTTCGCCTTATCCCGTTTCCAGGCACCGGCGATGTCTTTCTGGCTCCCACAATGATAAGCCACCTGTTGGCATATGTCGCACCTACCACCCGACATTTGGCGCCCACCGTGGGGCCAGGTGCTACCTGTTCTGGATGGGAACCCTCTTCCTCCCCCGCGAGCGTAGCCAGCCCGGCACGCCCGATGGCGCTTGCCACGACGCGCTGCGAGGCGTCACCAACGCGTGCGTAGCGAGCAGCCTCGCTGATCTCCTCGACAAGACCCTCATCTCTGACGAGCTCGCCTCCGATGCGGGCACCGACCACCTCGCCAACGTCCTCGGCCAGCTCCATGTCTCCAGCGAGCTCGCTGTGGATCTGGAGTCGGTTGGATCCACCGATCCGATGACTGTCGACTCCGACACGGCCTCGTTCGACACCTTCCCCACCAACGTCGTGATCTACAACGACCCACTTCCCCGAGCCGGTGGCTGCGACGCTGTCACCACCGAGGTGATGGTCATCGGCCACGACGACGCTGCTAACGAGAGCGCCCACGACGCCCCGCACGCGGCGGCCCACGACTTGTCCACCCCCCTCCCAGCTGATGCTGACGACGAAGCACTGGAGGCGCGCCGCCTCGCCCTCCTCGCAGAGGGCCGGAGGCTGGCTTCTGTGAGACGCCTCACTGAGGCCTACCAGCGCGAAGCTGACCGCGCCGCCTTCGGCACGCCGGCCCCGGGCGGGCCAAGCCGGGCCGGCCTTGTCAAGCAACGCGGCGACGTCATCGCCGACACGCTGGGAGTTGACCGCCCGGTCTATGCCACTCCGCTCGAGAACTTGCGTGCCGCCCAGGCGGCCGTAGACGAGTTGGACGGCTTGGAGGCCAAAGACCTCCCCCACATGACCCGGCGCATCCGGCAACTAATTGACGCAGCCGCGCAGCGACATGAAGCCAACGCCCGCGCGCAAAGCCCTCCCCCGCGCCGAGATCGCGGCGCGACGTCCCGGACGCCGACTATGAGCGACACCCGTGCGCGGCGCGAGAAAGAGCTGGCTGCCAGCCGTAGCCGGACCCGAATCTCCATCGAGCGAGACGCGGATGGACACCCCCGAGCCATGGAATGGCGGGGCAACCCGCCTCCGCCTCGACCCCGTGGAGAGAGATATCCCACCCCGCCGCCAGTGGCGCACCCGACTCTCAGCGGCCGACTAGGTCGCCGCGAAGGAGTCGGCGAGAACGACGCCCGCCATCGGATCGACCGCCTGGCGCGATCCCTGGCGTTGGAAGAAGAAGACGATGTCGGCCCGCCTTGTTTCGGCCCCCGCATCCGCGACGAGCCCTTCCCCAAAGGATTCTCGCTCCCAAGAGACACGCCCAAGTACAACGGCTCCGTGAAGCCGGAAGATTGGTTGATCGACTACTCCACGGCGGTTAGCATAGCCAACGGCAACCGGCGCGTTGCCGTGAAGTACGTGCCCCTCATGCTGCAAGGGACGGCGCGGACCTGGCTCAACAGCCTCAAGCCGCGCAGCATCAACAGCTGGCCAGATTTCACCGAAGCTTTCATCCGCAACTTCACCAGCACCTACAAGCGGGCTCCCAAGCCCAGACAGCTCTCCTTGTGCGTACAAGGCCCCGCCGAGTCCACTCGCGACTACCTCACGCGTTGGGCCGAGCTCCGCAACTCTTGCGAAGGGGTGCACGAGGTGCAAGCCATAGGATACTTCACAGCCGGATGCCGAGAAGGCACCCTCCTCAAGCACAAGCTCATCTGCGACGAGCCGACTACCCTCGACGAGCTTCTGGACATAGCGGACAAGTACGCCACCGCCGACTCCTCGATGAAGACCAAGCTTCAGGTAGACGCGTCCGGGAAAGTACTTAACCCGGCACCCAAGACGCCGGCTGGGGATTCTGGCCGACGCCCACACTCGAATGACCACAAGCGCAAGGGCCCCGCGCCGCCTCCCGCCAGTCGGCAGGTGGCCACAGTTGAAGACGTGACGCCTGAAGGGTGACCCGCGCCCAAGAAGCCCAAGGGCAGCAGGCCGGCTTGGCAGCCGGCCTTATCCTACAAGCAAACTCTTGACGCCCCTGCAAGTTCCACAGCGGCGCGAAGCCGTCCAACCACACGACCCGGAAGTGCCATTGGCTCACCCGAATCTCTAAAGGCGAGGGGCTCGCGCCGCCTCCGCCTGTCGGCCCGCCGCCTCCGGCTGCCCGGCCCGTAGTCGGAGCTGTGCACGACGAATTCCCCGACGAGCAAGCAACCTACATCGTCTTTACAAGCCAGCCCGAAGACCGGTGCAGCAAACGCCGAGAGCACCAGGAAGTCAGCGTGGTTGCTGCCAACCCCGCCGGACACATGCATTGGTCAGAAAAGCCCATCAGCTGGAGCCGAGCCGACCATCCAGAGGTGGTGCCGTTTCCCGGCTCTTATGCGCTGGTCCTGGAAGCCACCCTTGCGACGGACAGACGCGCTGCCCGCTTCTCCCGCGTGCTGATAGACGGCGGGAGCAGCATCAACATCCTGTACCGTGACACCCTGGAGAAGCTAAATGTCAAGACAAAGCAGCTCATGCCTACTCGAACAGTGTTTCACGGCATCGTACCCGGCCTGTCCCGCGCCCCCATTAGCAAGATCAAGATTGATGTACTTTTTGGGGACAAGGAGCATTTCCGCCGGGAAGCGATCTGGTTTGAAGTGGTGGACCTGGAGAGCCCTTACCATGCATTGCTTGGCCGACCTGCCTTGGCCAAATTCATGGCAGTTCCCCACTGTGCATACCTCAAGATGAAGATACCAAGCACCAAAGGCGTCATCACCGTAGCCGTCCATTACAAGAAGTCCTCTGAGTGCGCAGCAGCCAGCAGCCGGCTGGCCGAGTCCCTTGTGATCGCCGAAGAAAAGAAGATGTTGGACCGAGTCGTGGCCATAGCCGGCAAGCAGTCGGTCGTGTCCCCCGACCCCAAGGAGCATGATGCTCAAGGATCTTTCCAGCCGGCCAAGGAGACGAAGAAGATACCTCTTGACCCCGAGCACCCAGAGAGGTTTGCCGTCATCGGGGCAAACCTGAACAGCAAATAGGAAGGCGAGCTCGCCGATTTCCTCCGTGAGAATCGGGACATCTTTGCGTGGTCCCCCAAGGACATGTCGGGTGTTCCGAGGAAATTCGCTGAGCACAAAATACACGTCCGAGAAGACGCAAAGCCAGTCAAACAACCCCTTTGCCGACCGTCGGAGGAGAAACGCATGATTGTAGGTGAGGAGATAGCCCGGCTTCTGGCAGCCGGCTTTATTATGGAACTTTTCTTTCTAGAGTGGCTCACCAACCCGGTCCTCGTGCTAAAGAAGAACAACAAGTGGCGCATGTGCATAGACTACACAAGCCTCAACAAGGCCTGCCCCAAAGATCCCTTTGCCCTGCCAAGGATTGACCAAGTGATAGACTCCACAGCCGGATGCGAGCTATTGAGCTTCTTGGATGCTTACTCAGGATATCACTAGATAAAGCTGGATCCGGACGACCGCCTGAAGACCGCCTTCATCACGCCATTTGGAGCCTTCTGCTACCTGACTATGACATTCGGCTTGAGAAATGCCGGTGCCACTTTTCAGCGTTGCATGAGAAGTGCCTCCTCAAGCAACTCGGCAGAAACGCTCACGTCTACATGGACGACATCGTGGTGAAGACGGAGAAGCGCGGCACCTTGCTGGGAGACCTCAAGGAAACGTTTGAGAACCTACGCCGGTTCCAAATCAAGCTCAACCCCGAGAAATGCGTGTTCGGAGTACCAGCCGGCCAGCTCCTAGGCTTCCTGGTCTCCGAACGCGGCATCAAATGCAACCCGGTGAAGATCAGGGCCATCGAGAGAATGGCGATCCCCACCAAGCTTCGAGACATCCAAAAGTTCACCGGATGCTTGGCCTCCTTAAACCGCTTCATCAGCCGGCTCGGAGAGAAAGCTCTCCCCCTCTGCCGCCTCATGAAGAAGAGCACTCACTTCGAGTGGAACGACCAGGCCGACAAAGCTTTTCGCGAGCTGAAGAAGATGCTGGCCACGCCGCCTGTCCTGGCGGCGCCGACTGAGAAAGAGCCCATGCTCCTTTACATCGCCGCAACCAGCCGGGTGGTCAACACCGTCATCGTAGTCCAACGCCCAGAAGAAGGCCGAGCCCAGCCGGTCCAGAGGCTGGTGTATTATTTGAGCGAGGTGCTGTCCGCCTCAAAGCAGAACTACCCACACTACCAGAAGATGTGTTACGGCGTGTACTTCACCGCCAAGAAGCTGAAGCCCTACTTTCAAGAGCATCCCGTCACGGTCGTATGCACCGCCCCGCTGGCCGAGATCATAGGTAGCCGGGACGCATCCGGCCGGGTGGCAAAATGGGCCATCGAGCTGGCCCCTTACATGATCTTCTACTAGCCTCGCACCGCCATCAAGTCCCAAGCACTGGCCGACTTCCTCGTCGACTGGGCCAAGACCCAGTACTTGCCGCCGGCAACCGACTCCACCCATTGGCGCATGCACTTCGATGGGTCCAAGATGAGCACCGGCTTGGGAGCCGGCGTCGTCCTTACCTCTCCCAAAGGCGACAAGCTCAGATACATGCTACAGGTCCACTTTGCCACCTCCAACAACGTGGCCGAGTACGAGGCGCTCATACACGGGCTCCGGCTTACCAAAGAACTCGGCATTCGCCGGATCCTATGTTATGGCGACTCGGACCTCGTGGTTCAGCAATCATCTGGCGACTGGGACGCCAAGGACGCAATTATGGCGAGCTACCGCTTCCTAGTCCAACAACTCAGCGGATACTTTGAAGGATGCGAGTTCCTCCACGTACCGCGAGCCGACAACGAGCCAGCCGATGCCCTGGCTCGAATAGGCTCTACTCGGCAAGCAATACCAACCGGCGTCGCTCTACAACGCCTCCTCAAGCCATCTATCAAGCCGTCTCCAGAGTCCGACTCCATCTTCGTGCTGCCTGACCCCGACGCGGCCGGGTCCGGCTCGAAGAACCAAGCAGGCGACCCCGAGACTTCCGTAGCCGGCTCGAGGACTGCCACACCCGGCTCGGGGACTGTGGTAGCCGGCCCGGGGACTGCACCAGCACAACAGCCGGCGGCCGACTCCAGCATTTCACCACCCAGCCCACCCACCCTGGTGGCAGTAGCCACATTGGCAGTAGGAGAAGTCGCGGCTCCGTCATGGGCCCAGTCCATCCTCAACTTCCTAGTAAACCAAGATCTGCCGGCTGACGAAACAGAGGCAAGACAAGTCCAACGTCGAGCCGGAGCATACACAATCGTCAACAGAGAACTTGTCAAACGCAGTGTCACAGGAGTCCTCCAACGGTGCGTCGAGCAAGAGAAAGGCATTGCAATCCTCAAAGATATTCACCAAGGAGAATGCGGCCACCATGCGGCTTCAAGATCACTCATCGCCAAAGCTTTCCGCCATGGTTTCTTCTGGCCGACTGCTTTGGATGACGCCAAAGAATTAGTTAAATATTGGAAGGGGTGCCAACTCTTCAGCTCCAAGCAACACATGCCGGCTTCGGCACTCAAGACCATTCCCCTCACCTGGCCCTTCGCCGTTTGGGGACTGGACATGGTGGGCCCATTCAAGACGGCGCGCGGCGGCATGACGCATTTGCTCGTCGCCGTGGACAAATTCACCAAGTGGATTGAGGCAAAGCCGATCAAGAAGCTGAATGGGCCGACTGCTGTGACATTCATCACAGACATAACAACTCGGTACGGCGTGCCACATAGCATCATCACCGACAATGGCATGAATTTTGCCAAAGGAGCCTTGGCACGTTTCTGCGCAGCCCAAGGTATTCGGCTGGACTTAGCGTCCGTTGCCCACCCGCAGTCAAACGGCCAGGTCGAGCGAGCCAACGGCCTCATCCTCTCCGGCATCAAGCCCCGACTGGTCATACCACTGGAGCGTTCAGCCGGCAGTTGGCTCGACGAGCTGCCGGCTGTCCTCTGGAGTCTGCGCACTACACCAAACAAGTCAACCGGCTTCACCCCCTTCTTCCTTGTGTATGGTGCCGAGGCGGTCATTCCAACTGACATCGAGTTCGACTCGCCTCGAGTAACCATGTACACGGAAGCGGAGGCCAAGGAAGCACGAGAAGACGGAGTCGACCTGCTGGAAGAAAGCCGGCTGTTAGCCCTCAGCCGGTCTGCCATCTACCAGCAGGGTTTGCGCCGCTACCACAGCCGGAAGGTCAGGCCAAGATCTTTCCAAGAGGGCGATCTTGTGCTCCAACTGATCCAGCAAACAGCCGGCCAGCACAAGCTCTCGGCCCCTTGGGAAGGCCCCTTCGTCATCAGCAGAGCTCTAGGCAACGACTCCTACTACCTGATCGACGCACAGAAGCCGAAGGCACGAAAGAGAGATGACTCCGGCAAGGAGTCGGAACGACCATGGAACGCCAACCTCCTTCGAAGATTTTACAGTTGAAATGCAGTATGTATCACGCTAACCCTTGTATTAAGTACGAGACAATAGGCCCCCCGAGGAGGGCTCGGGGACTGCCATCTTTTATCTATGAGTGAAAAGTATCATGCTTATGACCTTGTCATTTCATTTACTTGTTCCGTCTGGCACCGGGTTCGACTAGTCGGCTCGGGGACTGGCCGACTGGAGTTATATTAGAAGTCCTACCCGCAGTCAAACAAGTAGTGTGCCGGCTCCCAAGCTTTCTCTTGCCAAAAGTCGCAGTTCGAAGAACCGGCTGTCCGGCTGGCAAGAGTTAAAGGCAGGAACGGGCGCCCACACGAAATAGGGCTAAGGGACTAATGGACTAATATAACAAAAGCCGATTTTTCTCCCACCGCCGACTGGCTACCAAAGTAGCCGGCCGGCCGGTTTCCAATCACTTCACTTCAATCCAAGAAAGCTCAAGTACTTGCCTCCCCAAAGAGGGAAGGCGGCAAAGGAAAAGGCCTAAGGATAAAAAGCATACGCGAATGGAAACGAAACATGCACATAACAATATTTACATAAAAGACCTCTGAGAGGCCAGCATTCAACATAGTTTGGATACACCCCCAGTGGGTGGAACTGCGAAAACTTAATGAAGATTGTTCAAAAGACAACAAGCAGGAAAAGTAAAGATGGCAGGTCAAGCTGGCGGAGCGACCGACGAGCCGGGATGGTTGGCGGAGACGGTTGTGCCGGCTGAAGGAGCGGCCGGCTGGCGAACCTCGGCTTGGTCACCGCCTCCCGCAGAGGGCGCGCTTCCATGCGCCTCGTTGCTGGAGGCACGGTCGGCCTGGGGTCGGCCGGTTGTTCCACCAGCCGGCTCGACGTCTTCGCCGTCCTCCTCTTTGTCATCCTCGCCCTCGTCGCTGGAGGCGATCTCCTCTGCCGAGTCCTCGCCCACCACCGGGTTCAGCCCGAACCACTCCTCCGGCTGGGTAACACCGTCATCATCGATTTCGGGTGTGAAAACGCTGATGTCGGTGCACTCGGCGATCGTCGAACCCCGCTAGGCGATAGCCGGCCTCACCTCTTCCAGCTCCGCTCGGCCTCCATCCGCCAAGTGCGCAGCTGGTCCAGGCTCAGCCCTGGGTACCAAGCTCGAACGAACTCCAACGCCCGCCCGGCTCCGAGGCGGGCCGCCGACGCCTTCCAAGCCTCAAAGCGACTGACTGCGACCTCCAGCCAGTCGGCAGTTCGGCTTGGGGTGCGGGGGATCGTCTCGCCGGGCCAGAGGGCGGCCAACACTTGCGCCCCGGCACGTTGGAGCCGGCGAAGCATCCGATGAGCCGGCTGCAACCGCGCCTGGATAGCCAAGAGCTGCTCCTCAAGCGTCCGGTTCGCATCCGGCGCGATGTTGGCCCCCGCCTGACGGCGCGCCTCGCGATGGGCCTCAATGCTTTGGGCGGCGAAGGTGGAGTAGCCGGGGAAGTAGTCTGCACAAAAAAATAATAAGCAGCAGCATAAGTTAAGCCAAAAACCCAGGCGGCAAGGGGCAGGAGAGGGGCGAGGAAGGTGGCTTACCGTCGATCAAGTCCTCGATCCGGCCGAAGCCTTCATCCAGTGCTCGCCGGGTCTCAGCCCAGCTCGCCGCCTCGGTCTCAAACTCTGCCTTCAGGGTGGCCTCGCTATCCTGCGCCTTCTGCAGGGCCACCTTGTGGATCTTCTCTTGGTCGGCCAGCTTCTTGGCCAGGCGATCACGCTCCTGGACCAAGGCAGCGTACTCGGCATCCTTGGTATGAAGGGCGGCCTTCGCTTCGCCGAGCTCCTTCCTCAAGTCGGCGTTTGCCCCTGAAGACAAAGAAAAAGAAAAACCAATAAGGAAAGAGTCATCAAGAAAGATCCGACCCGACTGCTCAGCAGTCGGCCCAAATCTCGGGGACTACACCCAGTGGGTGCGCTGACGCGCCCCCACAGGAGACAGACAAGATCGAGTACTTACTTCGGCTGTCGGCTAGGTCGTCGGTCCTCCGGCTCAACTCCCGAGCCTGGGAGTTGAAGGCGGCAGCACGGGAGTTGTGATATTCCTGGAAGTTCAGACAAAAAGCAAAAATAAGGTAGCCGTCAAGAAAGATCCGACCCGACTGCGCAGCAGTCGGCCCGAATCTCGGGGACTACACCCAGTGGGTGCGCTGACGCGCCCCCACGGAAGAAGTCAAGAGAGCAAAGCGGCCAAGAATGAAGGACTCACCCGGATGGCGGCTCGTGTCGACAGGAACTCCTAGGTGAACTGTTGCAGCAGGGCGGCCTGAGCTTGCAGCCGGCTCCGGATCCCTTGAGCCGCCACATTCAGCTCGCTAGTCCCCCCGCTGGGAGTCCACTCGGACGTGGCAGTGCTGTCCGCCTCCAGATCTTCCGCCGACTGGCCTGCGCCCGCGACTCGGCGCGACTCCAGCGGAGCGGCGCCTCCCCCTGCGCGCCGGCCCGTCACCGGCTGCACCTCGAGGCCAGCTCTGTCCTCCGGCTCACCCCCGGCCGGCTCCTCTGGCGCCGCTGATGATTGGCCGCCTTGGCCCGCCACGGGGTCCTCCCCCCTCTCCATCAGCGGCGGGTCTTGGACGATCTCCTCCGCCAAAGGCAATGGGGTGTCGGGGGCCACGGCTCGGAGGGGAATGGCGAGCAGCGGAGGCTGGTTGCGCGAACCCTCCGCCTCTGTCTCCGCGGTCGCCGCCTCCGCCTGGGCCTTGGCTGCCGCGTCGGCCTGCTCCCTCGCCGCCTGGGCGGCCGCTTTCTCCGCCGCCTCGCGCTCCTCCTGCGCTTCACAGGCGTTCCGCTCTGTGGCCTCCCTGAGGTCGGCGCGGGGGTCCACGCGCGGGAGCTTGAAGAACCTCCAGTCGGCCCAACTACGGAGCCGCCCGGACCACGCTCAAGGGAAAGCGGCGCCCTGTCCAGCAAGCGGAAAAAGTTAAGAAGAATTTTCGAACAAAATGGAACAATGAAGAGCATGCGACAAGGCAATTGACGACTTACGCTGAGACCGCCGGAGGCTGCTTCACCGCCTTGCGGAAGCAGGCCGCTTTCGCAGCCGCCTCGTCTCGCTTGGTCGCCGCGGTGGAGGCTTTGGACTTCTTCGGCCGACTGCCGAAGAGGCCTGAAGCGGCCTGGCGCTTCTGTGCACCACCGTCGGCAGCCGGCGCGATGGACGAGCCCGCGCCCTGATGGTCGGCCGCCGGCTGGCGACGCGGGGCGACTTCGGCTTCAGCATCATCCGGCCAGTCCTCGAAGCTCACGGTGAGCCTTGAGCCCCCGGGCTCGGCGTCGTCCCCCACGACGGCGTCTTCCATGGCGGCCGCCCCCAAGTCCGGATCATTGACGTCGTCCGCCGTGCGGTCGAGGGCATACTGGCATTCTATCCCCGCTGTCCCGGTCGTCGGTGGGAGAAGGGGGTTCTGCTAAGAAGAACCGACTGATTAGAAGCCGGCCATCATAAATCCGGCTACCAATGAAAAGAAGAAAGAAAAGAAAGCTTACCACGGGTGGAGGGTTGGCGCGAGAATACGGCACCTTGCCGTTTCGCCAGTCCTCGATGAGCTTGCAGTTGGAGATATAGTTTACCATGTATGATACCTCCGCATGAGGCATCTCCCTGGTGCTCAGCCGGCTTGGGTCGAAGCGGCCGCTCATCTGGCACATCATGTGGGGCCGGGTTTGGAGAGGAGATATCCGGCGCTCCACGAAGGCGGCCACCAAGTCAGCCCCGCTCAGGCCTTCCGACTGGATCATCACCCGAAACCGGGAGACGGCGGCATTCTCGGCCTGAGACAGTGACCGGGACCGGAAACTCCATGAAGGCTGCCTCCCTGCCGGCGTGCCGGCAACATAAGCCGGCAGGTTGACGTGGTCTCCTTGCTCGGTGACGTTCTTCACGTAGAAGTATGATTTCTGCCAGATCTTCACCGACTGGATCAGGGGGATGGGCGGGAACGGGTTGTTCTCGCTCGCACTCCTCATGGCGATGAAGGCCCCGTAGGGGGCGGGCACGCCCGCGACGACGGTGCCGAGTTTGCTTTGGAAGAACTCCCCCCAGAGCTCCAGCGTGGGGAGCAGCCCCAAGAAACCTTCGCAGAGGGAGACGAAGGCCGACAGTAGCATCACCGCATTGGGCGTGAGGTGATGCCACTGAAGGTTGTAGAACTCGAGGAAGGAGCGCAGAAATCCGCTCGCCGGAAGGCCGAAGCCGCGTAGGAAGTGTGAGTGGAAGACGACCCGCTCGCCCTCCTCGGGTGCCGGCGAAATCTCCGTCTCCGGCGCCAGGCAGACCCGCACGAGGTTGGCGCCGGGCAGGTGCCGAGTCTGCCGGAGGAACTCAACGTGGTCCTCGTGAACGTTGGAGCCATCCCACGAGCTCGACAGCGCCATGGGAGCAAGACGATGTGGAGGTGCGGTGGCTCTGAGACGGGAGGCTGCGGCGGCAGCGAGAGGAAGAAATGAGGATGAGAAGGGGTGGAGCGAGAGAGAGTGTGCGAACCTCTGCCGCTCGCCCTCCTCCCCCTACTTATAGGCTCGTGTGGCGGAGCCGAGGAGGCGCGGCATGGGGAAACGTGGGGATCGATCATGCCCACTCCCCCACGTCCCGCGCTTATTACGCCTTAACGGCGAAATAAAACTGCCGCGGGAAGGCGAGCGGTCCATGTGGGCCACGGAAGATCCGCGCTCGGACCGAGGCCTGCGAGTGGCGGGCCCGGGCCTGTGGCGACGTCCCGTCGCGCGTGTGCGATGGCAGGATTCCCTCGCCACGTGGCCCGCATTCCTGCCTACGAGAACCAGAGCTCTCTGAAGTCGGCGCGCACAAGCAAAGCCGGCCCCGCAGGATAGGAAGCCGACCAAGCTTCTCGTCCCCTTATCAGCCTCGTAGCTCGCTCAGCTTCGGGGACTACTGTCAGAGTAAATAGCCATGGGTAGCGTAGCCGGCTTCCCCTGGCCCTTCTAAAAAAATTACGAGCCCGTCCGGCTCCCAAGAATCCAAGACATGGGGCCGCCTTGCCCTTGCTGGGTGTCATCCAGGCCAGCTTTCGGAAGGCGGTCCGGCTTTAGCCATCATGAAGAAAGCCATGAGAGGGCCGACTTCGGGAAGCCGGCTGTGAGGAGGCCGACTCCAAGAAGCCGACTCCCATAAAGCGGTCGAGACCGTACCCTCAAAGTTTGCATCCACCTAGCGGCGATGCGACGGGGCGTGGCTACAGTGGAGCCTGCCATGCCCGAATCCCAGAGCATGCCTGGCACAGTGCGCCGTACGGAGTAGGCATGACCCGTCCGGCGTGGCACTGTTGCCATGCTGACCCTGGTGTCACCCATGACGGGCCGCCAGCGCGGCCCACAGACGGTGGGCCCCTTCGGGTAGAGAGACACCCGAAGGCGGCCATGCCTCCCCCCAGTTGGCCCAAGACAGAGCCGGCTCCCCGCAGCCGGCTTACCACCTCCCTCGAAGGAGACGCCCCATTAAGGAGACAAGACGCGGTGAGGCTACAGCGGTCGCCCGACGGGCGGCGGCACTGTAGCCGCGCCTACCACGACGAAGCCCACATCACCAAGATAGAGCAATAGTAACCAGCCGCCGACCAGGCCCTGGACAGTGGGGCCTGCCTGTCGACCAAGGGGGCGGCAGCCGGCGGGACCCACCAGTCGGCGGGCCCCAGCAGCCGGTGCGGAAGCCGGCGAGCGCAGTCACAGACGGCTGGACCCCGCGCCCAGTCAGATTACCATTGTACCCCCGGGGGTAGGCCTATATAAACCCCCCGGGGCACCCATGCAAAGGGTTCGACACCCCCTGCTAGTCCTAGACACCACACAAGGAGAAGAAGCAGGCTAGCCGTGCCCTTCTTCCTCCTCCCACCAAACAGCTCAAGGAGCATTGTGTAGCTACTTGTCCATCTAGTGATCATGCGGAGACCCCGCAGAGCAGCAGTAGGGGTGTTATCTCCACGGAGAGCCCTGAAGCTGGGTAAGATCCGCCGGCGTGCATGTCTTCGCCTTATCCCGTTTCCAGGCACCGGCGATGTCTTACTGGCTCCCACAATGATAAGCCACCCGTTGGCATATGTCGCACCTACCACCCGACAGTATACAAGCTCAACAAGGCACTGTATGGCCTCAAACAAGCCCCTCGGGCTTGGTATGACACACTCAAATACTCCCTGAAGAGCAAAGGCTTCATACCTGGTTCCCTCGACCCCACTCTCTTCACGAAGACATATGATGGTGAACTATTTGTGTGCCAAATATATGTGGATGACATCATCTTCGGCTGCACCAATCAGAAGTACAGTGAAGAGTTTGGATATATGATGCAAGAGCAATATCAGATGTCCATGATGGGAGAGCTGAAGTTCTTCCTCGGTCTTCAAATATGACAGCAACGCAATGGCATCTTCATATCTCAAGAGAAGTATCTCAAAGATTGCCTGAAGAAGTTTGGTATGCAAGACTGCAAAGGCTTCACGACGCCAATGCCAGCCAAACATCATCTGGGTCCCGACGACAATGGTAAAGAGTTCGATCAAAAGGTATACCGCTCCATGATTGGTTCTTTACTTTATCTATGTGCATCTAGGCCAGATATTATGCTCAGTGTTTGCATGTGTGCTTGATTCCAAGCGGCACCAAAGGAGTCGCATCACTTAGCTGTGAAGCGAATTCTTCGATATTTGGCTCACACCCAAACTCTAGGATTATGGTATCCAAAGGGCTCAGAGTTTGATCTGGTTGGATTCTCGGATGTTGATTATGCTGGTGACAAGGTGGATTGCAAGTCTACATCAGGCACATGTCATTTTCTGGCATTGTTGAGGAAATCGTTAACTGGTAGCTGCTCGGTTGGCTAGCGAGTAGGGGATTAATCGGCTAATCGGCAAGTTAATCGGCCATTTAATCAATTAATCGGACGATTTTTCGGTTTATCGGCTACTCGGTGACCGTATGAGTAGGGATTAATCGGCAAGTTAACTGGTTAATCGGATGAATTCTTGAACAGGGTTTTCTGGGACGATCACTTGTAAGTTGGTCTTCAAAGAAGCAGAACTGTGTATCTCTCTCCACTACTAAATCTGAATACATTGCTGCTGGATCTTGCTGCGCTCAGCTTCTATGGATGAAGCAAACACTCAAGGACTATGGCATTCATCTGACGCAAGTGCCACTCTACTGCGACAACGAAAGCGCCATCAAGATTGCCAACAACACAGTTCAGCACTCAAAGACAAAGCACATTGAAATTCGTCATCACTTTCTCAGAGATCATGTTGTGAAGGAAGACATTGATATCATACACGTCAACACTGAAGAACAATTGGCAGATATCTTCACCAAGCCCTTGGATGAGAAGAGATTTTGCAAGTTACGGTGTGAGCTAAATATCTTGGAATCCTCAAATGTCCTGTGATCAGGCACACATCCTAACACTTATGCATATTGATGACTTAGATGTGCAACACATGAAGTAAAGTATATCTTCAATCAAGGAAGATATACATTCTAAGTGTGAATACATTAATGTGGAATTTTACTTCGGAGTGCCACGATAATTGTGCGCCGTGTCTGGGTCTAATACTTCCTATACGGTGGGTAACGCCACCACCAAATGTTCTATTTGAAGTGTTTCACTCATGGCGTTACATTTGCTATGTCTTCACATTTGGTTTGGCTTCAATCTCAACATGTCTTCATGATTATCTTCACTATGTTGAAATATATATATATATATATATACTAGTGTTCTGTCCTCTACAGCGTTCACTTATAGCTATGTCTTCTTGTTGAATCTTTTGAACTAAGTGAATGTGATCGGACCCTAACCTCTCTATGCTTTCTATCTCAAACTCTATCTCTCCAAGTCATATGCATTCTATTGAAACTGTCGAATGTCTTCTCTGCGTCCTTGTCAGCAGAAGATACAGAGACAAACATTAAGTCCGTTTTCAATGCTCATTCCTTCACCTGAAACCCGGAGAAGTGGGAACGACCGCCCGACAATCGAGGCGTGTGTGGGACGTGGAACAACCTCCGACATGTTGCATGATGGCCACGTGTTCCTCAGATGTGAATCGCCAGGGGCACCTGTGTAATAACACTGAGCCGCCCCTGTCCCTATAAATACACGCCTCACCGCAGTCATTATCTCTTCTTCCACTCTCGCACGAACCCTAGGGCCACCGCTAGCCCTCGACGACGCCGGCGACGAAGCGCTTCGCTGTCGCAACCTCTCCGACGCTGTCTTCACGCCGACCACGGACATCGTCCTCTCCGCCGTCGCCGTAGGTGTCCTCCGTCGCCAAGTTAGGACATGGACGATTGAACTACTCGGCCTCCTCTTCTACTCCATCTAGCAGTTCTTCGTGTGGTAAATAAAACTTCCTTTTTACAGCCCCTTTGATCCTATAGCTTCGTCACTTTCTACCACAAGCAATTTCTATTCACACAAGTTGGATCTCTTTCATACTGCATCTCATAACATGCCTAGTATATTCACTTATGCTTCACAAATTAGTTAGATTCCTCACTTGTACTGATCTCTGGATTCGTACAAATCTGGAACCAACTCCTTATCTATGAGTGAATGTCTTCACACGATGAGGTCAATGTCTTCTAAACTGATTTATCTTCAAAATCTTCTGAGAATGCATATGACCTCTTCCCCTTCCCTCGCACCTTAATGCTGTCACAGGTACATGTCCATGGGAGAATCCCTTAGTTCTCATAGTCTGTATTCATTTGTAGAGTACTTACAGCATCATATAAATTCTCCCGAAGCCAGTTCCTGTTTGTCCAGCAAGCGAAAACCTTTGAAGCCTTTGAACGTATTAAAGCCTTTCAGTTTAAAATTCATGGCTTCAGAGAAATCTGCAAGGAAGGGAGGCAGACAGCGTCGTGGCGAAACATCAAGAGATCTGCCTAATGACCTCTCAGAACTTTACAAGACAGATCCTGAAGAGGATTATAATCAGCGCAAGACCCGAATCCAGTGGATTCGAAGATATTGGGCAGAACAATGGTTCAAATACCGGTTTGTGACCCAAGAATATGCTGAGAAAAATGCCATCAAGCGACCGTGGGGAGACATCCTATACAAGAATCTTCAACCCAGGTCCAGAGAAGAAGCCATTGAACAAGGCTTCTATCCCTGCATGGTCCGTGGGCCACAACCTACAGATGCACACCCATCGTCACTACTATGGTGCCGTGACGACAATCTGTTCAAGCGCAACTTCCAGTTTGCCAAGAACTCAATGAAGCAGAACAAGAATTCTCTGGGATTAGACTTCAACCCTGGTCCCTCTGCTCCCCGTGCCGATGGAACTCGCGAAGCTGAACCCAATCTTCTTGGGCCCTTCTACAACCTTGAAGGTCTCGTCACCCATATCGTGGTTCAAGGGACTGCCGTGAATGAGCCTGCAGATGACGCTGAATCAGATGAAGCGCCTGCAGCGCCGAAGCCAAAGAAGCTAAAGCAGCCAAAAGCTTCAAAGCCTACCTCTGCACCAAAAATCTCACGGGCAAAGCCACTGGCCACTGCACCTCCTGAAGACAGTGTGCAGTCTGAAGATTTGTCACGCGTCTCCAAGCCCCAGAAGGTCAAGATGCCTCTGCCACACACCGGCCAAGAACTGACAGCTGCTGCCATTCTGCGAAACGATGCCATTGATCTGTCCAGTGATGAAGATCTTGCAGATGACGCTCTTGAGCAACTCATCAAGAGCAAAGAAGAAGCAGAAATCTTCAATGATCTGCCTCTCTTTGACGTGACAATCATCCACAACTTCATTGATGAGTGGTTTGACACGCCCAACATCAGCTTCGAAGATCTGCAACTACCCATTGGCCTCAGTGTCGCCTTCCATGGCGCTATTGCTTCAGAGCTAGCTCTCGCTCAGCGCATCGTCGAACTGAAGCAAAAGATTGACTATGAAAAGGCTCAGTTCAAGAAGCATATGGCCAAGCTCAGTGTGCAAGAGGTCAAGAACTTCAAGATCATGCTGCACGATCTTAAAGAAGCCTTTCTCAAGAAACGCGCAGAAGCTCAGGGTTCTCGGGAGCGCATGAAGAGCCTGGCTGACAAGTGTGTGCAAGGCTACAACGAGGCTGAGAAGCGCAAGGCCCTTGGGCGTCCGGGCATTGATCCTAGGATGGCTGCTAAGCAGAAGAAGAAGCCCACTGTGGCCGAACCCAACGCACCAAGGCAGGAAGCAGATCCCATTGTCTTCCCAACTAGCATGACTGGCTCGAAGCCAAAGGCCCGGTCAACCGCTTCAGAGCTGAAGAAGACGAGGACTACTGAGGCTGAAGCAAGGAAGAGAAAACATCCCGAAGCCTCTGCTACTGCTCCCTCCAAGAAGAAGCGGAAGACCAAGAAGGAACGGGCTGCTACCACAGAGCCCTTGATTGTCGAACCCATCTCCATGGTTCGCCCTGACGCTGAACCTCAAGAACGTCAACTGACTGTCCATGAGCCTGCTTTCACAGAGGCTCATGAAGCTGAAGACTTTCCAGCAGCTGATCCCATCGTTGCTGAAGACATTGGTCATCATGACCATGTTGAAGATGATGCAGTTCTTCCTCAGCTCAAGCACCTACAGGTATCATTGCCTGTGCTAACGCACATCGAACTCATCAGCATTGGTCGTCCTCTGACGCCAATTGCTCAGGATGCATCATGGGCTGATCGTCCATAAGCACAAGAGGAAGAAGACTTTGAGGCCCAGCCAACTCCAACTCCACAGGCGTCGCCAGCGTTACGCAGGCTTCGCAAAGGACCAAGGCCTCCGGTCTCTGAGTCTGAAGCTAAAGTTGCTGAAGACATTCGGGCTGCATCAGCCGATGAAGAAGAAAGCCCAAAAGCTACTAATCCCTTGTCCCACCAAGAAGCTATGACCGACCCTCCAGCTCGTCAAGTGGAGGTTGAGAATCTTGAGGTTGCCACCACCAACACCAATGAAGCCACTGACGCTGTCATGGCTGAAGCTAATGTGGAGCCTTCACCAACCCAAGAACTAGAAGTCAGCGAAGCCACTGATCCACTGCTTCTATTCCTGCGCCTGCTGCTGGTCCTCAGTTCGACTATCATGTTGAGCACAGGCCTCAGGTACAGAAGCCAATCCCAAGATTGCCCGGTTTCCAGGTCCTGCGTTAGCACCTGGATCCTTCAATGTCAATGGCTTCAGAGCAGACAACACTTTCTTCAATAGCTCCAGGAACCCCTACTCAAGGGAAAGAATATCATATGATCGGTTCTGGAGCTATCCGCAGCGAAGCTATTACTCCTGCATTCTATACAATCAAGGTCGCATCTTCCCACACAAGCGTCTTGACATTGAAGCAATAGCTGGTCTGCCCTGCCTGGAAGAAGCTCTGGATTGCTTCAAAGAGGTTGGATTGCTGCCGTTCGTCACCGACCAAGAGCATTGGAATGAAGAGTTGCTGCTCAATTTCTATGCCACACTTCACATCCGCGGGTACAATAGAGATCCGAAGACTTGGGTCCTGGAGTGGATGACAGGAAACGTTCATCACGAAGCCAAAGCCTTTGACATCATTGAGCTCGCTGGTCTACCCACTCCTGGCGATCTCTACGAAACTGGCTGTCAGATCCACAGTGAAGCTGTGGAAAGCATCTTTCAGAAGCCTGAACCCAACATGAGTCAGATGCTCAGTATGATGAAGCCATTGCCCCAAGATGCTGCATATCCCAAAGAGTTCTTTGTTGAAGACCTTGAGTATCTTCCAAGGACTATTTATCACGTCATAAGGCGAACTCTCTGGCCCATCAAAGGACACTCTCCACATGCCAAGCTGGAAGGTGCAATGAAGACCTTGGTCTTCTATATTCTTCATGGCAAATGCTTCAATGCACAGGACTTCTTCATCCGCCAACTTGCTGCATCAGGCTCTGATCTTTTTGGCTTGAAGTTCTACGCTCCATGGATAATGCGGCTGTTCAAACTCCACTCTGCTATCTCATATCAACCATCTGCTCGCAATCATCGGATCTTTCTGCCTGATGTGGATATGTCTATTGAAGCCATTTATCCTGAGCCTTCCAAGGAACCTCTAAGTCTTCAGAATGCGGAGCATCAATGTTTTTCTTAGAACATTGAAGGAGTTGAAGCAGTCACTCGTGTATATCCTTTGGTTGGAACTATACGTGCACCACATCCTGCTCTCACTGAAGCCACCGATAGCACAACTGCCCAATGACCCAAGAAGCACACTCGTGTTCTCAATGACCGAGAGCTTCTTGTGGCTCTTCACCAAAAACAGGATAGGCATCATGACTGGCTGAAGCGCCAAATGCAAAACCTCTTGGTGGATGTTAACCGCATTCGCAATCTTGCCACCAAGAATGCCTTTGTTGCACACGAAACCTCTCGACGCACCTGGAAAGGGCTGACGCTAATGTGCTCGGAAGATGATCTTCAAGAGGATGGCTTCTCTGAACGCTTCAAGTTTGACTCCACACCTCCTCGAAGGGCAGTGCTGTGACGAACTCCATCTCTTGAAGACTCTGAGTTCTCTTCCTCTGGTGCAACTGTGAATGCCAGAGTGATCGAGGATGAAGACGATGCTACTTCACCGCCACCTCCTTCAGCACGCTTCGACACTGCTCCAAGTTCTTCTGCACCGCCAAACACCACTGACGACCCTGCTGCTTCACCTACTCTTCATGGGAACGAGTAGATGCTCTATGTCTTCAAACCTTTTTGGTCCTTACTGACAAAAGGGGGAGAAGCATATGAGTTTGATAGTCTTCAAGCGGGTCCATATGGGCGGTTGCTTTATATTTTGCTTCGTGTTTATAACTCTCGTTTTGATACACTTGGTTCTTTGAGTTGTAACACTTAAACTCGATGGTTGTCTGCTACTTATTTGCCACTTTGTGATGCGATGATAAATTCCGCATGTGCGACGATAAATTCTGCACTTAGATCATTTTGCAGACATCCATTTTCCATTATGCATGTCATTATCTTCATTACCTTCACATGCATAGTGGATTGCCATCATAAGTTGAAGAGGATCTCCACAAGCACAACCTGCCATGTGCATTTGCATTCCCAAAGCAAATTACTTATATGCACATCTTCAGGGGGAGCCCTTGCAACTTATGAAGACAATTCCTTATCTGTTACAATTTCACATATTATATTCCCCGTTGAAAACTTCAACTAGTTTGTCATCAATCACCAAAAAGGGGGAGATTGTAAGTGCATCTAGTGCCACCCCTAGTTGGTTTTGGAGTATTGACGACAAACTTAGTTGAGGGACTAATGTGTTTGTGAGAATTGCAGGACAACACAGGTAGAAGTCCCTCATTGATTCGGTTTTCCTACCAGAGATGACCCCTAAAAATGTATGAAGACATTGATGTCAAAGGTGGTATATGAAGATATTCACATTGAAGACTATGACAAGAGAAGACATCGCATGAAGCCTATGGAGCTCAAAGACTTAGATCTTTCATAGTTCTTTTTCTTCTTTGATTGAGTCATAGGGACCACCGTTCTGTTAAGTGGGGTCCAAGTGAACCAGTCAGAATGACTGAAGTGATGCTTAACCAAAACCTATGTCTTTGAGTGAAGACTATGAGAGCGAATCTTGTCCAGAGTCGGACAAGTCAGCTTTGCTTGTAGCCCAAGTAAAGTTACCGTGTGAGTTTGAAATCTGACCGTTGGAACACGTGTCAGTTCCTTAGTGACCCAGGGTCATTTCGGACAAATCAGGTCGGGTTGCCTAGTGGCTATAAATAGCCCGCCCCCTACAACCCTAAACAGTTAGCTGCTCTGAGTCAGAGTACGGCTTTTGTCGTTTGAGAGCAACCCACCTCAAAACCTTTGAGAGAGAATTCCTTGCGAGGATAAAGCCCTAACCACCCAGAGCCAAAGAGTGTTAGGCATCACTTAAGTCTTCTTGTCTGTGTGATCTGAAGACTTATTACACTTGAGGATTGTGAATCCTCCAGCCGGTTAGGCGTCGCGTTCTGAGCATCCAGGAGACATTGTGGATTGCCGGTGAATGAAGTATGTGAAGTTTTGGGAGTCTACCTTGAAGACTTACCAGAGTGATTGGGTAAGGTCTGTGTGACCTTAGCTCAAGGGGAACAGCAAATGGAACTGGTCCAACAAATCATTGTCTTCAACGAGTCACTGGTTTCATCCTTCCCTTCCCTTTACTTACTGTTGGTCCTTGTGAAGTCATCGTATGATTGCACTATCTTTTGTCTTCACTGAGTGACTGCGTGTTCTGTTTGGCTTCATAATATCTTGCTACCCGATCCTTACTACATTGCTGCTAGTAGTCATTGTGCTTTCACTCCATTGAATACTTGACTATGGTTTTCCTAGTGTAGTCTACCTTCCGCTGCATGGTAATAGGTTTATTTCTATCGTTTGTCTTCATAACTTCCATGTTTTGAAGACTTTCATAAAAATCGCCTATTCACCCCCCCTCTAGTCAATATAACGCACTTTCACTCTTGTAAACCCTTTGGGTGTTGGTCACATGTCGATGTGAACTATTGGTGTTAATCACATGGTGATGTAACTATTGGTATTAAATCACATGGCAATGTGAACTAGATTATTGACTCTAGTGCAAGTGGGAGGCTGAAGGAAATATGCCCTGGAGGCAATAATAAAGTTATTATTTATTTCCTTATATCATGATAAATGTTTATTATTCATGCTAGAATTGTATTAACCGGAAACATAATACATGTGTGAATACATAGACAAACAGAATGTCACTAGTATGCCTCCACTTGACTAGCTCATTGATCAAAGATGGTTATGTTTCCTAACCATAGACATGAGTTGTCATTTGATTAACGAGATCACATCATTAGGAGAATGATGTGATTGACTTGACCCATTCCGTTAGCATAGCACTTGATCATTTAGTTTGTTGCTATTGCTTTCTTCATGACTTATACATGTTCCTATGACTATGAGATTATGCTGTCGGATTTTGGGTTCCGGCAGACCCTTGAGGTTCGAACACTGGGTTGCGCGCGGAGATTTCGCCTCCTACCTACCTGCACCCCTCCACCTCGCTAAGATCTAAGCTATGGAAAGAACAACACAAGAGACACAGGGTTTATACTGGTTCGGGCCACCGTTGTGGTGTAATACCCTACTCCAGTGTCTGGCGTGGTGGATTGCCTCTTGGGCTGATGATGATGAATGATACAAGGAAGAACAGTCTCACGAGGGTCTGTTCTTGGCTGGGGCAATGAACTGCTGGGAGGAGTTCAGCCACCCTTCTCTCTCTCTCCCCGATTGTTCACCCCCTCCTCTGTGGGTGGCTGGTCCTATTTATAGAGGCCCTGGTCCTCTTCCCAAATATCGAGCGGGAAGGGAGCCAACAATGGCGGGCTAATTTGAAGGGGGACAGCTAGTACTAGCTACCCTGACAAAAGTAGTCTTCGCCTGCACAAAGCTCTGGTGGTGACACCGTCTTGGGCTCCACGATGACCCCCGTCTTGCAGTACTTCTGGTCTTGGTCTTGTTGCACCGAAATGGCAACCTTTGCCTGATGCCTCGGTACTCCGTGGCTGCGCTTGCCCCCTTTGCACCAAAAAGGAAAGGAGGACACTACGCGGGCTGGCACCCGCCTGGCGCCCTTGGTCGTCATGGCTTGCGTCACGGGCACCTCGTGAGTTACCCCGCCTTGATCTCTCCGCCTCCTCGCGAGCCAGCCTAATGAGGTCGTGCCTGAGGAAGCTTCACGTCGTCCGCCCCGCGAGGCTTGGCCCCTCGCGAGGGTCTTGGGTCTGTGTTGATGAAGATGGGACGTGTTGGGCCCCCCTTTGAGCCACGCCGCATGCCGCAGGCAGGCAAGTCTGGGGACCCCCGTTCCCAGAACGCCGACAGTAGCCCCCGGGCCCAAGGCGCGCCCGGACTTGGCCGTGCAGGGAGGCGGAAGGGCAAGAGCGAAGCGCCGCGGGCCATAACAGCCTGCGGCCTTGGGCGCCGCGTGGCGGTTGGTTGGACGTGGGCGTCTCCACTTCCCCATGGCGCCTCGGCAACTGCACGGATTGGACAAGTCCCTACATGCAAAGCAGGTCATGATTACCTGCGATTGTGGAGGTCGGCGGTTGGCCTTCGCTGGCTATAAGTACGGAACGGCGCGCGCCCTTCCAGTCCATCCCTTCTTGCTTCTCCTTCTTCTTGATCCTTGCTCCCTCTTGCTGCGATGTCTCTGATCCGCCGGTTCTCGACGGCAAAGAAGGGAAAGGCTCCCCGAGAGGAACCGGACCCACTCCCGCCGAAGAAACGGCTTGTCCCCCGTGGCCCGGACGAGGGGGCCCATCAGGTGGAGTCGAGGCCTTGGTGCGAGCGGGCGTTGCCGGGGTTCCCGCTTCCATTATACGCCCACATTGAGGGCCCTGAAGGAGCTGATGCTGACCGCCACGGGCGGCGCCGCCGTCGGCGCCGATGGGTCACAAAGGTGTGGGTCGTCCCCCCTGGGGTCCACACTGAGGGCTCCTCCCGAGAGTTCGTGCTCCACGTCGCCGTGCCTCTTCAGTCTTGGATTCGCCTTCCTCCCTTCTTTGCCTCCTTCATCCCGCAGGGGGAGCCCCTGGAGCTCTGGCTGCAACATGCCGGCTGCAGCACCCTCGCGACCGAGGGAGAGGTCACGGTCGTTGCCCCGGGCGAGGTCTTCATGACTCGGGGCTGGAGAGAGATCGCCCGGGTTTGCAGGACAAGGGGCGTCTTCGTGATCCACTTGGATTACGACGGTGCTTCAGTGATGTTCTTCAAGGTCATTGATGCGAGCGGGCGCCGGCTAGAGTGCTGCCCCGGGAGAGGTGGCCGGGGCCCTGCCGCGGCGAGGACTGGGCCCGCCGACCGCTCCCTTGGCGGCTCTTCAGGCGGCGGAGGCGTTGGAGGTTCCAGCGACTCTGGCGAGCTCTTTGCGACTCTGGAGACGAGCGACGACAGCTACGAGCCCCCGAGCCGGCTCCGCTCCTGGAGCAGGGCGGGCTCGTCAGGCCGCCGCCGACTCTGATTTGGATGGGGTTGGCGCCGGTGCTTGATGGCCCACTGTTGATGATGGCGTCTTCTGCAGGGGCGCGCGTAGTTAGTGTCCCTTTAGGATCTGTTCCCTGCGAGGAATCAAAGACGCGTCCCGTGGGGGCTTGTAAGGTGCCTGTGATCCTGTTTTGTTAATATAACCCTTGTCGTAGAATTATGCGAGTTGCTCATTCCGTCTTAGCTCAGTCCTCCCTTTCGAACCTCACGAGGGCTTGGTGCTCTGCACCGACAGGTCCCAGTCCCAAGGAGGCTTCAGCCGTCGCTGGTATGCCAGGTCGCGATGCCGTGATCAAGGACAAGAGGTGAGCGACTCGGAGTCCGGTAAGAGCCCCTGAGTCACGATGCTCAGGAGGTCCCCTTTGGCGCTCAAGCAGCCGTCGTTTGGTGAGAAAGGAGAGCAGCGTCGCTAACACGGGTTAGCATTAGGTGCGGGGATGGTGCCACAGTAGCTGGCGCTTCCGGGTGATGACTTATCTCGAGAATCAGGGGCCGCTCTCTGATGTGTCGCCGGGTCCATGCATCGGCAGGCGCGAGGTTGCTCGGCGAGGTCCTCGTGTGTCTCTCCCCTCTCGCCTTTGCTCCCCTTTCTGCTCTACGTCCTCGGGTCCCGGCCCTCAAGCGAGTCTCAGTCGTTGCTGGTATGCCAGGTCGCGATGCCGTGGACAAGGCCAGAGGGTGAGGGCTGGAGAGCCAGTAGGAGCCCTGAGTCGCGATGCTCAGGCACCCCCCCTTTAACGTGCAAGCGGTTCACGCGGACGAGAGTGGAGGAGACACCGCAAGGGCCTCGCCTGACGCAGCTCCTTTAAGAGATCCTGTAGACCCATCATAGAAAAGAAAACGAGGGGTTGCCATGACAATTGACAATCAGCCGTTGGTTTCTTCCGAGGGGTAATGAGGCACTGAAGGCTTGACGAGGCGACGCTATGCGGGGCTGCCGCGGCCAGAGCTCAGCCATTCAGGTTTGTCGGCGTTGCAGGGACGGACCCATGCGCAAGCGTCGGGCCATTTGGGAGCAGCTCTGTTAGTTGGGGTCAGCTGAGCAGGCAACTAGGTAAAACACATTAGCCGCGAAGGAGTGGATTCATTCAAATAGATGCTGGGAAGGCGGACATCACTGGGTCAGGCCCAAGCGACTTGGGGATCATGCAGCCCGAGGGGCGCCCCCAATAAGGTAAGCTAACAACATGAAATAAAAGGGATACATGCCGCAGGGACGGACCCACGCGGCCTGGGAATAATGCAGCCCTGGGGGGGCGCTCCCAGCTGGAAGTGAAACTTGAAAGATGTCACCTGATGACGTTGAGGATGAAGGGGTGTTGGTGTAGCAGACTCGGTGGGCTGCGGAAGCCGATCCTCACGAGCCCCCAGGCCCGGGGGCCTCAGGAGGATCCGGAGGTGCTGGCGGCTCCCCGCGGACCATCTCCATCTCCGCCAGGGCTGCGGAACGCCTGGCCTCTTGTGCCTCCATGATGCCCCTCATGAGGCGCTGGTACGTGGTAGCCGCGTTCGGCAAGCCGTAAGGCATGTGAACGTGGCTGTGGGGTGGACCTCCGCAGCGCCCCACTCACGAGGGCCTGAGGCGCTCGAGAGAGGCGACTCGGTTGAGCCCTGGTATGTCGATGCAGATGCGTAGCCCGCCATCCTTGCCTGGATGGGGTGCCACTGCTGGTAGATGGCAGCCGCCTTTCATGACTCTGGACTCCTGTAGCTCCTGAATGGCCTTGCTGACAAACTCTTGAGGGTCTGGCTCTCCTTGCCTTACTCCTTCTTGAGGGAAACGTGCTTCGAAACATGCCTCCATGTGGTGCCCAAGCGCCTCCCTCGTGACCCTAGCTACGTCGGTGGCCCTCCAGGGGAGAGCCCCCGAGCCCTGCCTGAGGAGGGCGCCGGGTGCACTTTCCTATGCGATGGAAGGAGGTTCCCCCTGGGCAGGCACGGGCCCAGAGGGGCCTGCCTCCTGAGGAGCCGGGCCGGACGATGTCTTGTTCTTCTTGGGGGCGGTCTCGGGAAGCCTCCTGCTTTCGCGATCCGGGTCTTCCAGTGACGCGGCCTGAAAGGCTCGTTCCAGGGAACACACCGCATCCTTCTCTTCACAGGGCACCGTGATGACTCCGCCACTTCCTGGCATCTTGAGGACGTTGTAGCCGTGGTGGGTTACGGCCACGAACTTGGCCAGCGCTGGGTACCCGAGGATGGCGTTGTACGGCAGGTGAATGTGAGCAACGTCGAAGTTGATGAGCTCGGTGCGGTAGTTGTCGTGTGCCCCGAAGGTGACAGGGAGGCGGACCTGCCCAATCGGGACCGTGGAGCCGTCGGTGACTCCAGAGAAAGGCTTGGTTGGCTGAAGCTGGCTGTAGGGCACTTGGAGATTGTTGAATGTTTCCACGGACAGGACGTTGAGCCCTGCCCTACCATCGATGAGGGTCCTGGTGACCACCACGTTGCTGATGATTGGGGAACAAAGCATCGGGAGGACTCCGGCTATAGCCGCACACTTGAGCTGATCTGCTGAGCTGAACGTGATGGCGCACGCCGACCACCTGAGAGGGCGCGTGGCTTCGAGCTTGGGGAGGACTGCATTCACTTCGCGGGCGAACTGCTTGAAGACGCGTTGAGAGGCTGGGGCTTGAGCCCCGCCCAGGATGCAGGCGATCTCGCGCGGCTCCTGGAAGCCCCCAGCCCCCTCGTCCTGGTGGCGGCCCTCGTTTCTCCTTGGTTGCGGCGGCAGCGGAGGGAGTCCTGCGTTGCCTTGCGGGCGATCCTCGCAAGACTGACCCATCCAGTCTCCCTCGCGAGGTGGGTCTTGCCAGCGATCCTCGCGAGGTTGATCGCGCCACCCTTGGCGCGGGCCACGGTCTTCCCAGCGTCCTGCGTTCCTTCCTCCTCCTCGACCGTAGCCCCGGTCACCATGGTCGGGGCGACGGCCGATCCTTCCTTCTCACACGGCTCGGAGCTCTTGACATTCGTTGGTGTTGTGGGTGTGGAGGTCGTGGTACACACAGTAGCGGCTGCCCTTGGAAGGTTCGGGATGATCTCTGCCCCGCTTGGTGTCTGGTTCTGCCGCGAGCACGGCAGCCCCCTTGCGCTTCACATCCTTGGCCTTGGGCTTCTTCTCTTCCGGGTCCGCGGCAGGCAGCTCGAGGAGGGAGAGATGCCCTTCCTCAGCCCTGGCGCACTTGGTTGCCATGTTGAACAGCTCCAAAGAAGTGCACAGGTCTTCATGCATCGCCAGCTCCTCCTTCATCTTGACATCGCGCACGCCGTCGGAGAACGCTGAGATGATGGCCTCCTCAGTTACCCTGGGAATCTTGAGGCGTGCGTTGTTGAAGCGCTGGATGTACTTCTACAGGGACTCCCCGGGTTGTTGCTTGATGCGGCGCATGTCGCTCACGGCGGGTGGCCGGTCGCGAGTACCTTGGAAGTTGGCGATGAAGCAGGTGCGCATCTCGTCCCAGGAGGAGATCGTGCCTGGAGCCAGGTTCAGGAGGCAGGTGCGGGCCCCGTCCTTGAGCGCCATGGGAAACCAGTTCGCCATGACCTTCCCATCTCCGTTGGCAGCTTCAATGCCCAGCTCATAGAGCTGGAGGAACTCCGCAGGGTCAGTCGTGCCGTCGTAGTGAGGGTGCAGGTCTGGCTTGAACTTGCCGGGCCACGCGACACTGCGTAGCTCGGTGGTGAAGGCACGACAGCCTGCTGTGGCCACGGGAGGCCTTGGGTGACGGAGAGCTTGGTCTTGCATGTCCCCACACGTTGCAGCTGGGTCTTGACGTGCGGGAGCAGGAGCATGGTCGCGACGTGCTGGAGCAGGGAGCGCCCGGGCAGCTTCTTGCGGGCGAGGGACTTCCTGGCAGCTTTGCTCTTGCTGCGCTGGCACCTAACGGAGCGGGTTCCGCCCAAAGGCCACGTGCCTTGGAGCCATGGCGCCTTCTTGAGGAGGAGGCAGCCGGGGCGCCGTCAGAGCTTCGTCGCCCGCGCGGGGCGGGGTGCGGTGCAGCGGAACGGACGGCGCAGGAGAGCCCCCAGCGGCGCGGACGAGCTCGGCGACGCGGTCGAGCCATTCTTCATAGACGTTGTCAACGGGACGGTAGCGCAGGAGCTCATTTGCCGCGATGAGCACAGCTCGAGCCTCCATGGGTGCACGGAGCACGCGGGACGAAGAACCAGCTGGGGGAGCGAGGGAGTTGCGGTGCGGCCGTCTTGCCGCACGGACGGATGCTGAGACGATGCTTGCTGCTCGTCCCCCACCGGGCCGGTGGCGGCGTTGATGGCAGGTGATGGGGAACGGTGAGGACGCCCGTTGACAGGAGCCGTTTGGGCGACACGGGAAGCGAGAGCAGCCCGGCGCTCAGCGCGGGCCCGACGAGCGTCAGACATGGGTGCGATGGTCGGAGGAGAACGGGGTGGTGGAAAACGAATTCTGGCGCACCCCTACCTGGCGCGCCAAATGTCGGATTTCGGGTTCCGGCAGACCCTTGAGGTTCGAACACTGGGGTGCGCGCGGAGATTTCGCCTCCTACCTACCTGCGCCCCTCCACCTCGCTAAGATCTAAGCTATGGAAAGAACAACACAAGAGACACAGGGTTTATACTGGTTCGGGCCACCGTTGTGGTGTAATACCCTACTCCAGTGTGTGGCGTGGTGGGTTGCCTCTTGGGCTGATGATGATGAATGATACAAGGAAGAACAACCTCGCGAGGGTCTGTTCTTGGCTGGGGCGATGAACTGCTGGGAGGAGTTCAGCTACCCTTCTCTCTCTCTCCCCGATTGTTCACCTCCTCCTCTGTGGGTGGCTGGTCCTATTCATAGAGGCCCTGGTCCTCTTCCCAAATATCGAGCGGGAAGGGAGCCAACAATGGCGGGCTAATTTGAAGGGGGACAGCTAGTACTAGCTACCCTGACAAAAGTAGTCTTCGCCTGCACAAAGCTTTGGTGGTGACGCCGTCTTGGGCTCCACGATGACCTCCGTCTTGTAGTCCTCCTGGTCTTGGTCTTGTTGCACCGAAATGGCAACCTTTGCCTGATGCCTCGGTACTCCGCGGCTGCGCTTGCCCCCTTTGCACAAAAGAGGAAAGGAGGACACTGCGCGGGCTAGCACCCACCTGGCGCCCTTGGTCGTCATGGCTTGCGTCACGGGCACCTCGTGAGGTACCCCGCCTTGATCTCTCCACCTCCTCGCGAGCCAGCCTGATGAGGCCGTGCCTGAGGAAGCTTTGCGTCGTCCGCCCCGCGAGGCATGGCCCCTCGCGAGGGTCTTGGGTCTGTGTTGATGAAGATGGGCCGTGCTGGGCCCCCCTTTGAGCCACGCCGCAGGCAGGCAAGTCTGGGGACCCCCGTTCCCAGAACGCCGACATATGCAACTCCCGTTTACCGGAGGAACACTTTGTGTGCTACCACACGTCACAACGTAACTGGGTGATTATAAAGGTGCTCTACAGGTGTCTCCGAAGGTACTTGTTGGGTTGGCGTATTTCGAGATTAGGATTTGTCACTTCGATTGTCGGAGAGGTATCTCTGGGCCCACTCGGTAATGCACATCACTATAAGCCTTGCAAGCATTGCAACTAATAAGTTAGTTGTGGGATGATGTGTTACGGAACGAGTAAAGAGACTTGCCGGTAACGAGATTGAACTAGGTATTGAGATACCGATGATCGAATCTCGGGCAAGTAACATACCGATGACAAAGGGAACAACGTATGTTGTTATGCGGTTTGACCGATAAAGATCTTCGTAGAATATGTAGGAGCCAATATGAGCATCCAGGTTCCGCTATTGGTTATTGACAGGAGAGTGTCTCGGTCATGTCTACATAGTTCTCGAACCCGTAGGGTCCGCACGCTTAAAGTTTGATGACGGTTATATTATGAGTTTATGTGTTTTGATGTACCAAAGGAGTTCGGAGTCCCGGATGAGATCGTGGACATGACGAGGAGTCTCGAAATGGTCGAGACGTAAAGATCGATATATTGAACAACTATATTCGGACAACGGAAAGGTTCCGAGTGATTCGGGTATTTTCGGGAGTACCGGGGAGTTACGGGAATTCGTATTGGGCCTTAATGGGCCATACCGGAAAGGAGAGAAAGGCCTCAAAGGGTGGCCGCACCCCTCCCCATGGGCTGGTGCGAATTGGACTAGGGAGGGGGGGCGCCCCTTCCTTCCTTCTCCTTTTCCCTTCCCTTTCCTCCCCTCCAACTCCTACTACATGGAAGGGCTCCTAGTTCTACTAGGAAAGGGGAATCCTACTCCCGGTGGGAGTAGGACTCCCCTAGGGCGCGCCATAGAGAGGGCCGGCCCTCCCCTCCTCCACTCCTTTATATACGGGGGCAGGGGGCACCCCAAAGACAACAAGTTGATCAAGTTGATCGTCTCTTAGCCATGTGTGGTGCCCCCCTCCACCATAATCCACCTCGATCATATTGTAGCGGTGCTTAGGCGAAGCCCTGCGTCGGTAGAACATCATCATCGTCACCACGCCGTCGTGCTGACAGAACTCTCCCTCAAAGCTCGGCTGGACCGGAGTTCGAGGGACGTCATCGAGTTGAACGTGTGCAGAACTTGGAGGTGCCGTGCATTCGGTACTTGATCGGTCGGATCGTGAAGACGTACGACTACATCAACTGCGTTGTGCTAACGCTTCCGCTTCCGGTCTACGTGGGTACATAGACAACACTCTCCCCTCTCATTGCTATGCATCACCATGATCTTGCGTGTGCGTAGGAAATTTTTTGAAATTACTACGTTCCCCAACAGTTGCTATCAATATTATTGAGTTTGGTTTACTTTTATTTTGAAGTTACTAAAAATTTTCAGAATTTTTCAGCAGAAGAAAAATGCTTAGGAAAATGTTCCAAGGTGGTTCCTCAAGGAAGCAAGGACCCAGGCTTGCAATGCGTGATGCTGATGAAGAGCCACCAAGAGACGCTCCCGTGCGTCCTTGTGAGTGGCCTTCTGAAAATTTTATGGATCGAGCAGGAATTAAGGAAGAATTCAACGCATATTTGCGTAACGCAGATCTTGTGAGCTTCGAGGAAGAGAAGTGCAGCCAGTATCACAATCTCACTAGTACCTTTGTGAGGAGGTTTGAATTTTCATCTTCACGTAATTCTCCAACTGTCCTGTTTGATCTTTATGAAAATTCTTATACTATGGACTTAGAGGATTTTACCACTACTTGCAAACTTCCACAATGGGGTAGTTTCAGGGATCCTCGCAAATCTGAATTTAGAGATTTTCTTGGTAGTATAACTGTGGGAGAATATAGAGATATAACACAAGCCACTATAGGGAGCATTCACTTTCCTGCTATACATTATTTTGCTCTCTTCATAGTTAGATGCATAAATGGTTAAGATGAAGCATGTCATATGTGTGTTCCTGACCTCAGTATTCTTAGGAGTGCTGTGTTAGGAGACAAATCTTATAATTTGGGAGCCATTGTTGCACGTAGGTTGCATCTTAATTGATTTAATGGAGATTTCTTTGGAGGAATTTATGCAACCCGCATAGCTAATTTTCTTGGTATAGCCATACATGAAGATGATATTGAATTACCCCCTGCTTACCTAGACTTTAATGCTATGGATCACCACCAGTTTGTCGAGAGGAATGAATCACCTTTCCAGTATCGACTAATCTTTGACAGACGCCGTGCTGTCCGTATTACTCTCCCTGCTCCTGCCTTCTTTGATCATCAGGCAAAAGGAAGACATGTTATTACCAGAGAGGAGACAGATGAGTACGAGAGGAGAGCGGAGTCCGCTCATCGCCACGCTGTAGCTCAGGAGGCGATAGCCGCTGCATCTCAGTATGACCCCAACTACTATTATGGATATCCGCCAGGCCAGCCATGGCCATAGACCAACTTAGGCCAAAAGCCTAAGCTTGGGGGAGTACGTATTTCCCACTGACATTACATTTATGTTCACACACTCATTGCTAGATGTCGGTGCTCATACTTTTTCATTTTATCATCCATGCTACTTTATTTCCCTTTTTATGCTTTCTTCTTGTGTGTTTAATAAACCTTAAGAAAAACCAAAAAAATAGTTGTAGCTTTTAATTAGTTTACTTTCCATGCTTGTAGCAGTAACTAAAAAGAAAACCCAAAAATATTTCCTGTTCTTCTTTTGCCTGTTGGGAGCTTTCCTATGTAAATAGTTTTATTTCTTTTCTTTTCTTTGGGGGTCGATAGGAGAAGACCATGATTAAATTGTTGAAGTGGCTCTTATATGCATAATTGTTGATTTGACAAAAGAGCCCATATTGCCTTGTCTTCTCCTGTTTATTGAATGCTTGCAGATTCCAGCTTAGTCACATGCACTATTATTATTATTCACATCGTTCGGTCGTGCAAGTGAAAGGCAATTATGACGATATATGATGGACTGACTGAGATAAGAAAAGCTGGTATGAACTCGACCTCTTTTGTTTTTGTAAATATGATTAGTTCATCGTTCCTGATTCAGCCTATTATGAATAAACAAGTTTGCAATGACAACAAGAGATCATAGTTTCTTGTGCCATGCTTGATTAGCTATGAGTTATAATGGTTTACCTTGCGTGCCAACATGCTATGAAAATGGTTGTGATGTGGTATGATAGGGTGGTATCCTCCTCTGAATGATTTAAGTGACTTGACTTGGCGCATGTTCACCCATGTAGTTGAAACAAAATCAACATAGCCTTCACGATATTTATGTTCATGGTGGATTATATCCTGCTCATGCTTGCATTCGGTGTTGATTAATTTTAATGCATGTCCATGACTGTTGTCGCTCTCTAGCTGGTCGCTTCCCAGTCTTTTGCTAGCCTTCACATGTACTAAGCGGGAATACTGCTTGTGCATCCAATTCCTTAAACCCCAAAGTTATTCCACATGAGTCCTCTATACCTACCCATATACGGTATCTACCTGCCGTTCCAAGTAAATTTGTATGTGCCAAACTCTAAACCTTCAAATAAATATCTTGTTTTGTATGCTGGAATAGCTCATGTATCAACTAGGGTTGTCCGTATCTTCCATGTTAGGCGGGTTATTCTCAAGAGGAGTGGACTCCGCTCCTCACTCACGAGATAAATGGCTAGTCACCGGGATGCCCAGTCCCATGCTTTATGCAAACTAAATCAAAATAATTTGCAAACAAAACTCCCCTTGGGACTCTTGTTAGTTGGAGGCACTCATTGTTTCGAGCAAGCCATGGATTGATGCTTGTTGGTGGAAGGGGGAGTATAAACTTTACCATTCTGTTTGGGAACCGCCTATAATGTGTGTAGCATGGAAGATATTGCCATCTCTTGGTTGTTATGTTGACAATGAAAGTATACCATTCAAAATATTATTCACCTCTATTTCAAAACCGAGCTCTGGCACCTCTACAAATCCTTGCTTCCCTCTACGAAGGGCCTATCTATTTACTTTTATGCCGAGTCATCATCCTCTTATTAAAAAGCACCAGTTGGAGAGCACCGCTATCATTGGCATTCATTATTGTTAGTTACATTGAGTATGACTTGACTGGATCTCTTTTACCATGAATTACAATGTCTAGTCAGTCCTTGGTCTTTAAAGGTGCTCTGCATTTATGTTTTGCGGTCTCAGAAAGGGCTAGCGAGATACCATCTTGTTATATCATATTATGATTGTTTTGAGAAAGTGTTGTCATCCGAGATTTATTATTATTGCTCGCTAGTTGATTATGCCATTGATATGAGTAAACTTGAGACCTGAGAGTTATTGCGAATGTGGTTAGTTATAATCTTTGCTAAAAACTTGAATGCTGGCTTTACATATTTACAACAACAAGAGAAAACAGAGTTTGTAAAAGTTTTTCTTTATCACTTTCAGTTTGTCAACTGAATTGCTTGAGGACAAGCAAAGGTTTAAGCTTGGGGGAGTTGATACGTCTCCGTCGTATCTACTTTTCCAAACACTTTTGCCCTTGTTTTGGACTCTAACTTGCATGATTTGAATGGAACTAACCCGGACTGACGCTGTTTTCAGCAGAATTACCATGGTGTTATTTATGTGCAGAAACAAACGTTCTCGGAATGACCTGAAACTTCACGGAGCAACTTTTTGGAAAATATAAAAAAATACCTGCAAAAGATGAAGGCCAGGGGGCCCACCACCTGTCCACGAGGGTGGGGGGCGAGCCTGCCCCCTAGGGCGCGCCCCCTACCTCGTGGGCCCCCCCTGAAGCTCCTCCGACTCCAACTCCAACTCTATATATTGTGTTTCGGGGAGACAAATCAGAGAGAAGAATTCATCGCGTTTTATGATATGGAGCCATCGCCAAGCCCTAAAACCGGGCTGATCTGGAGTCCGTTCGGGGCTCGGAGAGGGGAATCCGTCGCCATCGTCATCATCAACCATCCTCCATTACCAATTTCATGATGCTCACCGCCATGAGTGAGTAATTCCATCGTAGGCTTGCTGGACGGTGATGGGTTGGATGGGATCTATCATGTAATCGAGTTAGTTTTGTTAGGGTTTGATCCCTAGTATCCACTATGTTCTGTGATTGATGTTCCTATGACTTTGCTATGCTTAATGCTTGTCACTAGGGCCCGAGTGCCATGATTTCAGATCTGAACCAATTATGTTTTCATCAATATATGAGTGTTCTTGATCCTATCTTGCAAGTCTATAGTCACCTATTATGTGTTATGATCCGTTAACCCCGAAGTGACAATAATCAGGATACTTACCGGTGATGACCGTAGTTTGAGGAGTTCATGTATTCACTATGTGTTAATGCTTTGTTCTGGTACTCTATTAAAAGGAGGCCTTAATATCCCTTAGTTTCCATAAGGACCCCGCTGACACGGGAGGGTAGGACAAAGGACGTCATGCACGTTCTTTTCCATAAGCACATATGACTAAATTCGGAATACATGCCTACATTACATTGATGAACCAGAGCTAGTTCTGTGTCACCCTAGGTTATGACTGTTACATGATGAACCGCATCCGGCATAATTCTTCATCACCGATCCATTGCCTACAAGCTTTCCATATATTGTTCTTCGCTTATTTACTTTCCCGTTGCTATTGCTACCATCACTACAAAATACCAAAAACATTACTTTTACTATTGTTACCTTTTGCTACCGTTACCACTACTATCATATTACTTTGCTACTAAATACTTTGCTGCAGATACTAAGTTTCCAGGTGTGGTTGAATTGACAACTCAGCTGCTAATACTTGAGAATATTCTTTGGCTCCCCTTGTGTCGAATCAATAAATTTGGGTTGAATACTCTACCCTCGAAAACTGTTGCGATCCCCTATACTTGTGGGTTATCAGGGGTGTTTGAGGAAACGACACGGGTACTGAAAATTTTACTACGCGGGAGTCAAACGCGGGAGTGAAATGCCCGGCTATTGAACATTTTGATGATAGTGCATCGCACACGGTCTGGAGATAGCAACCGTGTGTTATGAAACAGAAAAACCCTCGAGGCGGGCAGATATTTTCTAGGGATGCAGGCATGATTGGGAACAAGAAACATCGCACATGGTCCGGATATAACAACCGTGTGTTATGAAAAGAAAAACCCTTGAGGCAGGTAGATATTTTCTAGGGATGCAAGCGGGATTGGGAACAAGAAACACCACAGACGGTCCGGAGATAACAACCATGTGTTATGAAATAGAAAAACCCCCGAGACGGGCATACATTTTTTGAGAGGGGGAGCCTCGCGGAGCCCAATGTACTGTGCGGATGTGTGCATGACAGGGGCACGGGCGTGGCACACGGTTAGTTTGAGTGAACCGTGTCGGTTGCGTCATCCAACTTGTCTAATGTTCATAAATTTGGCGAAAAATGACGCAGGAGAGGATCAGAACACGAACACACTTGCATGTGGACCAAATTTATGTATCAAAAGGGTGGTTTGATTTTCAAATACCAAATGCAAATTCGATGTGGCACCTCTCTCGCAAAGCGCACGGTATTGCTTGCTCCCACCCTCTCGTGTCGGCACGAAGGGAATCCTAAGCTATGAATGCATGCCCCTCCCCCTCAACCGAGGTTCACCTAGCAAAGTGCGAAGTAGCTAGCAACCCCCCTCCTCGCTCGTGTCAGCACGAAGGGAATCCTAAGCTATATATAAATGCATGCCCCCTCCCCCTCAACCGAGGTTCACCTAGCAATGTGTGAAGTAGCTAGCAGCCCCCCTCCTCCCTCGTGTCGTCACGAAGGGAATCCTAAGCAATATATGAATGCATGCCCCCAACCAAGGTTCACCGTAGCAAAGTGCAAAGTAGCTAGCAGCCCCTCCCTCTTGTCGGCACAAAGGTAATCCTAAGCTATGAATGCATGCCCCCCAACTAAGGTTCACCTAGCAAAGTGTGAAGTAGAGCTAGCAGCCCCCCTCCCTCGTGTCGGCACGAAGGGATTCCTAAGCTATGAATGCATGCCCCCCAACCGAGCTTCACCTAGCAAAGTGCGAAGTAGCTAGCAGGCCCCCTCCCTCGTTTCGGCATGAAGGGAATCCTAGCTAAGCTATGAATGCATGCCCTCCCCCCCAACCAAGGTTCACCCTAGCAAAGTGCGAAGTAGCTAGCAGCCACCCCTCCCTCGTGTCGGCACGAAGGGAATCCTAAGCTATGAATGCACATGCCCCCCAACCGAGGTTCACCTAGCAAAGTGCGAAGTAGCTAGCAACCCCCCCTCGTGTCGGCACGAAGGGAATCCTAATCTATGAGCATGCCCCTCCCCCCCAACTGAGGTTCACCTAGCAAAGTGCAAAGTATCTAGCAGCCCCCACCCCCTCATGTCGCCACGAATGGAATCCTAATTAAGCTATGAATGCATGCCCCCCAACCGAGGTTCACCTAGAAAAGTGCAAAGTGCGATGTAGCAACCCCCTCCCCCCCACACACCCACGTGTATCAAGAATCATACACTAGCTCCCCACACAGAGCGAGATTGGTTCATGATGGTGTCATTGTACTAGCCACTTCGACTTGATGGGAGGGATTCATGCGTACATATGCATATGTGTGTGCTCAAAGTGTATTGCTTGCCCCCACCCCCTCGTGTCGGCACGAAGGGAATCATAAGCTATGAATGCATGCCCCCTCCCCCCCAACCGAGGTTCACCTAGCAAAGTGTGAAGTAGCTAGCAGCCGCCCTCCTCCCTCATGTCGGCACGAAGGGAATCCTAAGCTATGAATGCATCTCCCCAACCGAGGTTCACCTAGAAAAGTGCAAAGTAGCTAGAATCCCCCTCCTCCCTCGTGTTGGCACGAAGGGAATCCTAAGCTATGCATGCATGCCCCCCAACCGAGGTTCACCTAGCAAAGTGCGAAGTAGCTAGCAGCCCCCCGCCTCCCTCGTGTCGGCACGAAGGGAGTCCTAAGCTATGAATGCATGCCCCCCCCAACTGAGGTTCACCCTAGCAAAGTGCGAAGTAGCTAGAAGCCCCCCTCCCTCGTGTCAGCACGAAGGGATTCCTAATCTATGAATGCATGCCCCCTAACCGAGGTTCACCTAGCAAAGTGCGAAGTAGCTAGCAGCCCCCCTCCCTCGTGTTGGCACGAAGGGAATCCTAAGCTATGAAAGCATGCCCCCCAACCGAGGTTCACCTAGCAAAGTGCGAAGTAGCTAGTAGCCCCCTCCCTCGTGTCGGCATGAAGGGAATCCTAAGCTATGAACGCATGCCCCCCCCCCAACCGAGGTTCACCTAGCAAAGTGCGAAGTAGCAACCCCTCCCCCCCCCCACACACACACACTTTCAGTCCGCGGGCCAGAGAGGCATATCTCACCGAGATGGGTCGTAAAACGGACCAGGAATAATCCACCTTGGTCATACAACCTCTTTCTTGTTGTTGGTTAAAGTGATGGCCGTCCATGCGACCCTGGAGATGGGCTAGCTCGCCAATAATCATGCAAGTAGCTAGTCCCCGACGACAACCACTGCATGCGTGTGGCCCCAACATATGTATGGAGAGCTGTGTTTTTGAGTAACAATGGAACAACTTTGATGTGGCACCGTGATTTCGAAGTAGAAATCCCCACACTAAGTGTGGGTTAGGTTGACGATGCATATGTTACACCACACTTCAAGCCAACGACGGGGATTCAGGCATGCATAGTATATGCGCTCAAACATAAGGTATGAATCTCACCATGACCTATACTATGATAACACGAACCAAATGAAGAATCCTCCATGGTAACCTATCTTGTTGTTGGTCAAGGTGATCATGGATGTCCACGCGGGCCCACAAATATATAGGTTTGTTGCTGATTGCGAGGGAGTGTACCGTTCGAAGGCAACAACTGCATGCATATGTATGGAGGTGATATGTGCATGCATGTTTGAATACCATTTCACAACATTTATGTAGCGTGTGCGTCAAAAATGGTACACTAGCTCCCCACACAGAGCGAGATCGGCTCAGATGTGTTGTTGTACTAGCCATTTCGACTCAATGGGAGGGATTCATGCATACACATGCATGTGTGTGTGCTCAAACTGTATCATGCATGTCATCCCAGAGAAAAAATAATTATCCCCTCCTAAGCCAAATTAACCTCTCTTGTTGTCAGGAAAAAAGTACTGATGGACCAAGCGGGCCCACAGATGGAAAGCACCGATATCGCTGATAACCGCTTAAGTCGGTGCAAGAGGACAAGCACCACCGCTTTGCATGTGGGCCAAACATATATATGTTGAATACGCAAAAGGCACAACTTTGATGTGCCACATGCCTCAAAAACCATAAACCATGTACCCACACTGAGCGACGTTCATGAAGCGTACTACATATGATGGTCCCCTTCCCCCCTCTTCACCATGTGAGTGTCCTAAGTGATGCATGCATGCATCGACGATCGACTCGTGGGCCCACAAATGGAAGCTTCACACGTGAGTGTCCTAGCTAGGATAACCACCGCGTGCATGCATGTGGCCCAAAAAGGTGTTGTGTGATGTGTGAATAGCCAATTTCACAATTTTGATGTGGCACGTGCCTCGGAAACCAAAAAGTACCGACACTGAGTGAGGTGTACTTGTTCACAGACGCGTACGTATAGTATATATGCTAGTCCCCTCCCACCACTTCGACGCTTACGATATACCACCATAACACAAACAAAAAAGATTCTACCTTGCTGGTAAAATTAACCTCACTGCCAGTTGTTCGTCAAAGTGATGGACGACGACCTCGCAGGACCACAAAAAGCATCACATGCGAGTATCGAGTGTCGTGTAGGACAACCATCGACTGCATGTGGACAAAACATGTATGTATGAAAGGGTTGTGTAATGTTTCAAATAACGATTTCACGACTCTGATGTGGCACTTGTCTTCCTAGCAAAACGGCCAACCCACACGGTGGCTCACAACTCGTAGTGTACTGCAAGCCACCCGCCACCCCCAGACGCACGCACCCACACACACACCGGGAATCCACCGCAACTATGATGCATGTAAAATTAATTATCCCGCGGTGAACATATGTTACCAAAGGATGGACATTTTAATTTCAGAAAAATCACAGAGATCATTAAGACGTTTTAGTACATTAATTTATTGATTTTATACAGGCATAATGTGCAAAAATCAAATTTGAGCTATATGCACACGTGAGAGTGCACCTAAATGGATTGCAAAAACACATGTGTCTCACTGGGTGCATGTTTACTCCCCGTGCAACAAATTTCAAACATTGAGAATCTTGATTTTTAAATTCTAGTACATCCAAAACTTATTTGAAGTTCATGAAACTTATCGTGTTGTCATATGGACACCAATACAAAGTGGCATTGTACTTTTTTGTCAAATTTGAGACCAATTTTGATGTAATCTTTATCTAATTACAAACGGAAGATTATTAATAATTGGGAACCAATATCCCAAATGGATTATTTATTCGAACTGTGAGCGTTAGAACAACAATGGATATGTGCCATGCTTCGGTTAAGCAATAAAGCGGTAGCATTAATCACCCAAATAGAAAAACAATATACGTGGCGTCGCGCGACCCGTGTATTGTGCAAGCAGGCGTGAGTTGACGGGACACATGCGAGCAGTCCGCCACGCAGGCAGACGGGGAGGCGTGCGTGCAGGTGTGTGAATTGACGGAGGCGTGCTCACTATGCAGTGTCATCGGGATGCGTGCGAGTAGCTATGTGAAACTTTGGTAGGCATGCCAGCAGTCTAATGCACAGGCTCACCGGAAGGCTAGCCATCGGTTTGAACGTTGCCCGCCTCTCTCCCACAACTCCCACTAGTCCATATTAATGGTGCTCCCGAGCAGCTGCACCCCCCATCCTCGCCACACACACAATCCTCTCTCTCTCCGCTTGCATCCTCGACGCCGCTCTCAGTCCTCATAGCCGTCAGTGTATGAGGATTCCACCGAAGTGCCCCATTGGAGGGAGTGGCGACGTCGGGGTTGCTAAAGCACCAGAGCACAACATGGAGATGGAGACAGAGGTTGTCTTCACCGCCGGTGAGTTATCGTTGCACCTTGACGTTGGCGTCGAGCTTTCACAGCCGGAGGCGCAGTTCCACACCGACTCTGGTGACGATCCGGCGACGACTCCGATGACCACTCTGGCGACAACTCCGACAACGATGGACAGCTGGTTTGTCATCTATACTCATTTATGTGTCAAATAGATCATAGGGTTTCTCTGGTTACTCCTGCCTCACCCTTTTTGGAATAGAAATCCTATGGTTATCTTCTCCCAATCCATGAAATCTGAGTAAGTTTCGTTAGATCCATGTAGTGTATTGATTGGTTGAATGGTACAAGTGAGAAGTGATTAGTTCTTTCATTTGTGCAAATGATTTCTGCTAGTAACCCGACTAGGGTTAGTGTTCGTGATAATAATTCCTAGCCAGGACTTGACAATTGATTTTGAATTACCTACATATGTTTGTGCAATTATTTTATTCAAGATTGGTCTGTACATAGATGACTGTAATTAAAAATCGAACCATAATCTCTCGATATGTATAAATAAATAGCCACAAATTCCTAATCCTACTTCACGGCATGTAATCATTGATTTGATGCCAAATTTGTTTTACTATTTGTATAGGTGTTGTCTGACGATGTGGATAGTCAGGATGAAATGTCCAGAGGAGGTACAAGAGGCAAATCCTGAGGGAGCTTTATGCGGAATGCATAACAAGCGTATTACACTACAGGAATCAGCTACTTTGCCATTTGCCACGGCAGACGACAAAGGCATGAACGACGGATGGCAAAGGTCTTTGCCGTCTGCCGCGGACGACAAAAGGCTCCGACAAAGTAAGGTCCGGCAAAGAGCCACTTTGCCATCTGCTTTGGTCGGCTGACGGCAAAGGGGCCTTTGCCATCAGCAGCAGACGGCAAAGAAAGCGGACGGCAATAATTGCATTGTTAATCTGTTAGGTGGCTAACGGCAGGCCTTTGCCATCCGGCGCTGATGACAAAATTTGTCCTGCCTTTGTCGTCCACCGTATGATGTCAGCTAGACGTCACTACACGGCAGACCTTTGCCGTTCGCCGCTGACGTCAAAATTGTTTACTCTTTGCCGTCTGCCACTGTAGGCAAACTGACCAAATGGGTCAGCTCCTAGGAAGCACAGTTGGCTGCCAGTGGCTTCTTTGCCGTCCGCGGCTGACGGCAAAGAGCCCGTTGCCGTCGGTGGCAGACGGCAAAGAGCATGCATATTGGCTCTTTTTTCTGTTTTTTTAAATCCAACAATTTTCACAGCAAATATATATGACATATATAGATATATTTCACAGGGCTATTTAACAGCAAACATATCACATATCCAGCACATAACTTTCATCGTACATACATATATAGTTCCATCCATTCATAAATAACCAAGTTCCATCAAGTTGCACATACACATTGTTCCATCCATATATATTACAATGCAAAGTTTCATCAAGATAGCAAGTTCCATCATAGCAAGCTAGAAGAATACTTGAAGAGAATGAAAGAAAAAAACAAGCACTCCGTCATAGCAAGCTAGCTTCCATGAAGTGAATGAAATATGCAACATGGCAAAATAAGAAAGTTAGAAATAGGTGACTAGAAGAAGAAGACTAGAACAAGTAGAAGAGTAGAACAAGAAGAAGACTAGAACAAGAAGTATATGTCATTTATGAGCTAACATAGGTGAAATGGATCATATATGAGCTAACTAAGTTGAAATGGGTCGTTTATGAGCTAACTAAGGTGAAATGTATCATTTATGAGCTAACTTAGTTGAAATGGGTCGTTTATGAGCTAACTAAGGTGAAATGGATCGTTTTTGAGCTAAATAAGGTGAAATGGATTGTTTTTGAGCTAACTTAGGTGAAATGGATCATTTATGAGCTAACTTAGTTGAAATGGATTGTTTATGAGCTAACTTAGGTGAAATGGATCATTTAAGAGATAATTTAGGTGAAATGGATTGTTTTTGAGCTAACTTAGGTGAAATGGATCATTTATGAGCTAACTTAGTTGAAATGGATCGTTTATGGGCTAACTTTGTAAAAAGCATCATTTTAGAGCTAACCTAGGTGTGATGGGTCATTTTGGAGCTAACCTAGGTAAGATGGGTCATTTTGGAGCTAACCTAGGTGAAATGGGTCATTTTAAAGCTAATGTAGGTAAAATGGATCATTTAGGAGCTAATCTAGGTAAAATGGGTCATTTTAGAGCTAACTTGGATAAACTGGATCATTTATAAGCTAACTAAGGTAAAATGGGTCATTTTAGAGCTAACTTAGGTAAAATAGATCGTTTATGAGCTCACTAAGCTAATTATGCAATTTTTGACATAAGTAAGCTAAGTACAGATCGTTTTAGAGATAACTTAGGTAAAATGGATGGTTTTGGATGTCAGTAAGCTTATTAAGTCATTTTAGAGGAAAAGAAGCTAGCTCTATGTCATTATGGTAAGCATATTGGAGGAAATAAAGCTAAGTCTAGGTCTTTATGCATTTGTTAAGCAAAACACTAGAGAAACTTACCGTGATCATGGAGGTGTAGGAGCGGGCTAGCTCATGCCGGTAGCTGGAGAAGGATCGTGCGATGCTTGTTTGGAGTTACGCTGCACCAAAGATCATTTCCAATGTCTCGTTAGCATGATGACACTCAAATGTTAAGACTAGCAAGTAATGTCCATTCAAGTTAAACTCACCGTGGTCCCAGGAGCAATCACTGGCATCGGCGGAGCGGTCTGACCGGACTTCTCACACACAGACTGCACATTTGGTTTTGACAACACAGTCATACTAGTTAGTAATGAGACAAACACTACATGAATGTTTTGACTAATCTGCAGAAGAAACTTACCACAAGGAGCTCGTACATGGCCCTTGCCTACATGTCATTCCGTGCCCTCTCCTCCTCCAACATCTTTGTCGTCCTCTCCTCCAACTCCCGCTGCCTATGCGCCGCCTCCGCCAGAAGTTTCTCTGTTCTATCTCTCTTACTCTGTATAGCAGCCTGCAACACCACTCACATGACCATTTGTAATCATTGATGGAAGCGCACACAATGTTATGGAGAAAGATAGCTGAGTACATATAACTAACCTTGAAGGCGAGTTGGACTGGCCGTTCACGAGGCCTTATCTCAGAAGCGGAGCTCAACTGGCGCGCCTTGATCTCCGGGAGAGTGCTAGGACAATGGATAAGTCCATATCCCATGGCTATGGAGCCATGGGACCTCCCGCCACCAGATATCATTAGCAGCTCTGTATCAATGGGACCCTGGATCGAGTTAAAGTCCTCCCCTTTCCTCGCCTTCCCCTGATCTCTATATTGCACGAGCTTGTCGTGGGAGGAGATGTTGGTGAAGTTCTTTGGATCATCAAGGTCAGACGCAGAAAATGCCTTGACTTTCTTGTAAGGGCCAGTGTGGGCCATGGCATACAGGTCGTACACCTCTGGCACCTTATCCGCCTTATTGTAGCATGCCTGAAAGAGAGAAACAAAGTAAATTAGTAATTAAAGGGCTAAAGCTAGCATGATTAATGAATTGCATGAATCATGAAGCAAACCACATACCCAGTTCCGCCCGAACTGATATAAGTTGGAGCTGCCTTGATGGTGTGGCACACCTGCCATTTGGGCACGTTTGTCCTTGGCCTCGTTGTGGAGGGCTAGCCATTCATTTGAGCACCACTCATTGACCAACACCTCCCAACAATCCATCCGATCCGCACACCATCTCAGAGGGGCCTAAGTTAGCAAATAGAAACTTGAGCGCTACGACTATGAATTACTAAATGAAGGAAGTAAGTACAAGGCCTTAAGAATTAGGACGTGGAACGGCGACTATCGATGCCCATTTTGCAACCAGAAGCTTCATGATGCGTATCTAAGTGTTCTGGCGCATGCAAGAGGATGGGGCGTTGGCTCCTTCAAGCAGAGGTATTCTCGTAGGGTGGCTCATGACGTGTACGCCAAGTACCTGGAGAAGCTTCAGGATCGTGCCGGGATGTGAGAAGAGATGTGGGATGGATCGAACTATGTATGCTTGAGTATGCTTAATGACGGTTGAACTATGCTTATGTATGTGTACGCTTATTATCTATGTGTGAGTATGTTAAATATTTGGTCAAAATTTGGTAAAAATTACAAAGGGGGACCAATAAACCAGGACGGAGGTAGTATGTCAATCACACACGGTTCCGAAAATTGGAACCGTGTGCAATGACTTTTATTTTGCCTGTTGCGTTAATCACACACGGTTCGCTGTAGCAAATCGCCACCCCCAAAATTCTTTGTGGGACAGAAAACCCTCACCACCCAATTCAAAAAAGAGAAAGGAAAACCCTCACAATCCCCACGTCACAAAAACCCTCACCCCGCCCGCCACCCCCTCCGGTATGTTCCCCATTCACACCTGCACAAGCTCCTCCGCGTCTATGCCATGGCACCGCCTATCGCGGCGGTAAACACTTAGCTTGACGCCTGCCTCCCTCGCCAGGCCGCTGGCAAAGCCCACCGCATTTCACCACTTCCGCTTGCCGCCGCCTATCGCCATCGACTTTCTCGACGCTACTCGCGGTCAACCCAGCTCCGCTCAGTTGGGGAATCTGCCGTACTGAGGGTTCTTTCTCATGGACGACAAGGTAACTAATTTAATGAGATATTATCTCATCTCTTATCCCAGTTCATCTGCCTCCTTTAATCACCCGGCTGAAATCGCCGTGAATTCATTTTTATTCGAGCTGATTTGAGGGTTTTGTTTCATTCATAGAATGTACAGTGCACCGACACTTCGGGACTTTGCGACCTCCGCCAGAGATTCCATCTCACCATACCAGATAACTTGAGGATGCACGCGGTATGTTCAATCTCACCCTAAATCGGTTGGCATGGACTACATTCCTGACATATTCTAAATATTTCTACATTTGGATAAAAGGTGCCACATGCACCATATACGTCAAAGGGATTTTCCCCCTCTTCTTTCTATATTAGGCAAATTAATGATGTATTGTTCTTTCGAGTACTATCATATTTCCATGACATCATGTTTAGCCTATCTATTTAATTATAGATTTTTGTCCTTCGATTTCAACTGATGTACAGTTCTTTCAATTTGGGCCCATATTTGCATGTTACCATATTTTCTTTAACAATCCTACCATTTTCTGCAGCACATCCCTTGTTTTGCAACAGATTATGTAGTGCACAATTTTTCCGTTTACATAGATCAAGGCTGCACGGATGTCATACCGCACACAAACCATGGATTTACAATCGTTGCTACTGTAAGACTTGATGAACGTGGTGACTCCTATTTTGGCACTGGCTTTTGGAAAGAAATTTCTAAGTTTTATGTACTGAAAGCTGGCACTAAAATTGCACTGCACATAAAAGGGCATGGTCATGAGATATATGCTAACTTCCCCAACAAAATCATCCATCCAGACTTTGTTTGAAGTAAGTTTTCTTTTCAACTATCTGCATGTTGACTTACCCAGAAATGTCAAACGAATTGTGTAGTATTTAAACAACCAATTGTTATTCCCTTTTCTTACTATATTCCTACCGAATAACTTCTAGTTACCAATACACTTTTCCATTGCCCTGTTTTAACTAAATATTCCATGTACTCCCATTTCTGTCAGAAAGCGCCGCTGACAAGGAGATACCGAAGGTGGAGAATGGGGCTGCCAACAAGCGGAGGCGGGGCGAGCTAGAACCGCAAGCGACTCCAGCAGGCCTAGACTTCATCAGCAGCCTCCTCGATGATATGTTGAGAGTCATCATATCCCTCCTCCCAATCAAATATGGGGCAAGGACAACCATCCTTTCCCGGCGGAGGCACCCCCTATGGTACTCCAGCCCTCTCGACCTCATCGACACCTACGAGATCTGCCATGGCTAACGCAAAAGCTTGGATGCGTTCTCCAAGATCATCGACAGTCACCTTGGCCCAACTGAAGGCCTTAGAATGGGCAAGTTCTGTTCCAACGACAAGGACTGAGCCAAGCTTGACGATTGGTTCTGATCCCCCGCCCTAGATCAGCTCGAGGAGCTCACTTTTGATGATGTGCATATGCAGTCACTGCCAACGTCCGCACTCCGCCTTGCGCCCACGCCGCGCGTCGCCATGTTCAGGAACTTCCATCCCCCTTAATGACGCACCCACTCTTATTATACCATGACTGAAGCACCTTGATCTCGTCGCCGTCTGCCTCTCAAACAGTGACATGCACTACAATAAAAGACACATCCGTGACATTTTGGGACGAACACATTTTTTCTGTTATGCTTATGACACTCCTATGACGCTAATTGTGACAAAACCCAGTATCATCATAGATGTGGTGGGCTCCTACTTCTGTGACAAAAAATCATGACAAAAAATGGGCTTTTCATCCTGGGAGGGACGAAGACGCAGCTGCATGACATTCTTTGTGACATCCATGACGGAGAAAACCGTGGTAGAAGCGAGGGCGAGGAAAATATCAGGGGAGTTCCCGGTTATGGTGGGTGGTCGGGGGCCGAGCGATGTGCATTTCTCTCGTACGTACGCGCGTATGTGTGAGGCGTTGCACTTTAACTAAACCCGAGCGATTGCACTGCAGGCTACGCGTTACTGAACCCGAGCGATCGATCGATCCCTTGCTGTTAGCTGAACCCGAGTGATTCCTTCGCTACTGCTGCTAACTGAAGCCGATCGATGCTGCCTCTTGATGAACAGTGAGCGTTGTTGGGGGGTTTGGATGAACATTTCCCGGTGGGGGGTTGGATGAGCAGGACCCCGTGGTAGTAGAAGTCGTTGCCGCTGGATGAACATCACCCCGATCGATCGAGCCGGTGGATGAACAGGACCCCATGGAGGGTTGGTTGAACAGGACCCTGTGGAGGGCTGGTTGAACAATAGCCAGTGGAGGGCTGGCTGAACAGTAGCCGGTGGAGGGCTGGATGAACAGTAGCCCGTGGAGAGGTGGTTGAACAGGACCCCGTGGAGAGGGCTGGTTGAACAGTAGCCGGTGGAGGAGCGTGCGGTGGAGGCTGGATGAACAGGAGCCCGTGGATGAACAGTCACAGGTGGAGGCTGGAGGAGGTCGACGGTGGATGAACAGTAGCCCGTGGAGGCAATCGGCGGTGGAGATGAACAATATCCCATGGAGTCCTGTTTTGCGGTACGCCACACCCCTCCCGATGAACAGGACCCCCGTTTCAACCATAGCGCTCTAAGGGAGTCTTGGATTAGGGGGTCTCCGGACAGCCGGACTATATCCTTTGACCGGACTGTTAGACTATGAAGATACAAGATTGAAGACTTCGTCTCGTGTCCGGATGGGACTCTACTTGGCGTGGAAGGCAAGCTAGGCAATACAGATATGTACATCTCCTCCTTTGTAACCGACCTTGTGTACCCCTAGCCCCCTCCGGTGTCTATATAAACCGGAGGGTTTTAGTCCGTAGGACAACATACAATCATACCATAGGCCAGCTTCTAGGGTTTAGCCTCTCTGATCTCGTGGTAGATCTACTCTTGTACTACCCATATCATCAATATTAATCAAGCAGGACGTAGGGTTTTACCTCCACCAAGAGGGCCCAAACCTGGGTAAAATATCGTGTCCCCTGCCTCCTATTACCATCCGCCTTTGACACACAGTTCGGCACCCCCTACCCGAGATCCGCCGGTTTTGACACCGACATTGGTGCTTTCATTGAGAGTTCCTCTGTGTCGTCGCCATTAGGCTTGATGGCTCCTACAATCATCGATAGCGATGCAGTCTAGGGTGAGACTTTTCTCCCCGGAAAGATTTTGTGTTCGGCGGCTTCGCACTGTGGGCCAACTCGCTTGGCCATCTGGAGCAGATCGAAAGTTACGCCCCTGGCCACCAGGTCAGGTTTGGAAGCTTAAACTACACGGCCGATATCCGCGGAGACTTGATCTTCGACGGATTCGAGCCTTTGCCTTGTGCGTCATGCGCTCACGGTGAGTAGGATTTAGCTCTACCATCAGACAGTGTTCAGGAGATCGCACCGGCAGCCGCTCCAACCCTCAATTCGGAGACATTTGCGCCTTCCATGGACGTGTGGATGGACCCCGCCACAGAAGCCTAATCCTCATCGGCGATCGAGCCGGACATTGACCTTACCCTGCACGAGAGCCGTGTTGTCAAACTGCCGGATGCTTCTCCGGCCACGGGCTCCGAACCGCCTGCGCCCGTTCCTAGCGAATCCGATTTTGCGCCAATCATGGAGTTTACCTCCGCGGATATTTTTCAGCACTCACCCTTTGGCGACATACTGAACTCATTAAGGTGTCTCTCCTTGTCAGGAGGATCCTGGCCAAACTATGACCGGCAGGATTGGGATGCGGACGACGAAGAAATTCGCGGCCCACCCACCACTAACTTAGTAGCCACTATCGATGACTTAACCGACATGCTCGACTTCGACTCCGAAGACATCGATGGTATGGACGACGATGCGGGAGACGAAGAGGAACCACTGCCCACAGGGCACTGGACAGCCACCTCATCATACGATATATACATGGTGGACACACCCAAAGAAGGCAATGGCGACGAGACAGCGGAGGATGACCCCTCTAAGAAGCAACCCAAGCGCCGACGTCAGCGGCGCCACTCTAAGTCCTGCCAAAGCAAAAGTGGTGATACCGGCACAGGAGATAATAACACTCCGGATAGTGCTGAAGACAACAACAATCCCCTCCAACAAGATTTAGAGCAGGAGGATGGAGGAGCCAGCCCTCTTGAGAGAGCGACAGATGGAGGGGTGGAGGATGATAATTACATGCCCCCCTCCGAAGACGAGGCAAGCCTCAGCGAGGACGAATTCGCCATGCCAAAGGATCCCGTCAAACAAAAGCGCTTCAAGCGCCGGCTTACGGCCACGGCAAATAGCCTTAAGAAAAATCAGCAGCAGCTTCAAGCTAATCAAGATCTGCTAGCTGACAGATGGACTGAAGTCCTCGTGGCCGAGGAATATAAACTCGAACGCCCCTCCAAGAGTTACCCAAAATGCAGGTTGCTACCCCGACTGGAGGAAGAAGCGTATGACGCGGCTGATCAGCCACCTCGTGGCGATGATAGAGAGGCATTCCAGCCAAAAACTTAGCCCGCACCCCGGCATCATTCAAATAAAAAGGCATGGGGAAATATGCCAGACTTGCGAGACGTATTGGAGGACAAAGCAAAGCATGCAAGATTGATCTACAGATCACGAGGGCGCGCCACTATGTGAGGCGATAAACGTCACGCCGAATACAGTAAAAGTAAATCCGGCTGGGCCGAACACAGCAGGCAAGACCCATTCGAGCTGCATCGCGATATAGCCCAATACAGAGGCGCCGCACACCCCCTATGCTTCACAGACAAAGTAATGGATCATCAAATCCCAGAGGGTTTCAAACACGTAAATATTGAATCATATGACAGCACAACAGATCCTGCGGTATGGATCGAGGATTTCCTCCTCCACATCCACATGGCCCGCGGTGATGACTTACACGCCATCAAATACCTCCCACTAAAGCTCAAAGGACCAGCGCGGCATTGGCTTAACAGCTTGACAGCAGAGTCCATTAGCTGCTGGGAAGATCTGGAGGCCACATTCCTCGACAACTTTCAGGGCACTTATGTGCGACCACCAGATGCCGATGACTTGAGCCACATAATTGAGCAGCCAGAAGAATCGGCCAGGCAATTCTGGACTCGGTTCCTAACAAAGAAAAATCAAATCGTCGACTGTCTGGATGTAGAGGCCCTAGAAGCTTTCAAACACAACATCCGCGATGACTGGCTAGCCCGGCACCTTGGTCAGGAAAAGCCGAAATCTATGGCAGCCCTCACGACACTCATGACCCGCTTTTGTGCGGGAGAAGACAACTGGCTAGCTCGCAGTAATAACATATCAAAGAACCATGGTACTTCGGACACCAAGGACGGCAATAACAGGTCACGTCACAACAAACATAAGCGCCACATTAACAGCAACAATACCGAGGACACGACAATCAATGCCGGATTCAAAGGCTCTAAACCCGGTCAGCGAAAAAAGTCATTTAAAAGAAGCACTCTGGGCCCGTCCAGTTTGGACCGCATACTCGATCGCTCGTGTCAAATACACGGCACCCCCGACAAGCCAGCCAACCACACCAATAGGGATTGTTGGGTATTCAAGCAGGCCGGCGAGTTAAATGCCGAAAACAAAGATAAGGGGCCACATAGCGATGATGAGGAAGAGCCCCGGCAGCCAAACACCGGAGGACAGAAGAGGTTCCCCCCACAAGTGTGGATGGTGAACATGATATACGCAACCCACATCCCCAAGAGGGAGCGGAAGCGTGCGCTCAGGGACGTATATGCGTTGGAGCTAGTCACCCCAAAGTTCAACCCATGATCCTCCTGTCCGATCACCTTCGATCGCAGGGACCACCCTACTAGTATCCATCATGGCGGATTCGCCGCACTGGTCCTAGACCCAATCATCGACGGATTTCACCTCACTCAAGTCCTTATGGATGGCGGCAGCAGCCTGAACCTGCTTTACTAGGACACAGTGCGCAAAATGGGTATAGACCCCTCAAGGATCAAACCCACAAAAACGACCTTTAAAGGCGTCATTCCAGGTGTAGAGGCCGATTGCACAGGCTCAATTACACTGGAAGTGGTCTTCGGATCCCCGGATAACTTCCGAAGCAAAGAATTAATCTTCGATATAGTCCCGTTCCGCAGTGGCTATCATGCACTTCTCGGGCAAACCGCATTTGCGAGATTCAATGCGGTACGGCATTATGCATACCTCAAGCTCAAGATGCCAGGACCTCGGGGGGTCATCACAGTTAATGGAACATAGAGCGCTCTCTCCGCATGGAGGAGCACACTGTGGCCCTCGCAGCAGAAGTGCAAAGCAGCCTCTCAAGGCAATCCACCAGTTCGGCGTTTCAAGACCCGGACACCTTCAAGCGTGCTCGGAGTAATCGGCAACTAGACCACCTGGCACGATCTGAGCTCGTGTAGCAATGCGGCCCCCACCCCGGCCCAAGCCAAACAGCAAAATCCGCGCCACGCGTACATAATTATGCATTAAAAATACCATGGACACAGGTGGGGAGGTGGGCACAACTACGGCACGCCCCAAGACGCGGCTTAAACCGCACTAGGGGCTTCTCGCTTTGTTATTTTTCTCTTTCTGGACTTTAATCTCTGGAAGCCCTATCCGGCAGCATGATTACCGAACACATGATGCAGCAACCAAGGAGGCAGAAAGCTACGTCACACCATGGAACTCCCAGGTGGATTACGATAACGAGTGAAATATTTGCTTTAATACTATTCCTCAGGTTGCCCTTGGAAGGGACATAGTCCTACTTTTTGCTTATCGCACTATCTGTATCATTCTGCTTTAACGCACCTTTTTGAATAAACAATGCATAACATTACGACTATGATTGCATTCTCGTTTTATATATATGTGTTCATTAATGACGCCTTGCAACCGTACACTTTGGTACGGCCAATACACCAGGGGCTTAAGTACCCCACATTATGGTGTGAAAAGTCTGAACACTTTCACAAGTGCGGCACCCCGAACTTATAGCATTATATGCACCGGCTCCGAATCATGTCTTTGGTCAAATGTTGGGTTTGCCTGGCTCCTATGTTTTTGTACCTTACGTTCCGCTCTATCGGCTAAGGTAGCACTAGGAGAACTACTGCAATTGTGGCCCGGTTTTGCTGGGCTAAGCACCTCAGTAGAGAAAGCTAAAACTGACTGTCATGATAAGGCGAGAGACTGGTCGCTGTTCGGCGAGGTTTCGAGTCCCTAAAGACTTATGCCGCTTAGAGTGAGGAGCCGGTCCTGTCCGGCTTAAAGGCGTGTATCGCGCCCCGAATTCGGCCTTCCGAATACCAGGGGCTTTGGCGAAATTTAAAATTATAGAATTCTATGGCTAAGTGAGAGTGATAAAGCACTATTAGTCCGGTTGCCTTGTTCACTGTGCTGAGCTCCTCCCTCGAAGGACCCAAAAATGGGAACAAGAGTGCTCAGGTTTATCCCGAACACCCCAGCACTCACGGCATGGGGGCAGAAGCCGAGGACTAGCCATCTCTCAGATCGGATAAACAGCCAAACAGAAGGTAATATTTTAAATTCAAACAAGCGTTGCATAGCGCATATGAAACAAGTTTTCATCATACAGGATCACACGAGCAAGTCTACTAAAATATTACATCCTTTGGACATTCGTCCGCTACAAGACGGGCACCCTTCAGGACACCCTCATAATAAACTTCGGGGGTGCAATGCTCCTTGCCCTGCGGCGGTCCTTCCTTGATCAGCTTCACGGCGTCTAGCTTGGCCCATTGAACCTTCACACGGGCGAAAGCCCGGCGTGCACCTTTGATGCAGACGGACCGCTTGACGACTTCTAGCCATGGGCAGGCATCCACAAGCCGCCTCACCAGGCTGAAGTAGCTATTCGGAAGGGCGTCGCCAGGCCACAGCCGGACTATAAAGCCCTTCATGGCCTGTTCGACCGCCTTGTGTAGCTCGACCAGCTGTTTCAGCTGGTCGATCATAGGCAACGGGTGTTCGGTCCCAGTATACTGAGACCAGAACAGCTTCTCTGTTGAGCTTCCCTCCTCGGCCTGATAAAACTGTGCGGCATCCGACACGCTGCGGGGCAAATCTGCGAATGCTCCTAGAGAGCTCCGGATTCGGGTAAGTAATAGGTAATTTACTTTCACATGCTTGCTTTGCATATAGAATGCCTTACCCGCCGCTATTTTCTTCATCGCGTCAATCTACTGGAGGGCCTTTTGGGCTTCGGCCTTGGAACTCTTTACGCTGGCGAGGGCCGCGGCAAGCTCAGACTCTCGCGTCTTCGAGTCAAGCTCCAACGCCTCGTGATTCGTCACGAGAGCCTGGAGCTCTTGCTGCACCTCGCCCACCCGAGCCTCTTGCCTTTCCCGCTCGGTGCGCTCCTTGGCCGCTTTATCTTCGGCCTCGGACAACGCTTGCTTTAGGGTCGCCACTTCGGTTGTGGCCCCTGGCAAATTCATAATGATCCTGTCATTTTGCAATCGCATTCTTTTTATACATATCCATAGACTAGGTACTACTTACCTTTGTTCTCCTCGAGCTGCCTCTTGGCAAGGCCGTGCTCGTCCTTGGACCCTTTAAGGTCCTGCTTCAGTGCGGCAGATGCCAGCAGCGAAGCCTGCATACGCATATTTACATACTTATATTAGACTCCTGCGATATTGTTTGATCCTTTGTTCGGCTTTTCTTTGTGAACACCGAACAGAGCATCAGGGGCTACTGTCTATGCGGTAATATTTTCCTACATTTTAAACACTTACCTCAAAGCCTGTTAGAAGGCTGGCACAGGCTTCAGTCAATCCGCTTTTGGCGGACCAAACCTTCTAGACCACCGCACTCATAATAGTACGGCGCTCCTCGTCGATGGAAGCGTTGTGAAGCACTCCCAGCAGATTGTCCGGCGCCTCTGGATGGACAGAGGTCACCTGCACAGGCGTCTTGCCCCTCTTGGAAGGAGGCCGCCTGCCCGAGTCCGGAACCACTGGAGGTTCCGGCGCGGTGTTCGGCTGGGGGCCGAACTCGGAGCCCTCAGGGGCCTTGTTCCCTCTGCTCCCAGAGTCCGGAAGGTCGCCTTGAGGTGCCTCCAGGACTGTCTCCCCTCGACCCGGTGCCTCTTGAGATAATACCTCGGCGTCGTCCGCATGGCAAGGGGAGGTGGCGGTCGGAAGTGGATCGCTATCCATATCCGACAAGCCTAGGGAGCCGTCTGAGGATACATCGATACGGGCTCGTGGCGGCCTGCATAATCATATTCGGCGTTAGGGGAAGCAGTGCGACAAAGGAATGCTATGAGTTACTCTGGTATCCGAATACTTACAACTTCGCCAGGGGCTTGGCCCTGAGCAGCCAGTCGTCTTCGCCTTCGGTGGCGGTAGTGGAACTGTCCGGAAGGAGAGTCCTTCCCTTCTTGGACCCTTCGGCCTCCCCAGTTGGGGCGGCCTTCCTTTTCTTGTCTCCCCCATCTGAAGGGGGAGCATCTTATTCTTCCTCCTCGTCTTCGGGGGAGGAGTGTGTCGCAGAGCTATCGGACAATGAGTCCGATGACGCCTGGCGTCGGGAACTCTTTCGGGTTCCCTTGGCCTTCTTGGTCTTCTCCGGCACCTTGTAAGGAGCCGGAGTCAACATCTTCGTCAGGAGAGCATCTGCTGGGCCTTCGGGCAAAGGACCCGGACAGTCGATCTGTCCGGCCATCTCCTGCCAGTCCTGTCAAAGGTACGGGAGCTTAGATCCCGCATAGAGTCAAACTATGAAAAACAGGTATCCTGTGAGAGGTGAAACAGCTTATCGTGCTGGCTTGGCGCTTCGCGCAGAATCCGCGATCCTCGGTAGTGGGAGTGGGAACCTCGACACCCTTGAATAGCACCTTCTAGGCATCCTCGTGAGTTGTGTCGAAGAGCCTGTTCAGAGTTCGATGCTGGGCCGGGTCGAACTCACACAAGTTGAAAGCCCGTTGTTGGCACGGGAGGATCCAGCGGATGAGCATGACCTGGACTACGTTGACGAGTTTGAGATTGTTGTTCACCATGTTTTGAATACATGTTTGGAGTCCGGTCAGCTCTCCCGAACTACCCCAGGATAGGCCCTTCTCTTGCCAGGAGGTGAGCCGTGTGGGGATGCCAGATCGGAACTCGGGGGCCGCTGCCCATTTAGGGTCACGCGGCTCGGTGATGTAGAACCACCACGAAGGAGCCCTCGAGCCATTTGACGTTGGGCATCTTGCCCACCATGGCGCCTCCACACTCCACCTGGCGGCCGCTCACTACCTTCGGCTTGACATTGAAGGTCTTCAGCCATAAGCCGAAGTGGGGCTTGATGCGGAGGAAGGCCTCGCACACGACAATAAACGCCGAGATGTTGAGGATGAAGTTCGGGGCCAGATCATGGAAATCCAGGCTGTAGTAGAACATGAGCCCCCTGACGAATGGGTGGAGAGGGAATCCCAGTCCGCGGAGGAAATGGGTAAGGAACACTACCCTCTCATGGGGCCTGGGGGTGGGGATGAGCTGCCCCTCATCTGGGAGCCGGTGCGCGATGTCGTCGGGCAGGTATCCAGCTCTCCTCAGCTTCTTGATGTGTCCCTCCGTGACGGAGGAGACCATCCACCTGCCTCCCGCTCCGGACATGGTCGGAGAAGGTCGAGGTGGGAAATGCGGACTTGGGCGCTGGAGCTCGAGTGTGCGAAAATGGATGAGCAAAGGAGGAAAAAGGCGTGGATGAAAAGGTGAATCCTTATCCCTTTATATGGGCGGACAAAACTATGCGTCCCCACTAGCCTGGTAAAACTCGCTTATCCCCCAAGCACCGTAATCGATGGCGCGGTTGGGTTACCCACGCCCGTATTGATGAGAATCCCATGATAAGGGGACACGATCTCTGCTTTGACAAGACGTGTCAAAAGATTGCCTCGCGTTATGTGCGGGGCTAGTTAAAGAAAATGGTTTGAATAATCACCGGGCCATGGCATAATGTCGTGTTGCCAAAACAAGTCAGCAAATTGGATTTGTGGAAATATTATTCTCTCTACAGTGGTATGTGGAACTTATTTTGCAGGGTCAGACACTATCCTTGTATTCAAATTCTTCCATGGTGTATTCAGAGGAGGAACCGGCCTTGCAATGACGAAGACAATACTGCGCTCCGGACTCATCGTCATTGAATCCTGGTTCAGGGGCTACTGAGGGATTCCTGGATTAGGGGGTCTCCGGACAGCCGGACTATATCCTTTGGCCGGACTGTTTGACTATGAAGATACAAGATTGAAGACTTCGTCTCATGTCCGGATGGGACTCTACTTGGTGTGGAAGGCAAGCTAGGCAATACGGATATGTACATCTCCTCCTTTGTAACCGACCTTGTGTAACCCTAGCCCCCTCCGGTGTCTATATAAACAGGAGGGTTTTAGTCCGTAGGACAACATACAATCATACCATAGGCTAGCTTCTAGGGTTTAGCCTCTCTGATCTCGTGGTAGATCTACTCTTGTACTACACATATCATCAATATTAATCAAGCAGGATGTAGGGTTTTACCTCCATTAAGAGGGCCCGAACCTGGGTAAAACATCGTGTCCCCTGCCTCCTGTTACCATCCGCCTTAGACGCACAGTTCGGGACCCCCTACTCGAGATCCGCCGGTTTTGACACCGACATGCTCCAACACAAGTCTGTTTCCTCCGTTTTGCGGTATGCCACACCCCTCCCGGTCAACTGGACCCCGTTTCGACCGTAGGAGGTCCATTTCCTCCATTTTGCGGTACGCCAAACCCCTCCCGATGAACAGGATCGCGTTTCGACCATGGTCGATCGAACACAAGGCCATTTCCTCCATTCTGCGATATGCCAGGCCTCGTTTCCTTCAGCTGTTCCATCCAAGCTAGTTGGCTCCTGATGAACAACACGCGTTCGGTTGCCTCCTGATGAACACGATGCATTCCGTCGCCTCCCCATGAACACGACGACAATGCAGTTTCTCCATACCAACCCAGCCACAACCATGTACACGAGCCCTGGCCATACGTATGCGCGAGTAGGCGTTCGAGACCCCACCCGTATGTAAGTACATGGCCGTATTTACTTTCTTGCACCCTGGATGATGTACGTACGTGTACATGCTACATACATGCCTCTACTACAACACGTGCCCTTCCTTACACGGCCACGGTTCATTGCTGCAGCCTGCAGACAGACCGATCGTATGTACGTACACGTTTGCGACCAGAATGACAACGCTACGTACGCTTCGACCGGGTGGGTCCCGACTGTCAGGTACTTCCTTGCGTGCGAAGATGTAGCTGGTGGGTCCCAGCATTCAGGGGGAAAACATTTTTTCATGAAATACGATGGCCCGTCCGGTGGGTCTCTACTGTCAGGTGGAGGAATCATTATTTTCCGCATAATAAGGAGGCACTTCCTTGTTGCGGCCGTGGACCCAGCTGTCAGCCTCTCCATGTACAGTACTCTTTCGATCGAAGTCGTTCATTGACCATGTTGACCACGCCGCGCCGAGAGCAACAGGGCGGTGAACGACGACGAGGCCTAGGAAGGGGACGATGTGGAGCCAAGGAAGATGCGACAGTGGATGCCCACGCGGAGGGGAGTACATGGGTTGATTGCTTCGGCTGCGGTGTGAGGCTGCCGTCGCCGGAGAATAACAGGAGATGTGGGTGAGTGTAGAGGGATGGCATGGCCGGCGGTGGTAGCATAGCCGGACACGGGAGGCAGGAGCCGGCGGCACGGGCGATGCTTGTTTGGGCGGCTGGAGCAAGAAGACCAGAGGTTGAAGAAGCACTACGACCGTTGGATGGACATCGTACAGTCACTGGAGCTAGAATCGTTCATATTGACTAATTTGACCAAGCCCTCCGTCCCCGTCATCTTAGTAGGCCCACAAGTCATCCTCCCACTATGGTGGGTCCCAGCTAGCAGCGGGAGTATTCATTTTTTGTGCGTAATAAGGAGGAACTTCCTTGTGTGCGAAGATATAGCTGGTGGGTCCGAGCTAATAGCGGGGGATCATTTTTTCAAGAAATATAGAGGCCCTTCCGGTGGGTCCCAACTATCAGGTGGAGGAATCAATATTTTGCGTGAAATAAGGAGGCATTTCCTTGTGTGGACCCCTATTGTCAGCCTCTTCCGATGGCTGTTGTTTGTTGACCATGTTGACCACGCCGCGCCGAGAGCACAAACGCGGTGGACGAGGGCGAGGCCCAGGAAGGGAATGACCTGGAGCCGGCGAAGCCACCATAGCGGATGCCCATGCTGAGGGGTCTACAAGCGCTGACTGGTCGGCAGCGGGGTGAGGATGACGTCGCTAGAAAATAACAGGATGTGTCGATGGGTAGAGGGATGGCCTGGCGGCAGCACAACTAGCCACGGGAGGAGGGATCAGGCAGTCCTGCCGGCGCTGGTTTGGGCGGCTGGAGCAAGAAGATCAGAGATTGAAGAAGCACTACGGCCGTTGGATGGACATCCAACAGTCACCGCTCTGTGTTGACTAAGTTGACAAAGCCTTGCATATGCGTCAAAAAAAATTAGGATAGCGTCATCGTTAACCTAGTAGGCCCAGAAGTAGGCTCCAAATCTGTGGAAAACAATATACAACCCATTAGCCATTATTTTCAATAATTTACAGCCCATTTGCTAATTCTTAAGGATATTTGAAGCCTATATTATTTTTATTAGCATTACAGACCATATATTCTGGGCACTGCTAAAAAATTCAACCAATTTTTTCATATTTCGGTGGGGTCCGAACTCTTTTAATCACAAAATTTCGAGTCGCGTTAAAAATAATTTTTTTTAAATTATATCAAAATAAAATTCAAAAAACAATTCTCCGCAAAAAAAATGAATGAAATTTAAAATCTTAACTAGCAAGATGCTTGTGCATTGCATGGAACATGAAGATGCATTTGTATGAGTAGTTTATCTTGTGGGAGAAAAGACGATCTTTTAATGTAATTGCCAGTTGGCTTTGGTTTTTATTAGAGTAGAGAGTAGAGAAATCCAGGAAAAAAATGATATTTTAATGTAATTGCCGGTTGGCTTTGGTTTAAAAATTTACAGCCCATTTCTTAAAACTTATAGCCCATTTTCCGGGGAAGCCCATTTCTTACTACTTTACATCCCTCCCTCTTCGTCTTGAAAGATTTGCTGCCCAGCAGGGCTGAGAAAAGCAAGTAGGCCTCGGTTTTGGTGTTTTCCAAAAAAAAAGAACTGGGCTAGCCATTTTCCGAAAGAAAAAAGATATCAACTGGGCTCGTCATGTGCTTAAATAAAAGCGTAAGCGTGGGGTAGACGGGCCATAGCCCCCGCATAGTGCGCAGTTGAGCTCCGTCTCTGAAACTAACAAAACAACTAGGCGAGCTGCTGGGTCCCTGGTGTTATCCACTCGTTGTGTAATTTTCACAAATCCGCAGCCGCGCCAGCCTATGCATCGCTGGTGTAAGATGAGATGTCGATGACTTGTCCTGGCGACATGCCACCGTTGGTGCACTCCGTGTCCCCCTTGCTGAAGTCGACCGTGTCCTCATCCTCGTTCTTGTCCTCGATGCCGCCCTCAATGTTGTAGTACTCGTAGTACTGGCTGAGCCAGAGCTCGCGTTGATACTCCACCGCCGATTCCTCGACGGACAGACTCTTCTCTACCTCAACCTCGGCCACACGAAACTCCTCCTCTCGGCGCTCCTCGTTCTCCGCCGCCTCCTGCATCTCCAGCTCCCGCTCAGCGACCTCATGAGGAAGCAGGTGCTCCATGGCCACCGCCGCCTTTTCAGACATGGGTTGCATGCTGGAGTCCGAGGTGGCCTGGAATATCTTGGCGTGTGCATCCTCGATATTGGGTGGATGTCCTCAACCCGGGCCAGGGCGACATCGGCGACACGGATGGCAGCTCGAGCATTCTCAACGTTTACAGTCGCCGTCGCAGCAGCTGCAGCCGTCTCGTCTGCCACGGTTGCCCTATCGGCTGCCGCGGACGCCCTCTCGGTGGAAGCGGCCGCGCTCAATGCGGATGCGGTGGCACTCTCGGCGTAGGCTGCCACGCTCTCAGCGCAGGCGGCGGCGCTCGGGGGGGGGGCGTGGCCATCATACGTGCCTTCATGAAGAGTTTCCAAAGCGTCATCTTTGCAAGAAGGGGGTGCGGGAATGGAGATTGGGATTCATGGATTCGGGGGTTGCCGGCACTGGAGCAGACGAGCCGGCGAAGCTTAAGGAGGGAGACTTAAATAGACCCAGATATTTTCATCGCAAACGGTTCCTAGAAAACAAATGTGTGTGATGATGTACATATTTTTTATTAGCTATGAAAGACGAATTTGGAGTAAAGTGGCAACGGATGGTGTTTTAAATGAACGAGAAATTTTGTAGTACTAATACAACTGTCATGCCAAATTTTGGAAAATTTCAGGGCTCATTTGACCTTTTAAGATATTTAAGTGATTTTCTAGCAGTGAGGAATTAGGAGGAAGTATTTTTTTTGGCTTGTAGTAACGAGGCACCTGCTTGTGTAATGCAATGACCCTGGTGGGTCCCTACTGTCAGCCTCTCCATGTACAGTCATCTCCTGATTCCTCCTGGTTGTTGACCATGTTGACAACGCTAGACGGAGGCGGGCACAATGAGCAAACCAAGGCGGAGAACGATGATGAGGCCTCGGACAGGAAGGAACAACAACCGTGGAAGATGCGGCAGTGTAGTAGCAGGTGGAGGGGGGTACGAGGGCAACAACATGCAACTCAAGCTTACAAATGGAACAAAAAGCCCAAGGATTAATTGTTCATCAAATTTTTAGACAAAACCCAGATTGAACATGGCAGTAACATCTAACCCAACCACTCTTTTTCGTAGTCACAAACAAATTGATCGGTCTGATCCATAAAATCAACATCCTGTGCATAAAAAATTATTGCATGATGACTACAACTTGTTGTAAATAGAGGCCGAGCCCGTTTAGAAGCCCATTTGTCCACCTGAAACTTCTTTTGCTCTTCAATGTGTTCATCCATGAGAAATCTCTTGCGGTAAAACTTAAGCCTCAGAGACAATAGTAACCTCGCATTCAACAGGAAGAATGTGACAAAGCTTCTGTTTGCCTGGTTGGATGCATATCCTTCCATCGTTATTATCCTCAAATGAATGTCATGAGAACTGAGAAAATCCTGGTGCTTATTACGCCATCGATTGGTTATACGTTTTTTTCCATGTGCTTGCAGTACTTAAGTAGACATGAAGGTTTGAAAACAGTTAAGGTCTGAAAAAAGAGTATGTCGAAAGAGCAACAGCTGAACGATTAATTCTAGTACAATATATACAGTCTTTCAATGTGCATGAAATCATCACCTCCATATATAAATTCTCCAGAGACCAAAAGCATCGCAACAAGCCAATAATTATGTTGAGATCATAACTATACATTATGATATATAAGATCTTGACAGAATCCAGCAACATTGATAGGCTATCCATGGACGAACTCTTCATTGAGCATATAACATAATATTAGTACCCAAAGTGTACTCCAAGATGATATAAAACTTATGCGCACAAACATAGATGATAATATACGGTACCTGAAAAAGTGAGGAGCCAAACGCTAACTTCTTGTGATCATTAAACGGATCACGAATTACACCCAAGGTTTCCAGTTTGGGTGCAGAGATGATAGTTATTTGCGAAGGTTTATAACAATTATCAAGGAGAAACCTTTCAAGTGAAGGGGCGTCTTCGATGATGAGCTGCTATCCTTCAAAAAAAATTCCAATGCTTTTAAGGTGAGGCGACTTTATTTGGAGACAACTGATCGGGAATTCTATTCCCAAAACAATTAGCAGGCGCTCCAGGGCAGGGTAACTGGAGTGGATGATGCTGTGTAATGAGGCCTCCGATAGATAAACCACCCCAAGTGAAAGTTTTTTTAGCAGTGGGAGTCGAATCATTTGTACCAGATCATCTGGTAGATGGCACCGGGCGAAGGTGGCAGTGTGGAGAGAGGAGGAAAACCGCGAGATGGACAATGGTGGTGTGGGCATGAATTCTTGGTATGTTTGTTGTATGAAACTTTCATGGTAATGGTAGAACTCAACTGCTGGAGTTTTTTGAATTTAGGGGATGTCAGCCAATCGTCCACCATGCCGGGTATGGACAGCAGGTAGCGTGTTGGGATGCAGAGGCGTTGAACGGGGCCCTGCTGGTGAGAGGAGACGGTGGCTCTAACGAGATCAAATTCAGGAAGGACAGATATCTGACGATAGTCGAGATTAAGGGGCGCGGTGCGTCATAGAGGGCGCCACCGAGTTGAGAGGACTTGTGTGCGGCAACAATCCTTGGTGGGGAGAAGCGAGATGATCTCCTCAAGGATGACGTCCGGGAGATCGCTGATGCGGTCCACCGGAGATTCTGTCGGTTCCTCAGATCCGGGTGGGGGAGGGGCTCAACGTTGGCAGGAGCATCATCTTCCTGGCGCTGGGGCCAGCCGACTCCATTTTCCTTGTGGGCGTCGCGCTGAGCTCACGGGTTAGAGCAGAGTAGCCAGAGACAAGCCTAGTGGCAGTGTGAGTGGGGAAGAAGGAGGGATGGGGTTTTCTGCAGGAGTGGAAGAAGAGGAGCAGGTGTTTTTTGTACGAGTGAGGAAGAAGGTGAGCGGTTTTTTTGGAAGAGTGAGGAAGATGGGGAACAGGGGGAATTGGGGCGAGACGGAAGTGTAAGTGGAATCCAGGAGGAAGGAGATTTTTCCTGGGATCGCCCCCTCTTCAAGAAATATGGGCTTCTCCTTGCAAAAAACAAAAACAAATGGGCTTTAATATGGATAGGCTTTTGTATCGGCCCAGTCGGCTGCCCATGTTTCGTACTAGAGGGCCTTGTGCTAGAGGTAGCCCCAGACACTCTCCATCTTATTGCCCATTCGAAAGAAAAGAAAAAGACGCCTCCATCTTATGGCTACTCATCGATAACCTTTTTCAACTTGACATCCACCAAATTAGAGGATGCGGTACTGGATGCAGACACTCACACTGGTCGCGTAGCGCGGCAAAGTGAGGTGTCAAATAACAGGCCTACAATATACTTACTAGATTGTGAAGGCTCACAGGCTAGTCAACATTTACATTAAATTAAGCTTCAGAAGATACAGTATGCATACTAACATTCAGAAGAACAAAAGTTCAGCATGTTTATGCATCTCAATGATTCACCATACTATAACGAATACAAAGTTGTGAGAAGGTGTGGAAATAAAGAAAACCGGTTGATGCTTCTCTAAGCAAAGGGCCTCCCTGCGCACGCATTAATTTCCTGGTCATGCTTGTTTCTTCTCAATGTTGCGAGCACTTGGAGCATGTTGGCAAGTCCACAGCTAGCTAGCTGCCTCATCTTGCAATTGATGCTGACACATTTGTAGCAAACACATGAGGCAATAGACATGACTCAACATGAGTCCATATTGTGCAGTTCCCCTGAAATCATCTTCATTGTCCTGAATCTGAAAAGATAGGAAAACAATAGCTATACTTAAACGGTGTTGCAAAACAGTAGCACATATCAATAGCTCGGCATGACAAAACATGATCATCTAGACGAAGGGGATACTGACCTGCCTGAGGAAGATTATATATAATTTCATAAGTCCTTGGTTGATTTCCACCTTCGGCTACACTGCTTGTTTGCTACTCCACACATGAGAGGATCGTTCCGCACTGCAATCAGCAAGTCAACATACGAGTAAGCTTATTTCATCTTGTGGTGGTGATTGTACCTAGTTACGAATGTAGGAATACCTGGAGCACCATGAGGTTAGCTGACAGCAGGTAGATGCAGCCATATAAGTTTTGTGTGGTGCTACCAAAATTGAGGTTTGTATCCTTCCCGTTATGAGAATTCTTCTTGAAGTTGTAGAATGTGACGGCTTGTTCTTTGCACCAAACTTGCCTTTCCCCTGAGATTTGTTATTGTTGTTTTGGGGATGGTTGGGCTGGAAGTTCTTCTCGTGTACCATGTGGGCACTAGAAGCTCCCTCAGTGACCCAAGCACGTGTGTCTTTTGCTCTCACCTTCTCTTCAAAATGAAGAGTGCTAATGAGATCTAAATCGGAAAACTCATGTCTCTTGTTTTTCAGAGAAGTAGCAAAATCGTTCCATGTAGGTGGAAGCTTGGCAATGATGGTCCCAGCAACAAATTTGTCCGGCAACACACACTTGAAGTACTCAAGTTCCTTAGCGAGTGACTATATCTCATGAGTCTGCTGAACAACAGAGCGCTCATAAGTCATCTTGTAGTCATAGAATTGCTCCATGATGTACAACTCATTACCAGCGCCCGAGGCCCCAAACGTGGCCTCGAGCGCAGCCCACATGTATTTGCCGCTGTCAAACGACATATATGAATCCATAATGGAATCGTCAAGAACACTCAGCAGGGCGGTTTTGAAGAGGGTATCCCTGTTCTCAAAAGCTTCCTACTGTGTAGGATTAAGATCCCCCTCAGGCTTACCCTTAGTGGCGTCATAGGAGTACATGATCTGAAACCAATATACCGCTCTTGTGCGCCACCTTTTATATTGCACCCCCTTAAAAGTAGGCGCCTTCAAAAGCGCAGCAAAACCACTCGGAGTAAATTGCCTATAATCAGGGTTTTGGATTGGATTGTTGAATATATGAGCAATTTACTATGAGATGTAATCTGAATCAACAGTAAATAGCTCATGATGACAATTGCAAAGATCAAAGTAATGATGCGGACTTAACCAGGAGGACAGAATCACATACTGTACAGTGGGAGCAGAACCGCTATGGTTGATGTTGTCACTCATGTCGTTGATGAAGAGGTTACCGAGGTCGGGGAAGAAGGCTGTCATTGAGGAAGTTGGCGCTGGAAGCAGTCACAGGAGTGTGCTCCCCAAAAACCTGACCGCCCCTCTCCCATACAGGATCACGAAAGGCGGGGTTCGGAGGACTGCTGTCCCTTCTCGTGGTGTATGCCGGAAGGAGGGATGGAGAAGAATTGTGTGGCGGCGCTAAGATCTAGAATGGTGCGAAACCATATGATACATCGGTGGCTAGGGTAGAGCCTGTTAGGTCAGTCATGTGAGTAAGACCAATTGTACATAATAGTAGGCCTTTGGCCCAAACCCCACGTCCAAGTCAATAATAGCCACACTATCCAAACGAATCAGAAACGGCTAAGTAATTAAGGCGCCCGTTAATTATTAATTAATGACTTAATAAATTTTCCGACTCACACCACACTTAGAGCATGGTTAATAGTATAGCCAACATTCGGCTATATGAAGTTGACACATCATCTAGAACCAACCTAATACGTAGCCTGCTTACAATAGTTAGTCCGTTTAGTATAATACTATATCATTAATAATGACCCCGCCTTTTGTCTCACAAAGTATGTGTAGTCTGAAATGTTGGGCGTGCAGCGGGCGGTGCCCTCGGTCGGCGCACCGCTTCAATGGCGGAAGCAGTGCAAGGTCGCGTCGCCCTGACTTGCCATCAATGTGGAGCGGCGGGCTCAGCTAGCGCCGGGCGGGAAGGTTTTGATTTTTGATTCAGTTGTTGTGCTGCTACCGTCCAATATTCGCGTGTGGTTGTTTCTAGAATAAAAAAGGAGGTACTCCTACTTATGTTACTCCCACTATAGCTAGCCTTCCGCTTGGATCTTTGCCTCTTCCGGAAGTCGAAAAATAATGGTGGTACTACAATAGTATTTCTGGCAATCTGACACCAAATGAACTGCTGCACGTCCATCGCTTGTAAGCAAAAGTTTTCTCCTCGTGTTGTGAGCCACCGCGCACGCGTTGGCGAGGGAGAAGGCGTAGTAAGCAAGCTTCTCGTCGTTCTGCGAGTTGATGGGACACATCAAAGTTATTTAGTATGTACTCTCTCCAAAAAAGGGCTGACCATGTCATGGCTACAATCATGTGCTCCGTCATTGAGTACGTGCACTATTCACGTGCCATCGAGGAGAAAAAATATTGCGTAGTAGGAGTAGGTGCCATCGAAGTGCAGGACTCACTTACGCATTTCTTATCTGATTATCTCAATTTTCTTACATGACACGTGCACCTTGATGCTAGATGTCTCGCGTGTTGGCAAAAGGATAAACAAAGCTCACGTAAAAAAAGAGTGGAAGAACATAGATTCCCGAGGGCCGAGAAGGAGCAAGGAACCTCGTGGTTGAGCGTCTGCACTCATAATATTTTATATTATTTAGCGATATAAAATCAACCAATCATCTCCATAGTAGACCGGAAGAGTACGAAACATGGCATCCCAGTGTAGTTACATATTGTACGTGGCCAACCCATGCTATCACCATATTTCTTGGCCTCCGTGTGACACCTAGCTCTAGTAATCCACTAGTCTGTCTCGCTTCTCGCTCCTCGTCTCTCTCAAAGTGTGGCGGGCTTGCGTTTTTGCTGTCTATTGAGGTCGGTTAACTCATCACATGTTAGCGACATGACACGAGAATTCTGAAAAAATTACTGTACTCTATTGTTATGCCAAGAAGAGGAAGCGCTTTGACCGACGGACCAAACGAGACAGGTGTGTTGTGCCGTGAGTGGGTCCAGTTTCTCATTTTGAACTTGTTTGGTGTAGTAGTAACACTTGGTTTTGACTATTGGTAGGATTTTATATACTCCGTCCGTATTGTGCACCGTGACCAAGGAAGAGGGGAAAACGAGAGAAATTAATATTTATTTGCTAATTAATAGCATTGCATGTCGTGTTTGGTAGTCTAAGTCATTGAAAACATGCACGCCCCGCATCTTTTATTGGTGGATATGTCAAGAAACAAGAAACGAGGTGGGAGTTAATGCACCGCGCCTAAGTATTTTGGGATTATTTGGTTTTTGTAAGGTGACTTATACACCTAGGCGGAGGGAGTGGGGCCTAATGTATTCTTGGAGGATGCCTTTGACTATTGATAAGATTTTATATAATTTGAAAATTATATCATTCAAAGATCCTTCCACGTTTCGTTTTCAAAAAGAAAAAAGATCCTTTCACATACAAATTTGACTATATGCTTTGAGCAACTTGCATGTCCTATACTGCTCCTATTTGGATACTCTAACTTAGCTAGAGGTTAGACTAACTCATGACTAACCCAGAACTAACTATAGCCAAATGGGTGTTTCGGTGACAGGGTTAGATTGACAATAAATGCACTTGATGGAGAGAGAAAATTGATTTTTCAATGGGCCCAAGGAGGTACTTATTGTGGGAAAGGTGAAGTGATGGTTGCTTCATCCGAGCAACTTATTACCCTGGGAATATGGGAGTACTAGCGGATTCAAGGAACAGAGAAATGATGGTTGCTTCGTCCGAGAAACTTACTGTGGCGAAGGTGGGGCTCTGTGATTTAACTTCTCACTAGTCATTACTAATGCGGCGCAACAACCACAGTGAATCTTTCCCTACAGTTGTGCACTCAGTATTGCTGCACGGCAGGTGGAGCTGGATGAAGGATGTCCCACATGTCGGCGAAACAAAGTTGAATTGTTTTTGGCCTTGCTATCAATCCTTTAGGATTTGTTTATATGTACGCATAATTTTAATGAAATTGTACTGTGATGATATGAAGGTTTCAACTTTGGTTCTTGCAGGAAAAAAAGGTTTCAACTTAGGATTCATGTGTCCTCTTGCCTCAATTTATCTCGTTACAACATTCCATCAAATACAAATGAAACTACCATGGCTGCTAATGCATCTCAATGGTTCGCAGATCAGCGCCAATATTCACATCACAACTAAAGACAAAGTTTTGTGAAGGTGTACAAATAAAGAAAAATATATAATTGATGAAACAAAAAAACGTAACATATGCAATGTGTGTGAAACAGAGTCATGGATATATCATATATAGAGGGAGAAATCGACGAGAAGAGAGTGGAGGGATCATCGGCGTGAGATATCGATAGAATCGAAAACAGGGATCAAGTGTGTGGCTGCGCGATCGATAAAGAGTGCCATCAAATTTTTGTTTTCCCACGTCAAAGATACAGGGCGGGTGGCCTACTGGAATTTGAGATGGCATGTGTGTAGTTTTTCTCTGTGGCATGGATACCTACCTACAACATTCGACTATCGGTGGGGGGAGGGGAGGGGGCAGAGACCTAACTATAGAGAGGTAGATCGACTAGTATATGTGTGGAGAAGGAGAGAGACCTAGCTATGTATAGAGGGAGATCGATCGGCATCCATGGATATGTGTAGCAGAGGAATAAGGTTGGGAGAAAGACAAAGGTAGAGTGTCGGAGGGTTGGTGGTGGAGTGGCGTCTCATAAATGGTGGAGCAAGCCTGCTAGACAAACGGAGGGTACGAGTGCAATATCAATAAGAGAGGGCGGGGATGTCTGTCTGTCTATGCTCGTGTGTGTGAGAGATGGGTCGGGAGGTATGCAAGGATTATGAGCGAAGACGATATGGTTGTGGTAAGCATACGTAACTACATAGGAAGATCAATCGTCGTGTGTCCGAGAAAGGGGGAGACATAACTAGTGAGGTAAGTCTATCGGTGCATGGGGAAAAAGAATTAGTATCGACCTAGCTATATGTAGGGAGATCAGTACGTATACATGCATGTGTCAGAAGTAAATAAGGTCTGGAGAGACAGACAGGGGGAGAGGGGTACGGCTAGGAGGTGGTGCGAGAGGCCTACTATGTCGAGGGGGAGGAGTGTGCGAGTATGAGATCGATGAAAAGATGGGCGGGAGTGTGCACCTGCGTGGAACTATATTGGACATAGGGGGCATGGACGGTGAGAAGAGAAGAGGGGAAGTATGTGTTTGTGGTAGGCACACTTGGGTAGACAGGTATATCGACCGGTGTGTGCCGGAAAGAAGGAGTCGGGAGGCCTACACACACCGCGGGTGAATGACCTAAAGAGAAATAATGAACGTGCGCGATGGAGGGGACGCTGAGGGAGGGTGAGAGGGGGGCGGGTGTGTGCATGCACGATAGAAAATTAGCGCTAGCTAGCTACAAAGAGAAGAGGATCGTGAAGGTGTTAAATATGAACATAGATCATAATTCATTATAAAAAAGTGGATACGGATACTTGAAGAAGATATCATAATGTAGAACATTGATTATAATTTGGGCTAATGTGTGGCTTTTGCAGCTCAGGGCTAGATACTTGTCATAATGTAGGGGGTGGGGCACTATACTTTGTGTGATAAACACGGGGTACGTATGGAACATGGTTTAGATTATGAATATCTAGTTAGTACATCAAATGTACTATTATTTGGAATCAACATCAAGTGTATTCAAAAAATTGAATTCGAGTTCATATAGTACACATAGTTCATATCTATCTCTATAGTAATCATGTTGTGTGTTGTTAAGGTAATACACGTGTGATGGTTGAAGTTGGCAACAATCATGATTGTAGATTCTTATTGAAATAGAGAAACGAATTCAAATTCAGTTCGAATTGTAGCAATAATGTAGACATTTGGAATGCACTAAAATGTTGGCATGAGTAGGTTGCATGCATTATACAGCCAGCAAAAAAATTTAATTGGACGTAAAATGGACCCATACTCCTCCTTCCATCTATATAGGGCCTAATGCATTTTTTAAGACCGCATTTGACTATTGACAAGATTAGTAGTACATGACATGCACAATGTGAAAATTATATCATTGAAAGCTCCTTTCACACATGAATTTAACGGTGTGCTTTGTGTAAGTTGCATGTCATATATTATTGCTCTAATATTTGGTTCGTCAAATTTAGCCTCGAAAAATGCATTAGGCCCTATGTAGATGGAAGGAGGGAGTAGCTTTGAATAGCATTTGTATAGTAAAACGGGACAAGACTCTCTCTTTGTGTTGTGTGAATAGTTTTATTTTTCATTCTTTTCGTTGAGGGAAGTGCGAATTGATTTGGTACGTACTACAAGTACAATATTACACGTTAGACTTGTCCCTAAAATTCAACCCGCACCTTGTTATATCCCGAAAATTCAGATATCGTGCTCCCAAAACTGGCGCCTTCACAACCCGTGCCTTGCTATCCCGAAATTACAGCGCGCGCGAAAACTCCCTCCAGCTGCCAAATCCCGACACGCGAAATCCCCCTTCTAACCCTGAGCCGAAAGAGACGCTAGTTCAAATCAGTGGGGGTACTTTTGTAACACACCCAACATTTTGGACAAGCGCGTCCCTAAGTCATGGTTCCCCCCTCCCATCGCCTCCTTTTTGCCATTCGAAATCTGGCCGCCATAAACTCTCCGCTCCAGCTGCGAAACCCCACCCTCCTTTGTCCGCCACCTCACCGCTGCCCAGCTGGAGCCTCTTCCCCGACGATGTCGTCCACCGCAACAGGTCGACATCCCTCATCCGCCTCCCTAGATGAGGATCCGTTGTCCATCCCGTCGTCCCGCCGGTTCAGCCGCCCCGTCCTCCAACTCCAAGGAGCTACTTCGACGATCTCCTCATCTATCACGGCTGCTCCATCCCCACAGCGCCGCCTTAACCTGCTCCACCGGAACCACAGCATCCTCACTGACTCCTCGGACAAAGCCGAGGCCTACTCGGCGCCACCAAAGAGGTTGTACACTCATCGCATCGCACCTTCTCCTTAACTCGACCTCCCGGCGTCGACGGTGCTCCATCCCGCACCCCCATGGAGCGGCTACTTCGAAGGCGGCGCCGCGGGTGACATCTCCACGGCGGCTCTCCCCAGTGCAAGGCCCCTTCGGCGGCGGCGGCCATACCAGCCTGGTCTGCTACTGCTGCTCCGGCTGTCGCTCGGTCACTCGCACTGCTGCTGCTGCTGCTCCGGCTCTCGCTTGCTCACTCGCGCTACTACTGCTGCTGCTTGGGCTCTCGCTCGCTCGCTTGCCCAGCTACTACTGCTTCGGCTCTTGCTCGCGCTGCTGCTGCTGCTCCGGCTCTCGCTCGCGCTGCCGCTGCTCTCCCCCTCACTCGTGCTGCTGCTCTGCTCTGATTTAGCTACACATCAGTCGACTGAATTAACTTTTGGGTCAGTCAATTTTCAGGGGGTGGGGGGTCTCGCCAGAGTTAAGGAAGAACCACCCGCAACGGGGAGGGAGGCTCGCGGGAGAGGTATCCCACTATCTATCTTAGGGTTTTGGGTGGGGTGCTGCTCGCCGACGACAAGGGGGTGCGGTGGTGGGGCTGTGGCGTGGGGATCGCCGGAGAAAAAGCTTGGTGCGGGGGAGGGGGGGGGGTAGAGGGTTGGCCGGGGCGGCGACGGACCAGCGGTGGGGAGTTGTTTCGGGGCGGCGAGGCGGCGCGGGGTTCGGTCGGTGGTGGTTGGCGGCTCAGGGGGTGCAGGTTGAAGATGAACTGCAGGCCCTCCCTAAACTATCCCATGTGAAGTGCATCTCTGCTACCATTGCGTTCAGTTTCGACAGTAACATTCAGATTCCATAGTAAATTTCAGTTTCGACAATTAAGTTCAGAGTCAACAGTTTTTACCTCATCTGTTGTAGTCAGGTGGTTTTTGGTGATGTAAATTTTACATCTATCACTTTTTGGTAATGCATTTACATCATCTATTGGAGATGCTATTAGAATCCCACTTGAGATTAACGTTTGGGGGCGGCGAGGCGGCGGCGGACCAGCGGTGGGGAGTTGTTTCGGGGCGGCGGCGGACCAGCGGTGGGGAGTTGTTTCGATGCGGCGGCGGACCGGCGGTGGGGAGTTGTTTTGGGGCGGCGAGGCGGCGCGGGGTTCGGTCGGTGGTGGTTGGCGGCTCAGGGGGTGCAGGTTGAAGATGAACTGTAGGCCCTCCCTAAACTATCCCATCTGAAGTGCATCTCTGCTACCATTGCGTTCAATTTCGACAGTAACATTCAGATTCCATAGTAAATTTCAGTTTCGACAGTTAAGTTCAGAGTCAACAGTTTTTACCTCATCTGTTGTAGTCAGGTGGTTTTTGGTGATGTAAATTTTACATCTATCACTTTTTGGTAATGCATTTACATCATCTATTGGAGATGCTATTAGAATCCCACTTGAGATTAACGATGTCTGTCTTGTGCTGCTTCAGCCTTGACGTCTTACGGCTCACCGGAGCTTCTCCAACGACGGAACGATCCATCACAACACAGCAGTGCCCTGGAAGCTATCTACAGATTCCTCAGATTTTCCTCCACACCTCCGACAGCCACCTCTGCCTCAACTTCTTCAGTGACCAACCGAATGATGTTGAGGTCGACATGGCTACGGCAAAGAGGTGATACACTTGTCGCATCACTTATTACTCTACATTCATGTCAAGTTCAGAGCCACCTCTGCCTCAACTTCTTCAGCGACCAATCCTATGCATGAAAACAACACTAAGTGCATTAGTGGCAGAATAACATTCTAACTGTACACGCTTTCATATGGTTTCACTTTATTTTGGCCATGTTTCTTTGCATTCCTCTGCTCCTCCAATTCCTGTGAACCAAACACCCAATTTGACAGAAATCATGTGTTCACAAATGCTCTATTTCCCATGTGCATTCCTATCCTATTCCGGTGTTTTTCCTCCTATCCATGCATTTTTAGAATCATGCAAGCCAAATGAGCCCTTACATAATTACTTCAGTTATAGGTAGGTGTCGAAGAAAACTTTGTGTGGTTTGTCCTGCTCCTGCCGCGACGTCATCCACCTCATTGATGGAAGCATCCACCAAACTAGACATCACGACTCCTGACCGTCTTTCGCCGCCTCAGATCTCCTTCCCTACCATCGGCACCCACCGCAACGGCATCACCATCACTGACTCAGTAGATGAACCTGAGGAGTACACGGGTCCACAAGAGAGGTCGCACTCTTTTGTTTCTGCTTATGTTATGCATTGCATAATATTATCTGCTAGTTTATTGTCTTGTTCACCTCCTAGACTCCAAGTCAGGTCCAAATTGATGTTCAAACTTGAGTTCTAAATTAGTTGTGGGGCACATATCGAGGCAGCAATGAATAGTATCTCTGTCTAATATCTAGTTCACCTAGGGTATGCCTATTTTGTTCATCTTGGGTGGGAAACAAATAGTAAAGCAATCATCATCTATTTTTTATTAAATTAAAGCAATCATCAGCCTTCTATCATTATTTTTGGATCCATCCACTGGTTGTTACCATTACTCTAGATTTCCGCATGCTCTTTGTCGGTGTCAAAACCGGCGGATCTCAGGTAGGGGGTCCCGAACTGTGCGTCTAGGCTGGATGGTAACAGGAGGCAGGGGACACGATGTTTTACCCAGGTTCGGGCCCTCTTGATGGAGGTAAAACCCTACGTCCTTCTTGATTAATATTGATGATATGGGTAGTAAAAGGGTAGATCTACCACGAGATCAGAGAGACTAAACCCTAGAAGCTAGCCTATGGTATGATTGTATGTTGTGATTGTTGTCCTACGGACTAAAACCCTTCGGTTTATATAGACACTGGAGAGGGTTAGGGTTACACAAGGTCGGTTACAAAGGAGGAGATATCCATATTCGTATTGCCTAGCTTGCCTTCCACACCAAGTAGAGTCCCATCCGGACACGAGACGAAGTCTTCAATCTTGTATCTTCATATTCTAACAGTCCGGCCAATGGAGATAGTCTTGCTGTCCGGAGACCCCCTAATCCAGGACTCCCTCAGTAGCCCCTGAACCAGGCTTCAATGACGATGAGTCCGACGCGCAGTATTGTCTTCGGCATTGCAAGGCGGGTTCCTTCTCCAAATACATCACAGAAGAATTTGAATACGAGGATAGTGTCCGACCCTGCAAAATAAGTTCCACATACCGCCGTAGAGAGAATAATATTTTCGCAAATCCAATTTGCTGACTTGTTTTTGCAGCATGACATTATGCCATGGCCCGGTGATTATTCGAATCGTTTTTCTTCAACCAGCTCCACACATAACGCGAGGCGGTTTCTTGACACGTCTCGTCAAAGCAGAGATCGTGTTCCCCCAATTATAGGATTCTTATTAATGCGGTCGTGGGTAACCCAACCGTGTCTAGGACTACTAGATTATAGGCAAGTCCTAAATGGCTACGGAGAGGACACTTGATATTCACCCTCTTTATAAAGGGACAAGGTTTTCGCTTTTTCCCTCTCGTGCTCAATCGAACCCTTCCCCCGCCTCGAGTTCCAACACCCAAAGCCCAGGTTAGGTGCTCCGGATCTTCAATCATGTCCGGGTCCAGCCTTCAAGGCTGATGGATGCCATCCTCCGTGACAAAGAGGACATCAAGAAGTTGAGGGAGGCCAGATACCTGACCGCCGAGGTTTCGCATCGGCTACCTGCTCGAGGGCAGGTCATCCCTACTCCCAAACCCAACGAGAACATCGTGTTCGTCTCCCACTTCCTCCGAGGCCTAGGCCTCACTCTGGATCCCTTTGTCAGGGGTTTGATGTTCTATTACGGGCTAGATTTCCATGATCTAGCTCCGGACTCCTTTCTTCACATCTCGACATTTATTGTCGTGTGTGAGGCCTTCGTCCGCATTACCCCTCACTTCGGCCTGTGGCTCAAGACCTTTGAAGTGAAGCCGAAGATGATCGAGGGGCAACATGCAGCGTGCAGAGGTGCATCAATAGGCAAGATGGCAGGAGCTCCATGGCTGAAAGGTTCCTTTCCAGAGGTGTCCGGATTATGGCAACGGGAGTGGTTTTACATGACAGCTCCTAGAAGTGCCAAGTGGGCGGCTGCCCCCGCTTTACGCTCGGGCCCCCCACCACGACTAATGTCATGGATTAGCAGAGGTCTGAGCTAGGGTCCAGCCAAGGATGTGCCTATACTGCAAAGCCGCATTCGAGATCTCTTCGAGGGAGATTTTAATTTGGCCGTGGTAATACAAGTTATGCTGGTTTGTCAAGTCCAGCCTTGCAAACTCCGGCCCCTTCTCTTGTGGGAGTTCAACCCAGAAGGGCCACGTGCCATTCAAAGTTTCCTCGGCCTAATGCACGAGGAGATGTACAAGTCATTCTTCGGACCTCAAATAGAGTGTCCGGATGCTACTGAGGACGTGGGCCTGAGCAGTAACCGCGCCGCCGAACAAGTAAGAAATCCTCTAGCCGAACACACTGTCCTTTATTCATCATGAAGTTATTTCTAATAGATTGCTCTTTGACCAGGACTGGCTAACAAAGGCGAAGATGATTCGGTGTCCGGCCCCCTCCCTGAGGGTTTGGAAAATCCGGTATTGGAAAAGATGCTCGAGCTCGCACCTTGCCCGGAGCCCTCGAAGGAAGATACAGGGGGGAATGATATGGGCGGAAGCGGGCGCCCATCGCTGCCAGTTCCAACCGAGGGAATGAGCGCCTCCTTAAAGGAGGATAACCGGGGGAGGAAGAGGACTGCTTCCGAGGATCCGGAAGTCGAGGCCTCCAAACGAGAGAAGAAGTCTCCAACAGAGGGTCCTGCCTCGGGGGGTGCTCTTGCCGCACAAAGTCCATGGGGGGATCAGCCCTCCAACGAGTCGTATGTGATCCAAAAAATGCTTTAATAGTGAAGGTATACTATCTTTCTTCTGAGAAAATAACCGCCGCATATATCTTGCAGTTCGGGTCTTAGCCCTTCTCAGCTGAGCTCGTCTTCGGGGGATCTTCTTCCGGAGATGATGGACAGCGAAACGCCTCCCCCGGACTCCTCCGCTCAAGAAGCGGGCGACCCCGAAGTGTTGTCATGGAGGGCCTCTCCGGATCCAGTGAGGCCAGAAGATAATCCCATAGACTCCCGAAGTCCTCAGCGTCCGGCTCCCGAAGAGAGCAAACAAAAGAGTCTGGCACCGTCTGGTATGCGGTCGGACGTTCTGAGGGAGCTGTTGTTGGGGAACGTAGTAATTTCAAAAATTTCCTACGCACATGCAAGATCATGGTGATGCATAGCAATGAGGGGAGAGTATGATCTACGTACCCTTGTAGATCGCAACGGAAGCGTTGACACAACGTAGAGGAAGTAGTCGTACGTCTTCTTCCCGATCCGACCGATCCAAGCACCGTTACTCCGGCACCTCCGAGTTCTTAGCACACGTACAGCTCGATGACGATCCCCGGGCTCCGATCCAGCAAAGCTTCGGGGAGGAGTTCCGTCAGCACGACGGCGTGGTGACGATCTTGATGTTCTACCGTAGCAGGGCTTCGCCTAAGCACCACTACGATATGTCCGAGGTGGAATATGGTGGAGGGGGGCACCGCACACGGCTAAGGAACGATCACGAAGATCAACTTGTGTGTCTTGGGGTGTCCCCTACCCCCGTATATAAAGGATGAAGGGGGGGAGGCTGTCCGGCCAAGAAGGGAGGCGCAGGAGGAGTCCTACTCCTACCGGGAGTAGGACTCCCCCCCTCAATCCTATTCCTAATAGGATTCCTTAAAGGGGAGAGGGAGAGAGAGGTGGCCGGCCCCTCTCCTAGTCCTAATAGGACTAGGGAGAGGGGGGGAGGCGCAGCCCTATGTGGGATGCCTTCTCACCTTTCCACTAAGGCCCATGTTAGCCCATTTGGCTCCCGCGGGGTTCCGGTAACCCTCCTGGTAATCCGGTAAAATCCCGATTTCACCCGGAACACTTCCGATGTCCAAACATAGGCTTCCAATATATCAATCTTTACGTCTCGACCATTTCGAGACTCCTCGTCATGTCCGTGATCACATCCGGGACTCCGAACAACCTTCGGTACATCAAAATGCATAAACTCATAATAACTGTCATCGTAACGTTAAGCGTGCGGACCCTACGGTTCGAGAACAATGTAGACATGACCGAGACACATCTCCGGTCAATAACCAATAGCGGGACCTGGATGCCCATATTGGCTCCCACATATTCTACGAAGATCTTTATCGGTCAGACCGCATAACAACATACGTTGTTCCCTTTGTCATCGGTATGTTACTTGCCCGAGATTCGATCGTCGGTATCCAATACCTAGTTCAATCTCGTTACCGGCAAGTCTCTTTACTCATTCCGTAATACATCATCTCACAACTAACATATTAGTTGTAATGCTTGCAAGGCTTTATGTGATGTGCATTACCGAGAGGGCCCAGAGATACCTCTCCGACAATCGGAGTGACAAATCCTAATCTCGAAATACGCCAACCCAACATGTACCTTTGGAGACACCTGTAGTGCTCCTTTATAATCACCCAGTTACGTTGTGACGTTTGGTAGCACCCAAAGTGTTCCTCCGGCAAACGGGAGTTGCATAATCTCATAGTCATAGGAACATGTATAAGTCATGAAGAAAGCAATAGCAACATACTAAACGATCGGGTGCTAAGCTAATGGAATGGGTCATGTCAATCAGATCATTCAACTAATGATGTGACCTCGTTAATCAAATAACAACTCTTTGTCTATGGTTAGGAAACATAACCATCTTTGATTAACGAGCTAGTCAAGTAGAGGCATACTAGTGACACTCTGTTTGTCTATGTATTCACACATGTATTATGTTTCCGGTTAATACAATTCTAGCATGAATAATAAACATTTATCATGAAATAAGGAAATAAATAATAACTTTATTATTGCCTCTAGGGCATATTTCCTTCAGTCTCCCACTTGCACTAGAGTCAATAATCTAGTTCACATCGCCATGTGATTTAACAGCAATAGTTCACATCACCATGTGATTAACACCCATAGTTCACATCGACATGTGATCAACACCCAAAGGGTTTACTAGAGTCAGTAATCTAGTTCACATCGCTATGTGATTAACACCCAAAGAGTACTAAGGTGTGATCATGTTTTTGCTTGTGAGATAATTTTAGTCAACGGGTCTGTCATATTCAGATCCGTAAGTATTTTGCGAATTTCTATGTCAACAATGCTCTGCACGGAGCTACTCTAGCTAATTGCTCCCACTTTCAATATGTATCCAGATTGAGACTTAGAATCATCTGGATCAGTGTCAAAAACTTGCATCGATGTAACCCTTTACGATGAACCTTTTTGTCACGTCCATAATCGAGAAACATATCCTTATTTCACTAAGGATAATTCTGACCGCTGTCCAGTGATCTACTCCTAGATCACTATTGTACTCCCTTGTCAAATCAGTGCAGGGTATACAATAGATCTGGTACACAGCATGACATACTTTATAGAACCTATAGCCAAGGCATAGGGAATGACTTTCATTCTTTTCTATCTTCTGCCGTGGTTGGGCTTTGAGTCTTACTCAACTTTACACCTTGTAACACAGGCAAGAAACTTTTTCTTTGACTGTTCCATTTTGAACTACTTCAAAATCTTGTCAAGGTATGTACTCATTGAAAAACTTATCAAGCGTCTTGATCTATCTCTATAGATCTTGAAGCTCAATATGTAAGCAGCTTTACCGAAGTCTTTCTTTGAAAAACTCCTTTCAAACACCCCTTTATGCTTTACAGAATAATTCTACATTATTTCCGATCAACAATATGTCATTCACATATACTTATCAGAAATGTTGTAGTGCTCCCACTCACTTTCTTGTAAATACAGGCTTCATCGCAAGTCTGTATAAAACTATATGCTTTGATCATACTATCAAAGCGTTTATTCCAACTCCGAGAGGCTTGCACCATTCCATGAATGGATCGCTGGAGCTTCCACACTTTGTTAGCTCCCTTTGGATCGACAAAACCTTCTGGTTGCATCATATACAACTCTTCTTCCAGAAATCCATTCAGGAATGCAGTTTTGTTTATCCATTTGCCAGATTTCATAAAATGCGGCAATTTGCTAACATGATTCGGACAGACTTAAGCATAGATACGAGAGAGAAACTCTCATCGTAGTCAACACCTTGAACTTGTCAAAAAACCTTTTTGCGACAATTCTAGCTTTGTAGATAGTGACACTACTATCAACGTCCGTCTTCCCCTTGAAGATCCATTTAATCTCAATGGCTCGCCGATCATTGGGCAAGTCAATCAAAGTCCATACTTTGTTCTCATACATGGATCTAATCTCAGATTTCATGGCCTCAAGCCATTTTGTGGAATCTGGGCTCATCATCGCTTCCTCATAGTTCGCAAGTTCGTCATGGTCAAGTAACATGACTTCCAGAACAGGATTACCGTACCACTCTGGTGCGGATTTCACTCTGGTTTACCTATGAGATTCAGTAGTAACTTGATCTGAAGTTACATGATCATCATCATTAGCTTCCTCACTAATTGGTGTAGTAGTCACAAGAACAGATTTCTGTGATGAACTACTTTCCAATAAGGGAGAAGGTACAATTACCTTATCAAGTTTTCTACTTTCCTCCCACTCACTTCTTTCGAGAGAAACTCCTTCTCCAGAAAGTTTCCGAATTTAGCAAAAAAAGTCTTGCCTTCGGTCTTGTGATAGAAGGTGTACCCAACAGTCTCCTTTGGGTATCCTATGAAGACATATTTCTCCGATTTGGGTTTGAGCTTATCAGGATGAAACTTTTTCTCATAAGCATCGCAACCCCAAACTTCAAGAAACAACAACTTTGGTTTCTTGCCAAACCATAGTTCATAAGGCGTCGTCTCGACGGATATAGATGGTGCCCCTTTTTAACGTGAATGCAGCTGTCTCTAATGCATGATCCCAAAAACGATATTGGTAAATCGGTAAGAAACATCATAGATTGCACTATATCCAATAAAGTACGGTTATGACGTTCGGACACACGATTATGCTGCGGTGTTCCAGGTGGCGTGAGTAGTGAAACTATTTCACATTGTTTTAACTGAAGACCAAACTCATAACTCAAATACTCTTTTCCACGATCAGATCGTAGAAACTTTATTTTCTTGTTACGATGATTTTCCACTTCACTCTGAAATTCTTTGAACTGTTCAAGTGTTTCAGACTTACGTTTCATCAAGTAGATATCCCCATATCTGCTCAAATCATCTTGTGAAGGTCAGAAAATAATGATACCTGCTGTAAGCCTTAATATTCATCGGACCACATACATCAGTATGTATGATTTCCAACAAATCTGTTGCTTGCTTCATTGTTCCGGAGAACGGCGTTTTAGTCATCTTGCCCATAAGGCATGGTTCGCAAGCATCAACTGATTCATAATCAAGTGATTCCAAAAGCCCATCAGCATGGAGTTTCTTCATGCGCTTTGCAACAATATGACCTAAACGGCAGTGCTACAAATAAGTTGCACTATCATTATTAACTTTGCATCTTTTGGTTTCAATATTATGATTATGTGTATCACTACGATCGAGATCCAACGAACTATTTTCATTGGGTGTGTAACCATATAAGGTTTTATTCATGTAAACAGAACAACAATTTATTCTCTTACTTAAATGAATAACCGTATTACAATAAACATGATCAAATCATATTCATGCTCAACGCAAACACCAAATAACACTTATTTAGGTTCAACACTAATCCCGAAATTATAGGGAGTGTGCGATGATGATCATATCAATCTTGGAACCACTTCCAACACACATCGTCACTTCGCCCTTAACTAGTCTCTGTTCATTCTGCAACTCCCGTTTCGAGTTACTACTCTTAGCAACTGAACTAGCATCAAATACTGAGGGGTTGCTATAAACACTAGTAAAGTACACATCAATAACATGTATATCAAATATACTTATGTTCACTTTGCCATCCTTCTTATCCGCCAATCACTTGGGGTAGTTCCGCTTCCAGTGACCAGTCCCTTTGCAGTAGAAGCACTTAGTCTCCGGCTTAGGACCAGACTTGGGATTCTTCACTTGAGCAGCAACTTGCTTGCTGTTCTTCTTGAAGTTCCCCTTCTTCCCTCTGCCCTTTTCTTGAAACTAGTGGTCTTGTCAACCATCAACACTTGATGTTTTTCTTGATTTCTACCTTCGTTGATTTCAGCATCACGAAGAGCTTGGGAGTCGTTTCTGTTATCCCTTGCATATTATAGTTCATCACGAAGTTCTACTAACTTGGTGATGGTGACTAGAGAATTCTGTCAATCACTATCTTATCTGGAAGATTAACTCCCACTTGATTCAAGCGATTGTAGTACCCAGACAATCTGAGCACATGCTCACTAGTTGAGCGATTCTCCTCCATCTTTTAGCCATAGAACTTGTTGGAGACTTCATATCTCTCAACTCGGGTATTTGCTTGAAATTTTAACTTCAACTCCTAGAACATCTCATATGGTCCATGACGTTCGAAACGTCTTTGAAGTCCCGATTCTAAGCCATTAAGCATGGTGCACTAAACTATCAAGTAGTCATCATATTGAGCTAGCCAAACGTTCATAACATCTGCATCTGCTCCTGCAATAGGTCTGTCACCTAGCGGTGCATCAAGGACATAATTTTTCTGTGCAACAATGAGGATAAACCTCAGATCACGGATCCAATCCGTATCATTGCTACTAACATCTTTCAACACAATTTTCTCTAGGAACATATCAAAATAAACATATGAAAGCAACAACGCGAGCTATTGATCTACAACATAATTTGCAAAATACTACCAGGACTAAGTTCATGATAAATTTAAGTTCAATTAATCATATTACTTAAGAACTCCCACTTAGATAGATATCCCTCTAATCCTCTAAGTGATCACGTGATCCAAATCAACTAAACCATAACCGATCATCACGTGAGATGGAGTAGTTTTCAATGGTGAACATCGTTATGTTGATCATATCTACTATATGATTCACGCTCGACCTTTCGGTCTCCGTGTTCCGAGGCCATATCTGTATATGCTTGGCTCGTCAAGTATAACCTGAGTATTCCGCGTGTGCAACTGTTTTGCACCCGTTGTATTTGAACGTAGAACCTATCACACCCGATCATCACGTGGTGTCTCAGCACGAAGAACTTTCGCAACGGTGCATACTCAGGGAGAACACTTCTTGATAATTTAGTGAGAGATCATCTTATAATGCTACCGTCAATCAAAGCAAGATAAGATGCATAAAAGATAAACATCACATGTAATCAATATATGTGACATGATATGGCCATCATCATCTTGCTTCTTTGATCTCCATCTCCAAAGTACTGTAATGATCTATATCGTCACCGGCATGACACCATGATCTCCATCATCTTGATCTATATCAATGTGTCATCGCGTGGTCGTCTCGCCAACAATTGCTCTTGCAACTATTGCTATCGCATAGCGATAAAGTAAAGCAATTATTGGACGCTTGCATCTTATGCAATAGAGAGACAACCATAAGGATTTTGCCAGTTGCTGATAACTTCAACAAAACATGATCATCTCATACAACATCTTATATCTCATCACGTCTTGACCATATCACATCACAACATGCCCTGCAAAAACAAGTTAGACGTCCTCTACTTTGTTGTTGCAAGTTTTACGTGGCTGCTACGGGCTTAAGCAAGAACCAATCTCACCTACGCATCAAAACCACAACGATAGTTTGTCAAATAGACTCCGTTTTAACCTTCGCAAGGACCGGGCGTAGCCACACTCGGTTCAACTAAAGTTGGAGAAACAGTCACCCGCAAGTCACCTATGTGCGAAGCACGTCGGGGAAACCGGTCTCGCGTAAGCGTACGCGTAATGTCGGTCCGGGCCGCTTCATCCAACAATACCGCCGAACCAAAGTATGACATGCTGGTAGGTAGTATGACTTATATCGCCCACAACTCACTTCTGTTCTACTCGTGCATATAACATCAAACCATAAAACCTAGGCTCTGATACCACTGTTGGGGAACGTAGTAATTTCAAAAATTTCCTACGCACACGCAAGATCATGGTGATGCATAGCAACGAGGGGAGAGTATGATCTACGTACCCTTGTAGATCGCAACGGAAGCGTTGACACAACGTAGAGGAAGTAGTCGTACGTCTTCTTCCCGATCCGACCGATCCAAGCACCGTTACTCCGGCACCTCCGAGTTCTTAGCACACATACAGCTCGATGACGATCCCCAGGCTCCGATCCAGCAAAGCTTCGGGGAGGAGTTCCGTCAGCACGACGGCGTGGTGACGATCTTGATGTTATACCGTCGCAGGGCTTCGCCTAAGCACCACTACGATATGTCCGAGGTGGAATATGGTGGAGGGGGGCACCGCACACGGCTAAGGAACGATCACGAAGATCAACTTGTGTGTCTTGGGGTGTCCCCTGCCCCCGTATATAAAGGATGAAGGGGGGAGGCTGGCCGGCCAAGGAGGGAGGCGCAGGAGGATTCCTACTCCTACCGGGAGTAGGACTCCCCCCCTCAATCCTATTCCTAATAGGATTCCTTAAAGGGGAGAGGGAGAGAGAGGTGGCCGGCCCCTCTCCTAGTCCTAATAGGACTAGGGAGAGGGGGGGAGGCGCAGCCCTATGTGGGCTGCCTTCTCACCTTTCCACTAAGGCCCATGTTAGCCCATTTCGCTCCCGGGGGGTTCCGGTAACCCTCCCGGTAATCCGGTAAAATCCCGATTTCACCCGGAACACTTCCGATGTCCAAACATAGGCTTCCAATATATCAATCTTTACGTCTCGACCATTTCGAGACTCCTCGTCATGTCCGTGATCACATCCGGGACTCCGAACAACCTTCGGTACATCAAAATGCATAAACTCATAATAACTGTCATCGTAACGTTAAGCGTGCGGACCCTACGGTTCGAGAACAATGTAGACATGACCGAGACACATCTCCGGTCAATAACCAATAGCGGGACCTGGATGCCCATATTGGCTCCCACATATTCTACGAAGATCTTTATCGGTCAGACCGCATAACAACATACGTTGTTCCCTTTGTCATCGGTATGTTACTTGCCCGAGATTCGATCGTCGGTATCCAATACCTAGTTCAATCTCATTACCGGCAAGTCTCTTTACTCGTTTCGTAATACATCATCTCACAACTAACATATTAGTTGTAATGCTTGCAAGGCTTTATGTGATGTGCATTACCGAGAGGGCCCAGAGATACCTCTCCGACAATCGGAGTGACAAATCCTAATCTCGAAATACGCCAACCCAACATGTACCTTTGGAGACACCTGTAGTGCTCCTTTATAATCACCCAGTTACGTTGTGACGTTTGGTAGCACCCAAAGTGTTCCTCCGGCAAACAGGAGTTGCATAATCTCATAGTCATAGGAACATGTATAAGTCATGAAGAAAGCAATAGCAACATACTAAACAATCGGGTGCTAAGCTAATGGAATGGGTCATGTCAATCAGATCATTCAACTAATGATGTGACCTCGTTAATCAAATAACAACTCTTTGTCTATGGTTAGGAAACATAACCATCTTTGATTAACGAGCTAGTCAAGTAGAGGCATACTAGTGACACTCTGTTTGTCTATGTATTCACACATGTATTATGTTTCCGGTTAATACAATTCTAGCATGAATAATAAACATTTATCATGAAATAAGGAAATAAATAATAACTTTATTATTGCCTCTAGGGCATATTTCCTTCAGCTGTTAGGGCGAGCGGCCATCTCATAAGAGCACCGTACACTGATGGGTACAGTGATGGAGAGAATTATGTCCGCCGAAAGCGGATTACATGAAGCCTTTATGAGTCTACTGACAGGCTTTGAGGTACGTGAAATAATATGTGATAGTACCGCACATGTTAGGTGTGCCCTGTGTAGATAGTAGCCCCTGAGACTCTGGCTGTCGTCGAGAACGGCGGCGAACAGAGGATCCTAGTCCCAGGCAATAACCAGACTACCTTTATGTGCAGGTGGTGGAAGCTCCGGTGGCTAGCCGGACTAGTGAGTTTGCCGAATTAAAACGGCAACTGGATGCGGCAGACGCCGACATCGAGCTTGTTAATAAGCGGCTTGACGAATCATAGGGTAAGTAATGTTTTTTGGTGAATGTCACACAATAAGAGTAGCATGATGCCAGTATCTTTAATATGTTGTGACTGTAGACGGAGCTGCCACCATGGAGACCCTTCGGGCAGAACTCACCCGAGCCAAGGAACAAGCGAGGGTTAGTAATGCGGCTGCTTTGAAGGTGGCCAAAGAGTTAAGAGCCGAGAAGGCTGCCCATTGCGAAAGCAAAGAAAAGATGGCCAAGATGGCCGTAGAATTAAAAGGCACTGCCGACCGTTGCCAATCCCTTTAAGAAGAGAACCGAGTGAAGGCAGCGGACCTTGAGAAGGCCACTATGGCGACCAAAGACAGTCGCTCTGCTATGAGGGCGAAGAAGGAGGAGCTGTGCGAATCCGAGGATATTGCGGCTGGGAAGCCCTTTCTGCTGCGGAAGAAGTTCGGAGATCCGTGGTATGCCCCTCTGGATCGGCTGTGGAGTTCGGTAGATGCATATATGGACTTGGCGGCGAGCGCTGTCGATGCGGTCGAATACTTGCAAGATCAATCAGATCGTGAAGTGGACAAGCTATTCTGGTCGCAATTCAACGTTCCAAAGCGTCCGCTTCCCTTGACTGATCAGCTAGCCGAATGGGCCGAACTTAATAGGTTGTCCGGACTCACCATGAGGTCTGTTGTAGATCATTTGTGGCTGGAGAAGCCGAAGCCGAACAGCTATTTCAGCTTAGTGCAACAGTTCCATGGTGCGGTGCCGCGCATCAACGCGATGAAGAGGTCAGCGTGCATAGAAGGCTCGCGGATGGCCTTTACCCGTGTCAAGGCATACTGGGCGGAGATGGATGCTACCACTGTTGCGGCGCAAGGTTCGGCCATAGGCCGAGTAGCTGCCGAGCACTATTTTGAAGAGGTTCTTGAGGGTGCTCGTTTGATAGAGTCCCAGTGCTCGAAGAATATTATGTTTGAATGACATATATTCCCATTGTAAACACAATGTTTTTATGAAATATAGTAAGGCTGTATTTATACTTTTGCCAAAAAGTAATCTGATGCCTCCTGTGCGGCCGTTTGTGTATATATGTATATAACCTGAAAGATTGCAGTCGTCGGCTTCAACCCCCACGCATATAATGCAGAGGTGCTCGCAAAAAACGCGTGCTCACACTTAACCCAACATCTTGGTCCTATTAAGGAGGTGATAGCGCAGCGAACGAGGCAACCGGACTATAATGCTTTAACACTTTCACTTAGCCATAGGAGTTTGACAATGGGACTACTAGATAGCCCCTGGTGGCTCCGCACTCTCCAGATCTCGGGGTGCGTACATGCCTGGCCGAAAAACGGCCCTTCGTTAAGGCGGAGCAATTCTAACATTCCGAGAGGTCATCGAGTGGTTGACCAGTCTCATGCTATATCATGACAGTCAGTTTTCAGCTTTCTCTACTGAGGTGCTCGTCCGGATGAACCAGGGCACAATTGCAGTAGTTCTCCTGGTGCTGCCTTAGCCGATAAAGCGGAACGTAAGGCACCAAAACACAGGAGCCGGGCAAACCCAACAATTATTCGGAGCTGATGCATATAAGGCCAAACTCGCGACGTCAAACACTCCCTAAGGTATTCGGTATTTATGGTATAAATCGGGCCTAAATAGTGCCCTTTGTAAGAAGCCCCTTGTGTCCAGGTATGTGCATTCTCCTGACGTGGCCACATGCCAAGACGTCAGCATCCTTCTCAATTGTACTGAGAATTCGAGGGATGTGTATCAACAAGAGACAGTAAAAAAGGTTTACGCAGGGTCTTAATCTAAAAAGAATCCTTGGAGCAGGTCCCTGCTGCACGTCTGCGCCTGTGCCTCTATTGTGTCGTATCCTGGACGGGTGTAGCACGATGATCATCTGTAAAAGAGAGGAACTTAGGTGAAAAAGTTGTCATGCAAAAAGATAGTTTTAAAGAAACCATGTATAACTAAAAATGATTAGAAGTTGTGTAAGTTCATCTAGTGCCACCCCTAGTTGGTTTTGGAGTATTGACGACAAACCTAGTTGAGGGACTGATGTGTTTGTGAGAATTGCAGGATAACACAGGTAGAAGTCCCTCATTGATTCGGTTTTCCTACCAGAGATGACCCCTAAAAATGTATGAAGACATTGATGTCAAAGGTGGTATATGAAGATATTCTCATTGAAGACTATGACAAGAGAAGACATCGCATGAAGCCAATGGAGCTCGAAGACTTAGATCTTTTGTAGTTTTGTTTCTTCTTTGTTGAGTCATAGGAACCACCGTACTGTTAAGTGGGGTCCAAGTGAACCAGTCAGAATGACTGAAGTGATGCTTAAACAAAACCTAAGTCTTCGAGTGAAGACTATGAGAGCGAAACTTGTCTAGAGTCAGACAAGTCAGCTTTGCTTGTTGCCCAAGTAAAGCTACCGCGTGAGTTTGAAATCTGACCGTTGGAACACGTGTCAGTTCCTTAGTGACCCAGGGTCATTTCGGACAAATCAGGCCGGGTTGCCTAGTGGCTATAAATAGCCCACCCCCTACAACCATAAACGGTTGGCTGCTTAGAGTTAGAATACGGCTTTTGTCGTTTGAGAGCAACCCACCTCGAAGCCTTTGAGAGAGAATTCCTTGGGAGGATAAAGCCCTAACCACCCAGAGCCAAAGAGTGTTAGGCATCACTTAAGTCTTCTTGTCTGTGTGATCTGAAGACTTATTACACTTGAGGATTGTGAATCCTCCAGCCTATTAGGCGTCGCGTTCTGAGCATCCAAGAGACATTGTGGATTGCCGGTGAACGAAGTCTGTGAAGGTTTGGGAGTCTACCTTGAAGACTTACCAGAGTGATTGGGTGAGGTCTGTGTGACCTTAGCTCAAGGGGAATACGGTGAGGACTGGGTGTCCTGAGCTGCATGTTCAGGATTGGGTGTCCGGGACTGTGTGTCCTCAGGTTTAAATACCTAGCCGCCCTAACCAGACGTGCAGTTGTCACAGCAACTGGAACTGGTCCAACAAATCATTGTCTTCAACGAGTCACTGGTTTCATCCTTCCCTTCCCTTTACTTACTATTGGTCCATGTGAAGTCATTGTATGATTGCACTATCTTTTGTCTTCACTGAGTGACTGCGTGTTCTGTTTGGCTTCATAATATCTTCCTACCTGATCCTTATTACATTGCTGCTACTAGTCATTGTGCTTTCACTCCATTGAATACTTGACTATGGTTTGCCTAGTGTAGTCTACCTTCCGCTGCATGGTAATAGGTTTATTTCCATCGTTTGTCTTCATAACTTCCATGTTTTGAAGACTTTCATAAAAATTGCCTATTCACCCCCCCTCTAGTCGATATAACGCACTTTCAATTGGTATCAGAGCAAGGTACTCCCTTGTTCTGTGTGATTCGATTTAACCACCTGGAGTTTTAGCAATGTCGACTGCAGGGATAATTAAAGTCTCCGCTGCGTGCCCCGTCTTCAATGGAACTAAATATCCCTACAGGAAGAATAAGATGCGCATGCATCTTAAAGCCATTGACGTCGACCTATGGTATGTCGTCAAGAACGGCGTTCCCAAGGCTGGAGAAGGTGTCACTGCTGCTGATGTCAAGAAGTTCAATCAACTGGACTCTACTGCCAAGAATATCATCTGTGGTCATCTGACCAAAGGACAGTATGGCCGCGTGAGTGCTTTGGAAACATCTAATCTAGTCTGGGACTGGCTCTCCAAGGTCAACGAAGGCGTCTCAACCCAGAGAGATCAGAGAATCAGTGTCCTTCGCAACCTCTTCAACCGCTTCAAGAGAAATGACAATGAGAATGTCCAGCTCACGTTTGATCGACTCACTGACATCACAAATGAGCTTCAAGGTCTTGGCGCTACTGAGATCACCAAGCATGAAGTCGTCAAGACACTACTGATATCACTTGACAGTTCCTTTGACACCCTAGCCCTGATGATTCAAGAACGTCCTGATTTCAAGAAACTCGATCTGTTTGACATACTTGAGAGGCTCAACACACATGAGTTTCAACTTTCTGAGAAAAGAGATATCTACGGTCCAAACTATGGGCGAACTCGTGCCTTGAAGGCAAAAGCTGTCTCCTCATCTAAAGAAGAATCTAACAGCAGTTCTGATGATCCTGAAGACATTGGAAGGGAACTTGCTATGCTTGTGAAGAAGTTCCAAAAATTCACCAAGAAGAAAGGTTTCAGAAAGTCTTCACGATCAAGCTCAAGGAATGATGAAGCTTCTGCTCATGACTACAAGAAGAAAACATGTCACAAGCGCAAGAAACCTGGCCACTTCATCTCTGAGTGTCCGCAGTGGGACAATGAGAACAAAAATAAGAAGAAGAGCAAGGAATATGACTCTGACGACAAGAAGAAGAAAAAATACTCAAAGTCTTCTTCCAAGTCTTCCTTAAAGTCTTCATCACACAAGAAGGGCTCATCTGGCAAGGCACGTGCATTTGTTGGCAAGGAAATGGATTCAGAGGAGTCCGCTTCTGAGGAGGTGGAGGTGGAGTCTGAGGAGGAGTCTGATTCTGGCGTTGCAAGTCTGGCTACAGCATACGTTGCCAAGTCCATCTTCAACACTGAAGACAATGACTTCATCACCGACACCGATGCAAATGACAAGGACTACTCCGCTCCTACCTACTGCTTCATGGCACGCGGTGCCAAGGTAAACACACGCACTACTCACTATCAAACATCTAGTGAAGATGACTCTGATTGTGGTTCAAGACCCAGCTACAAAACACTTGCTAAAATTGCAACTGAACAACAGAAAGCTATGGAACATATTCAAGAACTGTTAGACAAAAGCGATGATCTGTTAGGCGCTGAAATGACTCGATCTGAGTCCTTAATTGAAGACATAAAAAATCTTCACATTAAGTATGAGGAACTTGAAAGTCGTCATGAAACGCTCTCAACAACTCATGAAAAGCTTTCCTATGATTATCTTCAAAGGAAGAAAGATCTTGAGAAATTGAGAGCGGCTCATGAAGATCTTCAAAAGGAAAACGAGTCACTTCGCGTCGAACAGATCAGTTCCGCTCAGGAAGGATTTGAACCACCATGCCTTAAATGCATTGAGCGTGATAAGGCTACTTCTGTTGCTGAATGTTCTACTGCTGCTACTGTTGCAATATCTTTAATTGTTGATGTGGGAACTAACCCCTCTGCCGAGGATACCACTGCTATTGCTGATGAGAATGCTAGGTTGAAGACATTGCTTGAAACAGGGATGTACAAAAGTCTTAAAGGGCATCAGACACTATGTGATGTCCTCAAAAGGCAGATCCTGAACCGAAACCCGAGGAAAGAGGGTGTTGGGTTCGTAAGGAAAATGAATGCTGATGGCTCTTACTGGAAGCTTGAGCAGTACCCCAAAACCACATGGGTTGCTGCAAAGGAATCTTCAGCAGATCCATCCACTCTATCTGGCTTCAGTTGTGCTAACCCTTTTGTCATTGATGAATCCTTTGATGCAAACTATAAACTGTTTAAGAATCAAAATCGTGAAGTGTTTTCCAGGTACATTGTTACTAACTGCAGGAATGGACCGACTATGAAGAAGATCTGGGTACCGAAAAAGTGTCTGGAGAATCTTCCTGTGAATGTCATCATGACACCACATGTGAAGAAGACAAACCCCAGACCACAGGCTTCATGCGGTCCAAAGGCTTCACACAGACAGAGGACTCACCCGAGTCGCACTAATACAAATGTTTTGCAGGGAAACCATACTCAGGCCTATGAATATGAGCGCGGTTCATCAAACCGCCATGTTCATAAGACCAAGAACTATTCTGCTTATTCTTATGAGTACTATTGTCCACCTGCAAGACTGTTTGCTAGGGCTCCAAAGCCAAAGTTCTCAGATGCTGCACTTAGACTTATTGCTTCTAAGCCACCCTTGAAGATGTGGGTGGCTAAGAAAGCTTAACTCTCTTTTGCAGGGAAAGGTCTCCAGCAGAAAACCAAAATCGTCTGACGCTATTGCTGGGGACCTTAAACATCTTGTAGGGCGCAAGATCAAATGCCCGAATGGTCTTACTATGTACTTCGTTCCTGAATCGCTTGCTACTCTCCCTATTAGTCCTAATCTGGATCTAAGCTTTCATAACCCACTGGTTCGTCAAATGTTTTTGCTTCACAATTCTCTTCGTGAAGCCTATCCCCCTAACTGCACTGTAGGGTACGACACCAGCGTCTTCAGAATGGATTATTGATAGTGGATGTACCAATCACATGACTGGGAAAAGAAGCCTTCTTATGGACTCAACCTTACGTCCATCCGACAAGAGTCACATCACATTTGCTGACACTGGTAAAAGTAAGGTATTGGGTCTAGGTAGAGTTGCAATCTCAAAGGATCAACACATGGATAAAGTCATGCTTGTTGAATCCCTTGGCTTCAACTTAATGTCTGTCTCAATGCTTTGCGATTTGAACATGATCGTAATGTTTGGAAAATATCGCTGCCTTGTTCTAATGGAATCTGACAAGTCTCTAGTGTTTGAAGGGTATCAGAAAGATGATTTGTACATGGTAGATTTCTCAGCAGGACCACAGCTTACCGTATGTCTTCTATCAAAAGCTTCAGAATGCTGGCTCTGGCATCGGAGGCTAGGGCATGCTGGCATGAGGAACCTCCACACCCTTGCAAAGAAGAAACATGTCATAGGCATCGAGGGCGTCAAGTTCAAGAAGATCACTTATGCGGTGCTTGTGAAGCAGGAAAGATGACGAGGGCCAAACATCCCTCGAAGACAATCATGACAACCACTCGACCCTTCGAACTCCTCCACATGGATCTTTTCGGTCCCACTCATTACTCAACTCTTACTACTACTGCATGTCTCTATGGCTTTGTCATTGTTGATGATTATTCTAGATATACTTGGGTGCACATAATCCTCTACAAGACTGAAGTGCAGGATGTCTTCAGACGTTTCGCCAATCGAGCAATGAACAACTATGGTGCCAAGATAAAGCACATCAGAAGTGACAATGGCACTGAATTCAAGAACACTGGCCTTGATACATATCTTGATACTTTGGGCATCACACATGAATTCTCAGCTCCGTACACGCCACAGCAGAATGGTGTCGTCGAACGCAAGAACAGAACACTCATTGAGATGGCCCGAACGATGCTAGATGAATAGAAGACTCCAAGAAAATTCTAGCCTGAAGCCATTGATACTGCATGCCATACAATCAATCGTGTTTATCTTCACAAGCTTCTGAACAAGACATCTTATGTGCTCCTTACTGGCAAGAAGCCAAATGTCAGTTACTTCAGAGTATTTGGCGCCAGGTGCTGGATCAAAGATCCACATCACACTTCAAAATTTGCACCAAAAGCACATGAGGGTTTTATGCTTGGATATGGAAAGGATTCGCACTCCTATAGAGTCTTCAATCTCTTTCATTATAAAGTGGTTGAAACAGTGGATGTGCGGTTTGATGAGACTAACGGTTCACAAAGAGAGCACCTGCCAAATGTGCTAGATGAAGTTCCATCCAGTGAATCAATCAAGCTAATGGGAACTGGAGAAATCATACCCTCTGAAGCTCAACCTGAAGAGGAACTTATCATCTCCGCACCTGATCAACCTGAAGACAATGCTCAGCCTGAAGACAATCCCACTAACAATGACAATGATCAGCAAGAGCAAAATCTTCGCCCTGTACATCCTCGTGTTGCCAATGAAGTGCAGATTGAGAGAATAATTGATAGCATCAATGCACCTGGTCCCCTCACTCGTTCAAGGGCAACTCAGCTAGCAAATTTCTGTGGGCACTTCGCATTCGTCTCAATAACAGAACCCAAGAAAGTTGAAGAAGCCTTCATGGAGCCTGAATGGATTCAAGCTATGCAAGAAGAGCTTCAACAGTTTGAGCTGAATAATGTATGGGAACTGGTTAAGCGTCCTGATCCTCGGAAGCACAACATAATAGGCACCAAATGGATATACCGCAACAAGCAAGATGAGCATGGTCAAGTTGTCAGAAACAAAGCTCGTCTCATTGCTCAAGGATATACTCAAGTGGAAGGCATTGACTTCGATGAAACATTTGCTCCTGTGGCTAGACTTGAAGCCATACGCATACTGCTGGCCTATGTAAATCATCATAACATACTTCTATATCAAATGGATATGAAGAGCGCCTTTCTCAATGGCAAGATTGAAGAAGAAGTGTATGTTGCACAATCGCCTGGCTTTGAAGATCCAAAACATCCTGACATGGTATACAAGCTCAACAAGGCACTGTATGGCCTCAAACAAGCCCCTCGGGCTTGGTATGACACACTCAAATACTTCCTGAAGAGCAAAGGCTTCATACCTGGTTCCCTCGACCCCACTCTCTTCACGAAGACATATGATGGTGAACTGTTTGTGTGCCAAATATATGTGGATGACATCATCTTCGGCTGCACCAATCAGAAGTACAGTTAAGAGTTTGGATATATGATGCAAGAGCAATATCAGATGTCCATGATGGGAGAGCTGAAGTTCTTCCTCGGTCTTCAAATACGACAGCAACGCAACGGCATCTTCATATCTCAAGAGAAGTATCTGAAAGATTGCCTGAAGAAGTTCGGTATGCAAGACTGCAAAGGCTTCACAACGCCAATGCCAGCCAAACATCATATGGGTCCTGACGACAATGGTAAAGAGTTCGATCAAAAGGTATACCGCTGCATGATTGGTTCTTTACTTTATCTATGTGCATCTAGGCCAGATATTATGCTTAGTGTTTGCATGTGTGCTCGATTCCAAGCGGCACCAAAGGAGTCGAATCACTTAGTTGTGAAGCGAATTCTTCGATATTTGGCTCACACCCCAACTCTAGGATTATGGTATCCAAAGGGCTCAGAGTTTGATCTGGTTGGATTCTCGGATGCTGATTATGCTGGTGACAAGGTGGATCGCAAGTCTACATCAGGCACATGTCATTTTTTGGGACGATCACTTGTATGTTGGTCTACAAAGAAGCAGAACTATGTATCTCTCTCCATTGCTGAATCTGAATACATTGCTGTTGGATCTTGCTGCGCTCAGCTTCTGTGGATGAAGCAAACACTCAAGGACTATGGCATTCATCTGAAGCAAGTGCCACTCTACTGCGACAACGAAAGCACCATCAAGATTGCCAACAACCCAGTTCAGCACTCGAAGACAAAGCACATTGAAATTCGTCATCACTTTCTCATAGATCATGTTGTGAAGGAAGACATTGATATCATACACGTCAACACTGAAGAACAATTGGCAGATATCTTCACCAAGGCCTTGGATGAGAAGAGATTTTGCAAGTTATGGTGTGAGCTAAATATCTTGGAATCCTCAAATGTCCTGTGATCAGGCACACATCCTAACACTTATGCATATTGATGACTTAGATGTGCAACACATGAAATAAAGTATAACTTCAATCAATGAAGATATACATTCTAAGTGTGAATTCATTAATGTGGAATTTGACTTCGGAGCGCCACGATAATTGTGCGCCGTGTCTGGGTCTAATACTTCCTATACGGTGGGTAACGCCACCACCAAATGTTCTGTTTGAAGTGTTTCACTCATGGCGTTACATTTGCTATGTTTTCACATTTGGTTTGGCTTCAATCTCAACATGTCTTCATGATTATCTTCACTATGTTGAGTATATATATATATATACTAGTGTTCTGTCCTCTACAGCGTTCACTTATAGCTATGTCTTCTTGTTGAATTTTTTGAACTAAGTGAATGTGATCGGACCCTAACCTCTCTATGCTTTCTATCTCAAACTCTATCTCTCCAAGTCATATGCATTCTATTGAAACTGTCGAATGTCTTCTCTGCGTCCTTGTCAGCAGAAGATACAGAGACAAACATTAAGTCCATTTTCAATGCTCATTCCTTCACCTGAAACCCGGAGAAGTGGGAACGACCACCCGACAATCCAGGCGTGCGTGGGACGTGGAACAACCTCCGACATGTTGCATGATGGCCACGTGTTCCTCAGATGTGAATCGCCAGGGGCACCTGTGTAATAACACCAAGTCGCCCCTGTACCTATAAATACACGCCTCACCGTAGTCATTATCTCTTCTTCCACTCTCGCACGAACCCTAGCGCCACCGCTAACCCTCGACGACGCCGGCGACGAAGCGCTTCGCTGTCGCAACCTCTCCGACACCGTCCTCACGCCGACCGCGGACATCGTCCTCTCCACCGTCGCCGTAGGTGTCCTCCGTCGCCAAGTTAGGGCACAGACGATCGAACTGCTCGGCCTCCTCTTCCACTCCGTCTAGCAGTTCTTTGTGTGGTAAATAAAACTTCCTTTTTACAGCCCCTTTGATCCTATAGCTCCGTCACTTTCTACCACAAGCAGTTTCTATTCACACAAGTTGGATCTCTTACATACTGCACCTCATAATATGCCTAGCATATTCACTTGTACTTCACAAAGTAGTTAGATTCCTCACTTGTACTGATCCATGGATTCGTACAAATCTGGAACCAACTCCTTATCTATGAGTGAATGTCTTCGCACGATGAGGTCAATGTCTTCTAAACTAATTTATCTTCAAAATCTTCTGAGAATGCATATGACCTCTTCCCCTTCCCTCGCACCTTAATTCTATCACACGTACATGTCCGTGGGAGGATCCCTTGGTTCTCATAGTCTGCATTCATTTGCAGAATTCTTACAGCATCATATAAATTCTCCCGAAGCCAGTTCCTGTTTGTCCAGCAAACGAAAGCCCTTGAAGCCTTTGAACGTATTGAAGCCTTTCAGTTTAAAATTCAAGGCTTCAGAGAAATCTGCAAGGAAGGGAGGCAGACAGCGTCGTGGCGGAACATCAAGAGATCTGCCTGATGACCTCTCAGAACTTTACAAGACAGATCCTGAAGAGGATTATAATCAGCGCAAGACCCAAATCCAGTGGATTCGAAGATATTGGGCAGAACAATGGTTCAAATACCGGTTTGTGACCCAAGAATATGCTAAGAAAAATGCCATCAAGCGACCGTGGGGAGACATCCTATATAAGAATCTTCAACCCAGGTCCAGAGAAGAAGCCATTGAACAAGGCTTCTATCCCTGCATGGTCCATGGGCCACAGCCTGCAGATGCACACCCATCGTCACTACTATGGTGCCATGACGACAATCTGCTCAAGCGCAACTTCCAGTTTGCCAAGAACTCAGCAAAGCAGAACAAGAAGTCTTTGGGACTAGACTTCAACCCTGGTCCCTCTACTCCCCGTGCCGATGGAACTCGCGAAGCTGAACCCAATCTTCTTGGGCCCTTCTACAACCTTGAAGGTCTCATCACCCATATCGTGGTTCAAGGGACTGCCGTGAATGAGCCTGCAGATGACGCTGAATCAGATGAAGCGCCTGCAGCGCCGAAGCCAAAGAAGCTGAAGTAGCCAAAAGCTTCAAAGCCTGCCTCTGCACCAAGAATCTCATGGGCGAAGCCACTGGCCACTGCACCTCCTGAAGACAGTGTGCAGTCTAAAGATTTGTCACGCATCTCCAAGCCCCAGAAGGTCAAGATGCCTCTGCCACACACCGGCCAAGAACTGACAGCTGCTGTCATTTTGCGAAATGATGCCATTGATCTGTCCAGTGATGAAGATCTTGCAGATGACGCTCTTGAGCAACTCATCAAGAGCAAAGAAGAAGCAGAAATCTTCAATCATCTGCCTCTATTTGACGTGACAATCATCCACAACTTCATTGATGAGTGGTTTGACACGCCCAACATCAGCTTCGAAGATCTGCAACTACCCATTGGCCTCAGTGTCGCCTTCCATGGCGCCATTGCTTCAGAGCTAGCTCTCGCTCAGCGCATCGTCGAACTAAAGCAAAAGATTGACTATGAAAAGGCTCAGTTCAAGAAGCATATGGCCAAGCTCAGTGTGCAAGACGTGAAAAACTTCAAGATTATGCTGCACGAGCTCAAAGAAGCCTTTCTCAAGAAACGCGCACAAGCTCAGGGTTCTAGGGAGCGCATGAAGAGCCTGGCTGACAAGTGTGTGCAAGGCTACAACGAGGCTGAGAAGCACAAGGCCCTTGGGCGTCCGGGCATTGATCCCAGAATGGCTGCTAAGCAGCAGAAGAAGAAGCCCACTGTGGCCGAACCCAATGCACCAAGGCAGGAAGCAGATCCCATTGTCTTCCCAACTAGCATGACTGGCTCGAAGCCAAAGGCCCGGTCAACCGCTTCAGAGCTGAAGAAGACGAGGACTGCTGAGGCTGAAGCAAGGAAGAGGAAACATCCTGAAGCCTCTGCTACTGCCCCCTCCAAGAAGAAGCGAAAGACCAAGAAGGAACGGGCTGCTCCCACAAAGCCCTTTATTGTTGAACCCATCTCCATGGTTCGCCCTGACGCTGAACCTCACGAGCGTCAACTGACTGTCCATGAGCCTGCTTTCATAGAGGCTCATGAAACTGAAGACTTTCCAGCAGCTGATCCCATCACTGCTGAAGACATTGGTCACCATGACCATGTTGAAGATGATGCAGTTCTTCGTCAGCTCGAACACCCAACAAGTATCATCGCCTGTGCTAACACACAGCGAGCTCATCAGCATTGGTCGTCCTTTGACGCCAATTGCTCAGGATGCATCATGGGCTGATCGCCCACAAGCACAAGAGGAAGAAGACTTTGAGGCCCAGCCAACTCCAACTCCATAGGCGTCGCCAGCGTTACGCAGGCTTCACAAAGGACCAAGGCCTCCAGTCTCTGAGTCTGAAGCTAAAGCTGCTGAAGACATTCCGGCTGCATCAGCCGATGTAGGAGAAACCCCAAAAGTTGCTACTCCCCCGTCCCACAAAGAAGCTGTTCTCGAGGAGAACATGACTGTGACCGACCCTCCAGCTCGTCAAGTGGAGGTTGAGAATTCTGAGGCTGCCACCGACGCCACTAACGCTGTCATGACTGAAGCCAATGTGGAGCCTTCACCAACTCAAGCACCAGAAGTCAGTGAAGCCACTGATCCCACTGCTTCTGTTCCTGCGCCTGCTGCTGGTCCTCAGTTCGACTATCATGTTGAGCACATGCCTCAGGTACAGAAGCCAATCCCAAGATTGCCCAGGTTCCAGGTCCTGCATCAGCACCTGGATCCTTCAATGTCAATGGCTTCAGAGCATACAACACTTTCTTCAATAGCTCCAGGAACCCCTACTCAAGGGAAAGAATATAATATGATCGGTTCTGGAGCTATCCGCAGCGAAGCTATTACTCCTGCATTCTATACAATCAAGGTCGCATCTTCCCACACAAGCGTCTTGACATTGAAGCAATAGCTGGTCTGCCCTGCCTGGAAGAAGCTCTGGATTGCTTCAAAGAGGTTGGATTGCTGCCGTTCGTCACCGACCAAGAGCATTAGAATGAAGAGTTGCTGCTCCAATTCTATGCCACACTTGACATCCACGGGTACAACAGAGATCCGAAGACTTGGGTCCTGGAGTGGATGACAGGAAACGTTCATCACGAAGCCAAAGCCTTTGACATCATTGAGCTCACTGGTCTACCCACTCCTGGCGATCTCTACGAATCTGGCTATCAACTTCACAGTGAAGTTGTGGAGAGCATCTTTCAAAAGCCTGAACCTAACATGAGTCAGATGCTCAGTATGACGAAGCCATTGCCCCAAGATGCTGCATATCCCAAGGAGTTCTTTGTTGAAGACCTTGAGTATTTGCCAAGGACTATTTATCACATCATAAGGCGAACTTTCTGGCCCATCAAAGGACACTCTCCACATGCCAAGCTGGAAGGTGCAATGAAGACCTTGGTCTTCTATATTTTTCATGGCAAATGCTTCAATGCACAGGACTTCTTCATCCGCCAACTTGCTGCATCTGGCTCTAATCTTTTTGGCTTGAAGTTCTACGCTCCATGGATGATGCGGCTGATCAAACTCCACTCCGCTATCTCATATCAGCCATCTGCTCGCAATCATCGGATCTTTCTGCCTGATGTGGATATGTCTATTGAAGCCATTTATCCTGAGCCTGCCAAGGAACCTCTAAGTCTTTAGAATGCGGAGCATCAAAGTTTTTCTCAGAACATTGAAGGAGTTGAAGCAGTCACTCGTGTGTATCCTTTGGCTGGAACTACACATGCACCACATCCTTCCCTTACTGAAGCCACCGACAGCACAACTGCCCAACGACCCAAAAAGCGCACTCGTGTTCTTAATGACCGAGAGCTTCTGGTGGCTCTTCATCAGAAACAGGATAGGCATCATGACTGGCTGAAGCACCAAATGCAAAGCCTCTTGGTGGATGTCTACCGCATTCGCAATCTTGCCACCAAGAATGCTTTTGTTGCCCATGAAACCTCTCGCCGCACATGGAAAGGGCTGACGCTAATGTGCTCTGAAGACGATCTTCAAGAGGATGGCTTCTCTGAACGCTTCAAGTTTGACTCCACACCTCCTCGAAGGGCCGTGCTGCGACGAACTCCATCTCTCGAAGACTCTGAGTTCTCTTCCTCTGCTGCAACTGTGAATGCCAGAGTGATCGAGGATGAAGATGATGCCACTTCACCGCCACCTCCTTCAGCACGCTTCGACACTGCTCCAAGCTCTTCTGCACCGCTGAACACCACCGACGCCCCTGCTGCTTCACCTACTCTTCATGGGAACGAGTAGATGCTCTATGTCTTCAAACCCTTTTGGTCCTTACTGACAAAAGGGGGAGAAGCATATGAGTTTGATAGTCTTCAAGCGGGCCCATATGGGCGGGTGCTTTATATTTTGCTTCATGTTTACAACTCTCGTTTTGATACATTTGGTTCTTTGAGTTGTAACACTTAAACTTGATGGTCGTCTGCTACTTATTTGCTACTTTGTGATGCGATGATAAATTCCGCATGTGCGACGATAAATTCCGCACTTAGATCATTTTGCAGACGTCCATTTTCCATTATGCATGTCATTATCTTCACATACCTTCACATGCATAGTGGATTGTCATCATAAGTTGAAGAGGATCTGCACAAGCACAACCTGCCATGTGCATTTGCATTCCAAACGCAAATTACTTATATGGACATCTTCAGGGGGAGCCCTTGCAACTTATGAAGACAATTCCTTATTCTTTACAATTTCACATATTATATTCCCCGTTGAAAACTTCAACTAGTTTGTCATCAATCACCAAAAAGGGGGAGATTGTAAGTTCATCTAGTGCCACCCCTAGTTGGTTTTGGAGTATTGATGACAAACCTAGTTGAGGGACTGATGTGTTTGTGAGAATTGCAGGATAACACAGGTAGAAGTCCCTCACTGATTCGGTTTTCCTACCAGAGATAACCCCTAAAAATGTACGAAGACATTGATGTCAAAGGTGGTATATGAAGATATTCTCATTGAAGACTATGACAAGAGAAGACATCGCATGAAGCCAATGGAGCTCGAAGACTTAGATATTTTGTAGTTCTGTTTCTTCTTTGTTGAGTCATAGGAACCACCATACTGTTAAGTGGGGTCCAAGTGAACCAGTCAGAATGACTGAAGTGATGCTTAAACAAAACCTAAGTCTTCGAGTGAAGACTATGAGAGCGAAACTTGTCCAGAGTCGGACAAGTCAGCTTTCCTTGTAGCCCAAGTAAAGCTGCTGCGTAAGTTTGATATCTGACCGTTGGAACACGTGTTAGTTCCTTAGTGACCCAGGGTCATTTCGGACAAATCAGGTCGGGTTGCCTAGTGGCTATAAATAGCCCACCCCCTACAACCATAAACGGTTGGCTGCTCAGAGTTAGAGTACGGCTTTTGTCGTTTGAGAGCAACCCACCTCGAAGCCTTTGAGAGAGAATTCCTTGGGAGGATAAAGCCCTAACCACCCAGAGCCAAAGAGTGTTAGGCATCACTTAAGACTTCTTGTCTGTGTGATCTGAAGACTTATTACACTTGAGGATTGTGAATCCTCCAGCCGGTTAGGCGTCGCGTTCTGAGCATCCAAGAGACATTGTGGATTGCCGGTGAACGAAGTATGTGAAGGTTTGGGAGTCTACCTTGAAGACTTACCAGAGTGATTGGGTGAGGTCTGTGTGACCTTAGCTCAAGGGGAACACGGTGAGGACTGGGTGTCCTGAGCTGCGTGTTCAGGATTGGGTGTCTGGGACTATGTGTCCTCAGGTTTAAATACCTAGCCTCCCTAACCAGACGTACAGTTGTCACAGCAACTGGAACTGGTCCAACAAATCATTGTCTTCAACGAGTCACTGGTTTCATCCTTCCCTTCCCTTTACTTACTGTTGGTCCTTGTGAAGTCATTGTATGATTGCACTATCTTTTGTCTTCACTGAGTGACTGCGTGTTCTGTTTGGCTTCATAATATCTTCCTACCTGATGCTTACTACATTGCTGCTACTAGTTATTGTGCTTTCACTCCATTGAATACTTGACTATGGTTTGCCTAGTGTAGTCTACCTTCCGCTCCATGGTAATAGGTTTATTTCTATCGTTTGTCTTCATAACTTCCATGTTTTGAAGACTTTCATAAAAATCGCCTATTCACCCCCCCTCTAGTCGATATAACGCACTTTCAAGTTGCCACTTGTCTGCGCGCGTTAACCCCTTGTATTTGTAATAGGGGTGTGGCCATCAATCTGGTACAAATTACATATAGCAGCGCCGGACTCGTCTAACCGCGTCTGTGGTCTTGACGACCTATCAAATGCTTTAGTTGGTGAGGCCGTTTTTAGTGTGCGGCTGCCAAGGCAGTCGCATTCTCTTCGACGCGCAAAGATCGCTTAATACTTCCGTGCAGTGTAATGATGCCGCGTGGTCCAGGAATCTTGAGCATCAGGGAAGCGTAATGTGGTATTGCATTAAAGCGAGCAAAAGCTTCGCGTCCAAGTAGTGCTTGATAGCCACTTTGGAACGGAGCGATGTGGGAGGTTAAATGTTCGCTACGGAAGTTATCGGGGAAGCCGAATATAACCTTTAGTAGCAGGGATCCCGTGCAATGAGCCCCTGGGCCTGGCGTTACTCCTTTAAAGGTGGTATTGATATGGCAAATTTTCATTGGGTCTATCCCCATTTCGCGGATTGTATCCTGGTATATCAGGTTGAGACTGCTTCCACCGTCCATCAGGACTCGTGTGAAGTGGTATCCGTCAATTATTAGGTCTAATACCAGGGCAGCCCATCCTGCACGCCGGATACTTGCTGAGTAATCACGATGGTCGACAGTGATCGGTTGAGACGACCAGTGGCAGGGCTCCGCGGTGATAGGACCTTGGGCATATTTGTTTGGGAGTGCTGTTTTGTTTCTTCCCTTGATCACGTGTAACACGTTTACTGTTTTGAATTCTGGTGGAAATTTCTTTTGTTCCCCAGTGTCTTGCTTGAGAGGCTCATCCTCGTCTTCGCTTGGTGTATCCTCCCCCTTGTGTACGGCGTTGAGCTTGCCGGACTGCTTGAAGACCCAACATTCTTTGTGAGTATGATTAGCTGGTTTACCGGGGGTGCTATGGATCTGACATATTTGGTCTAGAATTTTGTTTAGGCTGGACAGTTCGTCTCTGGCGCCTTTAGAGGGTGGCTTTTGCTGACCTGGCCGAGAGCTTTTGAATCCGGCATTTACTGCCGTGCTCTTCGTGTTGTCTTCTTTACTCCGGCGTTTGTTATTGTTGTTGCGCCGTGATTTCCCATTTCCATCTCTAACTTCAGATGTACTGGGGTCGCTGGTGCTGCATCTGGCTAGCCAGCTGTCCTCACCCGCGCAAAAGCGGGTCATGAGGCTTGTTAATGCTGCCATTGTTCTCGGCTTTTCTTGGCCGAGGTGTCTGGCAAGCCATTCATCAAGGACGCTATGCTTAAAAGCTGCCAAGGCTTTGGCGTCCGGACAGTCGACAATTTGGTTCTTTTTAGTAAGAAACTTGTTCCAAAGCTTTCGAGCTGACTCTCCGGGCTGTTGAGTTATATGACTCAAATCATCTGCGTCCGGAGGTCGGACATAAGTCCCTTGAAAATTTGACCGAAAAGCGTCTTCGAGCTCTTCCCAGCTTCCAATGGAGTTTTCGGGGAGGCTTTTAAGCCAGTGATGAGCTGGCCCTTTGAGATTGAGGGGTAAGTACTTGATGGCATGGAGATCATGTTCTCGAGCCATATGGATGTGGAGGATATAGTCCTCAATCCAGACCCCAGGGTCTGTTGTTCCGTCGTATGCCTCCATGTTTACTGGTTTGAATCCTTCTGGAAATTCATGGTCCAGTACCTCATCGGTGAAACATAGGGGGTGTGTGGCACCCCTGTATCTGGGTGTACCACGTTGTTCGGATGTTTGTTGTGTTACATCGTATGCTGGGGCGCGCTTGCGTGGTCCATAGATGGATCTGGTTACGCCATCCTTTTGGTGCGAGCCCTCGCGTGGATCGTGTATTGGCTTGTGAGTGGCGTTGTTTGCCGCTCTATGTTGGCCGTGAGGTCGTCTATCCGGCCAGGTGGCTGTTTTGATTTTTGGTTGTGGGGGGTCTGAGGCCTCCTCATCGAATTCAGGTAGCAACTTCTGCTTTGGGTAGCTCTTGGTGGGGCGATTGTCGCCGTACTTCGCTGCTGTGTTGAGTACTTTACTCCATCTGATTTGGAGTGTGTCCTGCGCAGCCTTAAGCCTTTGCTTCTGCTTTTTCCGACTCCTTGCGGTGGCAACAAGCCTTTGACGGGCATTCTGCTGCTCCGGGTGCCTGTCCGGCGTTATGTCGTCCGGACTATTATCTTTGACAGAATTGGTTTGTTCAGTATGATTCTCCGTATTGCCGTGGTCCGGCAGTGGTTTGCCCTGCTCCAACGCTGGGTCTGTATGATTGTTATTTCTGCCGAGGCGGGATTTGGGGCGGCGCTTGCGCCGCCGCTTTGACTACTTCTCGAGGGAACAAGCCTTCGGTGCGTCCTTCCGTTCCTCGTCATCATCTTCTTTTGGTGTGTCCACCATGTATACGTCATATGATGAGGTGGACGTCCAGCGCCCTATGGGCGGTGGTTCCTCTTCGCCTCCCGCATCGTCGTCCATACCGTCGATGTCTTCGGAGTCGAAGTTGAGCATGTCAGTTGAGTCATCAATAGTGGCTATTAAGTGGGTGGTGGGTGGGCGTCGAATTTCTTCGTCGTCCGCATCCCAATCCTGTTGGCCATAATCCGGCCAGGGCTCTCCTGACAAAGAGAGAGACCTTAGTGAATTCAGAATGTCGCCTAAGGGCGAGTGCTGAAAGATATCCGCGGCGGTGAATTCCATGATCGGCGCCCAATCGGATTCGATTTGCAGGGGCGCGGGCGGTTCAGAGTCAGAAAAAGAGTCCGGCACCTTGGAGTCACAGGCTGCGCAGAGGATTATGCTGGTGTTTGGATCGATCTCCGTTGAGACTACAGCCCCTGAGGCGGTGTCTAACCACCCGTCCTCGATTGGCGCAGTTGGCTCCGAGCTAAGGGTCGGAGCTGATGCGGGCACGGCCTCTGGGGTACTATTCGGCGGCAGAGCTTGGTCATACCCATCGCGACAGTGCGGCGCGCCTGGCTGTGGCTCGAATCCGTCGAAGATCGAGTCTCCGCGGATGTCGGCCGTGTAGTTCAAACTTCTAAATCTGACCTGACGGACAAGGGCGTAGCTTTCTATCTGCTCCAGATGGCCAAGCGAATTAGCCCGCAGTGCAAAGCCGCCGAATACGAAGATCTGTCCGGGAAGAAAAGTCTCACCCTGGACCGCATCGCTATCGATGATAGTAGGAGCCATCAAGCCTAACAGCGACGACACAGAGGAACTCTCAATGAAAGCACCAATGTTGGTGTCAAAACCGGTGGATCTCGGGTAGGGGGTTCCGAACTGTGCATCTAGGCTGGATGGTAACAGGAGGCAGGGGACACGATGTTTTACCCAGGTTCAGGCCCTCTTGATGGAGGTAAAACCCTACGTCCTGCTTGATTAATATTGATGATATGGGTAGTACAAGAGTAGATCTACCACGAGATCAGAGAGGCTAAACCCTAGAAGCTAGCCTATGGTATGATTGTATGTTGTGATTGTTGTCGTATGGACTAAAACCCTTCGGTTTATATAGACACCGGAGAGGGTTAGGGTTACACAAGGTCGGTTACAAAGGAGGAGATATCCATATTCGTATTGCCTAGCTTGCCTTCCACGCCAAGTAGAGTCCCATCCGGACACGAGACGAAGTCTTCAATCTTGTATCTTCATAGTCTAACAGTCCGGCAAATGGAGATAGACCGGCTGTCCGGAGGCCCCCTAATCCAGGACTCCCTCACTCTCCTTACATAATTTCACTATATTTTTTGTATGCATGTCAGATATTGTACACAGTCATGCTGAACATGTAGAGAAAAAGAGAAGGGTTTTGCGCGGCAATACAATGTCATGCAGACATCGCTCCATGGTCGGTTCAATGGCAAACCCTCCCCCCTCTCCAGATTGTAACCCAGAGGAAGATATCTGTTCTGAGGCGGATTCAGACGTAGCTGACCACTCCTATTTACCCCCAAGGTGTTTGCTCTAACTTGGCATGATGATGTTAGTCATATCATGCATATGTTGCCTTGCAGTGCCTACTTTCGACATCATATATGTCATCTGCTTAGTTTAGACATGTTCTGTAATGCCACCTATTTAGTTTCAATATCATATATGGAATTATGGAGTCTCATGTCTTTTAGCCATCCATAATATATGTGAAATGTGCAATGCCATCCTGTTTAACCAGGCATCATATATTTGAATGATATCTATCCCATCCTTTTCTTCATTAAATTTCCATTTGTCGACAATGTTTGTACATTAAACTACTCTTCCTGTGAATCAGCCATTTGAGTGGGTGATAGAAAAATCTGGAGTGAAAACAAGGCCTTCAGAGCAGACAGTGTTACCTGTCGAAGCAGACCTCTTGCTGGGTCCCGATAGCTCCTCAGAGATGGATTCAGAGATATATGACCAGTCCTATTACCCCACCGATATGTATGCTCTAACTTGGCATGGTTCTACTGCTCATATCATGCATATGGTGTCTTGCATTGCATATTTTAGACATCATATACACAATATTCAACACCATGTTCTTAGTTCAGACATCATATATGTGAATGCCTCCGCTTAGCATATAAATCACATATGTGAATTAAATCATTCGATCCTGGTTACTTAGATAACATGTATGTGACTTATGTCATGCGATCCTGTTTAGTTAGTCATCATATCTTTGAATTATGTTATGATGCTATCCAGTTTAGATAGACATCATATATGTGAAATTATGTCATGCTATCCATTTTAGTTAAACAATATACATGTCAATTATTTAATGCCCTCTTTTTCCACACTATCTATTGCATATGTCTCTCATACAATGTCTGTACATTCAACTATGTTTCTTGTTTATCAGCCATTTGAATTGGAGCCGGTGATGGCAGTATCTAGCGGAGTAAAAACACGGTCTTCAAATAAAACAGTGCTACCTCCTGGTGTAGATAGCACCCTGGTTGTACATGCACGAGAACCAGCCCTACCACACATAACCCAAACTCTTGCAGATTTTACCCCTACTGCGATGGACAGAGAACCAGCTTCACACAATCTAACCCCAACCCCAGCAGATAGTAACCCAGTTCCTGTTGGCACAGCACCATCTCCACCACAGAGCTCCCAAACAAGATCAGTTTGTAAGGCAGCTCCAGTGCCCAAAGCGCCAGTGCTACCACGGCGAACCCCAACTCCACCAGTTAGTACACCTATTCCTGTGGAGGAAGCACAACCAGCCATTCATAGTTTAGCATCTATCGCATTTGATGTTGTTAAATCCTATGTGTGTATCTTCCCATCATGAAAATATTATACTGAAGATGAAGGAAAATGCTAGTTTCAGGTGTTTGTCCAGGAGTTATGTGTAAGTAATGTTATTCATGGCAATTACTTTGCTTTGTCCCATACATTCTACCTCCATGATGGTTATAATACAACAAATTTTCCCATTTTTATCTATAGAGAAGGACCGATTTGGAAACTCAGGATGAGGTAACCTGTGCTAATACCTGTGCTATCTTCAAGAATGCTTGGTGGCAATATCGGAATTACCTGAAGAAAACGTACTTCACTGGCAAAGAAAGTCATCAAATTCCCTTACGTTCTCCTGAGACACATTACTTGACGATGACTGGGAACGCCTTGTTCTTTACTGGTCCCGAACCAAGAATGTGGTAAGGTCTATGAGCTCATTTTGTTTTAAGTACTATATGCTTGCGTCTTACTGTACTCTGTTCATGTAGAACAAGTTCTTAAACCTGAAGAACAATTGTTCTCATTTAAAATTCCATTGCTATCATGCATACTGCTTTGCTCTTGTGTCACTGTATTTACTCATACAAACTTATTTTTAAATTGAACTATCCAATGGAAACTCCAATGTCACAACAGGTATGTTTACACATGTTTCTTTAACAGGTTTGCTCTTATAAATAGCTCTCTTGATTTCAATTTCAATTGTGTATACAGTTGACTTCTCATATCATGCACATTACTAGCATCATCAAAGGGCCAATAGTGTTGTTGTACATGTAGACCCGTGGTACCCATTTGAAATCTTGTTGTGCCATTTAGTTTCCCACACTTTGTATTCTTTCAGTGATGCTTTCTCTTGAACTGATATGGTTTGAACCGTGTCTCTATTTTGATTTGGAAAGACAATGTAGTGACCATAGGACATAGATATATGTTTGTTTGATGCTTTTATAATGTACTACTTGGCAATAGAAGACTTGGTAGTTTAATCTTGTCCACCTTACTAATGAACTGGTTCACCGAAATGAGTTTCATATACTAGTACATGCTAAACCTGTTATGTGTCTGCTTGTTTCTTCTTTTAGAATGCTGACAGAATATTGGGGAAGAGTGCCTTATTAAGCAATGATAAAGGAAGTAATGCAGATAAAGTTCAGGATCATGAGACATCCTTGTTGGTCTCCAACAAAGCTCATAAAACAGCTAAGGAAAACTATCTTGAAGACAGTGAGGCAACCCCAAAGTCCTTTCTTGGTTTACTGTTCGAGTTACTGGCCACTACCGCTTGCACAAGCTATTCAAAGTCACTGTCTGAATCAGTTTGGTTTCTTGAGTCTCAACTACAAGTTGAAATACATCGATCAGCTGTGCTGCGACAAGAAGCGGAAGGACTGCGGAAGTCCCTGGAGCATTTAGATGCATAATTTCTGGTGTAACATCAAGCGTTGGAGGATTTTAGCGCCAAATAGGACAAAGCTAATAAGCTTGCTAAGCTTATTGCCAGCATGGTGGATACCCAGGATAACGTTTCCTGACCTCTTCTGAAGTTGTTTCAGTTATGGACTTATTTTGCTTCCGTGTTTATTTGCACTGGTGGCCAATTTTGGTGGCCAGTGTATGTAATATGCTGCTCTGTTCCCTATGTTTGCACTGGTGGTGAACTTTGATGCCCAGTGGATGTAATATGTGTAATAGCTGTAATAGGCTAAAGTTAGTTGCTTGCTTATTTATTTCCTTATTGTCTTGTTTAGTTGTTTGCTTGTAGTCACTGTAGTTTTTTTTCCGCATTTTTCTAGTGGCCACAATAACCTAATTTTAGTAACTAGGCCATAATAATCATGGCAACACACGAACTATTGTAACCATGGGCCTCCTATGGGCCGTAGGATCCGTGTGCCTTCTACGGTCCGTAGGATCCATGGGCCTTTTACGGGCCGTAGGATCCATGGACTTTCTACGGGCCGTATGATCCATGGGCCTTCTACGGGCCGTAGGATCCATTGGTCTTCTATGGGTCGTAGGATCCATGGGCCTTCTACGGGGCATATAATCATTTCACCAAACATGGGTCATACTATTCGTGGACCATAATGGGCCGTTAATAGGCTGTATTTGATAACTCTGTGAAAATGGCCCAATGGGTTAATGGGCCACAAACGGGCCAAATGTAACCACAGCTGTATTCGGCCCACAAACGGAACAAGCCAGTAACGGACCATATCTAACCGAATTCTAGAAATGAGCCCAAGAATAAATGGGCCCTTAGAAGGCCGAAAGTTAACACAGGCTGGAAACGGCCGACGGAATAATGGGCCGTTAATGGGTATAAAGCGATACACTGTCCATTATGGGCCGGTTTCATCTCGGGCCTTTAATGGGCCGAGAGTTACAAAGGGCCTCATATGGGCCGAAAGATATCATGGGCCATACATGGGCCGGAAGTTACAATGGGCTGGAATCATATTGGATGGCCCAGATGAAGCTACTGGGCTTAATTCCGATAGGCCGTAACGGGCCGGTTGTTAGCAGGTCGTAAATGGGCTATATACGAACAAGTCGTTAACAGGCTTTCCATTGGCCGGACCATTACCTTTTGACCAAGTCAACGGGCCGGCCTTTTCACCAGAATGGGCCTCTGTTGGGCCGTGCCATGTGTCGACGTATCATAGGCGCCTCCTGTCCAATGAGTGCATGACATGTGTCCCAACGGTGAGCCAACACGTGTTTCCTCTAGCCAATGAGAATTTTACACGTGGAAAATCCCCATTGGTCCAGGCTGTTAACGGGTTATCGGATCCAAAACCGGACCCGATAGCTTAACGGCGACCTGTTACGGTGGATGCCACGTGTTGGTCACCCTTGACGAAAGCACTTCTATGACGCATGATTTATCGTCATGGAAGTGGACACTTCAGTGATGATAATTTTGGTAATGTCATGGAACACTTCTACGACGACACAAGTATGACTATCTTTATTCTGTCATAAAATCATCATGGATGTACATGCATGACAGAAAACGTGACCTACTGTGACAAACACGTATCATCACGGAAGTGTATTTTTTGTAGTGATGGAGCGCCTCCTCCGTGGTTGTACTGCACTCAAGTACCTTCGTCTTCAAGCGATCAATGGGTTGAGTACCTTCCACATCTCCTCCATGACTCTCTGGACTATTTATGTGTGTTGTTGGTGCAGCAGGAAGACATCACAAGATGTGTACCACAGTATGGTCATTGAGGACACACCCGCACTTGAGAGATTACTTGTAGTTGATCAAGAAGGTCCAACAAGAATCAATGTCATTTCTGCGCCGAAATTGACAGTGGTGGGCTACTTGTCTCACAAATACTCCAAACTTGTTATTGGATCCACACCCGTTTAGGTACAACAGCCGCCTTCTACCTCTCCTTCTACAAATTAACATTATTTCTAATTTTGAAGATGTTTGTTCGTCTGTCATTCAGAAAATGATTCCGAAAAGCTTGACCCTGAAACTGCGCACAGTGAAGGTCTTGGCACTAGAATCTATCGGCCCCAACCATGAGCAAGTTGTTAGTTTCCTAAGATGCTTTCCATGCCTGTAGAAGCTATATATCGAGGTGATGTTCCTTTCCTATTAAATGTTAACCATAAGGGAGTTGAATTTGTGACACCTTTTTCCAAGTTTACAATGACAATGTACTACGATTTCTGAATGTTCTTCTGGAGGATTTCAGTACATACATGCCTACCCCATATTGGTTGCTTGATCCATATGGTTACAATCAATAAGCATTTCTCCTTTGGATTCATATGTACTAGTTTTCCTAGGGAATTTTTCATCCACTCCAACCTCTTGTGAAGAAGGCTACATTTTTCTAGAATGTAATCAAATGCCCATGTTTATCATGTCATATCGAAGATGGCATGTTAGTGCATTTTACAAATCCTACAAACCATATACGCATGTAGTAATGTTCGAAACTGCATGTAGGCACTAACACGTTTTCTTCTTTTGCAGATAAGATTAGGCCCAGTGGTGGATAATGTGATACAGTATAACAATCACGTCGAATGCCTAGATCTGCATCTCTCAGAAATTACTTTGAACTCCTACCGAGGGACCTTACCAGAGATTATATTCGCCAGCTTCTTTGTTCTCAGAGCAAGGGTGCTGAAGGAAATGAGGTTTGCCCTGCATTTCTTTCACAAAAAAAGAATGGTTTGTTGATCAGCGCCGGTGCCTGCGGCAGAATGGAGTAGGCTCCAAAAATGCTGAATTTCATTTTGGAACTTCAGATGACAAAGTAATCGGAAGTCATCGTGTCAACCCCATACATAACTTCTCAGTGGCTGACCCCTTTGCAAAAATTGTGAGGTTTCAAAACCAGACTTAGAAGCGGTGATATTAGTTTCAACCTTTCTGATATCCATGTTCAGCGGATCAGCGCAAGCGTTTGCAACTGATGAGCTGAATTTCATTTCTAACATCAGTTTGAACCTTGTAATCTTCGAATTTGAGCCATATAACTCTGGAATTTGAACCTTGTAATATTTCAAGCTTTTGTGGTACAATCGTTGAAATGGCATCGTATGAGAGTCGTATATTGCTAGCACTATTTTGTTCTTAATATGCAATGGTCTTAGATTTTATTAACCATTCTTGAATCTGTTTACCTTGTCGATCTCATAGCACACGATCTGTATAGCTAACTCGACTGCGATCTTCGACATTATTGCACACAGTTGGTTTCTTCCACCGTGTGCATTGTAGAGCGCAGAATTAATTATCACACTCGAGTGTCCATCATCACCCTTCTATGTAACTTTGACCTCATCACCCACGGGTAAACTTATGACCAAAGTCATTCCACACACTTTGTTTTTACAAAGCTTTTTGCCAATAAACGCCCATGATTTGTCCCTCTTCTAGCCGACATGTGGCCAAACTAGCCGGGCGGGAATCTTGCGCGGTAAATAGCGTGGTAGCGCGGGGATAGGCTCACCGACGGTACATTTGGCGCCTCTTCCAGCCCACCCATGCGGTGCGGTGTTGTCAGGTGTGCACTGGAATCCTCCGCTATGAACGACGTGACAAGACGTGATGATTACAGGCCGGCCGTCCCCCATTTATTACAGCGGCCATTTAACCCTTGTGTATCTTCAACCTTTCGATCATGCCCCACCATTGCATGAAACACACACACCACGAGGAATTCTTAGAGGGTATCCTGTGCGGCTCCAATGGCGCTCCGAGCGGCTACCGACAACGAGCAACAGTTCACCATGCGTGCCGTGGTGGACACCCACAGAAGGTTCATGGACCTCTCGGTGGTGTACACCAACGACCCAGTCTGGGTGGAGCACTCCATCCACATCATGGAGTTGTTGCTTGCCGAGGAGAAGTACAAGGTGGTTGGGATTGACCTCGAGTACACCCGCGCTCGTGTCGGGTCTCGTCCCAAGGTCGTCGTCGCCCAGATGTGTGTGTGCCACCACGTCCTTGTCTACCACTACTGCCTGGCCACGAGGCCTTGCGAGCGTTTCACTAGGTTTGTCAACAGCCCCCACTACATGTTCTCTACGGTGGACATCACCAACGATGTAAAGACGCTCGAGAATTCGGGCATCGTCTGTTAGAATCTTGTCGACATCCGAGGCCAATACAAGATCTGGGGTAGCAAGGAGCATGAGAAGGACTCACTGGTTCACCTCGCCGAGGCCAGCATCGACCCCTACTACAGAGACATGAAGGATTCATGCAACAAGGACAAGAGTGCCTGGCACTCGGCCTGGATGGAGAAACTCGACAAAGCTCACATCGTGTACACGGCCAAGGAGGCGTACACGAGCTACGACATGTACATGCAGATCATCGACATGAAGAAGTGCCTCCTTCCCCAAATCGGCCAGGGATCCAGCCGGAAGCAGAGCAATGGAAAGCATCGTCGCAACAATAAGTAGATGATTAGATCCTCGTTTCTCCTACTTTAGTATGCATGTAATTGCTTACTTTGGTGTGTGGAAATGTTATATGTGTAGTCACTTGTGTAATTGTATGCTTAATTTGGTTATGCAATGTTGTCTTTTTAAGTATATATGTTGATGCTATGTAGACAGAGTGTAGATGTTGTGCAGACAAAGAAACTCACATTGCACACGGACTAAACAATGGAACCCGTCGGTGATGTTTTCATCAATCACTCACAATTGTATACCAGCAATCGTTTGCTCACAACACACACGGCTTGTTAGCAGTAATCGTCTGTGTTGTTATCGGTCTACGCACACATTTCCGATTACAGACTTGTTTGCCGCGTATCACACACATCTTGTTAAGTTGAACCGTTTCTTTTCTCATGTCTCAACGCAAACAATTCATCTGAGTGAACCGCATGCCATATATTGCACACACCTTGATCTGGCTGACCATTTCTTTTGTGTTGCCTAATCACAAACAATTCACCCGAGTGAACCATATGATGTACATCGCACACACCTTCATCTGGCTGCCCATTTATTTTGTTCATCCTCATCGCAAATAGTTAATTTTGCTGAACTGTATGCCCTGCATCGCACACGCAACTAAAATCTAAACTGTGTTTGATGCATCCTCCATCGCAAATGTTTTGCACCTTTTTTGACGGGTTTTCTACACCACCGTTTGAGATTATAGCATCGCACACAGTTTCGTCGAAGGGTCTCTGATCATAGTGTCATGTTAGTAGAATCCTGTAGTAGTGGCATGGAGCGATGTGGGCAGCTGGGGTAGTGGTGCAAGCCAGTTGTAAGGAAGTTGTACCTGAGGGATGTCAGGACGTAGCTCAACCTAGAGGAGGGCGGCGAGAGGCGGCAACTACTCACATCGCGACAGTGAGCAAGGGACAAAGGCAACCTCACCGGCTTTGTGAGAGAGAACGGCAGGGACCCCTGATCAGGACATGCCGACAGTGGGTTTTCGCCGTCAGCGACGGTGATCGCATCTACACAAAGCGTCCACCCCTTCCCCCAGCGGATGTGACCCGCCCGGATGTTAGAGATGTGGCCACAGTCGTTTTGTGCGAGAGAGTGTGAAGAGAGCAACCCTATCAAGCAACCACGTAGGCTCGTCCTGGCTATGTATATAGTGGAGAGGTTTCCTTTTCTCTCCATGGGAACCTATTTATATCCCGTATGTGCCACTGAAGAAAAAAAAACTTTGTTTGTAAATGATGTGGCACCGTTCATGGATGGTTCCTGACCCTCCATTATTTATAAGTGAGTAAATACTACTAGACGCGTCAAATTATCACATGGGCTGCATCATCTTGCAGAAATGAGCTCCACCGTGTCAAATGTGTGGTTGGGGAAGACTCAAAAGACGCAAAGAGTGCTACTAGTACTACATGCGTGGGTGCGTGCACCTCTTCTCTTTGAGCATGGTTATTAAAAGTATAGCCCACTACTGTACCACGCGGTTATTATATATGGGCAAAGAGTATAGGCAGTAATAATGACTAATAAGCCATCAAATCATGAGGCCCACCTTTCTCTATGTTTGATCGAGGAAGAAACCATCATTTCACTCCTCATTGAATATCCATCCACAGCTACCTCCACAAATAAATAAAAATCCTTTTCTACCTCCGTAGCATGGTTAATAATATAGCCATTTCAATCACGGTGTAGAAATATCATTCACTGATACAATAGGGCTGGATCTAAGGCTGGTGATTTTTTTACTTTGTCTCATTTACTCATTTTACATAGGAGCACGTGTTTAGGATGGATATTCCTTTCAATGGGACTTCTTCATGGGGTTTAAGACTAAGCAGCTCCGAATTATGCCCACTGTCCACCACTCTGAATCGTGCCATCTATGATAGGGAGCACTCCCATTGCAACAATGAGGTCCACTAGGTCTAGCACGTCCTGTAAGAAGATACTGTCACGCAAAACTGAAGGAAATATGCCCTAGAGGCAATAATAAAGTTATTATTTATTTCCTTATTTCATGATTAATGTTTATTATTCATGCTAGAATTGTATTAACTGGAAACTTAGTACATGTGTGGATACATAGACAAACAGAGTGTCACTAGTATGCCTCCACTTGACTAGTTCGTTGAATCAAAGATGGTTAAGTTTCCTAGCCATAGACATGAGTTGTCATTTGATTAATGGGACCACATCATTAGAGAATGATGTGATTGACTTGACCCATTCCGTTAGCTTAGCACTTGATCGTTTAGTATATTGCTATTGCTTTCTTCATGACTTATACATGTTCCTATGACTATGAGATTATGCAACTCCCGGATACCGGAGGAACACTTTGTGTGCTACCAAATGTCACAACGTAACTGGGTGATTATAAAGGTGCTCTACAGGTGTCTCCGATGGTACTTGTTGAGTTGGCATAGATCGAGATTAGGATTTTTCACTCCGATTGTCGCATCTCCGGGCCTTCTCGGTAATGCACATCACTATAAGCCTTGCAAGCAATGTGACTAATGAGTTAGTTGCGGGATGCTGCATTACGGAACGAGTAAAGAGACTTGCCGGTAACGAGATTGAACTAGGTATTGAGATACCGACGATCGAATCTCGGGCAAGTAACATACTGATGACAAAGGGAACAACGTATGTTGTTATGCGGTTTGACCGATAAAGATATTCGTAGAATATGTAGGAACCAATATGAGCATCCAGGTTCCGCTATTGGTTATTAACCGGAGATGAGTCTCGGTCATGTCTACATAGTTCTCGGACCCGTAGGTTCCGCACGCTTAAAGTTTTGTGACAATTTGTATTGTGAGTTATGTGATTTGATGACCGAAGTTTGTTCGGAGTCCCGGATGAGATCGGGGACATGACGAGGAGTCTCAAAATGGTCGAGACGTAAAGATCAATATATTGGAAGGCTAGACATTGGAAAGGTTCCGAGTGATTCGGGTATTTCTCGGAGTACCCGAGAGTTATGGGAATTCGTATTGGGCCTTAATGGGCCATACGGGAAAGGAGAGAAAGGCCTCAAGGGTGGCCGCGCCCCTTCCCCATGGACTGGTCCGAATTGGACTAGGGAAAGGGGGCGCCCCCTTCCTTCTCCTTCTCCCTTCCCTTTTTCCTATTCCATGTGGGAGGTGGAATCCTACTAGGACTAGGGAGTCCTAGTAGGACTCCACACTTTGGGCGCGCCCTATGAGGGACGGCCTCCTCCTCCCTCCATCCTTTATATATGTGGCCAGGGGGCACCCCATAGACACACAAATTGATCATTGATCTTTTAGTCATGTGTGGTGCCCCCCTCCACCATAATCCACCTCGGTCATATCGTAGCGGTGCTTAGGCAAAGCCTTGTTCCGGTAGCATCATCATCACCGTCATCACGCCGTCGTGCTGACAAAGCACTCCCTCGACACTCTGTTGGATCGTGAGTTCGTGGGACGTTACCGAGCCGAATGTGTGCAGATCGCAGAGGTGTCGTACCTTCGGTACTAGGATCAGTCGATCGTGAAGACGTACGACTACATCAACCACGTTGTCATAACGCTTCCGCTTACGGTCTATAAGGGTATGTGGACAATACTCTCCCCTATCATTGCTATGCATCACCATGATCTTGCGTGTGTGCAGGAATTGTTTTAAAATTACCGCGTTCCCCCCAAAAAACCATGCATCTTGTTGCCTTCTTCCTCATACAGTATGTACCACTGGTACATACTACTAGTACTACTACTCGTTCTCCTATAAACCTTGCGCTTGTCATCTCCAAAATATTAACCTTGCGCTTGGCTCTTCGCCTCTTTGGGAAGTCGAGCAATAATGGTATTGTAGTATATATTGTCCTGGCTATCTGAGACCGAATGAATTGATGCACGTCCACCACATGGGCGAGGGTCGAGTGAGGGTCGAGGGGAGAGGGAGAGTGCGTACTATTATGTCCGTTTCAATATGGACTACATACGGAGCAAAATGAGTGAATCTACACTCTAAAATATGTCTATATACATCAGTGTTTGGAGTATGTACTAGTAGTTCATATTGAAATCTACTAAAGGACATATATTTCAAACAATATGATAATCTCTCTAACCAAGGTAGGGACGAGGAGTAAACGGAGGGAGTAGTAAAATTTTCTCCTCGTCCTGCGACCCACCGCGGGCGTGGGCGAGGGAGCGGGCGTAAGGCGTAGTAAGCAAGCTTCACCTCGTCCTGCGAGCCACCGCGCCCGTGGGTGAGGCAGACGGCATACTAAGAAAGTTTCTCCTTGTTCTATGAGTTGATGGGACACATCAAAAGTAATACGTATAGAGCATCTCCAGTGTATACAACCTTGCCTCTAAGGTAGGCCCCACATGGTTTGCCTCTTTTTAACATAACGCATCAAGTCGCAATTTGTTTGTTCACCCGTGGTACACGATCCTCCATCAAGTGGACAACCAGTACACGTGTCAAATTACCACGTGGGCTGCCTTTGCATACAGAAATGAGCTCCACGGTGTACCCGTGCGGGTGTGGTTGGGAAAGATACGGGAGTACGTGCACCGTGCATGCACCTCTTCCCTTCGTGCACGTCCCCCACCTATGTGGGTGTGTGAGAGATACAAACCTAGACAGATGGTGTGTGCGTTTGTGAGTGTTTTTTGTTCGGGGGTGATTTCGTGAATGTATTTGTGGGAATATGTGTTGTTGATATCTCAAACAAAATTTTGACACATGCAATGTGTGTGAAATAGAGGCCTATCTATATCATATATAGAGGGCAGATCCACGAGAAGAGAGGGAGGGGTCATAGATATCGATAGTGTCAAAGAGAGGATCAAGTGTGTGGGTGCGAGATCGATGAAGAGAGCCATCGAAATTGTGTGTGTGTGAGTCGAAGATATAGGGCGACTGGCCTACTGGAACGTCAGAGGGCACAGGGCAAGTTTGTGTGTGGCAGGGAGACATGACTAGAGCGCTCGATGTATCAGTGTGTGTGGGGGGAGGGGGAGGCAGAGACCTAACTAGAGAGGTAGAACGACTCGTATATGTGTTGAGAAGGAGACACCCAGCTATGTCTTGAGGGAGATCGGTCGACATCCATACAAAAGTGAAGGACGGGAAATAGGTTGGGACAGAGAGAGAGAGAGAGAGAGAGGAGAGAGAGAGAGAGAGAGAGGGGTAGAGTGATGGATGGGTGATGGAGTTGCTTCTCAAAGATGGTGGGAGAGGCCTACTAGACAAACTGAGGGTAGAACTGCAATATTATCAATAAGAGTGGGGATGTGTCTCTGTGTGTGCGTGTGCGTGATAGATGTGTCGGGACGCGTGCATGGATGATGAAGGGGACCATGTGCTTGGTAAGCAAACCTAACTAGATCGGTAGATCAATTGTTGTTTGTCGGAGGAAGGGAGAGACATAACTAATGAGGTAGACCGACCGACGCATGGGTAAAACGAGTTATAACGACCTAGCTTGCTATATGTATAGCGGGAGATTGGTCAGTGTACATCCATTTGTTAGAGGCAAATAAGGCCCAGCGAGACGGATAGACAGAGAGAATGGAGCTAGGAGGTGGTGTGAGAGGGCTAGCTACTAGCTAGATAGGGGGAGGAGTGTGCGATTGTGAGATCGATGAAAAGAGGGGCGGGAGTTTACACGTGTGTGGGACTGTATGAGAGACACGAGGCATGGACACACAAAGGAGGAGATCGAAGGTGCATGTGTATGTTGTAGGCAGACATCGCTAGAGAGGTTTATTGATCGGTATGTGTCAGAAAGGAGTTGTGGAGACTGTGGGAGAATGACCTAAAGAAAATAAAAATGAATGTGCGCGATCGATAGAATGCTGAGGGAGGGTGAGGGCGAGGAGGGCGTGTGCATGCATGGAGAAAGTTAGTGCTAGCTACAAAGGTTAGAGGATTTTGTGGGTGTAAGAGACTAACAAAGATCATAATTCGATATGAAAGTGGATTCATATATTTGAATAGGAGATCATAGTGTTATAAACATATGCATGCATGAATATAGCGGTGATACGCGTGCTATGGTTTTGGACATGTTATACCATAATGTGATAATGCATGGTGTTTGCAACTCACAACTAAATATCGAACAATCTAAACCATACTATACATCAAACAATCTGACATTTTATTTGAATTGTGATAATGTGTGGCGTTTGCAGCTCACAACTAAATATCAAACAATCTAAACCATACTATATATCAAGCAATCTCACATTTTATTTGAATTTGTGGTAATGTGTGGTGTTTGCAACTCACATCTAAATACTTGTAGGCGTAGGGGGCGGGGCACCATACGTCATGTGATAAACACACTATACATATGAGACATGGTTTAGATTATGAAGATCTAGCTAGAGCTTAAAATGTACCGTGATTTGAAATCAACATAAAGTGGATTCAAAAAATCAAGTTCGAGTTCATATAGTACACATAGTTCATATCTAACTCGACAGTAATCATGTGGTGTGCTGTGAAGATAATACACAAACGATGGTTTAACTTGACAATAATGATGATTGTAGATCTTATTAAAATAGAGAAACAAATTCAAATGGTTTGACTTCACAACAATCATGATTGTAGATCTTATTCAAATAGAGAAACGAATTCAAATTTAGTTCATATTGAAGTGGTAGTATATACATTTGGAATGCACTAAAACGTTCATTTGAGTAGCAGGTTGCATGCATTATACACGTAGCGAAATATTTTAATTAAACATAACAAGAATTCAAAGTTTTGAATGGCATTTGTTGTGTGAATTGATTTGGTATAGTACACGGGACTAGACTCTCTTGTGTGGTGCGAATTGATTTCTTTTTGTTTTTTCATCGATGGAAGTGCGAATTGATTTGGTACAATACACGTTAGGCTTGTCCGGAAATTTCAATCGTGCCTTGTTACCCCGAAATATTTAAGATATATCTTTGTGTCGCTGTGCTCCGAAAACTCCATCCATCTCAACCCGCACCTTGCTATCCCCAAATTACAACTAGGGATGGCAATGGGTCAGGTTTGGGGCGGGTGGAGCTGGTCCAAATCCAACCCATGACCCATCTTCCTACCCTCTGCCCATCCACCAAATTATCCATGGGCACAACTTGTGCCCATGCCCAAACCCGCTAGATACCCACATACCCATGGAGCTCCATGGGCATAGAAAAGTCAGTATGAAGCCTTCACAAAGATCAAATTAACCCATCATCATTCACTCACAAATGACAACATAAACTACACGCATAAGTAGGCAACAAGTAATATGATGAGTCCTTAAGTGTGACATATCAGAGGTTGATTCTGCATCATATAGCTTATGGCACCAGTTGCATATTGCCTACCATTTCCCATTGATCCGCTCTTTCTACTGTCACTGGCTTATGGCCGCACATGTCATACGGGTATCCATTGGATACCCATGGATCACAAACTATAACCGTGCCCAACCCAGCTGTTCGTGGGTATCCATATCCATGGACCCATGGGTAGAAATACGCTCCATACCCTTGCCCAACCGGGTCAGGTATCCATGGGTATCCAAATCCATGGATAAAATTGCCATCCCTAATTACAACGCGCTCAAAAACTCCCACCTCCTGCGAAATCACAACACGCGAAATGCCCGTGATACCCCTGAACCGAAAGAACCGCCTAGCTCAAATCGGTGGGGGTAGTTTCATAACTTACCCCACATTTCGGACAAGCGCATCCCTAAGCCATGGTTCCCCCCTCCCATCCCATCCGCCCACCCATTCATACACCGAGACCGTGAAAACCCGTGAAGCCCCACACCCTCCTCCTCCCGCCAACCAGCCGAAGCCTCTTCCCCGATGACGTCATCCACAGCAACACCTTGACGTCCCTCATCCACCGTACTGGATGAGGATCCGTCATCAATCTTGTCATCCCACCGGTTCATCCACCTCGTCCTCCACCTCCAAGGAGGCGCCCTGATGTTCACCTCGTCTTTCGCGCCACCTCCATTCCCACGCCGCCATCTTCACCTGCACCACCGGAAGAGTAGCATCATCACCGTTTCCTCGGATGAAGCTGAGGCCTAATTAGAGCCACCAAAGAGGTTGTACACTAATCGCTACATTTTTTTCTTGATTCAATCTCACGGTGTTTCCAGCGCTCGATCCCGAGCCGACATGGCGCGGCTCCATCCACGACGGCATCGCCGACCACTTCCTCCACGGCGTCGCTCCCTCGAGAGCGACGTCCACATTAGTAGGAGCTATTGCTGCTTTAGCTCTTGCTCGCATTGCTGCTCTGCTCTTGCTCTGGTCCCCTTCCTGGTCTGCTCTTGCTCTTGCTTGTGCTGCTACTCTCGCTTTTGCTCTTGCTTGCGCTGCTGCTCTACTCTTGCGCGCGCTACTGCTGCATGAGCATCAGATCCT